>NC_087438.1:48385000-49635000 GCF_036321535.1 Camelus dromedarius
CATTTTTTTCTCTGTTACGTAACACTGGATTCATGCTTTAGTAGCTTCCCCACTCCTACACACACTCTTAAGATACATATGTCACTTTGTGGGGAGAGAAGTCTTAAGGGAACTGGTAACAAGATAAACAATAGAAAAGTCTTCTATTCACATAAATTTTCATCACTCCAGTCAGCAGTCTTGAATGCCATCTTTGCAGTGAGTTCTGGGAATGCAGGCACAGTCAGCAAAGAAAACAGTATCACACCTCCAGCCTGAACACTTTGGGCACTGTAAAACTAGACAGTTTTATTTATTTTTAAAACCACAACTGTTAAAATGTCAAAGTGGACTGGAAAAGATCCTATTGGAAAAAAATTTTGGATTTTTAAAATACTAGTGGAAACTGTCCAAGGGATATGTTGCAGACATTTATTAAGATTCTACATATTTGGGTGAAAGAATGTGTACTTTAAAAAGCCAGGAAGAGTACCACCTCTCTCCATCAGCTTGAGAATAAGCATACTGACATACTGCATATACAGCAAGAGTCCATAGGAGTTTGTATGTTCCATTAGCAGAGAAGAGAATCAGTATTTGTTAATTGGCAGCTAGTAAGAAAGACCTGTTTGTATTTTCAGTCTTTTGTTGCCAACACATTGTTAGATAACATGCAACTCCTAGGAAGCATTTCTGTTTCTGCCTTCCATGATGACCAGACAAAAGTCAGGATATGACCTATTTAGTGTAATATATTTCCAGTAAGTCTTTTACATGCTTACTGGGGCCATGCCATATTGGAAGTGTATCTACCACCATAGTTTTTGAGTAATCCAGCCACACCAGATTGTTAAGTGATCAGGGGTGCTGCATAGTGTCAAACCACCATAGAGAACACTGTGGGAGGCAGAGAAGAGAGTGGGGGATGAGGGGCAAGGAAATGCCAAAGGTTAAATAAACAAAACTATCTTTGAAAGTCAAAGCATTCAACAAACTTCTTTGATCTTTACTAAAATTTTCAAAGAAATCAAAAAGAAATTTGGTAATAGACAAGAGTTGCCCATCAAGATGATTTCCTTTATCTTTGCTAAACTGGCTTAATTTGCTTCTTAGCCAGAGAACTCACCTACTTTAAAAATGCAAACTACTGGTAATGATAGAATTGCTTAATTGTGAATATAAATATCCTTAGGAAGTTTTTTGAGTTTGAGTTAATTTGTATGACTGAAATGTAAGGGTAGCAACTTCAAGAACCCATTAAAACATTAATTATATTACATAGCTTCATCTTTACCTGATTCATCAGAACAATCCCCACAGTCATTTCTGGTGTCACACACCTTGTCCATGTATGTCCAAGTCTTCTGGTTGGGACACTTGAATATCAAGTTTTGTGGGAGACCGCTGGGCACTTGGCCTGTATTTGACAACAGCATTATTTCTAACAGAAACATTCGTGCATTGATAATTTTAATTCTAGTTCTGAATTTTAGTTATTAGATGATGGTGACTGCTTTTTAATTTGGATTGTTCGTCCACCTCACCACAATAGGTAGCAGACTCATCTTCCCTGTGACTGCAGCCAGCCTGCCATTACAAAGCAAGGAGGGTGGCAAGCAAGTGGTGAGGTCCTCACACAAGAAGCCCAGCTGCCGTGAAGCTGTTTTACATGGTCGATACAGCAAATCTGGAAGATTTAAAAGACAGGTACTGGATGTTGACATATGCATCATGACCATAAACGTCAATCTTGAACAACATAATACCTGTCTGTAATACTCTGCTTCCTTCTTCCCCTGTCTGCTTCTTTCCGTTGTTCTTTTCCCCATGATTTCTTTCCCTTTTCCTTCTTTTTCTCCCCCTTCCTCCCAAACTCTCTAGGCCAGCTTAGCTTGCATTGCTTGCAATACCACTGGCATCTGGGTAAACGAGTGTGTACACACTCCTGCTTGAGAAGGAGTTGAAGGTGACTAGGAGGGGCCAACAAGCCTGGGATCTGGCTTGAGCTGCTCCACAGATTGGTTCCGTGTATTTGTGAATTTCCCTTTTGTGATTTTCTTAACTGGAATTGAGAACACAGATAAACTGCTAGGTCAACCTCAAGGGGACTCTATGGGTTAAACTGAGATCATTGTTTAAATACAATTAATCTACTCACTCAAAAATGAGTGGGAGTTTATCAAAATAATGCTGTGATATATATTTTTTAAATTTTAAGTACTATAAAATTTTGATGGAAGCTAAGAGGTAAATAGCAGACTGGTAACACACATCTCAACCATATTTATACCTAAAATAATGTATTTCCAGAAAATTCTGGCTTAGTGTGTGGGGTAGTAAACAGGAAACATTTTAGATACCTAGGTTAGAGTTGGTGAGAGCTTGAGGAAGGTGTGCTTTGCATCCAGAAAGTTTTGCAGTTGGACTTGGTTGATAATTAAGAAGCAGGTAACACCGCTGTGTGTATCCCTTAATCCATGAGGTGCTTGGCACAACGATTGTGGCTGATCTCCCTCGAATTGCTAACAGTATTTATCACCCCACCCAACCTCATTTAATACTGAACGATATGCTCTCCTGCATTGTTCATCACTGGTTCCCTAGTCTCCCCAAATATGGCAGAAACTCCTTAAAGATACAAACCACATCCTGTGTAAGCTTCAGAGCTGGGCAGACCTGTATTAGAGCACTGGCTTGTTGATTTACCATCCGTATGATCTTGGGCAAGTCACCTAACCTCCCCAAGTCTCTGTTCTTAATGGTGATAACAATAACCACCTCACAAGGTGGTTGAAAAGCATGAAATCAAGATGAGATGTGTTAGTGTCCAGAGCAATGGTTGTTGGCAGAGACCACGTGCCAGCCACCCATTATCAGTAGACTCCCCATCTCACCCTATCAGGAAGAGACCCACCCATTTTTGAAATACATGGGGGACAAATATACTCTTGCTGGTTGAGTGAATGACTGACAGGTCCATCACCTACGGGAGACACGTACTTGCAGGTTTTACAGGTATCCCAAAGGTGATCCCGAGACTGACCACAGCAGCCAGAACCCCGAGCACAAGGAATGCCATGCAGGAAACCCAGAGACAGTACTTCGTGGGAGACCAGCACCGCTCTGTAACAACAAAGCACAAACACACAGGAGAACAAGTCTCCATCTCAGTAAGAGCTTTGTCTTGGGGATACGATGTAAACTAGCCAGGTGGTATCCATGTTGATCTCAGTGCGAAAGGCAGGGGACAACATTTAGGACCTTACATGTATGCTCTGAGTGGTAGTGGTGCTTTTCCCGTCTACAATGTCTAATTCAATCTCTCAGCAGCAAGCCTTTTGACAAACAGGTATTGCTCCCTCTGCTGTAAAAATGAAGTTTTAAAATGAAACAGCAGGGCCAGTGAGGTGAAATGACTCCTGAGGCTTATGCTGAGGTGAGTGGAACAATCTCACCTCAAACTCAGCTCTCTGGTTCCCTTCCCAGGGCTGGGTCTCCTGTGCCACTGTTTCCCCAGACCTGGCTTTCAGGCTAGCTGCATCAGAATTCAGGAAGGAAATGCAGGTTCCTGGGCCCACCCCAGACCTACAGCATTCGAATCCCTAGGGGGTGGGGCAGAGGAGCTGCATATTTTTTGAGCACCCCTGGTCACTCTTACACACATGAACATTTGGGAACTACAGCCCTGTGCCAAAGATGAAATGCAGACCTAGGCCTTGAGTTCCAACCAGACTTTCCGAAGGACATTGCTTGGTGGATTCTGGAATGAGCAGTCCTTGAAGAGCAGGAGAGGGGAGCTGCTTCCCTTTAGAGCGTCTTGGCACCACGGGAACTTGCCTGACTGGTTTTACTGGCACAGCATGAAGAGGAAAACAGTGCTCTGACTGCTCTTGATCTTTCCTCAGAGTCCAGCTCACTACCTTTCGCAAACAATGAGACTCACCCTCGATATTTCTGAGGTGGCCCATCGGCTGGAGTTCCTAATATCTCTGACCCTTCTTCAGTGCCCGGAGTCTGCAGTCAAGCCCCCTTTTGGGTAAACAGTACATTGTCACAGAAGAGAGACAGGATGGCACTTTTCCATGGGAACCACTCCTGGACTCCAAGGCTTTCTTTTGTCCCTTTGACAAGTATAAAAATTAATTCTTTTATCTCTAACACCTAAGAGTGCTTCAGAGTCAACAGCCCAATGTGGCTGTGAATAGTCACATAATTGGTGAAGAAACTTAGCTTTAAAGAACCTAAGTGTCACAGCCAGTAAGTGGTAGAAACGGACTAGAATGCAGTCAGAGCCTGCAAGTCTTTTTGCAGAACCACAGAGCTCCTCCCTCTGCTGGGTCACAAACACCCTGAAACCAGCATCTCCTGCTCTGCGGTCAGTGTTAATTTGTGCTTCCCACAGCAGCTGCAGCCTGTAAAATGTTCCCCACTCTTTGGAAATCCTACTCCAGCACTCTATCCTAGGCATACAATTTGATATACAGAAGAAGGATTTATGTAAAAAGATTTTTTTACATAGTCTTATTTGTAACAGGAGACGCTAAATGCTAAACTATGCTAAAACATGTATCACTTTCAATAGTGAAACCTGTTTATTAAAAGCGATCAAATAAACTACTCAGCATATATGTGATGGCTTCACGATCGTGTCAAACAATCATATAGAAGCACTAAGTATGAAAACGAAGGCTGGGGGAGCTAGCAGTGGCCATCTCTGGATTGTGGTTCATTGGTTCATCATTTATTCCTTCAGCAAATATGCACGGAACACCCGTGTCAGGCAGTGTGCTGGGCTCCATAGACACAATGGTGAACAAGAGAGATGGATGCAGTCTGCCCTCAGTGAGCTGACTGCCTGGAGAACGATGCGATTTTTAGCTGAGGGGTTTGTGTCAGAATCACCAGGGGGTGCTTTTAAAAAATTCACATACCGCACGCTTCACTCCTGAAGATGGTGGTTTACTGAGTCTAGGATGGGGTTAGGGCTTAAATGCTTTTTTAAAAAAGGTCCCTTAGTGATTCTGAAACAGCCAGGATGATAAATACTCTTCTAGAATAGACATCTGCAACCTTTTTTCATTGTATATCCCTTCAGTAACAAAACAAATAAATCAAATTAGCATTCCCCCACAATATACAAATATTTATAAACTCTATGCCTGTACTTGTCCACCAGTATATTTTGTATATTGTTAAACATTGTCTGAGATTGAAATCTAAGAAGAGTGAAATGAAGCATACTATATAAAAATAAAAGTTCTAATATTTTTTTCCCTGACCCCACTGGATCCTCTTGTGAGTCCTGTGTGGCTCACGTGGTGATCACTTCTCTAAAGGTTAATGAGGCTGTGAGTGGCAAACGAGAAAGCTGCTTATAAGAAGTCATTGCTTACTTAGTGCCACAGCCTCAAGGGTGTGTTCAAGAGGCCAGTGTAAACACTAATCATTAAAACAGAATCAGACATTCAAACAGCCCTGTGACGTTAAAATGGGATTAGAGCCACAAAGCATGTCTTTACTACCTCAGTGGCTAATGTGTAGCTGGAAATCATTCCGCTGTGGATCAACAGACCTGAGGAAACGTTATGGGGTCTCTGGGCCCTAAACTTCATCTTAACTAAGCCATAAAAACCAAGGTGGTGGTGGGTAGGGGGTGGAAGGAATTGTGCAGACTGAAAAATGAACCCAAGGCCTGGGGGCCTGAGGCCTGCAGTGGATCAGGGCCAGGCTGGAGCTGTGGGGTCCCGAGAAGGGTCTGGAATGCTGAGCTGAGGCACCCGGAGGGCAATGAGGCTTGGGCCTGCGCTGTGTTTCCTCCCTTGCTGCTGAGAACCCGTCGGAGGCAAGGTCAATTTCTGTACTGAAGAGGGCAGTAGAGAGCAAAGAACAAGCCCTCACTCCTAGACTCCCTCAGAAAGCTAACCCATAACCATCACTCTTCCTTGCTCCGGAGTGAACTGGATAGGAAGGACCAGAAGGGCCAAGAGGGACCCATGTCTGTCCCATGCTACTCAGGGATGACTGGCCAGGACATTTCAAAGCATTTAGAGGTCAATTTCTAGCCACTCAGCCCCCGCCCTTTGTGACTGTGTTCTCCATTGGTAATTACGCAGGAAGGTTGTTTAAGCCCCTTCACATTCACTGCCTCACTCACTTTCAGAGTGAGCCTGTGAGGTGAGTGGCATTTGTAAGACTGTCTTATAGATGAGGAAACAGACGCCTAAAGATGTGAGCACCTGTCCAGCCTTCCAGAGCCGGCTGGTGACAGAGTCGGACTTGGAATTGAGTCTCCTGAAAGCAAATAGAGTTTAACTTTTCCTGCTAAACTTCCCTTTCTCAGAGTTGGACAGTTTCTCAAGAATCTGCAGATTCTCTATGAGCACTTAAATTTTTGTCTTCATGGTGACGATAATCTGTAACAGTTATTCTAAGCAGATCCTGAATCGTCTGGATGACCACACTGAAGCAGTGGCATGGAGCATCAGAATCCCTGTGTTTATCCTTTGATTTGTGTTTATCTCTGAGTTTATACCAAGTGAAATCCAGTCAATTGAATTTCACTTGATATAGCTTCTTGGTATATCCTATCACTGAACACAGAAATGTGGGTGAATTGAATCATCTCAGGACTCACAAAGCACAGGCATGTCAGACTAAAAAGAAACTTGCCTCATAACATCCGTGTTTACATTTCCAGTAGATGTGCTCTGTTTCTCAGTCTTTGAAAATATCAATTTTCAGCCATTCAATTAGCAATAATTTTAGTAGTAAGGATGCCTTGAAGAATGGTTCTGTTTTGGAGTGCAACAGTAATTGAATTAGTTGCCCACTGAATGCAGATGAATATCTTCAAATGAAAGAGAGAGCTTTACAGAGTTATCAAGTGACATCTGCATTGCTCACTTACAGAGTGTCGGTTAAGTGAAAGGTCTCCTCCTTCTATACTGCAAGCAAAGGCTGCGAGGCATTCATTCTTCTGTTTTGTGTGCAAACAGACATTCTTGGGAGTTGTATTTTCAAATTCACAGTATAGAAAAAGAATAAATAAATGACCAGACCTGAGTTAACATTTTTCTACTATGAACCCCACACTGGCGATTTAGTTTCTGCAAGACAATACCATTCACTTACCTGTCACATTAAGTTAATATCACAAATTTAAATTTTATTAGCTTTATGGTATTTGATTTCACTTTTATCCTGCAATTACATAGTAATCTATAAACATGGAGTTTATAATTGTTTCATGGTTTATATATTAAAATAATATTATAATAAAATAAAATAAAAGAGTTGGGAGTCTATAATAATTTCCCAAGAATGTGAAGGGGTCCATTTGTGACCTGGTTTGAGGAACGGATCCCCATCCCACTCCGGGATGTCTCACCTTTGAGAGCTGCTCAGATTTGTTTTCCTCCTCTGTCTTCTTCCCTAATGTCAGTCCCAACTCTTACTGTAAGTCCCCTCTTAGTTCCTGAGCCCACCAGGGGACTCTCCTTCTTGGGAAAAGTTCTGAGGCCCTAATCTAGTTCAGTTACTGTGTTTTACTCATGAGGAAACTGGGGCCCAGATGGAGAAAGTGGCTCTAGTTCAAGGTCACCAGAGACTGCAGCCAGCTCTCCTGACTCTGAGCCCAGGAAACAGATCCCGCAAAAGGGGGCAGGGAGCAGCAGTCATTATTCCCATGGGCTTGCTAATTTCCTGCTTTAAGTGGGAAGCCGATGGACTGCAGGCATGACACAGGGCATTAGGAGCAGGGTCACCACTGGTGCAGTGGACTCCTCACCCACTGGCCAATGTGGTGCCCAGACTCCCAACCTGAGCCTCCTGCTTTCCTGAGCAGAGGCTGCAGACTGAAGGGCACGGTCACTGCACTGGAGTCAGCAAACCTGATCCTGGACTTGGACCTGCCGAGGAGGAGGGGGTGACCTTGGGGGAGCCATTCCCCCTGGGCAGGCCTCAGCTTCCTCTTCTGTAAAATAATCAGGGTTATGGTAGAATTTCAGTATCTATATCCCAATCCTCCATGATGATAAAGATCCCTTGGAGTGTTTCTTAAAAACCCACATTCCTGGACCCCCACCCAGATTTGGAATATCCAGGGGTAGAGGCCTGGTAACCTGTATTTAACAGGGGCCTCAGCTCGCTGCTGTCAGCAGGAAGTCACAGGACTTGCTGAGCACTGAGGCCTCTGCTGGCTCTCAAATGCTGAGTCATTGAAAGCCCGGACACACTGCAAGTATGACTGAGGGGAAGAACCCGGATCAGCCCCAGAGGTTCACTCCTAACAGTATCGTCAGTGAGTCACTTAATGTGGCTCCGAGGAACTGGGGAAACGAGATGGGTGAGTTTTAATCAGGGGAATTAACCGAGAGAGGGCAAAGGTAGGCCTCTGAGGAGAGGCAAAGGCAGTCCTGGAGAGCAGCAGTGTGGGTCTCCGAGTGGCTGGGGTTCAACACCTAGGGGAGGCCGGAGCCTGGAGTGGACCATCTCATTGCCTGCAGGGCTCTGAGTGGAGCCAGCTCTGTGGTTCTGTTTCAGAAGACGAGTGTTTGTCCAGTACGGCCCAGAGATCAGAGTTAGCCCTGCTTCAGAGGAATCAGCTGGTCCCTCTGGTGGCATGACCTGATTCTATAGGAGGCCAAATGCCAACTTGTGGCTTTATGGGCAGTGACACCCTCTAGTCAGAAACAGAGGTGCAGAGAGGAGGAGTGTAAAAGAAAAATTACTCTGACACCTGTTAGACTGGTAAGGAAGACTTCATTTGAGACTCTTGCAAGAGGGGAGAGAGAATGAACTCAGCTCCCGATACCGCAAAGGCAACTAGGGGTTTATGGCCAACAGATTGAGGGAGTCAGTGGATGAAAAGTTACTAAGAGGAACTTGATTATACATCAAGGGTAGGGGGATTCTTGGTAGACTGGATTCTTGCTAAAGCAGGCCAAGGCACTTAGCTATTAAGGGTGGGGGAGTCTCAATAAACTGGGTTAGGAGGATGCGTGCCAAGACTTGGCCTAATAGGCCAAGGTCATGTCAAGAAAAGTGCAGACACTCCTGGGCATATATCCAGAGGGAACTCTAATTTGAAAATATACATGCACCCCAATGTTCATAGTAGCACTATATACAATAGCTAAGACATGGAAGCAACCTAAATGTCCATTAACAGATGATTGGATAAAGAAGTTGTGAGACACACACAATGGAATACTACTCAGCCATAAAAAAGAATAAAATACTATTCGCAGCAACATGGATGGACCTGGAGGTTGTCATACTAAGTAAAGTAAGTCAGAAAGAGAAAGAAAAAGATCATATGATATCAATTATATGTGGAATCTGGGGGAAAAAATGAATGAGACAAATGAACTTATTAACAAAACAGAAATAGACTCACAGACATAGCAAACAAACTTGTGGTTCTGGAAAGCGGTGGGGGGGCTGGGAGGAATAAATTCGAGTTCAGGATTTGCAGATACTAAGTACCATATATAAAATAGGTAAACAGCAATGTCCCACTGTATACAACAGGGAACTATATACAATACCTTTAATAGCCTATAATGAAAAAGAATATGAAAAGGAATATATATAATGTATAACTGAATCACTATGCTGTACACCAGAAATTAACACACCATTGTAAACTATATTTCAATAAAAAATAAATAAAAATAACATTTTAAAAAGAGAAGAGGGCTGAGAGTGAAACAGCACATAAAATATGGACCAGTTTAAACTGGGTTTGCCTCCTTGAATAGGTTGATTGATGGATCAAACCTTGAGTTATTTTAGAGACAGCACTGCATGTATGCAAAACGGGAACCTGCATCTCCAGGATGACCCCAGAACCAAGAATCTTCAGTCTGCAGAACTCAAAGAATAGGAATATTGCCACTGGAGCCCTTTACTAACCGAGAAGACCTTCAGTAGGAAAAAGCTGGCTTCCAGCAGCACGTGTGGCTTATATCGACTGATTCAAGACTAGCCAATCAGCCTCCAAGCTTGAAATTCCCCCTAATCCCTTATGTTTTGCCTGAACCCTGGTTTGAGGACGACAGAATTGAGCTGGGCTTCCTGTCTTTTTGCCAGTTGGCCTCACAATAAAGCTTTTATTTTTCCTCAAAAGCTGGTACTGTAGTATTGGCTTCTATACACGTTAGGCAATGAGCCCTTACTCGGTAACCGGAGGAGCCTGATTAAAGTTTGGTCAAGGAAGAAGTCTCTGTTAAGGGCTGAGAACCACCATGGTTGAGATGAGTTAAGAAAAAGCTGGAAGGAATGTGCATTTCTCTCCTTCAGGCTAGAGAACTGAGAGGAAGATTCATCCTCAGGTAAACATGGGGGATTGAACTGGGGGCTTTTACTACTTAACAGAGGCAATGTTAATAATAATAAAATAGTAGTAACTATAGCTCTCATTTATTGTTTACTATGTGCTAGTAATTTCAAATCACTTCATTTATTTCAAATTTATATATTATTTCAAATCCCTAGAAAAACCCTCAAAGGTGGTATTATGATGTTAACTTTATAGGTGAGGAAACGGAGGCTCAGGAAAAAACTTTGTTGAAAGTCAGGATTTGAATCTGGGTCCATTTGATTCTAAAACTGCTGATTTTCACGATGGCGTGAATTTTATATACAGCAGTATGAAGAGAGAATGGGTTTATAAAGTGAAAGAGTGAATGAACACGTGAACTCTATTCAAGTCTAAAATAGGTTTCCAGATGGAAGGACTCTTCTTGTCTCTCGCAAGTCTCCAGAATTGTAGGAGCCTCTTATCCACACTGACTTCCCCTCTCCCTCTGTCACTTTCACTGCCTCAACTTGGATAGTGTAATTAAAAAAAAAAAGTTTCTAAGATGCATTACAGGAAAGATTAATTGGGTGCTGCCACTTGGAAACCCTGGGGATGGAGGAGGACTGATGGGCACCACGCAGACCTCCTGGGTGTGTGGACATCCTGGGGACACTGACTTCCCTTTGCCCATTTTCAACAGAAGGCCACTGGTCAAAACGGTAAAAGGAGAGAGAAGGCTTGTTCCACAGCCTGCTGTTTGTGGTGATATAGCCTATTCCCAGAAGTGCATGATTGATTTGAATGCTTAAATGGCTAGAAATACTAAGAGCTAATCTAAATCATCAGAATCATTGGCTCCAACTCTAGCAAAGAAGGATAAACAAAATCTTTCTAAACTGGGAAATGGTTCTGGATTATTTTTCTTTGCTTTTCCAACTCATCAGAAATAAGCTTTCGACACCAGAATGTTTTGTTAATATTTTTAAATAGGCTTTATTATTTTGTTAATCAAGCTTATTACAAGCGTAGCATCTTTATATCTGTATTGCTGACTGGCTTCTTTCAAACCATGTTGACATTTTAGTTGTTTTTGAACAAACTTTATTTTTCCTTTCTTTTCATGAAATAGGTCACGTCTTACTGGCTTCTTTGAAGTTGGCTGCCTTTTTAGGGACTTTTTTATCATACTGATTGGTGTGATTATAAAATATGCAGTGAGGACAGATTGACAGAAGGCTGGAGTGGAGAAGAAGGAAATAATTATCTGCCTTGTGCAAAATGTGTACTTGCAATTTTCTATGTTAAGTCACAAATTATAAAAGGTCACAAAATACCACTGTGAGCTATTTAAGAGAGTATAGTTGTTTTGTGTCTGGTCCTAGACTGTGGATGGTGAACACCTAGGGGCACCCACTTTGGCAGGTTCTACTTGTGGCAAGACCCCCACAGACATTTCCCCGAACAATGTTGTGGCTGGACCTGCCCTTGGGGTACCTAACATAGTTGCAAATCACACCTCAGCTACAATGTGGTTGTATCAGGGAACTTTGAAAAAACAAAGTTTATTACTCAAAAGTCCTGGAGGATACATAGCACACCTGGGGTCACACAGCTAGGTTGTCATTTCGGGGCATAGAACCTGGGGTTCTGCCTTTATTCAGCGGTGGAGGGTGGGTGCCTAGGGTTTCACAGATTCACTCTACTGGTGAATTCTAAAAGTAAGGTTAGAGTACACCTAGACTGTGGTATTATTGTATAATCCCCTTTTAAAACCAACACTTGTTGTAGCTGTTTCTTGCTTCAAGCAAGCTATTTATGCATTTCCTCAAATCTAAGGTGCTTTTGAGGTTGACGACTCTATTTGAAAGGAAGGTGCAAATGGAAAATTTCACATCACTACATCATGACTGCCACCTGGCGGAAAGTTATTTTATGACACATTGACCACATCTTGCTTTCAGAGATGTATGCTGATTTTAGAGAGGTTAAAAGGAGAAAAAATAGAGTGCACTTTAGAATTGTTGAATCAGGATATATATGCATAAAAGAAATATTAGGGACTGATTCTTTATTTTACATAATATTCTCATAGTCGGTCCTTAAATAATGACTGTTTTTTAAACCAAAAAAATTGTTTGATTTGCTAAATCTCATGTTGATGAAATGTCAATATTGCACAAAGTAGGAGACAGCTGGCAGTGCAGCCTCACAGAAGCTATGCTTGTTGCCTTCCTTTCATTTTCTGCTCTTATATCAGTACATAATTTAGTCCTGATCCTCTTTCTTTTTCTCTCTCTCTGTTTCCTTTTGGGAAATGTAGGTAGAAAATTATTCACAGTCAGCTTCTTCTCTTTCAAATAAAACAACTAATAGTAGACCTCGTAAGATAGGTGGTGCTTTTTGTGCCTCAGTGTTTCAGTCTGAAAAATACCAAGGGACAGCCCTCTGTGTAGTTCTGTTTTGAACATGCAAAGAGCACAAGCTTAGAAGGTCTGGCTCCTTTACTATTTATTAGCTCTGCAAGTCTCATGCCTCTTTGGGTGTCAGTTTCTTTGATTGTTAAATGGATATAGTCCTTCCAGCTCGAAGGGACTCCTGGGGGAATCAAATGAGACAGTAGGAGGGAAGCATTTTGGTAACTATTCAAAGCTTTTCACCAATGGATGATGAGAATCATTAAAACAGTACTTGGGGACTGTTTTGGCAAGTATCTGTGGTAGTAGAAACAGATCTTTACAACTAAAAATTTTTTTACTTTTAAGACTTTGAATGAAATCAAAGGGTCGGATCTAAGTCTCTGTGTTGTAAAGAATTTGGCCTATTTTAAGGCTGAAAAATGATGACAAGTTGTTAGCTTACAGGACCACCATTTGGCCCCGGCAATGACGTTCAGGTCCCGCTCAGTGAGTGGATGTGGGTTTGGTGGACAGCTTGCTGGGCAGCCCACCCAAGAGCAGCCTCGACTTTCTCCCAGGCGCATGTTTACCTGGCAGGTATGTGGGGGCCTCCAGAGCTGGAGCGTGAACCCCTCTGTTGAGGCAGCCAAAGCTCAGAGCCTCCAGCAGTCTCCAAAATGAGCTTGGGGACTATGTGGGGAGCAGACCCAGGCCAAGTCAATGCAGGTGAAGACAGAAGCTTTCCTGAACTCTTCCGTGGGTCTGTCACTTGGGGATTGCTCTCACCTTTCCTCTTGCTGGCCTTGATTTGGAATAATCCTTTCCAGGTCCTGGCTAAATCTCTGACAGAAAACTTGTGTGTGTGATGCTGGCACCTGGAGATGTAGAAAAGCTGACCCTCAAGGTCCCAGGGTCTGTGAAAGATCTTAGGTCGTGATCATCTTCAGCAGGAGTGGAAATTATCACTGGCTTTTATTATTTTGTAAATAGTTCAGCCTATATATAACTTTTAGGGCAAAAAAATTTAAAGTTAAACTGTATATTTTAATTGGCAACCACGTGTGTTTATGTAGGTAGTTAACTTTATTAAAATATCTTTATAAAGAAACTGTTGTATATATGTGTGTATATTATATGTATCATATGCATATGCCAACATAAGCATACTGACATTTATGGAAAGTCGGTGACTGGAAGTGCTTGGCAGTGGATGTACTTAGTGGTTCTTGTGCATAATCTTTGGTTTCTGGGAGCCCTGAGGGACGAAGTGTGACATAGGCAGGCGATTTTGCCCCTACCAGCTTGGTTACTCAGAATTTACCTGCAACTACCCTCCATGTAAAGTTTTCCAGGAGCCAGAGTCTGGGAAATGCCTACTGACTTTTTAGATGCCCTGAAGCCATTGGCTGAAACACAGAGAAGGCATTATTGGTCGGCTCCTGGGGCATGACTGAACGCGTTCCTGTTTTGCAGAGCCATTTAATTTATTTTTCAAAAAAAGTAGAAATATCACCTTTTTTATGATTCAGAGCTGAAGGTATTTCCTTTGCCATGGAAAGAGGAGAGACTTCTGTCACCTACAAGAGAAGGAACAGCCTTGACTATATTGATGTACAAGGACTTACTTTGGGTTCCAGAATGTACTGGAGTGCAGCGAGGCTTCTCTGAGGGAGGGCTGAGCTGAGGCTTTGTCCTCTTGTCTCATTCTTGGGGTGCTCAGTGAATGCTGGTGGAAGAGAGGGAGGGAGAGAGGGAGGGAATTGGCAGGGTCCGGGCTTTGAGGAAGCAGGTGTCGGGCTCAACAGGAATAACTCAGTCCTGCTAGAAATAATCTAGAAGAATATTTTTAGAAAAAGGACAATTTATTTCCCAAAGTAGCCAGTTTCTCAATATGCAGGGGTTCTGAGCCAGGCACAAGCTGTATCCTAACCAGGCAGTCGGGTTTGTCTGGGCAGGATGGATGAGTTAGTGGAACAGCAGCTCCAGGAGTCTATTTATAGGAGCTGTGTTGTACGGGGTGAAGGCTCTTCTCCTGGAAGGTTTGTGGAGGAGGTTGAGGCAGTGAGGGATGGAGAGAGAGTGAGGTGAGCATCTCTGATGCTGGCTGCTGGGCTGGTCCCGGGAATCTGCAATCATACTTGAGCCCTAGAGAGATGGGAGGAGGGGAGGGGAGGCAGAGCAAACATGACCAGGACTAAAGGAGCTGTTTTCACTGATGGACTCCCAGTGCTCAGATGGCAAAGTGGGACAGAGTCTGGGAGAGGGAGATTCTCCTTGTTGCCTTATAACTGTCAAAATTCTTAGCATGAAACCAACTCTGGTTAAACAGAAAAGGAATGGACTAGAAAACTGTCTGTTGACAAAAATACCAGAAAGTCTTGAGAAGCAGGCTGGAAGAAGGCTAGGGCAAGGAGACCAGGCAGCTACAGGGCCACAGCCAACATCTTGTTAGTGAGGACATGGCTGTGACATTTGGTACAATATCAGCTGCTCCCAGCAACTGAGTATTGCTGTGGTCACTGCCGTCACTGCTATGAGCACCCCTGTTTTTACTGCTTTGTGTCAGGAGGCACCGACTGAAAAATCTGGGGTGGGAGCATCTGAGTGATTAAACCTCTATCACATACTTGCCTTCTAGCTGCAAGGGAGGCTGGGCGTGGGGAGGTTGGGTAAAGAAGAAGCTGGGAAAGGAAGTACCTGGGCTTTTTGGCTTCTTTAAAGGGAAGTGATTTGAGATACTGTTTTAGGAGCACACCAGGGAAGTTAACTACACAAATAATAAAATATGCCTGCTCTGGAAAAGTTAGCATAAAGCCAAAAGACAATGACAAATTGATTGTCAGAATAAACTTCCTGGAACACCTTGTTTAAGATGAATCAACCAGTCATCTACTCACCTTTCCTACAAAGGGAGAGGAGGGGAAGGGAAAGTTCTAAGACTGCTTGTATTTAACAAAGAAGAGTGGTAGGTGATACTTTCTAGAGTTACAAATCTCAATGCATATACAGTTATCCATGACCACCAGCCAGCATTCAAGATTTTGAGAGATTAAAAGCTGCCCCTTTTTAGGAAAAGCATCAGGCTTTGAAAGCCAGATAGCTCAGAAAAGGATTTTTTTTTTTTAACAGAAAACCTCACAAGGAAAAATTTATGGTTACTAAATATAAAACATTTCATTCTTAAATTTCTAGCCTCTAAATTTACCTCAAACTATTTTTTTAAATTGTTGCTTGACATTTCATCTTTTATTCTAGCATCAGTGGCTCTTTTATTTAGTATTTGCAATTAGTAGGGCCTCTTTTTTCAAGGTACAGAATTCCGTTGGCTAGAACTGAGTCCAAAAGGGCAGGGCTTAAAGAAGTCTATGGCTTGACAAAATGATGAGACTCTGAAGCTATACTAACCTGCTTTTATATAATGAAATGTCCATAACCCTCTTCTCCCCAAGTTACTCACAGACTGACATTCTTTGGAGGGAATTTTCTATACTTTAAGTATACTTAAGTGATAGTGGAAGACAAGACACAGACTGGAAGGAAATATTTGCAAAAGACACATCTGATAAAGGACTACTGGACAAAGAACCCTTAAAACTCAACAGTAAGGAAACCAACAACCTAATTAAAAAATGGGTCAAAGATCTTAATAGACACTTCATCAAAGAAGACACTATCCAAATGACAAATGAGCATATGAAGGGATGCTCCACGTCATCTGCCATTAGGGGAGTGCTCATTAAAACTACAGTGAACTACCACCACACACCTAGTAGAAGGGCCAGCATCTGGAACGCTGACCACACCAAATGCCAGAGCAGGTGTGGAGTAGCAGGGAATCTCATTCACTGCTGGTGGGGATGAAAAGCAGTGCAGCCATTCTGGAAGGCAGCTTGGTGGAACCGGGGTCTGTCTTGATATTGTTGAGCTGCTCTGTCAACCAGCCCTGAAGTGCATCTTCCTCTGGACTTCCTCCCATGTGAACAAAAACCTATTTGTTTAAGCCATCTTATGTGGGTTTTATTTTACAGCTAATGAGTATCCTACCAACAGATACAGGAAATACACTTTACTTTTATATCCAGAAAAGGATAAAAATCAATTTTTAAAAATGCTTGTGTATTGGTGATTTGACATTGGCTTCCTGAAGCCACAGAAATAATTTTCTTCCCCCAGTTCATTCCTCCTCGACATTGGCTTTTGTTATTTATGACCTCATATTGCTCTGTGGCTCATTTATTTGTATTGCATTGACTAGATCCATGAGGCACAGTGACCATGACCCCAGTACCTTAGCACAAGGCTTGACATTTGTCCTAGGCTCTTTCTCATAAGACAACGGTGGTTCATGTATTGGATCTCTCCCCAGGTAGGAGGCTATGTGAAAACTGACCAAGTACACAATGCTGTCTTGGGGAGGGCCCTCCAACATCTCATCAACATGGACAAGGCAACACTATCTTTAAAAGAAAATCTAGAATGGCACAGAAAGAGTGGTTTATTCTCTGGCGAGGGCAGTCAGGCCAAACCCTGGCTCAGCTAGGGGGATGGGCTCTTCCATAAAGACTGACAACTGGTTCCTGAAGCCGCTGAGGGGCCTCTGAGGAAGGGGCTCACTGAAACAGGCTGAGGCAGTTGACTTAATCTTGTGGACAGTCTCCTTGGCAGCGGGGCAAACACCAGGATGGCCAAGTAAGAGGAGAGAGACGTTTTCATAACAGACATGCGTCATGGAGGAGGGGTTACCTGGCCTCGTGGATGAACCCTGTGAGCAGACATGAGTTCTGGAGGCCAGTGCTTCAGTCAGTGCCTGCGCCCCACAAGGAAATCCTAGAACGAAGGAATAACACAATAAGCTCTTTGGTGTTTGTTGGTATGAATTGCTGTCCTGAATGTTCAGGGCAGCTCTTTAATCCAGAAGGTAATCAAAGTAAGTGAACAATCACGTGACATCAGATGTGGGCTCTGCCTTTCAGAAACACAGATGAATAAAGGATGCTGAGTCACAGCTAACAACTCGTGGAGTGACAGGTGAATTACAAAAGGTAAGATCTGAATTTCAAAACTCTTTGTCACCTAGGCTTAAAAGGGAACATGTTTGTTTATCTTTGCAAAAGAATCAGAGCAAGTACCGACAGGCCAGAGAGAAAGAATGAACTAGGTTCTTTCGTAAGGTTCTTTTGTAGACAAGGTGGCAATGAGAGAGGCAGATGTTAGGATGTGGTGTGGAGTACACTGGTTCCACCAGCCTGGAGCTAATCGCCCCAGAGCAGTGGTTCTCCACCTTGATTGTACATTCGAATCATCTAGAAAGCTATCTTATGTCTCTATATGGCATTCTTCGCTAGTAAATCGGACCTTCTAGGGTGGGAGGACCGGGGGCAAGGCCCCAGTGTTTTCTTAACCTCTCCTATTGATCCTGTTGTGGCAACAGAGAACTAGCTGCCGTTGGAGTGGAGCTTCCTTCAGCTGCTCTGAGTTTCTCAGCCCTCTGGTTGCCCTGAGGACATGGAGGTTTCTATTTGTGTCAATAGGAGTGCGGGTGTTTTGATACAGCAAAACAAGTGGCATTTGAGAAACCCAATAACAGACATTTCTGAGCCTTGAACACACCTCAGTTAGTACATGACATTTTTAACTTGTCTTCAGGATGTATGGGATGAAGGGAGATAATTCTGAGCAAAGCCACACTCACTGGGTATGCAGATTCACTGGGTAAGATCTGCAGGGCAGGGCAGGGCAGGGCAGGGCACCAGGTCTATATGGGTTTCCACTGCATCCCCAGGGTCCGGTCCAAATCAGCACAGAGTGTGGGCTCCGTAAATGTGTGTCGAAGGATTGAATAACTGTTAGAGGAAATTTCTTGTTTCAAATGTTTAACCTTTTGGAGAGAGGATGGTGAACAGAAAATCAGCTAAGCACATAGAAGATATTTATGATGCTTTCCATAAATTGATTCTGGGGTATGTACATCAGCCTGACTATCCTCAGTGGATATGAAGAGGGAAAATAACAGACACATCTACAAATTTAAGATACTTCCCAGGTTTATAAACACACATGAGCAAATTTGTCTGAATGGAGAACAATTTAACTGAACTTATGAATGAAAAACAAAACACATGAAACATATCATATAGTGGTCTCCATTTCATAGAGAGGAGAACTCAGCAGACAGTGAGTTTGGGGTGGTCTATTCTCAGTGCAATAATTACATAACCAATTGTAATTTCAATTCCATAGAATATAAAGTCACCAGAAATAAAGTTTCTTGCTTCCAGACATTGACCTGATAATAATGCAGGTGGATTGTGTGTCTGTGCACCAGCTCCTACCACACAGCTCAGAAAAGACTTTACTGTCTGAAGAGGAAAATCCATACAAAAATCTATATAAACTTTTCAAGTTTACTTTAATCCAAGATTATTTACACAAATCTCTGTAGATTGTACCCCTTTTCTTAATGATTGCATTTCCTATCTAAACGCACACATAAAAAAGTATCATGTTATGGTCCTTTTTCATATCTTCTGTTATTTTAAGACCAATCTATGCCTATTGTAAAAAACTTCTAAACAGCAAAAAATGTGAAAAGTTACTGTTACCATTCTGAGTTTTATCAGTAGTCCCCCCCACAGAGGAGTAAGGTGGTAAATTTTTGAAGTTCTCACCAAGTATGTAAATCTGAGAAGCACTGTCACAGAAAAAAAATTGAATATTATAAAGGGAAGGAAGACTTAATTTAAGGATTTTATAACAGCTAGAGTTTGTCCTGCCTTTCATTCTATTTTTATTCACTTTAAAACTATCAGATTTGTAACCATTTTATTTATCACACAGGAAATCACCTAACAGATATGAAAACACTCAGTGCTCCCTACAGGAAATATGAATATTCAATGATTGAATCATTGAATATGAAACATGTAAATATAGAAAGTGTAGGCATATAGAGCCAGTTTCTTCTAACAAAAGAATTTAAAGTTTTAACTTTTTGTGTGAGTAAAGAGACATGAATGGTAACGAAATCATACTGTTTCCTAAAAATCAGGAGGCTAACTGGCGTGTTAGAGAAAATTCAAAGCTTTTAAACTTTAAAAATCTATAGTTTAGTTAACATCATCCATTACATTTTCATTAAAAACATGTACATTTTTCAAGTTACCGGCAATATTCTTTTTTAAAGTTCGAGGCTATTGAAATGACTAACTTCTTCACTCAGCTCTCCAGTTCACAGCTTCTTTCACCGTGGAATGAGCTGTGTCGTCTAGTCAGGAGGGGATGTGAGAGACTGTCACCAACACTAGCATGCTTGTATTAGTTTACCTCTCAGCTGATGACAGGAGGGCGATTACCTTAACCCCACACTGGCTTTCACTGAAGTACTAAAAAGGGTCGTGGCCACATGTCCTTTCAATGTCATATGAGATGAAGGCCACCCAAGGATCACCTAGAGATGTAATTTGATTCACTGTTTACTATTTATTCAAGGTCCCAGACTTAGTGAAGTTGCATGTTAATTTGGATATTTCTGTCTTCTAGAGAAACAAGTAATTTCTGTCTTGGGGAAAAGGTCCCCCAAGTGACAATTTCCGTCCCTGTCAGACAACAGCAGATTTGTATATAACCCAGCATTTTTATCCTAATGCTACTAAAAATGCCCAGCTTCTCAAATGCTCTTGGAGCCAGTTTGCATAACTTCCTGGTTTCCTCGTTAGTAAGTGGAATAAAATCTTTGTCACATTTTTTCATTATATTTGTCTGAGAGCATCGTGTAACCTTTTGAAAATTGTATTTTACCAGTTTTGAAGGTCCTCCACTGAGATGTTTGAGGGGGTTAACCCAGTGGAGGCAAATTAAACCAACTTGCCCGCACGTATTTTCTTGTCTTCTGAAGTGAACCCCGGGTGGCAATAGAACTTTAAATTTTCTGACTCTCTACTCCTTTTTTTTTTCCTACTGATACTATGCATCTTTCTTTTGGTTAGTGCACCTTCAATAAGTTAGTCCCAAGTGCTGGCAGGAATGATTGGGGTTTGCTCTTACAGTCTATTTGGTAATCTCTGTTGGACGTGTAATGTAGACCTGTTCTCTGTTGGGTGGGAGATGACAGAGAATCCAATTTAGTAGTCTTCTTTCCTTTTCTTTTCGTTTTTTTCCTTTTTTTTTTTTTTTTTGATGTTTGTTTTCAAACTCACATCAATTAAGATCAATTACATGCTCACTAGGAAGAAAAATTACTGAGTTTTTGTGTTTCTGGTTTACTTCTGATTTGTAGCTAACAAAGCTATAAGCTTTCCATGTGTTTCTGTCTGTTCAAATGCTTCTTATATGATGAAAATTATTAATATTACTGCTGTTAGTGAGATAAAAGAATCTATAGATGAAACAGTATTTCATGTTGTATATGATCAGAATAGTCAGAATATCATTGTGGTATCCCAGAAAGGCCGAGGACATGCTGTGGAAAGGTTATATTTATGCCCACATCTATAATTGAGAAAGGTCTTTACCTCTCATTGTGTAATAGAAATAGTTTTCTAACACTGGAGGGTATTAAAAAACTAGATTATACTATCCCTTAAATTAAAGAAGCATTGTTCTGATTGGTTTATAAAGATAAATAATCACTTAAATGAATCAAATATTCCCTCAATTTCCCCAAAATACAGAAACCACACCTCCTCCAGTGTTTTGTGTCCTAGGCTTTTAAGAAAAAGAATTAAAGTTCACATAATGAAGGTGAGTCTTTGAACAGATTAGCTTGGTTTAATAATTCTTGTTTTAAAAAATAATATCTATTGTCTTTACTCTTGGTTTATCAATATATAGTATGATACAAATATACATTTAATTTTTTAAAATAGGATTTGGGTTTGTTTATAGTGCTCCTGCAGTGGAATTAAAGAGCACCTGACTTTTATTGAAGACTTGACTTCTCTTTCACAGAGAACTCTTCCTACTGGAAAACCCACTGACAAGAGAAAGATATTCTCAGTATACTTCTAGAAATAACAATCAATAAGATTTTGTTGACTGACACTGAATTTATTTTAATTACATTGTTTGAACTAATGGAGTGTCCTGGCAGGACATAGAGTTAAACTAAAAATCCTAAAGAAACCCCTTAATAATTTTATGTAATTAAAAAAAAAACTAGCGTGCAAACTAGCAGAAAAAAGTATTTTATTCATTTATAACATCATTTTGTAAACAATCACACTGTGCATTTAAAATTCAATAAGAACAAAATTTTTTCCTATGGATTTATAGCAAACCCTATATAAAGTCAATGAGTTAATGTAAGAGTGAAGATGAATAGCGTAGAATAATTTCTGAAAATGTTAAATTACAGCACTTGATAAAAAGACAGATAACTATCTGTACCATAAAAATTTACATGCCAAGAAACATTCATTTATCGTTTTAAATATACAGTAAAACACACTTATTAAAAAAAGCATTAACAATAATCTTATTAAAACCAGTGAATTACTCAGAGGAATATTTATTAAAACTTACTAAAAATCAGTAAATATTGCAACTGAGGTAAAAATTTGTAAGTAAACAAAACTATCATTTGTAAGGGCCAAAAGTAAACCGAAGGACAGCCACCACTTCGTAGTGACTATGTCTACTCCTTGATGTTCTGAAGAAGTTTCAATAAATGTGACTCAATAACCTGTTGAACTAGAACAGACAGGTGATCAAGACCATGGCATGTTGATTATAAAATTGTTAAAAAACTATCAAATTCAATTTACCATCCCCAACTTTCTCCTAAAATAATCTCTAATTAGGATATACGCGTAGTCTGAGGGTGATAAGATTACAGTGCGATACCTAAATACTTAAAACTTCGTCTGTCACTGACTTTAGCAGCTGTCCAAGCTACTGGATTTTCTGTTCTTGGTTTCCAGGTTTTGAAACTGAAGGACAGTCTAGAGTACAAGGCTGTTCTATGGAACAGAGAAAGGTCAACTATAGAGCATTTTATAAGCAGTTCGCTATGAAATGTTAAATATATCTTGTAAACAGGTGTGCACTTATCTTCCAGCAGCTAATTATGTGGGTTGGTGAAAAGTAAAGTAACAAACTCATTTCTAGACTTTGCAGGACTTTGTTGGTTTTGCCCACGGTTAAAAGTACATGTTAGGAGTTACGATTACATGCATGTTCTAGGATTGCAGGTGATGATACCCGTTTGGACCACTGGTTTATATTATTTAACAGCTTTACTAAAATGAAACCTGAGAGTTCTAAAATACTTACCACTTCTATAGCCCAAGGCTACAGCTAAATCCATAGAATTATATCCAGAGTCTGTTTCAATGGTTGGGTCAGCTCCATTTTCTATAACAAAAAAATAGAAAAATCTACATAAATAAAATGAAAATGAGGATATGTCTCTGACTGGCTCATGTGAAAATAGTGGGACAGATTTTCAGCAAATTTGGAAGATCTTTTCAGGCTGGTCTGACAAAGTACAGGACACATGGAGTGCACAGAATTCACTTTGGTGGGTTGGAGGGAAGACACTTCAAAACAAACAGGTATCCTCTAGAGCAACTGGAACTTCTAAAAACTACAGACAAAGCTTAGGCATAAAGATACTGTGGAAGAGACAACGGCTGTGGATTCTACATGTGACCCCTAAAAGGAAGGCCACAAGGACAGATGTTCCAGCTGCGAGCGTGCTGTGTTATGCAGATGCTGCTTACACGGGCAGTCTTCGGGCAGCAGGCGCTCCAGGGGGAATCATGTATTTAATAATACTTCCTGATGCTCCCGAGGCCAGTTTGTGGGAAAAAAAAAGTCTTCATGTGGCATTTTCTAAATATTTCCCCTTTTATCTGCTTACCTAGGAGCGTTTTTACACATTTCACATGATTTCCATGTACAGCGTAAAGCAAAGGTGTCCCTCCATTCTGCGAAAGGAAAAGGTGATTTAGCTTTTCAAGGTGAGCAAGATTCAAATAATTTAATGCGGCTGTGAGAAGCTTTACTAAGAATTGGGCATGTGAAAGTAGTTTAGGGTAATTTTAATTTTTTTTTAGAATACTTAAATCAGAACTAATAACTGAGTTTAGGACATTAAGTTTCTCTTCTAAGTGTTCAATTAACTAAAGTAATTAATTATTCTTCCAAGTGTTTAAAACAATGTATTAGGTCTCCCCAAACCAAATAAATCCTAGCGTTTGTTTCAGTAATTTAAAAATCAGCATTACAGACTCACCCAATCATATTCATTTACATCAACTCCACAATCAAGCAGCATTTTGACAATATCTGTGTAGCCTTTACTGCAGGCCAATGACAGTGCACTTTCTCGACCTTTCCCTAACAGCTGGGGATCAGCACCCTGGAATGGGAAATGGAGATAAAAGACTTTTCAGTTTATGAAAACAAGAATACTGTTACTTCTGTCAATAATAATTACAGTTCAACACCTAGGTCAGGTAGCGTTCTGGGGTTCATAAAGAAATAACACAAACTTCCACTCATGGATGCTTTTGTCATCAAGGTTTGTCCGAATGCCTTCCTTCCTCCCTCTACCTCAGTCCTAACTCCTGTCACTCTGGAGTCAAATGGCATCTCCTCCAGGAAGCTTCTCCTACAGGGCTGACAGTACTCCTGTCCCCATGGCACTTAGAGGGGGGCTGGGCATTCAGTTCCCTCTCGCTGCTTCATGTATGACCAGACTGCCTGCTCTACTGGATCCACGTTCCACAGGAATAGGAAGAGCACTTAAAATGTTTTCGATCCTCTCCCATTACATCTAACTGGCTGGAGACACAGCAACTTTACTAAATACTTAACTGGACTTAAGTTAATGTACATAGACATTGTCTGAGGCATTTTCCTTACATTCTGAAGTAGAAACTCTACCACAGCTATTTGCCCGTGTGCTGCAGCCCACATCAGAGGAGTAAATCCTTCTTCGTCCGTGTGATTGATAACATTTTCTATTTAAAAGAAAAGCAATTTTTGTGATCTAATTTAACAACCGCATATTAATATTATTATGAAAATACTGGCATTCTAAAAAGTTGACTATATTACTCAGTAAGGCTCGCTTTGTGCGACTTGTGTTCACTGAAGTCCTGTTATGTGCTGCTGCATTTGTAGTCTGAATGTATTACAATGTGCCTCAGTGTACATGGCTGAGTTCAAATCGCGTGTTATTTAAAGTGTAAACTACCAGACACAACATAATGCTAGGTACGAGAACACTGGATTCAGAATCGGAAGACCAGAGTTTGAATCCTGACTCTCTCACTTCCTAGCAGTGATGATTCTGGGCATGTCACTCAATTTCTCCAATATCCAGAATACTGCTTTGCTTATCTCCATGTAGAGTTGGGAGGACCACAATAAAAATATGGTTATATGATA
Source organism: Camelus dromedarius (assembly GCF_036321535.1). NCBI lineage: Eukaryota > Metazoa > Chordata > Mammalia > Artiodactyla > Camelidae > Camelus > Camelus dromedarius. Next base: position 48,410,072 of record NC_087438.1, read on the forward strand.
GCCCTTGGCATTACATAGCTATGTATTATACAAAGTCCAAAATCTCATTAAAGCTATTTTCTACTCTCTAGCTGACATTTCTGCCTTGGAGTTTCTTTCATTTTTGGTGATTTGCTAACATAACATAGTATAATGTGAATGAAGATTGAATAATATGAGACGCAGTACTATGCAATTCTACCTCAAAACCCATTTTGTTCCCTAGATTTAGTCTACCAGTTATTAAGTCCATAGTTTTTTCCCTAGATTTATTTAGTAGATGGAGAATAGAACTTTCAAGTACTTATAAACAAATAGAAATATAATGATGAAGTTAAGTCTTTCTTATAAAAGAATGACATGATAAAAAAAAAAAAGCGCTCTGATGTTATGTCCTGTATTCAGTCGATAAATTTGGACAATTGGCTAACTTTTTGAAAAATGAAAATACAAGTAAAGCTCGATCTTTACCCCATTACACCAAAACATATTCCACGTGGGTCAAAGATTGAAATGTAAAAAAGGAAACCACAGAAGTTCTAGAATAAGGTATGAGTGAATTTATTTATAACCTTGCAGTAGGAAGTCTTTTCTAAGCAAGATATAAAACTCAGAAGTCCCAAGAAAAAAATAAATTTACTACTTAAAAATGTTAAGCCTTTGTTTGAAAACATCATAAAGTCAAAGGAAAAATGGCAAACTGGGAAAAAATATATGCAACATAAACAATAAAAAGTGAATTTCTTTAACTTAGATAAGAGTTCAAATAAATCAATATACAACAGGCAGTTCACACAAAAGGAAATTCAAATAGACCATAATTTTAAAAAGGTAAACAAAACCAGTATGAGATCCCATTTTCCACCTATGAGATTGGCAAAGATTAAAGTCTGATGATATTGTGTCAGTGAGGGAATGGGAAAACAGAAACTCTAACTGGTATGAGGACAGGACAGACATCTGGCAATATGTATAAAAATAAAAATCCATATGCCTTTTGACCCAGCAAATACACTTGTAGGAATTTACCCTGTGGATATACTTCAAAAGAATGCCAGCAATATCGTTATTTAATAGCAACAAACTGGAATCAACTAACACCAGGGGGCTAGTTAAAAAATAACAGAGTGTATGCATATGCAATACAACACAAAATTACAGACCTATTAAAAAGAATGAAATAGATCTTTATGTGCCTGTATAGAAAGATCTTAAAATTTTAAATGAAAAAAGTAAACTGCAATGCAGTGTGTATATTTTTGCTGTTGTGTAAATAAAAACATACATACACATTTTCACATATAACCCCAAATACAAATAGCAATATTTTCCAGAAAAGTCTTCCGAAAATGTAAGAAACTTACATTTGATTTTGGAGAACAGGCTAGGGTGGTAACGGAAGCTGTATTAACTTTTATACTTTATTTTACTATTTTTTTTAAGTATCTATTGGGTTATCTTCTTGGTGAGATTATGCAACTTTTTTTTGTCTTTATACTTTCTTGTATAAAAAGAAAATAATAAAAATCTAATAAACCTATTAAATTTGTTTTAAATACATTTTTTAAAATAGGCTAGTACCTTGTTCGATACGAGTAGCCAGGTATAGCATCTCTCCCTGAGCAGCCAGCTGGTGAACAGATAAAGCTGAAACAACACCATAGAAAGCTTCATGTGTATCTGCAGGGCACACTTTCATCACCTCATTGCTCATGTTTGTGTAGCAAATGTCTTTTCAAAACACAAGCCATCATTTTCTTGTTAAAAAAATCTAACCCAAAATATATCCTAACACTACAAGCAGCCATTCTGTATCTGAGAATTGACTCATATGTTTAAGGTAATTCGGACATTTGCAAAGTGTTATTATCAATGATTATGCAAATTGGTCAATTCTTAACAAGAAATGGTTTATGCACTTAATTTTTAAAACTATTTTGTCATCCAAACTTATAAGGAAGTGTAAGGAAGTTGAGTCTCAAAAGACCCTTTCTTCGTTTTGTGACCTTGGAAAACTGGTTAAACATTTTTGCCTGTAACATAAGGGATGTGGAACCACAGGATTTCTAGGGTTTTTTTTTTTTTTTTTAGCTCAAAAATCCTATGGTTGGAATATTCTAAGACAATCTCTTCATTTTAAAACAAAGCCAAACAGGCACTGTTCTATGACAGTTCACCTTAAAAATTAGCAATCACTTGATCCTTGATTTCAGGTTATATGACTGCATAGCCTTAATCCAGAAAGGAAAGCAATTGGGAGGCACGTGCACACTTAACGTAAATAAAACAGAAACGGCTTGTGGGCGGAGTCATGAACTCTTTCTGGCTTAACTTCTATAGCATACAATTCAAAATCAGGAGGGCACAGTGTTTCCAAAATAAAGACATATATTTCACCATGCTTTAGAATAGAGATGCATTTACCTTGTATTCTCAAATATAGTTCCCAGCATTAAATTGCTAACTTTTTTTCTCTCAATTGAGAAACCCATACTATATAGAATATTTTCTAGCTTATATAGAAAACCTTCATTTTATTTCTTCTAGAATAATTCTGCATTAAAAAAATTGTGAATTCAAAGTTTTTAAAAGGTGGTTTCATATGCATATTATATTCAGATTCAAAATTACAGTAGACATTACTCAGCTTTTACTACAAATCACTTGTTGATCAGTGATCTAATTTATAAGTAAAACGCATTCCAAGAACACAGAAACACTCACAATGTCTTACTTTGCACAAAATTCAGAATAACTCTGTTTTTATAGTAAAACTATGAAGGTTTTAAGAATTACTATTTTAGTCTGTATTTGTTCTCAACAGAAAAACATAAAACATGAAATATTTGAATATGCAATAAGTGAAAAAGTTTTAAATTACTAAAACTATCAGGACATTACTTAAGGTTTCCAAAATAGAATATGCACTTAATGAAAACAGTGTTTCAAAGCCAAACTCTTGATACCATTAGTAATACGATTATTTTAATACATCACTGGGAAATACTTACAATTTGCTAACAGAGGTGTGGTCGAGACCTCATTTCCTCTGTGCTTGTTGGTTAAAGTAGTTGACTGTTTTATGGGTGAGAAGTGCTTTGTTGTAGAGGGAGTGTAGACATGCCTTACTTGAATTCCCGGAGAAGGAGATGTGTGGATATTGCATTCAGCTAAGTAAAATTAATTTAAACACATTAAAACAATATTTTAACAACAAAGCGTTTCAAAGTTCTAGGCCAATGTTTACATTAAAAAAGAAATACATGATGTATAATATCTTCAACTGATTCTCCTGTGATATTATTTTTTGGCATAAAAAGTCTGTACTAGTGAAAGTTCCAGAAAAAAATCTGTATTACTCTTGAGCAATGTTATCCAGAGATTAGTTTTGTTATTCAATAGCTTGTTATAAAAGTAAATCTACAATATGATGACAAACTTCACTGCATTAAAGCATAAGAAACTAATGCCAATTACATATTTATGGTATAGAGAATATTAAAAATATTTGTTTCTAAAAGGCACAAATAATTTTTTCCCTATAATTTTAAAAGGTACAATAGGGAACTTTATTAGAGAATCTGTAAACAAACAAAGGTCAAGAAAGGAATTTTTTAAAAAATGTACTTATAGACATTACATAACATGAAATTATTTCATTTTGGTTTCTGTGAGATTCTAGAAAATCATATTAAAAGATGACTTCCAAACTCTCTTCCCCAAACTCAAAATCTCATGATCCAAAAGGGAAAAAAAAAAAAACCAAATAAACAGAAACAAAACAAATGCAGATATTTATACCATAACTTTCAACCTTTAAATAGAACAGATGCCACCTCCAGGTCAGAGTTAACCTGATCTTGAATATTTTTACTGTCCTCTTCATTTAAGGACTTCACAAACCGAGAACAAACATTCATATCAAATCGGTTAGGCAGTATGAACTTCATTCCCATGGCAACACCCTGAGCTGATCCTTCTTCTGCATTTGAGTCCAGCTGATGTTCTATTTTAATGTCAGGCATGCCAGTTAGACTGTAGCTGCTGGGACACTCTTCCACTATCAGCTGGGCTCCAATATCCAGATTTGCTGATGTAGCCATGATTTCAACTGTAGTTTCAACAATTAAAACATTTCTTCATGGTTTCCTCTGGGTTTTAAAAGAGCAGTACACAGTGTATTCTTGGAATTTGGATATTAAAAAGTCTGAAAGAAAAAGATTAAAAGTGTTATATCAACTTAATGTACATAAAATAGTCATTTTCAATCAAATATGCAAATAGTGCTCTTATAAGCAACTATACATAACAGAAAGCAATGTTGAGAGGTAGGGAAACCTGGGTATGAATCCAAGCTTCGCCATTTATTACCTGTGTGAATCTGTACAAGTTATGATGTCCCTGAGCCTCAGTCTCGCTGGTAAAATGGGGATACACCTCACAGGATCCCGGCAAAGACCAAATGAAATACAGTCACATCCTCACCTCCATCACTAGGTTCCAGCAAGTTTTAGTTACCCACTTTTCTCCCCTTTCCTATTCCTGAATATTGCCAAATGGATTTTTTAAAAAATCAGGCTAACAACAAAAATAAACTTTCATGTAAAAACTTTAACCTCTTACCTGAGGTTCACTTATAAACACGCTGTTTATAAGTGGCTCTCGGTATGAATTTAAGAAAAGACAGAACTCATGTAGTACCCAAGTCCATCAGCAACACCCATGTGATTCCTGGATACCGAAAGGCTTTACATAGCTTTGGTTATGATGACATTAAGATACATTTATCAATCAGTTTTTGTTCATATCAAGTGGTAGCAACTTAATACAGGTTTTTATGAAAAATAAAGTATATAGACTATGGACTGACTTCCTTTGCTTCAGCATCACTAGGACTTAAGGTCAACGTATAATTTTTGGATCCTGATCTTTGTAACAAGTGTTAAGAAATAAGAATTACTGATTTTTTTCCCAAATATAGATTGTCAAGACATGAACTCAATAAATGCAAACTCTCAAAGCATAGATTTTAAGCACATCTGTTATTCAAACACTTACTATTGTTTTAAAATGAGTTTTCAGTAAGGTAATCACAGGCACTTCCCTATGGACCTTAATGTAATTTCAAGAGAAATTTCATTATTATACTTAAAATTTCTAAAAAAAGGAAGAACTCCACGATATATAATTGACCCAGATATATAGTCACTGAGACAGGAAGAAAATTAATAACATCCAGTTAATTTTTTCATGTTAGGGTTTATTGCCTCTTAGAAATTCTGAGGGTGCAGGGTGTTTTAAAATTGGAATTTATTGGAACTAAAAGAGAAAAATGCATTAGGGTTACAATGGAGCAAAGGTTGGCAAATCATACGTTTACAGATAACCACTATTTAGTTTTTAAACACTTTCCAAGATTGATTCTTATAACAATCCTTTGAGTAGTCAGGGCAGGTAATCATTATGTCCACCACAGAGAGAAGAAAAAAGGGAGCTCATGACTCCATCACCCTGTTCATTAAAATAAGAAGCAGCACTAAACTAATTCAAAACTCCCAAGGGAGAAAGAGTTGAAGAATAACAAATAACAACAACAACAGTAATAATAAAGTTAACAGGTAACAAAGGCAATACACTTTAGCAAAAGGTTAGAAGGAAATCAGAACAGAAAATGAGTTGTGATTCAAATGGAGATGAAGGTGCAATACAGAGGTCTTTAAAAGGATACTGCAAGATACGAACTGGGTTTCCTAAGGTAAGAGCCATCTCCCACAGACTTCTACACAGAGGTGAGTGAAATGCAACTCCGCTGAGCTCTCAGCACCCTGCATATATCTTTATTTTAGCATTTATCATTCTCTTGAAATTTTCCAATTAAACTTTCAATACATTGAAAACTCCTCTAGGATGGGAAACCACTCTTACTAATCTTTGCACACAAAACACTGCTTGGTTCTATCAGGTGCTCCAAAAATGTCTTCTGATCTGAACCTTAACAAAATTTCGTATTATTTTCTATCCTGAAATGACCCTACAAGATGCTCAGCAATCTGCTAATTAGACCTGGCTTTCCATTCCCAACATCACTACCAACTAACTGAGCAAATCATATACATTTCCTGAGACTTTTTTAATTTATCTATAAGATGAAGATGGTTGAAACAGTCATTTCTAATATTATTTCCAAGTCTAAGCATCTTCCATGTTACAAATCAGGGTTTATAGATGGAGTTACTGGTTTTAGAGGGAGGAAAAGCAAATGCACTTGGAGGAGGAAGGAGTAATCTTGGCACTGCTACAGAGAGGAGAAGCAAAACTGGTTAAGCCATAATTCTGGAGCGTTAAGAGAAGAAAGGCGAAAAAGATGATCTAGAAGAGGGAGTGTTGAGAAACAGAGATAAGGCCAAGGATAGCTAGGATCACCTCGATCTGTCAGAGTCCAGGTAGAAAGGGAGGGAGACCCTTACGAAATGAAGTGGGCATCTGAATTAGTCCACAGTGGGTGCCAATATCAGGACCCCCTCCCCCTGGTTCTTCCTAATCCTGGAATTGTCCTACAAGGTGCTATGAAAATGAATGATGCCTCACAGGCGACAGGTGTCCCGGCGTCCCAGGACAGGAACCCGCTGGAGGAGAGATGGTTGTACGGAAGTCCGCTCTGTCGCCAGCCGCCAGCTCTGTCCGAAAAGTCCCGGCGCGGCTCAGGTACGGCGGGCGGAAACTCGCTCAAAGGGGGCAGGCTGGTCCCGGGGACAGGCGCCGGAGGCCGACCGGGTGGGAGCGCAGGGCCTGACGACCACCGTCGACAGCCCACAGCGAGTCGGGCCTTTCCATCTGTGGCCACAGATTCCCTGCAGGCCCTCAAGCCCCGGCTTGTTTTGACCGCGACGTCACTTCCGATTTCTTCCCTCGCTTTCCGGACATAAAACGTTCTGCATCATCGCAGCCGAGAGGACTTCCAGGTTTTTTCCCGCCGCTGCGCTGCGCGGTCCTTACAGCCTGAGTACTACAGAGACAAAGTCGTTTCAGTTACAGCTCCGGGCACTAGAGCCGGCCTTAGTCTTGCCCTTCGGCCACGCCTCCTCTTCTCCATAGCCCCGCCCGGGCCCGCCCCCGCGTCACCCGGCTGCGTGTGTCTCTTGAGCCTGCGCCGTTACGTCACCTTCGCGCGACAGGCCTGGCGGTTCTCTTCGTAGTGTGTTTCGGAGCCTCCTGGAGGGTCCGCGTGATTTTCCGCGGTGTTAGTACAGTCCCAGGAAGGGGCTGGTGGAGTCCAAGGGCTTATCTTGAGGCCGGAGTGTCTCGGCGGACCCTCGGGGTTCACCGGAGGTAGGTGAAGGGGCTTCCAGTGGGGGTAGCCCAGACTCACGCCGGGCCTTCGTTGATACCTAGCATGCTCCTCTGGGGCTTCGCAGTCTCCGCGGAATGGCTAAACTCCGTGACCAGCCTCTCAGGATCCCCGCAGTTCAGCTCAACCTAGGTTTTCCTCCTCTACGATCATATCCGCTCCTACGGTCCACCGTTTTTAGTCCCCGGAGTAATCACACCCCTTAAGGGCAGTGGTCAGATTTCCATCTCTGTCTTTGCTTATGAGGTTCCCTCAGTGTACAGTGCCCGCCCCCTCCCCGTCGCCTTTGCGCCCACCTTAAGTGTTTAACTCGTCTTAATATTATACTTGAAAGCCCAGCTGAAATGCACTCAGAATTTTTCTAGGACTTTCCCGGTTAGAGTTAAAAATCTCTTAAGAGAGCTCAGTTCTCTGTACGTTACTTACAGCATACATTTGGTGTTCTGCATTGTATTGTAGTAGTGCCTATTTTTCATTTAGTCGCCAGTCTTTCAGACTCTAACCTCTCCCTAATCATTTTCTTTCTGTTCATTTTCACAACACTTCTTGCCTTCGTGCCTTTGCACCGTGTCTTAACTTCCCTTCCCCTGCCTCTGAGGCAGTTTTTCACTTTAATCTGGCAAACCACTGCTACTACTACTCACTTTTTCCTTTTAAAGTTCTAAACAATTTCTTTCAAGGCAGAGTTATGCACTCCTTTGCCTATACAGTTACCCTTGAACATTGCAGGAGAAGGGAAGAGTTTAGGGGTCCCGACCTTCTCAAGAGTGGAAAATCCGAGTATAACTTGCAGTGGGCCCTCTATATGTGCAGTTTCTCCTTATTCAAGTTCCTCCAAATCCTGAGTTCCGCTTGTGAGTGCAACCATCTGAGAGTCCTGTAGCACTGTATTTAATATCGAAGGAAATCTGCCTGTAGGTGGACCTGCACTATTCAAGCCTGTGTTGTTCAAGGGTCAACTGTACTCTAGTAAGGGGCTAGGTCTGGCCCAGTATCTGTTTTTGGGTAGTCAGTGAGTCAAGAATGATTTTTATAGATGAACATTTGCAATCTATTTGATGATGGGAAACACTAACTTTGAATCGAAGTAAGTGAAATGTTGCCCCCTCAAAGAATCCCATTCCTTTCATTCATAAATAAAAAATTGTACTCATAATTATTGGGGGGGGTTCATGAGTAAAGAATCGGGAATTTTTTTCTTTCTTGCTACGTAACTACATAAAATCCTCCAGTTTGCCTCTTGGACTGCAAAACCTGAAATATTTATTATTTGGCCTTTTATGAAAAAAGCTTGTGGACTTGCGCTTCATCACAGTGTTCATATGATAGATACCACTTGTGATTTTAATTTTGTTTCTCATATAATCCAGCACAATGCTTCCTTTCCTTCCTTCCATAAACATTCTTTGAGCACCTGCTTTTAATCTTCGAGACATGAAATTATCAATTTAATGGGGAAAAGGGATCATTACAGTGCAATGTGATTATGTGCATTGACAGAAATACGCAGTCAAGTAGGATCATAGAAGACAAGCCCATGACCCAGCTTAGGAGGTCAGAGGTTTCCTGGAGGATGTGATCCTTGAGTTGAACTTTAAATGATAAATAGGAAGTGGGAGAAGGAGGTCATTCCTGCCAGAGAGGACTAGTGAACAAAGACTTTGAGACAAGAAAGAGCATGATGTGTTAAGGAAATAACAAGAGGTGAAGCTGCAAAGGTAAGTGAGGGCAAAATCACAGAGGGCCTTACATGCCATGTGAAGAAGCTTGCACCTTCTTTTCTGGGCAGTGTTGGGCTTTGCAGCAAAAGCTAGATTTGCATGGTGGTTAGGTAATTCTGATGACTATTTGGAAGATAGATGAGGGAGACCTTATATTGCACTTTCTCAGTGAGTGGGAAGATCTGAACTAGGTGAGTTGGACATTATGAAATTTTAGGACGATTTGGGAGGTAAAAATCAACAGCTCTTGGTTTGGTAACTATTTGGATGTTGGAAATGAGAAGGAAGGACACATCAAGGCAGATCCCAGGTTCCTAATTGATGCCAATTACTAGCTGAAGTGAAGAATATGGGTGTATATGAAGGCATTGACCATGTCTGTTTGACTCACCATTGCACCTAAAACAGTATGTCCTACATGTTATAGGTACTTCAATGAACAGAAAAGTTTCCTCCTTTTAAATCATTGATTACCATGTTTCATCAAAACAGCTTTTAAAATATGTTGCACCTAGTTATTTTGCTGTTACTGATACATTGTTTTCAGGCTTTTGTGAATAGATGGGTGGCACCGCTGGACTCATTCTCCTGGTATAATTGAATCTCTTGCAATTGAATGGTTCTGGAAAGACATTTTGGCTTAAATCATGTCAGCTGAAAGTTTTAATTAGTCTTTTATTCTGTCACTTTAATTTAGAATTTAACTTTAGAATTGCTTTACTCTTGTTTTCTTTCTTACTGTTCAAACCTTTTAAACTTAACTAACTTGATTTTTAAGGTTCTACATCAGAATATTAGCTTTTAATTTAATTTTAAGCTTTTAAATTTAATTTTAGTCTTCTACATTAAAATATTAGCTTTGTTTTCTTTTCTTGCAGTTTTAGACTTTCAGGAAGTCAAGTGCCTAGACTATGTTCTTATGGATTAAATGTCATCCTAAATTTAGGTTCAGGAAACATTTGTATTTGCAGTTTCACCTTAATGTTTTCTGTTGTCAGTAAATGAACATTCTGAGCCAGTGTGCTTTTCTCTGTTTTGCCTACTGGTTGGCTGAGCCAGATTTATTCCTAAGTGTTGTAAATTGGTCAATTAGGTGTGGGAACATTTGTGTACAGCCTCTGTTTATATCTGAGTAGGTGGTACACTCTGGTAGCCCTATCTGGATTCCTTCTTCCTTTGGATTGCCTCTTTTGTATTAAAATTAAATGGTTACTGATCACTAATCCATAAGCTACCACACAGCCTTTTGAAAAGACACAGAGTGAAAATCATAAGTATATCTAGCTGTATGAATAATATGTGTCTATAAAATGTTTTCTTTTTCAGACGTAAGGCAGAGTCACTTTAAGTATTTCTAACACCAATTTCAAACTACTTATCCTTGGATAACAGTCCAGTTATATTAAAGTATGGCTGGTTATAAGCCTGTATCGATCCAGACATATCCTATACTTGGTGAAAAAATCACCCAAGATACACTGTACTGGAATAACTATAAGGTAAGTATAGACATAATTGGGGGTGGGGGTGTTTTGCATTTGTGCTGATTACTGCAGCATACTTTGGATACTGTAATAGAGAGCTAATAACTACAGATAATCTATCAGTGGCTTATAGTTTGGGTATGATATATGTTATTTTTTTCCTTAGAGTTATATAAAAGTCTGCATTCCTTAATCAGCTTTATCATACAAGTACCTTGATCAGAATAGATGATTAATCCATGCCAAATGACAAATTTTAGAATTTGAATCTCATATGAAGTTTTTTTTTTTTTTTTGCCTTTCTTAATCTAAGAAGGAAGAGATGCAGAATTAATTCTTCTAGACTATCTGTAAAAGCTAACAAATGATTGTTTTAAAAAGATGAACAACTAAATAGAAAAACGGGGAAAGACTGGGATTGGGAGGTTTATAGAAAAAGAAATTTAAGTGGCCAATCAATATATTAAAAGAGCTTCAGCCTCACTCATAATTGAATAAATGCAAATTAAAACAATAATTGGATAATTATTGGACAATTTATTGAATAATAATTTATTGAATAATAAAATTATCATTCGATAATAATTTGGATGCTATTTTTCATCTGTTGTATTGGCACAAATGAAAAGTTTTCATCATCATTGCTACTTGAGGGAGGGAAATTGGTGTAAACTTTATGGAGGGCAATTCTGGCATTATCTATTATGATAGAAATACTTTTTGGCCTTGTAAGTTCCACAGTTTGGAACTTAACGAAAATTTGTGTATAAAGTATGTTATCTTTATGTGTAAAGATGTTCATTGAAGTATTATTTGTAATATTAGAAATCTTGGAAAAACCTATTTGTTAGTAGTGGACTGGTAAATGATGACGTATCTTATCATGGATGGTAAAGCTATTACTCAAGAAAAGTTACCTAAGATGTGTAGGTAAGTGAAAAACAAGCAAGGTGCAGAATGGTCTGCATGATATGATTGATCTTTGTGTCAGTTTAAAAATACATGGTTAAATGTATGCTGGTTTAGGCATTAGCTTTTTCCCAATAAAAATCACAGAAAACTTCACAGCTGAAGGGAAAAAACGGGGTGTGGCTTTCCAATTATATATTTATTTACTTTCATGGCTACAGAGATAGTTCGGGTGATGGGATTTAGGTCTTTTCTCTTTCTTCATACTTCTCTATTAAATACAACTAAGTATATGTTACTAAGAACGAAAAGAAATTGTCAGTAAGAAATTACATGCTGCTTAAATAGTTACCAGTTCTAACTCTGTTAATACTCTGTATTATTTTTCATTAAGACCCCTGTTCAGATCAAGGAGTTTGGTGCAGTGTCAAAAGTAGACTTTTCTCCACAGCCTCCATATAATTATGCTGTCACAGCTTCTTCAAGGGTAAATATAATATTTATTTTTCTTTTGTGTAGTTTATGTTTACTCCTGATCTTGAGCCATCCGGTAAAATACTATGTTTTTTATCTTGTTGTAGATTCACATTTATGGCCGATACTCCCAAGAACCTATAAAAACCTTTTCACGGTTTAAAGACACGGCGTACTGTGCTACTTTTCGACAGGATGGTAGACTGCTTGTGGCCGGCAGTGAAGATGGTGGCGTTCAGCTTTTTGATATAAGTGGGAGGGCTCCCCTCAGGCAGTTTGAAGGCCATACTAAGTAAGAGACCATTGTTGTTTAAAAAAATTTTTTTTGAGGTATAATTAACATACAACATTATATTAGCTTCAGGTGTACAACATGATTCCGTATTTGTATATATTGCCAAATGATCACGACAGTAATTTAGTTAACATCTGTCACCATACAGTTACAGGTAGCTGATTTTTATGTGTTTTGTTGTATTGTAAGCTCTGTTGGTTTTCCAGGCTTTGGGGGAAAAATAGAGAGCAGTTCTATGAAGATTATGTACCTTTATGTACTTTATTTCCTGGTTGTTTTGAGACAGAGTGCTTAACTTGGTTCAGTTCAATGGTTCAGTTTGATGAGGCTCATGAATTCCCTAGAATTGTATATGCCATTTTCGAAAATGTATGCTTATCTAGGGAGATGTCCTGTAGCCTTTCATGAACTTCTTAGTGAGTTATGTGACCCTGTTGAGATTATAAACCATTGATCTAAAGAACACCTTACAGCTATTAATGAGGACGCTAAAGACCTGGACTATATTAGAGGTTCTTGTTTTGAAATCAAGTTAGAGGGTGGATTTTTTTTTTTCTTCTTAGGTTTAGTGTTTTGCCCCTTATAAATTAAATGGCCAGGGCAATTTTACATTATATCTTTGTTTCAGGATTACCAGTGTCATTGCTGAAATTTCCTATTGATTTTAAATCTCAAAAGAGTTTTTATAGTGTATTATCAGAATGGTCTTAGTCCATCAGTAAAACATTTAAAATACAACAAATTCATTTAACATGATACTACATAATGGCAAGTCTCCTTAGAATTTTTTAAGAACAACCTGTTTTGAAATATTTTAAGTTACAGAAAAGTACCTTTGTGCCGACATTTATTTTCCATTGAGCAGCTAAGTAGAAATGCTGACATATTAGAAAATATAACTTTAAGGCTATTGTTTAATATTCTTATTAACTTCATAGTACATGGGTATTTAAAATTTTACATTGGCTTGGGTAGAAACACCTTTTTTAAAGATTTTCTTTTTCTCTCAGGATTTCTCCCTGCAATTACTCATTGAAACTGAGCTGCTTTTTTTTGAAATTGCGGGAAAAGGGCTGTTTTATGTTAGAAGGTGCCAGAAATATTTTTTTCTTGCTTTTTAATATACTGATCCTTGATCTTTCAGAGCAGTACATACAGTAGATTTTACAGCTGACAAATATCATGTGGTCTCTGGGGCTGATGATTATACAGTTAAATTATGGGATATTCCAAACTCCAAGGAAATTCTGACATTCAGAGAACATTCTGATTATGTGAGGTGTGGATGTGCTAGCAAACTGAATCCAGATCTCTTTGTAACAGGTTAGTGAAATCTTTTTTTCCCCTCCTGAAGTTGATAATTTTATTGATATACTTTAATACTGCTTTGGGACTTGGGATAGAGGAATATAAAAAAGTTTTGTAAAGAAATGTATTTTTTTTTTTTTAACATTCTTTTTTTTTCTATTGAAGAATAGTCAATTTACAAGGTGTCAGTTTCCGGTAAAATATGTCTCTGTTTATCCAGTTGCTTTATTTTACTTTTCTTCTTTTGGTGATTGTCCTTACTGTCCCCCCAGTGTGTTTGGAAACTTAGTACTCTTTCCAACTTAGTTGGAAGTTAGTATTCTGGCTTTCACAGAGCCTCCAGCAGCCAAGAAACAAAGGCAATGCAGTTCAATCTTAATGGATCCCTGGGCAAAGATTCCCAGACAACTCAGTAGTAACAGTAGTCTAAAGGAATTTGGAATAGTTTAAGATTCTGCGTGGTATAGTGTCGTGCTTCAGAAACACCCAGTGGTACCAGCGGGTTTGGAAGTACTATATCTTCATAAGTATACATAGGTCTTTTTAAAATTTCATCTAAGCCTTTTCTCCTTTTAAAATTTATGTTTGAATATACACGTGCACACACATACATATATAGTTTTTGTTATTTGAGTAGTGGAACTTACATAATACAATTGATGTTTTAGGGTCATATGATCATACTGTGAAGGTGTTTGATGCACGAACAAACCAGAGCGTTATCTCTGTTGAACATGAGCAGCCAGTGGAGAGTGTCCTGCTTTTTCCTTCTGGAGGTCTTCTGGTATCAGCAGGTATCTGCTTTAAAAATTGCTTTCACCAATATTGTTTGTCTTGAGTCAAAAATTTCTTTATCAGTTACTCTTTATAATTTATCAGTGTGTACTTGAATTGCATATTTAGGTTTTTGCTCAAACAGTTGATAAGTGGGACAGGCAAGTAGTTATCATTTATTGAGAACCTGATATGAGCCAAGCAGTGTACTGTTATGTACATATTATCTCCAGTGCCTTAGAAGTGCCCATGAGATGGTTTTCTCCCTATTTTTCAACTAGGGAAATAAATAAAAGTTTTAACTGAGTTGTCCAAGACAAAGTGGTAAGTGGTAGATCTGAAATCTCAGAACTTGAGAGCCTGTGTTATGTACGTAACCCAGAAATCCAGGTTATACTCCTGCTGTTGTTCCTACCTAAGAGATCTGTGGCACCTTTGGAAAATGGGTTCTTTCAGATCTAGAATCAGGCTTATCTCTTCTTATGAGTCTTGAATGAAGTGGCCTTACCCAGCAAATAGTTGATAGTGCTGGAGGAGGAGATTAAGTGGAGTCAAAGGGACCTTGATACATTGTTCATCAAGTTGGAACTAGGGTGTTTTTTTAATTATATTGATTATAGTGCATTTTCAAAATTATAATTGAAGAAGTAAATTGGCTTTTTTCATTTGTTCAATCAAAATGAATGTGTTGACATTAGAAGAATACATAGGTAGTCTGTAGCTTTTTTTTTCTTAATTCTTAAATCTAAATAGAAGTTATCCTGTTTTATAATCTTTTCCCCACTACCTATTTGATTTTAAAATAAGTTGATGCTATTGTCAGAGGTATCTATTTTTCTTGCTGTTATTTTGAGAAATGGAAGTAAATTCAAGTTGAACAGGGAGAGTGAATGCCTGTTTGCTAATCTCCATCATGTCACTAATTGTGTGACTTTAGGCAATCTCTTAACCAACATAGACCTTGAAAATGAGATCATTGGTTTCAAACTAATGTCTCTCATGAACTGCTACAGGAGACAGGGACTGTGAATTGGGTTCCAGGTCCTGTTTCCCATTCAGGATAGGTAAGAACTTCATCCCCTTCCACCGCCAGTCCCCAGGCTCTTTATATTTGACCCACTAGACTTTTGCTTAATATTTCATTGAAAGAAAAGTACCGTATTTAAAAAATTCTTTTTAAACCATTGAATTAAATTGCGTTTAAGGATCCTTCCAATTCTTAGAGTAAAAGTTATAGGGAAGTTTTTCAGTTTTGTTGGGATTCACAGAATGTAGGAAATGAAATATACATTATTCATTTCCATGGTTATACAGAATTTCTTTTGAAGAATTATTATAATTTTTTAAATGAAATCTTTTTTGGTTATACTTTTTATTTTGCCAGGCAATTCTGTGTACTTTACAAATATGAAATTATTTAATTATCATACTGGTTTTTGTGACGTGGGGACTGTTGTTATTATCAATCACACACCCAGTAAATGGTACAGCCAGCATTGAAACCAGGCAGACTGGCTCTGAAATCCCTCCACTCCATGCTGTGGAATGTCCAGTGAACAATGCTTTTCAGGTCTTTGCATAATCAAACTGGTGGTTATTTCTTTTATAGGAGGTCGTTATGTTAAAGTCTGGGACATGCTGAAAGGAGGACAGCTGCTAGTGTCTTTGAAAAATCATCATAAAACTGTGACGTGTTTATGTCTGAGCAGCTCTGGACAGAGGTTACTCTCTGGCTCACTGGATAGGTTAGCATTTTAATTTTCTTTCTTGATCATTCTTAGTGTACGAGTGTGTACTGTTTGACGAAATGACTTATTTCTGCAGTATTTGTGATAGAATAAATATTCTGCCAAATGATTTCCATGAAAAAAATCTGTTTAGTTGAAAATAGTTTTGACCTTTTATTTACATATAGCAAACTTATCTTCTCCCTTGACATAAATTTATTGCCTAAAGTTATATATTTGAGGAATTTTATTGAACCATTCAAGTATCTTTTAAAATAATTTATTATTCTGTAGTTTTCTTCTAAAATTAAAGTCATTGTTGTATATTTGTATATTTTGAAATATTTGTATGTATATATTCTAGCTTATATTCTTTAAAACTTTATGTAAAATTTCTATACATTATAGAAATTATATATTTTCACATGCTGCTATTTTAAATAGGTATTAGTGTTTCATTAGTTAATGTTCTAGAACAGTTCTGTACATTAGAAATATAATGTGAGCTACATATGTAGTTTTAAATGTTTTACCAGCCATGCTTTAAAGGTAAAAGGTAGTAGGTAAAATTACTTTAATAATATATCTTATCTAGTCTAAAATGTTATTTCAGTATGTAATCAGTGTAAAAATTACTAATAGGCTAGAAACAACAGCCACCATTACAAAGAACTCTCTCTCCCAAAATGTCATTAATGCTGGACAAGCTGAGAAATCCTGCTCTTTTGACTTCTAAAGAGCATTCATTGATGCTTTTTCTTTACTCTTAAGTTTTTTTTTAACATTTTTTATTGATTTATAATCATTTTACGATGTTGTGTCAAATTCTAGTGTAGAGCACAATTTTTCAGTTATACATGAACATATATATATTCATTGTCACATTTTTTTCTCTGTGAGCTACCATAAGATCTTTTACTCTCAAGTTTTATCTTCAGGAGACAGTGGTTCACGGTCTTTCCTTCTGGTGGCTAGTTGAAGTCTTTATGGAAACATAATAATAAACAGTTCATTTTAAAAAAGAGATTCAGTGATTAATTAGTTTGTAATTAATATTACTAATTATTGTTTTTCTTCATTGTTGTGTAAATTTTAATATTCATATATTCTAAAAAAGTAGAAATTTTACATTTTATATTCATTTCCAAGATGATTTGTGACCCAGCTTTCTTTTTCATTAGGAAGGTGAAAGTATATAGCACAACTTCCTACAAAGTAGTCCACAGTTTTGATTATGCAGCTTCTATTTTGAGTCTTGCACTTGCAGTAAGTACTTTTAGATTTTTTTTTTTAAAGGTTTCACTAACCTTGCCTGTTAAATTGTACTAAAAGGGAATATTAGGGTTTATCTTTCTATTTGAATAAGTCTTATTTCCTTCTTGCCACATTGGGTAATTGGGCTAAGACAATATATGGCTTGTCTCACTAACTAAGCATGAATTTAGATTGAGGTCCCACTCACTGCATAGCTTCAAACCATTTACAGTGTTGTAGCATTGTTAACACTAAGGGCAACCCTGGGAAGTTGATAAAGCTCTCTTCAACACATTTAACTCAAGGGCTAAATACTCCAGAAAGTTAAATTGGCTCCTTGAACAAAAAAAAAGGTGGTGGGGGGTGGGCAAGAATAGAGGGCAGCAAAATGAAATGTCTCCTTTTCCTTCTTAACTGCTCTTTCTGGAATGTCCACTGTCAGGTTAGATGAGCCATTGAGGAGGAATCTGAATTGGGAGAGGAAAAGTTACTACAAAATATTTTCTTGGCAGGTCTGTGGAAAATCATGCCACTGCATAATTCTTTTTCTAGTAAGAGGATGCAGGAAAAAAAAAGAACTATTTTGAAAGTTTCCCAAGGTGTCATTAACTGTGTATTATTATACAAACTGCCAGTGATAATTTCTAACTATAATAAGTTCTGTCAATATATTAGTATCCTGGAGGAAAAAATGATTTTAGTCCAACTTTTTGCATAGATCATTGTTAGGCAGAGGCATATCTGAATGGAACTCTGAGGTAACGTATAGATAAGTGGCAAACACATTATAAGTGGAATTTTAAAGAAAAGGTAAATTATGAGCTAGGAATATACTAACTTGTTTTTCTGATTGCTGTTAGCATGAGGATGAGACAATAGTTGTAGGAATGACCAATGGAATACTGAGTGTTAAACATCGGAAATCTGAAGCAAAGAAGGAATCTGTTCCCAGGAGACGAAGGCCTGCGTATCGAACTTTTATTAAAGGAAAAAATTACATGAAACAGCAGGTATTTGTATACTTTGTGTATTTTTTTAAAAGGTGAAATTGGTCTGATTTGATCTTCTAAACAACCCTGAAAAATAGTAGAGCCAATGAAGTCTCCATTTAGCATCTGAGAAGATGGAGATGTACAGAAGTTTGAATCCAGGATTTCTTTATCGGGACTAGATGGCAGTTCTTCTAAAGCACACTTACTAACTCCCGTATGAAATCACACTGCCCGCCATGTAAAGAGAATTGCAGTGAGTAATGTTTGCCCAGAATGGAGGTATTGTGTATGCATTGTAAAGTCACAAAGTC
Source organism: Camelus dromedarius (assembly GCF_036321535.1). Taxonomy (NCBI): domain Eukaryota; kingdom Metazoa; phylum Chordata; class Mammalia; order Artiodactyla; family Camelidae; genus Camelus; species Camelus dromedarius. The sequence continues at coordinate 48,428,648 of NC_087438.1, forward strand.
GTAGGAGACTCAGAACACAATGATGTGGCAAATTTTTCTATTTTCATTTAATCGGCATTATGGGTATATGACCATTATGTCTGATATAGTTCAAGGACACCCTGGAACTACGGAAAAAATACCGCTATGAACAAGTTTATTTTGAATGACACTCTGTGATGTTGATTTTTCTCTATAAATTTACTTTTCAATACAGGATGACATTTTGATCAACAAGCCATCAAAGAAACACCTAGAATTGTATGACAGGGATCTGAAAAACTTCCGGATCTCTAAAGCACTTGATAGAGTCCTTGAGGTGAGTGAGGAAATTTTTTTAGAGTTTTAGGGTCACAGCAGAATTGAAAGGAAGGTGCAGAGATTTCCCATATACCACCTTCCTGCCACATGCATGGCCTCCCCCATTATCAACATCCCCCACTAGAGGAGTACATTTGTTGCAATTGGTGAACCTTCAAGGAGCTTATTTTTAAAAGAATCATTTTATTTCTTGCATTGTCCATTTCTGTGATTCAAAACTGGGAAGGAAAAAAAACTATTTAAATTTGATTATTGGTAGTGAGTTTCAAGACTGTGGTTTTTTTGCTTGTCCTGTCTTGTCGGCTCATGTTGACTCTGAAAATTTTTCTAGCCCAGTTGTACAACAAAGACGCCTGAGATTACAGTTTCCATCATAAAGGAGCTAAATCGAAGAGGAGTTCTTGCAAATGCCCTTGCAGGTCGAGATGAAAAGGAGATCAGTCGTGTTCTTAATTTTTTGATAAGGTATGTTTCATGTCTATGAATCACGTGTATTTTGCATCTGAAATCCTTCATTATCCAAATTTACTTTTAGTTTGATCCTTATAGAGAACTGACAGAACAATTTAGTAAATCTATTTTAAGGATTTTTTTTTTTAAAGTTTGTAGGTTTCAGTTAACAGAATTTTTGCTTTGTAGGAATCTGTCTCAGCCAAGATTTGCCCCTGTTTTGATCAATGCTGCTGAAATAATTATTGGTAAGTAGTTGTTATAACTTGAAAAATCTTAGCATACTTGTAAAAGTAAAGGTGTGAAATGATGAGATCAAAGCTGAAAATCAAATAGATTGAAATATCTTGTTTTTACCTCCTGTAAACATTTCATGGAGAAGACAATAATAGTAAATCAGTGCACTTTAAAACAGAGTAAAATGTTTACAGTGGCTTGACTTCCAATTGCTGGGACTAGGGTTATTATCATTTTAAAAGTTTTTTTCTTAAATACCTGTAATGACCATGATTCATTTTTAATGGGGAAATGAAAATAAGTCGGGACCTCCACGCTATTTTTTTAATTATTTCTTTTTGAAATACATTTATTCAGATGGATTGTTTACTTTATGTAAAACATAAATTGTAAAATAAGTGCAAATTTTTCAATGTCTTTTATATTTAGTATTTTTGTACTTTTTCTAAATAATTGCTGTTTAGAAGATGTTTCTAGTTAATGTATTTCCTTCCTCTCTTTTTAGATATATATCTGCCTGTGATTGGTCAGTCACCTGTAGTTGATAAGAAGTTTTTGGTACTTCAAGGACTTGTAGAAAAAGAGATTGATTACCAAAGAGAACTACTAGAAACCTTGGGGATGATGGATATGCTTTTTTCTACCATGATGAGTAAAGAAAGCACTTCTGTGTTGCAGCATTCATCTGAGGGAACTCTAGAGAACAAGAAGATGAAATCATAGTGTCTGCTCACCAAGACACATAAGAACTCCTAACTTGGAATAGAATTGATGCTTTTAACTATCAGGAAGAGAATCTCTTTGATACATTTTTTTAAAATCTATTTACAGAAGCAATTTTATGAAAGGCTGGAATAACTATGATTAGAAAATAAGAACCTGTTTTAAGGCATGGTTTTCCATGTGATATTTTGAATCACTTCATGGCATCTTCAGCTTGGAAGGTCTCAGTTGTTTTGGTTATAGTGTATGTCCATCTCGGACAAGTTGATACTAATTTTTACACAAGAGAGTTCTGTTTCAGCGTTTGGGTAGGCATTCAGAATTTTGGAGGGGGTTTCAACTGGGTGTTCTGACAGAGGAACGGGGCTTTATTTTTTCTTTATCCTGGAAAAATAACAACAATAACAACAAAACAAACAGCAAGAACAAGTCAAGTCTTTCTTCACTCTAATCAGTGCCCTTGGGATCCCCAGGCCCCAGCTGAGCTTGCCTCCCTCTCCTTGATGTCATCACTCGTCCCAGGTCACATGTTCCCCTTCAGCTGGTATTTTGACTGTTATCTGTTCCAAGTGTGGCAGATTAGTGGCCAACTCTGAATAACTGACACTAGTTGGACATGTATTCAGAGTGTGATGAGGGAGATTTGATACCTAAAAATTGTGCTCTCCATCCCTTGTTTTCTTTTTAGTTCTGTAATCTTGTATGTTTATCAGAGCAAGGTCTGCAGATTGACCTTATGGACCGTGGTTTTCCACTTTCCCTCAACATGCAGCCTTTCTACTGGGTTTTCAGCTTGCTTCAGGTCAGAGGAATGACAACATTTGCTGGTTCCTCATGATAAACAGCCTTTCAGCCTTTTTTATACATATGTTTGGAGCTTATTTTGTAGCCCCCTACCCCTCTGAAAACTATTTTCTCTGATCTGTATTTAGATTTTTATTTTTTCTCTATTCACATCATCTTGCGTTTCAGAACCCCAAGCCAGAGTAGCTTGCTTTGGAAAATAGTTGTATTTTTTTAAAAAGTTTAATGTAAATCACATTTTTTATAAAGAGATCTTATTTTTCTTCTTGGATTTCTGAGTTGTATTAAGTCCTGATGGATGGTCACTGGCTTGTGACTCCTAGCAGACTGATTTTATATTTGCTACCCTTTCCGCCTTCCCTCAGTTCCTGTTCCACCTCAAGTAGTTAATTATCTGTAAGGAAATATGTCTTAGGCTAGTTAAAGGGAGATTTTATAATGGGAACTTCTTAAAATTTCAGTTCTGTGAATTCAGATATATTTTTTAAAGCAGAAAAAATACTCCTATGTTCTGCTAAGGGCACGTGCTCAAACATAGGGTCTGGTCTCCCAAATGAATTGATTTAAGCAATCATACAGCCCAATGGGTTATAAGAAACCAGGAGTTTGCTTCCCTGAGTAATTATGAGATTAGTCAAGGTCAGAAACTGTGTTTTCATGTTAAGAAGGGCTAATTTATTTAAATAAATTTTGTATTTAAAAGCTTTTTTTAAATTTAACTTCATAAACATACTGATAATTTGTATAATAGTAAAAATGAAAAGTTGAAATTCTATCAAAAACTAGCTGCCATCAACTATATAACGTGACAAGGGTTTTTCCCAGACACATATTTTATTTGATTCTTACTACAGCTGTCCAAAGTTGGTAATCTCACTTAACATTGAATTTACAACAGTAGTTAATTCACCCTTGAATCCCCCAAGCTTGAGTTCTTCATGCCAGCTCTGAACTGGCCTGCACACTGGGGCAGAAAGCACTCATTCCCTTTAGTAGAACTTCACTGAGTGCTGCCATTTTTAGATGAGATATGTAGTAATCACACATTTTCAAAAAGATTAGGAAACAATTCTTACAGTCATCAATACTTCAGTGTTAAGTTTAGGAACAGGTTTTATATTCATTGGGACAAACTAGTATTTGCTGTTTGAAGTAGTATTTGAACACAGCTAACATGTTACAGTATGTAACAATGGCCTTCAGTTCTAATTTAAAATGCCTAACAGAGTTTTAAACTTGTGAATTGTAGTTGAAAGGTTTTTTAAGATGTTTCTGAGACTGCAGAAATACTGAACTATTTCAGAGAACTAAGAAAGTCACTGTACATTTAATTTATTATATTTATAAGTTAAGCACTTGGGAAGGTTTTTTCTTGTTGGGTCAAGTGTTTGATTTGCTATTTATAAGAAAATCAAATATCTTAAATATATGCATACTGTTAATTTGTTAAGACTTTGGATTATAAATGGGATTGTTTAGAGAAATTCATCTCTATCAAACATTAATTAAAAGCCCCATTAAAAATGATTATTAAAACATAATGGTTTTCTGAATGGGATATTTGTAAGTTAAAAGTTTAAGGAAAGCTTTAAAATACTTAAATTTTAACAAGTAACTATAAGTTGTCTTTCCCATGAACAAAATGCCCTTTCAGACAGACCTTAAAAAACATTGATAAGTAGGATACATGCCTCTTCCCCTGGCCATAGTTAGCTGCTCCAGGGGTGGTACACTTGGCTCAAGCCCTCTCTAAGCAGGGAGTTGTAATTTGTGTCATCAAATTCTTGATCTGAGAAAATGTGGGAGGCTGGGAACGCTGTGTTTGAGTCGTGAGAAGAGGAAGCTGGTGTTCAGAGAGAATGAAAGTCCAGAGGAAATAAGACAAGGCCATCCTGCCTCAGCAGGTCAGGCTAGAGAGAAAGGGTCTTAGTTCTCTGGTTTCTGTTTTCCTTCTGGCTCCTCCCCTTAGGGGCTCCATGAGTCTTTGGAATCCCTCTAATAAATTCTTTCTGCTTAGGTAAGTGTGAGTGCTTTCTCTTATTTACAACCAAATGACCCCAAAGACACGGATTCACTAGTCCTTACACTTAACTGAGAGACAGAGGCTGGGGTCCTGGGGCTGTAGCAATGAACAAAATGGACAGAATCCCTGTCTTCTTGGAACTCATGTTCTACTTGGGAGAGGTAGACATTCAGTAAGCAAGTAAAATATATAGTGGGTCAGATGGTGATGAATGATAAGGAAAATCAGGCAGAGGAAGGAGATAGGAAAGGTTTGAGGGGAGGGGTAGGTAGGTCGGTGGTCGTTGTAGAAAGAGAAGTGAGAGAAGTCCTCACTGAGGCAGCAGTTGGGCAAAGACCTTAAGGAGATGAAGAGGGGTCCTCACTGCTATCTAGGGGCAGAGAGCAAAGACCCTGGGGAAGAAGCACGCTGGGTGAGTTCGGGAAAACAAGGTGGCTGGTTTAGCTGACATGAGGCAGGGGAGAGGAGAGTCGTAACTACACCTGTGAAACCAGCACTGCAAGCGAGATAACGTGTCTGTCACCCTCAAAAGTTTCTTTTTGTAAACCTTCCCCAGCTAGGCCCCTACCTCTCAGGCAACCACTGATCTACTTTCTGTCACTATAGATGAGTAGATAAGTTTGCATTTGCTACAATTTTATACAAATGGAATCACAGAATTTAAGAATGGGGGAGCTAGCTTCTTTCACTTAGATAAATGTTTTGAGATTCATAATTCATTTGAGATTCAAACTGGAAGGAATTACAGACTGTGTGCTGGTGGGGATAATCCTGTAGAGAGGGGGAAACTGATGATTATAGGAGAGACGAGGGCCAGTTGCTGGGGCAATGTCTTGGGGAAAGGACATGGGGCTGAGTAGCCAAGCAGAAGAGTTGGCTTAGATAGCAAATGAACAGTTCGGGCATAGTTCAGGAGAGAAGGCACAATATATAGCACAGGTGCAATTACGTGTGTATATGTGATGGTGGGGGTCTCTGTGCTTCTGGAGGCAAGGATGGCCAGGCCTCCACTGGGGCCTCAGTGAAGGCAAGCACCTTACACACTAGATGGTTGAGACGTCATCAATGCCCTGTGCTTCTGTCCCAACTGCTACTGGCTCTGCGCTGCCACAGGCCCTAGCGTCAAGATCTGGGACTTGGAGGGCAGGATCATTGTAGGTGAACTGAAGCAGGAAGTTATCAGTACCAGCAGCAAGACCCCAGGGTACCTCTCTGGGCTGGTCTGCTGATGGCCAGACTGTTTGCTGGCTACCTGATGCGAGTGGGGCAGGTGACCATCAGCACCCGCCAGAAACGTGGCAGAACTTTAAAAATAAACTGGGTTTCTGACTTTTAAAAACAAAGTGATGGGGGTGGTCTATGGAAGTACTTTCCTGGGAAAAAAACAAAACAACCAACTGAAACTGAGGATAGAGAAGGAAGAGATCAGAAGTGTTGAAAGTTTGAGGAAGGAAGAGAAAATATGAAACAGTCCTCAAGAGGACAAGAGCTCAGACTTTGGAGCCATCTGCCTGGGTTTGAATCTTGGCACAGCCACTCGCTAGCTATGTGACTTTGGGCAAGTTATTTTTACTGTTTTGTATTTCTTTTTCTCCAACTGTTAATCAGACAAATAAAATCACAGAAGGTGGTTGTGAGAATTGAGTTAATGCCTGTAAACCTAGAATCTTTCCCTTGTTTGATATTATTAATTATCACGGGGGAATGAACAGACTAGAGAATGAAGTAGCATTACCAGCCGCACTAAGGGCCCACGTGAGGTCATGGACTTAAAGCGAGACTAACTAGCAGGATTCTGTGTTTTTCTCTATTCAGGTTTGGCTGTGAGGATGCAGGCGTGGGATAGGCTGAGATACGGACTTAACCAGCAATGCAGTTTTCATCGGTGAATGTGAAATAATTGAGAAAGGGACAAGGGTGTTTTTGAGACTCACATGAAAGAGTGCTTATAATGGACCATGGACTCTAAGCTGGGTGAGTAAGAAAAATGAGATCACGAGGGAGTGAGGGCAGTGAAAACGGGGTTGATGGACTGCTGGCTGTGAGGAGTTGAAAAGTTACAGTTGGTGTACTGGAGGCAGTGAGCTAGAGACGAGAAAGGTGCTGGCCAAAGAGCCAAGAAGTACGTCAGGACTAACGTCAGAGAGACTGACAGCAAGCCAGGAGCTACGATGTTCATGAAATGATGGGGAGTGGCCCTGCGCTCTGTGCTGACCAATAAGGTGGAGTGTGACATGTGAGTCAGATGGCATGAAAGTCACAGGTGAGGTTTTCTTGGGAAGGGGTAAGGGAGCACGGTCCAGGAGCAGCACTGAGCCTCACCCACCCCATCTGCTGGGCAGCACTGTGAGGGCTGTTGTGGAAGCAACAGCAGCAGCACTGGGAGGACTGTAGAGGAAACTTGTTAACAATAACTCACAGGAGCTGGCCTCTCCTCCCTCCTGCCTTCCGAACCATGTGTGATTGTATCTAATTGGTGGAGCCCAATTTTGCATCCAGAGCACTATTTGCAAAGGAATCTGGGAAATGTAGTTTTTAATTGCTCAACTCTGCAGTTCTGAAGATGACCTGGAAGGAGGAGGCAGCAGGGAATAAGGAAGACAAACCTCACAACAGTCTTCCCCAAATATTCTACACACCTTTAAATAAGAACACCCTCAGTTCTAAACAAACGGGAGCACATTATACTTGCTGTTCTTCATTTTACTTTCCACTTACTGTGCATCCAACTTAGTGCACATAGTTGTGCTTCATTCTTTTTTATGCTGGCTTCCTATCTCACTGTATAGATGTGCCGTAATCAATTTAACCCATCTGCTGGCACGTAGATACCTTACATTCTTTTGTACTTACAAGCAATTCTGCACTGAGCAAGCTTTTACATAAGTTTTTGTGCATTTTGAGGAGAGTATACTGGGATAAATCAATATGAATTATCCTAATCTTAGAGAGCAAGTCTTTGCTTTCCCATCTCAATTCTTTATTTGGTAATGTCTCATCCCTGCTGCTCATCTTCATCTGAGGAAACGCTACCCACCTTTTCAGTCAAGGCTCCACGCACCACTATCACTTCCAAGATGTGTTCCCTGAAGAACTTCTCACCCAGGGTACTTTGTATTCCACAGGATCATTAATAGCCTTATGGGGAAAGGGCTATTATTGTTCCCACTCTGCACATGGTGACACTGCAGCGACACAGAAAGTTTAGGTGACTTGTCCAAAGTCATGTAATTAGTGGCAGATCTTGGATTTGAACTCAGGCAGTCTGGCTCAAGAATATGTATTCTCAGCCACTGTAGGAATAGCATCTTATGTTCTAGAAACACGGAATACATCCTTACTCATCTTTGTGTTCTTGACTTCATCCACAGCACATAGTTGGTGCTTAGTAAATATGTGCTGAATCAATGAATGAAATGGATGGATGCTTATTGGATCCAGCTTGGCAGTTTATGGGAAAACAGCAATGTGGTTACTGTGTACAAGATGAAATGGTTACATTTCATTTTTCTGAGAGCTACAACTCAAAATGTTTCTGAAAGGTGTCCTTATTGTCTATTGAGAATTTTAATCAGGTGAAATTGAAACCCTGCGTTGGGACCACTTACCTTAGCTCACCACTAGTCCACGAGGTGGCAGTATTACTTCGAAAACCATGAGAAACCTGCTCTTTCCACAGCCCTTTCTCTGAGTCAAGTTGCTGTTCTCTCAGAAAACAAGATACTTGGTTTTTGCTGTGTTGACAAAGTGGTTTGAAAGTCATCTATAATTATTGTAATTATAATTATTATTAGGTGCTAGCCAGAAATATGGAAATAAAATCTAACTGAGGCCTGTTTTGAATTAAAAATTAAGGTTTTCAACAATGTTGAACAATGGAAAGAAACACGAGCTACATGATCCCCAGTAAGTCCCAGCTGCTCTCAGCCTCAGCTTCCATATCTGTCAAATGGGGCTAATGTCACTTCCCTTGCAGACTTTTGTGAGAGTAAGTGCAATGATGTATGAAAGTGTCTTACCTGCTTTACTGTGTTTGTCACATGCTTGTGGTTATTTGCCCTGAACTATTTGGGAACTTTTTCTTAGCTTCTATGATTATTAACATCATTTGTCTCACTTAAAGGTGGAGTTGAAGTTTTCTTTTATACTATTATAAAGGATGTTTTTAAAATAATTGCATACACTGTTAAATAAGGGATGTACCTGATGTGAAACAGACTGCTTGCAAGCATTCTGAAAGTAAATGGTGTGATTTGCAGTATATATGAATAAGATACTAACCCCTTGATATGAAAGTAAGATATTAGTTCCCATAGATCACTAGTGTTATGATAGAAATTTTAAATAGAATTATGTCTTTTAACATATATGTTATTGCAGACTTCCCTGTATTCAAATTAACTGTATTAGCTGTGACTGTGTGATGACTGTATTGACCAAAAGGTTAAAAATATAAACTGTGTTAACTTAGTGAGGATTGGTGATTTTTCTATAAGCATTACTATAAAACACTGGACTCATGCAAGAAATTTTTTCAAGATTTTTTTTCTTAGTTGAGATATAATTGACATTATATTAGTTTCAGGTGTACTGAGAGATATAGTCTTGACAAGTTGTTCCCAACTGAAACCTCCCCCCCCCAAAAAAAAACCCGAGTCAAAAGCAGTTACCTCACAGGAAACAAGTGGAAAGCAGTGGTCAGATTTTTTTTCTTTTACTGTTGACCCCTTAGGGTAAAAGATTTTGAGGCTCACCTGCCTAACTCATTCTTATCTTTCAGTGGGAAGAGATCTAGGTGGTAAAGAATCGAGAAAGAACAAAATAGAGACTTGCGGTGAAATTTGTAGCATATATGAATTTCCTTATTCTGTGATTTCTAAGAGAATATTATGAGCTCATACACATGATTTTTCTACCATAACGTTATTACTCATAAACTTAAATGTAACCTAGTGGTTTTATTTACTTACCTTGTGAGTACAAGTTATTTAAGATAGTGCAAGTCACGGCATTACTAATAATAGGAAAGTTTATGATCAACATGTAAAGAGGACCTTGTATAATCCTGCTTTAAAAATAAGTATAAGGGTGATCAAAACTGGAAAGTTATAGACAAGGACAATAATAATGGCCAATACTCATAGTATGCTCTAAGGCATTGTTCTCACCAAGGTACATATACTAATTTGTTTAATCTTCACAGCTCTGGGGTTGGTACTACTACCATCTCTGTCAAATTACTGTTTTTGTAAATACATATTTCTAAACTGTGTAAAGTTAATACCAATTAAACACAATTAGAAACAAGATAGTATGTGAGGTGATGGCTATGTTAATTAGCTTGGGTGTAATAATCACTGTATACTAACATTAAATCGTCACATTGTACACCTTAAATATATACAATTTTATTTGTCAATTATACCTCAATAAAGCTGGGGAAAAAAGAAGGAACAAGCCTCTTAAAAAAAAAAAAAAAGGAAAAGAAGTAATCACAGACACAGAGGAAATTTAAACAACTTAGAATATTTGACAAAACTTTATTTAAATATATTTAAAAAGCTGAATTACACGAATGCTTTCTTTGAAAATATAAATCAAACAAATAGGTCCCAAAGAGACAGAAAATTGAAACAGAACACTGAATAGGGAAGTAATTGAGAAGGTAATCTGAAAAACACTGAACTCAAATGTTTTACTGGTAAATTTTTTCAAAATTTCAAGGAGCAGAAGATTCTAATGCATTTAAATGGATCTAAAACTTGGAGAAGAAAACTTCCAACAACATTCCCTAAAACTTGCACAACACAAATGTAGACCTGACAAACCTCTTATTGGTAGGTTGTATTATTGTTCAAAATATTTGCTGTCCTGGGGCAGGGGTCAGATTGTACTTCTTCAGGCCACAGACATCTGCCTTTCCCCTAGGACTCAAGGCAAGGCCTTCCTTCTTGTGGTGGGATGACAGAACCCCACCCTGTGGAAGTCTGGCATGGTCATACCGTTTGCCTTGGTCTATGAAATAGGGCAGAAGTGACATTGTACCACTGATAAGCAGAAGCTTTTATTTTTAAATATTTATTTATTTATTTTTTATTTATTTATTTATTTATTTATTTATTTATTTATTTATTGAGGTACAGTTACAATGTGTCGATTTCAAGGAGATGAAAGACTTACATATGGAGAACTACAAAACACTGATTAAGGAAATTAAAGAAGACTTAAAGAAATAGAAAGATATCCCATGCTCTAGGAGGAAGAATCAATATTGTTAAAATGGCAATACTGCCCAAGGCATTCTACAGATTTAATGTGATCCCTATCAAACTACCCAGGATATTTTTCACAGAACTAGAACAAATAATCCTAAAATTTACATGGAACCATTGCCAAAGCAATATTGAAGAAAAAGAATGAAGCTGGAGGAATAACCTCTCAGACTTCAGATAAAACTGCAGCACTACAGTGATCAAAACAGCGTGATACTGGCATAAAACCAGGTATATGGATCAATGGAACAGAATAGAGAGCCCAGAAATAAACCTACAGACCTATGGTCAATTAATCTTCAACAAAGGAGGCAAGAATATACAGTGTAGAAAAGACAGTCTTTCAGCAAGTAGTGGTGGGAAAACTGGACAGCTGCATGTAAATCAGTGAAGTTAGAACATCCCCTCACACTGTACACAAAAATAAGCACAAAATGTCATAAAGACTTAAATATAAGACAAGAAGAAAACATAGGCAAAACATTCTCTGACATAAATCTTAGCAACGTTCTCCTAGGGCAGTCTACCTAGGCAATAGAAATAAAAGCAAAAACTAACAAATGGGACTTAATTAAACGTATAAGCTTTTGCACAGCAAAGGAAACCATAAGCAAAACAAAACAACAACCTACAGAATAGGAGAAAATATTTGTAAATGATGTGACTGACAAAGGTTTGATTTCCAGAATATACAAACAGCTCATACAACTTACTAAGAAAAAGACAACCCAATCCAAAAATAAGCCACAGAAGCTTTTAAATCCAGTTCAGCGTTCACCAGATCGCTCTTCTCTTGCCTTGAAGACCAGCAACGTGCCAGAAAAGCTGCTTTGTCCACCTCACTCCAGAGAGAAGGCGTGGAGAAGAGACACAGTGGACCTACAGTGGATATGTAACATGAGTAAGCTACTGAGATTTTGGGATTGCTCGTTACCACTGTATAATTTAGCCTACCCTAATTGATATACCTCTCTCCTCCACAAAGGCAAACTATCAATTCATTTATGAGTATCAATGTTAAAATCTTCAATTAATAAGAAAAACATTTCATGCATACATTGTAGGAATAATATACTCCCAAGTAAGACCTCGAAACAGGTAAGTTATGTTCCCCACCAAAGACGTGGAGACCTCTCACCTTATGTGTGTGTGTTCCCAGCTAAAGAAAAGGTAACATGATTTTGTTTGTAAAATATGTAAGTAACTTTGTCCCCTCCCTCCCCCAATCTATTATGTCAGTATCAAAAAGGAGTTAAGGATTTGAAGACTTTACAGTATCAAAAACATCCTTTAGGTATGTGTAACAGATACACATTACTATATATAAAACAGATAAACAACAAGGCCTACTGTATAGCACAGGGAAATATATTTAGTGTCTTCTAATGAGCTGTAATGGAAAAGAATCTGAAAAAAATATATGTTTGTATATGTATAACTGAAATGCTTTGCTGTACACCTGAAACTAACATTGTAAATCGATCACACTTCAATAAAAAATAAGAATTAAAAAAAGTCTTGAGCAGGAAAATATGACTTAGCTGAGATGTGGATAAAGGATATACTAAATGAAAGTTCCTAGGACTCATTGCCTTGTAAAATTTCAGGGTGCAATGGTCCCTATGAAAGCATAGGAAATGAATATTACTCCCATTTTGCAAGAGAAGAAGCTGAAGTAGTTAGCAGGGAAACTCCAATCTGGGCTCCAATCACCAAGGTCCTGATGCAGTTTTACTTGTTGATGTTTTCTTGTTTTGTTAAAAATAAATTTACCATTGCCCAAGTCAGTGAGCTTCTAGTCAAGATGCTCTAGTGTTTACTGCAGGCCTTTTCTTTTCAGTAATAATGAATGTAATGATTTCTAAGTCACAGAAGACGAATACATCAAGCTCTGCAAAGAAACCCAGGTAACAGGTTGTCTTTGTAAATAACACACTGTCTCTGCTGTTGCTATAAGTAGGCCATGTGATGGATGATAAATTTTCTTAGAAAACAGGACACAGAGGTCATTTGCTAGTCAGAGGAATGCTAACATTTAATGTTCAGCTCAACCAATGTAAACTAGATCACTAGTCCTGGTAGTAACATGGATTAGTTCATCTCTGGATTTCTTTCTCAGCTGTGAAGGAGATGAGAGTATGAAACTCCAGGATCCATCTCGGAAGGACAGAAGTGAGGACAATATTTAAAATTTGACTGTTGACACTTAAATAGCAGTTGACAAAAGATTGAATGGATAAGAGAAGTAAACTATGCAGGAGGTGCTAAATAAATGTTTGATGTTTGAAGGCTGAATTCTGAGAGGCAAATGTCAGGCTTGAGATGGGGCTGAGCCAGGCCAGCAGGGAGGGAGGTGGTCTCTCCCTCGGGGGTAAACAAGACGGTGAGTTTTCTAGTTCTCTCTTGAGATCTAGATAAAAATGGAAGCTTCCAGGACTGAAGGCTTCAAAAGACTAGGGTTTTTATTTTATTTTATTTTTATTTTGAAATCATTTTAGACTTACAGAAAAGTTCTAGGAATAGTGCAGCTTTCCCTGGCTTCCTCTGATGTTAACAACTTAGGTTGTTACCCACAGGACAAGTGTCAACACCAGGAAATTAACACAGGTGTGATGCTGTTAACGAAAATATACCAGTTTCTCCAGTTTTCTCCCTGAAAACGTTTTTTCAGTTGTAGGATCCAATCCAGGCTCTTTCACTGCATTTAGTTTTTGTGTCTCCTTAATCTCCCCCAATCTGTGATGGTCCTTTAGTCTTTCCTTGTCTTTCATGACCTTGAAACTGTGGATGAATACTTGTCATTTCTTTCGTAGAATGTGTCTTGGTTTGGGGTTGTCTGATGTTTTCTCGTAATTAGATTCAGGTTACGTGTTTTGGACAAGAATATCACAGATGTGATATTGTGTCTTTATCAAAGCGTCATGTCAGTTCTACGTGATGTCAGTTTGTCTTACCACTGGTGGTGTTAGCTTTGCTCCCTTAGTTAATGAAGGCATTGCAGGCCATGTTCTCCACTGTTAAGTTATCATTTTTCCTTTTGTAATTGAGAAATATTTAGGAGAGATACTTTGAGATTATGCAAATACCCTGTTTCAGCTTAAGCATTCGCTCACTAATTTCACCCACTAATTGCGGTTTTGATTTCCATTTCCCTGGTGATTGGTGACGCTGAGCACATTTTCATGTCCCTGTTGGCCACTTGCACGACTTCTTTGGGAAAATGTCTATTAAGGTCCTCTGCTCTTTTTTTAGTCAGATTACTATTATTATTATTATTATTATGCTATTAAGTTGTACATGTTCCGTGTATGTTTTTAGATAGTACCCCCTATCAGATGGATGGTTTGCCAATATTTATGGACAAGCTCTTTGTGAGGGGACACTGAGGGAAGGATCTGCAAAACTCCTTTCTAAAAACTGATTTATTACTAAATCCTACTTCCAAATGTTATTTAATCTTAATTTCATAAGGAAGATTCATTTAATAAGGAAGATAAATTATTCCATTAATAACTAGGGTAGAGTGTCCACTTAATATATATATGCTATTGCTACCAAGAAGTGCAGATGATTTAATTTCTGTACCCTATGAAGTTTTTGTTCAAATGTATGCATTCTTAATCTGTGGACCATAAATCGGCTTTGGTGGGACCAAGAACCCTCTGAAAAGTAAATTCTCAATTTGGTGAATATGAGTGAATGTGTGTTATTTTGGGGCAACAATCTGAGATTTTTTCGGATTCTCAAAAGTGTTTGTGATCTCATTCTCTCTTCCCTGTGAAGCTTTATACTTTAATCAACCTAGTGGACAAACAGATCATACTTTTGTACTTACTCAAACTTGAAGTGCTGGGTTTGGCCACGTTTATAGAGGAGGGCAGAATAAACTTTAATTCAAGTTGATCATTCTGGTTGGAGGAAAACACGTTCATACAATGGATGAAAGATGATAAGCTTCCCTTTCATGTTGCCAGCTGCAGAGATTTGGATCAGCATTGTACCATGAGGTATGTTTAACTTACAGAGAAACAATTACATTTTGATGCCAACAAAAAAGCAAATAGGTGTTTGGAGTGATTAATGTTACTTTCACACTGGGGCTTTAATCTTGTGGTGTGATGTTTGCTTATTACGGTTTATACGATTTGTCATGCAGTCCATATCAAAGGTGAAAGTCAGATTGCAGCATGTTAAAGATTTTACAGAATACCATTTCCATTCTTCTCCTGAACACTCTTCACCTGTTTCTTAAGACAGCTCGTATTGTATACAAGAAGGCAATGTTTTCTACTAAGGAATGTTTTAAGGACATGGTTATTTTGCACTTGTCAACAAAGCCATTTTAATGGTGCAATTTAGCAGAGCCAAAACTGATGGCAAAACAAGTAGATCCTGAGCCACTCAAGTGTGATTGGGGTAGGGGAGAGTGTGAGAGTGATGGCAAATGAGATTTTTTTATAATGTGGTTAGTAATCTGGGGTATATTGTGAGTGTTCTAGGGGACCAATAGAAATTATTTATAAAATTATTACTAGAAATCATAAGAGAATATTTGTTATGTATTAAGCCAAATGCAGAGTCTTACAGAAAAGTTTGTGAAACACATATGCAGTTCTTGTGTTTTATTACTTGGCTTATTGATCTCCTTGACCACCGTGTGGTTCCACTGGCAACTCTTGCTCATCTCCTTTTCCGTATCTCCTTGTATTTCACAAGGAGCAGCTAATTTCGAAGACCTCGATTTTTTTTTTCCATATTGAAGTATAGTTGGTTTACAATGCTGTGTTAATTTCAGTTATAAATACATATATATTCCTTTTCATATTCTTTTTCATTATAGGCCATTACAAGATATTGAACATATTTCCCTGTGCTATACAGTAGGACCTTGTTGTTTATCTATTTTATCGAAGACCTCAAATTTTAAAAGATAAAGACAGGAGAGTTTGTATCTACAACATTTTGGTTGCAGACAACTATGAAGTGTTTCAATTTGTCTGCATTTTGGAGCTTCCATCCAGAATCCCTAGGGCCCTGTTTCACCTGCTGCAGTAGGTCCCCCACTAATAAGTCAAGGTAGGGTGGAAAAGAGAGAATTTAAGGATGGTAGAGGGGCCTTTTCTGCTAGAAAAGTGAAGTTTCTGGTGTACAAGCACAATGTCCCAGTCATGCATGTATATACGTATATTCGTTTTCATTTTTTTAAAGTAAAGGTTATGACAAGATCTTGAACATACTTCCTTGTGCTATACAGAAGAAAATTTTTAAAATTTTATTTTTATATATAGTGGCTAACATCTGTAAATCTCAAACTCCCAAATTTATCCCTTCCCATCCTCTTTCCCCAGTAACCATAAGATTGTTTACTATGTCTGCAACAGACTTCAGCGGTTTTTAAAGCTCCCATCATATTCCAGTGGTCTAGAGCAGTGAGTAGGCCAACTATAGACTGTGGCTCAAATCCAACCCCCTGCCTATTTTTGTAAATACAAAGTTTTGGAACACAGACAAGCTCATTTGTTTACATATTGTGGATCACTGTTTTTGTACGGCTGTGGCACAGTTGAGTGGTTTTGACAGAGAACATACAGCCCACAAGGCCTGAAATTTGTACTATTTGGCCTCTTATGGAAAAGGTCTGCTGACCCCTGGTCTAGAGGGAGGCAGAGACCATCCTGTAAGCTCCATGGGTTTGTCCACCACTTCTGTTGTGGCTGCTTCGCATGCTCATCTGTGGCTGAAATTATTTTTCAAAATGAAAAACAGCTAATTATTTGCACTATGGAATAATATCAGAGAGTGATAATTTAAAGGCTTTTTTTTTTTTTTTTTTTTTTTTGCTAGAAGCAAATCAACTTCCTTTTGTGGCAGGACTCCAGGTAGGACACTTCATTATATAAAAACAAGAAGAGTCAAAGACACATTTTTTTTTTTTTGGACTCACCATTTTTTCCCTATGTGTTTCAATTTTCCTTTGTACATTATGGATAATTCTTTTTTAAAAATTAAAGCAAAGTTTTTTTATTGATGTATAATTGATGTACAATATTATATAAGTCACAGCTGTACACTACAGTGAGTCACTATTTATTTATGTTTTTTTTTTCATTTTTGGGGGGAAGGTAATTAGGATTTTTTTTATTTTTTAAAAATTTATTATTATTTTTTAATGGAGGCACTGGGGACTGAACCCAGCACCTCATGGATGCTAAGCACACACTCTACCACTGAGCTATACCCTCCCTCCCCTGAGTCACCATTTTTAAAGGTTACAGTCCATTTATAGTTATTATAAAATACTGGCTGTATTTCCGGTGTTGTACAACATGTCCTTGTAGCTTATTTTATACATAATAGTTTGTACTTCTTAATCCCCTACCCCTATATTACCCTGTATCCTCCCCACCATGGATAATTCTTAAGTCTCTTCATCTGAGTTGGAGTCTCAGGGTCTCTGTAAGCTTACCTACCCTACCCACCTCCTTAGTGTGCCAAAATACCAACTTCAGGGGCGGGTGGGAAGGGGGTCTTCTCAGAACCGAAAACAGCAGCAGCAACAACAACAGTTCCCGCATGCTGCATTTAGCATCGCCTATCTTGGTCTTTCGAGTTGGATTCAGAAATTCCAGGATATTTAACTTAGGCTATTAAATTCCTGGATCCTTTGTGGCAAGCTTCCAAACTTAGTTCTTGGGTTGGATGTTGTGAGCAATCAAATGAGTCTGAATGCATTTTTAAAAGCTGAGTTAAAATGTTTTTGTATAGGTTTTTTGGGGGGGGTGGAAACTGATTCATACCAATTTTATTTATAGATTTTCCTGTCTTTTCCCTTCCTCTGCCTGCCCTTTGTAAACAGAAAAACAGGATCTCAATCCTCTTCAATGAGTAATAGCTGCCCAAAGCTATACGTGCATTCTGAGGTTTCCAAATGACATCATGTGCAGAACACTGAAGCTTCATTCTCACCATCTGTCATGTCACCAGAAGTCTTACATATAATTACGGCCCATGTGACAGCAGCACACACATTATTTCCCACATGTATTATCTCCTCCCTCATTAAAATGGTGTTAGTATCTCAGTTATCAACTCTGTTTTTTAATGGCTTTTATTATATAACTGTGAAAACTTGCTTCGGGCTGAGATTTAATAGATTCATGTGAGTGTTCAGCAGGTGTTAGGGGATTGGAGAAATGCTAGATACTGTGTTGTTCTGCCCCACACCCTGTACCTGAGCACACAGCAATGCTCTTGGAAACAAAATTGCTGATGGTGGGAGATTTATAGACATATACATTTGGGGCATCATCCAGCTGGCCTGCCTTGTAGCTATGCCCTAAAGATCAAAAGGGGGCCTTTGGGTTGGTTTAAAATTGAAGAAGTCAGCTGCAACTTGAGGAGCTGTTTTGCAAGGGAGCCACCCAAACAAACTAATGATTCAAATTAACAGTCACTTTTTGGGATAAAAGGTTCTAGATCATGGGAGAAACCTTTACAGTTCCTTGGGTGGATTTAGAATAGGATTTAATGCCCTTCACTAGTCAAAAAGGCCTAGCTTTCTTGAAGGGCAAAGGGATTTCCACAATAAGTTGGTTTTCTACAAAGTTCGGTTTGGGAGGTTTAGAATAGAACAGAGTAACTGATGATCTGTGTCGTTGTAGATCAGTTGACAAATGGGAACCAAAAAATGTGCCTGAGCTAGAGTCTGCATACTTCCCAAACTGGCCTTGCGTTTCAGAGGGTCTAGGATGGGTGGTCCCCTCTTTACTCAAAACCCTTGAAACAGCACTGATGGAACTTTCTGTGCTGATGGAAATGTACTGTATCAGGATTGTCCAATAGGTAACATGTGGCTATTGAGCACTTAAAATGTGGCTAATGCAATGAGGAACTGATTTTTATATATTATTTCCTTTTAGTTAGTTAAAGTAGTCGCATGTGACTAACAGCTAGTGTAGTGGACAGTAAAACAATCAGCAATTTTTGTTGAGGTGACTGTATTGAGTAACAGTGATGACAATGATGTGGTTTAGCCATGAATGATCACATCTAAATTTTTAGGAACTTATTAGAATTGGTGTTTCTTACAAAATGGAATCTCATCATTGTTTTCTTCTTTTGGAAGAAAATTTTCTGGTAAGTTCCTGAGATAGGGTCCTGGATCTGGAAGGTAAAAAGAACTGGGGCTGAAAGAATGTCGATGTTACAAAGGAAGGGTCTTTAGATAGTGTGGGTCTTTAAAGAGTAGCTCTGGAGTCTCTAATGGTAGAATTTTAGAGCCCAGGAACCAGCCAAAGAGGAATAATGTTTGTCAATGGAGCATTCTCAGTGTTCCGCAAATCACGCACGTGGGAAATGATCAACTCTGTGTGGTTATATGACTCCATTCAAGGCGCGATTTATATTTTTCCCAATATCTTCCTGTTATTTGTGTAAATATCACTACACAAATATCAGCCTCAATAGGCTTCATGTGCTTTCCTAAAACTACCTGGGACAAAAATGGACTGAGCACACAGCCACATTATGAGTTCTGTGAGGCCCTAACACTTTTGCCTTCATGGGTCACTTCCTCCATAAAAGATAAAGTAAAATAAAATAGAATAATTACATTTTATGACTCCATTATTATAAAGACAAATATATTAATATTATATGTTGAAACATTTCTTTGACCTAAAAGTTGATTTTTTTTTTCTGATTATAAAAGGAATTAAAACATTTAGCTGCTTCTAAAAGTATTGTGGGCTTTGGGCACTGAGCCCACTGTGCCTAGTGGAGAGGTCTGTCCTGTTTGAGAGTCTGTACCTTCCCTGTAGGGAAGTCCTCACACTTCAAACTGGCTGGAGATGGTCTATTCTTTTCTTAAAAGATTGCAAAACATATTTTGTGCATAGTTGGTGCACGATAAAATTGATTAAAAATAGTCAGAGATGTCAAGAGTTCTTCTGTAATAATGAGAGTATTTCTCTACTTTTTGTTCCTAATACCTGTTTTAGATCTCTTTATTATTTTGCTACCCAGAGTACAGTCCACAGACCAGCAGAACGGCACCACCTGGAGCTTGTCAGAAATGCGGAGTATCAGCCTCCATCTGACACTGAGTCAGAATCTGCATTTTGACAAGATCGCCAAGTCATTACACAAAGCACCTACAATTTAAACAGGGTTGTTCATCATTAGTAGAAATGAAAGAACTCATTCCCTTACCCTCATATAATTGAGGGCTGGCTCTCACCCTTTTCCTATGGCAACAAATGCTGTTCCTTTAATCCAGCTGTTCCCAACTTTGGCTGGCCATTGGAATCACCTGGGGAGCTTAAAAAGCCAAATTCATCGTATGGGCCCATCCCCTAGAGATTCTGAAATAATTAAGTCTGGGGTGGGATTGTGGGGATCAAGTATTTTTTTTTTTTAAAGCTTCCAAAGTGATGCTAATATGTAGCCAGAATGCAAACTGAGCATTTCCCCACAAGATTTGTCCCCTGGTTTTGATCATTTTGGCCTCTTTTCTCTGTGTTGCATGACCTTCTCAGTCTGAGCAACCAAGTGTATAATCCAGAACTAGTTTCTGACCTCGGAGTCTGACATGCTCTATTAATTCTCAAAGCTCTGAAGTGTTCTCCTAGTATATCCATATTAATATGGAATATTAATTGCCAGCATTTTCTGCATCCTTATTATGTGTCCCATAATCACCTTCACTCAGCTAATTTTCACAATGATTATAAATACTATTCTTATGTTCATTTTACAGTTGAGGAAATGGAGGCTTAGACAGATTGGGTCTTCCCAAGCTCATCCTATTTCTAGTTCCAAAACTTGTGCCCCACACCCCAAGTTTTTAGTCTTCTAGTGTTGTGCTTTTATTTAGGAAGTGCTGGTAATTTCCCTAACTCATATGTCCAAACATTAGATATACAGTTATTCAGTCTTTGAGAATTATTGGCAAAGGAAATAGAATGCAGAGCAGGAAAGAATTAAATAGATAATAGAATTTGGAGTGGTTATAATCCATTAAAGGAAAGTTTGAAAACTGTGATAAACATTTTCCAAACTGCATAACTGGTGTGATAGCTCACTTAGGAAAACTAGTGTTAACGACTGCAGAGGTGTCCGGTGTCAGGACTGTGAAGATGACCGGGGTAAGAAACAGTCTTTGTCCTTGAAATGACAAGTGAAGGAGGATAAAAGCTTGTAATAGTCCCACATATGCCAGCAGATGGAATTGGGGGCTAAATTGTGTAGTGACAACATTAAACTTGGCCAAAATTCAGAGGGTGGCAGAAACCATGACAATGAAGAAGGGATTTATGGAGGAGTTCCGTCTGAGGATGAATGGAGACTGAATAACTCAAGAGACAGAGGTGAGCTAGGACACTGGTGTAATGCTCACCGGCAAGTTAGAATTTTCCCAACTGAATTACCAACCTGGTTTCTTGTTGGCCTAATGTCTCTTGTCTGGGGACGGAGAATGTGTAGTCTTTGAATTCTAAACCAATGGCCATCGGGGCCAAGCTTAGCACTATCTCAGTGTCCTGAGTGACCTATACCTGGAGCAGCAAAATCAATCAGATGCAGAGGATTATTTACACAATTGATAGCTTCCTGCCGCAGAAATTCACGGGCTTCTTTTAAGGTTGCTAGAGTATACTTTGCTTAATATTTGAACCTAGAGAAGTTGAAAGCCAAGTGCTTATTTAAATATTGATCAAGCTCAGTGCTTGACAGAAGGCAAGAAAACTGCAGATAGCATGATTGTATGTCCTTAGCTGGTGAGGGTTCCACAAGTGCTAGTTTTGCTTGGTTTTTTTTGCTGTTGTTTTTTTAGTCAGAAGGAGTTTGGGGATAACATCTTATAATAGTTGGTCCTCCTCTTACATTTTCTAATTTTTTTCTATCTACACATTTGACAATTTATGCAAAAAAGGGAGTGGGAGGGAGAGAAAGAAAGAAAAGAAAAGACATAATACTAGTGATGTAAAAGGGAACAACAATGAAGGCCATTAACCTATCAACCTTTTTTTTTTTTTTTTTTTGTTCACCACGGTTTGGAAACCATTTTTGTCCGGTGTGTTGGTTCAGTTAATCTCCAGTAGACACTGTAGGGTTGGAAATGTTTTTTAGTTTTGAAAAGAATATTGTTTTTATTTTTGTCTTGAGAACCTTGAAATTCTGGCAATGATCAGGAACTTTTTTCTTTTAAAGGCAGTGCCTTGGGGTTCCAGCTCTGTGAAGTAGAATGAGCTGGGAGTGCAGCATGGGGTCGCCGGCAATGCCAATTTGGGCCCCCTTTATCAAGGCAAAAGCCCAGACCTTTGGCTTGGAACAGGGCAAAGGACTTCAGAGAGAAAACAGGATTTTCTTGTTGTCTTCTTCAGCCTTGCCCTCTACTTCAGGTGTTCTGACAGCAAGGTGGGCTGGGCAAGGTGAGAGCAGGAAGGGAGGAGAAAATGACCAAAGCCCAGGAAGGGTGTTGTTGACAGCTGTGGAGGGGTGCTCCTTTCTGGCTCAGGGTCTTGGTGGCCAGCTCCCTCGGGCCACAGCCCTGTCCTGGGTCTGTGGGCGGCAGGTCTTCACGCGAAACCCTGAGACTCAAGGTCATTTTGCCTTTCCAGCTGCTATCATATCTGAAGTCTGTTTTAGGAAGGGCTGGCTGAGGGAGAGGTTTCTCCGCTTCGGGTTGTCATCATTTCTAACGGGAAAAGCACGTTGGATGGTAAGGGAGTCCCTCTCACATTGCTATTCATGGTCAAAACCGTGGTTTTCATTAGAATTCTTCTTATGGAGCCACTGGCGGGCAAGAACGTGCAGGGAATCGCAGCTCGCGAAAACTCTGGGCTCGAAGAACGTGAGCCTCAAGCATCAAGAGGGCGTCTGCTGAGGTTCAGGTACGAATTGGGCCACGTTATGTCACAGGTATGGTGGCTTTTGGCTGAGGACAGCGTGGGCCTCCCTTGGGCCCCGCACACCTCCTGTCAGGAGTGGGCAGCTGGCTCCTCGCTCGGGGGCCCGGAGCCCCCGCCGGTCCGGACGCTGGGGGCGGGGGAGGGAGGCCGAGGCGAGCGGCCGCCGGCGGCGGGAGGGGCCCGCGGAGCCCGCGCGGTCGGGCAGCTTCAGGTTTCCTCCTGGGGCCGGTGTCGGGCGCGGCGGCGGCCGGGCCGGGCCATGTGATGCCGGGGCGGGGAGGCGGGCAGGCGGGGATCCAGTGGCAGCCGGCAGGCGCGGAGCGAGCGGGGCGGCCCCCGCGGCGGGCGCAGCTACCACGGCCCGGGAGCGCGGCCTCGACTCCGCCCCCTGGCTCTGGCCTGGCCGCGCCGCCGCCGGGCGTGGGCCGCTTCGGGAGAGTCTCCCGGGCTCCGGCGGCGCGTTCCGGGCGCCCTCCGGCAGGGCGCGGGGGCAGCGCTTCGCTCGCGCGCGGGAGGCTGCGGAGCCGCCGCTTCGGGTAAGTGCTCTTTGGCGGGCTCCATCCCCGCTCTCCCGGCCGCACGGGGCGGAAATGTTCGCCCGCCTCACCTGAGTTCGCCTTGGCCGAGCTACTTTCTCCAGGGTCCCGGGGGGGGGGGGGCGCGAGGGTCCGTAGGGGTGGAAAGCGGGTGCTGCCGCGGGCCCGGCTGCGCGGGGGATGGCCTCCGCCTCCCGGTGCCTCGGGGACCGCAACAAGTGCAGAGGCTGCGCGGCCCGGCGCGGCGGCGGCAGCTGCGGAGCGTGGGGTCGCCCGGCGGCACGGCCCCTCTCGTCCGCGCCGGCCCCGCTCTGGGGACGGGGAGGGGCGGGTGGAGTCCTGGCCGGTGTCCTTTGGGCCCTGGAGAAGTAAGTGGTCTTCTTTCCTTGGAGAAGGGAGAGCCTCGGAACCTGGGGTCTCCCCTCTCCATCAGTGCCGGGCTCCGGGGTGAGGGTGCTCGGCAGGGCCGGGTCCCAAAGGAGCCGCAGACCAGGCGGAAGCTCAGGACACTAGCGCTAACATTTCTTTCGTGTGGAAACGTGCTTTTAAGGCATCTATGGTTCTTCCTTTCTTTCTTAATTGAAGTGTAGTCAGTTTACAATGTTGTGTCAGTTTCTGGTGTACAGCGTAACACTTCAGTCATACATATACATACATATATTCTTTTTCATTACAGGTTACTGAATATAGTTCCCTGTGCCATACAGTACTTGTTTAGGAGGGGCGGCCAGAATTCTGTCGAATTTCCTTAGATTAACTTACGGATCTGTTTTCCCCTTGGATACCTGGGGTGTGGGTGCTGGGAGTTTCCACAGGGGTCATAATGTGCTTGGCCAAGGAGGCATCCTCGGTTATCCAGCGCTGTGTGGAAGTTGGGTGCTCAGGCTGCCTTGGAAACCCAGCTCTGGTTTCCCAGACACCAATTAGATTTCCAGGAGAGAATCCATCCACCTCCCTAGGAACCCACAGCATCTCTGTATTGACTAAAGCTGGGTGGATTGAGGAATGGCCGCAACTTTTCCCTTCTTGACGCCAGCCTGTGACCCTACAGATCTCCGCAGACCCAGATTTAAAGAGGTTTACCACCAGACCTGTGCCAACTGGGTAAGAAATACAGAAAAAATGAGACGTTTAGAAAGAACTGATCATTGAGGGCGGGGTCCCATTGGGACCCCTGGTTTTCTAAAACTTTTCTATCTTGTGTTCTAGGCCCTGAAGATGTCAGGGGAATTGAAGTCTTGTTTCCACAATAAAAACAAAATCGAAGACCTGTCCTCTTAGGTTCTGTGGGTTGCTCTTTGGACATGACAATCCAAACAGAGTGACAGCTTTACCTAGGAAGCTTCTTAATATATCTGTCCTGGGTTTCTGTATACACATTCTTAAAGCACAGAAGTATTTGCTTTATCTTGATTAATGGCCAAGCTGACTCCTTTGGAGCATTTGGAGTAAAAGAAGTTAATACTGCCAAAACCTTTGGCATTTTCTTATACAACGTAGTATTTCAGTGGAATGTTCTGATGTGCACTTTCTGTGTGATTATTGTGCTCACTAACTGTGATCAAATAGGAATTTGGATAGCAGCAGACCTCATATTTAGTGGTTAGGGAAACTGAGGCACAGAGCTAGCTATTAGGTGTGTGACTCAGATGAATGTCCTGGCTAATGGGAGAATGGAGAACAGAGAATCAGTGTTTGTCCTGCTTTTGTGTTTTCTTCCTTATCAAACCCACAGAACCCAGCCAACTAAGAACAGGTTATATAACAGGTGTGTCGTTAGACTTTCCTTTGAAGCACCTCTCCTATCCTTTAAGCAGTTTAGAAACACTTAAAGGTAAAGAGGAAAATAGTAGTTGGTACATTTCAGAGATGAAATTTCACCCAGGGCCTCACTTGGGTTTTGCACTTTTTTTTTTTTAAATCATATGAGTACCGCAGAAGAGTTTGGAATATTTTCTCATTGTGCTCTTATAAGAAACTGCTGCTGTAGCTAAGACTTAAATTGGGCAGGAATTTCAGGTGAGCTCTGATACATGACCTCCTTTAGTGTATGCCATATGAGAAAAAGAAATGTGTTCTAACTAGGTGTTAAGACAATAGGGGCATATAATATTACTTCTAAATTAAGCATTCTGTACAAAATTGTCAACCACTATATTGGTACTTAAGCTCTAACTTCAAGTTCTCCCAGAATTTATGACCAAGTGCTGACTCCCCAGAAAAAAGATTTATGGTATAAATGTTAGAAAAACCTTTACGATTGGGACATGGCTAGAATAATACTGCAGAGAGCCCAAATTACTCTTAAACTCCCAGGCTGACTGTAATTTTGTTACGCTTTAATTTACTGATCAGATATGACAGATCTGGTCTATGTAGGTTTTGTCTAATTGCATTTGTATTTATATTGCTTTAGTGAAGCAGAGAAGCTACAGGGTATTTTTCCTGTGACCTTAAATTTGTTATGAACAGATGGGTCAAGCTGGGCAACTCCCCTTGAGAGTTCTAAATTAAAAACAGTGCTATGTATGTTTTTTCACTTGTTCAAGGTGACATTTAAAAAAAAAACTTTAAAATTGAAGTGTAGTCGATTTACAATGTTGTATTAGTTTTTGGTGTTCAACATAGTGATTCAGTTATACATATATATATATATTTTTTCATATGCTTTTTCATTACAGGTTACTTCAAGCCATTGAATATAGTGCCCTGTGCTATACAGTAGGACCTTGTTGTTTATTCTGTACATAGTAGTTTGTATCAGCCAATCCCAAACTCCTAATTTATCCTTCCCTCCCCCTTTCCACTCCTAGGTAACCATATTGTCTTGTATGTCTATGAGTCTCTTTCTGAAAAACTGTTATATTTGAAATGCACCAAATTCAGGGAATTTGCCATATTAGGGTTGTACTGTAAATATTATGCCATGCTATAAGGCTTGAGTCCAAATCCCTTACATAGAGCTGGGCATAGAGATTTCTTTCTTCCCTCCCCTCCCCTTTCTCTCTTTCTTTCTCTCTTTCTCTCTTTCTTTCTTTCTTTCTTTCTTTCTTTCTTTCTTTCTTTCTCTCTTTCTCTCTTTCTCTCTTTCTCTCTTTCTTTCTCTCTCTTTCTCTCTTTCTCTCTCTCTTTCTCTCTCTCTCTCTCTCTTTCTCTCTTTCTTTCTTCTCTTTCTCTCTTTCCTTTCTTTTTTTTTTGAGGTGGGGGTGGGTAATTAGGTTTATTTATTTATTAATTATTTTTTATTTAATGGAGGTACTGGGGATCAGACCCATGACCTTGTGCACGCTAAGCATGTGCTCTACCACTGAGCTATACTCTCCCCTAGACATACTTTTCTTGTCAGGTCAGAGCGTTTTGTTCTGACTGGATGGTACTCTGCCATTTTTGTCCAGTATCTGTGATCCTTAGTCCTTTTGTTCTTGTCATGGGGTTAAGAAGTTTTCAAAAGCTCAACGCAGTGTCACTCTGCTGTTTTGCCATCTTGACAGTCTCTATCATGCTCCTCTCTTTCTGTGAACGTTTTCTTATATTCATTCAACAAATATTTGCAGGCCTACTATGTGCCTTTTATTGTTCCTTGCTTTGATTCTCCAGACTGTGGTTTTCATATCTAAGGCAATACTTTTCTGATTTTAGCATTTGACGATCTGTTGCATTTTGAGTGGGCTTCTGCACACTTGACACAAAGATATTGGGCTGATAAAATGTCAGGTAATTTTTTATGTGATACTGCGTCTTCTTAACTTGACTGCAATTTTTCCCTTGAAATTTGATCTTAGGCACAATTGTAATTTGCTTATTTCTACCATTATTGCTCCTGGACTTCTTCTCTGGATAACCAGGATAATGAGATTTGACATCATTTTTAATATGAAGGAAAGTGAAAATGTAATTGACTATTGGGCATCTGTTCCAGTGATCTTGGTTTTGAACACTTTTATAAAAAATGTATTTTCATCTTCAAAGGTGTGTTCTCCTACTTTAATCCTTGGTTTATTAATTTGAGGTTTGATTTCTATAGAAAGTTGATGTAAAAGGACTGATTTGTAGCCACGAGTGAAGGCCAGCATAGAGGGTGATGGACAACGACACTTTCGCTTTACATAGTAGCATGTGTAGAACCAGCCTTCAGGGAATACTCTGCCTACTTCAAGTGGCAGATTTTGTTTGACTTTAAAAAATGCTTAAAATGTTTATATACTTCCCAAGTTTCCCTCAAATATACAGGCATTCCCTTAATAAATAATTAAGAAATATATTGCATATATTAATGAAATATTTGGTTTAGCTCTTTAATTCATTATCAAACACTAGTGAACATGCCCTTTTTAAGCCTTGCTCCTCTTCTTCCATCATTTTATAATTTAAAGCAATTATCTCTCATAAACAATAACAGAGTGGTTTAGAGTGGGGACCCTGGAGCCATCATTAGATGGCCCTGGCTCTGTCCTCGCTGTGCCACCTCTCTCTACCTCAGGTTTCCCATCTGTAGAATGGGGATAATCATCGTAGCCTGCCCTCTAGGGTTATTGTGAGGATTCAGTGAGTTAATTTATGGAGAGCCCTTCTAGTGGTGCCTGGCAGAGATTAAGTGCCAGAAAATGATGGTTGTATTTATAACAAATGGGAAATAGACGTTGAAAAACAAGGACCTTGAGCAGGGTTTCCAGGTTTGAGAAGGCAGTGAGGTGTCAGTGTGACCTCAGGGGGAAGCTGGAAGTTTGAGGCAGGGATGGAGGCTGCTGCCTGTGACCCCTCAGCTGTGTAACCTTGGCTAAGTCTGGCCCCTCGGTGGGTATTAACTTCTTCATCTGGTAAAACGGAAAGGAGTAGACCTGATGGTCTCTAAGAACCCGCTGGTTCTAATGTTCTGTACCGTCCTGAAATTTGAAGGTGAGGAAGGCTTTTGTCAAGTCAGCCTTTCCTGTCTTGGGCAGTACGGCCAGGAATGTCCTGTCCACATGGTCAGTACTGTGCCTGCAGTGGGCAGGCAGTCAGCATTTGAAGGGATTATGAAATAATACTATTAACCTATCTCACCTTGATCACCAGACAGTCATTAGGTTGAAAAAACTGAGTTATCTTTCTGGACTTAGTCCAGAGAGATTTCAGACAGGAAAGTCTGGATCCCATGCATGTGGGTCATAGGCTATCCTGCTCCCCTCATGTGGAAGAGGGGGTAGTGTAGCTCGGGGAAGATGAAAGACAAGTGGGCTGATCGTTCTGAATTTTGTGATAAAAAATCTCCACACCTGATACATAGGAAAACATCACCATTAGCCTTTGCAGGGATGTTGGAAACCAGGAGGGCCTGGAGCAAAGGTGGTCTCGTGAAGGGCTTCTAAGTATCAGTGAAGATCAAGAGGTGTTCATTGGGCTGGATAGTTAAGGCTCAGTCCCTCTGGGGCAAGTTTGTCTCTCCCCTCCGATGAGCCCTGTTTATTGTCTGTGCGTAGTCTTTTGTCAACAGTTTCCCACATTTTCCTGCTCCACCAGCCTCCTGATTTGCTGCATGACCAGGTGTTAGTTTCAAAAAGTAGGGGTGCTCAGTGACTAATGAGATGATGGATTATTTGAGTCCCTAACCTAGGATTCTGAGCCTGGCTGTTCATTGGAATCACTGGGTTCAGAATCGCTTAGGTTGGGTCTGACATTTTTTAAAAAAAGATAATAGTAGCTACTTAAAGCGTTTCCTAGCCACTTGCCTAACCTTTAGTGTTTCTGGCGTTCTGCATCTGAAATTATCCAGGAGAGGGTAATTCTTATGGTATTCCTTTTAAGCTGTCGGCAAGTCACCTGTTTCCTACTGCCTCCTCTTGTGAACCCCCGACTCCCGTTAGTCAGGATTAGTAACTGCCTGTGGGACATGCCATGTACTTCCTGACTTCTTTGACTTTGTGCCTGGTAGACCTCGTTCCTTCTGAGCTAAAGTCTATGGTAGTCCTTAAAACAAGCTCAAACCACTGTCTTTCTGAAACTGTTGACTAATTTCTCAACTTTCCAGCTTGGCTGTAGGCCCAGGCAAAGACCCTGATTTAGGCTACTTTGTAAGGTGCTCAAAGCAAAATATATATACATATATTGGTTGGTTAGTAGTTTTGCGAACTGTCATGTCAACAAGTCCGGGTTTACAGCATCCTCCAAAGGCAGATGTTAATGTTTTCCTGTGTACCAGGTGTGGATACCACTGAAAAATACTGGGATGCAGGGGAGAGAAAGAAAATAATTGCTCAAGAAGTTAGATGGCTAGTCCTTCTCAGATGTAAATGAGAGGCTACCCGGGCCTCTCAGGAAATGGTACGTTCTGTTTGGGGAAATGAATGAAATTCTTGTTCTGAGTTAGAGTCTTAGGATTGAAAGAAACCTGAAAGATTTTCCTTTAGTGTCTAGCAGATGCGCGGTCCTCCGGTATAGCACACCTCCAAGAGGCTGACCTTTTGGATACTGTCCTTGAATACTTTCCGTGATGGGGAACCAGTAACTGCAAAGACACCCCAAGTCTATTTTTGTTTTCCCCCCTCAATTTTAAATGCACACAATTATATTTGTCAAAGTGTGCAACATGATTTGATGTACATGGACACTGTGGAATGACTACCAAGATCAAGATAATTAACACATTCATCACCTCGCATAGTTAATTTTTTTTGTGATGAGAATACTCAAGATTTACTCTCAGCAACTTTTTTTTTTTTTTTTTTTTGTGTGAAGTATAGTCAGTTTACAATGTGTGAATTTCTGGTGTACAGCATAATGCTTCAGTCAAACATGAACATACATATATTCGTTTTCATATTCCTTTCACCATAGTTTACTACGAGATACTGAATATAGTTCCCTGTGCTATACAGTATAAACTTGTTGTTTATCTATTTTATATATGTCAGTTAGTATCTGCAAATCTCAAACTCTCAATGTGTCCCTTCCCACCCCCTTCCACTCAACCCCCTTCCTGCCCTGGTAACCAAGTTTGTTTTCTATGTCTGTGAGTCTGCTTCTGTTTTGTAAATAAGTTCATTTGTCTTTTTTTTTAGAATCCACATGTAAGTGATATCATATGATATTTTTCTTTCTCTTTCTGGTTTACTTCACTTAGAATGACAGTCTCCAGGTCCATCCATATTCTCAGCAACTTTTAAGTCTATGATACAGTTTTATGGACCATAGTCACCATGCTGTACATTAGATCCTCATGACTTTTCTTACAGGTCAAGATGTACAGACTTTCAGTTATATCCTCCTGTTTCATTCCCCCAGCCCCAGAAACCACCATTCTATTCTATTTTTATGGAATCTGCCTCTTTTTTTTTTTTTTAAAGATTCCACATGTTACTGATGTCATGCAGCATACAGTATTTGTCTTTTTATGAGTGGCTTATTTCACTTAGCATTATGTCCTCCAGTTCATCCATGTTGTCACATAAGGCAAAATTTCCCTTTTTAATGGCCGAATAATATTCCATTGTGTTACCCATATCACATTTTCTTCATTTATTCATCTGTTTATGGACATTTAGATTATTTCCATGTCTTGACTATTGTGTATAATGCTGCAATGAACATGGGAATTCAGAAACCTCTTTGAGATGGTGATCTCATCTCTTTAGGCTATACACCCAGAATTGGAATTGCTGGATTACATGGTAGTTTATTTTTAATTTTTTGAGGACCTGCCATCCAGTTTTCCATAGTGGCTGTACCAATTTACATTCCATCCAACAATGCATACCTTTTCTCTGCACCTTCACCAGCATTAACTCTTGTTTTTTGGTAATAGTCATGGTAACAGGTGTGAGGTGATCTCATTGTGGTTTTGCTTTGCATTTCCCTCATGAGTGATGTTGAGCATCAGTCATATACTTGTTGGCTATTTATATGTCATCTTTGTTAAAATGTCTATTCAAGTCCTCCACCCATTTTAAAAATGAGATTTTTTTTTTTTTTTTTGCTATTGAGTGATACGAGATTCTTGTACATTTTGGGTATTAATCTCTTATTAGATATATAGTTCATGGATATTTTCTCCCATTCTGTAGGTTGCTTTTTCAGTTTGTTGATGGTTTCTTTTGCAAAAACTTTAGTTTGATATAGTCCCACTTGTTGAATTTTTGCATTTGTTGCTTTTTCTTTTGGTGTCAAATCCAAAAATCATTGCCAGAAGTGATGTTAAGGAGCTTCTCCTGCAATGTTTTCTTCTAGGATTCTTATGGTTTCAGTTCTGACAAGTCCTTAATCCGTTTCAAGTTAATTTGTGTGAGTGGTGTAAGACAGTGGTCTAGTTTTATTTTTTCACTTAGGGATATCCAGTTTTCCCAACACTGTTTATTGAAGAGACTATCCTTTTTCCATTGAGTATTTTTGGTTCCTTGTTAAATATTGACTGTATATGCATGGGTTTATTTCTGAGCTTTAAATTCTGTTCCATTGGTCTATGTGTCTGTTTTTATGCTAGTACCATACTGTTTTGATTACTATAGCATTGTAATACAGCCTGAAATCAAGAGACATGATGCTTCCAACCTAATTCATACTAAGATTGCTTTGTCTATTCAGGATCTTTTGTGGTTTCATGCAGATTTTAGGAAGTTTTTTCTATTTTTCTGAAAAGTCATTGGAATTTTGGTAGGGATTACATTGAATCAGTAGATGACTTTGAGTAGTATGGACATTTTAACAATATTAACTCCTCTGATTCATGAACATGATTATCTTTCCGTTTATTTTTCTTCAGTTTCTTCACTGTCTTAAAGTTTTTGGTGTATAGATCTTGGTTAAATTTATTCCTAAATATCTTATTGTTTTTGATGCTATTGTGAATGGCATTGTTTTCTTTATTCTTCAGATGCTTCATTAGTGTATAGAAATGCAACAGATTTTGTATGTTGATTTTGTATCCTGCAGCTTTATTTATTACGTCTAAGTTTTTTGGTGGAGTACTTAGAATTTTCTATACAAGATCATGTCATCTGCAGACAGACAAATTTTACTTTTTTTTCCCTATTTGGGTGCCTTTTAGTTCTTCTTGCCTAATTGCTGTGGCTGGAACTTCCAGTACTGTGTTGAATAGGAGTGGTAAGAGGGGACATCCTTGTCTTGCTCCTGATCTTAGAGAAAAGCTTTCAACCTTTCACTGCTGAGTATGGTATTAGCTGTGGGTTTATCATATATGGCCTTCATTATGTTGAGGTATGTTCCTTCTATACCCAATTTGTTGAGAGTTCTTATTAAAGGATGTTGAATTTTTGTCAGATGCTTTTTCTGCCTTTATTAACACATTTATTGATTTGTGTATGTTTCTTTCTTTTTTTCTTTTTTTTAAATAATGTAAGTGTTGACCACCAGAAACTTCCCTTTTAGAAACTGCCTTTGCTATATCCCATAACTTTTGGTATGTTGTGTTTCTATTTTTGTCTCAAGGTTTTTTGATTTCCCTTTTGATTTTTCCTTTGACCAACTGGTTGTTCAGAAGTATGTTTTAATTTCCACACATCTGATTTTCTGGCTTCCCTCTTGTTATTGATTCCTAGTTTCATACCATTGTGGTTGGAAAAGATATTTGGTATGGGTTTCATCTTCTTAAACTTGTTAAGACTAGTTTTGTGACCCAACATATGGTCTATTCTGGAGGATGTTCTGTGTGCTTGAGAAGAATGTGTA
Source organism: Camelus dromedarius (assembly GCF_036321535.1). NCBI lineage: Eukaryota > Metazoa > Chordata > Mammalia > Artiodactyla > Camelidae > Camelus > Camelus dromedarius. Next base: position 48,461,562 of record NC_087438.1, read on the forward strand.
TTCTGCTGCTGTTGGATGGAATGTTTTATATGTTTGTTAGGTCCATTTGGCCTAAAGTGTAGTTCAACTCCGTTATTTCCTTATTGTTTTTCTGTCTGCATGATCTATCCGTTGTTGAAAGTGGGTTATTGAAGTCCCATAATCTTGCATTGCTATCTATTTCTGCCTTCCCATCTGTTAATAAATACTTAATATATTTAGGTCCTCCAGTATTGGGCATGCATATAATTACAATTGTTATATCCTTTTGTCGAATTGACCTCATTTTTATCTAATGGCCTTATTTGTCTTTTGTTATAGCTTTTGACTTAAAGTTTACATTGTCTCATAAATATAGCTACTCTTGTTCTTTTATTTTCCATTTGCATGGAATATCTTTTTCTATCCTTTCACTTTTAGCCTATGAGTGTCTTTAAAGTTTAATTGAGTCTCTTATAGGAAGCATATACTTGGGTCTTGTGTTTTTATCCATTCAGCCACTCTTTGTCTTTTAATTTAAACCATTTACATTTAGAGTAATTTAGTTATTGATAGGTAACTTTCTGTTTTCCTTTGTGAATTGCTAATGAGGCCTACTGGGGTTCTCCAACGGTCCTTTTCCTTGTGGGGTGAAATCCCAACGAGGGGATCCTTCTTGGCACCAAGCTGCTCTGGACTGGGGGATGGAGTGATGCAGGTAAGATGCTTCCTATGCTTTTCTATGCTGCCACCCTCAGTTTTTGAGCTCCACAAGGTTTCTGCTGCTGCTTTATTGTAGTGTAGAGCTTTCCCAGAGCTATTTTCATTGGTTTGTAGGTGGTCTATCTTTGGAAACCTTTTGACTGTTAAACAATCTCCTTTGTATTAAGTTTTATAGTCTGCTACTTGGGGGCCATTCTGAACAACTTATTTTACGAGACAGCCCCCTACATTTTTGAAAATTAATTGCATAGCCTACCTTTAAGCCTTATTTTATTTAAGTTGGAAAATCTGTTTCTTGAGTTCTTGTTAAGTGACATGATTTTGAATCTCCTCATGACCCTGAACATATTACAATTTGCTATATTTTTCTTAAAGTGTAGTACTTCTAGATGCTGACTGACAGTGCAGAGTACAGTAGAGCCATTCCCACCATTGCTGAGACTCCTCCATCCCTTGCCCCACCAGGAAGCACTGAAGCCTCAGAGTTAAGATTATCAAATACCTATCAGAAAACTGGGGAGGCTTTTAGCTCTGCTAGTTTCTACCTTGTGTTGGGCAAGCCATCTAACTTTGAGCCTCAGATTTTATCTGTTTCTCTCATAGAGTTGTTACAAGGACTTAGTAAGATAATATATGTAAAATGCTTAGCACAGAATCTGGGCTAGAATAATTTCTCAAACAGTGGCTTTCCAACTGTAGTACTTCTAAACAAGGCTACTGACGTGTGATGTTCAGTCATCTCAAAATTACTAAGTTTGTTTTCACACGTGTTGCTGCTGAGCCCCATCTCCTCATTCATGGACATGTGCAATTGGCTTCATAGTCCCATGAATAAACCTGAATAGTTCTCTAAATTTTCCTGTACATGACCATCTGTTCTAGCCTTTCAAAGTCTTTTAGATTGTTTATACATTTATCTTTCACTGCCCGTTTTTGTTCCAAGTTATCCACAGATTTGATAGGCATTTCTTTAATGCCTTAAGGAAATAGTAAAATTATTACCTAGGCTGAGGTCTAGGGCAGAGCAATTTGGTGTGTCCCTGCATACCTCACTTCACATTGATGTTTATTGATTTCAGTTAGAGTTGTTCAGCTGATTACTTCTATTTGTACTAGCACCTGATTCTTACCCCTCCATCCTGTCATAAGGATATATTCTATGTCAACCAAGTCTGCTGTGCCTCTACTGTGTGGAGTTACATTTAATAACCACATGATGGAATGGGGTTATTCTCATGTGACTTAATCTTGGCGAACCCACTTTGGCTCCAGGCAGCCACTGCTTCCTCTGAGGTACTCAGACATCAGCCATTTAATCTGTTCTAGAATCTTGCTTATAATCAGCATGAAGTTCCTTCTGTCTGTAGTTTAGAATTGGCCATTTTGAAAATTGACATGACATGTTCCTGTCTCCTGTGTTTGAATCCTGTCATTCTCCACAGTTCCTGATGGGTTATGGGTGGAAAATCTCATTGTGTTCTTTCTATCTTGGCGTGTCTAGCAGCCTGCAACTTACTCAGAGCCCGTTAGTGCTCCCTTATGATTGACTCTCCTACTTACAGACATTCTTTCTGTCCCCTTCAATTGGAGAGTTATCACTCTCCAAGAGGAGACAAAATCTAAACAGATGTAGAAGACTTCGCCTTATCATTTATCTATACTACATCACTGCTCCTATCAGCAGACACATCTATCCCCTCCTTGATGCTCTGGCTTAAAAAATAAGTTGAAATAAAAATTTGATTATCCTTAGTTTTTTGGCAACCTCATGTTATTTGAGGCTTCAGTCTTTCTGACACAACTCTTAAGAGCATGATATCCTCATTATTTGTTCTGGAAAAGAGGCAGGGAGGAGAAGAAAAACAAAGCAATTCTTTTTTTTTTTTCTTTTTTATCATTTTGAGTGGAAAATAGCACAAACCTTGGAACTGGGTGGCCTGGCTTTAGTTTTGAGCTTTTTGAACATAATGATCTCCCCATATCCACACAGAATCCATATCCTTTCCAAATGGAGGTCTTTGGTTATTTCTATGAAAGAAATCTCTTGATTTCTTTAGGTAGTGATTTCATTGGTTGATAATAAAGTTTGGAGGTGGAATTGGATGGGATGGAGTGGCAGAATCCCCACTATATATAAGTATATAGATTTTTGTACAAGATCTTCAGTGTTGCCTTTCGTAGAGTTGTCGGCTTGCAACTTGACAGAAGTTCTCAGGGATGAATTTCTGGAAGTTGCTTTTATACCCGTTATCACAGCCCTTTCATTAGCCAGTTTCCTGTTGGCCACTCACCATTCTTGGCGGTAAGGGGCAACACACAAAACCTTTTATCAGCGCTTTAGTAAGTTTTAAGTTGATGGATTCTTGGGAAGAATAAAATAGAAGCATTTCTCTTAAATTGTATGTTTCTTGTCACACTGAGTTATGTAAAATACTTATGGATTTTTCTTCTCTCATTTAATAACCAGAAATGTTGATAGCTTGCTATTGAATGTAAAACACAGTGTCAAGAATCTTTAAAATCTCAGCCATGGGAATTCTAATTGTTCCTTGTTCTTTACTTAGAAAGGTTCCACGGAACAGGAATTATGAGACAAAGGTCTCATATCCTTTGATTTTTAGCCTTCTTATAAAAACAATTTAAATCTTATGTAACAAGGTGAAATAGATTTCACATATAGATCCAGTTGTTTTGCAATAAAAATGAACACTCTAGGCCATCTTCATATCTGCAAAAAGTCCCAAGTTAGCTTTTCATTTGGTTTATTTACAAAAATGGGGCTGGCCTAGGGAAAATTCAGTTTTACTATGAGCAGTGTAAGGAAAACTTCATCTTGATAGGAATGCCAAGTAGAATTTAGATGTTATTGTATTAGTTTTTTTAAAATTAAAAATAGAATAAGTATTTTTTTCTTTCACACTCAGTAGGAAGCTTTATGCTCATTGGCTGTTATGGCATCTTTGTGTAGAAGCAGCAGCAGAAATTAATAGAAGTAGACAAAATGTCTGGATTTACATTTAAGAAGTTTTTTTAGTGGGAGTTGGATGTGGTTGCTAGTTCATTCATTTAAAAGCTGGTAGTAGATTGTGTGAAAGAGGAAGATTTAAAAAAGGTAGCCCGGGTATAGCAAAGGCTGAAGCAGGGGGAGGGTGTAGCTCAGTGGTAGAGCATATGCCTAGCATGCATGAGGTCCTGGGTTCAACCCCTAGTACCTCCATTAAAAAATAAGTAATAAATAAACCTAATTACCACCCCCCCAACAAAATAAACAACGTAAAATAAATAAAAATTTAAAAAAAAGGCTGAACCATAAGGAGATTTTCAGTGAAATCTTAGAACTGCCACTGACGTACTGGGTGAGTCATATCACCTCTCTGGGGCCCTAGTGACCTCACTTGAAACCTGATGGGTTGGGCCAACACCTTCTCCATGGTGTGTCTCATCTGTCGAGTTCTGTGTTTCTCCGGAGGTAAGGATGGTGTCTCAAGCCTCCTTTGGGTTACTAGCCTAATGCTTGCTTCCTATAGTGCTTTCAGACTTGACTGGCGACATCTAAGTTGTTTGGGAAGTTGGGTTTGAAGATGCTGCTTCAGGCTGCATCTTCACAGGGAGATATGATTGCTCGTATCCTGAGGTTTCCATGTGATGGCAGCCCATGTTGTTGTTGTCTGAATACTTCAGGAGCAGTGAGGTGGAATCAGCCAGTAATAATCTAGTAATTATTTTTAATTGAATTCAGAGATGACTGAAAATGGGTATTAATTTCATTTAGCAGATGGAACTTAATGTACCTAACTCCAGTGAGGCTGGGTGGGAATATGCCCTGGAATTCATGGCATTTTTGATAAATGCCAATTTTTAGCTAAAATAACACTTTTAATGGTTCTTTCTTGTTCTCCACCCCTTTCCCCACTTCCCTTCAGTTTGTCTTAAGCTTATAAAATTGACCAAGTGAAATCACCAATTTTATTCCAAAAGGTTTAGCAAATTTCTCAAACCTCTAGTATTTAATGTAGCTTCTGAGTAGTAATGTTAAAAAAACCAAACTTGTGCTCATAAAAAGGTGACATTTTAAGACATGACATCCCTCCACTTCTCAAAACCTGCAGATAAAGAGATCTTATTGTATTGGTGATTTGGCCATTGGGCATTATTCTGTCGGGATTTTACTTGCTGAGTATAGCACTCTAAACCTTTACCCAGGAGTTCTTTCCAAAGCCCTTCTACCTTAGGGAGTTGAGAGTTCTGCTAGAGTTTTGAGACTTCACTGAGTTGAGTTTGGCTGGTAATTACTATGAGGTAGGCATATACTGGGTGCTGGAGGCTTAGAGGCAAGGGACGTGGAAGTCGTTTTGAGGAGCTCTCATTGTGCCAGATCAGCAGCTGTGAAAGCAAATGGATATGCTGTGATGTGAAGAAGGTGGGGCCAAGGCGCTTTCAGCAGCTGGGGGACATACATGGCATAATGGGAATCAAAGGATTGCCCAGGCTCTGTGTTTTTATGTTCTTGTTGCTGTTACAGTTTCCTAAACATGATCTATATTGTAAATGTGTATCTGCTTCAGTGATGTTATAAAAACAGAAGTGAACTTAAGAAATAGATATTTTAATGAAAATCTGTATGCTTAGTTCATAAATAGAGTATCTTCCAAATGTCATAATTCAACCATAAACTCTTGGACTTGCTTTGCAGCTTTTACTGAACTTACTTAATTGTTGCTAATTAAAAAAAAAAACCCTTTCAAATTTGGGCTTATGAAACATTTATAGTAACTATTTGGTGGGGAGCAGGGGAGAAACTTGGATATTATCAAACAGAAAAGTGTATTTTGTATTTCAGTTTGTTTTGGCAATATACGTGTAATGACTTTACATTTTAAATTTGTATGGGAAAACCCAGCTTTGTGTACACACACACACTTTTTTTTTCTAACTACAGGCACTTGAGGATGGAAGCAATTTTACAAAATTCTGAATATTCACTCAAGTTCATTGGTGCTCTGCTTGACTTAAGAGCAAACTGATTCTAATATTTCTGTTGTTGGGGACAGCTCTCCAGTCCGGGACTAAGCTCTTTACAACTCTGAATTACATTGATGGCTGCCAGTTTAGCCAGCTAGGGCAGGCAAATAGTATTGCCCTATCTTGCTTTAGTGACATTAAAGAGCACAGTTGTTAATACTGTGAGTATATATAGTTTTTGTTTTTGAGCACAGGATCATTTGAACAATTTAGAACTTAAAATTAAAAAAATAAAATCCTTTGTTGCCACAGTTGAATATCACTAAACTTACGGAGCATTTAAAGTCACGTAGCACTTAAAAGATACTAGTCAAATGAATCACCACCTCATGTGTTGTTTTGACAGGAAATGTATCACGTCTCAATAATTTCCTTAACATTTTTTCCTGCCAGGTGCCTGTTTTCTTCTTGTTAACTTATTTCCATAGAATTCCAAATATGTGGTTGATTTCCCTACTGATACTTTAACAGTTTTCCTTTTTCCCTTCTTTAGAGTTGCTAGTACGCTTTTGTTTGTATTGAATTTAAGGCTTATTATGGGGAAGGGAGGATAAGTAGCTTTTTTGGAGACTGATATACTGCCACGATGCCTCTCTTGGGTGAGCGGATCTTCTTGGCTCCAGTACATTAAATTTTGCTAAGTAGGTGTTAAGACATGCCTGTTAACAGAGTTGGTCTAAAGCCAGACGTACGTGAAATATTGTTCATCACCTTTGGAGAGATTAGAGGGAGGTTTTACATTTTCTATGTATATATGCAATTGAGCACTTTTTTTTTTAATACAATGACCTTGAGGTACTTTGAAATAAAACAAATTAGAAACATTAAATATTGGGCTCTATTATAAGCAGGGTGCTATACAAAGTGATATGAAGTGATATGAACGATGTGGAAAGTTTGCCACAGTCCCTGACTCAGACGTGGACACGCAGATCCCCTTATAGGGCAGTGTGTTTGGTGGCTGCTAGGGGAGGTGCAGGCTTCGTGCTCTGAGGTGCTCTGGCCCGGAGGGGACAGCCAGCGGATGAAGCAGCCTTTCTTTGCCTGTAGCATCTTCCAGTGGGAGTAGGTGCAGAAGTCTCCTTTTTCTAAATTAGGCAAGGACATGGATGTGTGCAAAGAAAAACATTCAAGTCAGTAACTTATGTAGCTCTTGAACATTGATGTGTTTGCCTTTGAATATTTGGTCAGTATATTTCTGACTGGTAAAAGTACATGTGTAAAATCATAACTTACATACATCTTGTTACATAATAAAAACACTTGTATTTTTATCAGTGAGTTACCAGCACAGCATTTTGTTTTATAGTCTGCCTTATATTTTTTTTTGTGTGACTTATTGCTTACTTTCTTTGGTAGGATAAGTTTATGGTTTAAATTCCTTATTTTTCTTTATTGGATATGGAATGATTGCATTTTAAGTACTAGTATACAGTAGGTAACTTCTTTTAAAGAAAAAAGAAAAAAAAAGATAGTGGTTTCTTCCACCAGAAGTCTTCCTGTTCTTATGATGTGGGATTACATGGGAAGGACCATGAACCTTACATCACTAGACATTAAAAGCATACAAGTTCATAGTGTATCCCATGTAACACTGCAGACTAAGTAGGTTGGAAGAAGGTGTGCTTGTCAGGGTTATCACTTATGCAGTCACAGACAGTCCTTCTTGCACATTAGTCTAAGCTTTTAACTATGCTATGAAAGTTAGTTCTTCTTATTTGTACTCTTATTTAGGAATAACAAACTTGTATAGAAAAGGAATACCACTTATTGACAAACCAGTTTCAGAAATGTTAACAATAGATACCCCATTTTTGTATTGTATCGAGACAGAGATCAAAACCACCGTATGGTTAAGGTGAGATGCACTTATGGTAAATAACGCTCTCGAAAATGGCAGGGCTAGGACACTAGCTATACAGAATGCAAAGTGCCAGGGGGTGGGGGAACTGGGCCCGGGCTCCCGTCTCGGTCTCCCGTCCCTCATCCCAGCTCTCTTCCCTGCCTTCTTCTCTGCTTTCCTCTTGCAGGAGTCAGGTAGGTACCTAGCCACAGGGCCATCCTCAGTTTCCTCATCTGTTACCTACTGTGACTCTGAGCGATATATATAGACAGTTGCGTGTATGATATGAAAAGCCCCTAAGAAAGTTAAACAGCCTTATTGATTATGTGTTACATGCCTTGCGTCAGAATGCCAGTTACCTATCAGTTTGGCAGAGTTTGGTATTTATAGTGCCAGAGAAAATTTCTGCCAGCAGAGGTCAAAGCAGAACTTCTTCTGCCTTACTAACATTAGAAAAAAGTTAAACAAAATTATTCTGTCTGCTAGTTAAGGATTTATTAACAGGTCCCTTTTGCTGAAAATGCAAGTGTTCTCACTTAGTCTCAAAATTAAGCTTGAGGTTGGGAGCGCAAACCTAGTTTACCTTTTGTACAGTGTTTTAAACTTCTCGGTTCCCTCCCTATGAATGGGATGATAGCAACCCTTTAGATAAAACTGAGTGGTTTGCCAGTCAAATGAAAACTATAGGTGGAAATACTTGGGAAAGTTTAGATGATGTATAAATAAAAACCCCAGACCTAACAATGATAGCTCTGTTTGTGAAAAGTTATTTATGGCATAAGTCTGTAAATATACACGTGGAAAAGCACTGAATGTGATCAGTTGGTGCTATTCCAGCCCTGTGTCTTTTTTGTTAATTTAGCACTTCTGCATTTAGTACCTTGGAGGGAGAATGTGGAGCCAACGCAAATTAGGGAAGGAAGGTCTCAAAGAGGCCTGTTATGTAAGAAAAGGGGCTGATGAGTGGTGTGTTCTAGCAGGAATCCCTGGTTCTCTACTTCAGGTTGCAAAAGAAGTAGAGCACACAAAAGCCCCTCAAAAACCACTGTTTTTCTTTTCTTCTGTTGTTTAGCTAGAGTATAAAGCCACTTGAGAAAAAGCATTAGTGAGACATTTTACTAGACCACAATCCCCCTTTCAGAAAAAATAAATTCCCACCAAAAGAGGTTTTGTGAGTCCTTCTCTCAGATGTTGGTGGGACTGTATACACGTAAATGGTTTGTAAATGTTGGCCTCACTCTTTTATTAGGACATTTTCAGGGGTCCCGAGCATTTGTCCCTTCTAATCCTTCAAAGCCAGTGACAGAATGACCCTTTTCTCTTGGATTCATGGTTGTAATAAAAAGGCAAACACAGAATAAAGAAATTATTGTTGCTTGTCTCATCAGGCTTTGGAGTCATGTTTGATCGTAAAACTGTTACTGTTATCAGTTGAGTCTCCATACTAGAAATGACTTGGCCTGAGTACATTGGTTATCTTCAAGTCTTGAGTTGCGACACCTCCAAGGGAAGGAATTGGCTGTTTAACATACTTGGGAAAAAAAAGAGCCTCACTTCTGGATCTTGGGGGTGGGGAATAGGGTACATGGTGTTCCCACTGCCGACGATGGGGACTTCTCTTAATCATTAGCCAAGTGTGTGATTGTCATAGGTCATAGATAGAACCACTGTGTGAATGTCTTCGTACAGTTGGAGAAATGAGTCTTATGAAGTTATCCGACTATCCAAACAGCCCTCATAGCCTTTGAGGGCCCTGCTACAGGGAGAATCAAGTGTGATTTTCATCGGCTAGAGAAAGACCTCTTTGTGTCCTTTGGTTTGGAGTTCGATAATGAAGATGATGATAACTGTATGTTAATTGCTTTCTCTCTGTTCAGCACTGTGCTTGGAGCCTTGTGTGTGTTATCTTTAATTCCTGCAACAACCTCATCTGTTTTAGAGATAAGGAAACTGAGGAGATACGGAGGTTAAACAACCTGCTCTAGGTCCAGAAGCTTGTTTATCAGTCCCTCCTGGTGTGTGGGACTCCTTTCTCTCTTCACTTTCCCATGGTGCCTCTCAGAAGGCTTGGAGGGGAAATCCAGCTTGTCCACATGTAAGAGAGACCAGGGGAGCTTTGGATTCAGCTGATCCAAAAAGTTTTCACTGCTTCTATGTTGTCATATTTGTCTTCCTAGCGCAACTGTCTCATCTTTGAAATTTGTCACAATTTAGGTAAAACACTGTCTGTGTTAGAGGCTCTGGTTTATATAGCTTGTCATCCTAAATCTTGCTAGGGTGAAAAATAGAAGTTAAAAACATTTTTTTTTGCATAGAATCTAATACACTATCTGTTTGGTCAATTTGAGCCCCAAGTTCATGGCTGTTTCTTAGAGGCTCCAGACGAGGGACAATATTTTAGACCTAAGATTCTTTCCTCTCAATGCCTGTGCTCTGTTCCCAGAATTTTTATGCATTCCAGCAGCCTGTTGACATTTTAAATGTGTTGTGTTTTGAACTTGAAGGTGACTTTTCATTTTGTCACTCCCGAGGATTTATCTGTTTCCTTTTGTTCTGTTCTCGACCACTCTGCACTTGTTCCTTGTTGGCCTTGACTCGGTCTCCTGGGGCCTTTTTAGTATCAGTAGCATCCTGAGGACAGGCAGTGAGCGTGCCCCCCTTCCCTCACCCCTGCCAGGCCAGAGTGCTGACAATAAAGAGGTTTTTCTGCAGAAAAACACTTTAAATTGGTTTTAGTCAGTCTGGTTTTACTATTACCCCCACGAAATCCTTCTGTTGGTCTAAGTTCTAAATAACTCCTGCAGTCACCGTGGCATTTTAATAACATCTGTGAAAGATTCAAACTAGCACATTTTAATGATTTGTTTAACAAACAGTGTGTTCAATGTGGAATTTAATTTGGACAACTCCCCAGTTATATTGTTGACTATACAAGTTTGTTCTGAGAGTAAATTCAAAGATTTGGGGTGATTTGGCTTCTTTTGGGTTCACTTTGTGTGTCCAGTCTCTGTAGTACTATTTAACAGTATATTTTAAATAATCCATTTGAAATAAGCAATGATAGCAGAGCGATGGTAAAAAAAAAAAAAACCAAGAAACAAAACTTGGGTTACTTTAATTCTGTCATTCTATGTGAGCACTTAATGTTCTTGTGTTTAAAATGTAAAGCAGTGAAACAGAGTGAGTATTGTGAGCCTTCATATTGTTTCATAAATGCAAATTTTATATTTGAACTATTTTATTGAATTTGAATATCTTTCAAATTGAAGTTTGTTTCGGAACTAAAAGACAAGTGAAGAAAAAGTGACCCGCACAGTTCCGTGGTTGCCAATGTCTTTGGAAGACATTAAGAATTTTATTTACATTTGCATTATTTTAAAAATTTATAGTTTGATAAGGTAAGATTTTCACTGCATTTCTTGCCATTATTCATTTAAAAAAACTATTGCTGAAAAATTTGTCATATAGAGGAGGGGGATATTAAATGACCTGCTTTCGGTACCAAATATACCAGGTATGCCACTGTGAAGATCACCTTGAATGTTGTTCCTGTATCTTCCCACCATCTGCACAGGTAGTGAGATCCAGGTTATAGAGAAGCGTTTAAACTAGCAGAGCCCAGTTAATCTTTGTGGAGTTCTTTCTGTGATCTGCACCGGGTGCTCTGTGGTTTGGGCTTCCCTGTTTCTCCAGATGACTGTAATGGTTTCCTAACTACGATCCCTGTTTCCAGGTTCCCTTTTCCCATCTGCATCCTCCTACCTCCCACCTCGCACACCATTCATCTTCCACTGCTTTCAGGGTGAAGCTGCTCAAATACAAGCCCGAGCATATCAGTTTCCTGCCTAAAATCCTTCACTGGCTCCTCACAATTTTCATGACCCCTCATGGTCTGGCTCCTGTGTTCCTCTCTGGCTTTCCCTCCTGCCAGACAGATCTCAGGCAGCTCCCTGAACACACCTTGGTTTTCTGCCTTTGCACTATTCCCTCTGCTCACCATTCCCTTTTCTCTGCACTCCTCTGCTCCCTGCACATACCCGGCTAACTCCTGTTCTTCTTGGAGTCTGGGTCTGTTGCTCCTGTCCTGCATGCTCTGTAAGGACCCACGTCTACTCTGTCGTCACACATTCTGCTCCATGTTGTCACCACTGTGTGTTACCTTTAATCTCTTCCACTAGACCATGGATATGTTCCCAGCACCTAGCTCCACATCTGGTGCAAACTAGGTGCTTGCAATAAATACTGTATGAATGGATGGACCGATAGCCACAAATTCCAGCCAGCTGAGTTACAGTTGCAAAAGGGTCTGTTCTCTGGACAGCAGTTTTCTAGCTTTGAGTCCCCAATCTAGCTGGTCATTAGAGCCACCTGGTGGGAGGGAGGGACCTTGAAATACAATTTCCTGGGCACTAAGACTGCATGAATTAGAATCTCTGGCAGGTGGCACCTGGGAATTTATATTTAACTCCTCTGGTACAGGTTATTTTTTTGCCTGGGACATTTTATGAAAATCATGGTTAATTATCACTGGTGCTTGCTTAATCCATTAGCTCGCTGCTGCATCCAAGAAAGAAATTTTCGTAGTCTAGTAGAGTTTCTTCTGTATAAGAAAATAAAATTTGTGTATCCTTTTCAGTTTCCAGGGGGCTCCTATTAATATCTCACTTAAATCCTCAACAATTCTGGCAGACAGGCAGGCGGGTCAGTTTTTCATTTTAAAGATGAGGAAACTGGAGCTCAGAGATGTTAAGGAACCGGCTCAGGGTTATGTCTTTTTCAAGGTATTTATGTAACTGGATTGTTAGGGTTCCCAGTCACACTAGCATTTTCACAATTTGGAAGCGATGGAATTTCATCTCAGGTTGTTTCCTAAAAAAAGGCAAAGTTAATACATCTGTTCTGCAAAAATAGCAGATTCAGTGGTTTAGTGTCTTTTAATCTCCTTTTGACTAACTTAAAATGGAATTGTGGTACCTTTATGTGTGATGCTTCCTCAGAAAACATGGTACTGAATTCGGGGAAATGAAGTATTTTAAGTCATTTGGGGTGTGCTTTTTTACTGACAAAATTTAGTGCAGAGGTTAAGAGAGCCATTTTGGACAAAGTTTTGCTTTGAATTTTTGTGGTAGTTTCATCCCTTTTTTATTCTCCACTTCCCCCGAAAGTCTCGTGCACTTTTGTTTTTCTATTTAGTTTTCTGAGAAGAACCTGGGGAGTCTCAGCACTGTCTTAGATCGCTGTGATTTTGATTATTTTTTACCTCCCCTTTCCCTTCTCTTTCCTCCTGGTGTTTACTGTCCTCTGGTTTGGGCCGTTGATGTCTGTGGACACTGGGTGTCTACATTAATGCCCCCCTGGAATTTGCATCCTTGCCTCTGGTACCATGTTTATGCTCTAGGCAAGGGGCAGCTGTTAACGACATGCTTTGGCACAAATGGCAACGTCTCAGACTCAGTGTGTCTGAAACAAGCCTGTCACCTCCTCACTCCATTCCAAATGGCTCCTCCTCCTGCCTTAGTTGTTGGTACCTTCCTCTAACCCAGAAATCTGAGAGTCTACCTTTCCCTCTTCTTTGCCGCCTAGGGTGACTGGATCTTTTGAATAGATCTTCATTCTGTAGCATCTTCTCCACATGGCTGTTGCTGCACATCAGGCCCTGATCCGACCTTATCTGGCTTGCTGTTTCACTCCTGCCTTTGATTTGGTCTCCTGAAAATCCACTTTCTGCACTGTCACCAGAATGATTGTTCCCTCCTCGGGTAGGCTCTACAGGTGCTCTCCATTCCTAAGTGAAAAAGTTCCAGGTTCTCAATCCATCATTCAGGGCTTTCCCACATTTGACCAGCCTTTGCAGCCTCATCCTTTAGTGCTACCTCACCATCTTCCAGAGCTCCCTATCTCCAAGCTCTCGCTCCTCTGTGACAGTTCACTGGACACATCCCACTGACCCTTGCCTCGCTGCCTTGGCTCTGTTGTCTCCTCTGCCCTAAACCCCCTTCTTTGTGCTCCCGACCCTCATGACCAATATGCCTTTTTCCTTCACCTGGCAAACTCCTGCTCTTGAAGATGTCTTTAAGGGTTTGATCTCCTTTAGGAAACCTCTTATACCCTTCTGTGTTAGCTAGGATATAGTTAGGGTGACTTAAAGGGACATAAACAAGACAAGGATTTCTCTTAAGTGAAAGTCTAACTGGAGAGTAGGGTTGGCTCACTCTGTGAAGTGATCCAGGGAACACGTTCCTCTTTCTTGTTGCTCCCCTGTCCTCATTGTCCGCAGGCATTGTCCTCATCGGCATGGGTGCAGCTGGCTCACCTTCATACACCTGCATCCAACCAGTAAGAACAGGGAAAGAGGGTGTGGAGGCCACACACTCCTTCCTCTGAAGAACCCGCCTCAGACCCTGTGGACAGTACTCCTGTTCACATCTTGCTAGCCACAGCTTCATCGTATGCCCACACCTAACTTCAGGGGAGGCTGGGTAATAGAGTCCTTAGCTCAGCACTGTCTAAAATAATGTGAGCTACAAATGTAACTTGAAATTTTCTCATCTACCATATTGACAAGTGAAAAGAAAGCAGGTGAAGTTAACCCAGTATATTTAACCCAATATATCTAAAATATTATTTCAACATGTAGGATCAGCCACATTTCAAGTGTTTAATGCCATGTGCAGCAGTGGCTACCATATTGGGCATGCGGCTTTAGCCGGTTGGCCATGTGCGCAGCTAAAATGGAAGGATCCTGCCACTAAAATGAAGGAGAGAATGGATACCTGGGGTCAGTTGTAGTCTGTCAGCTTTCTTCCTAGCAGTGTCTGCTCCCTCATCCTGATTTGATCCTACTGCTTGGATCCTATTGCCTGTGACACATTTTGTATATGATCTGTTCTAGACTGTCATTCTCATTGGATTGAGCATTTTAGGGACAAAGGTTTTCATCTTTTCCGTAGATCTTAGTGTTTGGCACACTTTAATTACCCAATAAATGTTAGTTAAGTGAATGAATAAGGTGATTGGGGATTTCATTAAATTCTTCAGCTGCCTTCATTACTAGGCAAACGCTTATGATTATCTTCATTGATATAGATAATCCTCTATCTTGTGCACTGAAAGTCACACTGTCCTCAGAGGGGTGCGTTTACCTTAATTTTATTTGATAAATTTGCCGTGAACTCACATCCAGGTATGCTTTAGGTTGACATCCACATGCTAATATAATGGCAGGTTCTCTGGCTTATGCTTTAGAAATAATGCTTTAGAAAATATGTCCAGTGTCCAGAAAACTCGTATTTTCCCTGAAATAGTGCCTCGTGCTTTGGTTGAGTGTGCCTCAGCACTGTTAACCGGAGGGGGCTGTTTGCATGGGACCCCTTATATTGAGAGTTCCTGTTCAGTCTTTAGAGAAATATACCATTTCCAGGAAATTCTATTAAAAAATCTATTGCTAGAAGACAGAGGCAGAGGATAACATTTTACATGTGAAGTAAACAAGTCGGTGTTACCAGAAGTCAACAAGTCAGCGCAACTTACTTATCAGTGATTCCTAGAATTTTAAATGAAACATGAATGCAGCATCTTATTAAATGAAGCAGAGGACTGAATGTTTCCTGAACAAGTTCAATTCTAGATGTGACAGGCTGTTCTCGTCCTTCTCAGGCCTGCCTCTGATCCCTCAGTCAGGTGGCTGCAGGAGCACCTTTCCTGGGCTAGCTCTTGATGTCAGGGCCCTTCTCCCTGGAGACAGGAGCACCGTGGGAGGAAGGGTAAATGCACAGGACTGCGTCTCTCCCTCCGCTTCTCATCGACAGCTCCCCGCACCCCTCACTCCATCTTTCCACGCCCCCTGAAAACAGAAGCTTCTCCTCCCCATCTCAGGAGTGGCTCTTGGGTTGAGTTTTATAGGTTAGTCATTCTTTGGGGGAGAATCTCATTTCAGTCAAGTTGTACATCCTTCAGGAAAATAATATTTATAGCAGTAATAATTGCCACCACCACCACCAACACAATAATGGCTTTATAGTGTGTGAATGTGCCAAGCTTCTAAGGGCTTTGTGTGTGTTACTCAACTTATTGCAACAGTCTTTTTTTTTTAATTGAAGTACAGTCAGTTATAATGTGTCAGTCTCTGGTGTACAGCACAATGTCCCAGTCATGCATATACATACATATATTCATTTTCATATTCTTTTTCATTAAAGGTTATTACAAGATATTGAATATAGTTCCTTGTGCTATACAGAAGAAATTTATTTTTTTAAATCTATTTTTATACATAGTGGCTAACGTTTGCAAATCTCAAACTCCCAAACTTATACCTTCCCACCCCCTTTCCCCTGGTAACCGTAAGGTTGTTAACTATGTTTGTGAGTCTGTTTCCATTAGTGCCCTCTTTTTCTCTTTTTTCAGATTCCACATATGAGTGATATCATATGATATTTTTCTTTCTCTTTCTGGCTTACTTCACTTAGAATGATGATCTCTAGGTCCATCCATGTTGCTGCAAATGGCATTGTTTTATTCTTTTTTATGGCTGAGTATTTTATTCTTTTTTATACATTCCATTGTATAAATACACTACAACTTCTTTATCCAGTCATCTGTCTTATGAAATAGGCATTATTATGATCCCCATTTTATAGATGAGGAAACAGAGCTTAGACTAAGTGACTTGCGTGGGATCACAAGCTAATAAGTTGCTAAGCTGGATTGACTCCCATAGCTGGATCTAAGCTATAACCATTATGTGGTCCCACCTCCTAAATACCGCTTTCCTCTTTGATATGTTCTTGGTGGTGGTGGTTGGTTAAAGAGCTGGGAAGGGAGAGGGGCCCCGGTGCACCTGACCTAGAATTGAAGGGATTGAGGAGGGTTTGCGTGAGGCTTTTCAGAACAAGATGATTTTGTTGGTAGAGCAAGGAAGAGCCAGAAAAATCAGAAATTCTCAGTAATTTTGAGCACTGGGAGAGCTTTCATTGTGACCCTCTTTATGGTTAAGGAGCTGTAGCTAGGTGTGAGGTAACTCAGCCCTCTTGTTTTATTGACCAGGAAACTGGAGCTCAGAGACATGAAATTACTTGTCCTAGGGTGTGCTCTTAGGAAAATAAAGCAAGGACCCAGGATCACATACTTGAACCTGCTCTTCTGAATGAATTTAATGCATGCTTTGTAACCAGTGCTTGTTTGTTATTTCTGTTGTATGTTTCTATCAGAAATATCAGAAGAGAATGTATGCTTGCTGGAGGAATGTGCGCAGGGTAACAGAGAAACTGGGACAGAAGTCCATTTCCCAGGTGCATGGTGTAACATGGTGGGTGGTGGCAGGGAAGGGGACTGCGGGTCAGCCCCTTGGGTCCCCCTGCAGTAAAGGGGAGAGGACACAGAATACCGATGAGGGGCCCTCAGCGTGCCCTGCTGCAGCCCTCACACAATTCCTGTTTCTCACCTGAATTGGGGCATCCTGGCTTCCATGGCTCCATCAATGCAGGGGAGGGAGAAGGGTCTAATCCCACCACCAGGGCTGTAGCAGGAGGAAGTGTGTTTTTGGAATTCTTAATGGGAACTCTGATTGTCCTGTGGAAATGTGGGTAAACGTGATGCTTAGGACAATATCCACGCGTTAGTATTTGAGGTAAAAAGGCTCTTGTGGGCTGGTCTGGGTATTTAATCCTCATGGCATGTAGTAGCTACAAATAACCCACTTACAAGTGTTAGAATCTGACCCATTCATAACCTGAGATATGTGTCCTAATTGAAATTACCTGTACGCCTTGGTTTCTGATCTATCCAAAGGAAAAGCTTGTCTGTGTAGAGATTACTTGATAATTAATATGTGGAGGAGTTACTAGACACTTCAAAACTCTCCAAATCAGGGAGGCCAACATGTTTTTGAAAGACAGATACTACAATTAGGTCTGATACATTTGGGAAGGTTACAGTGAGAGCCTGAATGGGGTAGGATTTTCTAGGAGCTCAGTCCTGGCCTGATCACATACATGGGGCTTTGACAGTCTGCTGAGTTCGGTTGCGCTTATGAAGGGGGTGGAAAATGCTCTTGGTGTTATGGTCCAGAGAATGAGATCTGGATGTGACATACATGGATTTAATTCTCAGCTCTACCATTTTTTTTTAAGCTGGCGACTTTGGGCCCTCAGTCTGTTTTCTCATCCATAAAATGAGAATAACATTTTATGGATAATTGTGCAGAGTGAATGACTAACATATGTTAAGTAGCAACTCCAACTTTTCTCTGTGGTAAGAAATGGAGGTTGTACTAGAAGGAGGGGGCTTGTCTTGAAACCAAACGCGCTTTCGGTTAGGCTGTGTTAATGGGGAAAGCTGGCGGAGAGGTCTCCCCCTGGCCATCCTTGTCATCACGGTGTGAAGCGCTCGCAGAGGGAGGCTGGTGACCAGAAAACCTGTACAGCCCCTTTCACCGTGACATAACCGGGGTCACATGGTATGCACACGGGCCATTCTGTATTTTCTACTTTTTATATTGCCCATGTTTTTGTTATTAACTATCCTTCAACAATTACTATTTCCAGTAACTGCATAAAATTCTCTATACTATTCTCAAAGTGGGACTTTTAGATTATTTCCAGTATTTTGCTCATAATGCATTAAGTGCATCTTTGTCTGATTTTGTGGTTTGATTCCTACAAGGGGAGAGGCAGTTTTATATTATTAATCTTGGCTGCGGCCTGGAAGTCCAGCATTAGAGTCTGGTGCTGTAACTATCAGAGGCCACAGCTTCCTGTGCTCCGTAGCGCCCAGGTCTGCCCTTGACCTGTGTGCGTCTTGAGCCTCTAAGGCCTAGGAACTTGCCCTGCTCACCTTGGTTCCCCTGACATCAAGCACAGAGTGGGTGCTGGTTGAAAGTTTGTGAAAATGAACCGAGGATAGAAGTTCTGGTGCACAGAGAGGTTTAAGAGCTTCCTGTCTGTGTGTTCCTCCTCCGTTGTTGCACTGTTTTGAAGTTTCAGGGGATGGGGAGTGGACATAAAATGATACAATCTCTTCCCTCAAGAAGCTTATTACCTAGCTGAGGAGAACACTAGCAGAAAGGAGACATCAGGGCATTGACAGAATATCAGCTGAGAATCTGGTAAGGAGTTCAGAACGAGGAGAGAATCTTTATGATGGAGAAATCACTATTGTACTGGAGCAGGTAGAATGAGTTGGGTTTCAGGATTTATTGACGCAGGTCAATAGCGGGGGCGAGGGATGGGTGCTTTCGGCAGGAGAGCCAGTGGAAGCCCAAGTGCAGGAGCGGGAATGAGTGTGGACCATGAGAGGGACAGCGTGCAGATCTGGGGGAGCAGGAGGAAGTGGTATTCGATAGCCAGGTAGGGTGGGGCCACGTTAAGGAGAGTTGAAGTTAAACAGAATTTGAAAGCGGCATAACAGGCAATAAAGAGTCTTTGTAGGTTCATGAGTGACAGGAGGAAAGTGGTTGAACTGGAAATTCAAAGGTGGTGTCAGAAACGTCTCAGAGAAGGTCATTTCTAAGTACACAAATACCTGGTGATGATATTTTATGTATCCGGAGTCCTTAAAAGTTTCTGTGAATCTCCTTTAATCCTTCCATGTCCCAGAGAGGGCAGTGATTATTGTCCCCATTTCCCAGTTAGGACAGTGGAGCTCCCAAGTGGTTGGTGGACCTCTCACAGTCACACAGTTAGCAGTGGCAGATGTAGGAACCCACACCTCCTCGCTCCCAGCCCACTGGTTTTCCCGTGATGCCTCAGGGTGTGAGGGACATGTCTTCCAGAAACTGAGGTCTTTGTTGGAGAAACTGTTTCTTGGAAAGAAAGGGATGGTGTCAGCATGTGGCTGATGTGTACCGGGTCTTTAGGTGCTTTCAGTTTCATCGCCCTAACAATCTTGCAGCTCCTGGTATCATTATTTAAGGAAATTGAAGCTTAAATTAAGTAACTTGCCCAAAGTCACACATGTAGTTGGAGACGGATTGGAAACGCTAATCCAGGTGTGTGCCTCTTCTCTGCCTTGGTTCTTTCCCCTGCCTGACACTTGGACACCCTGCAATTACTTCTCTTTCTTGCTCTGCTCAGGAATGTGATGGGGTTGATTTTTTTTTCTGGTGCTATATATACAGAACTAGATTATTTTGAAATAAGTTTAACTGAAGCAGGTGTCTTGGCTTAATATTATGTTGTATTTTATGGTGGTGAGTGCATATATTAGTATGCACTATAAGGAATTTCAAAATGCTGATTAGAAAAAATGTAGAATTTAGGTCTCCTTCTGGCTTTTAGGGCTTTTATTCTTATACCACTTCTAAGCCACTCCTTAAGCTTCAGGATGGAGACTCAGGTGTGCTAAGTAAGTAGCGCTCTGCTTACGTCTCCAGTCTCAGCTCTTGTCCCTTTGTGATCTTGCACACAGCTCTAAACAGGGAACTTCACATCCTATGTGGATCGAGGTGTTCTCTGTCCTCAGTGCACATGCTGGGATGTGTCTCCTCCCCAGCCCCCATCCTTCCCTTTAGTCTACTTCACTTGCATTCATCCTTTAAGACTCAGCCTGCCCAGCTCCCAGACTGGATTTGTTGTCCCTGCCCTGCGCTTCCCCCATCAGGCATCTCTGCCCTATGTTTCCCAGGAAGATGGCACGGGGTGGAAGAATACGTGCCACATTTGGGTGAGAGGAGGTAGGCTACTTTCAGAGGATGGCCAGCCTGTAAAGGGATGTTGTAGGAAATAAGCTGGAGAGGGACCCGCTCATGGCTCTCGGGTGATAACAGAAACAGACTTTGATGCCTAAACATTACCCTGACTGCCCTGAGACGCAGCCACTAACAGAAAAAAAGGGAGGGGAGGGTGCCAGACAACAGAACTCCACCAAGTCCGCTCTAGAGAAGAAAGGGAGTGTTGTAGGAGGCGCTGGGAGGGGCTCTCACACCCAGCAGCCTTGAATGGCAGGTGCTGAAGTGCGGCCTCTCCGCGCTGGGCAGCGGGGAGCCATGGAGAGGTTTAGAGTAGGTGAGGGTGCTGGACACCCAGAGCAGCATTTGAAGTTGAATCTTCTGGTCGTGGGCCACCTGGACTGGAGAGAGCTGGGGCCAAAAGTAGGGAAACCAGTTGGAAGATTAGTGTCAGTGTGCAGTGAACACAGAACTGGAAGTCTGGAATTTACCGTGAGTCATCAGCAGCTCAGGGATTAGGACACGCTGACCTTGGGCGAGTCAGACTGTCCCTGCCTCAGGTGTCCACGCGGGGTGATCGTGCCGGCCTGCTCGGGGGAACATTGTTGGGATGAACCAGCAAAATCTTGGGTCCAGATTCCTGTTACTCGTGGTGTCGTTTTGGGCTTGTTGTTCCTACCCTCTGTGTGTCCTGACACTTTTCTAGCAACCACTTGCTCTTCTTTTTCTGAAACGAAAAGTGAGGTGCGAGAAAACCCGATGTTCACAGTAATCTGAGCGCATCCTCGCTGTGTCGGGGACAGACGTCACCTCCGGGCTGTGCCTTCACCTGGTCTCTGGCACAGCTCGCGCCAGGAAGGAGACAACGTGAAAGGTTGTGTGAATGCTGGTGTAAAAGCACAGTGGGCAGGGAAAACCATCTCTTTGGAGTTTGAGCGGAATCTGTCCAGTGGCCTGTTCACGTCAGTGTTAATCATGACCATTTGAGTGGAGCTGGACAGCATTTAGGAAATAAGGGAAAACGCTTCCAACAAAGCTCTTTTTGTGGGTGGCTCTTATGATGTGCCTGATTCCACGGTTCTCAGACAAAAGTTCATATTTTTCTCCTTGGGTCTTGTCATGCTTCTAACAACTTGGAACATGGCCTCACGGTGGTTCACAGGTCAACACATTCAGCCCCCATGGGGAGCTTGGCTGGAGCGTTTCATTGCTTTGTAATGATTTTTAGCCTGTTTGATATTGCATGTTTATCTCGAGGGATCACCGCTAAAAATCCTTGTCGTTGGAAGTGAACTTCACAAAGAGCTTTCAGATGTTATCTCATTTGGTCTCTTCAGGCGCATGTAGGATGACTTCTGATAGCTTAGTCTAGCTTTCAGTGCGGTTTGTGAGAAGAGAGTTAAGATGACTCTGTCAGGACCTCAAAAACTTCCAAATAGAGTTTCATTGTCCCTTTCTTTGAGTAGCTCATAGTGTTTCATACACATTAATTCATGAATCCTCACAAAAGCCCTATGTGTGGGCAGTGGAAAATATTTTTCCCTGCTGCAGTATTTACACATTGAGAAACCAAGTCATGAGGCAGAGGCAGGGCAGGGCCCATGGAGCAGAGCCAGGGCTGACTTGGGCTGCCCTACTCTTAGTCTGGTCTTCTTCCTTGACCATTGGAAAACCCAAACTCATTTTCCTTTGGAAAATAATCTTGATTTCCAAGGAAAATAGCCCTGTAGACCAAACTCTATCTGGAGAACGGACCTGTAAGAGGGAAGAGTTTGGAGGTGATTTTTTAGCACAAAATGGTTGATGTGGTTTCATTTTCTTGTGTTGTTGGCATGTATTTTGACTGTAGCCGGAACCCAGACGGTCAACATGGCGGCGTGTTTTTTGTGTCTAAAACCACTCTTTGGATGTACTCATCTCATTTCTTTGATACCTTTCCAAGTGTTAGGAGAGGAAGATGCCATTTGATCTTCCAGCTTGGCCTGTGCCTCGGGTGGAAGAAAAGGCTTTCATGTTCCCTTCTTAGATTTCCGCATCCTCACAGGCAGGGAACCATCTCTACTCTTCGCCCTCTTACTCTCTTCTCTTCCCACATCTGCGCCACCTGCCCCCCTCCCCCTCTCTGTTAATGGCAGTTTCCTCCTTAGCACAGTCTTCAGACTTCAGAGACATCCTTTTCCTCTCATATCCCAGCTTCCACTTTGTCAGGAAATCCTATTGACTTTACCTTCAGAATATGTCCAGGACCCAGCTACTGCTTACCGCCTCCCTTGCTACCACCCTGTTCTTATCCACCATCATCTCTCACCTGGACTGTTGCAGTGCCCTCCAGACAAGCCCCTGCTCTGCGCTTGGTTCCTATGCCAAACTGCAATACAGTAGCTGGAATGATACTGCTAGTATATACGTCAAATTATATCACTGCTCAGCTTGGAACCCTCATAGGAATCCGTACTCAGAGAAACCAAAGCCCATATGACAGCCTCTAAAGTCTTATGTGATCAGGCCCTCCATTTTTCTGTTTTCTTCTTCTTCTTCTTCTTCTTCCTCTTCTTCTTCTTTTTTTTTTAGTGTATGTATATGATTTCACTACATGGTTTTGTAAAATAAAAACACAAGCACGACTTGGTCAGTGGCTCTTAAATATAGTTATATGATGTCCTTGTGAGGAAGCTCCAGCCCTCCGTCTGTGGAGCTGGAGCCTGCTCAAGGTAGAGTTTTGGGAGGGGGCAGAAGACATAAGCAGTTTTTAATACTTTTTCTCTCTGCCCCAGTGGGCACTGAGGCTGAGAGGACTCTGAGGACGCAGGAGTCCATAAATATTTTGTCATGGGTGTTCAGGTTAATCTGGGAAGGGGTGTAGCAGCTCTGGCTCTCCCATGTCTTTGGAGGAGGTGGTGAGGCTTTTTCGATTGGTTTAGCAAATCTGATGGTTGAAGCAGGTTTGGAAATTTTCTCAACAGTTATGGTAGTTGGTACAACTCTCCTGATGGGTGTCTTGGAGATTCTTAAAGATGGAGCTGCTCTCATCTTTTTCTACTGCTACTGAGGGCATTCTGGAAGTATCTTTGTCAGTCCCTACAGATTTTACAGCTTTTCCAGAGCAGGGAAAAATCATGCTTTTAAAGCCTGGAACTCTTTCAGTAGATGATATGCATTTTTTTGAGGATGCTCTTGATAGTTCCTCTGGTTGATGAGTATCTTCCAAAAGATGCTGAAGATACGCTGCTGTAAGCCAAACAGGTTTTCATGAGTGGTTCTTTGGCTGTAATAGATCACTGGTTTATTATAAAAGGCTAGAGCTCAGGAACAGGCAGATGGAAGAGATGCAGAGGGAAAGCAAGGTGTGTGGAGCTTCTGTGCTCTCTCTGAGTGTGCCACTCTCCCAGCACCAACACGAGCTCACGTGCCCAGAAGCTCCTATCCTTTTTAAATTACTCTCCTTTTCACGCTGCCTCCTGGCTGCTCCTTGATCACGCTCACACTGGACAGTGTTCCTGCCTTGCTTTAGGAATTCCCACGCTCTCCTCCTTTGCCTGAGACCCTTGGCCCAGCCATTGCCACGGCTCTCTCCTACATTTGTTTTAAGTCTTTGTTCAAGTGTACCCATCTCAGTGAGGCCCTGACCACTGTACTTAAAATTGCACCTCACTGCCCACCCCTGCCCCCCTTCCTCCTCCTTTGGTCCATGTTTTCAGTAGCATATACCACTTTCAGATATACTATTATAAAATGTTCTAGTTATTGCCTATAAATTGTACTGTAAGATTCCATAGGGCTGGAATTTTTGTTTCTCTTGTTAAATTAAAATTAAAAGGATATTAGGTCCTTTAGTTCCTTACTTAAAGGCAAAAATCTGCCTCCCCCTAATTTTCACCCATTCATCCTAAACTGACCTCGGAAACTGCACAGAACTAGGGCAATGCCTTTCCCTCACAATCTTTGTGAGGGAAATATCCTTTCACCCAGCAGAGGCTCAAGTATTGTTGAACGAACATGTTGTGTTTTCAGAACAATCACTCTTGACCTCCAGACCTGTCAAAGAATGTATGATTATTGGGCTTGGTCTCCTAATTTTTTAATATGTATGGAGCACAGCAAAGGATGCAAGAGGATAATTTAGTTAGGGGAATAAGAACCACATGACACAACTAGTAAAAAGTGCTGAGATGCAACTACTAGATTGTAGAATAAATAAAAGATACAGGGGAGGCCACTGGAAACATGTGACTGAGGGGAGGGGAGCCTCGAGTCTATTCATCACCTACTAAGTGTCAGTACTACTCTTGGGTTTTTGCATACTGGATTCCATTTGATGCTCACGGCAGGTATCGTGAGGCAGGTGAGGTAGCCCAAGGTCATAGAGCTAGAAGGTGTTTGAGCCAAGATTCAAGCCCTAGTGGCCCATGCCACAGTGATAGAGTATTCAGGGAGGGGCTCATGGAAGTCTGAGGTTATGGAACCTGGGTGTGAGACCCATAGGGAACCACTCCAGGTTGTGTGAGGTTTATGCAGAGCAGTGGTGACCAATGGGTTATGTGTGGATGAACAATATTGTGGGGTGCTCTGCATGCCCAGTGGGGGATCTTCTATTTGATTTGACAAGCATTAGAGGCCAATGTTTGTTCTTGAACAGAGGATTGAAATAATGGAAATGATGACTTTGAGTATTAAATTGAGCATTTAACCTGGCATCAATATCCAAGATGAATTAGAAGTTTGGGGGGATGGTTATACTGTTGATGACCACTTAACAGGCTCTTGAAATATTGCTGGGAGTCAGGGGAAGCGATGGGAATGGGGGGCCAGGATAGTCATGGGAATGAAGACGGGATGATGGGGGAGACTCCAAACAATTACTGCATGGTAAATGAGTGAGTGTGGGGAGTGAAGGAGGAAGAGAAACCAGACATGTTCCAGGGTTATAAACCTGAGTGGCTTTTATTACCTTAAATAAAGTAGGCAACTTAGTAGATGTGGACCAATGTGGGCCTGATGTGTTGAGTAGTTCTTGAAGCAATGACATGAGGGAAATAATCAAAGGAACAGTTCTCCTCCTAGAGAAGAGAAGATGGAGGGGATGGGGAAGTGCTGATGAGATGTCATCAAAGATTGTGAGGGAAAGGCATTGCCCTAGTTCTGTGCAGTTTCCGAGGTCAGTTTAGGATGAATGGGTGAAAATTAGGGGGAGGCAGATTTTTGCCTTTAAGTAAGGAACTAAAGTACCAGCATTGGGAGGGTTACCTGTAGTAGCTGATTTGACCTTCACAGCTCTGCAAAGTGGAGCTGTCACCCTATTCTTACAAATAAGGAAGCTGAGGCCTTGGAGCAGACTGCTTAAAAAGCGGAGAGCGAAGCTGTTTTGCTTTTTTATTTATTTTCCTTTTGTGGTTGAATTTTTTTTTAATTTAAAAGATTAAAATTAAATATTTAAAATATAAAACTTAAGTTATTATTAAATATAAATAAATCATTTTAAATATAAAAAGTGTTAAGTTATAAACTAAAAAATTTTAATTTACTTGTGATATCACAAGTAAAATAAGAGACTTTAAAAAGACCTTTCCATCTGCAGAACAGATAAACAAGATTATACTGTAAAGCACAGGGAAATATATACAAGATCTTGTGGTAGCTCACAGTGAAAAAGAATGTGACAATGAATATATGTATGTTCATGTATAACTGAAAAATTGTGCTCTGCACTGGAATTTGACACAACATTGTAAAATGACTATAACTTAATAAAAAAAAGTTAAAAAAAAGACCTTTCCGTCACTCCCAGCAATGTCTCATTGTAAGAGAACCAACATGAATAGTTTACATACTTCTCTGCACTTTTTCTCTGTGATCGTACAAAGTGCAATATACAGTATTCTCCATTATTAAATCATTTTATATCACACAATAGACATGGTTCTGCAAAGTTTTCAAAAATCTGTGTTCTGTACTTTCACAGTGATGTATTTAGATATAGATTTGTTGGAGTTTAGTATATTTTCAGATCTGAGAATTTTATCAATTAACAAGAATTCTCCAAAATTATCTTCTCAAATATTCTATTATCCCTTTTATCTCAGTCTGGAATTCCTATACAAAGTATGTTGGACTGTTTCATCCTGTGTTTCATATTCCTTAACATCTTTTTTATATCTTTCCCCTTTTCTAGCTTTTTGCTGTATTCTGGGTAGCCTCATAGGATTCATATTCTAGTTTATTGATACCTCTTCATTTTTCTTTCTTTGCTATTTAACCTGTCCAGTGAAGTTTCAAGCATTATACACCTTTTTATTTTTGAGGTTTTAATGTTTCTTTGTCAAGTCAGCCTCATCTTTTAGGATAGTATCCTGTTCCTTTCTCATGTTTCCAGTTACTTTTTTCAACATCTTATTTAAATATGCTTATATTTCAGAATATTTGATTAGTCTATGTGAGGTTCCAAGGGTCTGATTTTGCTGTTTGTACTGTCTTTCTTGTGATGCATAGCTTCATACAGTGTTTTATAATTTTGAAGTGTGAGCCTATGACCATTGCGACTCTAACTGTGGGAGTCCTGTAATTCTGAGTTAACTCCAAAGGTAGCATTACTAGCCTGGGCCCATTTTTTGTGTTAGTTTTTCAGTCACAGAATTTCAGGGAATGCTTTGCCCCTTTCCTCTTCAAAGGCTTAGGCTGAGACTAAGTTCTTTGCCTTTTCCTTTTGCCAGTGGTCATATTTTTTTGTTTGACTAAAGGTGGAGCTCTCTGGGTACTGCCTTGTGGAGGAGTTTCTGTTCTAACTCCCAACCACACGTGGATCCATGACTTTGTCTCTTGCCCTCAAAGGCCATTTAAACTCAATCTTCTGGGCTGAGGCCAGCCAAAATCTTCAGGACAAAGATTCATAGAAGGTCATCACTATATTTCTCAATAAGTCTTAATTTTGTGACTTGTGGAGAACTCCCTTGTTTTCTTGGGAGAGTTCAACGATGCATTTGCAGTAATTCTTAAATAGTCTAGCTGATGCTGTGAGCAATAGGGTTTGAAGGTTATTTAACTCATCATATTGACAGAAGATCTGTTTTCTTAAAGACTTAAATGAACAAGTCCTTGTCAACTCATTTTACAAATTACCCAGACCATTCCCGGCAGGACCAGTGCCTTTCCTATGTTCCCCACCAGCATCCAGGGCTTCTCTTTACTCTAATGTTGATTACATGGCATTGGCTGTTCAATTGCTTCCTTCAATAAGCCGGGAGTTCCCAAGGGCAAAGATCCCAGACTACTGTGGGGGCAAAGTCCCTCAGCTATTCGGGACAAATGGGACACAGATCACAGGGGGGAAGGGGGAGAGGTTAAGTGAGGGAATTGAAGGCAGGACCAGAAAGAAAGAGCTCTAATGGCCTGATGGATGAAAGGTATTGATTTCCAAATAGGAAATGATGTCTTTTGTTCAGAGTGAGGTGGCATCTTAAGGATGAAGGAAAAAAGGAAAAAAAAAATCGTAGTAATTCTTTCCAAAAAATGTAATGTAGGTAGAAAGGGGGAGGTGAGTTGGTAAAGCATAACTTGGTGTGAGCTCATGACAGAGGTGACAATGGATGTGGTCTGGAATTGCTGTTAGAGACTGTCCATCAGTAAATCACTCCCTTGCTGTACTTGAGTTTGCTAGATGCACTCCCCACCTGGGGTATTTTGTATAGTGTTGATGTTTTACCAGACGCTCTGTGAACTCTCATCTAAAATGAGGGTTTTCCCACAAATACGTAATCTAAGTTTATGGGCCACACACCTAGACAGGTGCGTACAGGTGCATACAGGTGCACCGAGTCAGGGAACTGCATATTTTCTGTAATTTGGCTAATAGCCCTGCTTGCTCCGAGCTGTGTGCCCTGCTTTCCTTCTGGGTTCCTGTCTTTGGATCAAGGCATGGTTTGTTGGTAGGGAAGGTCAAGACTTTATACCTACAACTATCTGTTATCATGTAAACCTGGGTTATAGTGCTGGTTAGCTCTCACCTCGGCGAGGACAGGAGTGTAAAGAACTAGGAGATGCGAGGTGGAAGTCTGTGTGCGTGTACGTGTGTATGTTGGGAGTAGGGTCAAGAGGAACTAAGTTTAGTTGTGTTGATAAGAAGTCCTAAGGTGATGAGGAATATAATTTTAAGTGCTGATCATGTATTTAGCATTATCTTAGTCTGTTCAGACTCCTGTTACACAATACCACAGATTGAATGGCTTATAAATAACAAATGATTTCTCACATTCTGGAGGCTAGAAGTCCCAAATCAGGTGCCAGCGTCGTCTGGTGAGGAGAGCCCTCTTCTGGGTCACAGACTTCTTGTGTCCTCACGTGGTGGGAGGGGCTAGGGAGCTCTGTGGGGTCTTCTTTAGAAGGGCACTAAGTTCATTCACGGGGGGCTCCACCTTCATGACTTAAGAATCTCCCAAAGGCCCCACCTCCTAATACCATTATCTCAGGGGTTAGGATTTCAACGTATGAATTTGGTGGGAGAGACACAAGCATTCAGACATGCAAACACCACACCTGTATATTCTGTTGATGCAAATGTTAGTTTTTCAGATTGCATTTTCCCCCCAGAACAGTTAAGAGTATTTTGGTTCATGGCAAGTGAAGATCTGCCTTGATTTGGCAGTTACTGCTTCAGGTTCTGCAAAATGTAGCATTTAGTTCCTAGTTCCTTTGTGATAGTGCTTCTTTTAAAATAGTGAGCTCAGTGTTGCTTTAGGAAACGCATTGTTATGCGAGAGCCATAGAAAACATGATGTGAGAAGGGACTTTTAATTGTCCTGAGGACTTGAGTAAATAGCAAGAGGGAAAAAGCCCAAGTTCTCCCCGCCTCCCGGCAGGTATCGCAGTTTTGCGAGCACATCTAATCTTAGTCACCCACTTGTCCAAGTTCAGGTTGCCTAGAAAGACACAGCCTTATTCTTTGGTCTCTCTTGCTGAGACTATCAACAAGGAAATTGTATGCTGTAAAATAAAACCATTCACTCCAATGGAAAATACGCAGATGTAGACATTAAAGTTATTTCACTGTATTTTTGATAAATTGAAGGCTAGTATTCTGTTTTCACTTTTAACTGAAATTGAATATTAATATATAATTTATGAGTTGGGTGGTTAAGTTATACCTTGAAAATATTTAGAAATTTTCATGGTAGATCTGAAAATAATTTATATGCCAATTTCCTGGGGGATGACACCAAGGATAGTATTATGTAGTTAACTGGTATGACTTTCTAGAATGTAGGAACTGTCCCAGAAGGGATCCCCTTTCTGGAGGAGACTTGAGGGCTAGCCTCTCTTCTGAGGACAAGGCACAGCTAAGCCATCAGAAGCAAAATTAAAATCTGTCCAAATTTCAAAGAAGGGCATGGCCCAGTTCTTCAGTATGCAAGACTGTCCCTGTCAGGGGACATGGACATTTAACATCCTTGGGCACTAGGCACCAAGTGCCAGGATCTGTTCTCCCCGGCACTTTGGGCACTCTCATTTCTTTCCCTTGTCCTTGTAAGCTTGCACAGGTCCCCGCTAACATAAAAAGACAGAAATAAAACAAAAGCCCCCTTCATTTTTCTCTCCACTGCACTTGAAGTGGTACCCAGTAACTTTCTAATTTCCAGAGACTATGGCCCCATGTGAGTCTTCATTCTCCTTGACCTCATTGCAGTCCTTTGTAAGCTCTAAGCAATTATGTATCATTATTGAACTATTATTTAAGCTCTTGAATTGTTGCTGCACTGTTCATGTGTTTGGACTTGTCTCTCTGTAAATGTCCCCGAGGGCAGGATCTTATACTTCTTTGTGCCTTTAGTAATATCCAGGACAATGCATGTAATGTTTAATTTGTTGAAGATTTCTTTTGTAACTTGTTTTTGCCCTGTTTGAGTATTTATCCTGTAGCAAAGTTCTTTTCAGTCTTAATCTTGAATGCCAAATGCTGAATTGCACAAGTTGTTGTTGAATATGTGGTAGAAATTTGTAGTTATTGTTTTTAGCATGTGTAGGTCCCATTTGTTCAGACTGCAGGAGCCCAGGGTCTAGCTGGATCTTAGTCACAATAACAAAATGACTTTTGATTTGGCTTTTTACCAGTGAAACCACTTGAACACCAGTCCTCACTCTTTTCCTCCTTTTAAGACACAGCTTAGGGTCCCCTTTCTTAGCAAAGTCTTTTCTGACAACTTCAGCCGCAAAGCTTTCATCTTCCTGAACTCCTAAACACTTGCTGTTTAGCGTGGGTATCTCAACTCCTTCCCTCCTGGTCACTGCTGCACCGCCCTTATTAGGCTGCTCCTTCCAACATGGCTGTGGCAAAGGGGCCAGCCACCTCTCACATCATGGCTTCAATGAGTCCTTCTGAGTTCTTAACTTGCTTTGCTTCATTTACCCACAGGATTTGCTGTCTTGTCCATCTCCTTTGCATTTTTGTCACATTGGTCCCCTTCTGAATTTCCAGCGTATCAACAGTCAGATGGTTGGGCATGTGGAATCTGGAACCAGACCGCTTGGGTCTGAATCCTGGTTCTGCCACTTAGTAGTTGTGTGACTTTGGGCAAGATGTTTAACCCCTCTATGCCTCACTTTTCCCATCTGTAAAATGGGGGCAATAGCAGGAGGTATTTTATACCATTGTGAGGACTAAATGAACGTTGTCTAGCTTAATAAACGTCAGCCCTGATTCTGTCTCTACTTCCCAATGTCTTTTGAGAGCTCCTCTTCCTCTACATTACTTTTGGAGTTCTCCACATTTCTGTTTTAAGCCCTTTTTGAATTTGTGGTTTCCAATTCCTTGACCCATCTCATTTACTCCCAAGACTTTAACTACTGTACTATATTATCAACATCTTTCTCTGCAGCCCAGACCTCTACCTTGAACTCCAGATCTGTGCTTTTGACCTGTCTTGGACACCCATCCCCACATCTCAAACTCATTATGGCCAGTATTCATTCTTCTCTCAAAGCCACCCATTTGCTTCTCCTTTCACTTTCCCCACCCTGTTCAATGGCAGTGCCTACCTGGTTTCCCAGGCCAGGAACTGAGGAGTCTCCCTAGATTCCTCCTGGTCCTTATGTCCTACATCTGGTTAAGCACCAAGGTCTTTCCATTTTTTCCTTTCATCTCTTAAATTTTTTTTTTTTTTTTTTTTTTTGCCCTCGCTACAACATTGCTTTGAATCAGGCTCTCAGCGACTTTCACTTAAATAATAGCAATGACTGGTCTCTTACCTGATTCCTTGACTGTGGCCTCTCTCTTTCCAATCCATCTTCCACCTGTGTGACAGTGATCTCTTTAAAGTTCAATTTGGATCACACCCTTCTGCTTAAAGTGACTCACTGGCTTGAAGTTCATACCCTTAGTATGATACAACATTGGGGCACGGAAAAGGTTTCCTTCTTTCTCGCCCACGTCTACCCTATGTACCCTTTCAGTAGTTCTGGAGGTGTTTGTAGCTCCATGAACAGCCCTTTCTTTAATGCTTCTGTGTAGTTGTACTTATTTTTTCTACTTGAAATGTCCTCCCATTTCGTGGTCTACCTGGTGAACATCTATTGTCTACCTCGGTGATTTTCAACAAGGGTTGCTTTTGGCATTTGAGGTGCGGCAGTTCTTTGTGCAGGACTGAGCTGGTATTATAGGACATTCAGCATCCGTGGTTCCTTGTGCTGACCCTGTACCAGCCCTCTTCCCTCATCTGCTCTTCCCTGCCCCTGCCAGCCAAGTCATGTGAGAACCAAAGATTCTGTCCTCATTTCCAAATGCCTTTCTGGGAGGCAGTGTCCCTAGTTAAAAGCAGTTATACATATTCTTTAAGCTTCAGCTTAGGCCTCGTCTCCTTGGGGAGACATGCCAGTACACCAGCTGCTGACTGATTTGAGTATTTCTGCCTCCCTGTATTCGCAGAATCCCACACATATTTTATATTCCTATTGTTTTCCTTTTTTACACTGGGCTGGAAATTCCTCTAGGACAGAATCCATCTTTGCATCCCTAGTGCCCAGGATACAGCAGATAGTCTTTAAGTATTTGTGTAATAAATGAGTGTTTATGTTATCCTTGGCATTTGGTTGTCTGTTCCTCTAGCGTATTTGCCTGTTTCACATTGGAATGCCCTTTATTTTCAAATAGATTGAGAGACACTTCAAGGGAGCCACTTACACTTGTTTTGTTTTTTTATGGAGTACTGAGCATATAGGAAGTTCTGAGTAAATGTGCTGAAATAAATTAAATGTTTAGAGACGAACTATATTTATAAAGTTAAACCTACCTTCTTTTAATCTTTAAGGCCATATTTCTAAATGTTAAAGCTTCATTCTAGGACTTCTCCAAGTTTTATACACTTGTCCACTAGATTTATAGTCTAGAATTGGGTGCACCAATCTAGCTATTCTAGTTTAAGAATGTCTTAACTTTTCGGGATGGGGGCGGAGAGTACTTTTTTGTTCCTACAAAGACTGTATGAAGCCTAGTTGGGAATAGGAGGTGCATGAGGGTGGCACTCAGCCACAATTTGCTGCCTGAAATACAGATGAAAGCCACTGGGGAGGTGGTGGCTGCCTCCTGTTAGATTTGTTCACTGCTCTGTAGAAATGTTCCCAAATATCAGGGGAATTTCCCACAGACCTGTTCTCCCAGCTCCTCTCTCTGCCTCTATCTTCTTCTCTTGTCAGTCTATTCAGCAGTCTTTGGGTCAGTCTTGTGAAAAGGCAACCTTAGGTAAGTTACTGCCTCACTTCAAACACTCCTTTGGCTTCACCTTGCATCTAGAAGGGGTTTTCAGCCAGAAGTATGTGATTTTTTTCTCTCGAATCTCAAAACCTTAAGTTAAGCCCATGACTCCACAAACAAACAAAAAAACAAACAAAAAAACCAGTTTTATGACTTAACAGTTACTTTGTTTTTGCCCATGAATTGCATTTCCTACCTTGTTCACTCATGTTTCTTCTTCTTTTTTAAAATATATTTTTATTGAAGTATAGTCAGTGTGCAATGTTGTGTCAATTTCTGGTGTCCAGCACAGTTCTTCAGTCATACGTGAACATACATATATTCGTTTTCATATTCTTTCTCACCATAAGTTACTACAAGATACTGAATATAGTCCCCTGTGCTACCTGTGCTATACAGTATGAGCTTGTTTATCTATTTTATGTATAGTGGTATCTGCAAATCTCAAACTCCCAATGTATCCTTTCATACCCCATTCCCCTCTGGCAACCATAAGTTTGTTTTCTATGTCTGTGAGCCTGTTTCTGTTTTGTAAATAACTTCGTTTGTCTTTTTTTTTTTAAGATTCCACATATGAGTGATATCATATGGTATTTTTGTTTCTCTTTCTCATTCTAAGTGAAGTAAGTCAGAAAGAGAAAGAAAATAGCATACATTTCTTCTTTAATGTAGTTCTGAATTTCTTCTGACACTAAAAAAATTCATATTCTTAAGGATAAAGCCTTGCTGCCCTACAAAATAATCAAAACATGTCACAAGCTGAGAAAGAAATTTTAAAAATGTTTTAAGCAGTGGCAATATTATTGGAAAATGCAGAGAGGGAAGGAGGGGTAGGAGAAATAGCCTATGGTAGCCGCCACAAGAGAAAAAATTGGTTAGGTACGTAAAATTCTAGCATGATTTTTCAAATTAACAGTTTTATTGAGATAATTATAAATTCACACTCAGTGATATGAAACAATATAGAGAAACTTTATATTCTCTGCCCAGTTTCTGCCGTTTTATAAAACTACTCTATAATAGCTTAATCGGTATTGACATTGGTACAACGTACCCATCTTATTCAGGTTTCCCAGTTTTACTTATATTCACTAGTATGTGCGATCTTACATATCTGGACCATTTTTGTTACCTGTGTAGGTGCATGCATTCACTACTACCGCCAAGATGCTGAACAGTTCTGAAACCACTGGGACCCCTCCTGTTGTCGTTTTATGATAACAACTGCCTTCCCTCCTCACCCCTCCCAATACTGTTTCTAGCCCCTGGCAACCACTAATCTGTTGTCCACTAATTTTTCTCATTTCAAAAGTAATGTTATATAATTGGGATTCTAGCCTGTAACCTTTCGGGATTGGCTCTTACCACTCAGCATAATTTCCTGAAGGTTGATCCGTGTTGTATAAATGGTTTGCTCCTTTTAATTGCTGCTTAATATATAATGCTGAGTTATGCACACAGGTATGTAAGTATGCACACTGACAACAGAGTTGAACCGTTCACCTGTTGAAGACATCTGGGCTGATTCTAGTATTTGGCTGTTACAAGTAAGGCTATGAACAGTCATGTACAGGTTTTTGTATGAACATTCACTTTGATTTCTCCGGGGGGGCGGGGAATACTCATTAGTGGCATTGCTGGTAGCAGTGTGTGTTTAGTTTTTAACAGACCGGTGAACTGTTTTCCAGAGTGGCTACATTATTTTGCATTCCCACCAGCAATGTATGAGTGATTTAGTTTCTTCATATCCTCTCCAGGATTTAGTGATGTCACTGTGTTTTACTGTAGCCATTTGAATGGTGTGTATATCTCACTGTGTATGTGTGTATGTGTGTGTTAGCTTTATAGCCTTCCAGTGTCTTTTGTATACCTATTTTGTGTGTATATGTGTATATATATATTATTTGCAAAAAATGGGATTATACTGTATATTTTAAATAACTTTCATTCCTAATTTAACATGTAGCATGTAACATGTAATGAATGCCTTTCCAAGGCATTTTTCTACAGTATCTTTAGCAGCTATATGTGTGTGTATATATATATGTGTGTGTATATATATATAAAAATATATATACTAGCTACACACACACACACACACATATATATATATATATTTATTTAGCACTCCAATATATGAACCAGAGCTTTCTTTTTGAGCTAATTGACTTAGAATATTATGTTTGTTCCAGGTGTAGAACAATGATTTGTTATATGTATATACAGTTGTCCCTTGGTATCCATGGAGGATAGGTTCTAGGACCACTGGTGGGTACCAGAATCCGCAGATGCTCAAGTCCCTTATATAAGATGGTGTAGTACGGTCAGCCCTTTGTATAACCTTCTTCAGGTTCCACATCTGTGGACATGGGAGGCTGATTGCATAGTGAAATGATCACACAGTAAGTCTAGTTAGTACCCACTGTGGTTTTAATTTGCATTTCTATAATGGCTAATGATGTCGAACATCTTCCCTTGTGCTTATTTGCCAGTCATGTATCCTCTTCAGTGAAATTTCTATGTCTTCTGTTCATTTTCTAATTGGATTGTTCGAGAGTTCATCATACATTATGGATACTACTCCTTTGCTGGAGAATTTTCTCCCGGTCGGTAGCATGGCTTTTCATGTCCCTCACTTAGGCTCTCACAGAGGAGAAGTTTCTAACTTTGATGTCTAGCATGATTAAAAAAAAATAGTTCTTAGTCTTTCACATCCAATGGTCCCTTGAAAATCTGAAAGCTGTAAACTCTTGTCAGAAAAATGCACATCACACAAAGTTTTGTTCCTAATTTCATGAAGTTTACGGACTCTCTAAAGTCCATCGGTGGACCATATGTTATATGAACTCATGACTTAATTTACAGTAATCCTGCATAAGACTCCAGAGAGAGTTACTCTTCCTTTATTAAAGTAAAAAGTGGCGAAACATTGTAGTTCACAAATAAGAGCAAGCTTCTTAGCCAGGCTTTACTCTTTGGAGGGCCTAACTCAAGTGCCTCTTTCCCCATAAAACATTTCTCAACGACCCTGAGATACATTGCCAAATGGCTGCTTTAAACTTCTTAGGCTGAACACCTCTGCCATGAAAAAGGTCTTTCTTATGTCAGATTTGAGCTTTAAGGCATCAGCAAATGAATGAACTTGTGGGCTTTCACACCTGCCAGTTCAGTTTTACTAGCTTGACTCTTTAAGTGCGACTTATTTTTCTTGCTCTATTTCCTTGCTTTGTAAGAATGAGTGGAAAGGAAGAAAATAGAAATGAGATGCTGACGGCAGAGTAAGGGTTGATAAATTTGTTCTGATCATTATCTGTGCTCAAGCAGAGAGTTGTCAGTATCAGTTAGTCTTAGTAAACGTGATCATGCATTCCATTATGAGGGAGAAGCAAAAGTAAGGCACACTGTAGGAAGAGGCAGAGTATATTTTGTTTAAATTCTGACTAAAAGGGAGCATGAAATTAGCAGTGTTATTATTAGGTCTCTGGCAAAGGACCCTCAGCCCCTGGAAGTCTGTTGTTGACAGTTGTCACAGGTTTAGTATGTGTGTTTTAGGGGTAAATTGTTTGTAAAAGTTGGAGGCCAGTGACCTTCACTCCCCCTGGTTTCCAAACCTGCTACTCTAAGCTATCTAACTCCTAGTGTTATGTAAAAATACCCTTCATCTGTGTGCGTCTTCATGCTGAGTCCTCCTGCCCCTGCTCCCTTTGTGTAACTCACTTATCACATCATGCTTGCCCTGCACAATCATGTTCTCAGGGCAGTGGTATTACTCCTTTAACCTTTAGCTTTTCATGGCTGGAAGTCTTACCCGACCAGGGGTGAGATCATCAATGATGGGGGCAGTGTTTTATATATTTGAATATCCCTCCTATGACAGCCTGCATGATGATGTGCACATAGTGTCGGTGAGTTGACTTTGACATGATAGAGGGACTTTAAAGATCTCTTGCTAATGAGGACACTGATGCCCTGGTAGGATGTAACTGCCCAAGATGCTTGAGTGATTAAGCTTTGCATTGACTATGAAGGATATACTAAACAGATGACTAATATAAGTGAGATGGTCAAGGGGATGTTATATAAAAAGCTTTTTGAGGGCTTCATCACTTTCTGTGCAAATCCATCCTGTGAAATACCAGTGAGTGTGGCTGATTTGGTGGAACATTTTTGTTAGCCGCTAGCTCACTTTCTTTGTACTATAAACTCTAATTTAGGCTGTACCATTTCAGACTGACTGGCTCCCCTTCTTCCTCCCCACCCCCAGCAGTTTAAATTAATGAGATCTTCTTGAATGGTTATTGTGTTGCTCTCTTTCCGATCTTCAGACATCTCCCCACAGTGAGTTCAAACAATTCTACTCTTTCACTTAAAGTTGCTTAGAACTGCATAACTCAGGTAGATGACTCTAGTCTGGAGCTGGTCTGTGGACACCGTTGTGTATTCAACAGTAGGTTTATTTCTAAAATGCTCTCTTGCTCATTTCCATAATGCTAGCATTGAAGGTTTTTACTTAGACTTGGCCTTAGCTCCCATTTAACTTTTCTTGCCTTCTTATCCAGTTAGTGTAACAATTGTGAAATACAATTAAAATTCTACCCTCCTCAGTTCATAGAAGGAGCTGTGAATCAGCATTACCCTCTAAGTGTGGAAGATTTCAAACTGAGGTAGCAATAGAATTACCCCTAACAGTAATTGCTCTCTGTCCTTTGAGTTTTCAAACCATAGGTAGTATGGCAACAAACTGGACAACTTAGAAGAAATGGACACGTTTCTAGAATCATACAGTCCACCAAAAGTGAATCAAGAAGAAAGAGATCATTTGAACAGACTGATCACTAGAAATGAAATAGAATCAGCAATAAAAAAAAATCCCTGCAACAGAAGTCCAGGA
Source organism: Camelus dromedarius (assembly GCF_036321535.1). NCBI lineage: Eukaryota > Metazoa > Chordata > Mammalia > Artiodactyla > Camelidae > Camelus > Camelus dromedarius. The sequence continues at coordinate 48,499,396 of NC_087438.1, forward strand.
CCAGATGGCTTCACTGGGGAATTCTGTGAAACATACAAAATAAGAACTCATACTGATCCTTCTCAAACTCTTCCAAAAGATTGAAGAGGAGGGAATACTCCCAAACTCATTCTATGAAGCCACCATCACCCTGATACCAAAACCAAAGACACTAATGAAAAACAAAATTACAGGCCAATATCACTGATGAACATGGATGCAGAAATCCTCAACAAAATTTTAGTAAGAAGAATTCAACAACACATAGTAAAGATCATACACCATGATCAAGTTGGATAAGTAGGATTTATCCCAGGGACACAAGGATGGTTCGGTGCAAGTCAATCAATGTGATAAACCACATCAGCAAAAGAGAGGACGAAAATCACATGATCATCTCAGTAGATACAGAAAAAGCATTTGATAAAATGCAACACCCATTTATAAAAAAAAAAAAAAAAGAAACAACTCTTACTAAACCTTAGGGGGAATATTCGGTTCTATAACATCAAATAAAATTCTGCGGAACTTAACAGTGTGATATTTATCTGGTACAGTGCTCGTCTGAATTCCTGATGCGTCGAGATGCCTCTGGGCTGCCGGGATGAGGCTGAGCTGGGTAAGCCTCTTTCAGACCCTCTTGGCCTCAATTACTGCTGAATCATTTTGATCAGTCTAAGATGCGGAGGCTCCAAATGATTTCATTTGAAAAGATTCACATGCTTTAAAAAATCCTTTGCATGTGCTTAATGTGCAATGATAATACGTAATAGCTGCAGCTCGCGTTTATTGAGGGCTTATGATGGGCAGTAAGTGTTTGTCAAATCTCTTAATCCTCACAACAGTCTTAGGAGGTAGATACTGTTACCAGTTCTGCTTGATTTATTAGAATCTGGCCCAGGGAGGTAAATAATAGTCCCGAAGTCACACAGTTGGAATATGGTAGAACTGGTGTTTAAACACAGCATGTTCCCGAGCCCGTACGCCCAGCTGGGAGGCTTTTGCAGCCTTTTAGCCAAGCAAATTGCTGTCTTTCAGACCAGAGTAATGTTACAAAAGGACTGTGCTGAGGCTGAGGAGAGCGTGGGCTCTGGGGCTGGGCAGGCTGGATCCGCGTGACCCAGCCACGTCTACCTGCTTGTCCTCGTCCTCAACCAGGTGGCACAAGTCGGCTGAGCTTTTCTTTCCTTGTGTGAAGTGGGGATGGGTGCTGGAGGTCCTCTTATCTGAAGAGCAGGTATCTGGTAAGCTCCTTAAAGTGAAGCTCCTTAAAATGGGGTCAAAAATTCACAGGAAACAGCGGCGGAAAAAAGATTTGCCTCGGGTTCTAGTTTTTGAAAATGAAATTAAAATTAGGAAAGTTATCTATGACATTTGTAGTTTATTCCTCTGGCTGAAAGGCAGCAGGGCGTCATGGCTAGGGTTACAGGCTCTGGCGCGGCTGCTCATACCAGCCCCGCCTTGCTTGTGGAGACCTCATGCACGTTTGTTCTCAGCCCTGTGCTCATTCTTGGGGTGAACACAGGGTGAATCTTGTGTGTGAGAGGCTAATTGGGAGAAGTTGTGACTTTTTCCCCCCCGACGTAACTGATCAATAATAGCACAGTAGGACATCCATGTCATCACGTTTGGTTTTCAGAGCATTACTATGAGGGTCATTTTTAATAGAAATACCCAAGAATGTCTCCCATTTTCTCACAGAGTAATGAGAAGGTGCTTTTATTCTTGTAATATCCTGAAATTTATTCCTGAAATTATTATCTTGAAGCCTTTATCTCATGATGTTTTCTTTTTACTTGTTATCAGATCTCTGTCACATTCTCATTGATGGTTTCATATATGACTTGAAGTTCTCCAGCACTCAGATTATTTCCTCAAGTTTTATTTAACCTTATTTCATGTTTAAAAAAAGATTTCCAATTTTATTTTCAGTTGATTTGTATTTTAGCTATAACATTTGGTAACCACATCAAGGCCAAAACAAACACAAAAAGATTTGACGTACAAGATAAAATGGTTAGAGAGTAGATGTTAGCATCAGATGGGGTGAAGAAGGAACAAGAGACTTTGTTGCTTGTAATCTGATAAGTAGTCAATTCATCTAAATATTTTTGTTTAGGTAACCTGCTTCTCACTTTGCCTTGTAACTTGAGAGGCTTGTAAATGAAGATTCAAGTAGCTAGGACTTCTACATTTTCCTTAATGCTACTATGAGAATTCTCTGAGATGATGTTTGTAAAGTAATTAACACAGTGCCTGATACATTGTTAACCTTACCAAATGTAGTTTATAGTATTGATAAATATTTGAACATTGTCTGTTAATAGGTTGTGTAAGAGGCATACACACCAATGATTCTTAGCTTATTCAAAGGTAAAATTAGTCATAGGTTTTATATTGAATCAGTCTTAGAATATTTCATTTAGATGCAAAAACATGAGAAACACAGAACTTCCAAGAACTGTTTTTTTTCTGTATTAGTTGTTATATTTTTAAATTTAGTATATTCTTTTCACCTGTTGAAAATGGTCTAATATCTTTCTTTGGAGTGAACTAGTGTTCCAAGATACTGGAATATTATGTATTTGTCATAAAATGTCTAAAATATTGAATCTTTTGTATCTTGATCTTTTCATAAGATTTTTTTTTTCCCCTTTTGGGCACAGACTTAAAAATTGTGGCTGTGTGCTTAGGCCCCCAGTTCATTCTGTGGTACAGCCAGCAAGACTGGAAATGTATTGACTTTTACTTTCCCAAGAAATATTTTCAAAAAATGCAATACAATTAAAATAGTACTTGAGTCTCAATTTTTGAAATTGCTGGTGGGGAACTCAAGCATTAGGAAATGAAGTGCAGAGTGTGATGCTGGACTTGTGTAGTGAGAAGCTACAGCATGTGGAGAACTTAGGCAGCTGTGACTTGCTTAGCAAATACACATTTTTTATCATTAAACTTGATGTAAAAGGAAGCATGGCCTCGTTTAGCCATGCAGCTCTGCACATGGGCACAGAACTTATTGTTCTTTGCTGTAAAAGAGGAATTCATTTCAGAAAAATGAGAATACAGTTTTTAAATATCTATTTCAGTTTGAAGTTTTATTTGAATATACAATATATTTGCTCCAAACTGTTTTCTCTTAAGTAGGGAAATCCTGATAGGAGTTTTAGAAGGGTTGAGAGGTTGAGAACCCTGGGTATTTTGTTTTAGTTTATTTTTTCAAGGAGGGTAAAAAGGAGTTTCTCTGAAAAACAAAATAACTGCTGCTCAAAATGGTTCTTAAACTTCTTTACTGAAAACTGGCAAAAGGTGGAGTAGGTGGGAATAACAAAATATGAGTTGTTAACTATAAGGTGACATATAAATAAGTTGTTTAATCGTTGACTTTTTGCCTTTTGCCTGACATGATGATAATCCAGATTTGAGGCAGGCATTAGGTGGAGTTGGCCTCGTAATGACTGAAACGTCTGGAGAACCTGGGTCCTTTGCAAAGCTGTGTGACTTTGGGTTCTGCACTGCATCCGGCCCCCCTGGGCCTTCTCACCGGGTAGATAGAGAACCCCTTGGGCTCTTGTGAGCGCCACGGGTTATGCATTGGTCTGCTAAGCCTGGAGGAAAACACTGGGAAAAGTGGCCAGACAATTAGGGGGAAAGGCTTACTTTACAGGAGCAGACCTTCAAAATGTTGTCATGTACCCTTAAGCATAAAATGCCAGCATGTATCCCTTAATTTGTGTATTTATTAACAAAACATACTGCTGTAACAGTTACTGCTGTAACAATATTCCAAAGCAAGATCTAAAAAGCTCTAAGGACTAAACATGGTAGTGAAAAAAATTTTTATCAATAACCATTTTTGTTCTCACTGAAAACACTGACGTAATGCAGATCAGTGAGAGCAATATGATGAATATGTGTCATTATTTTGAAAACCTTCATTTAATAATTTTAATGCTGTATAACATTTCAGCTTGAATGTCTGCTTCAAATTACTGTTGGCTTTGAAATTGGTTTTGAAGTGTCATAGCTAAGAAAGATACTATACTATGATAAATAGATTCTAATTGAAGAAGTGAGTGCTGGCTGTATTTATAAATAAGGGGATTTATGTTTTAATCCCTTCCAACAATTAAACAAGAGTTTGTTTAAATTTGGCTCATAAATTCTCATCTTCTCTGATGTCAGTCACTCCTCCTGCAAATTAATCAGAGGTTGTTGCATTTTAAAAATATGAAACCCATGAAACATGTGGAAAGGTTTAAAGAATAGATTAGAAAGCTTTTTTCAAAAATGTAAAGCAGGCAGACATGTGAGGGCTTTTGTAGGTGGCAAACTTTAAGTAATTTTTGCAACAAAATCCCAAAATGGAAATGTACACTTTTTCAGAATGTTTTTAGAATGGCACGTACTATCCATAATCTGAGTTACTTTTGAAATGTATTTTCTTTTTCACTTAGTAAAATATCACCCCTTTCTTGAAGGTATAGGATATTTATTTGAAAAATATCTTTTAAAAATCTGCTATAAACAGCTATCTACACTTCTATTTTTGCTTGAAAACTAGGTAATACATGTTTGGCAACTTTTGAAAGTACTTTGCTGTGGTATAACCAACACACCTTAATGTGGTAAAGATTTTTATGGTCATTTTCTGTCTTGTTACAGAAATTGTAAAGATGTGACCACGTTTGAAGGTCTTATTTCTATAAAAGTAACCACATGGACATCCTGTGGAACTGTGTGCTTTCGGCTTCAAGTTCTTTGTTGAAGTAGCTCCCCCATGAGTGACACAGTGAATGAATTTCGTGTAAGATGCTTTTTGACCTTCTTATCCGAGAAGTGCCCTATCAGTGGCTGTACTTGAACAGTTTTCCTGTAGAACATCATTTATTAAAGAAGTGATTCACTCTTCAGACTGTCTTCATATTCTCACCCAAAGTGGTTTCTTTTTAGTGTATTTTATCAGACAAAATTTGATACTAGAAGCTGAGTTCTGGAAAACATCTAAGTGTGTGGCAAGCCTCCCACACAGCTTAATATGTGTTAATGTGCTTCCTGAAATATTCAGTTTTGAAAGTTTTGCTCATAAAGGAATGCATTTTAGTTTTTTTTTTTTAACTTTCTGTATTTCAGTCTTTTTTCTTAGCACCACGTTGACTGTGGAATGCATTTGTTTCTTTTGCTATTAAGCAGAAATCTTAAAAGGATCTTCTAATTTTATTTAGTGAAATTTTATAAAGGGTTAGAATTATGTATGGCATGACTGTAAACATAGGTGAAAAGATGGCTAATATCTGGAGATGTGGCAAACAATATCGGGGTAGCGGTACCCATGCTGGTGGGTATCCGTTCACATTCTTAGTGCCTTCTTGATAATTTTGAGCCTTGGTGGATCTGCTTGTCAGTGCTCTTGGGCTGGTCGTTACTTTGGTTTCGTAGGGTAGCTTGTGGGCAGTTCACACCGGGATTGGGAATCTGTTTTATCCTTCGTGTGGTTAGTATTATTTTTAATTTGAACGTTTCTTCTGGATTCCTTAAGCCATTCATCCAATTTGTGAGATCAGTTTCATTAAAAATTGATAACAGTAAGCCCTTTTAAGGGGGTCCGCGTGAACTGTCACAGGGCACAAAATGCTAAAAACTGGGAGGGCTGAGTGAAGGCCCCATTGTCAACCCCTTGGCCTTGTGAGACCCTCAGTCTTGTCTCCGGATAACTCATGGAATGTAACTTGTGACCTCAGAGGGTGCTAGTGCCAGCATATATATGAATGATTTGTAAAACTTGAGCTAAGTGATTTCATCAAAAACCATATTTTCCTCCTGGCCAAATGTGTCGTCTGCAGGATACTGTACTAAATGTCACAGTTTGGGTTGCTGTGTGTCTGCCTTCTGACGAGACATCCCCAAAGTAGTGCAGCTGGGCTGTGGCCTGGGAACCAGAGCCAGGCTTGGCCTGGTGAGCAGAACCCTGTCCCAGAGCATGCAGGTGGGTTGGGGAGGCGGAAGGTGACAAGGGCTGGGAGTCCCCCTGTCTGCCACATACATAGTTCTCATACAGCCCACTCTTCCTTTTCTCCCAATCTTTAGGTCTCTTTGGTTCAGCTGTGAGCTCTTTGAGGGCTGGACCACTTCCTGGTCATCTTTGTGTAATGCCTGGCCCACTGTAGGTGCTCAGAGAACCTGTTTTAAATGATGCTCCTTTTTTCTAAGCTGCTAGCTGGTTTCTGGGTGCATGTTTTAAAAGGGCAGGTGGGATGTGCGCATCTGGTGGAGAGGCTGGTTAGTGTGACAGCAGGCTGCATCCCTGCAGACTAAGAGGTCCTAGAACTCTGTTGTCATCGCGAGCTCCTGCCTAGTCTAGCAAGAGTGGGTTCTGACCTCAGAGTAACCTAAGATCCAAGTGATTAACGACGGCAGAACTTGCAACATGCTTATGTTGGCCTTTCTCGGCTTTCTGAAATATGATTTCTATTTGGAAGCAGTCAGTGGGATAATGTTGGGGGAATTAACCTTATGTGTGGGTATTAAGGTGAAAGAAGAAAGTGGGGGGAGGATATTTTATTCAAAGAGCATTTCATTCCTTTGTTCTTAATTTTGTCTCTGCGATTTTCCCATCTGTCAAGCTCCTCTTCCCTCTGTGATGTTAACTGAAGGGCAGGACACAGCCCTGCTGGTTGATCACACTGGGGCTCCTGCAGTAACTCTCTCCTTTATTATTTTCATTGCAGGTGCAGAAGCCATGGAGTTGAACTGCAGCGAAGTACCTCTTTATGTAAGTAGCATTGGGCTTCAGGTCCAAGTGGCCCTGTCTTAGACTCGAAGCCCATGTGACTGAAGTGGGGAGAAACGTTTTGCTCCCTTTTGAGTTGGAGCTTTTAAAAAATACAACAGACAGCCTAACAGTCTAGTTCAAGTCTTTGCATGGAGCCTTTTAAAACTGGTTGGCTTCTGATTCCAAAGTCTGGGTTTTAATTATGCTTTCCTGAGCAACTTTTAACTGTGTAACTTCTGGCCTCAGAAATATGCAGTTCATTTGTGTGGATAATTTTTGACATATCATTTTATGATATCCTGCATGTTTCCTGTGTGTGTCATTTTGTGGGGAAGGTTCAGTGACAGTCGTGTCAGGTAAAATCATGAAATAGGAATTCAGAGGCAGAAGTGCTGGAATATACCTAGAACAGTTGAGGGGCTGGTGGCAGAGCTGCCCAGGGAGAGTCCTAGTCAGACATGCCTTCTGGGCTGAGGGAGGATTCGGTTTCTGAGAACAGTTACTGGGTGTAACAGAAGTGAACGGATTGTCTCCCCACATATAAAGTGGCAGGTGACTTTCACTTCCCTCCTTATTTTAGACAAAATTTCTTTCCTTGGAATCTGACTTTGTAGGTGAGGGGCGGGCATGTGTGTGTGTGGAAATTGAGGTTTCAAGTGGCCTTTGAATCATCAAGTCATGAAATCCAGCAAGAGTACTAGATCTAGAATAAGGATGTGACAATGTGACCTCAATTCAGATGGATCCCTAACAGAACAAAATATCAAGGAAATGGAACAAATTTAATCAGAATCCTCAATCAGTTAAAGTATATTCATTCGTTTCCCTTACAACTGCACTGCCCAGGTGGCCCTCCTTCTCTCCCCTCCTCCCCCTTCCTCCCTGTTACCCTCCTGCCCCTTACACATACCCCCATACCCCACTCTATTCCTTGGAGGCAGACAAAATGATAAAATAAATGGATTTCAGGATAATGACAGAGCTTCATCCTGGGTTACCCAGTGGTCTAAAGTATTCTTTCTAGGTTCTAATTTGCAGGTCATAAAATGTGTATAGCCAACTGTCTGGCCCAGCCATAATCAAATTTTTTTTAAAGGATGGTCCAAAGCTAAATTTAAAGTACTTTCAAGTCTATCTTTTGGTTTTTAGGGGTACCTTTCTCCTCCTTAGCTTTATTCCTTCCACCCTGCTCCCCTACCTTAAACCAGACAAATCCACAAATCTTATCATGATATAAAACCTAGTATTTGATCGGTATCCTTGTATTGCTATTTTGAACTCAGACCTACCAGGTGATGACCAGACTAGGGAAGAGTCAATAGACATTGTCTGAAGGAGAGAAGAGACTTAAATAGACCAAAGGAAAGCAAAAAACCAAAAAACCAAAAAAAACCAAAAAACAAAAAACAAAAAAACCCCACCAAACTCGAATTATCTAATAATATATACTATTTAGAATAAAACAAAAAGTACAGAAAAGTGTTAAGAAAATAAGTCACTCGTAATCTCATCCTCTATAGATAATGTTAAAACATTAATATATTTGATCAATTTGAAGGTACAATCTTATCAGTTTACATCTCTGAAATTGAGATGCTCTTACTTCACTGTGCATCCTGGCAGATGTCATGATGTAGCTGTCATTACCTCCGCATGTGAGACCTTGGTCACAATGGTTCATAATGTTGCCTCTTGAGATTCCTTACTGGTCTTGCTGGTACTATATGAATTAATTGCTTTCAAAATGACTTTACTGTGATTTGGCACTAAAAGGCAAAGTTACTCTGTATATAGAAAGACATGGAAAGAGCAGCATGATACATGGTAAAATATATAAATAAATTTAGAAGAGCTCTTTTAATAAGTATAAAATCTCACTATGTCATGCTTGGCAGTTTTTTCTCTTAGTGGAATATAAAATGCACATTTTAACTTGTATTCCTCTCAGATAAGAGGAAATACATATTTAACATAACTGATTTTTATTTTACATAAATATATATAAAAATATATATGTATATACACACACACATATATATATATACATATATATATATATATATATATATATATATATATATATATATATTAAACTGCTTTTTCACTTAACGTGTTATGTCAACATCATTACAGATTGACCTAAGGCAGTCTGACCATTTGGCCTCATGCAGTAAGAGGTCGGTGGGGGAATATTATAACAAAAACAAGCCTTAAACCAAAGCCATCAATGAGTAATATGTAAACAAAACTGACACAACTAGACTATAGCTTGTTTCTGTAACATGGGGCAGTCCTACTCTGTGAACTTCTGTCTTCAGAGCTTTCATAAATACTCACTTGTAGTTTCTCCTAGTTTATTACAATCTAGTTTATGAACTCAGCATTTTTTATTTGTATGTGTTGTATTTCATATATATTAATTTAAAAATACATGCAAAAAGTAAAACCCTGTTGAACCCTATTATTCATAATGATCACTGTTGATATTTTAGTGTGTTTTCCTCCAAAGTTTTATCTATATTTGGGTTGAATTTTTTTGAAGGTTCTTTTGACATTTATTTACATGACATCTTTTCTTGTTTGATGCATTGGCTCTCTTAAATTTTGATGCTTTCATGTACTTCTAGTAATTCTGTCCAGTTGTCATGACTAGTTCTTTTGGAAAAACAAATTAAGATAATTCTGATAAGTGTAATTAAGAGAGAACCCAAATAGAACCCTTCTATACTGTTGGTGGGAATGTAGTTTGGTGCAGCCATTATGGACAACAATATGGAGATACCTCAAAAAACTAAAAATAGATTTACCATATGATCTAGCAATCCCACTCCTGGGCGTGTATCCAGTGGGAACTCTAACTTGAAAAGATACATGTACCCGCAATGTTCACAGCAGCACTATTTACAGTAGCCAAGATATAGAAACAACCTAAATGTCCATTGACAGAAGACTGGATAAAGAAGCTGTGGTACGTTTATATTATGGAGTACTACTCAGCCATAAAAAAGAATAAAATAATGCCATTTGCAGCAACATGGATGGACCTGGAGATCATCATTCTAAGTGAAGTAAGCCAGAAAAAGAAAGAAAAATATCATATGATATCACTCATATGTGGAATCTAAAAAAAAAAAAAAGACACAAATGAACTTATTTATAAAACAGAAACAGACTCATAGACATAGAAAACAAACTTACGGTTACCAGGGGGGAAAGAGGGTTGAAAGAGATAAATTGGGAGTTCGGGATTTGCAGATACTAACTACTATATATAAAACAGATAAACACGTTTCTTCTGTATAGCACAGGAAACTATATTCAATATCTTCTAGTAACCTATAATGAAAAAGAATATGAAAACGAATACACCAGAAATTGACACAACATTGTAAACTGATTATACTATGATAAAAAAGGAACCCAAACAAACTTGAAATTATGAAGAGTTCATAACATATTGAGATGATATCTTAATTATAAAATAATACTAAACATAAATATATGCTAATGAACTGGAAAAATCATTTAAGGTAGGCTTTAGGAATATGTATTATTAGATTTATCTCAAGAAAAATTAAATTATAAAAATGGGTCAATAATCATGGAGAAAAAAATTGATAGAAATTATTCCCCAACTTTTATCCACTCTTCTCAAAAGGATACTTCATTCAAGTGGGTCCTGTAAGTGATTTTTTTTTTTTCCCTTTGGTTGTAACCTGTTTTGACTGATTTCTTACAACATTTTGTAGTTAAAATGTTTATCTGTGTTTATTTTTGGATCACTATAGAGAATCCTTCCTAAAAACGATAGCTTCTTTACACCTATAGAAAAACCTGTGGTTGTAAGTCTTTTTTTCTTCCTTTATGCATTTTGTTTGGATCCATGAAAACTTTGAACTTTTTAAAGTTTTGTCCTTTTGTCTTTCACTATTGTTTTCCCCTTTTAGAACAGCTGATATTCTGTCGTTGGACTGTTCTATCCCACCCACCGCCCCCCCTTTTTTTTGGTCTGAATTCTGGAAGCCTGTTTTCTTCTTTTTTTAAAAGCTTAGCAAATTTTATTTTACTATATTTTGATTTACTTATGTTTAATTGAAGTATAGTTGATTTACAATGATGTTAGTTTCTGTTGTACAGCATAGTGATTCAGTCATACATATATATGCATATTCTTTTTCATTATAGGTTATTACAAGATACTGACTATAGTTCCCTGTGCTATACAGTAGGTCCTTGTTGTTTATTCTATACATAGTAGTTTTTTTTGTATATATATGTATTTTTCTTGAAGTATAGTCAGTTTACAATGTTGTGTCTATTTCTAGTGTACAGCATAATGCTTCATTCATACATGAACATACATATATTCATTTTCATATTTTTTCACCATAAGTTACTACAAGATATTGAATATAGTTCCGTGCGCTATACAGTATGAACTTGTTGTTTATCTGTTTTATGTATAGTAGTTAGTATCTGCAAATCTCGAACTCCCAATTTATCCTTTTCCACCCCCTTCCTCCTCTGATAACCATAAGTTTGTTTTCTATGTCTGTGAGTCTGTTTCTGTTTTGTAAATAAGTTTGTTTGTCTTTTATTTTTTTTTAGATTACACATATAAGTGATATCATATGGTATTTTTCTTTCTCTTTCTGTGGAAAGCTGTTTTCTTCTTAAGTTTTCTGTACCATCAAGTTTATTTCCTACTTGCCAGACAGTTTTAGACTATATTACTTTGTTTTTAATTTTTTTATGCAGTATTTTCAAATCTTGGCCTGTTTCTTTGTGTGCCTACATAGTTTTATTGTGAGCACAAAGCAAAAAGATAATTTTTTTTTCTCAATCTCCCAGGAATCTTTCAGAAGGAGGCGTAGTCTCTGATTCTGTATGTGTGTTATAAATTTCTTTGGCTTTTTTGGGGCAAAATGTTTTTCTATTTTTTGGATGAGGGGCAGACGTTTCTGTTTGCTTTTCTTTAGGAAGAAGATGAACTTAGTATTGGGAATGCAGGGATATTCCTGAACTCAACCACAGACTTACTCTAATTTTCAGAATGAACCATGGAGGTCCGCTGTGTTGCCATTGCAGAAAAAGAGAAACACTGCGCTATAATAAGATTAGAGAAGGAGTGGGAGTTGGCAAGACTGGTAGCCAAGAATTTTATAATATTGATTTGCAAACCTTAGGGATGGAAGCATTGCAGATCCAATTTTCATCCTCTGAGCAGCTTCCTGCATCTGTACTTTAAGGGGCACTAAAGGAAACAGCTCTGGAAGGCCAGGCTGTTCGTTCCCAGTAGGAAAGTAGGAGAGGCATGCAATCTGGTTTGAAGTCTGGGCTTAATTTTTAGATTGAATGGTAACCTGGTTTTAGGTGGAGGTGTTGTAAGCCAGAAAAGAGTTGTCATGAAGAAGCTGGTGAGAAGAGTGAAAGCCTGGAAGAGGGTAAATTAGAATTATTATAACTGATCGACGATATTTATGTTCTATCTTAAAACTCTTTAACTGTCACCACTTGGGAGCTTAAATCCTATTGGAAGTCATGAAGTTATTGTTTAATTTTAGTTTGCTTTTAGTCTTATTTTGTTATTTCCTAGTCTGTATGTACAGAGAGAAAATTATGAAAGTACAGTGTGAAAGGAGAGATTTTGCTTATTGAGTGTCTGAATTTTGAAAGAGGAAGAGATTGTGCATTCACAAGCCAAGCTGAATGTTTTTGTTGGGGGATTATTTTTTAATTGAAGTATAGTTAATTTACAATATTGTGTTAGTTTCAGGTATACAGCATAGTGATTCAATTTTTTTGCAGATTATTTTTCATTATAGATTGTTTCTGATTACTTTTAAATTGTTTCCTCTAAATTTCTGTGGGTTAAGGAAGCTTATAAAACACATGTTATACTTACATACTTCATCTAAGAACTTCCTTTTCCACATTAATTATACTTATATTTTTATATAAAGTATAATTAGCATTCATCTTTCCAAAAAATTAGTTCAGTGCTGTGATTAAAACAGAGGAACTTTTCCTTGAGAAATTCCTGGTTTCCAAAGGTTCTTTTTTCTCGGTAAAATAGCTTTATTTTAAATGATTATTCAAGTAACACTTGCTCATTATAAAAAAAAATAGAAGAAATTACCAAGAAGAAAACAAAAATCACTTGAAATTCTACCTTTGGAAGAACTTTTATTAGTATTTTGATGACAGTCCTTTCAGGAATTTGTTTTGGCAAATCTACACACACACACACACGCACACGCACACGCACACGCACACAAGATCTGTAGGAGGAATCATATAGAAAAGCTGTTTATCTTGCCCAAATCCCTGTTATTCTCTCCTCTCATTTCATACCTCCTCCTCTGTCCCCCAGGTAATTCTATTTTTTTTTAATTGAGTTATAGTCAGTTTACAATGTTGTGTCAATTTCCAGTGTAGAGCACAATTTTTCAGTTATTCGTGAACATATATATATTCATTGTCACATTCTTTTTCACTGTGAGCTACCACAAGATCTTGTATATATTTCCCTGTGCTATACAGTATAACCTGTTTATCTATTCTACATATTCCTGTCAGTATCTACAAATTTCAAACTCCCAGTCTGTCCCTTCCCTCCCAACTCCCATCCCCCCTCCCACCTGGCAACCACAAGTTTGTATTCTGTGTCTGTGATTCTGTTTCTGTTTGCATTTATGTTCATTTTTTTTTTAGATTCCACATATGAGTGATCTCAATGGTATTTTTCTTTCTCTTAAACATTTGATAAAATTCAACACCCATTTATGATAAAAACTCTCACCAAAGTGGATATAGAGGGAACATATTTCAACATAATAAAAGCTATATATGACAGACCTATAGTACTATAGTACCTATAGTACTCAATGGTGCAAAACTCAAAAGCTTCCCACTAAAATCTAGGACAAGACAAGGCTGCCCACTATCACCACTCCTATTCAGCATAGTCTTGGAAGTCCTAGCCACAGCAATCAGGCAAGACAGAGAAATAAAAGTGATCCAAATTGGAAAAGAAGAGGTAACAGTGTCACTATATGCAGATGACATAATACTATATATAGGAAACCATAAAAGGTCCACAGAAAAACTACTAGAACTAATTGAAGAATTCAGCAAGGTAGCATGTTACAAGATTAACGTACAAAAATCAGTTGCATTTCTTTACACTAATGGTAAATCAACAGGAAAAGAAAGTAAAGAAACAATCCCCTTTATAATAGCACCTAAAGTAATAAAATACCTAGGAATAAATCTAACCAAGGAGGTGAAAAACTTATACACAGAGAACTATAAAACATTGATAAAGGAAATTAAAGAAGACTTAAAAAAATGGAAAGATATCCCATGCTCTTGGCTTGGAAGAATCAATATTGTCAAAATGGTCATACTGTCCCCCAGGTAACTCTTGTTGAAACCTACTGGAGTCATTCATTCTCAGCAATGTGAACATCCTCTGGAAACTTGTTGGAAATCCACACTCTCAGACCTGACCCTAGACCTAATGAAATCAGACACTCTGGTGGGGGGGGGGCACAGATAACCTGTGTTTTAACAAAACCTTCAGATGATTCTGATGTGTGCTAAAGTTTGAGAATTGTTGATTTAGAATATATGTATCTCTACATTTTTCTTTGCTCATACAACCCTATACATTCATATATGTAAATACAGGCTTTAATGAAATTATTTAAAAAACCTGGATCTTATTATGTAAAATTCTGTATCTTTTCCAGCTCAGCATTACTTTGTGGAAATTCCTGCAAGTCATCAGGTGTAGCTCCAACTCCTTTTATTTAATAAATGGGTGTGGGTCAAGCCACTTCCCTGTGGATGGGTATTCACTAGACATTATTGTCCATATGTCCTTATTTATTGATATTTTTATCCTTGTGAGATAGGTTCCCAGGAGTGGAATTGCTAGGTGAAGGATGTACATACTTCAAATTTTAATGATCCATTTGCACGTGAAAGGTAACAGTTCCCATTTTATTCAACTTTCAGAAATATTTAGTATCTAGTTCTTTAGCCCTAACATATGATAATTATGAAGTTGGGGGTTAGGTATGCACTTTCACTGTGCAAAGGAAGGTAGCATGTTAAATTTTATATATTTTATAAAAGTTGAAAAAAATCCCCCCCCCCTTTTTTTTTCCCCGTGGAGCTTCATTTCTGCTGTTTCTCGAATTCAGGCTGATTTGAGCATCTAATCCATGGAGAGGTTTATAACATCTGCAGAGGGTGTGTCTGTGAAACTTCGCGTGTGGGCTCTTGCTCTCCTCCACCCTTGAGACGTGGTAATCGTAGCAATTGACTGAGAAGAGTAATCATTTCTTTCTCTGGAGGCTGCAGATTGTATAACCATTTGGACAATGGAGTTTCAGCTTCAGTAGCTTGTTGCCGGCTGGAGCTAAGTGGCTTCCCTAGTCCCTTAGCATTTTATGTTTGTTATTCTTTTATTCTGAGTTACAGTGTCCTGCTGAGTTTGGTCCCAAGTACGCTGGTTGCTGTTGGGCTCACTGTGTATAATTGAAGGTGTAGTCTAGTGTTTGGTGATCTGATCAGCACTTCAAGTGGCTGAGATGAAACTTCCACAATCAACCTCTTCTATTTCTGGGGCTTGGTATAGTGTCCTGGAATCTTTGGCTGTGCACACTCCCCTTAGTCCCAGCCTTCTGGAGGGATGATCTTAGGACAGGGCGCAGGGAGGCAGTTTCCTATTGAGGCCTCCACGAGTGACTTGGCTTTGTTCTGCACTCACCTGGCAGACGCCTCCTTCCTGACTCCTGCAGATTCCTTCTGGCTTCTGGTTCCTGTCAGAGGAAATCCTGTCCTCCAGAGGCTGCCCTTTCTCTGCCTGTGGCTCTGTAGCCCCCAATGGGCTGACCGGGACCAGCCTCTCTTGACCATGAACTTGGAATCTCAGTATGTGAAGGCACTTTGGAGACCTTTGCCTGGCTACCCCCACTTTGCAGATGGTGAAATTAAGGTTCTGAGAGGGAGAGTCACTTGTTTGACAATGTTAACTCAGCTGGCTTGACACTTAGGATTTAAATGCTGTATTGGGAGCCATAAAATTTTTTTTGCTCAGTTTGTTAATGTCAGATCCACAATAAGCCTGGGATTTTCCCACCTTCACTGGCTCATTAAATGACCTTCCTCATTGCACTGTTCCCGTGACTTCATTTCCCCGTTGGCCTGGTTCTCAGGGACCCCTTTTTGTCCTTTGCTGCCCTGCAGTCTCCCTTGGAGCTTTACCACATGAAGAATAGTGCTGCTTCTTGGACCTTCAATTAAAGTATCTCCTTTCTCTTACATGTTTTTGTCCTGCTAAAGGAGGCTGCTTGTATCTAAGTCTAGGCAGACCCTGACCCTCTAAAGCTCATTTGCTCACAAAAAGCTGGGCCTGCTAATTGCTGGTCACTTGCGCCATCAGGCTCTCAAGCTCAACTTAATAGGAAGTTCCTCAGCTCCGGTGTCACGGTGCGGACGGGGGTGTCTGTCAGCACGGGTCACTACGGCGAACTGCGGCTTTGAGAATGGAATCAGGAGGGAGGGCTTTTGCCTGAAATGAACTTCTAGATCACACGTTTACTTTGTGCAAGTTTGTTTTTAGCAAATTATACCAACATTACCTGTGTTGTGACTTAAACGCAGCAGCGTGAGCATCTCAACTAACTGCTGCGCGCTGGGCGGCTTCCTCCATCGCGGTCTGAGTGGTGCTGGCTGAGGTCACCTCGCCTTCGTGGCTCTTGCTTTCTACCAACTTAAGTTGACCTTTTCCTGCCTTGTCTTTCTCTGCCTGGTCCTGCTTTTTCCTTTTTGCCTTTTGTTGTATTTTCCTTAAGGAGGGGCAGACAAATCCCAGAGCACCATGCTGTTCTAGCCACAGAACAGGAGAACCTCGGTAACTGCATGACCCTGCCTGGCCAGCAGCCACAGGGTGTCAGCTCCTGTGAAGAGGTGAGCTCCTTAGCTGCTGTGAGAGGTGGCTGGATGGTTCTGGCAGGAGCGGAGGGGAAAGACCACTTCTCAGACCCCTGCAGAACTTTGACTTAGAGATGTTGCCTAAATCCTCCCTTAGCTCCATCCCTGTACAGAGTTTTAAAGAAACACTACCCTTTCCTCTCAGCACAGTGGCACTTTATGGTGCCCCCTTCTGTCACCACGAGATGACAGACTTCTGAGGAAAGGCCTGAGGGTAACAGGTATGACTGCAGGAAACTGCAGGAAGAATTAGCCCCAGCGCTCAGCCTCTTGGAAGGAATGTCTTTGCCGGTGTGGGCTGGAGGCTGGGGATACATAAGTACCAAGTGTTCTTAAAGTCTGATTGTCACATGTCCCATATTTTGGTGACAGCCTCCACAATTTTGGGTAATGTGCAGCCTTGTGTGTTTTTTTTTTAACAGAGCTCACAGTAATTGACATTTTTCTTCTATTTGATTTTTTAAAGATGTATTAGCATCTTAAGCAAGAATTTTAAGCATGAGGGGTGTGGGTCAGATATGTCTTTGGGAGAACCCTCAGCAGAAGAATAGGATATGAACCAGTGAAAAGGTTTTATTTCCATGTTCTGGAAATGCGGCTCCAACAGAGGGTGTGATGTGTAGCGATCCTGTGTTTTCAGCAGAACCTCCCCCGCACCCCTGAGGGTGTGTGCTTGTGGGTTGAACACCGCTGTCTCGCGCTCCTGCCTCCTTTTCCTCTCCAGAACTTACACAGTTTGGCTTTAACCTTGTTTTCTGTCTTGGTTTGTTTTTCTCAAAACTGGACACATGAAAGGCACTAATTTGGCTCTTGCTTAATGTAAGTTTTTTTCTTAAGTCCTGTCCAGGGCAGTGTACTATTCTAGTCACTAAGGATGGAGAGGGGAAAAGAAAGGGTCCCAGGACCCTATTCTGCAAGAGTCCACTTGAGAGTGGAGAGATGGACAATGAGTACGTAAGCAAGGGAAAATGTGAGAGTTTTAGCCAGCAGCATGCCTTAGGACAGCACAGCAGTAAGCCATGGTAGAGAATGGTGTGTGTGCGTGAGAGAGATCTGATAGGTTAGGAACCAGGATCCCCAGGGAGCCTTCTGGTAAAGGATCAGAAAGCACCAAGGCCGTGAGGTAGGAATGAGCCTCATGCATCTGAGGGACAGCAAAAGGCTGACGTGGCCGGCGCCCAGGGAGCGAGAGGAGACAGGTCAGGGAGGTGGGCGAGCCCAGCTCGCGGAGAGCTCTGTGGCCGAGGTGACGGAATAAGTCAGGGTGGGCGTCAAGGGGGGAAGTTGCCTGATCTGATTTATACTTTAAAAATGTGTTCTTGGTGTCCAGGAACTCCGCTGGGCCTCCTTCAAGTTACACTGTCTCTTCGTCTGTTGCACTTTTCTCCTTGCCTGCTTACTTGGACGTTCCCCGGGCCCACGCCTTCCTCCCCTCTGGATGCGGCTCATCTCCCCGTGTTTTTCAACCACAGCTCCTCCTTGGAGACTCCCACACGTGGGCCTCCCCTGACCTCTGCCCACGCTGCACCTTCTGTTTCCAGCTGGCCTGTTTGCTAGTTCTACTTAGTTATCCAGCCTTGGCTTCAAATCCAGACTGTTATATTTTTAAGAAGTTTTTCAAGTTCTCCTCTAAACCGACTCACTTTCTAACTTCCTGATTTCTGTTACCATACCACTATTCTCCCAGGCACCCCGGATTGAAATCTGAGTTTTCCTCATTCCTCTGTCATTATCTCCTGCACTTGACCAGCCATCCAGACATGCTGATGGTCACAGCCATCTTTTCTCTCCCTGCTATGATTCTAATTCATCTTTAGACTCTTTGGAGTTGCCTGTTTCTCAGACTTTACTCCCCCTACAGATACTAGTTATCATTTGCATCCATCTTTTGCTTTGCAGCCATATCCTCTCTTTCTTCTAATGAGACAAGTCCTCTCTCTACCTTGGTGGGCTTTTCTTCATTCTCTTATTTGCAGAACTTTGCCTGAATTCCAGGTCCATAACCAGGAATATCCTCAGATAAGAATGGGATATAGTGTTGTATCTAGGTTATGACACTAGAAAGCTGTACGTTGGTATCTTTTTGGCAGTTTTCTAAGGCTTGGTTTCACTTTATGGGTTAAGTTACCATTTTGGAAGCTGCTTCTTAGCTTCCGGGTCTGTCAGCAACAATCAGGATGTATGGTACCCCATGGTGACTTGGGTATAGCCTGTGGCCTGAAGGGCTAGGCTTCCCAAAGTTGAGGCTAATTCAAAGAGAATTAAAGCTTCTTGCTTAAAAAAAAGAATTAGAAAAATTAAATTGCTATTAAATAATACTAGATTCACACTTAAGTAGGACAGATCATTTGGGACAAAATAGACACTTGTGTCCAATGAAATAGCTTAAAAATCAAACATTTCTAATAAACCTGTTATGTGCTAAACACTATACAGTATACTCTTTAATGAGATCCCATTTAATTTTACAAAGCCCTTGTGGGATAAGAATTAGCCTCCATTTACAGATTAGAAAATTGGGGTTCAGTGAAGCAAGGTGGTATTCCTTCATCAGCATGTATTTACCTGGGCTGGGGTCTGTGCTTCTCACAGAACTGGGTGAGGTATGACCACCCGGCTGAATGCCATTGGAACTTGGATTTGAACCCCAGATCTTCTGACTCTCAGGCCAGGGCATTCTCGATTATACCAAATGATCCCATGAACACAGACATTTATCCTTTGTTATATCGAAATAGCTAGTGCAATATCCAGTGTACTGTAGACTTTCAGTAAATGTTTGCTGATTGAATTTCTAGAAAATCATTGAGGAGGAGACAAGCTTGCTCTCTGATCCTTTATAGGAACATTCTAGACAATGACTGGTCACTTGGCGGTGGGGGGGGGTGTCCAGTTGACAAGATGGTTGATAATTAAAGATGGTGCTTGGTCACATCTGTGAAATTCTACAAACGCCTTACTCCATGAGCTCCAGCCCATACTCTCTTCTCAGTTCCTCATGAAAGTCATACTTCTTCCTACCCCAGGACATTTGTATGTGCTATTCTCTCTACCTGGCTGGCACAGCCTTGCTCCCTTCCCCCTTTAATTCTTATTATGCAAGTTTCAGCTCAGATGTCACACCCTCAGAGTGTTCTAGACACTCTACATTTTATATTTTTGAGAGAGTTTTGTTTATTGTTTTAATGTAGCTTCTATTTAGCTTGTGAACACCAGGAGAGCAGAGATTTAAAATTTTGTGTCCACCAACTTTCCCTTACCAGTTTAGTACCATGTTCAATAAATATTTGTTGAATGAAGACACTACTCTAATTTAGTTCCATTCAATAAACAGTGTTCTGGTTCATTCTGGAGCACGCTTTAGTTTTGTTTGCTTATTTCTGTACTGTTACGCACATTTTCCCAGCAGGTGTGTGGCTGTCCCTGTTTGGGGATGGGGACAGTCCTGTTAGTTTTTTGTTCTCTAGGTGCACAAAGAATCAGAAGGAAGATCAAGCAGGAGAGGGGGTTGCTGTCATCATGATGGTCAGGGAATTGGGAGGTTTGGGGGCAACATGTCCCAATATTTGAATCTTAACTAAATTTGGAAGGTACCACATGGGCTGTACCAAAATTAGGCAATACATTAAGGAAGTCTTTGTGAGGAGGACAATTCTTAGCTGAGAATTCAAATTGAACAGAAGATTCCTGAAGAGCCCCCTCACTCAGGAAGGATGATCTGTGAACCATGTTGCATGAACTCCCCCCACCCTGCTTCTTTGGCGTTTTTACTAGTATCAGCCAATACGCATAGTTACTATGCTCCATGTCTTTGGGGAAAAAATATCATGGTGCTCCTACCTTACTTGTTGAGAGCACCTTGTTGTTTTCACACATGAGCTATTTCATTAGGACCACACGGTACTCTTCAGCAGAAGAGGTGAACTTAGGGATTTTAAGTACTTGCCCTGGTGCAGTCCTGTGTGCAGTGATTCACATGACAAATTTTATGAGCCAAGTATACTATACGAGATGCAGGCAGGGACAGATCCAAGTTTTGTGGGGCCTGAAACTTAGGCAATTTGAAGAGTTCTCTTTCAGAAAAGTAATATGAAACTATAAATATAAAATTAGATTGAAAGTGAGTATACTGAGAGATTATAAAATTTGAAAAAGCTGACATCTATAAATATGAAAAATATTCTCAATATTCTTCTTAGCCAGATCCTGAAAATGCCCTCAGCCACTCCAGTGTCACCCAGTGGGAAGGGATGTGTGTCTGGGGGAATTTGAATGGAAAGAGATGGCACACTTCACTGTGGTTCAGGCATCTCTCCCACCTCCACCTCCAGCATAAAATGTAGAATGATTTTATTAGATTATTTTTCCTGTAAAATTTCACCCAGCACACTTCAGCTGAACACCAGGCCATAAGCAGATTTCCCAGGAGTCCATGTTGTTTTCCTCTGGGTGTGGTGACCACTCCAGATGCGTACAAATCAAACTCTATCCCATTTTTAAAAGAATCTTACTACTGTGGATTAGACAAAACCAACTGTGTGAATGAGGCTTAGGGTCTTCCCAGGGCTTGGAGGCAGCCTCATAAACCAGGAGCCCTAAGCTTAAGCTTTATCAGCTTGATGGTAAGTCTATCGCTGAGCGCACAGTATACGGAGGAAAAAGGCTGCTGTGCCCTTACGAGCACTAGTGAGGGGGCAGTCACACACTCACAGCAAGCGCGTGGTGATCATGTGATAAATGGTTGGACAGAGACAAGCTGAGGATGCTCCTGAAACCATCAGAGGGCTCAGGGAATGCTTCTCAGAGGCACCTGGGTTCAGAAGAATGAGTGTCAGGGGGCAGGCAGGAGAAGAGCGGCCCAGGTAGAGGGTGCTGACTGAGAGGGTGCAAGCCCCGGTAAGAGCTGCCTGATTTGAGGGGAGGGTTGGGGTGAGCGTGGAGAGGAGGATGATGTTCTCGTGAGGGCAAAGCTGGCACTGAAACCCAGGCTTCCAACCGTGCCCCGCTGTACCATGTTGTATGATGATTTGTGCCTTTTCTGTGTTCTTCTACTTAATTTGGCAAACTCTTTTCTCCTAAATGTAGAGGGAGGACATCCTTCAGCCTTTTCTGACGGGTAGCGGAACTACTGAGGGAAGAATCAGCAACTTGAGTCGGGGAAGGGACAGGGGACAGTTTCTGAATAACGGTGATAGTTATACTCCTGGGACAAGTCGCAGGAACCCTTTGAGGGTGAATGGCTGTCAGGGTTCTGTATTTCCCCAGGGAAACCTTTAAACCTTCCTCCATTTGTGAAGATCAGTAATAGGGACAGGGATCCACTAGAGACAGAAATTTAGGGGGAAACTCATGAAGCAGTTTGGAAACTGTTGCTGGTATAGACCATGTTAAAGACTGCTTCTCGTCTGTGAAATTTCCAGAGACTTTTGTGCCAACTTGGAATTTGAAATGACCAGGCTGTGGAGCAGCATACAGATGAGGGCTGGTCTCTGTGGGTGATCTGGGATGTGGGGAGTGGTGAGCATGGAAGGGAATTTGAAAATCTAGGTCACTAAGGCCAAATACATCAAAACATCTGGCAGTAATCATTTATTGTTTAGAATATGGCTGTAGTTATTAAAAGTGACTTTCTAGAAAGAGGAAATATAGCTTCTTGTGTCCCTTGAGAACAGATAACAAAAAATCTACAGAAAAAATGAAATGATTACTGAAGTATTCATTTTTCAGCAGAGATTTTTAGCACATTATTTAGTAAAACTGCATCATTAAAACATTAATCCATTTAAATGTGCTTGGCCATCCATAAATTTATACGTCAAATAGGTATCACACATCTTGCCATTTATACTCATCATAAAGTGTTGTGAAAATGGGGTGGTGCATATTTTGTTAAGAAACTGAAAATACTTTGCATGAATTGCAACACAAAGCATTAGTGGGAAAAAAAACATGAGTTGAATGACTGTGTGTGAAGTCCATGATCGGCTTTCATAATCAGATGTCTGCTTTTCTTTTGAATTATGACTTTATGGTTTAAAAAAATACCTTCACTGTATTCTTCTTTAATAAAGGTGTTTTGGAAAAGTTACACATAAATAAAATCATATTTTAGCAGGAGGATGCCCTATTTGATAAAACCCAATTGACTATACTTCAATAAAAGCTAAAAAAACAAAAAACAAAGCAAAACAAAAACACCCCAATGGTGGATACTCTTGAAAATCACACCAGATTGTATGTTTGAATTTAGATTTTTATATGCTAGATTAGTTTGAACTAGGAGCACCCTATACATCTTTGTATGTTCTTGAATTTTAAAAAGGTATTTTTATACATGGGTGGTAGAGGATTAAACATGAAACTACGTGATATTTGTCAAAAATCACTGACTGAATTCAATAGGCAGCTACCCGCTGCCCCCCGGGCAGAACAGGGAAGAAAATGGGCTAAATTGTGGTGGCTGTAAGTTAATATGTGACAATTTGTTGGTGGAATTTCTGTGGGCAGCTGCCATTGTGCTTTCAGTAGAAGGAGACATGACTGGGAGGGACAATGAGCCATTAAACTGCATGTGGTCCTGGATTAAAGAATCGGGCATACAGAATTTGTGGAGCATTTTTGATGGTGGAAAATTGAAAGTATCTTTAATTTCCACAAATGAGTACGTAAATTTATGGTTCATTAATATACCCCGTCCCCCACCACCATGCCTAACCCCTGGCAATCATTAATCTTTTTTCCATCCCTATAATTTTGTCATCTTGAAAATGTTACGCACATTGTACAGCATGTGATCTTGGGAGGCTGGCTCACTCAGCGTAATGTCCTTAAGATCCATCCAAGTTGTTGTGTCAGTAGTTTGCTCTTTTTCATTGATGAGTAGCATTCCACAGTATGAGCAAATCACAGTTTAACCAGTCACCTGTCATAGGGCATTTTGATTGCTTCATATTGGTTGTTATACATAAACCTGCTGTGAGTAATTGTGTGGATGCAATTTTCACTTCTCTGGGATAAACGTCCAGGAGTGCAGTTGCTGGGTTGTGTGGTTAGTGTATGTTTCATTTTGAAAAGAAGGACTCAGCTGTTTTCTGGAGTGGCTGTACCTTAATCCAGTCACACCAACGATGCGTGAGAGATCCAACTTCTTTGCTTTCTTGTCCACATTTAGCATTGCCACTATTTTTTATTTTAGCTCTTCTAATAGATGATAGCTTATTATGGTCTCTGGTACAAACTTTCCCTCTTTATTCTGATAAAATATGCATAACTCACTTCAATACTGTAACTGTAAGTGTACAGCTCAGCAGCATTAAGTACATTGACACTGTTGTGCAACTGTTACCGCCATCCATCTCCAGAACTTTTTCATCTTCCAAAACTGAAACTCTGTATCCATGAAACAGTAACTCCCCATTCCATCTTTCCACAGCCACTGGCAACCACCATTCTGTTTTCTGTCTGTGAATTAGACTAGTAGGTTACTTCATGAGTGGGATCATACAATGTTTGTCCTCTTGTGTTTGGCTTATTTTATTTAGCATAATATTTTCAAGGTCTGTCCATGTTGTAGCATGTGACAGAACTGTATTCCTTTTAAAGGCTGAATAATATTCCATTTGATGGAGGAGGGTATAGCTCAGTGATAGAGTGGGTGTTTAGCATGCACAAGGTCCTGGTTTCAATCCCTAGTACTTCCATTAAGATAGATAAATAGATAGATAGACAAACAAACAAACAAACCTAATTACCCCTGCCCCCCCAAATTCCATTCTATATGTACACTGCACTTTGTTTATCCATTCATTTGTTGGACATTTGGGTGGTTTCCACCTTTGCTATTGTGGATAATGCTGCTATATGAACATTGGTGTACAAATATGAGTCTCTGCTTTCAATTCTTTTGTGTATATATTTAGAAGTGGAATTGCTGGATCACACGGTAATTCTATGTTTAATTTTTTCAGGAACTGCAAAACTGTTCTCCACATTGACTGCACTGCTGTTCATTCCTATCAGCAAAACATTGCACAAGGATTCCAATTGCTGTGTATCCTCGTTTTTCTGTTTTTGATACTAGCCATCCTCGTGGATGTAAAATGGCCTGGTATAGATTTTGATAAAGATATTTGAAATGTTTACACAGTTGTCCCTGTAGTAGGGATTATTGATTAGGGCCCTTCAGACCTTTCAAACTGCAACCCGTTTTCACTCTTGCTCAGGATGAGATTAAAGCTAATTTACACATCAGTCTGAAATTAGAGCTATTTCACACAGAGTATGAAAAAATAGAGACTCTGGTTCCTCATGGGGTTTCCTGTGGGAATGGGACTCCCTAAGGGGTGGAGCTCAGGATGGTTCTCAGGTCCTGCGCCTGGCCAGCCCTGGGAGCCCCAGGGAGGACATTAATCAGACAAATGTCTCTTGTGCTCACATGCTTACCTTCAGGCAGTAGGGCAAGTCAGGTTATGGACCTTGCCTCTTTTCCTTTCACACTTTAGTACAATAATTGGGAAGTCTTTTAAAATTGTACCTATCCTTTGCCAAAAGTATGTGTGTGTATTGTGGATATTACCTATGTGTGTAAACTGCACATTCGCTTTCCATGGTCATCTTGGCTTAAAAGATGATTTTTTTTTTAAAAGAAGTGACTTAACATGGGTGTCTTTGTGGGCAGGAGTGTGGGGAGGTGCTATGATCTGAATGTTCGTATCTCTTAAAATTCGTATGTTGAAATCCTAATGCCCAAGGTGGTGGTGTTAGCGGCTGGGGCCTTTGGGAGATGCTTAGGTCGTGAGAGCGGAGCCCTCGTAGATGGGCTTAGCGTCCTTATAAAAAGACCCTAGTGCGCGCTCTTGCCCCTGCTGTCATCTGAGAGTATAGTGAGAGGCAGACCCTCACCAGGCTCCTAGTCTGTGGGGACTTGATCTTGGACTTCCCAGCCTCCACAGCTGTGAGACATGGATGTCTCTTGTTGCTAAGTCACCTGGTTTATGGTGTTTTGTTAGAGCAGCCTGAACAGACTGGACAGGAAGGAGTGGGAGAAGGCGTTCAGGACATTTCGTGCCTTAACTGGAGCTTGCTGGGAGGTCTGTGCCTCTCCCTGGGAGACTGATGAGTGTTACTGTGTCGGCCACAGGGTGTTAAAGGCCCTGGTTGGGGAGGGGTCCACCCACTGACCCAGGGTAGGTCAGTGAATCTTTTGGAGATACCTAAAAACAAAACAAAACAAGAAAGAAAGAAAAAAATCCCACCATTTCCCTGTAAGAAGGGAACCGCTTCAGTCTCTTTGTCGTTGGAAAACCCAGACAGCCATTCCACGTGCAAACCCAGCCAGCCCAGGGTTGTTAGTAAGCTAGGCTGTGAACCAACTGAGGGTTATTACTGTTTTTTTAAAAAAGACTTTTAAAATGAAAACTTGGATGTGAAAATAACTTAGAAACCACAGGAGGAAACTTGAAACATAATTATGATACAGCAAACTTCATGTGCTGGGAGCCTGCAGTCTCACAGCCTTGCTAGAGCTGGGGTCCCTGTGAGAGCTCCTGGTAGTCAGGAGAACACACTCTGGGTTATTTTCAAGCAGCGATTTATGGCAGGGCAAAGATGGCCATGAGTTCTGAGAGGTGGGAGGTTTCTGGTGAAGGACAGTCTGCACGTTGACCTTGACTTCTTCCAGAGTTGGCTTTGACTAACCGGCTTTCCTTGACACTAAGGGTGCAAGTGAGTTTTACCTGTTCGTTTTTGCCCCACCCCTTCTGTTTTCCTTTAAGTAGTTTCCTTAAGTAAGTTTCCTTTTATCTTGGCCACGTGGTCACCTTTATTTGCCAGATTTTTTCTTGGCCTGATTTAGGCAGGAGGCATTTTGATTTCCGTTTTTCTTTGAGTTTTTCTTTGTTCTTTTCCTGACTTGCTCAGTAAGTGTGCCATTAGATTTCGATGCCCTAAAGTGACAACTGCTCTGTGTCCCCAGGAAGGCCCCATTCCACCTCATCACAAAGCTGTTAAATCGCTTGAGCTGGGGTTTGTGATTGGCCAGCAGGCCAGCAACCACCACAATGTTACCGTGTCTGGTGGGAGAGCTCCAAGATTAGCGGGCAGCCTCAGCAGGTGTCAGGACGTCTGGTTCACTGGGATAGCATCTGGTGTGTCATGGTCGGGTTTCTGCACTGCCGTTTGTTCATATTTGACAGATGCAGGGAAAGTAGGTAGGAGGTTCATGGAGACGGTCTGAGTAGGGTGGGTGGAACACTTCTGTGGGTTGAAAGATTTTGGAAACTGAGGTACTTAGACATTTCAGAATTGAGATGCTTCTACTTGTGGCCTGTGACTCTGCTTTTCTTAGGTGGCATTTTAAACCCATGAATTGCTTTGTCTTCATAAAACATTTAAAACAAGTGGAAGATGTCTTATCTATTGGAAGCCACTGACACGTGGGGATAGACGCAACCAAGGCAACCATCCTTATTGAAAAAGAAAAGCTTTATTACAAAAAACTTTGAAGATATACCCTTCCCTGCTCCCTCCTACTTTGAGTTACACCCCTCCCTGCTCTGTTCTCGCTCAGTTAACAATCTGCTTTACTCAGGCCATGCCCCCACCTTCTCTGTTGACCAGTGCCAGCTTCGCACCTTCTACCCAATACCACTCTCGTTCCAGATTTTGGTTAACTGTGTGACATTTGAGGTGAACATTGGTCAGCACATGTCATTTGCCGAGTAAGCACTCAGTCAGTGTTCATTGTGTGGACTAACCATACACTGTGATCAGCATCATCCTTCCAGTTTTTCTATAAATGAAAACCACCAAGTGGCCACTGTCCCAGCTAGACAGCCTCTGTCTCCAAATCTTGAGTGTGTGCATCTCTGAAAGAAGAGCTGGCCGTTTGACTTTATGTATTTATTTTAAAGGATGGGAAAGGAGGAGGTGGGGGGCCGAGAAGCCCACTGAAGGAGATCTAGTCTTAAAGGGCCTGCTGTGCGCTGGGGGAAATACAGTTTCTGGCCAGAGTTTCCAGGGATTGTGATTTCCGGGACCCCTTTAGAAGTTTGAAGGATATGTTTTTATAGACCATGTTGTCATCTCAGATGCTGATCTCCAGAGACAGGAACGGTGCTGGCAGTACATGAAGTGGCTTCCCAGCAGGCATGTGAGTACGTGCCGGTGACTGGCTGTCCACAGCTGCTTAGACCCATGTTTCGGGAGTGCTGGGGGTGTGGGAGTGTACTCATGACTGCTGCTTTTTGTGGTGGTGAACTCAACTCAGGTAGAATAAACTGTTGATCCAGGATGCTTATGTAGACGGTCCAGCAGCCTTTGAAACTCTGAGTGGAACTGAAGCAGCCAAGGCTCTGGGTGTTTGCACACCTTCTGACCACACTGCTTCAGAAGGGCTCCTGGGTGAGAGAGTCAGAAACAGCTCAGACGGGAGGTAGTTAAAATCCACTTTGTTGTTTTTAGCCTCTGAGGTAGACTATTCAAATGAAGGCCATTAAAAATCAACCACTCGGCCAACAAGAGAACACTGAAAGTGATTTTGCTTTCTGTGTGTCAAAGTTAAGTGGACCATGGGGAAACATACAGCATCGTAAAGAAGATCCTGTTAAAGTTCATGTATTATCATTTGTCTGTTTTCTCACTGGCACGTGAGCTGTGAGAGCTGAGACTGCCCTTCACTGCTGAGTCCTGGGTACCATGCCTGGCACAGAGGAGGTGCTCAGTAAGAACTGATTAAATGAATGAAACTTACATAAGGGTCAATGTCATTGAGCCTTAAATTTACAGACTCTGACTTGTAGCAAGGCTCTAGGTTAACTAAGAAGGTTGGAGAGAAAAATCTCCGTGTGTGACTTACTTTCCATTGGACAAGGAGACGTTTGGGTAAAGATAAGACAAGTGGTGGTTACTTACAGGAAGTCAAGGTGGTACCAGTGGGGTAAACAACCTCCTTGATATGTGTCCTCTTCCTAGCTCATCCCTTTCCTTTCTCCTCCCTTCCCTTATGATCAGCAGATATGTATAAGTAATGTGTGACTTTAGCCCTTAACTCAAAGGAGGGGGAATAAAGCTCAGAATTTGTGGACATATATTAAAATCACCACAGTAATTAATAAATATTTTATAGAAGGGAGTTTGAGGTGGTTACATGACCAACTACATAATTTGTGGGGTCCAGAACAAAATGAAAGTGTGGGACCCCCATGTTCAAAATTATTAAAACATCTCAGGATGGGAGCAGCAGAGCAGAAACCAACTATGAGCCCTTCTGAGCACGAAGCCCTGTGCAGTCACACAGGCTGCACACCCGTAAAACCAGCCGTGAGGCTAATCAAGTCCTGCCTTTCCTTAAACATTGGCCCATTAATTTTAGCATTCATTCGTGTGTCTTCCTACAGCAGTTACTACTGTGGTGTTTTATTGGTTACTTTCTATTTCCCTCATTCCTTCTATATTTGTTAATTGGAGTTCTTTTGTAAGGATTCATGATATTTATTTTATTCTTTGGGTTATAACCAAACACTATTGCTATTATTTAGTTGCTCAAGTTAGTCCAGCTTTGGACATCAGGGGCTCTTTCAGATCGGTTCTCGTGTCTCTGAAACGCTCTCATCTGTTTTGGTTCTTGTTGGAGACCTCCTTACTTTTTGGCAGCATGAGATGCTCCAGGATGATCTTGTATTTTCCATGGCTCAGCCACTTTTCCAAGGAGCCTTGGTTCTTTTTTATT
Source organism: Camelus dromedarius (assembly GCF_036321535.1). Lineage (NCBI taxonomy): Eukaryota > Metazoa > Chordata > Mammalia > Artiodactyla > Camelidae > Camelus > Camelus dromedarius. The sequence goes on from NC_087438.1 coordinate 48,528,876, forward strand.
GGAGACTGGTTTGTAGAAACCAGGGTCTGAGCACTAGGTATGCTCATTGCCACCAGAGTGTCACTGTTTCCAGGCTCTCTCAGTGGACAAAGCCTGGAAATGTATGTGTGTACGCTAACCCATGTGTACAGACATGTGTATTAAAATAAACATGAGTTCATGCTGATATCTTTGACTCCAGTTCAGCACCACAAGTTTACTGTAGTGTTCACTCTTTGCTTATAACTCTTTTAAGACAGTGAGAAACTTGACTCTTGTTAACTACATATATTTACTTATTTGTTCAAACTTGGTACACTTATAATTGCTAACCTGTACTCCTGTGAAATTTAGATTTACCAACTAGAGTACAGTGCTTGTGTCCACGCTAGGTGCTTTATCACTGAGTAGTTTTATTATCGATGAATGTTACTCTGTTAACATGGTGAATTACATTGGTATTTGAATGTTGAGCCAGTCTTGCATTCCATGTTGAAACCTGCTTGGTTGTGATATATTTTCCTTTTTATGTATTGCTGGATTTAATTTCCTGATGTTTTGTTGAGTTTGTTTCTGTGTTCACGAGGAATACTGGTCTATAGTTTTCTTCTCTTGTAACGTCTTTGTCAGGTTTTGGTGCTAGTGTAATTCTACTTTCGTTTGAAGAAATAGATTCCACGTATACAAACTAGGAGTCCTTCTTTGTTCATATAAAATATGAGGGAATAAAATGATTTGTAATACTGTGATGCTACAGGTAGGCCACCTTTTTGACTGAAGTGAAGGTGTTAGATCTCTTAATTTCTGTTTACCTTTCTCCACTTACTATGAGATGGGTGCCTTCTCCTCCTCTGTAAGTGGGTTGGTATCTGAAGTACACGCCATGGACAGTGCAGGTGAATATTTGTTGCTGAAACCGTGCCAGCTTCTCTGAGGGGCAGTGTCTAAAACTTCCAGCCTGCCTGGGCTCAGTTTGCATAGAATTTGCATGCATGTTAACCACTGGAGAAATGGGAAGTAAGTATTTGGAACAGGCACAAGGTTCAGTGAACTTTCCCCTTGAAATTACTAGCATGCTTCCATTATACATAGAACAATAGGAAAGTCCTCATTAAACTAGCAGAACAGAGGCATGTTCCCGCTCTTTGCATTCCAGGCTCTTAAACTAGTTGGTGAATTGCTCCTTTTTCAATCTCTTTCTGGGGAAAAATGGAAGGAAATAAGTGAGTTATATGGTAATATAAATCTTATTCTGGGATTGGAGATCATTCCTTTCTTTACTGATGTATTGAGTATAGCTATTCAAATATAAATACAATGAGCATTTTTTGAGAGGTTTTTAAAAAATCACTACTTACTGTGGTTTCCTCAAATATGATTGTATTTCCATACACTTTTACTTACAAATGGGGGAAATGCAGCAGCCCTAAGAAAATGAAACTATATGAAAGACAAATTTTTATGAAAATGCAGTATTTGATGAGGCAGTTATTTTTGTGAAAAAAATGCTTAGCCTCTCCACAATGGCTTTCTTTAAGTTAGTGTGGAAAACCTGTTTCCCAGGTGCCAGGCTGGTGAAACCTACTGCCCAGGCAGATCCTGGGGGGTCACTTCTGACATTTGTTCTCAGATGCATCCAACAATTCTCCCAGGACCTCTTGGTCTCTCTCTCTCTCTACTGCTTTCTTCATAACTGCTTTGTAAATTCTTCTTTGTTTTCATTCTCTTTCTCTCCCTCCCTGTCCTTTCCCCCTCTTCCTCCTTCCCCTCCCCCCTCTCCATCCCTCCCTCCCCTTCCTCCCTCCCCATCACCTTTCCCCAGTACTTTCACCCCTTTTTCCCTTCCGCCCTCTCCCCTCTCTTCTCTCCTTGCTATTGCCCTGATGTTGAGGATCCAGGGCTAGATGTCAAATCCTCAATGCTGTAATTTTTTTCTGACACAATTTTCCTTGCCTCTTGGGATGGGTGAGGATTGACTCAGGGGCAGGGAGTGGTAGGGTAAGGGCACAGGAAGAAAAATTTGGGCCACTGTGTCTTTCCAGGCCTCTTGACTTCAGTTCTGAACAAATAGAAGTTTCTGGCAGAACTATTCAAGATGTGATCTTGACATGTTTGTGAACATGACCACATGATGGTATTTTTGGAGGAAGGGGAGGATCAGCCAAGGGTCTGGTCATTCTGAATGCATGTTATGTTTGTATGATGGACTTTCGTGACTTGTGCAAGACCACAGACATTTCCATGGTAAGCTAAATATTTTTGTTTCTCATCTTGAAGGAAGGAATACAGAGTAATTGTATATACAGCTTCTGGGCTGAACTAGCCCTTCTTCCTCTCTTACTTGGCATTTTGTTTTGCCTTGTGTGCATGTGTGCGTGTATATGCAGAATTCGAAATGGCAAATGGATGTCTTTAAAGAGAAATCATTGGTTCCTTACCAGGGAAAATGAGGGAAAGGAAGAGGCTGAGCACACACTGAATTTTAGGTCTAAGGAAGAGGGGTGAGCTGGGAGAGGCAGGTCGAGCGGTCCTCTTGCACTTTAACTTCAAGGAAGTTATTAACCTCTGTGTGTCTTGGGGCCTCACAGGTTGAGTGAGGAGAATAATGGTACTTGGCCGTGTAAAGTGCCAGTATCTGTGACTGATGAAGATAGTTCCTTATCATCATCATCACCTCTGGGGCCAGATAGTGATCAGGGTCACTTGATAAGAAAAGGAAGCTTGAGGACAGGACTTGCAGAAGAACAAGTCAGACTCTAGGTTTGGGAACTGAGGTGCAGCAAGGTGTCAATACAATGGAGGTACAATGAAATGGGGAGGGCAGCTGGAACCCTGCTGAGAGTTTTGAGTAAAGGTTTGAAGGAGTGATGAGAGATGAAATCAGAACTGAACATGCCCATCCTTAGGGGACACTGAAGAATTTCACTGGGCATTAAAATGTGTCCAGTGATAATTCTGTCAGCAGAATAGAATGCCCAGGAAAGTCCAAGATCAAAAAAGATAGTACGTACAAATAAGTTTATTTTGAGGACATTCTTTGCTTTGCTTCATCAGCAGCCTTTTTTTTTTTTTAAATTGAGTTATAGTCAGTTTACAATGTTGTGTCAATTTCTGGTGTACAGCACGACTTTTCAGTCATACATGAATATACGTATATTCATTTTCATATTCCTTTTCACCATGAGCTACTACAAGATCTTGAATATATTTCCCTGTGCTATACAGTATGCTTCATCAGCAGTCTGATGACGTCTACCTGAATACAGCTTCTAGGCCATATGTCTGTATGTCTGTGTGTATGAGTGCTATTTAGGCAAACTTACCGGCCATCATGGGCACAGATCTTAAGAGTCCACGAAGTAAATTTTTACACATACATACTCATGTCATCACTACCCAGATGGAGACGTAGAACATTTCTAACACAGCCTGTGCCGCCTGCCAGTTATTACCCTTCCCAAAGGTAAACACTGTGCGTCTGTTGTCGCAGATTAGTTTCATGCAGTAAGAGATCTGAACTGAATGTTCTTCCTCCTGACATATTAGTGTTGAGAAAGTACAGCTTGAGCAAGACACAAATATGTCTAGATTAGACAGAAAAAAGGTCAAGTGAGATCTTGGTTATAGTATCTTTACCAACAACTCTGTTATCACTCCTTATACCAAGTGAATGCTAATTCGTGAGCTTAGCTCATTTCTTACCACCCGTGGAAAAACGTTTCTCCCATTGTGTGAGTCAGAGCTTTTAGTTGCAAGCTACAGTACTCTGGTTTAGGCAAAATGTAAAGTAGTAGGAAGATGGCTGGAAACCCAAGCTTGGAAAAGAGACAGGAGCCACAGCTGAAGCCTCGTCCCGTCCCTGGTGGCGTCCGGCTTTGGTGCTGCTGCCTCCCTGTGCCTCCCTGTGCAGTCGCCCCTGCTGCTGCCGTGGACCATCTCTGTGAACTCTGGGTCTTTAACGTCACTCACTCCAAATTCAGAGCCTGGAACGAGACTCGGTCTAGGTCACATGACTGCCAAGGAGCAGCAGAGGAAATGTCCATTTCCGTACTGTGAGGTAGGGTCTCGTCTGCCTCCAAGGCTCACACAATAGGTGATTCCCTAAAAATAGGAAGAGCTCTGGTGCTGTTCAGACAAAAAGAAAGTAAACAAAACCCAAAAGGCCAAATGTCAGCAACACTTTAAAGTTTCTTTTATTGCCAGTGTTATTTTAAAGCTGTTATTAGCTGTAAGAATAGATTTTATCTGTAGGTCACAGAACACCCACTACTATCTCAATGTGCTAGTCACTTTCTTAAGGAGCCATTAATGGAGCTGCTAACCGTCACCTCCTAGGAGTTAGTTCCTTGAGTTTTCAAATAAAATTATCTAGGCGTCATTTTGTGAATCTCTTCGCAAAAATATTCCAGCACTGCAAAGAAGTCTCACCCTGACCTGTAACTGAGTGGTGACATGTGCTAATCAGAGTTCCCTCTTTATACGCTTGCACGGTATCAGCAACCACAGCCCAGCAGTTGCTCAGTTAAAGCTGGGGTGTCACCAGCTTCATTTATTACAAAGAAGGAGGAAGTTAATCTCCTCTGATTTGAACTACAGGCTTATTTTAGGATGAAGACCAATCTGAATTTGGTTCATTTGCCCTTAAGGAGTTAAAAACTGCTATCAAGGAGAGCCTTTTTTTTTTTTTTTAATGACATGCTGTGGTGTTTTGGGCACCTATATTCCTTAATTATTGCATTCTGTGTTTTGATGGCAAGTTTTGAGAATTAGATGAAAATTCTTTGTAGGGACCACGTCGGTGTACGGCGTTGAGTGCAGAGGGCCTGTTTTGAGACCCGGTATTCTTTTTATCCATGTTGTTTGTTTGTGGTAGGATTCTGCACGCATTTTCTAATCTTCAGGGTCCTGGATTTAGGTTGTGTTTGTTTTGGTTGAGTGCGGCTGGGGGAAGACAATGCTTGCACCGACCTGACCAGCTGTGCTGCTCGGCAGTAGTTCTGTTCATCCCGTGTTTGCTGACAGTTCCGTGGCCCAGGGACCATCCTCCCACCCTGAGTCTGAGCACGGGCCTGCATTTGTTTCAGCTGGATTTGTTATGGAAACACCACTTCTCTCCTAACTGGCCAGCCCCAGATATTGTAGGTTCTTAGTTCGCAGAGTATGTTTTCCAGCATCATCTATGGTCACATCAGTGCTTTAAAGTCTTAGAGAAGACGTCTGTTTCAGCTAAAGGAATTTAGCTTAAAATACATAATATTTAATATTTCCTAATTCTAGGGAAAAATATGAATTCTAAGGCTTCGTGACTATTATAAAGTTCATATCGAGGGTATAAATCTCATGACTGAAAGATGCTGTTTGCTCCCTGTACATAGAACTTCCAAATGCTTCTCACTATGAAAAGCACACTGCTGCTGTTACCAATGACCTGTTTACATACTTAGAATAAAGTATATTACTTATTTGAATAGTTGATGAACCTAGAGAACTTATTGAGACAGAGAGTCCAGAATGAAGTTTAAAAAAAATCCTGAAAGAACCACCCAAGCAGATGCTCAGGTAGTTGGTGTTAATGATGGACATCCTGCCCTGGTTATGGTTTGTAAGTCATAGTCGCCTCTGTAAATGCAGGCCTGTTGCTACACTGACATGACAGGCTATTTGGTATGTTTGATCTGTCCCCATCGTAGACTCCAGCCTGAAACGTTAGTCCCTCTTTCTCCCTTCCTTTCTTGGTCACGTGACTATTTTTCCTGGGACTCTACCTGTTAAGTGGTTCATATCAGTGGGATCGTCAAACTTCTCTATTTCTTTTGCCTTTAACCCTGTCCTATTCGCCCTGTGAGTAATCTCCCCACTCTCGTCCCTGTAGCTGCCACCCCCCAACCCCAACCCCGAGTCCTTTCTGGGAAATCTCTGTAGAACATCAACATGGTATTTGGGGAAACCGGGAAGATGACAGTAACTTAGTTTGCATGCAGTATAACCACACCATTTCTAAGAATGTAGAAAGTAGTCATGTTTTTATTTATTATTAAATGTTTATTAATTACTACTTTTGTTTATTCAGTAAAAGTTTATCCAGTGCCAACTATACATTGGAAGTTGCCCTAGGTGCTGGAAATACGAAAAGAAGAGAGCTCAGGGTTTCCCAGGCATGAGATGGGGTAGGAGAGAAACTATAGTTACAGTGTATAAACCTGTGAACGTCCTGTGTTTAAGTTCATTGCTGTATCCATTGGAGCAGCACAGAACTGTTGCTGTTGGTCATAGAAATGAAATAGTATTTATTAAAATAGAAAATAGAATTCTTCTATGCACTAGTTAGGAAGAGCTCAGATCTCAAGGTTGGTTCAGGTATACAGAAGAAATGTAACTTCTTTCTAAGAAAGATTTGTCTTCCTAGTCCCCTCTCCACTGGGCAGGAGATAACAAAATGAGTCCATTCTAGAATATGTGGTCTGATGCAGTGATTAGGTAGCTCCTTCAGGTTTTGCATGCTTACTTATTTTGATAAACTACTCAGTCGCTCAGCTCTTTGGCTTTCTCCTCTGATCCTTTCCAGGATGGTTTTCTGCATGTATGGGGAGGGAAGTGAGGACTGGGGGTCCCCTGGCTCCATGCTCCAAGTCCTCTATGGACTTGAGCGCCTTGGGTGTCCAGCCGAGATCTGCCGATGGAGTCTGCAGCTGTGTAGTTTGTGGTTTGTCTCTTCCAGCTGTGTCAGGGCCTGGTTGTGCGTCTGAGCTGACCTTGACTTCGTCTCCTCTTAGCACTTGCTGACAGTCTTCTGGACCCCTTCTGTGGACTTGGGTGTCACCCCTGTAACCCCTGCCGTGGGGACATCTATTTGCCAGGCCAGGCCTGCTGCTTCTCAACTCACTTCCACCTGCATCTTCCTTAGGGTTGCACAGGAACTACTGGTCCCATCCACGCCACCCCAGAACTCAGATTGCCTGGGGAAAGCTAAATGCAGTCCTTGCCTCTGCCTGGCCTCTCCACATCTGTGTCCACTGTGCTCAGACCATCTCCTGGGCTGATGGAGGAGTGGCCTCCCCAAATTCTAGTGGGTCAGATCCACTCACTCCTGGAGTGCCCCTTAGCTTACTGACACCCTTTTTCATTACCAGAGAAGGGAGATCAGGGCTCAGATGCTTCCCCTTCTGCCCCTCCCTGTAATTCCCTGGTCCCAGGAAGGCATGGATTTGGGACTGTAGATTTGTTCTTTCTCCTGTCCTAGGGCCCCAGGCTTAATCTTTAGCTTTAATAAGAAGCTTTATCTTCTGTAGAAGAGACCATGATCTGAATTTTTCAAACTCTACCCTTGATAAACCCTGCTTTTCCAGCCCTTTGTCTTGCTGTAAAATCACATGTGACGTCGGAAGCAGACATTTCTCTTTTGTGTTCTGCTATAACGGTGCTCAGATGTCCCCTCTCCTCACTCCAAGTCCCCAGAACGCCAGTACTTCAGGCTGACAAGGGAAGAGTCACGTGCCCAAAATAACAGTGGAGGACGCACATCACTATTTTTCAAATTATTATCTTTGTCACACAGGTATCAGTAACTAATAAATAACTCTTTTTGTGATGGTTTAAAAATATGTGCATCACACTGTGGTTTTAGATACCTATATACTAAGGCACATAAATACGTCCCAAGTGCATGCTGACTGTTCCACGGGGCACGTGTTCCTAGAAGCTAAGCCCTCTGTGGTGCCCCTGGGATGGAAACCTCGATGAAAAGCAGGGCAGGTTATATTCCTCAGTAGGAAAAATGTACTGGTGATGATACTCCCAACTAAGTACTAGGTCTGACTGATTGTCAAGTGTCATTGAAAGAAAGCTCTACAGACCACCATGAAGTTAGGTGGAAACTCCTGCCTGGAGATGAGACCAGCCCTGGTTCTAACATTAATCCTGCCTGTCGGCACGCCTGCCTCGCAGGAAAATGGGTTAGAGTGAAAATGTGTTGTAAAATACTAATGAGTTAATGTGCATTAAGGTGTTCGGAGTATAGCAGTTGCCTTAAGAAATCTGAGGCATGAACATTGAAAGTATGCTTTCAGGTATGACAGTTTGGATTATAGAGACCATTTATAATCATTGTATCGTGCAGGTGGGAAGAGTAAATGACCACATGAGTAGGCATAGCAAGTGGCCCCTAAAGGCAATACGCATCTTTTGTATTGTATTGTTTGTATTGTATTGTATTGTATTTTTTAAACTACAGTTGACTTATAATAGTGTGTTAGTTTCGGCTGTGCAGCTTCAGATTCCTTTCCATTATAGGTTATTACAAGATATTGAATACAGTTCTAACATATCTCTCGGAAAGAATGAATCAGTGAGTGAATGATAGAGCCTTGGGGAACTAAGAGGCAGTTAAAAGAGGATGGAGCAAGAGAAAGTGGTGCCCTGGAAGGCAGGGGAGGGGAGAACTTCAAGAAATGAGTGGTTGTAGAAATTACTGAAGAGAGGCAAGGTGAGATTGCATTTGGCCATTAAGATGTCAGTAGTGGCTGTTGTCAAATTTCAGAGGTGCAGTGGGGTGTTAGCTATATGGTGGTGGGTTAGAAAGGGAGACACAGGGATTGCAGAACTTGACTACGAAGGGAAAGAGAGGATACAAGACAAGGGAAGAATTTGCCTTTGAAATGATAACTGAACTTGGACTTGTTGATAATCTCATTAAAGTGTCCATTGAAAATGAGGGGTTGGAACGGAAAAAGAAGAGGAGGACAAGTAAAACCTGACAAGGGGAGTCTGAATGCATTGATGGAGTTTGAAGAGAAGTGTCCTCCTCTGAGACTTGAGGGAAAATGTAAACCAGGGTCACAGTCTGGACCAAGGCTCTTTCTTAATCCAGGCCTTCCAATCTCATTCATCATTCTTCTGAAACAAATGAAACTGCTAGCTGTGAATGTGTATATGTTAACTTAGTCATTTAGCTGACCACCTTAGGATTTGAAGAACCAGTGGGGAAATTTGAAAGGCCCATGCCTATTTAAAAATAGCAGCTTTATACAAAATGTACTGATTCTCCAATTTCCTCAGAACAGAAGAGGTTTTAACTCATGACTCTAATCACTCATTTTAAAGCAGAGCATAGGGCATTTCATGATTTTGTGATTTTTGGTCCTGCAGCTAGTAGTTCTCAGTTTTGTGCCTTTTGAATGGAAACTGTGAGGAATCTTGCTCTCCCCTGTGTGTTCCCTGCATCCCTGAGATGCCCTTGGGGCGAAGGGCTTAGCAGCAGTCTGTCATGAGCTGGGTGCTGCCCCATCCTAACCTGGAAAATTCTGCAGACCTAGGCACACACTCAGCATCCAATCAGCATATCTAGGAGCCTGTCAGCTATGGTCTGTTGCTGCTATTCACCGCTAATTGAAACAAAATTAAGCAGTAGCGCACAAATATATCTGGCATATATGGACTTAGAGATAGGCTTACTTCTATGCTGAAGTGTTTAGTAGACTAAGGAGAAGAGTTAATTGTGACTATGTAACAAAAGGTTTTTCAGAAAGAAGGGAGAGAGGGAGAGAATTAATATCCTTGAACATCCACTACATGCCAGACACTGTGTTGGCTGCTTTGTAAACCTTTTATATAATTCTCATGACTAACCCAGTGTGCTAAGTATTGTTTTCCCCCCTCTAAGGCTCAGAGATTATAAATGATATATCCAAGGTTCCTTGGTTATTTAATGAATACCCTGGGACTATCAGACTGGAAGGACTCAATAAAAGTTCATGGAATGGATAACTACAACAGAATGGCCCAGCTCTCCTGATATGTTTTAAAATAAATATACAATTTGTTTTTTTTATATATATATATAAAATACATATATATATATATATATGTATACATACATATACACATACACACACATATATAATTATTTTATATTTATATTATATATATGTATTTATGTGCAGATATTTGTGTTATGTGGTGGGGTGCGTTTGTATGTGTATTAAAAACAAGCTAATTGAGTTTTAAAGTAGCCATTCTTTGGTGATTTGGTTTAAAGAACAGATTAGGTAATTTTTTTTTTTTAGTGTTGACAGTTTTTTGAGGCCTTAGCAATAATTTAATCTCTTAATTAGTCAAAGTGTCCTCTTTCAATATCATTAGTTTGCTAGTCACCCTTCCTTACATGAAAATATGAAGGTGTCTTTCAGCCCACATTCTAATTTAAGAAAGGTTTACTTGTTTTCAGTGTCCAAGAAAGAGATGAATGTGGTGGTTGTCCAGTAATTATGCCCTGACCTGTTCCAGGTCACTTTCCTCCCTTGTCTTCTCCATAAACAAGAAAAATGGGTGTCACTTTCCTCCATTTGGAGGAAAAAGAATGTTTCTTAGGAAAAACAATCTCCTACTTTATGAAAACCAGTTTGCACATCTCTGGTCTAATTATACCCTTTCAAGCTCATAACAAGCATCAGTTAAGGCTTACTTATGTGTTCTTTCAAACAAAGCAAAACAAAGCAACACAAAACCCCAGTTCCCTCATTAAGCTCAGGAGAAAGTTCCTTGTTCTCAAACCTGTCTGGAGGATGAGGCATTCTAAATCTTCTCTGACACCTCTCAGAAGCACTTTCCTCATATCACAGAGGTGTGGCTAGCATTTTAAGCCCTAAATTGAGCAAACCAAATTGTCCTGGTGACTGCTTAGTCATGCATTAATCAGTGTAGAGATGGTTCTGGCATGGACATGAGGGAAATCAGAGGTGCTCACCTACAGCCAGAGCCCTGGCTTTCTGCACTGGGTCCCGAAGTTTGCATTCAGTTACCTTCTGAAAGTATGAGGCTGGAAAATGATGTTTTCTGTCCCCACTCCCTTTTAAGTACCTTCTCTCCAGCTCTGGAGTTCCTTGGTTGTTGTCCAGGGTCTGCAGGGGCATCGCAGGCAGGCCTGAGTGTCCTGAACCTTATTTTATTACTTCTCACATCTATTAAAAATTCTCACTTCTGGATCTCATTCCTTCAGAATTCTGTGCCTACTATGTGATAATTATGTAATCCTAAAAAAAAATCCTCCCCGTTTATTTTAAGGAAACATAGACGCATCTGGGAGAAAGCACTGCATAGAACGTAATGTAATCTGGATGTTAATAGACTTCCATTTCCAATGGGTGGGATTTTTTTTAAGGCAAGTTTAATAAGGTATAATATGCTTACAGTAAAATTCACCCTTCTTATTATACAGTTCTGAGTTTTGACAAATGCATGCATTCCTATAACCAGCACCACAATCCAGATATAGAACATTTCTGTCACCCCAAAGTTTCCTGTGCCACCCCTTTGATGTGGCCGGTGCCTCCCTTAACCTCAGTCTCCTGGCAACTGTCGATCTGCCCTCCCCCGCTATAAATTTTACCTTTTGCAGAATGTCATACAAGGTGGAGTCATACATCAGGTAGCCATTTGAGTTTGGCTTTTGCCATTCAGCATAAAGCATTTGAGATTCATTCATTGTAACGTGTCTCAATAGTTTGTTTCTTTGCATCTCAGAGTGGTATCCCATGTGTGGAGGTACTGCAGTTTTTTGTGTTCATCCATGGAAGGATGTTAGAAGTGTTCTGAGTTTTCTGTGATTATGATCAGAGCTGCTATAACCATTCCTACACAAGTTTTATGTGAATGTAAGCTCACACAATATCTAGGTAAATACCTAGGAATGGATTGCTGGGTGACATGGTAAGTTTGTATTTATCAAAGGTGATTGTTAAATTTCATAAGTTTTCTTCTAATTATAAAAGTTATGCATGTTTATCGTAGAAATTTTGAAGAACATAGAAAATTAAGGTACAAAGAAGGTAAAAAAAAATCCTAAAGCCACATATCTTTCATTTTCATCTGGGTATGTGCATACCTTAGCAAAAATGGTTGGTATTTATCCAGTTGTTTTGTGACCTATTTTTTACTTCACAAAATTTTTTGTATCATTATCATCATTTATCGTAATTTTTAATGCCTTAATATTATCCAAGAAATGCATCTGAAGATAGGAATATCACAAGTCATGGCAGACGGATGCAGGAGATATTTTGGTACAGAGGAACTTAGAATTCCTCAGTTGTAGCTGTTTGCACAAGCCCTATAATTGCTCAGCCCCATATCATAATTTTATCATTTAAATTTATAAATAAATTCATATTTTATTTAAGAACAATTAGAAACTAATATGGCCGATTGCCTCTGTGTGGATGTGCCCTTTAGGTTAGAAGCATATGGGTATGAAGAGAATTTTGGGCCATTCTGCTGTATTTTTTCCCCCTTGGGTAAACTCGGTAGCTATTAATAATGCTTTTAATGGTGACTGTAAGATTAATACCATTTTTCACTTTCATAAAAGAATTTTCACTATTTTAATTTTTTTTAGGGGAGGGAGGCAATTAGGTTCTTTAATTTATTTATCTTTTAATGGAGGAACTGGGGATTGAACCCAGGACCTTGTGCATGCTAGGAACACACTCTACCACTGAGCTATACCTTCCCCCTTTGCTCTATTTTTCTTAAGCTTTTTGTTTTTCTGGAGCTTCTGGGCCCTGAACTCCCTGTCAGCTAAGTATGGCTACCAGCCTGTAACCGAGATTCAAGTTGTGTAGATTACTAGTTTGCTGTCTTGCTTATGTACATATTATCTAAAATCCAGCTATACTAGTAGCAACAATAATTCTTTTAAAAGAGTTGATCTAGAGCTTGGTTTTGGTTTTGGTTTTGTTAGAGAGTCAATTAAAGGGAATATATGCCTTCCAGTTTATTGGGAAGCATTTTAATGGGAAATTGGTTGAGTCCCTAGTTGGCAGATTAGTTTGGTGCAGGAGTGCATCAATCCAGTATGTGATCAATTTACTAAGTACCGTGGAAGTAGCTAGGAATACGGCTAGCCAGAATTCTATGCTAAGCAGTGTTTCTTAATTAATTAATTAATTTTTCTTTTTAAAATTGAAGTACAGTCAGTTACAATGTGTCAATTTCTAGTGTACAGCACAATGTCCCAATCTTGCATATGCATACATATATTCATTTTTATATTCTTTTTCATTAAAGGTAATTACAAGATATTGAATATAGTTCCCTGTGCTATACAGAAGAAACTTGTTTTTCTTAAAATCTATTTTTATATATAGTAGCTAACATTTGCAAATCTCAAACTCCCAAATTTATCCCTTCCACTTCCTTTCCCCAATAACCATAAGATTGTTTACCATGTCTGCGAGTCTATTTCTGTTTTGTTGATGAGTTCATAGTGTCTATTTTTTTTTGGTTTCCACATATGATTGTTATCATATGATATTTTTCTTTCTCTTTCTGGCTTACTTCACTTAGAACGATGATCTCTAGGTCCATCTATGTTGCTGCAAATGGCATTATTTTATTACTTTTTATGGCTGAGTAGTATTCCATTGTATAAATATACCACAGCTTCCTTATCCAGTCATTTGTTGATGGACGTTTAGGTTGCTAAGCAGTGTTTCAAGGTGACTTTATATTCAGGTAGCTTATCTAGTTCCTGAAGAGATGAGAGAACATGTTTTAAGCAAACTAGGCATTTGTAAGTACTTAATGTTGTCACTAGCCTTTGCAGGCCGTCCTGTATTCCTGCTGCCCAACTGTAGGCTCCCCTCAGTTTTGAGTGATTTTAATTCAAACATTACGTTTCAATCTTGTTCTTGCTTTAGAGATAGAAAGCTGGGTCTGAAAAGAACAGCAGAGCTCTTGTACAAGGAGGTCAGTGTTTGCACTCAGAAATGAAAGTGTGTCAACTAGTCTTGTAATGGTTTTTAGAGCTGTTCTGAATGTCATTTGGCATTTAGAGATGAGAAACATTTCAAAATTCATTGTTTAATATTTTTTCTTTGCAAATATTTTTCTTTACTAATTTATATGATCTTCCATCAAATGCTTTCCTGTCATGATCATTACAGAACAGATCATTTTGGTATCCACGTGAACTGGTATAATTAGAGCAGGAGAAATTCAAGTTAGACATCAGGAAGAACTTCCTGGAAAGCTGTGACTTTGGGAATACTAAGATAGGACAACCTCTTCTTGGAGACATATAAAGGAAACATTTTAAAGTAGTCTTTGTGATGCAGTTTGACTTGTCTCTCAGCTCAGAATTAGGGGGAGTGCATGAAATCTTTTGTGACCACTTCCACTCTGTGCTTTTGTGATTCTTTGGATGTCAGCAAAGGGAGAAATCTCTCCATGTTCAGTGCAAGTCTGAACCATTTTCATTATGGAATCATATGTGTAGGAATTCTTTCTGACAACAGGAACAGGTGGTCCTCTCCTTTAACAATTTTAGTGGTGGAGAGAAACTTCTTTACCCCATAAGGAAGAGAGTCCATATTTGGACATTTTGAATTACTACAAATACTTTTTAAATGTGGTCTAAAATCTGTTTCTGGGCATTCTCTTCATTGGTTTTAGTTTTGCCCCTGAGACATTATATAGGGTCTCTGTTCTTATACATAATCCTTCAAAAGTTTGAGAACAGTGTTCATGCCTCCCCACTAAGTGTTCTCTCTGCCAGAGTAAAGCCCCAATTTCAACAGCCTTTCTTTACATGATGTGGGTTTGAGAGCTGTTAGCACCCTGGTGGCCCGCACCCTGGTGGCCCTCACCCTCCAGTTAAAACGTGGTGCCTCTAATTAAACAGAAAACTCTGGCTGGCTCTGCTCAGTGCAGAGGACAGTGGTCTGTTACCTTCCTTGCTGTGACCAGTGTCCTGTGGTCTCAGGTGACTGTACGTTGCTTTGGGCAGCAGTGTCACACTGTCAGCTGTCCTGATGTTGCTGCCAAACAAAATCAGCAGTCCCACTCCTGGGCATGTATCCAGACTGAATCTTAATTCAAAAAGATACATGCACCCCAATGTTTATAGATAGCCAAGGCATGGAAACAACCTAAATGTCCATTGACAGTTGACTGGATAAAGAAGTTGTGCTATATTTATACAATGAAATACTACTCAGCCATAAAAATAATAAAATAATGCCATTTGCAGCAACATGGATGGACCTGAAGATTGTCATTCTAAGTAAAGGAAGCCAGAGAGAGGAAGAAAAATACCATATGATATCACTTATTTGTGGAATCTTAAAAAAAAAAAGACAAACGAACTTAATTACAAAACAGAAGCAGACTCACAGACATAGAAAACGAACTTATGGTTACCAGCGAGGGGAGGAGGTGGCAAGGGATAAATTGGGATTTGCAGATACTAATATATATATATATATAAAATAGATTAACAAGAAGTTCATACTGTATAGCACAGGGAACTATATTCAATATCATGTAGTAACTTATGGTGAAAAAGAATATGAAAATTAATATATGTATGTTTACGCATGACTGAAGCATTGTGCTGTATACCAGAAATTGACACAACACTGTAAACTGACTATACTTCAATAAAAATATATGTGTACAAAACCAAAAACGAAACCCAAAATCTCTAGACCTTTTACACATCAGTGGTGTTTGGTTCTTTTCCGTCCTCTTGTAGGCTGCTGAGTTTTCTTCAGGTACAATCAGTTCACTGATAGTTGGGAAGTTCATCTTGTTAGTGTTGGCCCTGTTCTTTCTGAAACTTGATTTGTAGTAACTGACCTTCCCAACTTTGTTCCTGCCATTTGTAAATATGATAAGGACGTTTATGCCTTCACTGAAACCATTAGGAAACATGTAGAACAGGATAGAGCCCTGCTTATTTTGGAGAAAGGCTTTCTCATTCTTAAAACAATTATTTCTTTGTTTTGTTCCGGTTAGTAAAGAAGTGGTTGGGCTAGTTGCTACTGAGCCATGGGGCATAATTGGTGGCTTCCCTTTGTGGTGTCTGCTCTTAGCTTTCCACATCATGGCTTTCCAAGCTCTTTGGTCAACTTCCTAGCTTTCTACATCTGAAAATTCAGTTTTCCTTTCAAGTCAGATGTGATATATAAATCCACTACTGGAAACTTTAAATGGTTTTAAATTATGAACTATTGGAAATAGCACAGTGCACAATATACTACAAAGCCGCCTTTGTACTTACCACGTAAAGACAAGTGGAGAGGTTAATATTCTCCCCTCCGTTCAGAATGCTAAGGAATATTCTTAGCCACAGAGACGAGTGCACACCCTGTGCTGAACACAGGGTAGAATTCTAGGCGAGCGGAAGGTTCCCGATGGGGAACCCTGAGGAGATGGGTCGGTGAGTGAGCTGCCACGTGACTCTGGGGTGCGTTCTGCGCATCTTGCTTTCTGGGGCTGCTCTTTCCACTGTTTTTTTTATGTTTTGAAGGAGCAGTTTTGATGTAGGATGGTTGACCAGAGGTGTGTGAACTTGCCCCCCAAAACAAGAATATGGTGCTAGGTGTTAAAATGTGAGTTTTACAGCACCTCAAGGTGCAAAGAAATGGAGAATAAAGATGGCCAGAAAATGAGGAAATGGCAGAAAGCCCTGGAATTATGTAGGGGTTCATAACTATCGCTGCAGGCTGGTGGGGGTGAGCCACAGTTATATACAGCGAGAGGCCTGTCTTGTCCTCAGGGGAGGAGCGTGTAGGGGTTGCCAGTGTTAACTGCATCTCTGAGGACTTGGCCATGAGGTTGAGAGACTGCCTGGCTCAGCCTCCTCACTAGGAGTATGTGACCTCAGGTAAGTTAGCTAAGCACTCCTACCTCAGTTTCCTCATCTGTCAATGGGGGTTGTACTAGAACACCGACCTCAGGGGCTTGTTGTGGGATTACACGAGTTAACACGTGGAAAGCAGTGAGAACCAGGCTTGGCAGATGAGGGGACGGTGATACGTGGTGCTCTAATAACGAGGATGACCATGTTCAGTGCTGACTGTATTTTCAAGACCACATGCCCTGGGGTAAAGGAGGACTGTCTGCGCATGCTGCTTAGGGGGCTGCAGTGTTCACCCCCGGTGTCGACTGTCAAACGGATCAAAATATCCAGATTAGGGGGCTGGGTCGACTCGTCTGTAGGACAACACTGAATAACTGGGAAATTTTTCTCCCCAGGTTTTCCATTTCTAAACGTCATGAGATCATCATGCTTTAATTTGTATTCTTCATTATAGCATCGCCCTTTACTTCGACGCATGGTCAGAACATGCTAAGTTTCCCGTTTGCTTGGTCCCTGATGACGCTGTAGGTGGGCTGCTGCTTCCTGATACCGCGCGGCAAGTCCTTTCCTTTCCTCAGGAAAGTGAGCACATTGCAGTTAGTAACCAGTTTCACCCAAATTCGGTGGATTTGTTTGTTTGTTTGTTTCACAGAGGAACTTCACGAGATGGGGGCTTGCCTTTTTGGGGCCTGTGAATACCCGTGAACCATCTCTGCAATAGCAATTGTTTTGATCTTGAAATAGTGGCAAGTAGTGATAGTAGACAGACCTGAATTCAAATCCCAGCCGGACCTTCTAACTTGTGCTGAGCCTCACTTTCTTCATTTATAAAATGGAAGTTACAAAAGCTACCTTGCAATGTTATTGTAAGGATTAAATGTTTATTTCCTAATAGTGGTGTCCTGCGTTTATCCTGCTCACCTTGCTGGATCCCATTGTTACCTTGAATCAGGAGGTACCTTTTGGGCAAAAAAAGGGAAATGAAAGTATTCGTCTCAGAAAGTACATTCCAGTGGACTGCTGACTCTGTGATGGATGCAACTAACAGTCAGTAGAGGTTAAAAGTATCTGCTATGGAGAGGAATTTCTTTAAAGATTGATATTTTCAGTGACTTGAAACTTTAGATTTGAAAAAGAGAAATTGATTCTTGAGGTTACCCTAAGGATTAAAAGCATCTGTTTAGAATCTTTTGGTCTTTTAATCCATGTTGAGTCTTCAAACAGCTGAAGACGAACATCTTGGATATCTTTGGAATAGTTGATACCATTGAACTGGATTATTTTTTATTGTAACGGTCGGTTGAAATTCTTTAATTTTTCTCCCTCTTTGCCTTTAAGCTTTGAGACGAAACACCTCAGATTTCTTATCTAGAGATGTAGAAAGCCCTTGGTGTTCTCCATGACAAGAATAATCCATTTTTAGCAACGGTGTGCTCCATATGCTCAAAATTTAGCAAATTGGGTTTCAGTAGGAAAGCTTTAATTTCTCTAATTATTTGGAACATGTTTACATTGATTCAGGAGGGGTTACATGTGCTTTCCGTATATGGTCAGAAGGTTTTGGAGGTGTGTAATTTGGAAGGAGGGCATCACCAATTAAGAAACAGTCTGTCCATGGATATAGATAACAAACCAGTAGTTCCCAGTGGGGAGATGGAAGAGGGGAGGGGCACTACAGGGGTAGGGATTAAGAGGTACAAACTGTTAAAAACAAAACAAAACAAAACAAAGCCTGTCTATCCTGTTAGAAATGAGATAACTTCAGGGCTTACTGTAATTTAAGGATTTCTTCAGTTAGACAGATGTCTTTAAAAACACAAATCATCGTTAAGTCTTGGGGGCTTGCTTTTGCTTGCCTATTAAAAAATTTTTCATGGAGAAGGGGTCTTGCATAACACTGAGAGGTATTTGGGTTTAAGAAAATATTGGGGACATTGTGACACAGTCAGTGGAGTAGCCGACAGGTTTCTGTGTTGTCATGTCCTTTGGGGGAGCCCCTCAGTTACCAGGTGGCCAGCACACTCCTCTTTGTGTTGTTGGTTTTAAAGGGATAGAGTAGTCATGGAATGAGAAGTGATGTTGTCTCTTTGACAGGTAAATCATAAAGTCACGTACCTCTGGAAAACTTTTAGCATCCATTGGTTGTGGTGCTGTGCTTTTGGGGTAATGACAAGGGGCATGATTTAATGTTCGGTGTCAGATATCTCCTTTATCATTTGGGACAACATTGAAAATAATGCAGTTTTCCTTCAGTACCTAAACAGTGCTTTACTGATGAAGCTGTTTTGTCCCAGTTTGTTTCTTTCCTGAATTAAGGGACACTTGCAGAAGTATAACTTTTGACATTATGTTTGGGGTAAAATAACTGAGAAAGTAAGGGTGTGTGTGTGTGTGCGCGCACACGCGCGGGAGAGAGGGAGACAGAGACAGAGACGCACGGACAGACAGACAAGGGCAGGCAGGCAGGATGTGCTTTTGAAAATAACCCTGTGAGTGTGTTGGCACTGCTTAGCCATTGTTTATTTTCAACACAATCCCCAACTCTTGCCTCTCTTAGATTTTTTAATTTTTGCTTTTTTTTTGGGGGGGGGGTGGAAGTGTAATAGTATTCAGTTTTCATTAAACTGAGCC
Organism: Camelus dromedarius; assembly: GCF_036321535.1. Lineage (NCBI taxonomy): Eukaryota > Metazoa > Chordata > Mammalia > Artiodactyla > Camelidae > Camelus > Camelus dromedarius. Next base: position 48,548,122 of record NC_087438.1, read on the forward strand.
TGAGTTCTTCAATGTTCCCTGGGAATCACTCGTTGTGCCAGAGCCTATGGCAGAGATTGAGCCAATAACCAGACCTACTCTTGGACACACAGCTGTAAAAGAGTTCCCAGTTACTCTCTGTAGCTGAGATCTTGTGAATGGAATGGGGCCAGAGGTGGGAACCAGGCTCAGGCCTGGACAGCTCTGATGCTCCATATTCTTTTTTTTTTTCTGGCTGGAATAACACAGGGTAATTTGGGACCCAAACTGTGGCAGAGCCACAAGGCAGCAGGAACCTGGGTCCCAGGAAAGCTCCTTGGAGAAGAGTCACCCAGGCAGCAGTGTATCCACATGGGCCTGTCTCTCGCCCGTCTGGGTCTCTGGGCGTTGTGAGGTTGCAGTGGGCCAGCGTACACAAACGCCTTGTGAAGAGTGAAGCACTAAGGAAATGAAAGGGATTAGCAAGTTTAACTGCACGCTCAGCCCGTTTGGGTCGGATCTGTGTGCACTGCCACCAGTGTTGTTCTTGTACCTCTGCACTCCGTGCTGAATTAGAAGGAGTAGATTCCAGTTGACTTTTGGCTGAATGGTACTTCTGGTGAAGCCAGCATTTGGCAGTTCTGTATGTAGGGCCCATTTTTCACTGGCCAAGATCCCTGAAGAGTTGACCTGAAGATTCAGAGAGAATCTTAAGTAAGGGGCAAAAAAGGACAAGGCCAGAAAAGTGGGCTCCTGCATTCTAAAGCCATTGTTGGTTCTGAAGTGAGAAAGGAATCTCTGAGCGGGCCCTCCCCCTCTCCCCGCACTGTTGTATGTGCCCTAAGAAAGACAGCTGGGCCAGGATGGGGGTGCGGCCAGTAGTTGGTTGTGAGTAGTTTGAAAACACACTCTCCCCCCTTTATAATGTGTCACAAAAATACATTCTGTAGTGCTGCTTTTGCCCTTAGTTCTTGATTTTGATCACATGAGATGTTCTTGGCAGGCATTAAAATTCAGGTCCTCCTCCCTACCCTCTTTGTTTTTACAAAGATATTTCCAGATTGCAGTTCCTGCAGAATGAATATTTCTCTCTCTTTGCTCATTTTCATTTATCTGTTTTCCATCTTTCTTGCCCCTTTCCCGTTTCAGTTAAATTCCTTGTTGCTTTGTCTTTGTAGCCTGTTTCTCCCCTTACCATTGTCAACACCCCTCAGCGGACTTTCAAGTCTAGATAGCTAGCACTATTCTCTTAGAATAAACAAATAAGTAAAACAGAAAACAAAGCCACCATCTCTTGGTAGTGCGTGTTCCTCCTGAAGTCATCCATGTCATCCTTGGACATCTCTGGTCCTGAGAAGGCTCTCAGTGTAGAGTTGAACTCTGCCCTGTTCTTCCCCTCATTGTTTCCTGCCTTCCCCTTGGGGCTTGCAGATCATGTCTCACCCCTTGTCTGCATGGCGGACCCTCAGATATTTGCAACGGTGACTGTCTACCCGTGGGTCTGTTCTTCTTTGGCAAAACAGTCCTAGTTCCTTCAATTGTTCCTCGTATGACAACGTGGTTCCTGTGTCCCTGCAGCATCCTTGTCATTTTCCTCTGAACATGCTGTCAGTTTTGTCTATATTTATATTAAAGTATTCCATGGCCCAGGTATGTCGGGGACAGGTACAGAGAAGAGCTGGACCATAACCATACTTAATGAAGTTACTAGGTTTTCATAAATGCGGGATCGGGCAGAATTAGCATTTTTGGGTGGCTGTTTCAGTGATAACTCATGCTAAGTTGATTATTGACTAAAATCCCCGCTGGTATCTAACTATTAAACTGCATTTTGCTTTATTCTTCATTTTTGCAGTTGATGATTTTGGAATAAATATAGGGTATTTATTCCTCAAGAAGTAATGGAATAATGCAAGTGTAGAGATTATTCCTTAAGTATTCTTATATCCAACCCAGTGTATTTCCTATGATGATCTGTTTAAAGTGTCAGATATTTGTTTTCAGTTTCTAGGAGTTCTGTGTTTTTATAGAATCTGTGAGTAAGTTAGTGATTTTTTTTTTTTAAAGGAATTAAGCTAAGCAACTTTTTAAAGCCTACTTCTGGCCTTTTGAGGAATCTGGAGTCATTTACTGACCTCCAGCATGAATTGTTTTTCACTCAATTCAGCTGTTGTTACTGAAACAAAGAATATTTCAATTCTATAGTGGTGAATCATTCCATCAAGTTGAAAATCAAGAAGTTTTATTTTTGTGTGTATGTTTAACCAAGTTTAATGCAGAGGTTTGAATAATTGATGCCTTTTTAATAAATATTACTTTATATATTTAACTTATGGTAATCATTCCTTTTGATTAATAATCTTGGTAATTGTGTAATTCATGTGTTTTATATCCTTGTCAGTTTTGTCTCCTTGTTCTGTCAGCTATTGAGAGAGGCACGCTAAAGTTTCCCATTTTGATTATGGATTTGTCTAATTCTCCTCTTTGGATTTGTTAATTTTTCTTTTATGTATTTTGAAACTGTATTACTAGGTGCATGCAGATTTAATACTGTATTGTCTTATTTAACTGACACTTTATGATGAAAGTTCCTCTTCCTCTAGTCACACGTCTTGGTTTATAAACTACTTTGCTATTGTTTCAGCTATGCTATCTCTCTTTTGGTTAGTGTTGCACAGTGTATCTTTCTACTTAAACTTTCTGCGTTATTTTGAAAGTGTGTCTCTTGTAAGCAACATACAAGTATTGTAACTGTTCTTGAATTAAAAATCCAAACTTGTCTATCTCAAAATTGTATTCGGATCTGTTAGTTTGTTTACATTTGATGTAGTTGCTGATGTAGTTGGATTTATATTTATTATATAAGTCTATTTTACACATGTTTTATGTTCTCCTGTCTTGTGTTTTTGGTTATTTATTTTCTGTTTCATTTTTCACTCTGTAACTTGCTGGCTATACATTCTTTTATTATTCTGTTAGTGGTTACCCTCAACTTAAAACATGTATTTGAAATTATAAATATAGTAAGATAATTATTTTTAACACATTTCCAAAACTTAGATACTCTAATTCCACTTCCCTTTTATGTTGCTGTGAACTCCATGATATTATAATTATTATTTTGTACACTAGATATTATATTTACTTACTTTGCTGTGCCTCATTGCCTCTTGCATGTCCGTATTTATGTTTGAGATCATTTTTCTTTTACTTGAATAAGTTCGTTTAGTATTTCTTTTAGTGCTGATCTACTGGCAGTGAGTTACCTCAGTATTTGTCTTAAACATTTAATTTCAGCTTCATTTTTAAGAATATTTTTGTTAGGTAGGGCATTTTAGGTCACTGGTTATTTTCTTTCATTGTTTCAAGATATTATTCCATTGCCTTCTAGCTAGAAGACATAATTCTAGCCATAATTCTCTGAGTGGTTCTGCCCTTTCTGGAGTTTTAATTATATTTTATTCTCATTTCCATTGGTTTCAGGTGCCTTTGAGACTATTAGTTTTAATTTTTCAGTCTTTATTTTCTTGTTGTTATCAGCAGGAATGTTGGTCTACACTGCTCTGTTTCATCCTGTCTAAAAAGAAGGTCATTCCTACTCCAGAGGCTGTTTCTTTTTTTCTTTTTTTGATTTTCTTTTTTAAAATACTTATTTTATTTTCTCTTTTATTTTTTGGAGGGGGAGGTAATTAGGTTAATTTATTTAGTTGTTGTTATTCATTTTAAGGAGGTACTGGGGATTGAACCCAGGACCTCATGCATACTAAGCATGTGCTCTACCACTTGAGCCGCACCCTCCCCCCTCAAAGGCTGTCCCTGAAGAAATGTCCTTATGAGTCTTTTAGTTCATTTTGGTTTACCTTCCTTAAAAAAATTGACATTCTGCTATTTTCCTCTGGATCTAACCAATTTATATTGAACTGAATTTTGTTGACTTAGTTTTGGTTTGGATAATAAATTTGAATGATCTTGACATTTTACATTATACAAAAGATGCTTTAAACATGCCTTAAATCAGTGGTTCTTAACTTTTTTGAATCATATTCTCCTTGTACCCTCCTAGGAATCTCTGATTAAAAGACAGTCTCCCCAGATGGATGCTTAAAACTGTGCATATATATTCAGGGGATTAAGGAACATTTCTCTGACTTCCCCTTCCCTCTCCACCCCATGTCTACCCGTGGATTTCAGGATGAGAATCCTTGTATTAAGTACATAAAATCAGTGTTAAGTATAAAGATGTAGATAAGTCAATTAATACTTGAGCACTTGCTGTTTGTACAGCAACAGGTTGAGAAGAAGAGTGCCCTGGGCCTGGAACAGGAAGATGTAGATTTGATTTGTGGCTCTGCCACACACTGGACCTGATATTATCAGAGTTCTCATCTATAAAATAAAAGTTACAATAATATTTCCTAGATGTGGGAATAAGATAAGACAATACACAAGGAAACACTTTATAAATTATGGAGTACTGTTCACATAAAAGATAATACATGTGTGTAAGTAGATATGCATTTATCTACCTGTAATATGTGCATACAACATACAGGAAATAGCTTTTACAGTTTCAAACTTTGTTTTAAAGAAGTACTTCAGTTGAACACAGTAACTGGAAATAAAAGTCTTTGTGCCTACAGCACTTTCTTTGAAATTTTGCTCGAGGAATGTAAAGATAATATAACGTGGGGGTGGCGGCAGAAATCAAGAAACCCAATGCTGTTAATCTGGCTCTGGGATCCTGTCAGTGCTAGTACTAGTTAGTACCTGTACTTTTATTCACTGACCTATAACGTGGGACAATACATCTTTTTAAAATTTATTTTTCAAGGATCTTAAAACATTCAGCAACACTGTGCTTTGCAGAGAAATCTCTGGGTAGAATTACTGGGTTTTTCTGTTGTTACTGTAAAGAGGACAAGTTTCAAATACTTAAAACCAAGAATTAAATTTGATAGTTCACTTAGAGCATTATATTTATAGTATGATAATGGTTTTAGTGGCATGTATTAGAAAACGTTCATTATAATATTTAACATGTCAATTAACATTTACCTTCAATAAACAACAAGGTCCTACTGTACAGCACAGGGAACTATGTGCAATGTCTTATAATAACCTAATAATGAAAGAGAATGTGGAAAAGAATATATATGTATAACTGAATAATTATGTTGGACACCAGAAAGTAACACAACATTGTAGATATACCATACTTCAATATAAAGAAACCTTCATTGTGCTTCTGTCAAAAATCATCCCATGTAAAGGCTGTGTAGAATACTAGAATATCTTAAAGGGCAGAACAGTCTTACTGTCACATGAAAAGGTGACAATTATCAATAAAAAGCACTTAATAAATTCTCATTTTTGTTTGTTACAATAAAAGCTAGTGTTCATAACGTTTTTTGAATCTTTAGATGCCTTTGAGAATATGATGAAACTGTAAACCTTTCCTTAGAAAATTGGGCACACATGCACATAAACAATTTTGCTAACAACTTTAAGAAGTTCTCAGGCCACCCATAACCCCATATGGACTCACCATAAAAAGATCCACACTTTGTTCTCATTGTCATCACTTGAAACAATACTATTTGTTCACTGCCCAATAATGCCAGGTATTTTAGAAACAACATAGTTAAAAGGCTGTTGTCCAGAAAATGACATTGTTATTAACAAAATATTTACAGTTATATTGTTTGTGTATATATATATACACGGTTATATACACTATCTATAGAGGGTGGAAGAACTTACTACAAGAATACCCAGGACCAGGATAATACAGCCACCAAGCTATTCAGGGTGTTAGAGACATTGAATTTGAGACCATTATAGAGTAATGAAAAAATATTTAGAATGTGCTTATCAATGTCGATGTCCATTTCCATCTTAAATGCCATTGGAAGAGGAGTTAAGAGAGTCGAATGAAGGTGGCAAAAACATTGAGTACCTTTTTGGTTCTTTGAGAAGAAATCCATAGGTGTCACAGCATTTCAGCAGAAGGCTTGGTCTTTGAGAATTATTGATGAGTTTTACAAATAGAATTTCTCTAGGGGGATGCTTGATAGTAAAAAGAAAATGTTGGTTTAATACGCATGATGTTTTTGTTTGTGCTTATATTGAGAGTACTCAGTGTGATTATGCTTAGTTACGTTTTTCTGCTTTGCGTACACTTTGTTACTTCTGTTGTCCGAGTTACCTGGCCTTCAGTGGTCTTACCTGAGTGTTTGAGTGCTTTTTATTTGGTCATGAGTAGTAGGTGGTACACATTCACTCATCAGAAGGGGAAGGGGATCATTTTGATATTGCTCTCAATTGATTCATTTGGGAAAGTGAAAATTTTGACCTCCTGAAGGCAAAGGTGAATTTAAATGTGAATAGAAAGGGAAGATTAGAGTTCCTTAAATCAAAATTTAATCAGGCCAACTAACAATGCGGACACCATTTAGTAATAGGCTTTTATAAAAGTAGGCAATACATTTCAGTGGCAATGGAAAAATATGAATTAATCAGTGAAGAAACGTTTATTAAATGTTAACTTGGGAAACAATAAAAAAGAAAGTTTTGGCAAAGTTGGGATAAAAATGATACTCTTGACCAACCAGCGCAGGTAGTGACGCAAGTTGACACATTTTTGGAAAGCAGTCTCACAATTGTGACAATTGTGCCCTTCTTGGCCTCATTTCTTGAATTTTATTCTAAAAAAGTAATTTAAAGTATAAAAACAATATACATGAAAATATTTATTGTATTTTTTACAATGTTAAGCTAGAAATGCTCTACATGTACAACAGTAGAGGAATGATTAAGTTAAGTTATGGAACATCAAATCTTTCATGGAATGCAATTGAAAATGGTGCCAAAAATTGTAACAGCATGGAAAAATGCTTTTTTTTTTTTTTTTAACATTTTTTATTGATTTATAATCATTTTACAATGTTGTGTCAAATTCCAGTGTTCAGCACAATTTTTCAGTTATTCATGGACATATACACACTCATTGTCACATTTTTTTCTCTGAGTTATCATAACATTTTGTGTATATTTCCCTGTGCTATACAGTGTAGTCTATTCTGCAATTTTGAAATCCCAGTCTATCCCTTCCCACCCTCCACCCCCCTGGTAACCACAAGTCTGTATTCTCTGTCTGTGAGTCTATTTCTGTCCTTTATTTACGCTTTGTTTTTGTTTGTTTGTTTGTTTGTTTTTGTTTTTGTTTTTTAGATTCCACATATGAGCGATCTCATATGGTATTTTTCTTTCTCTTTCTGGCTTACTTCACTTAGAATGACATTCTCCAGGAGCATCCATGTTGCTGCAAATGGCATTATGTTGTCGGTTTTTATGGCTGAGTAGTATTCCATTGTATAAATATACCACCTCTTCTTTATCCAGTCACCTGTTGATGGACATTTAGGCTGTTTCCATGTTTTGGCTATTGTAAATAGTGCTGCTATGAACATTGGGGTGCAGGTGTCATCCTGAAGTAGATTTCCTTCTGGATACAAGCCCAGGAGTGGGATTCCTGGGTCATATGGTAAGTCTATTCCTAGTCTTTTGAGGAATCTCCACACTGTTTTCCACAGTGGCTGCACCAAACTGCATCCCCACCAGCAGTGTAGGAGGGTTCCCCTTTCTCCATAGCCTCTCCAGCATTTGTCATTTGTGGATTTTTGAATGATGGCCATTCTGACTGGTGTGAGGTGATACCTCATTGTAGTTTTGATTTGCATTTCTCTGATAATTAGTGATATTGAGCATTTTTTCATGTGCTTTTTGATCATTTGTATGTCTTCCTTGGAGAATTGCTTGTTTAGGTCTTCTGCCCATTTTTGGATTGGGTTGTTTATTTTTTTCTTATTGAGTCGTATGAGCTGCTTACATATTCTGGAGATCAAGCCTTTGTCGGTTTCACTTGCAAAAATTTTCTCCCATTCCGTAGGTTTTCTTCTTGTTTTATTTCTGGTTTCCTTTGCTGTGCAGAAGCTTGTAAGTTTCATTAGGTCCCATTTGTTTATTCTTGCTTTTATTTCTTCTAGGAGAAAATTTTTGAAATGTATGTCAGATAATGTTTTGCCTATGTTTTCCTCTAGGAGGTTTATTGTATCTTGTCTTATGTTTAAGTCTTTAATCCATTTTGAGTTGATTTTTGTATATGGTGTAAGGGAGTGTTCTAGCTTCATTGTTTTACATGCTGCTGTCCAGTCTTCCCAACACCATTTGCTGAAGAGACTGTCTTTATTCCAATGTATATTCTTGCCTCCTTTGTCAAAGATGAGTTGACCAAAAGTTTGTGGGTTCATTTCTGGGCTCTCTATTCTGTTCCATTGGTCTATATGTCTGTTTTGGTACCAATACCATGCTGTCTTGATGACTGTAGCTCTATAGTATTGTCTGAAGTCTGGGAGAGTTATTCCTCCAGCCTCTTTCTTTCTCTTCAGTAATGCTTTGGCAATTCTAGGTCTTTGATGATTCCATATGAATTTTATTATGATTTTTTCTAGTTCTGTGAAATATGTCCTGGGTAATTGGATAGGGATTGCATTAAATCTGTAGATTGCCTTGGGCAGTGTGACCATTTTAACAATATTGATTCTTCCAATCCAAGAGCATGGAATATCTTTCCATTTTTTAAAGTCTTCTTTAATTTCCTTCATCAATGGTTTATAGTTTTCTGTGTATAATTCTTTCACCTCCTTGGTTAGATTTATTCCCAGATATTTTATTACTTTGGGTGCTATTTTAAAGGGGATTGTTTCTTTACTTTCTTCTTCTGTTGATTTATCATTAGTGTAAAGAAATGCAACTGATTTTTGAACGTTTATTTTGTAACCTGCTACCTTGCTGAATTCTTCAATCAGCTCTAGTAGCTTTTGTGTGGACCTTTTAGGGTTTTCTATATATAGTAACATGTCATCAGCATATAATGACACTTTTACCTCTTCTTTTCCAATGTGGATCCCTTTTATTTCTTTCTCTTGCCTGACTGCTGTGGCTAGGACTTCCAGGACTATGTTGAATAGGAGTGGTGATAGTGGGCATCCTTGTCTTGTCCCAGATTTTAGTGGGAAGCTTTTGAGTTTTTCCCCGTTGAGTACTATGCTGGCTGTAGGTTTGTCATATATAGCTTTTATTATGTTGAGATATATTCCCTCTATACCCACTTTGGCGAGAGTTTTTATCATAAATGGGTGTTGAATTTTATCAAATGCTTTTTCTGCATCGATTGAGATGATCATGTGGTTTTTGTCCTTTCTCTTGTTGATGTGATGTATTACACTGATTGATTTGCGTATGTTGAACCAGCCTTGTGTCCCTGGGATGAACCCCACTTGGTCATGATGTATAATCTTTTTTATGTGTTGTTGGATTTTATTTGCTAAAATTTTGGTGAGGATTTTGGCGTCTATGTTCATCAGTGATATTGGCCTATAATTCTCTTTTTTTGTAGTGTCTTTGCCTGGTTTTGGTATCAGGGTGATGGTGGCTTCATAGAATGAGTTTGGGAGTAATCCCTCCTTTTCAATCATCTGGAAGAGTTTGAGAAGGACTGGTATGAGTTCTTCTTTGTATGTTTGGTAGAATTCCCCGGTGAAGCCGTCCGGTCCTGGACTTTTATTTGTAGGGAGGTTTTTAATTGCTATTTCTATTTCCTTTCTAGTGATCGGATTGTTCAAGTGTTCAGATTCTTCTTGATTCAGTTTTGGTGGACAGTATGTTTCCAGAAACTTGTCCATCTCCTCTAGGTTATCCAGTTTGGTTCCATATAGTTTTTCATAATATTCTCGTATGATATTCTGTATTTCTATTTTGTTTGTTGTAATTTCTCCATTTTCCTTTCTTATTTTGCTAATTTGTGCTCTCTCTTTTTTCTTCTTTGTGAGTTTGGCCAGAGGTTTGTCAATTTTATTTACTTTTTCAAAAAACCAGCTTTTGGTTTGGTTGATTTTTTCTATGGTCTTGTTAATCTCTATTGTATTTAATTCCCCTCTGATCTTTATTATTTCCTTCCTTCTGCTGCTTTTTGGGGCTTTTTGTTCTTCTTTTTCTAATTCATTCAGGTGGTGGGTTAAATTGTTTATTTGAGATTGTTCTTCTTTTTTGAGGAAGGCCTGTATTGCTATAAACTTCCCTCTTAGCACTGCCTTTGCTGTGTCCCATAGGTTTTGAGTGGTTGTGCTTTCATTATCATTTGTCTCAAGGTATTTTTTAATTTCACTTTGATTTCCTCATTGGTCCATTGTTTTTTCAATAACATATTGTTTAATCTCCATGCTTTCCTTTTTTTCTCCTTTGTTTCTCTGTTGTTGATTTCCAGTTTCATGGCATTGTGGTCAGTAAAGATGCTTGAGATAATTTCTATCTTCTTAAAATTGTTGAGGTTTCTTTTGTGCCCAAGTACATGATTGATCCTGGAAAATGTTCCATGTGCACTTGAAAAGAATGTATATCCTATTTTTTGGGGGTGTAATGCTCTGAAAATATCCACCAAATCTAGTTTTTCTATTGTAGTATTTAATTTCTCTGTTGCCTTGTTTATTTTCTGTCTGGTAGATCTGTCTAGTGATGTTAATGCAGTGTTAAAATCTCCAACTATGATTGTAGTCCCATCAATATCCCCCTTTATCTCTGTTAGTAATTCTTGTATGTACTTAGGTGCTCCTATATTGGGTACATATATATTAACGAGTGTAATATCCTCATCATGTATCACTCCTTTAATCATTATAAAATGTCCTTCTTTATCTTTCTTTATGGCCTTTGTTTTAAAGTCTATTTTGTCTGAGATCAGTACTGCAACACCTGCTTTTTTGGCTTTTCCATTTGCATGGAATATCCTGTTCCATCCTTTCACTCTCAATCTATATGTGTCCTTCTCCCTAAAGTGGGTCTCTTGTATGCAGCATATTGAAGGTTCTTGCTTTATTATCCAGTCTGCCACTCTGTGTCTTTTGACTGGAGCATTTAGTCCATTAACATTTACAGTAATTAATGATAGATGTGTGTTTATTGCCATTTTGAACTTATCTTTGCAGTTGAATTGGTATATCCTCTTTGTTCCTTTCTTCTTCCTTTTGTGGTTTGGTAATTTTCCTTTGTATTATCATGGATTTTATTTAATTTTTGTGACTCCTTTGTAAATTTTTGGCTTGTGGTTACCCTTTTTTGTAAATCTATCAACCCATTCCTATAACTGTTTTTATTAAACTGATAGTAACATGATCTCAAACCCATCCTACTGTTAAAAAAAATTAAAAAAGAAAGAAAAAATATTGTATATTTCCCTGCCTCCCTCTCCCACTCTCAGTGATTTGTATGTCTTCTTTTATAATTTCATGTTTACTTTATTTGTAATTCATGAGTTATCACCTTTCCAGTTGTGTGTTTCTCATTTCTGTAGCATCCTGCTGCTTTTCTATTTAGAATAGCCCTTTCAATATTTCTTTTAGCATGGGTTTAGTGTTGCTAAACTCCTGCAGCTTTTTTTTGTCTGTGAAACTCTTTATTTCTCCTTCTATCCTCAGGGATAGCCTTGCTGGATAAAGGATCCTAGGCTGCATCTTTTTTTTCATTCAGGGCTTTGAATATATCTTGCCACTCTCTTCTGGCCTGTAGTGTTTGTGTAGAGAAATCAGCTGAGAGCCTTATGGGGGTTCCCTTGTAACTTACTCTTTGCTTTTCTCTTGCTGCCTTTAGAATCATTTCTTTATCCTTGACTCTGGCCATCTTGATTATAATATGTCTTGGTGTGGGTCTATTTGGGTTCTTCCTGTTTGGGACCCTCTGAGCTTCCTGTACTGATATCTGATTCCTTCTTTAAGTTTGGGAAGTTTTCAGTCATGATTTCTTCAAAAACCTTTTCAGTCCCCTTTGAACTTTCTTCTCCTTCTGGGACCCCTATTATGAGAAGATGGGGACGCTTTATATTATCCCATAGGTCCCTTATGCTATTTTCATTATTTTTTATTTGCTTATCTTGTAGTTCTTCTGAATGGGTGCTTTCTGTTGCCCTGTCTTCTAGATCACTAATTCGTTCCTCTGCATTATCTAGTCGGCTTTGCACAGCTATTAGATCATTCCTCATCTCTGTCAATGAGTTTACCCATTCTACTTGGCTCTTCTTTATAGCTTCAATTTCATTTTTGACATATTTTATATCTCTAAACACTATCTCTTTTAATTCCTTCAGCAATTCGATCACTCCTTTTTTGAAATCTTGATCTAGTAGGCTATCGATATCTATTTCGTTGATCTTTCTTTCAGGGGATTTCTCTTGTTCTTTTAATAGGGAAAGGTTTTTCTGCTTCTTCATCTTGCTCATACCTCTTTGGCACTGTGGTTTATGGAGTATCAGTTGTTTATTTTGGTCCTTAAGGATTTTATCTATCTGATGCCTATTTAGGAATAGAACTTAGGAAAAAAAGAAAAAAAAAATAAGAGAGAGAGAGAAAGAATTTTAAAAGAAGGGAGAAAGAGAGTTTGAAAACAGTGTATAATGAATAATAGAAGAGTGAGTTGAAGCAGAGTATTAATCGGGTTGAGACGTCCTTTTAAAACCTTTACAAAAAAGGGGTGGGGGAGATGAATAGATGTATTTGAAACCTGTGTCTAATCAATAGCAGGACATCAAAACCCAAGAGAAATAGAAATGAATTAAGAAGTAAAGATTTAGAGAGTAATAGAAAATAGAACAGGTAAAAACAGATTTAAAAAAAAAAAAGGGGGGGGGTGTTTGTTGGTGTTCTCCTAGAGTCTGTGTGCTTTTAATGTGAAGTCTTTCTGTCTTCATCCTGTTTTGGAAGCTCAGCTTGCTGTTTTCAGAGGCCCTCCGTCGGCGCCCTCTTCTGTGCTGCTCCCAGCACCTGTGGGCAAGCTGATCGCGCCTCCTCCTAACACTGGGTCAGGTGCAGCTCTCTGCTGTGGGCGGGCGGGTCGCTGCCCCTCCGGATGCCGCAGTCAGATGTTGCAGACAGGCCAGGTAGGAGGGCGGGTCGTGCCCCCTCCCAGCACCTCGGTCAGGGGCTGTGTTCCTGCCCGAAAGGCGGGGGGGGGGGGGGGGGGGGCGCTCTCCCTCTACCTGCGCCGCCGGTAGCTCCGCTCTCTGTGCGGCTGCGCGCTCCGCCCTGGTCGGCGCTCCGCCCGGGTGGGCTCAGGGAAGACCGAGGGACAGCCCTGTCCCTGCTCCGAGCCAAAACCCAGCTCCTTGTTTGTCTTTGTGGAGCAAGTTCTCCGAGGGACCAGGATGGAAGGATCCTATCTGCCCCGGGCTGCAGGCCAGTCTCAGTCTGGCCTTTGAGGCTGCTAAGCCCTTCAGTGCGGATGCAGGTTTCGCTTCCGCCCCCGCCTGGGTGCTCAGCACCGAGGATGTGGCGGCTGTGCCTGAGCCCCGCCTCTCTTCCCCCGAAAACTTTCCGGGGGTTTTCAGAGATGGGGGTGTGCACCCTTCCCCCGAGAGCACATCAACCTTGCTGTTTTATGGAGGGCCCAGGTTGTTCTGCCCTGTGCACCCACAGCCACGGTGCGCAGCCCTTTGCGTTCCCCCGGGGCTGCCTCCGTGCAGCCGCCCCCGTCCTCCGCCCGGCTTGTGCAGCCTGGCCCTGCCCGCCGCTGCCGGCCCGCGTCTCAGGCTGGGTGTCGGGGGGACGCTCTGTGCCCGTTTAACTTAGTTCTGTTAGTCAGGGGCTGCTCTGTACAGATCCGAGCCTCGGAGGCTCCCCCTCCATCCCGCTGGCCTCTCAGTTGGAGAGGGGAGACCCAGCGAGCGAGCGCCAGTCCTCCTTTGCCGCTCCCTCCCCGCGGGACCCGTCCCGCGCTGCTTTGCCTTTTGTTCTTTCTTTTTTCCTTTTCTCCTACCAGATTTTTGGCGTCTTTATCTTTTGAAGAGGGCGATGTTCTGTCGGAGTTCCACAGGTGCTCTGGTTGGCTGAGTGGGTCTGTAGATGTGGGTCTTGGTGTATTTGTGGGAGAGGGTGACCTGCGAGCGTACTCCGCCATCTTCTCCCGGAAGCCTGAAAAATGCTTTTGATAGAAGAGAGAAGAACACAACTGTACATGTGGCTATGCCATGAGTATGGTTATGTAATAATTAGCTGTGCATTGAACAAAAACTAGAAGGAAATGGAAAAAAAAAGTTTGATAAATTAGGGTGGTGTCAGAATATATGAAATTTAGGTATCTTTAATTGTTGTCTTTTGTTCAATAATGAAAAGTTCAAGACAATTTTCTAATTTTATGCACTTATGGATTATGTTCAATATTGAATTAATTGGGAATTTAAGTATTTGGTGTGAAGAATTTTTTTTGCCCTTAGTGGACAGCTGCTATTTCAGAATGATTTATTGAGTAGTTCATTCTTTCCCCACTGATTTGAAATGCCGCCTTTATTATTACTTAATTTCCCTGACAGGGGCAAGTTGTGATCCCTCCCCCCACAGCTCAAAACATTATTCTCTTTCTCAAAACTTTTGTTTCTAGTCTTGTGAGTTGACTCTTCCAGATGAACTTTAGAATATGCTTGTTGAGTTTCATTTGACAAATTTGGTTTGGATTTCGATTAGAGTATATTAAATCTATAGATTAATTTGGGAAGATAATTTGGGAAGATAATATTATACCTCTTATCGTTTCCAGAAGTTTCAGTAAAATAGCCGAGTGGTTTTTTAACTTGGGATACGGTGAATTGATAGAAAGGTGGTAGCACATCTCTTGTTTTTTGTTTTGCGTAGAAGAAGAGTGATTTCAATATTGATGCCAACATTCACTTTACAAAAGTTTATAGTTTTCAGTGGCCTAAAACAAAGTATGCAGTTGACTCCAGATGGGGAAGGGACGGAGGCACACTGGAATTCTGTAAATTGGAATTTATCTTTGCCATCAATAAAATTAGTGGCCTTTTAAGAAAAGTAGATTTTGAGTGGCCACAGTGATTAGAAAGTCCTCAATCTTAGTCAAAAATTATCACCGGCGGCTGTCTTGCTATTTATGCTGTACGTGTCCCTCAGCACATTTTCAGAAGCCCGTTCCTCCCGCTGGCCTTCTTTGTAGCTTTATCTAAATCTCCTTCGAGCTTTGTCTGACTTTTCTTAATGAAAATGTTCATGTTCTTTTCCATGCGTATTTTCTTTCCCAGTCTTCCTCTCCTGCCACATCCCCCTCCACGCCTCCCAGTCCCTTTCCATCTCATTGGGTCTCTCTGTTGGTTTCTGTAACACCCCTCCCTCCTTCTCCTGTGACACTCTTCGCCGCAGCTTCCTGATCTCCGTGATTAGCAAGTGAGCGACTCCTCTTAGTGCTGAATATTACTCTTAGTGCTAGGACTGCTGGGCACCTCTCTTTAATGGACATGCCATTTCTGACATGAATGTTTATCTTTTGACCAATGTACAGCACAGTGTGATCTTGAAAGGGAGGCATAACTGAATTGTGAAACTGTACTGTTTGGGGTTGTGTTGCATTGGAAAGGGTTGCAATTAAACTCTTTCATTAGTCATTGTCCTAGTTCACCTACCAAATAAAATAGTAATATGATCGTTGTTTTGAATAGATACGGATTAGATATCCTTGTGATCTGTGAAAAAATTTGGTCTGCTTATATAATTTATTTTCTAACATTAAAAAAAGTATCACCAACAGGTCAGTCCAGGTTCTGTCTATGGATAATCAATAGTCTCTTTAGAAACCAGGAATGTGACTAAAGCAAGCTTGTCTTCCTTTTTTAGGAAATGGAATTTCGTCTAAGTTTCTTCTGTGTCATTTCAGACATTTGTTGTTTTTTTGCTTTTCAGATCCTCTTTCTGAACTTTTTTTTTTGAAGCTATTGCATAGTGGATTTTTCCTGGCATGTTACTTTCTATTGATTGTGTGCGTGTGGTGTGTGTGCATGTGTGCTCACACACCTGCTCACACACAGAGAAAGTCTAATTCAAAATTGTGAGCTAGTGGTTTTTTTTCAGAGCTCCACACTTTGTATTTATACCTGTTCATGGTTCAAGATGATGTTTCATGTGTGTGATGATTGCAAACCATCTAGAAAACTAGGAAAACATAGCCTTTTCATTTCTAGAATTTTAGATGAAATAACCATGTGATTACGGGAAAGAGGAGGTCCGCACTGATCTTGTTTCTGGTCCTGGCTGGCCTAACTCTTGGTATTTTACACTAACACCCAGCAAAGGCCAGCAGATGTCAGGGAGACTGTGGAGACTCCTCTGTGTTCACTTTTTCCCCCTGTCGCAGGGTGAGGAGCTCTCGAAGAGTGGGTGTGTTTCTGTAGGGCAAGCACATAAAAGCCCAGCTGCTTTTCCACAGTGGGCTGAGCTCTGGAGGCCCTCCAAAGTGGGTGACCCTTTCCACCTCCTGGTTTCCATTTCCCTGCCACTCCCACAGGCTGGGTGGAATGCACCTGCTCCCCGGAGGCCCCTGTTCTATTGCCTTTTTGTGTTTGAGGGGAGGGAGTGTCCCGAATCCTTGGAGTCCTCCGGGTCCCAAGACCACCTGGCCGGCTCATCCACTGTGGCCACCTTGGTGGCAGCATTGCTGAAGGAGCCCCAACACACCGCCTCTGGATGGTAACATCCCGGGGAGCACTGGCCTGCTGCCCACTCCCTCGACCTGCCTGCCTGCCTGCCTGCCTGCCTTCTTTCCTTCCTTCCTTCCTTCCTTCCTTCCTTCCTTCCTTCCTTCCTCAGAGTGTGCCCCAGTGACCCAGGGTGGCAGCTCCTCTCCTTGGGACCAGGATACTTAGCTGGGCTTTGTGCCAACCAGAAGCTTTCAAGAGAAAGCCTGAGGTCAGGCTGAATGAGACAGAGGACTTGGACATCTCTCAGAGAAGACAAACAGCAGCGGGAAAGGCACAGCAAGTGTTGGATCGCGTGGTGCTATTTGTTTGGCAATGTTTGTGAATATTTCAAATTCTTACAACCCCCTGTGATCCAGTACAGAGTCAGGCCATAGCTAAGAATAATTATTTTGAAGTTTTATACTATAGTGGTGTCTCAGGTACAGGAAAAAATAAATATAGGCAATGATGTCCATCAGGTAGGAATTCAAACAAGGTAAAAGACAACAAAGTATCATATTTACACATCTAGTAAATAAAATTCTTCCGTATGCGCTGAGCTTCTTCAAGTTTAAAAACAGAACAAACCAGCTCTGATACCCATACTTAAATATATCAGAAATCATCTCCCTGTTGTTCAAAACATTGTTGCTGGGAGGAGGGTTCCTGGTATTTGAGCTCACCCACGTGACGTGAGCATAACAAAGGGCCCAGTTTTGGACTGGGGCCCTTTTTATTGTGGTTTCTTAGGGCCAGGACAAGGAAGTATGACAATGCCCTGACTTACTCATTTTTTTCCAGGGGCAGATGACGGTCTATGCGAAGTTTGGCAAAAACGTTTATCTTCCTAAAGATGCCGAGTTTTACTTTATTTATAACGGATCTCGTCAGAGACACGTCGTGATTGCAGAGCGCACAGAGGATAATGTTCTGCAATCCAGTGTTCCAGGTGAGGTGTCCTCTTGATTGAGCAATTGGGAAATGTCTTTTGGCATCTTCACAGTGCTCCAAGGTGGGAGGGGTATGAGTGAGTGTGTATGTGTGTGCGAGAGCGTGCGTGTGTGTATGTGTGTAAGGAAGGGCACTCACACTGGATTATCCCACGTCTGAGGCTCTTCCAGGTGTGTCTGCAGCCCCCTGAGCAGCCTCAACATAGACCTAACTCTCCAAGTTGGGTGTGCCTTGGATGCAGTCCGGTGGAGGAGATGCTCTGTCTCAGTATCACCCTCTGTGGTCCCAGGGCTGTTGCCTGGGATGGTTGAGGCAGATCTGAGATATCTGACAGTTCATTCTCTCTTCCTCATTCTCCAGGGGTCAGTCTAGCAACCTCTCTCTGCTTTGCTCCCTTTGGTGGCTGGAGTTCCTTCCTTGGCACCCTGTTCATCCAGATGCTTTCTTACTGGATCTCAGGCTTCAGAACTTTCTCTTCCCACCATAAAATGTTCACATTCCAAAACCTGTAATTCTCCCTGATATCTTCAAGTACCACAGGGACAGATGACAAATTAATATGTTACCATGAGCCCTTCTCGGATACAGTTGTTTTGTATTTTCGTTGGCATGTGGGCTGTACATCTGAGACATCGAACTCTAGCCTAAAGGTATAATCAAGATGTCATAACCTGCAGGAAAGGAGGGTTTTTGTTCTTGTTTGTTGATTGGTCAGTTTTCTTTAACTTGTGGGTCTTTCAAGACCTCTTAAAATATACAGGGAATTTTTTAAATAGGTAAGACTGGCCTCATTTTTAAAAGAAAAATGTTTCGAAGTGCATCTGTAGTATATCTGTTGAATGCAGGGGAGAAGGAAGACAGTAAACCTGCAAACACAGACATAGTGAGAACTGTAACGATAACAAAGACCTTTCAGACCTACCTGGGTTTGGACACTGAATCAGTCTATTGTGCAATTTCTGGGACTTTGGACGATTTTAAGCAGTTCTCTCTCAGACCCAGTAACTCCCATTCTTGTAAGAAAAACAAAGTCAAACCATGTTAATGGCATGGAGTTATACCGGCTGCCAGTCTCCTTGGCCCTGGCCTTGTGCTTTGGTGTTTATGTTGATAGTTTTTGTTGCATTTACCTTGGCTGCTTCTTGGTTTTCTCTCTTTTATCAAGCTTCTTATAGAGAAAGAATAAAAATACTAACTAAAGTGCCACTCCTAACATCAAAACATCTGTTTTGTCTTTTTCTTTACTTGCATGTAGGGGAATACTTCCTTCCCACTCCTCATGTGTCAAAGAAAATCTTTTTGATTATACTGTAGTTTGCTTAGAAGAGAGGGTTCTTTGATTTTAACAACTTCCCTGTAGACAAGGAACAGTCCCTATTTCTGGATCATAAATTTCCCCTGGTTACAACTTTGCCACGGCAACCTTTCCAGAGTACGTACAACAGATTTCTGAGGAGATACTGGACGTGTCTAGTCTGCGGGTGGGGGCTGCATTCTGCGTCTGTACCGTTAGACTGCTTTAAAGAGGCGACGATGTGAAAGTGGCAGTAGCTCTTGCCTAGCAAACGTGGGATGCTCTTGTTCCTTGAAGCCTTGCAGCATAGCCTTTGGAGAAAGGCTTTGGAGAATAAGGCAGAATAAGGGCGATTTGTACCTATTAGCTGTTTGTCTGGGGGCCAGTGGTGGGTGAATGTTAACCCTTCTTCTGTCCAGCTTGGATTATCATAATCACAGAGGTTTGGTGGTAGTAATTCCTGGAAATTCTGCAAAGGATAACAGAAAAATGTACCTGGTTAGAAGTCCACCAACCTTGGCAAAATGAAAGAAGAGTGTAAGGAGGAGGGACAGGTAGCAGGATTAGGTGACCACCCACGAGCAGAAGTACTAAGAATACGTATAAGACAGAGAAGCCATTCTCACAAGTGGGGAGGCGGGCAATGAACAATATATGTGATGTTTCTGTTGAGTAGTATTTACCCACTCCAGTCACATTCGGAAGAATTCTGTGGAATTAGGGTAAACTTGTGTAACTTTGGTGCCATCTTATAAAACTAGCACCTAAATAAATATATAAAAATGTATGACTCAGAAGGGAATGCAGAGCAGGAAAGGGCAGTAGCCTTTAAGACAACAAACTTGAATGTGAGGGTTGGGGTTGAAGTACAAGGTGAAGTTAAGCCAAATAACAGTGGTAATGACAGGAGAATAGGCACCGAGATGCTCAGAGCTCATAACAGGTAGTTTGAAACTCAGGAGTCAGTGGAAGAAGCTGGGGTCCACTTTCATTTGGACCCACATGCTTGGCAGCATTTCAAGATAATTGGCTGCATTTTCTTTCTGTCTTGCTCGCCGGGAGCATGTAGTTTGCTTGGGCTAACACACTGGACACTGGGAGAGCATCTTCTGCAGACTCTGGGTGAACAGTTCACTGTCTTGTCGTCCAGGCCACAGGCTTCAGGAGACGGTGACGGTGTCTGTGTGCCTCTGCTCGGAAGGTTACTCCCCAGTGACCATGGGCTCCGACTGCGTGACCTACGTGGACAACATGGCCTGCAGGCTGGCTCGTTTGCTGGTCACCCAAGCCCATCGCCTGACAGCCAGTAGCCACCAGACCTTGCTGACCCCGTTTGCCCTGACGGTGGGAGCATTGCCTGCTCTGGACGAGGAGCTGGTGCTGGCTCTGACCCATCTGGAGTTGCCTCCTGGGTGGACTGTCTTGGGAAATTCTTCACTTGAAGGTGGGTCCTTACCAGAAAATTCAGGTGTCTGCTCTCTGTGTGCTTTACAATTTGTTGCCTGTTTCCCTGGGTGGGTTTTCCTGCCTACTTTTGGCCCAAGCCTTGCACTGCTCAGGCTGGGTTCCCTGAGGTCCTGAGCCACTCATCTCTGTGCTGGTCGACACCGCTCTGTTCCAGGAGGTGAAGAGCTTTGCCTCAAGGAGGGAAGGATTTTTCCTTTGTGGCCAGCTGCTTTGGGCTGTGGCTCCACTTCCCGTGGTGTGCTTTCTTGTTGTAAGAAGGGGATATTGGTCCCCTGTTTCCGAACAGGTAGAGTCATCAAGCAAGGAAGAGCAGGAAGTCAACTCCGTGGACCACTGAGAAGAAATGTGGCTATGCGGGAAATGTAATGAATACATTGACATCTTTGAAAATGTCAGTCACCGAGAGCATTCATATTACTGCATTACACTAACTTTCGAAATTACATCTGGATGCCCCTTGTTTACTAAATAGACTCTTAGTATCGTTAATTAGACTCCTAAAACCATTTGGTATCTGTGTATGAGCAGAGATATAGATGTATGTAAAAAGCTCATACTGTGCACAAAACTACGCTGTTCAATAGATGCTACTTATGGTGATTACAAATAACAATTTCACTGAAGATAGAAACGGTGCTGTGCATTTTATTGAATATAAGCATATACTATTTCTGGGTTTGTTTGTTTGTTTTGACTTCAGTTTTGTGGTTATGTGGTGCTATTTTTAGGAGTTTCTGCTTCCTGATAAATTCTGGTTACAGATTGGTTTAAATTCGATCATGGATAAGATTAAATGCACTTGTCATGAGAGGGGATCTCCATTTCTTTCCTTTAATCAGGGTTATACTAAAACTCTCCTGGGCACTTAAGGATGCTTCTTATTTCTTAAGACCTTGGAAGTCACAAGCCTAGTTCAGCACTGAGCTATGCCCGACTCCCATGTGCTGTGCTTAGCTGTGGGGTAGCTGATTGGCATGAATGAAGGGGTGGGCTTCCTGAGGGAATGGGTGGTGTCTGTTCTGCTCACCATTATCCCCAAGAACCTAGCCAAGGGCTTGCCACATAGTGTGTGCTCAAGAAGTATTTGAATGAATGAGGCGTGTATCCTGAGATCTTTAAGGAGTTGCATATCCTAGATATCACTGTTGTAATTCTCCCATATATAGGAGGAAAAATGTTTTCTGGCTAAGGAACTTTGTTCATATGTATATACATACATGTATTCATTTGTGTATTCACACAGGTAGTACATATGTTCATTCATATGTATGTACATATAAATGCACATATATATGTGTGTGTGTGTGTGTATATATATGTGTTTTCTGGATAAGGAACTTGATTCACTTAAGCCTCCTGGCTTTTAAAACAAATTCTGTCAATAATGTTGGAGAGTATTTTATATTTTAGAAGGCAGACTTATTTTTTAAATTGAAGTACAGTTGATTTACAATGTTGTGTTAGTTCCAGGTGCACAGCAAAGTGGTTCAGTTATACATATGTATATATATTCTTTTTCAGATTCTTTTCCATTATAGCTTATTACAAGATGTTGAATATAGTTCCCTGTGCTATATAATAAACCTTTGTTTTTTATCTATTTTATGTATGGTAGTGTGTATATGTTAATCACATACTACTAATTTATCCCTCCCCCCTTTAGTAACCATAAGTTTGTTTTCTATGTCTTTGAGTCTGTTTCTGTTTCATAAATAAATTCATTTGTATCTTTTTTTTAGATTCTACATATAAGCAATATCATATGATATTTGTCTTTCTCTGTCTGACTTACTTCACTTGATATGATAATCTCTAGGTCCATCCATTGTGCTGCAGATGGTGTTATTTCTTTTTATGGCTGAGTAATATTCCATTGTATATATATACGAGATCTTTTTTATCCAGTCATCTGTCGATGGACATTTAGGTTGCTTCCATGTGTTGGCTATTGTAAATAATGCTGCTATGAACATTGGGGTGCATGTATCTTTTCAAGTTAGAGTTTTCTCCAGATATACACCCAGCAGTGGGATTGCTGGATCATATGGTAACCCTATTTTTAGTTTTTTAAGGGATCCCCAGACTGATCTCCATAGCGGCTGCACCAATTTACATTCCCAACAACAGTGTAGGAGGGTTTCTTTTTCTCCACACCCTCTCCAGCATTTATTATTTGTAGACTTTTTGATGATGACCATTCCGATTGGTGTGAGGTGACACTTCATTGTAGTTTTGATTTACATTTTTCTAATAAATAGTGATGTTGAGCAGCTTTTTATGTACCTGTTGGCCATTTGTATGTCTTCTTTGGAGAAATTTCTGTTTACATCTTCTGCCCATTTTGCGATTGGGTTGTTTGTGTTTGTGATAGTGAGCTGTATGAGCTGTTTTTATATACTGAAAGTTAAGCCCTTGTCATATGTCACATTGTTTGCAAATATTTTCTCCCATTCCATAGATTGTCTTTTCATCTTGTTTATAGTTTCTTTTGTGGTGCAAAAGCTGTTAAGTTTAATTAGGTCCCATTTGTTTATTTTTGTTTTTATTTCCATTACCTTAGGAGACAGATTAAAAAAAGATATTGCTGCAATTTATGTCAAAGAATGTTGAAGGCAGACTCATTTTGACGAAGACATAAAGCTTTCATAATTTCTTACTAGTCACCATACTCAAGGCCATAAGTAAAGAGCCTCAAAGGCTCATGGAGCGGCAGGTGCAAGTCAGTGACAGGGCCCTTTTCCTCAGCATAGCAGCTTGAAGTCTGCAGTGGTTCAGTCTGTGCCTCTGCAAAACAACAAATTGTTGAAAGTTATGAAACTTCATAACTGCATGTGAACAAAGAGCCTCCACACTGGGATTTATGTTACCCATATGCTATGTTTATTTTTCACCCCAAAATTTAGAAGTAAGTTAATATTTCCTAATCTTCAACCTTTGCACCGACAATAGCATATACATACAGTTTCCTGCTGGGAGTGTATGCTTAGTTATTGTTGCTGATAAATTCCACTTCCTGTCTTCTAGTTCACTGATTTTTTTCTGCTACTTGACCTAGTTTGTCATTGAACCCTTCTATTGAATATTGATTTCTATTTGGTACTTTTAAAACATTTTCTGTCTCTTTTTTGAAATTCTCACTTTGTTCGTGCATTGCTGTCCTGACCTCAGTGAGCATCTTTATGCTACTTTGAAGCCCCTATCAGATAAGTCACTTATCTCCATTAAGATCAGTTTCTGGAGATGTATCTTGTTCTTTGGTTTGGAACTTATTCTGTTTCTTCATTTCCCTGTCTCCCTGTGTTGTTTTCTGTGCATCAGATAAAACAGACATCTCTCCCAGTCTTGTATAGACAAACCTTATCAATCAGCCCAGCCTGAGCTCCTAGTTGCCTCTTAAACCTTTGTGATAGTTCAAGTTGCTGTCTTTGCTCTTAGTGGCTCCCAGTAGTTGAGTGTGTGCCAAGACCCATCCATGTCCTAAAGGGGAGGATCTCAGCCAGCACCCAGATGCAGACTGATTAGAAGGCATAAGATGGAAAAGTATGCAATCTGATCTCTTCTAGGGAAAGACTGGAAGATGGTGTTTTTTGCTTGCTCCCTCTGTGCAGAATCTTGGAGGGGATGGTTGCAGCGAGTGCTTTGTGCAAACACATCAACAGCTGCTTCTTCATCCACAGTGGTCCTGTGAGACTTGTGCATGCACGCCCCTTTGGTTATCAAAGCCAGGTGATCTGGGGACCAGTGGCAGCCATAAAAGCTGCTCCTTCTAGAGAGAGGCTCGTGACCTGGCCTTTATTGTTGGAGTGAGCTGGACCAAGGAAGTGGGAAAATTGCCAACTGACTTCCTTAGAGAGTCACAGCCAGCCCCTAGCTGCATGCTAGTTAGAAGCCAGCCCCCCAAGGCAGCAGCTGATGAAGTAAATAATCAAATCTCTTCCAGGGAAAGACTGGTAGAGGGCTTTCTGCCTGCTCCCTCTACACTGAGCCCTGGGGAGATAGCCATGGTGCATACTTGTGTGCCCATCAAGAACTGCTTCTTTATTTGCCAAAGTCCTGTGGGGCTCATTGTTGACTTTCAGAGCTGGGTGTTTTGGGAGCCCATCTCTCAGGTGAGACTCTTAAAAGTTGGGATACTCTATGTACAATGAAACTCCTTCACTCCTTCACCCCTCCTGATTGTATGGTGCTGTGCTGGGGGTGGGGTTTATGGCCAGAGTGTGTCTCAGACTTTCCTACCTATTTCAAGGTGGATATTTTCTCATTCACCTTATATGTAGGAGTCACTCAGCTAGTTAATGGAGTGCTCTCAGTGGGAATTGCTCTGTGTGTAGCTGTACATTTGGTATTTCCATGGGAGGAGGGACATTCAGGAGTCTCCTATGTCACAATCTTGGTTTTTTCCCTTCAATTTTGTAGTTTTAATCTAAGCACTTTAGAATCTCTTATGTGCTCAGTTCATCTTCTTCTAGCATATATGTTTTATTTAGTGTTGCTTGTCTTTGAGGCAGATAAATTATAATAGCAAGGTAACAAATGAACTGTGGCATGTGGCCCACTGGAGTTTATCATGTGTTAATGGTAATAGCATCGTAAGTGGAAAACAGTTTTTTTTTCCCTAGTAATTCTTTCTCCTAAGACCTATCCCAAAACTATTTAAAACCATACTATTCACATTTACTTAAAATTCTTTATTTATACTTTTTTGTGGGTACAAAGGATGCTATGAAATGAGTATTAATTGATTTCTGTAATGATTTTGTTGTGAAAGATTCTGATGGAAGTCTTCTTGTGAAGTATTATTGTATTTCTGTGCATTTTATAATATATCCCTCATTTTTCTTTCTTTTCAATTACTGAGAGTTATCAACAGGGCCTGAGAGCCTGTAGAAGGGGCCAGAGTCTGAGCAGAGTACTGTGTATTGTAAAGAAAAGCAGAGCCTTTCTTTGGCCCTGCTTGTTACTCACATCATTACTCACAGTGCAACTCAGTTATTGTCCTAGGGAAGGAAATATCCTGTTTATTTAATTTTGTGCTATAAATAAAATTGGATTTCTATTTCATAAAATTAAACCCATTCTTTCTGTGAAATAGCTTTTATGATAAAAGCTTTTGCAAGGCCTCAGGACCTCACATTTACAGTAAAACTTTGAGTAGTAATATTATGTCCAATAAAATCACACGATTAATTTATCTTTTGCTTTGGATTTTTTGCTTGTTTGTTTTCTGGACAGAAATCTTTTCTCAGAGATTGGCATAATTTTGACAATTAGGTTAACTAGCATCAAATATTCTGTTTTATTCTGTTGGTGCTCAGATAACTTGAATTAAAGTCTTCCCTTCCTGCTCAGTCAGATTACTTCCTTTCACATGTGTGTCCAGAAGCCTGACATGGCTGGCAAGCACCAGACTTCCCATCACCAGTGCGGAGGCTGCCATGTGAGTAAAGAGCCCACAGGGACTACAGATGCCATCTCAGAGGAGCGATGGTGCTGCCCAGGAAACATAGTAACTCCTACACATCCTATGGAATTAGGTAGAGCTTGTCCTGGTTATGCTTTCTGATTTAAGGGAAAAAAGCACATTTACTTAAAAAAAAAAAAGTCATATGAAGTCTCTCTCACAGCCTATATTTACACTTACTAACCAATATGTAGCAAGAATGTGCAGATTCAGCACATTTTCTGCTAAAGTAAATTTCTGTAGTGAAAAATGAATGTGGCCTTTTTTGCAGTTCTCTAGGTAGAAGCACTTCATATGTTTAAAGTCTCCTTATAGGTGGAAGTTCTTCGTTGTGGAAGAGATAGACCCTCTTCATTATACCAGTTTTAAAGGCAGGACAACCTGGGTTTTTCCAGCTTTATTAAGGTATAATTGACATATATCATTGTGTATGTTTAAGGTGTGCAATGTGTTGATTTGATACATTTATATACTGCATATGATTACCACCATAGCATTAACACCTTCTTCCCATCACGTAACTACCATTTGTTTTCTTGTGGTGAGAACATTTAAGAAAGGTGACATCACAAATTGAATCTGTAGAGCAAATATATTAACATTTTTAATAAAGCAAAGAAAATGTTATCTGTTTGATTGCTTTACCAAGTTTAAAGAGTTAGACTTTATTCCTGCCTTTAGAGTTGATTCTATAAGTGAAAGAAGTTTGTAGGGTCAGCCAACTGAGCTTTTGAAACTTTTCTGCAGGGCTGTCTTAGGTGTAAACACGGCCAGTGTGTTTAGGGAGCCAGCTTCTCATTCTGTAGATGTATGGTTGGTTGGAGAGCTGTACCCAAAGAGAACCAATGGGTGGAATGGGTAGGACCCACTGAATGGCTTAGAGAATTCATGATTTTAATTATTAATTCCAAAGATCAGATCGAGAGTATGCTCCTTTCCTTGCGAGTACAGCAGTGGAGTCATAGCAACCATAACATTAACCTTGAATCCAGAAATTAGAGAAATGGTGCGTTAGTTGCAGAATACATATTGTAAGGGCAAGTCCAAGTGGCATCTGTTTGTGTAAAAGCAAGTCACAATGTAATGAATAGTGACTTAAAGGAGAAGCAGAAACCTCAAGGACCACAAATTTAATAGATAGGTACTGCTGCTGCTAAGAAAAAGGGTGGTTAGCATGATGCTCTGCTTTATTAAAGGGGTCTTTATAAATTCCCATTGAAGGAGACTGATTTTCTGTATTTTACAACTAGTGGGGGAAAAAGGAAAAGAAATGCAGGTGACCAAAAGGACTTAGGAAGAAAGTTTATAAGACTGGGG
Source organism: Camelus dromedarius (assembly GCF_036321535.1). Taxonomy (NCBI): domain Eukaryota; kingdom Metazoa; phylum Chordata; class Mammalia; order Artiodactyla; family Camelidae; genus Camelus; species Camelus dromedarius. The sequence continues at coordinate 48,575,134 of NC_087438.1, forward strand.
GTTATCCAGTGACTCTTAAGAGGTGTCTTAATTGTTTAGTGTTCCCTTAAGGAGTTTAAAGAGCAATCATAATATTTCTTATCTGCAGAAGAAGCCATTAAGTGAGAATTAACAGCTTATTATCAAAGGTTCAGTGGCATTGCCAGTTTTTCTGTGACCTCTACATCTTGCTTCAAGGCACAGGCCCGGAAACATCACCTTTCTAGGCAATGAGGGAAGGGACTGTGTGGGCCAGCAGTGTTTGATGGAGGAGAGTATGTGCTTATCTTTCCTTGAATAGAGGAAAGAGATCTGTAACCAGTATGAAGCAAGGTTTGTTTAACACCTGAAACGCACCTTGGCTGGTGTTTTTTATCCTTGAATGCAATTTGCCAGCTGTAGAAATAAAAGCAGAGGAAACAGAGCGAGGCTCAGCAGCAAGGCCCTGTTGGTTGACCCCCACCTGTGCGCCAGGTCTGATGAGCCAGGGGGTGGTACACTGAGTTTGAAGGCTTGCTTGCCATCCCACGGACTGTGTGAAATGTCAGCTTTGTCTTTCTGCCCCAAAGCTTTGTACTAGACAGAAAGTTTGAAATAACATCAGCTGAAGTCCTACCAGTGGATAGGAAACCCATAAAGGACAGATCTGTTACAAAATACAAGTTTTAAGGCTTTTTTTTTTAAATTTTGAAGGGATTTTTAAATTAATGCATTATGAGTATCAGCTAATTCTGGTTTTATGTTTTTCTTGGAAACCTTGACATTTTTAAGCAGTTGTGTACATACTCAGTGTGCACTTCTGATAGTATCTGTTGAGGCAGACATCACCAAGCCCTCTTCTGACATTTAAAGCTGGTGTTACATTCCTTCAGTTGCTAAGGTAACCCGCTGGATGACTGCTAATGGTTTAGAGAGCGTATTCTTAAAGACAGATCCCATGGTAAATGGGGGTACAATGGTTTCACAGTACTTAGCCATACACACGTACACAAATGTGCGCCATTTGTGAAGTTTTAAAACCCTTAACCTAAAACTGATTTCTCCATCTTCCATCCCTTTTTTTAAGCTTTCATTTTTTAAGGAATAGGTTTTCTGGCAGTAAAGGGTTTAATAAAGAATTGAACTCTTAATAAAAGGACGTTTTTTCCCCGTCACATCATTTGGACTTATTTTTCAGTTAAGTCAGTAAACTCTGCTTAAGCACATTCTGTTTAAGGTACGAAATTCTAAGGGAGAAAAAGCAGCTTGAAGTCTTTAAAAAGAAGCTTCTTACAGGGTACCGATGGCCCTGAGACTGGAATAGAGAGTTATATATTTACTCTCACACCTGAGAAATAGAGGATAGGGTTCTATTTGGGTTATTTCTGGTTATTTTCTCCCTCTCAGAATTTTCAAGGAAAAGAATGTAAGTGGAAGCTTCTATTTTCAAACTCCCTAATGTGTTTCCCAAAGGATTCAAGACAGTGGAAGCTTTTGAAATTTACATCTGGGTGGCAGTGTCCATCCCTCGCTTTTCTCCTCTGGAAACCCTTCAGATGTGCTGGGGTGCATGGGGCAGCTTCGGCTGCACACAGGAGACTAAAAGGGAATTTGAAAGTGACCATAGCCAAGGATTCCCTTAATATTTGAGTAAAAAAAGTTAAGATTTTGCTTTCTTATGGACTGCTTTCATAGAGTTTGAATGCTGGCAGCTGCCCTTGCACTACTTTATTTAAAAATTAATGAAACATTGGTTTTAAATCTATCAGTGCTTAGAGGCTAAAAGGCTGATGGTTGAAGAAGATGGGTGGGCGAGGCCTGGGGAAGGGGCGGGCTGTGAGCCAGAAGTGATGGGGTGTCTCAGGGAAATGGCCAACCCTGTGTCCTGGTGCAGACCCCCTTCCCTTGGCCCCAGTGAACGTTACGGGGCCTTGCCTGGGCTCATTCCGATACAGGCCTTGATGTGGGCACGAGGCTGTAAGGTGCCCTCCAGATCTTCTGTAATTCTGCCTTAGCTTTTAGTTTGTAGTGATTTTCACATGCCCACTTTCTCTTCCCCACATCTGTGGCTGTAGCAGCTTTGGTTTTGCAGGTTTATCATGAGAGGGTGTGTGTGTGTGTGTGTGTGACCACGTGTGTGTGGAGACAGATGAGGCCGACATCTGGAGTGGAGCACGCGCCAGGCCCTTGGGATTGGTGAGGCTTAGTTTCCTTCTGCTTGCTTTTCCTCTCTGTTTGTTGATTTATTCAAGTTCTGTCTTTTCTGCCTTTCTCTTCTTGGATTTGTCTTCTTTTACCTGATTATTTCTTTGCCTGATAGGAGGTGTAATAGTAGGAACTTGAGTTTTGGAGAAAGAGAAACCTGCGTTCAAGTCCTTGATGCTCTATTTACTCCGAGTGAGCTTCGGCAGTTAATTGCACAATTGTGTTGAGCCTCAGTTTTGGTCCCAGGGAAATGGGGCAGGTGAGTTTCTGCCCCTGCCTTGTGCAGTGCCTCTCAGGATTAAATGAGGAAATGCACATAAATTGCTTAATAAATGTCAGATGGAGGTAAGGACTGCCACGGCCCGGTCCTCATGGGCACTGAGCAGGAATGAAGTAGAGGTGTTTGTGGTGCTGCATTTCCATTCATGCACAGCGGCCGCCACCTGGACTTCTGGTTAACTTTCCCAGCCTTCCACCCCCACTCTCATCCCAGGTAGGCTGTGTCTATATACTGATTACCTGTTTGGTTTATCCCATGTACCTCCTCCTCCTCTCACCAGAGAGAAGTTGCCTCTGTGCGGAAGGAGAGGATAAGGTCTCCCAGTAAAGTTGTAGCTCAGACCCACAAAGGCTGATATTTCTTGGTCTGGGCTTGGTGCTCTGGCTTTCAGTGCAGCCAGTATCCTGGTTGTGCTTGAATTCGGACTCCTAATGCAAGCTTCAGAAGGCTGTTTCCAAGATATGATGAGTCTATGCTTTTTCTGCTTGTCACTAATAAAATTAGACTGCAATGTGTTTTCATTTGTTTCCCAAACAGAACAGGGTTCTGGGAAGGTCAGTTGGGAGACTGCCTGGGAATTCCACAGGCCCCCGTGTGGGGTGTGGGGAGAGCAGAAGACTGCCTGGTGCATAGGAGGCTGTCAGCAAATATCTACTGAATGAATGATTGGTGGATGTGACTCAGAGCCTTGAAGACACATTAACAAATGAGAAAAATCTATTGCACAGGCTGGCCAAGAGGGTATGACAGAATTCCTGCTTACAGCACCGAATGACCGCCTGCTGCCCAAGGCCTGGGTCTGCAGCACATTTGCCCTAATGGCACAGCTGGTGTCTTACATGGATGCAATTGTGGCATCTCTTAAGCAGATGGCTAGTTCCCTAAAATTATGATTTTAACCAGAGGAAAACTACTTTCACATATGCACGTTTCCATTTAGTGACTGTTCATTCTATTTTTGTATTAAAACGATCAGACAAATGTGTGCAACTGGTGAGTCCCGTCAGTTAGTTCTTGGGAACCCTGTCCCTGTGTTATTTTCATGAGCACCCCCCTGACAGTCCTGGGTACTAGGCTGAGCAGATAGTCCTTTCCTTTACAGATCAAGCTACTGAAAGCTTGAGAATTGAGTAATCTTCCCCAAGCTCCATCCCAGTAAGTGTCCACCTCCAGATCTTTCAGCTCTTTAATCTGCTCCCTTTGCACTATACAGTTTTGTGTCTGGATTCTCAATATCTTATGTTGATGCCCACACTGTATAATTCAGTCTGGAAATGCCTCCAGATTGTTAAGGCTAGAAATTGGATTGCCATCTTTGAGTTCTGATAAGGACTTTTTAGTGTTTCAAGTGATTGAGCACTAGTTCCACAAGGTAAACTACAACCAACCTGTATGAGATGCAAAATCCACAAAGTACATTCCAGTATCGTGTATCACATTGTGAATTTTCTGGAATGATTGTGTGGTTGGTGTTTTCCCAGATTTTCCATTGGAGGTTGTTGTAACCTGAGTGTCTTGAACGTGCCTGATGCAGAACAGAAGTTTCAGGTGCTGAAACCACCCATGAGCTTGTTTCACTCCTCTCCTGCCTTTGGGCTTTGTGATCCTGCCATGTTGGTGTTGTGCTCCATGCGACGTCCTGTTTCCATATCTTTCCTACGAGTGTGTTTATATTTTCAGTTCCCATCCTAGACTCACCAACCTCTGATCTTCTGTGTGGAAGGCCAGTTTGTCTAAACACACACCAGAGCCCTGACCAGACTCCCTAAAGGGAAGATGCGGTAATGCACAGCCTCTCCTCCCGTTCTCACTGAGAGTCCCGGAAAATACCAGTGGTTGTGTGTGATGTTCATGCCAAGTAGTCTCTTCTACCCCCCATGTACATTTTTGCTTGTATTTTTTCATTCTCTTTACTTTTTGCTCATCAGTTTTGATATTTTACAAATGTCTGTAAATTTTCAAATCATGCTGCAATCGTGATGTAGGGTGGCTAACCTGTGGAGCAATTTCCTTGTAGTTCAGATAGTTTCCTTGTTTCTGTTCATACTCTTTGTGTCTAAGCCTAGAGCTGTAGTTTACCAGACAGGATTTCATGGGCCAGATGTTTATTTTGTTCCAAAGTGAGCTGGCTATATGCTTCCCAAAGACAAGGATCATGCCCAACTTTGTGTCCATGGGGCCACGCCCATGGTAGTAGTTTTATTCAGTGTTTGTCCACCAAATGGTGCACAAACTGAGACCTCCATGAATATATATGTGGCTTTGGAAACTGAGTAGAAGTTATTTTAATGGATTGTATTTGTATAAATTAAAAATTATGTTTTGTTCATAAACTTACAGTGTTGAATACACTTCAGTGGCTCCACTCAGGAGTTATGAAACATTAGAAACCCTACAAAGTAAAAGTACTTCTGAAAAGTACTTCTTGTTTAAAAGTATCTTTGGCTTCTAGATTATTGTCCCCATCACATTTTAGTTTTAATATTTTGCTCAGTGTTTAAAACCATATCCTGGCTTAGCAGCAAGTGATGTAGATTAAAAATAACTTATAAAAGTCACAAACTTTTTTTTGGCCTTATTCAGGGGTGGGTTTTTTTAGCTAATAGATCTAAAGAGATGATTGGGGAGATAGTGATATAAAAAGGAGGCATAGATAGAGATTTTGTTAACCGGTTATTTATTAAAAGTAGCAAATCTCAGTGGGGAAGGTATAGCTCAGTGGTAGAATGCGTACTTAGCACACAAGAGGTCCTGGGTTCAATCCCCTCCATTGATAAATAAATAAACCAAATTACTACCCCCACCATAAATAAATAAGTAAATGAATAAATGAATAAATGAATGAATGAATGAGTAAATAAATAAATAAATAAGTAAATACATACATACATACATACATACATACATACATACATACATACATACATACATACATACACCTAATTACCTCCCTCAGGGGGGAAAAATAAAATAGCAGATCTCAACCCTGGATTCCCTTCATTTGGGAATCTTTAGCAAAGGTTGATGCTTGGGGCCCACGGCAGAGTTTTAATTTTAATTGTTCTGGGGAGGGCCTTGAACCCAACTATGTGGAGGGAATGGGGAGAGAGAGGGAGAGACATACAGACATCACTGGACCCCACAAGTACTAACACGCCTCACTGTTCCCCAGTCGCACTGACAACGTCTTTCTCGTCAGAGGTGTTACGCTGCCTGTTACAGTAGCCGCTGCCTTGCTTTTCCTTTGAGTTTCACTACCTGTGCATCCCTAAATAACATGGCTTAGTTTCCACTTTTTAAAACTTCTTATTAATTAACATACTCTGTATTCTTTTGTGACATTCCCCCTCAACACTGTATTTCTTAGTTTCTTCTCTGTCAGCCTGTAACTCATTTTTAGTGTTAGAATACTAGCATAAGATTAGGTTATGCTACTACTTACTCTGTTGTTGGTGGACATTAAGATCCCTTCTATTTTTGACCATTTTATATTTTTGTGCCTGTTTCCAGGTGCATACAAAGCGTAGTCTTCACTCGGGTTTATCTGTAGGAGTGGAATTGCTCGGTTGTAGGACGTTAGTTTCTTAGAATTTGTTAGATTGTGCCACTGTGTTTTCCACAGTGGTTGTGCCAGTTTACATTTCCTCTAGCAGTGCATGTGAGTTCCTTTTCAGTCTTCCAACCTGAATTTCTTACTACCTTAAAGGCTTAGTCGGCCCCTGTGTAGGTATGATAATGGTCCCAAATTTGGACTGACAGTACATAACATCACTTTTCCTTACTGACAACCAAACTGGCCATCCCTGCTCTTGTGCCTCAGAGGCTCTGGAAGGTCTCCTGGTGTGTGCTGTATTTTGTGGATCCTTGATCCCCCAAAATCAGGGCGGGGATGAATACTCCTAGGACCTTGAGTCTCTGATGTGACAGCCTCGTTCTCCAGGCAGAGACACTGAGGTGCGGCAGAGTGAGCAGCATGGGCTTCGAGGCTCCTTCCCTGTCTGGGGCAGATGAAGCCCACTTCATGCTGTGACGGGAGTGTTTATTGAATGTCCCAGCCTGCTCTGTTCCTTTTTGTGTCTGGGGGATCTTGTTCCAAGGATGTTACAGGTCACACCTTTTAATGTTTTCCATTAGAGTAATTATTAGTAATTCTGTTTCCGTTACATTAGTTCGGATAACTCCTGGTACCAACAAAGCAGGAAGGAACAAATTTATTTGGTTAAAAAAAAACCCCTTCATTTTAATTAAACACCCCCATGTCTATTAAATTGTAGAACCCCTTCCCATAGCTTGTTTTGCTACCTCCTGTTACGAATCTGAAATTCTATAACAAGCAGAATGATGGATAATGCATCACGATGTTTCCTCTTTTAGGCTGTTAGCCTGATTGTAGGCGCTGAACTTTTTTGCTGAATGAGAAAGCTCTTTCTCGAACATTTTGAGGAGTTTTTTGTTTTCTTCAACCATCAGAAGATCCTCTTTTCCCCTGTCTTCCCATCTGCCCAGAAGGAGGGTAGATATGGAGGGAGGGAGAGTGACGGCAGTGAGCGTTCAGTCCCACGTGTGTGCTGTCCTCTCCTGTTGAACATGACGCTGTGAGGATGGAGCCAGAAAGGAGAGAACAGGGAATTGGACTAGCAGAACAGGGCTGGGAAGTTCTCCTGCTGGAGGAAACACGTTCTTCCCATGGTCACACATCGGTCAGGTTGGGTAGAGTGAACTACAGCCCAGTTTTGAGGGTATTTAGGGCATTGCTCCAGGCACCTTAGGGAGTACCATGTAAACGGTTGACACTGTACTGCCTTTATCAATGGTATAATGTTTAAAAGGGAACCCAGAGGGTTTAGATATTCCCTTTTGGTCATATTTTTCTTGGAAGAAAACTATCCCATTTAACCGTGGGCATTTCTCACCAGGTTCAGACTGAGATCTATGACTTAGAAATTCTATCCTAGTGTGGCTGGTGGCAGTCTCATGTTGACTGGCTTTTGGGCAGTGTACTGGTGTGCTTGTGTGTGTGTGTGCGTGTGATCCTAACAAGTCTCTTCCTGATTATTATTTAAGAAGGAAAAAATGTAACTGTTATCAAATATGTCTTGTAGGGAATCTATTAAGAATAGAAACCCTACTTTCTAATAAAATGAGTTTGAAAGTCAAAAACTTAAAGGATAAAATAAAGTTCTTTAATAGCTGTTGTAGAAAACTAAAAATAGACTTACCGTTTAATCCAGCAATCTCACTCCTGGACATATATCCAGAGGAAACTCCAGTTTGAAAAAATGCATGGACCCCAATGTCCATAGCAGCATTATTTACAATAGCCAACACATGGAAGCAACTTAAATGTCCATTGACAGATAACTGGATAAATAAGATGTGGTATATACATACAATGGAATACTAGTCAGCCATAAAAATTATGAAATAATGCCATTGGCAGCTACATGGATGGACCTAGAGATTATCATACTAAGTGAAGGAATTCAGACAGAGAAAGACAAATACTATATATCTCTTATATATGGAATCTAAAAAAAATGACACAAATGAACTTACTTACAAATCAGAAAGAGACTCACAGACATAGAAAACAAACTTACCGTTACCAGGGGTGGGGGAAAGAGGTGGGGAAGGATAAATTGGGAGTTTGGGATTAGCAGATGCAAACTACTATATGTAAAATAGGTAAACAACAAGATCCTAATGTAGAGCATAGGGAACTATGTTCAATATCTTATAATAACCTATAATGAAAAAATATGAAAAAGAATATATATGTGTATAACTGAATCGCTATGCTGTACACTGGAAATGAACACATTGTAAATCAACTATACTTCAATTTAAAAAATAGCATTTGGAAGATATCAAGTATGTAGAACAGACGTCTGGCAGAGGAGCACTGCTTTGTCTGTTTTCAGATGTTTTGGCATTTCAGATGTCATTTTCCTCCGTGGAGGCGGATCTGTGCTGTGTCACACGGATGATGGAGCAAGTGCACAGTGAAGCCTGTGACATTTCACTATGCGGGTTCATTCACATATTTGAAATAAGAGGCCTTAGGTTCATTGATCTAGATACAGAAATAATATAAATCAATAAAAAATGTAAGCTGAGCAGTTTTCTTTTACATCCACGTGCACTGGAGTATTTCCTTCTGATGGTTTCAAATTAAGAGTTGTGTTGGAAGCTGGCTCCCCATATCTCATCAGCACAGCCTGCTGGTAAGACAAAGCTGGGTGTGTTGCCTACCCTGGCAAGAGGGAACTCCACCTCCACTGAGCCTTAGCAGCGTCTTGAATTGGGGAGACAAGATTTGAATTGGTGGAGAACTTGAAGTTTGGTTTAATGAGGGTCTTTGAATGCAGGGGGGGAATGATGCCAGGGTGGCAGGGAAGACAGTTGGATTAGGACTGGATAAGGATCATGATATAGTAGTTAAGGATTGGAGTTTTAGGGCTTAAACTGTCAGTCCTTCCTACTAGAGTTGATGGGCCTTGGAGGAAATTCCTATAATGAATCATCAGTCATTTACCTTGGCAAGAGTCTCCTAGACTAGTGAAGTTGTGCTAACGAAGACGGTGGAATAGCAAAATCATGTTAGTGTGGGCAGTAAGCTGTGTGGAGAAGTAGGTAGTTTCAGTCTTCAGTGGCCAAGCTGTGTGGGAATACATAGTTTGTGTTCACAGATTCTAGTCAAGAGGTATCAGTGGCAGAACTCAAGATGCCAGCTGCTCCACATAACAGCTGTAGCCGTGTATTAAAAGCTGACTTTCCTGGGTACTCATCGGGGAAAGAGCCACTGATCACTTATTCATTCAATGAGCAATATTTATAGAGTACCTACAGGTGCCAGACACTGTGCTAAGATAAAAGTCAGGTGAGGTCCTACCCTCTTGGGCATTTCGCCCCATGTGGTGCAGCGTTCTCTGCATCTCCTTCACCTCGCACACGGTCAGTGATGTTACTTAACTGGAGGCTGTGTATGACCCAGAGTGTAACTGTGTACTTATTCTGACACTCTAGAGTGTTAGGATTTTCGTGTTCAGTTGTTAAGGTGTGTCTTGGTGTCTATGGGGTTCTCAGGCCTCAGTTTTTTTTTTTTTTAATGTTAGCAAAGGTATTCTTTTACATGTTCCCAATGTAATGTTTATCGTGGGCCAGCTGCGTTCCAGACTCTGAGTCACTGCAGTAGAAATGCAGGTGTACAAACTCTATATAAATTAGGCAATTTAAACATACACAAATAATTGGTATTTTTAACAGTCAGTTGCCATTCAACTCAGTAAGTACTGAGCGACTTCAGTTTGCTAGGTATTATACTAGGTGTCAGGAGCGAACAGCTTCCTGGGTCCCCTCAGCCTGTAAGATGACATGGTCAGGAAACAGCCATGAGGCACAGCCGTGAGCATCAACAGTGCAAACCCAGACCAACCAAGAGCCGCCTGTCAAGGGGCACATGGAAAGGCACAAACCGCGCTTTTTAAGCAAAGCACTGTGGTGGCTTTGGCAACACTGGAGTAATCCCAAGATCCACTAGGAGGGTGAAAGCACCTCTGTGGTGTTTGAGGGAGACCACGGACTCACATTTTCTGGACATGTGCAGCCCATTTCTGTCCTTGCTGCTGGTCCGGGGAGGAGCATGTCTGCAGACGAAGGGTGGAAATGGAGGCTCCTTGACACTTTTGGCCTCTGAGAGCCTGCGCTGTGGGGGTAGCAGCATTTCCTTACAGGACACCTTGGAGACTGGCGATGTCTGTGTCCAAAGGATGGTGTGCTCCTATCCCTTGTTTTCCCTGGATGAGCCCTCTGAACTGGAGTGGAAGGTGAGGGGGGCGTGCACCACAGTGGGTAGAGCAGCATCGCGGAGCTGGCCCCAGCACCTGCTGGCTCCCTGACCTTGCACAAGCCACTTGACCTCTCCACATCTGTAAGATGCGGTGTCTGCACTAGATGCTTTTGATGGTTCCTTCCAGCTCCTACGTTCTTACAATTACTGTTCTCACTCAGACAGTGTCTTTGATACAATATATGGCAGCCCTTTCAAACAGAGGAACTAATACCCCATGTTTTTCTTTTCAGTTTCTCTACACAGGGAGTCTGTTCTGCACCTGGCTGTGAGATGGGGCCTTGCCAAGCTCTCCCAGTTCCTCCTGTGTCTCCCGGGGGGCGTCCAGGCCTTGGCTCTACCCAACGAGGAGGGTGCCACACCATTAGATTTAGCTTTACATGGCGGACACTCCCAGCTGGTTGAAGACATCACAAAGTGAGTGTGGCTACTTGACAGATTCTCTCTCAGTCTGTTTCTTTAAAGTCTTCCAAGCATTATGGAAAAATTAAAATAAGCAAACCACAAGCTGACATTGGTTTATATTTTACCACTAGTTCCCAGGTATGGAGTACAGATATGCATATCATACACAAACAGATACACAGATATATTTGGTATAACATTCATGGGGGAGAGGGAGTAGGGAACCATGTCTTAAAAGGTTGCATGGGGGCTGTTACAATAAGAAAAAAAGCTGAGAAACACTAGCCTAACCCCTGCTTCTCTTTCAGGTTTTAGCTTAAATATCACCTCTTTAGCGAGGCCTTCTATGTGTGGTCTTTTTTACAATTATGATTAATTTATAACATAAATTGTGATTAAAATTATTAATTTACAATATAAATCATAACTTATAACTTTATATATAGTTATCATTTATTTCATATATGTCTTCATCCTAAATCATTTGAGGACTGAAACTATTTCTTTTATGCACTGCACACATTCATCTAAAAGAGTATGTTTTTGTTGAATCAAAGAGTAACAGACAGGCCTTAAGATATTGTGAAGCCAGTGGGCTGGTTTTTAGGATCTAGAAATAATGTAAATGAAATAATTTGTCAGTTATAAAGTTCTCTGTGTTGGTGATGTTACCAACACTTTTAATGTTTGTTACTTGGACTGGTTCAAACTGGTCATTATACTTACTTATGAATGGAGGAACCCTATATAGTGATTTCCTTGACTTAACATGTGGTTAAAAAAAAATAAATGGGAAACCACAATGAAAATTACACAGTACTACATAAATATTAAATATCATCTGTGATATTACAGGTGTGCCTTAATGGACTGGTTTTTCTCACTCTAACTTATGGTTATATGTTACATAAACTGATGTTGGAGTAGAAGTTGCAGCTTTCTGATTGTTTTTGTCCCCACTCGGTCAGATGACCACCAACTAAGGGAAGAGCCCACCCCAGTGGGATTGCCCTTGTCTTTGCTCTAATGTGACCCCGGTTTCTTTAGTGGAGAAGGGCAAGGCAGGACCTCTTTGACTTAGTCATTGTGGATAGTTCAGGGTGACATCGAGGACCTGGAGCCTCGCTTCTTCGCCTTTGGTAGCTTTGTATCATTCTGTTGTGTCCACACCAGAGGATGATGTGAGTTTTAAAAGTTTACACATCTAATAAACGCATTCATGGATGAGATTGAAAGTAGACTGTAAGCTAAATTTGATTCTATGATGGAGCTTCCATTTTCCAAATTAATAGTAAGAATCTTCTTGCTCAGGCTGAGTCCATTTACTTCACTGGCTTGTTGTTGGCATGGGGAGTTGTCTTCTAGAAGATTCCAGAGTCCCTGCCAGTAATTGTGTGAAGAGCTTGGGGAGATGCTGCAAATTTTAGAGTATAGGTGCTCTCAGTGAATCTCTTTTGGTCGCTCCACATGGTGGAGATAACATTCATTTGGTTGGCAGTATACTGTATTTTTGTAAAGCAAATGCTCATTAACAAAATGAGGTGATGGAAGAAGAGGAAAGGGGCAGAGAACGAGTTCTGTGATGTGAGGGACCTGGGAGCATCCGTGGGGCTGTGACAGCAGGCGAGGTGGGCTGCTTTCTAGGAGCACTAGCACTCCCTCCTGAGGCCCCTCTTCTGTTGCTATTGCATGACCTATAAGCCACCTGGAATATTATGCTGCTAACCGCGAAGCCTCCATAGAGCTAATAAATGTGCAGCTGTTCTTAGCCACAGCAGAGCAGAAAATAAGTTGATATCCGAGAATTTAGTTTGGGAATATTGTTTCTTTGTTTATGAGTGGATTCAGGAATATCACACGATCAAATTTATGCACGTTTTAATGAGCATGAGAAGATGATTTACAGCAGTGGGCCAGTGTGTTATGACTGTCTCACTTGTTTGTAACATCCAAGCCTCTCCACGCTCCCTGGAGATCATATCTGTTTTCCACTAGTAATCACCTAATCAACTGTTGGCTGCCAGCTGATTTATCCTCCTGCATGTGGTGCTGTTAAGGCAAGAGGTGTCTTCTCAGATTAAAAGGAGAATGAAATATCGAGGTAAAGTACAGTATTTAAAAGTCAGTACTGTTGCATTGATTATATAAACCTTTAAAGCATATAATGTATGTGAATGGGTTTTCAACTGACATCTTCTCAAGGTGGGAAAAGAAAGATGGCGTTATTAGGATCTGTTCACAAGATCTTCTGTACCTATTGTCAGTAGGTGTCTTTTGTGGATCGTTGGGCCAGTTGGGCTTGTAATATCAGGGGCAGTGAAGGGTACTGAGATCGGCGGTTTTGATTTGTGATGTTTCAGCTTCCAGGGCAGGCGGTCCCCAGGCTTCTCCCGGGTGCAGCTCAGTGAAGATGCCTCCCTGCAGTACATTCACTCATCAGAAACACTGACCCTGACGCTCAACCACACAGCCGAGCATTTGCTGGAGGCGGATATTAACCTCTTCAGGAAGTACTTTTGGGATAGAGCCTTTCTCATCAAGGTTTGTGCCCCTTTACTGTTGTATAAGGGACAATAACTCATGCTCCTTAAGAGTGCAGACAGCAGATTCAGGATTTTGGGAACAGTACTTTTGGGGTAGTACTTTCTTTTTTTCTGATGGGACCTTGGGGGACACGGATTGGAAACTGGTAGAATGGCACCAGTAGAACGACGGTGATTTTGTAATATTTTGGTGGTAGAAAACAGTAATTTCTGTAACATTGTTTCCTGTATTTTCCATGAGTCAGCATCACTGGCATTGGATTTTAATACTCCAGTATTGGATTTCCTATTAATTTATTGACTGCATTGTAATTCTTATCTAAAGCAGTTGCCTTTAGGGTTATTTTATTTTAAAATGAATGATATCTTCTTCTGGGATTTCTTAAGATATAGCCAAGCATTTGTTTCTGAGTGAAGATTCTTCTTGGATGGGGACTGGTCACCCAGACATCAGCATTGAGTGCTAGCATAGCACACCCCACCTCAGGGTTTAAAACGGTTCATCTTCATTATTTTTATCTTTTTGTAGAATCTTGAAGACTAAAGAATATTCACATATTTTAATTATTAGTAAAGCAGAACGTTATTTCTAGTAAAAGGGCTTCAGTCAGCCTCGTGGACAGTGCTCAGGGGTATAATGCGTCCACTCACCGGATCGGGTGACGCCCCCACTCCCTTTCTCAAGCATGTCCACGAATAAGCACCAGTTTCATGGCTGCATAGGTTTTACAAAGTAAACAGTCTGTTTAAAAAACTGATCATTGTTATTTATCAGTTTGACTTTTGTGAAATGTTTGCTTTGTGTAACTGAACTAAAGATTTAGCCATAAACATTATTTATTGGAGATGATTGCTTACTCTGTATAGATTTTTATTAAACAATTAAAATGGAACATGCTCTTCAGAGTATGAACCACCTCCCTTTGTTGGGTTTTGGGAAGTCAGTGTATAATTTTCTAGCATACAGTATTTCCTCATTTTGCTTCAGGGTACTTGTCCTTTAAATATACAGAAACCCTCAGCCATCCCCGTGGCTTCTCACCCAGAAGCCCAGCGGTGGATATTCCAGCCCGGCAGAGGCTTGGCCTGGCCACACAGCATTGCTCAGGGTGAGCTCCGCCACCTGCAGCTTCAGAGGGGCAGAGCTCAGCAACCTTGCGTGTCCGTGGAGGGGACCCTCAGACCGCAGCAGGGTGCCTGGTGACAAAGCTTCTGCAAAGGGTAGAGCATGCTCTACATACAGCAAAAGTTCTGGATGTTTGTTTCATTATGAAAACCTCCAGCGTCTTAAGTTGGATTCATGATTTCTCAAAACACTTTTGAGATAAGTATTACTAGTGACCTTGGGAGAGACTTGGGACGATTAAATCTAGATGCTTTAATAATTTATGGTGGCACGTTTTACAATTACAAAGACTGAGTGAAGATTATTTTCCAGTTTCTTGGAGATTGTCATTTTATGAAAAACACTTGATGAATCATTTGCAGTGGGATGACCTTGTGTCCCAGGTGTTGACCCTCCTTTTTTTCCCTTCCAGTCCTGAGCCATGTGGCAGGGTAGTGAGTAGGGAGACCGGGAAGGGCACAGGGCTGAGATTCCTTAGGACATGGTGATATCGTGACTTATAATAAGAAATATATTTGGTCTCTCTCTGATTCCTGGCACTTTTTCCATCTGGCTATTCCTGAGTTATATTCTTTTATAACAAACCGGTAAGCTGATAAGTGAAATGTCTCTGAGTTCTGTGAACTGCTCTAGCAAATTACTTGAACCCAAGGAGGGAGTTGTAGAAATACCTCATTTATAGCCAGTTGGTCACAAGTCCAGGGAAATGTAAGCAGGTGGTAATTGTTACATAGTTGTCCACAATAAAGCTTTACAACTTGGGGTAAAAAATGTGAATGTATATATGGTAATAAAGCATTTGTGCTTTATTAAATCTTAGATATCTAAAAAGTCTGTTTTTATATAGTAGCTGTAGACAGTGACTGGGATCTGAGAGGCGTGTATTCTCAGTGGGCCTCAGCGTGCCCTCAGTCTTGCCAGGATGCATCTTCAGTCTCAGGGTTTGGGTGTTGCCCAGTTATCTGCAGCCTTCCAGAACGATGACAGGAAAGCCCACTGCAGAAACCTGGTTTTGCTGTACCATGTGCAAGAGCTGTTCAGGGCATCCCATTCAGAAGTCAGACTTGCTCGGAGCTGTGACCAGTTCATGTTATCAAGCTGTGTTTCAGCTGACACTGGTGGGCTGGTCATTTGCAATAAATACTAAATGTTAAAAACCACAGGTTGGTGCTAAATATCCAAACTGTAAAGATAGTTACTAGGAAATTAAATAGTCGGCAAAATGCCAGCTATCTCTTTTTATCGTGTTTTAGTTCTCTCCTCATAACAAAGCTTTTTCTGTGAGTTGGAATGCTGATTATTTAGTGCTAGAACTTGTTAGCCAGGAAATTTAAGTGTTCTAAAGTTGTATCCAAAATTATTCACCAGCATAAAAATTAAGTTTTGATACAGCCCATTTACAAAACAATTATTTCCTTATTTCAGGTTTTGCTTTGTAATTAGAACCAGCGTTGCCTGATGCGCTTCTCGCAGAGGCTTGGCAGTTGCCTTTATTGAAAGACTAGGGCGTGGGGTTAAGACTGACCCCCGGTAAGTGCGTGGGGCCAGTGGCTGTCTTTGGCCCTGAACCTGCGTGGTCAGCCCTCGTTCAGCCCCAGGTGCTCCTGCTGCCATCTCCTTAGCATCTCCCCGACATCCCTGCTCTAGTCCATCCATCATCCCATGGCTGGCCCCGAAAGAGAGAGCACCGTGTCCTGGGAATCAGGCTGGGGGCAGCTAATAGTCACAGAGGGTAGGTGCCTGGGTACTTCTTGTTCCCTGCCCCTTTGTGTTTTGTCAATTATGTATATTTTCATGTCCTTTTTGCTCTGGACTCAGGATGTTTGGAAATAGTCACAAGCAAGGCAGTTGGTACCCGGAGCTTAGTCACAGGCTCAGGGGAGCCAGGGGTCTGTGTCGCTGGTAGGTTTCCCTCCCCAGTTGGCTCGTGTGTTTCTTGTGGAACATATACTGACGCCATCTTGGGCAGTTTTTGACACATCAACGCACATTTCTCTCTCTTCACATTTTCACTGGCTGTGGGGAACCCATTTGAAAACAAACAACCGAGGGCGCTCAGGGCAGCTTCTGCCCAAGGCTCACACTCGGTGTCGGCCAGGGACGGCCTGCATCCGCTCGGGCGTCCGCGTGGGCCAGCTGTCGCCCGGGGCTTGTGCTCCTTGGGGTCCTGCCCCCATCTCCAGGCCCCCAAGCCCTGTGTCTTAGGGTGTGGATGGAGGTTGGTCCAGGTGGGCCGGTGCATAACATGGCAGCGTTTCTTTCAGGTTTCAGCACTTTCTGTCCTGTCTCCTTGCTGGGTCTTGTGTCATGTTCCTGAGAACCTTCCGGTGGGGTGACGTGGGGGAGCAGCGAGGACGAGTGGCAGGGGCGGGTTTGGCCCATGTCTATGGTTCCTCCCATCGCCCCTCACGTCATCCCCGGGTGCTGCTGACGTGTTCTCCCCACAGCTGACTCACCTGACCTGTCCTCACCGCCCCAGGCCGTGCCTCTGGCCTGTCCCAGCGCTGAGATCTTTGATTGTGATTTTCATCTCTTGTTACGTATATGAAGCCTCAAAAATTTCCAGTAATTTTTTTTTTCCTTCCTTTCTTAGGCTCTTGAAGAGCAAGAAGCTAGGTCAGAGGAAAAACCAGATATGCCCTCCAGTGCTGCAGAAACCGCAGAAGGTAGGCATGCATGCTCCTTCCCCACCTCGGAGACCAGAACACATTCAGGACTGACTTGTTAGCTGGGCGTTGACGTGTGTGGTGGAGGAGCGCAGAGCCCACGGACTGAGAGGCAAGATCAGGGTGGTGGGGTACAGCGAGGCCCTGGCTCCTCCAGCAGCGTTGAACCAAGGTACTGTGCTTTGCCACTTTTTACTCAGCATTTCCTGGGTTCCTCCCACAGTCCTGATGTGAGGGCCCTTTCCTGACACTCAGAGAGTGTGCTCCTCATTTCCAAGTTCAGTTTGCTCCTTCCATTCAGTCCTCCATCACTCACCTGTCCTCCGGCTTGTTCCACCTCTGTGGAGCTCCTGCTCTCTGCTGGGTGCGTGGGTCTTAGTGGACGGAGGCTGTGGCGGTATCTATGTTGTCATGAGGTCTGGAGAGCACTACTGTCATGTAGAGGTGAGGGATTGGGATGCTGGATGTTCCATGGGATACAGGTGGCCCTACCCACCCCAGGTTGTCTTGTACAGCAGTGCACAGCCCTGATGGAGCTTAAAGACTGAACGTACAGATGTGCTCCAGGCGGGTGTCCACAGCAAGAGGTGTATTTTTATATTAAGTTGTCACTGCTGTCTTCCACATCCTAACATGTGAAATTGTGTTGGTGCCACACTTCACCCTTTGTTAGAATATCGTGCTTCCTCATTTTCTCCAAACTGGCAGTTTATCTGGGTATGTGATCACAATTTCAATTCAAGTTCTTTCCCCTTCATGTACAAGTAGGTCTGATCTGTCAGCAAGTCCTAGTAATAAACACAAGTTTTGATTCTCTGGAGCATCTTACCTCTGTTCTTAAATGCCCCTGCACTCCTTGCACGGAATTGATTCTTATTTTGTGTTTTGTTCTCCAGACCCAGTAATTGTAGGAATCTGACCATACGTCGTGATGTCTTCTAGGTAGTTAGGGCAAATGTTTGAGTACATATTATTATCAAGTATGTTCCTTTTTCTTTATATTTCAGTGCATTTTTAATTTTTAAAAATTATGTGTAGGATTAGGTTTATATGTATTTGGGGGTAGGGTTTTATTATCTACTTAATTTCAGGTGTGTGGAGGGGGCATTACAAAATTTCTGTTAAGGTGAAGGGACAATAGTCTGATAGGGGCGAGACCCACCATGCTAGATGCTGGGGTAAGGGAAAAATAATAGGGCAAGACTCCTGTCCCCAAGCCACCAAAGTTGACAGCTGGAAGCCTTGTGATAGGTTGTTGGAAGTCAGTGCGGCCCATGCACCTGCCCACTCCTGGGTGAAGCCAGCCAGCTGAGCCTCCTACCCCAGCTGCACCTGCTTGGGCCCCTGTGGAGTTGCCCTCCCCGTTCTCCCCTGGGGGTGATGTGCTGGCTGCATTGAGGGAGCTGCAGCTTGCCCCGCCTGCCCAAGGAGGCGGCGGGGAACTTCACACTTTCTCCTAAAGACCTGCAGGAGAAAACTCTGGTCTCATGTCAGGAGTGCTGCCTTCTCCTGAGCATTCAGCTTACTTTTACTGCTCTGACTGTAACTGATCAGGTTTCTTGCTTGTAGTTGGCTGCAAACTTGGGGCTAAGTTTCTGGCATGCCAATTGCAAATTTGTAGGGTGTTGCTAACTGCATTTTTGTATTACCTTTATTACTTAAGCCTTACTCTTGCTTTTCCTTTTTTTTTTTTTTTTTAAAAAAGTCAACTTCTGAGTTTTACTTTATCATCTTGTATATTTTTCTTCCCTTGTAATCCACATTTGTGCTAATTTAGAACAAAGTAAGTTCTAAACAAGTGCTTGAATTCGAAGCTTTTGCCCTCAAGGGGCTGACAGTTGGGGGCTGGTGCAGAAAAACAGGCTGTCCCAGCACATTATAAGTGCTACAAGTGGCACAGGCGAATAACGCTGTGAGAACGCTGTGGAGTGTGTTGGTGGGATGGTCCGGGAGAGCTTCTTGGTAGAGATGACCCTGGGGCTGTGAGCTAATGCAGGGAAGGGAATTCTGGGTGGTAGAAATATGTGCAGTACCGAGTCCTGAACCAGATGATGCACTGGGGGAAATGCAGGTCATTTTGCAGTCCTGGGAGTGTGTGTTTGTGTGTATATGATGCCAGGAACAGAGGCGTGGAGGCAGATCTTGTACCCAAGAAAAGGAACTGGAACTCCACCCTGACGGCACTCTCTGGGAGCTGTTTTAAGCCAGTGAGATCAGGCTATTCTTTTAGAAGGTCACTCTCTGCGAGCCTGGAGCAGGGACTGCAAGGGCCAGCGGGCTGCTGAAAGTGATGCAGGAGAGGGTCTGCACCGCAGACGTGCAGTGAGATTGGAGAGGCAGGGACAGATGGGACTGTCCCGAAGACGAGGGATGTCAGGTGAATTCGGTGGTGAGGGAGAAGGGTGATTCTTCTGTTCCTGGTGTGTCCCTGGGTGGAATGGGCCTAAGGAAGCAGGAGCGTGACAAAATACGTACTCAGTTTTAGACAGGTTGAGTTTGGTGGACCCAGGGGGCAGCCAAGTTAATATACCTGGCCGCCAGCTGGACTGAAGTCACTCCACCAATAAGCAGAAGAATTTGGACAGAAGCTCAAGTTCTCCGACACCAAATAATGAATGTGTCTATTTTATAGACCTTGTAGACACTGCTTTTATTTTTATATGCCCAGAGGATATGTTAGGAACTGGATGCACATTCCAGCAGAGGGCAGTGTTCAACTAAAGTGAAAATATTCCATTAGTTTTTGTTCATTCATAAGCCTGGAGGTGACTCAACTGGAAAAACAAAACATTTTGAGTGTAAGAGCTTGGTGGTTTATTTTTTTTCCCCTTTAAAGCCCCAAAGCGAACTTTCCCTTTGAGATCTTAGAGAAGATTCTTAACAGACCACGTTCTTCTGTTGCTCCTGAGGCAGTGGGTGGAGGAGGAAGCTTTAAGTGTGCGTCTGTAGTTGCCTTTGATTAAAAGACTGTAAAAACTTTAGCCTGGAAATGTACTTTCCCCTGTTAGTATGATAGATGGCTTTATTATTGTCTGTGAACCAATTATGTTTCCATAATTTCGTGATTGTAATTGTCCTTCCAAAATGATGGGATGTTGTTCCAAATGAATTAAATGGCCAGAAGGTCACCTCATTTTCAGTATGCACAGATGAGTAAGCTAATTATTAGTCCGTATTGATCCACTGACTGACTCCGTTGTGTGCTTGCCGCCTTTGTCCTTATTTGATCTCCTTACTCTAGGATGTCCTCAAGGGCACTGTTCAGAACACCAGCCTTGGAAGATGCTCTGAAAAATAAGCATTCTTTGTCCAAATGAGTAGAAAATGCTGTGTGTGAAACCCCCATGTTGGAAATTGAGAATACAGTTAATGTTTTGTAGGTTCTAGTAAGTCTCGCAGTCAAGAAACCTGTGTAGCCTCTTTGAACCTACCAGTTCTTTAACTTGATCCTGGGAAAATCCCTTTTTCATGGTTCTCAGCACCTCATGAAAGTGGTCTGTGGAAGGTGCTTTGGAAATGTTACTCTTCCTCGTCTCTCCTAACCCTGCCATTTCTCAGTCTTATCTCCTCCTTGTCCATGGTCACCTGGGTTCTCTCCGTCTGTCAGCACAGAACGCTCATGCCGGGAAGGAGGCTAGGGAGGCATTTTTAAAGCTGCTCATGGTCACCGTGAGCACTGAGATCGCCCGTGCCTCGCCGCACGGCCCAGTTTACGCTTTACATTGTTTGGGAGGCGGTTGCCTGCCTGGGTCTGTGGGGCCATAAAACAGACAACCAGTGCGATACCATTGACCACTATATGAATCCACTTTTTCCCCTATTATTTTGTAGTTTTTTAAAAACCCTGTGGGGGAGGGTACAGCTCAGTGGTAGGGTGCCTGCTTGGCATGCACAACATCCTGGGTTCAATCCTCAGGACTTCCATTATGAAATAAGTAAATAAATAAATACACTGAATTACCTCCCCCACCTGCCCAAAATAAATAAATTAAAAAAAAAAAACAAACCCTGTGTAATATGCTAGCTGTCTAGAGTTTTGTGTTGCTAGTCCTTTGCTTTGTTGCCTTCTCTCCATTAATTTTCTTCCACATTCTCACTAACGAGGAACTAAGGAGTTGGGATTGGAACGTGAGTTCCAGTCACAAAGGAGAGAGGGCAAAATCACCCCCTTCAGGGCTGAGGCAGCGGCTCCCAGCAGGCTCAGAGGGGCTTCCTTCTCACGACAGGCGGGGAAGGAGGGAGAGGCAGGAGAGGCAGGCCAGGAAGGCAGACGTGTGCCCCACAGGCTTGTCCACGCCGCATCTGTGTTTACTGAGTGCCCGCTCTCTGCCGGGCACGCTCTAAGCACCGGCGATACGGCAGTAACCAAAAGGGCAGAGCGGAGAAGCACTCCTCTCAGGGAGTCCCTTTCATGGAACTGCACTCGAGAACAGGGTACCAGGCACCGCCCGAGGCTCTGGCGGGTGCAGCGGGGGGCCGAGTGAGGTTTGAACACCTCACGGAGAACATGTTCCAGTGGTCGTGGACAGGGACACTTCTGGGAGTCAGGAATCCATTTTCCCCATTTTATACGTGAGGAAGTGGTAGCACAGAGGTCACGTAACTTGTTTGAGGTGACACGGCTTGCTCAGGCGGTCAGGCTGAGGTGGGCACATTCTTACCCCCACACCGTACACACCCCCACCCTTGTGTCACAGAGCGCTGACCGCTTTAGTCTTTGGACTGCTCGTCTAGAGTTCTCTCCAGCTTTTGTGTGATGGAAAAAGTGCAAAATTGGAATCGTTTCCCTGAAGTGAGCTCTCTTCCACGTGGCTGACCTGTCTCATGGAGCGCTCATGATGGGAGCCTGTGACCTGCATGCACAGACATGTCTTGATGACACACCAGCAACCAGCAGACTCTGCTAAAACCCTCGGCTCTGCCGTGACCTGGCTTCTGAACATTTTGCAAGTTACTCAGCTGTGTTTTCTTTTGTGGAAAATGGCAGAGTGGGAGTGTCATTTAATACTTACTTGGTTTAAATGAGAAAATAGAGATGGGGCACCTTGACCAGTATCTGACCATGGATGCTGAGCTGACATATGCCTAGAGTGGGCATAGTGATAATCGTGTGTGTTGAGATACCAGGACATCGCTCTTCCTGCCACGGTGACCAGGTGAGCAGAGTTTTCACTTGAACATTCTTCTGACAAGGATGCAGCCCTTCTCTGTGAGCTCTGGGTGAGTGAGACGGGAAGAGGGAGTTGCGTGGTGGATTCTCCTCATTTGAGTATCTCCTGCGTGGTATTACCGGGAAAACCAAGGGGGCTTTTATCTGTGCAAAGTTTCCTTCCCAAGATTTTTCATTTTAAGTACTCTAGCTCAATGTCATATTTTGAACTGTTGAATATGGTTCCAATGTCTTATGAAGACAGTTTCTTTAAATGACTAGAATGGCTGGGACCTGAGGTGTTGGGGATTTAGGACAGCAATTAGGAAGGCTGTTTTGCAGGGATGATTACTCAGTTGGATCACAGCTCTTATCTAAACCCTATTGTGAAATACCCATCCAAAGATTTGATCAGTGTTGCTCACCTGAAAGTCGGGACTTGGGCATTTTCAAGACAATCACAGATCATGCCCAGAGAATGCGCTTCCCAGCCCCAGGAAGTCATCCGCATTTCTTTCACCTGACAGAGAGGCTCAGTCCTCTCTGTTTCTTTTAGAGACTGACGTTGCCAGTCTGCTTTCTCCTCCTGCCCACAGAAAAGAATGTTTTAACATTAAAAGGCCAAAGATTAAAATGAGATATCAAGCTGATATGATGCTCACTTTGTACATTATTGTAGTAATATTAGTATTTTCTCACACATAAAGAAAAACTCTTCTCCTTGCCTCCCCCAGTTTATCACAGAATTGAAGAATCCTAGTTTGAGCTAGAAAGGATCTCAGGCTCCTCAGAACTGACCTAGATACGATAAATCCTGCTCATATCTGCCGTGGATGCTTTGCTCCAGCTGGGTCAGGTTAGCAGGTGAGCAGAAGGATGCGGCATTCAGTGAGCATATCAACTCCAGAGTCTAATACAGCTGACATAAGCCTAAGTTGAAGGTGTAGTTGAGGAATTTTTTTCCTGAATTCAGATAGAATCTAAGTATGAAGTCTTAGGGACATGAAAGCATTCCCAAGAGAAACTTGAATCTTGTTCATACATATTGAAAGATGACTTTCCTCACGTTATTCAAGAGATTGAGTAAATTAGGAAAATTATGTTCTGACCTCAATTTGAGATACGGTGATTATAGAGCTTCTGCTTAGTTGATAGTTGCAACTGAATTTGGGGGCTAAAGATATCTTTTTTTTTATCTGCATGAGTTAATTTTTGACTATGTGAGACTTTATGGGGGTTGGGGAGTAGGTGGGAGTACACACTGGAGATGGGAAAAAAATCTGTATTATAAAAACATACTAAACATAGAATTATCATATGACCCAGGGATTATACTCCTAGATATATATATATATATATATATATATATATATATATATATATATATATATATATATATATATATATATATATATATATATATATATATATATATATATATTTTCAAGAGAAATGAAAACATACCTCTCCTTAAACTTGTGCAGAAACGTGCAAAGCAGCATTATTCATAACTGACAAAAAGTGAAACAATCCAAATGTCCATCAGCTGAGGAGTGGCTGTAATGGAATAGCATCTGGCAATAAAAAGAATGAAGTACTGATGCATCACAACATGAACAGGCCTTGACAACATGTCGTGTGAAGGAAGCCAGTTACAAAAGACCACACACTGCGTGAATCCATTTATGTGAAATCCAGAATAGGCCAATCCATTAAGACAGAACATAGATTAGTGGTTGGTTAGGGGTGAATGGGAGTAGAGGCGGCTGGGGGAAACAGGTAGGAAGTGCTAGTGGTTTTGGGGTTTCTTGTTGGGGTGATGAAAGTGTTAAAAAATTGGCTGTGGTGTCGATTGCACAACTCTGAATATATTAAAAATTATCAAATTGTACACTTTCTTTTTTCTAAGTTTTTCCTATTTGATGATTTTTTAACACCTTTATTATGCTGTGGTTCCTGTACAGTAAACTACACATATGTCAGATGTACAATTTGATGAATTTTGGTAGATGTTTACATCCATGAAACCACCACCACAATCAAGATAGCTAATATTTCCATCATTCTCCAAGAAGTGCAATTTTCAAATGCCCAATTTATCCTTTCCCACCTCCTTTATCCCCTGGTAACCATAAGTTTGTTCTCTGTGTCTGTGAGTCTGTTTCTGTTTTGTAGATATGTTCATTTGTGTCCTTTTTTTTAGATTCCAAATATAAGTGATATTATATGGCATTTTTCTTTCTCTTTCTGGCTTACTTCACTTACAATGATGATCCATCCATGTTGCTGCAAGTGGCATTGTTTTATTCTTTATGGCTGAGTAGTATTCCGTTGTATAAATATACCACATCTTCTTTATCCAGTCATCCATTGAAGGACATCTGGGTTGCTTCCGTGTCTTGGCTGTTGTAAATAGTGCTGCTGTGAACATTGGGGCACATGTGTCTTTTTGAATTATACTTTTCTCTGGATATATACCCAGGAGTAGGATTATTGGATCATATGGTAAGTTTGTTTTAGTGTTTTGAGGAATCTCCGTACTGTCATCCATAGTGACTGCACCAGTTTACCTTCCCACCAACAGTGTAGGAGGGTTCCTTTTTCTCCACATCCTCTCCAGCATTTAATGTTTATGGAGTTTTTAGTGATGGCCATTCTGCCTGGTGTGAGGTGATATCTCATTCTAGTTTTGATTTGCATTTCTCTAACAATTAGTGATGTTGAGCATCTTTTCACATGCTTGCTGGCCATTGGGATGTCTTCTTTGGAGAAAGCATCCTGTGTTTTTGATACAAGCTTTTTCTTTGCTGACGTCTAGCTTCTGTGGTCCCATTTCTCAAAAGGAGACAGTCTGACTTGGGCACAGAGTTGAGATCCATTAGGCTAATCCATTTCTTAATAAGACACTGGTATTAATTTTACAGCTACTTCACCCTGTTTCAAAAACCCTGTTTGCTGGTGCATGGTTACTGGTGAACATGAATATTAGGGATTATTTCTTGTTCCATTATAACTTGGCAATAAAAAAACATGTTTCTGAAGTTTGGAAGGTCTGATTTAGGAGAGGATAATCTTTACTTCTGGGTGGGCCTTGAAGGCAAGATTAATAGGCCTTTAAAACAGAATAGCTTGCAGTTACTGATACCATTATCTGCTGAAGGTTCCTATAGCAACGAGTGGTTTGATTGCCCTGTGCAATTGGTGGTTCTGTGAGTAAGTGTAAAAGGATCCTAGTAATTCTGCAGAAACTCCCTCGGAGCAATCTCATTAACCTCCCATGGAAGGAGTGCCGTTTTCTTCAAAAGCTCCGGATACAGCTCTGTGTCATCCTAGATCAATGAAAGATACATTATCCTGTCACAAATATTTTCAGTGATGTTAAGATAAAGGTTTTATAACTTTGAAAGTTTTTAAAATGATGAAGTACACATTCTATGAAGGCATCTCTTTTAACATAGTTTGTAATATTTGTTTGAATAGGAAACACAATTGCATGAGACTGTATGGAAACTGTAGTCTGGTGACGTATGAAAACTAGCCTTTTGAGAGAGGCGGGAACCTGGAATCTGAACTTCCTGCAGGGGCGGGCTGTGAGCATACCACCGGGTGAGCACAGCCTTTGCTGCTGCGGGCTGGGTTACCTGACGGTAGAGCCTTCTTCATCAGCAATCTTGGATAAAGTGTGTACTATTCTCTTGAGTCAGTGCTGTAGGTACACAATTCTTTAGAAATGCAGAATTATCATTTAGGAGTATATGGTCTGAAAATCCTGTGACAGGCCGTACATATATGTGTGACTCTCTTGCTGTCTATGCAGATGTGTCTGTTGAAACGTTGGTTCTAGTTACCTTCCTTTTGTAAACACGGTGGTGGTGTCGTCTCTGCTCACCCAGGTAGGGCTTGGGTATGTGCATTTCAAAACAGAAACCCCACCATGCTCCTGTATGGTGACCACCACAGTAGATGCTTCACATGTTTTTTGCATCTGTGCAGTTGGATGAAAGCTTTCTCTTAACCTGGTGTTTTGGACTTTGGTGCTTAAGCAACAGGCTCTTGAAGGGTGAAGCTAGCCCATTTTGACATTCCTGGCACTGGCCATGTTGTTCTGCAGATGGGACTCTGCTGCCACCTGGAGGCCTTGTGTGGGGTGTGCATGTAAAGGCAGGCAGGGGATGCAGGGGAACAAAAGCTGCTCAGGCTGTGTGTCAGCTGCAGCCTTGTCCTTATTTATTCCCTGCTGAGGTCACAGGAGATTGAGTCTATTACCCTTTGGATTTTCATCATAGAAGCTAGTGTGCATTATGAATTCAAGAGCAATGTTGTGGAGCGCAGGTATTAACTTGCTTGGCAAATGCAAAGTTAGTGTTCTGCAGATTTAGAAAAACACATAGTGACTTCGTGTTTGTTGACTTCTCTGCTCCGTTCTTGCCTTATTCATCATCAGGAAAGCCACCTGAACGGAAACCTTACACATTTTCTAAGTATTAACATGGTTGAAAACTCCCACCATGTTGCCAGGGAGTAAGAAGAGCTTGAATAAATGCACTTGGAGGTTTGAGGCCTCAGGTAACTTAAATTAATAGGAGTAGCCCAGTGGAGTAGGGGATGTCTAATTAATGCACCTGCTGGGAAGACTGGGGGCGCTCCCCAGAACTGGCATCCAGCAGGGCCGTGGGGGCAGGGAAGCTGAGGGGTCTGGAGGAGGGCCTGGGCCCACAGTGTGGAATGTTAACACAAATTCAGGGTCAAGGTCTCCATCTGACTGCCCTTGTTAGGAGTGCCCAGCACTTCTGCTTCCCTCCGCCCAAACCTGTTTTCGGTGGTTATTTCAACAACAGTGGCTCTTATTTACCGGCAGCTGAGTACTTGGGAAGAGAACCAATCAATCAAAACAAAGAAAAATACCCCTTAACTGGGCCTTCCTGTTCATCCCAGAACATCATGACCACTGATGTTTCCAGGAAGGCCTTTATTCAGAGAGATGGTCCCTGGTGTGCCTGGGGCTTGTTAGTGCAGAGCTGGGCACCGTCTGAGGTCTGAGCCCAAGGGCCACCTCATGTTCTTGGCTCACAACGATGCCCGTGCGAGGAAATGCCAGACCTCGTCTGGAATGAATTACGCTTTTTTGACACATATGAAATCTGCAGTATTGGAGGAAGTAGACGTGTAGGATTTCCTCAGGTGGGTGCGCGTCACGTCCTTAGAATCTGTGCTATTGACGAGGCTTTGGTCCAGGCATAGCCTTCCTAGTGAATCAAGGGCACTTGTTTACTTAATGATCGCTTTCTTCCTCAGGATTTCCTGTGAGAGCTCCTGGGCTTGTTTACATCTTCGTCCACACAAACGATACCAGAGCATGGGCTGTCAGGTTCTGAGATACTCTGCTCTGCGGAGAGTTGATTTTTAAGAAGCCTAATCTGAGAACCTAGCTCCGTACAGACAGCTCTGAGCAACTCATTTATCTTTGTCATCTAGTTTCTTTTCTTTTTTTCCTTTTTTTTTTTTTAACGGCAGTTCCTATCAGCAGATCCTGATGAGAATTATTCCTTTTGCAGAGATTAAGAATTTGGTGTTCAGCAGATCGTCACCTGGAAAGCAGGATGGAAAGGTAATGATCCCCTGCCCGTTCTCTTCTTTGTGTTTCTCTCCAGAACTGAAGTGGCAGTGAAGATCTAGTGGTAATAAACATAGGGGAGGAAAAACCCCGTAGGAAAAAAAGAAAAAAAGAGAACAAAAAAAACCTTGGGGATATGCCCCAAGTCAGAGTCAGAATGACTTGAAATTCAGTTTCCTGTATTGAATTTTCCATCTCTACTCTATGACCAAACATAGCTGTCTTTCTGGGTTGTAGTGGTGTATGCAAGATGATTGAATACATTTTCCAAAAATTTGTGCTTGAAGATGACATCCACAGATGTGTGCCAGCCATGGGATGGCAGGACTAAACCTGGGAGATGGCCTCTGAGTACAAAACACCCTGTGGACCGCTTTTAGGTGTGTTTCAGCTTGGGACAGCTCCTTCCCTTATTTCTAGGTCTTAACATTTAAATACAAGATGAGTTTTCTGTTTACATGTGGTGCCACATCTGACATGTCTTCATTGATATTTTCCGAGGCAGTTTTTTATTTACAAAAATCAGCCAACATTAGTATGACAAATAAGTCACTTTCAAGCAACCCGCCTGGCTTTGTCTTTCCCAGTGTGAGAGAGGCCTGGAGACGCGGCCGGATGCGTGTGAGGACCCGGACAGCCTAGATGCAGGTATGCTCCGAAACATCTCTCCCTGCCCTCATGCAGGGGTAGTGCAGACCCAGGATACAGAGGGCAGGATGAAAAGATACTTTAAAAATGAAATCTTCCTTCTTGGCAGCCTTGTCTACTTCTTGAAACCCACAGAGGTAAATTTTCTTTGCAGCGTCAATGATAATACTGAGACTTCAGGGGTTGTGTGTCCATTTACAATCTAAACAAAACAAAGCAGGACAACTCACAACAAAGAAAGCAATCCCAGCTTTTGCTGGGCAGTTGTGCTCTGAGTCATGCTGGCCTGGGGCTTGTTGTAGGTTACCTTGGTATTCCTAACGAGTAGGTGCTACCAGCTTCAGTCTCACGTGAAGTGATGGAGGCCGCTAACTTCATCCTGCTTGGCCTCAGCATCCCCAAGCCTGCCACAGTCCTAATTTTGATACCCAGTGGGGACCCCATGGGGCTGAGCCTATGTGATCCTACCCCCGGCCTCAGGAAGAGACCAGGTGCTTGTCTTGGGGCATGAGCCTGATGTGGGTGTCCTTTTAGAGGAACCAGGAGCCCCCTGGGCGAGGGGATGGTGTTCCCTTCCACGGACCCGGGGATTCTCGTCTGCTCATAGGCGTCCTAACTCACCAGTCCCCGAGCTCAGGGCCCCTCCCCAAACCTCCTCCCTGGGTATTTTCCAGTTCTTCAGGGCTGATCAGGGCTCCAGACTTACCTCTGACTTGAAGCCTGGTGAAGCTGTGGGCTCTGAGGACATACACAGGCTGGACTGTGAGCAGATGCCTTGTCTGGGCAGCTGGATGGTCTGGGAAGACCTCTGGGGCTGATACGTGGGAAGCAGATAATCAGGTTTCCCCATCAGTTTCCTCAGGCAGCTCACACCCCTGGAAAGCGCGTGGGCAGAGCAGGCTTAGGAGCTGCAGGGGCTGGTGGTGGCTGAGGCAGGGCCAAGAGCTTGGGCTGATGTGAAATTGGGGAAAACCAAGACAAGGCCCCGGGGAGTTTAGCAGCAGAGGTGGGTGGGCCTGCCGAGCCTAGAGACGCAGAGGGCTCGCCCAGGGGCGTTGTTGGCACTCCTGGCAGGCACACAGCACAGCAGCTGCAGCAGGTGGGAACCCATGAGAATAAAGCCGGGCCAGGAGGAAGCGCCCTCAGTGTCGGCTGGCTGTGCTGCTGGCAGTTTGGCCACAAGCCAGAGGTGGTTCCTGGATCTCCTGTGTGAGCTACTGCTGAAATTGGAACAGAAGCTAGGCCGTACCAGGCATTATGCATGCCTTTCGTATTTCTGCTATGGAAGGTAAGAGTAATAATTTACTTCCAGAAGAGGGGAAGAGGAAGGAGAAATGAAAGCAGACGTGTCCGTGTGGATGACTGCCGTGGGCCATTGACGCTCCGGGGGCGGGGGGAGCTGCTGCTCACGCAGACAGGATGTCTCATCCATAGACTGCATTGTGCGCTTTGAAGAGTGTTTACCAAGGCAAATTGCTGGTGGGGGAGGAGTGTTGGCTGTTAAAAGCATTAAATAGCAGGATTATTTTAATTTTAGGCTTTGAAAACTTGCTCCATTCTCAAACTGGTATCCTTGCTGGGTCAGAAGGCCCACGTTTTGGAAATTGTAGCAGCCTGACCTAGCCAGAGTGTTGTCAGTAACATGGGTGTGTCTGAGGAGGGTGGTGATGAAAAATTTGAGAGAGACAAGTGTGTATGACGTTAACCCAGTGATTTGTGGGAAGATCCGTGAGTGATTGTCCCTTGTGCTAACATTAGAATTTTTGTTCATTTCAACTTTTTGAATTAAAAAAAACTGACCTGATCTTAGCAAAGAAAATAATAGATTTTAAAAGAACCTCCTGAGACAGAGAAGAGGGCAGGAAGCTGTGAGCAGCAAAGGCAGATGGTAAGTGGGCATCTGGAGCCGGAAACAGCTTTTCCCTGTGGCCACTTCCAAACTGTTTTGTTCCTTTGTGCGCTTACGTTCTGCTCAGCCTCTAGGGAAGTGCTGGTGAGCGTGGGGCTGAGGTGCATGCCTTTGCTCACTTGCATTACTCAAAGTGGCGTGACGTGAGTCGAGCAGGATCTCATAAACGACGCCAGCAGTGTGCCCGCAGAGCTTTCTGTGATGACGGACGGGCTCTGTGTCTGCACTGTTCAGACGTAGCCGGTAGCCACAGAGGTCTGTTGTGTATGTGATGTGTACCTGAGGAGCTGCCTTTCAGTTTTACTTGTTGCACTGGACAGGGAAGAACCAGAGCCAGATTCCTTTGTATTGCTGTCGTTGGCCCATCAGTGCATCGAGATCATACTCACCGTTAGTTTATACACCGATGACGACCGCTAATTAGAGGAATGACGTCACCTGTGGGTAACAGCTGGTAAGGACATCCAAGCTAGTGCCCTGTCCCACCTCAGCAGTGAGCAGTGGTAGTAAGGTTATCTTCATGGTGAGTCCAGGAGGGATGGCCCAGCCCTCTGTGGATCCTGTAAGGCCTGGCCTTTGGCTCAAAGGGGAAGATCCCAGTTGAAAGGCTGGGATTGGATTCTGTTGCTATTGCAGTGAGGAGTCTGCTCCTCCTCCCCATCTGGGTAGGTAGAATAGGGGAGAGGGCAAAGCATTTGGAGGAAAGGGAAGAAGAGAAGGTCGGTGAAATGGGTCAGCATGGAAATTAAAAGGAAGAAAGGGTCCATTTGGCTCAAGGATGTGGGACTACGTATGGTGAAGAAATAGAAGCTCTACAGTGGGCAGCAGTGAACGCTGTACCAAGGAGAGGGGTGCCAGCGTCTGGCAGGAAATGTGGAAGCATGTGGGGACTGCTGTGGGGAGCGCGGGCGTCGGCTGCCCTGCTGGGATCCCAGCTGCAGACAAAGGTGCAGAAACCGTCACTGAATCAGCAAAACTGGAAACCACCTGATTAGCTGCGGTCTTGCAGACTCTACTTTGAAAAGGTTGAATGTGAAAAATTAAAGCCACGTGCCTGGTTCGAAATTAAGATTTCCAGTTAAAAGTTTAAGTTCATGCTTGGAGACTGTGAAACAAGGTGCCAGTGTCACGGGTGGATGACAGAAGCTCCTGGATGGTGACACCCCTGCTCTCTCCGCAAGTGATATTCAAGTGTGAGTGAGGTCGTATGTAACAGTCCAGCATCAGTGACACTCATACTGAATTGGATTTTCCTGCACTGATTTATCAGCCATGGTCTGCACTGGGACTGAAGATTCTTTGAACTTTACTGGGCTAAAGCAGTGGATTGTATGACTGTTTGGATGGAAAATAATGAAGGACTGGTAAAACTGACAAGTTACAACAAGAACTCTGTGAGCATGTTTTAACTTTCCAGTGGGGGAAGGAGGCAGGGAGGCAGAAACACTAGGGGAGTGGTGATGGGATTAGCTGGCATCGTCCTCCTTGTCTGGGAACTCCTGGTACCGCAAAGCTCTGGGCGTGAAGCAGCGTCACCGCTGCTGTTTGGCTGGCGGGGAGTGAGTGATGCTCATGTTATCGTGACATAAACATGTTATTGTGCTAAATACGCCTTTTGGAAGAAATAAGTTTTCTTTTTCATAATTATGGAAGTTATAAATGCTCACAGTAGAGAAATTGTAGAAAGAGTGGAAAAGCATCCCTATGGTTCTGCTGCCTCCAAAGCGGCTGCTGTTAAATTTTGGTGCCTTTATCACCAGTAGTTCCCTGTGCATCCATTTTTTGCATAGTTGTGATCGTGTCAACAGTAGAATTTTGCGTCCTGCTTTATTCATTTGACTTGATACATCATAAGTAAGCTCCATTTTAAAAGGTAGCTTAAAATGATGCTGTACCTTTTTCTACCAAAAATATGGATTACTCTTGTAAGAAGAAGGAGAGAATGTCATTGAGTCTCTCCGCAAGTGTTTGTCAGCCAGGAAGAAACCCCAAACCCTCCTCTTTGTACTATGTATTTGATTTTACAGAGGGCCCGACTGCCAGAACCTGCTAGGACTCAGATCACAGTTATTCTTTAATACTTTGGATCACTTCATTGCTATTGACTGTTTATTACTGGTATGTAATGAGAGGAAACCTCTCAGTGGGTGCTGGGGCTGGTCAGGTGGATCCTAGGGAGACAGCTGGATGTGGGAGGAAACCTGACTTGATACCAGAAGACCCACCCAGACCAATCAGGAAGGGAAGGAAGCAGAAATAGAAACCAACAGTGGGAAGTCAGGTGTTCCAGAGGGCCCCCTCAGCCGACACAGACAAGACAGAAGAAACAAAGGCCCCACACAGGAAGTTCAGGAAAACGTCACCGAAGGGAAACTGGAAAGAAGTGATTGGAAGATCCAAAGAACAGTCCCTCCAGAACAGAATGTGACGTGTAGTGTGAACTCTTTATCCAGGCTCTCCACCTGGGGTGTGTCTGGGAGAGTCCAGGCCCGTGGATTTAGGTGGTGAGCTGGGTGGCTGGGTGGAGACAGTGCGCTCAATAGTGCTAGTTTGGCAAACCACCAGTAAGCAGGGCTGATGGGGTTAGTCTTTTCTTATTATATTAACTAAAGTTTGGAAATGGAATCAATGCTACTGAGCGATAAAAGCTTATAAAACAGCAATTTTAAGTTGTTGAGAAACATCTCAAAACTTTATTTTCACAAGCAAGATCTCCTCAAATGTGGACCTTACGGTTTAGGACCCGTGTCCTTGGAAACTGGCCCTCTTTTGGCTTTTCTTATTTAGTAACCCCTGTGTATCTATGTCGAGATCCTGAAACTGTTGCATGAAACGTGAAAGAAGGAAAAAAAGGGAGAGGGGGTAACCTTAGCAGAGCTCTTACCCTTCTGAAAAATAAGTTTTCAAGCCTGATTTCTGGCAGGTCTCTCTTTATGCCCCAGGCTACAGAAGCTTCTTGTGGATTCCATTTTCTTCTCTTTTCTCTTTCTTTCTTTTTTCTTTTCTTTTCTTTTTTACAGGGGTGAGGGGTGGGTCTTTTCTCCACCACAAACCAAAGCTTACCAGTGATTTGGTTTTGAAATAAATGGGCTAGGGCTGGAAAAATATACCAAGAAGACCATTGGGAATTCAAAGTTATTTATAAAAATTGTGATTCAAATTTTATCCCTTTTGTTCACTTCAATGAAAATTTCTTATTGCAGTTGAGGTTTTAAAAATTGCTTTTGGTAGAAGACATTGCTGACTTACTAGAGTTCTGCTGAGTGTTTAGGCTGAATATGGCTCTCTTATCACGAGTGTTCTGCCTTTTCTCTTTGTGGTTTCATTGTTTGGATAAAATTCTCCTTGTAGAATGTGAATAAAGCATTTTTCTTTAAATTAGACAACTGGAATATTTATTGTCAACTTTTATCCCATAGTTAAAAGAGAACTTTGGGATTTTTAAGTTAATCTGATACCACAGACTGGGAAATGTGAAGGAACTAAAGCCTCACTGGAGGTGTAGTCTTCATATTATTTGTCTTTTCTTAGAATTTAACATAGTTGGTGTTTTTTTTTTGTTTGTTTGTTTTGTTTTCTTTTGTTTTGTTTTCTTTAATAAGTCCCAAGTCTAGGAAGCTGTCTGGTCTAATGTTCTGCGTATTTTTTGCTGACAGATATGTGCTTAAAAACAAAAAGCAGAATGAAAGTGAGTTAAGGTTCAGAGTTGCTAATTAATCCAAGCACCACTGTTATCTGAACTTGGCCTGCCCACTGGAATTACCTTGGAGCTTTAACAAACAATACAGACGTCCTGGTCCCGCCCCCAGAAAAGTCTGACTTAATTGGCTTGGAGGAGAGGCTCTGTTTCTAGCGATTCTCAGGTGCGGGTTGAGAACCCTGAGAGTTCCTTACTGGAGCTCTGCTCTGCTGAAATCACTCCTGACTTGGTGGGTTTTCACTATTTTTGAACTGGGGAAGTG
Organism: Camelus dromedarius; assembly: GCF_036321535.1. Taxonomy (NCBI): domain Eukaryota; kingdom Metazoa; phylum Chordata; class Mammalia; order Artiodactyla; family Camelidae; genus Camelus; species Camelus dromedarius. The sequence continues at coordinate 48,609,448 of NC_087438.1, forward strand.
TGGGCCTACTTTTATCTCATTTGATTACAGAAGCAATTAATGGAAGGCCATTTGTGTTAGGTTTGCAGACTTTTTTTTTTTCAGTTGAAGTATAGTTGATTTACAATGTTGTGTTAGTTTCTGGTGTGCAGCTTAGTGATTCTGTTATACATATATATTCTTGTTCATTATAGGTTATTACAAGCGATTGAATATAGTTCTCTGTGCTATACAGTAAAACTTTGTTTATCTATTTTATGTATAATAGTTTGTATCTGCTAATCCCAAACTCTGAGTTTATCCCTTCCCCCACCTCTCCCCTTTGGTATAGGTTTGCAGACTTTTAATGATTATCCCTTTCATTAGCATTGTAGATCTGTGGGAAAGGTAAAAACAAAAAAAATTATTGAAAAAGTTTCCTCACTACTTGAACCTAAATGAGATGACTGAACCTTTAAAGATTCTTTTTAAACATTAGGAAGGAATCAAGTGACTGTAATTTGCTGTCACATTCATTTACTGGACTCAGAGGCACACAGATTGGGGTGAAGGGAGTGGGTGGTGGTTTACACCAGGTCATAGGGGCACTACAAGGAAGCCAGACGTTTGACGTGAGTACCAACCTCGCTGTGGTGTATTCTGAATCTCCTCTTCCTTTTATCTCACAAACCAGCTTAATTTCTGAAATGTAACTGAGGGAGAGGAGAAAAATGGCAGTTCTCTGAACTCTAAATTTTTCATTCTCTAAAATAGGATCCTCAACTCCGAATAAACCAGCTCAGTGAGTAATTCCATAGCTCCTATCCTTAAAGATTCTATGTTGTTAAATCAAATGATTATAAATTTCAAACAAGTATAAAGTCTTAAGGAAACGACAACTAACTTATAAAACATGAAACAAATGAAAAATATGAAATATATTCTGGAAGTAGTATTTGTAAATTTTTTTATGTGAAGGCAAAATTCCACTTACGGATTTTGCCCCCTTTTCTCTTGTTGAAACACTTCAACATACCTGTGTGTACAGACATTTAAAGAAAGAATTGCCTACACGGAGGATTGAATCCTTGGGTTTCGGGCTTGACTGCGATGTCAGGGTGTTTATGTGAATTTGGGCTTGCTGAGTACCCAGTGGTTAATCCCTTGGAAGGGACTTGAGGGCAGTTAAGATTCTGGTTAGCTTTCATTGCCAGGCAGTCCGAGCTCTAATAATTTATTGGGACAATTTGCTTTAACTTTTAGAGTGCCTAATTTGGAAGTCGTTTTTATGAAACATAGCCTGTTACTTCAGACATGGGCAAGAAATCCAACAGAATTTATTCTTCACAGTATGAGATTCTGCTGAAGAATATGTGTGGTTAAAGTATAGGGAAGAAGTGATGGAATCAGAAATTGGAAAGGAGATTCAGTGGTAAATAGTCTATTTTTCCTTCATAATATTTAAAATTATATACAAAAAAACCAGAATAAAGAATGAAGTTAAAGGTGTCTAGAATTTTGAAGCCAACTTTCAGTAAGAGAGCTGGACTTCATCCAGGTTCTTGAGATTTGTCTGCCAAAAGATTTCTGCTGATCTGAGGAAGACGCACCTACCCTGCAAGTGCCTAGAGGGGACTTCTCACTGGGGTTAACTCTTGGGAGCATATTAACCCCTAAGGGACACTATTTGTTTCTGAGAAATTAAAACTGTTTTCAGCATATAATCTTCTAATGTCTAATTAGTTCCTTCAGAGTTACATGGTAACTTCACATAAGAACTTAAGCAAAGGAAATGGAGTTTTGTGCATGACTTGGATTCGATGTATTTGAATAAGTGATACAAACTTTCTTTTTGCATGAATTTCACAAACATTTAGTGAACATAGATTCTATACTTTTTACCCCATCCTTTAAACATTTGTTAAACTATTTTGTAGGGCAGGTTTAGATTTACAGAAAAGTTGCAAAGATGGTACAGAGAGTTTCTGTACACCCAGCCCCCTAGGTCCCCTAGTTTCCCTTATGATTAACATCATATATAATATTCTGGTACATTTGTTAAAATTAGTGAACTAGTTTTGATACATTATTATTGACTACAGTCCATCCTTTATTTAGATTTCCTTAGCTTTTTATCCAGTTCCCTTTTTCTGCCCCAGGATACGTATTACATTTAATTGTCATGTTTCCTTAGGCTCCCCTTGGCCGTGAGAGTTTCTCAGGCCTATTTTTGATGATCTTGACAGTTTTGAGGAGTACTGGTCAGGTATTCTGTAAAATGTCCCTCAATTGGCATGCTTTGGGTGTTTTCCCATCATTAAACTGGGGATAGGGATTTGGGGAGGAAGTGCCATTATCATCACATTATATCAATGACATATAATCTCAACACGACCTGTCAGTGCTGATGATGACCTTGACTACCTGGTGGAAGCCGTGTTTGTGAATTTCCTTCACTGTCAAGGTGCTCCTCCCCACTCCCCTTTCCATAATTGCATTCTTTGGAAGGAAGTCATGATGCGCGGCCCACACCTCAGGAATGGGGCGTTATCTGTGTACTTCCCTCTGGGCAAAGCATCTACGTACATTATTGGGAATTCTTCCACGTGAGGAATTTGTATTCCCCTCCCACCTGCTTCTTTGTTCAGCCATTTATGTCAGCGTGAATTAATGGTCGTTTATTTTACACTTTGGGTAGCAATCTAGTGCTTCATTCAGTGTGTTCTAGCTTTAGCAACGGGGGGCTCTTTCAGCTGGCTTCTGTGCCCTTTCTACTTATTCCTGTCATTGCTGATTTCTTTTTCAGGGTGGTGGTGGAAATATTTTTTATGATAATGGTAATGGTAGATACATGTCAAAAAGCCATAAAATTTTTTGGCACACAGAGTAAACCTTAATGTGTGCAAATAAAAAAAAAATTAAGAGGTCGGACGATTCTATAATGGAATGCAGAATGTAGCAAAATAATCTAATTGTATTAAAAACTTTACAAATAACCTTACTGTCGAGGACAGGAATGGGGTGCAGACCTCAAAACTTTGGAAACGAGTAGAGTCTGTAAGAATAAAGGCAAAATAAGCTGTACATAAAGGACCATCGTCTAGGAGATGAAGTTGTTTCCTGGAGGGGTACAGATTAACATTTCTGATACCACTATTAATATATACTGGAAATAAGTAAGTCAGTGGATTATGGAGAGTAGGTGTCAGGTTTTTCACTTTTGGAGTGGGAGTTTACAGATAAGCAAGGGGAGGAGGCTAGAATGACCCATGTGCTAATTAATGGATTAGAGATGTAGACATCAGTGTGTACTCGTGATTAGCTAAAATAGAAGTACATAATTGCATATAGGAGTATTTGTAGATGTGTGTGTATACCTGGGTTAGGACACATGCATCTCCTTGCTGACAGTTGAGAGGGCCTTGAAGCAGCAACACTCCTGTAGCTGTAGCAAATACAAGATGAGCTCACTCTTTAAAAAAAGGACTATCTATTACATTTTGTGTGAATTTCAGCTTCAGAACTTTAGAATTGATAGCTTAACATTTACATTAAAATTATTTAAATTCTTTTCTCTTTTGATATTACATAGTTAACTTACTTACACAATAAATGACCATATAAAAGTCTATAGAACAGCAAGTTGAACTTTGTTCAAATTGATTTTAAAAAAGTTTGTGACTACGTCCATGGCATTTGAGAAACTTTTTCGGAAGGTTTGGGAAAACTGAAATTGAAGCATTATCAGAAAAAACTTCAAATGTCATCACAGATGCCACTTTCCCTACATGTCTTGGCTCTTCCTCCTTGGAAGAGTTTTTTTTCCCTCCTTACACTTTAACAAGATCCTTTCCTTCCTCTCCATCCTTTCTCTGTCCAGACTCATGGCCCCTTGTCCTAGCTTCCCCCACATCCAAGGGCCCCCACATTCATATCCACAGCTGCTGCTTCAAGAAAAATTATAAATTCTTCATAATGTATTATTCACAGAAACTTAGTGAATCTGTCCTAATTCTTTCCTTTCAGGTATGCCTGGGAACTTTAATGTTTAAAACCAAAAGAGATCCACCAAGCATCTTTATTTTCTTCAGAGAATCATCTAAATAGAACCTCTCTCTATAGCAATACTATGTGCTGGTGGACGCTTTGATGATATAATTCTTTTAATACGTTGCTTTGGTCAGAAGATCTATTATTTTCTTATCCTGAAGAGTTTTTCAGTATTTTCTTCTCTTCTTATGTATGTCTTAATGTAAGTGATTTCATTTGTTGAATTTCATTTTTTTCCTCCTTAGACAATAGGATGACATAAGGTGGGGATATGAGAACTAATGAAGGGGCATGCAGATTTTTTTGTTAAAATAAATCAGGGTAATGAAGGTAGATAAAAAATAAAAAATATTCTTATTTTTAAAGAAAGGTGGTATTATGCACGGTGGCGTCCTGAATTTCCAATATATGGCCACCATTGTACCGTGCTCCTACCTCATGTCTATTTTATGCAAATTCTATTTTATAGGCTCTATTTAAAAAATAAAACAGAGAAGGGCGGTAGGAAGAAAAATAATAATTTGAGCCTTGGGTGGCTCTATCCAGGATTGCACTCAGTGGGTGTAATGGCCCTGAGAGAGCGTGACGTTGGAGGTGTGAATGTGCCCTCCCCCCCCCCCCTGCTTCTCACAGCAGCACAGCTTACATGTGGATGTGAGCTGTGCCTTTAAAGGTCCTCGCTTTCTGTCAAACATGGCCTCCCAGTGAAAGCCAACCATTGCACCTGGTGCCCGACCGAGGTAACGATGTTCTCCAGCAAAGAACTGTTTCTGTTGAGTTTAGAGAGATGACATGGTGCCTTCTAAGGGATTTTTGAGGAAGGCTTTGATCATCTCTTTCACCTAACGCTAGAACTTGAGGCTACATGGAATTGTCACCGTCCTGGCTGAAATTTTCCAGGATAGGCTTGTCCTTGCATCATGGGCCTTGCCGCCTCTTACTTGTATCTTTTATGATTTTTTTTCCCCAAGAATGGTGTTTAACTGTGTTAAAAACTGTGGTTGCTGGTGGTCAAACAATGGAGCAGAGAAACAAAACACATCTTCCTTCTCTTTCTGTCTTGATGTGATTTCCTTGGCACTTCTTTGCACATTGCCCTTTTCTCTGCTTTGAAAAATCAAGCTATTACTCCTGGGGGTAAAGATGAGAATCCTTCAATGTCTATGGTGTAGAAGAGAAAGAGAAAGATAATGAAAGCGAAACTATTTACATTTCATACTTAAACTAAAACTTACTGAAAATTTATGTTCTTTACTATTAGAATCTTATTTGTTCCTAAGAACTCGTTGAAGTACAGATGTTGTCACATTTTGTATAAAACAACTGAGGATCAGAAAGTATGAGTAACTTGGTTAGGGCCACGAAATAAGTAAGTGACAGAGTCCAGAAATACAGATCTTCCTTAGCTTCTGATGGTGTTATGCCCCAATAAAACCACTGTAAGTTGAAAATACTATAAGTCAAAAACGCATTTAATAAATAGAACCCACTGAACATCATAGCTTAGCCTAGCCCACCATCTTAAGCACGCTCAGAACACATACATTAGCCTCAGCTGGGCAGCATCATATAACACAAAGCCTATCCTACGATAAAGTGTTGAAATATCTCATGTCATTTATTGACTTCTCTAATGAAACTAAGAAATGATTGAATGGGTACAGAATGGCTGTAAGCATACAGGTTGTTTACCCTCATGAGTGCATGGCTGACTGGAAGCTGCACTCGCTGTCACCTTCCAGCATTGTGACAGAGGATCATATCACATATCGCTGCTAATCTGGGGAAGGGTCAAAATTCAGTACTGAATGTGTATTGCTTCTGCACCATTGGTAACACTGAAAAATCCTAAATTGATCCATTGTAAGTTGGGGGCCATCTATATATGTCTCCAAAACCCCAGTCTTTTTCTTTTTAGCCTGTGGCTCCTTACAATATGAATATAACAGTTCTTGCCCTGAATAAATTTTGGGTCTCATTGGAGGATAAGAAAACTGTACAAATACTGTAATTCAAATAAAAATATACTCTTCTAGAGAGGTTCAGTTTTATCGGGGTTGAAAGGTAGGTGACAACATCTGTCCTGGACAACTGTAACTTTATGGAGGTTATTTTCTAAGTAAAGGGTTTTCTAATCAAAGGCTGATGAAACAATTCACATTCTTATGCTGCAGTGGTTGTATGATATCTGGTGAGAAAGTGGCCTAGGGGATGTATCACTGAATTCTGCCAACTGCAGTTACAGTCAGCCAGTCAGAGAAAGCAAAGAAATTAAGCCATTGAATATAAATGAGATGTAAATAACATCTTGAATTAATTTAAATGCAACCACTTTGACCCAATGGAGGAAAAAATCTGAATTACTATAGAAAACAAGGAAGATAAATGACCCACATTCAGGAGAAATTCTTCGGTAAGAAAGCAAACCGGCTTAAAAATAAAGGGGCTGAATCAACACCATATTTAGTGCTTCGCTTTAACTGTTAACTGTGCACTGCTGGTCAGGAAACTCATCTCGTTCTTTGAACAGTGTTGATAAATAATAAGGCAAATGAGGAGATGGGAGAGTCTCTTACTGGGCTTCTCACGGGCACTGGTTGGGTAGTTCTGGTAGTTTTATTGCCGGCATCATGTCCGTATCATCAGTTGATATGAAATTGGTCCACAAGGACTGAGCTTTGGGGAAAACTAGATTGAGGTGGATCTACCTGGCATCTCAATTTACAGAACTGTGTTTTACCAAGTTCTTCCATACCTTTGTCTGCCTTGTCCCGAAGGTCTTCTGACCTGTCACTGATGGTCAGGAGGGAAGCAGCCCGCTCCAGTAGTTTGTTGACCTGAGATTTATCCTGGTTAAGTGGCTCTAAAAGTTTACCTTGCAGGATAATGAGAAAGATAATAGTATCTCCTGATCCAGTACATCCATTTCGGTTTGGTGATTGTCTGCACTGATGGGGGGCCCCTTCCTTTGGTCCAGGAGTTCTGAGGCAACCAGGAGTTCTTGGATCTATGCCAACCCCAAGTATTGCTTGGAGCCTTAGGGAACAATGGGTTTTCTCCACCCATAAGTATTGCGCTTTTCAAATGTAGATATTGTTGCGATGAATACAATGCAAATATATTTTAGAGAATTCTTGTGTGTAGCTTTTTTTTGGTCAAGATACACGTTTTCAATTAGCAGATACTAAAAATACTACAGCTATCATATAAAGATTCCTCACCTACAGGTTGATACTTAACTAGTGTAAATAACTCATTCATTTAGCACCTGCCTGCAATGTTCTAAGTGCTGAAACTGAGAGTGAATGGAAATCCATTCACAAGATTTTATCTATTTTCTCAGAGGCACATGGACTAAAACTCACATACCTGTTATAATAGGTAATAGAGTTGAGCATAGTGTTTCCCTACAATTGCACCCAGCTGATTAAGAAAAATGTGTCCTTCTTCAAATAAAAGGTCACTAAGTAGAGAATATATTGTTTGTTTTTACTTAGTTGTAATGCTTGCAGTGACCTTCTAGTTGTATTTTGATCTACTTGTATGCACATTTATGTAGCAAGCCATATAAAAACACAGAGGTGATTTGTATAATTCTGATTTTGATTTACATTTGCAAGTCCGTGGTTTCTCTCCTTTCTTCACTTATGTCCGTGCCCCTCACTCATCTGCTACCCAGTCAGACGAGAAGAGCTCTCAGCGAGTAGGGTGTGCATCTCTTTCCACACAGGGCAGGACACGATAGTGCCGACAATTTAAGAGGTAATTGACGTAAAGAGATGAATGTTAACTAAGACGCATGCTGTCGTGTTCCAAGTCTGCAGCGCTGACAAGGTCCTCATATTGTTTCCACTCTCCTTTGGTTTATTTGGCTGCCAGATGACCTCAGAACAAAACACAGTACTTGTATGGAAAGAAATGCTTAAAGAGACTCACGTATGAAACTTGGGATAAACTTCTGTCCACCGCAGATCTTGGCGGCTATACTTGGGCTTAGGGGGCACATGTATCTGTGTGCCTGCCTGTCGGGATTTAGAGAAGCAAGTTTGAGCAGTGTCACGATTTATGGGGAGGCAGCGATGGGCTTCTGCTGAATACTAACTACCAGAGAGTTGTTCAGGGAGACCGTGTAAGAACGCTGGCTTGTGGTAAATTCATCACCAGCTCTGCTGAGATGGACTGCAAGTTTAGATCAGAGCCCCACAGGTGCCCAAATCCTTATGACTGACAGCCACACTTGGTGGCAATTTAAGAAGCAAAGCCCCAGGTATGCTAAACCATAAAGTAGACGATTTTGCATGAATTTAATGAGATAAGTACAATTCTGGATAAAAATTAAAGCTTCCAACCACTTTAGAGTTGAAAGGATGGGGAGACTAGATTGTTAAATGAATTAACAGAGCTGTTTTGGCTGTTTGGTCTGAAAAGCTGCCAAACCTGCTAATGGTGATGAAAGAAGAGATTGCTCTGGAAAAATCCCTGCCCTGAGTAGGATGGCCTTTGTTTGCCTGTGTGCTGAGCTTTCTGGCTGTCCACACACATAAACCTCAACCTTTATCTCACGGGGCACAGGGTGGCTTTTCTGAGGAACGATACACTCCAGCTCCCGAGCAAAACACGCGCCTGCATTGGGAGGCTTTTCTCGAGTCACAGGCGGCTCTCTTTCCATTCAGTTACCTTTCTTCTTCATTCGCATTTCCAGCAACAGAAGAAGAGAGTTAATGATTCATTTGCTCCCAGTGACCTTTTGAATAACTGGACGGCGACGTACCCGCACGACTCTGAGCTGCCAGGCTCGCCTCCTTTTACTTCCCTAGCTTGGCTTGAATATTTACAGCCTCCTTCTCGGTCTACATGCCTGAACGCCTGAAGGAAGCTAAACATTTATTGCCTCTCCCTCCCAGTGTTCGCAGCTTTCATCCAGCCCCATTCCTTCCTTTTACATCACACGGGAGACTTGCCTCTTTGGCTGGGGACGCCCGAGTCCTTCCTGAGTCTCTCCTGCTGAATCTGTTGATTTCATCGAGACAGAAAGATGGATTCTGACTCAGACTCACCTTTTAACTACTCGTGGCCTTCCTTCCCCAAAATGAAGATTCGACGGAGGGCGTCCAAACAAGGTAGATCACAGGATCTTATCTTTTACTTCCCTGAGAGCCAAGCCAGGCATCTTCATATTCTTACCTCTCTTCCTCGTTGCTTTGCGAGACTCTTTCTGATGGAAGTGCGTGTTTATACACGTCTTTATAAAACTCTCACTATATAAATACTTCACAGTTCGACTTCTGAGGCAAACCTACTCTTCCTTTTTACGTTCCATTCTCTCTGAATCTACCTTTGTGCCATGTCGTGTACGTGCAATTCTGTTTTTTTTTTTTTAAAGGAATTTAGTACAAGGTAAATGTTTTGGATTCACTTAATCAGAGTTACCTTGGCAATTAAGAGTCCTGTTGACTTTAATATGTTCAGTCTTTGTGGGACATACAGAGAACTACGCCTGTGTTCGACACCCAGTTTCTGCTGCTTTTGTGTGTGAGTTTTCAAGTGTGTTTTTTTTTTTTTTGGTTTAATACCTAAGAAAGTTCTTTCTATTTTTTTACTATTGCATTGATTTTATAGATGTCCTACAGAAGGGATTTTAAGAAAGTGATTTCAGCAGGAAAGCCTATATTTCTCCAGGGGATACAGTCACATATAAAAAAGGTTTATTAATAATAATTACCAAGTATGCAAAATGCTTTACTGCCAAAGGAAGAAGTGCTCTTTATTGGTAGTGTGGTTAATAATGGAGTGGCTTCACACTGCGTATTCCCCTCACCTGCAACCCACTCTGTGGAGCAGGCCTTGGGGACCAAGGGACAGTGTTTGGGAACAGCGGAGATGGTCGCAGTCCCCAGCGTCCTGTCCCCAGCAGGTGATGATGGCTGCCTTCTGAGATTTATCAAAACTAGAAGGGAAGTGAGCAACCCATTTTGTTTCTTGTCTTTAGAGAGAATTTATGTGGTTATGTTTTTAACTCAAAGAGAAAGAAACAATTTATGTGAGCTTGCAAGCAGAAGAGGTATTTCTGCAAGTGGGCTGTCTCTGTAGCTTTGTCCTTGGGGAGCGGAATTCTCTGTCAAGAGCAGAATGACCTATCACATCACCCTGTGCTTTTCCCAGAGAGAAACGGAGCCTGGCAGTTGTCAACATACCAGGTTCACCTCAAGGATCTTTTCCCTTCTAAAATAAAATGGAGGGTGTGTGTGTGTGTGTGTGTGTGTGTGTGTGTGTGTTTGCTCTTGGGCTGGAATTAAGGCTGACCCCAGGAATAGGATGGATCAACTGTTCATCACCATCCTTGAAATTCTATCACTGGGGACTTAAAAATTTTGTATGACATTCTCTTTTCCATTTATTCTGTCTTAAAATTTAATTGCTTCTTCTTTGGGGATAAATGGCTGTGATATTAATGTGACCTACCATTCAGTGGCTCAGAGGGGAGAAGATGTATCTATGAGGGAGCACAAGTGTGTGCATGTGAAAGCAAGCTCAGGCACAAATGGAGAATGGATTAAATGTTCACAGTAGTAAATCTGGGTAAAGGGTATGTATCTGTGTGCTCTTTGTGCTATTCTTTTCCTTTCAGCTTTTCCGTTAGTTTGAAATTATTTGCAACTAATTTTTTGAAACTTTTAAATGCCTTCTGAGATGGGAGATACACAAAGTCCTTAATTCTTTAGAGTGAATATGATTGGTTCTGGTACATGGAGAGTGTCTTGAGGGCAGGTAACAGGTCTGTAAGACTGCTAAACCTTTGTGCTAATCCTAACCCAGTTACATTTGGGGAATAATCCGCTTTATATATTTTTGTGTTTATATTGCCTGGCTGGTGGACTGGATGCCTGTGCTGTTGGGGGCCTGGGTAGACTAACAACCTGGATTAATGGTTAGGAGGCTGGTGGAGAACCTTGAGAGTCCAGTGGAGTTGCAGGGAATGCGTTAATCATATTCTCCTTTAAATCTGAAGTTACAGCATAGCCAGTTTGGACTAGAGCAGAAAGTCATAACATAGCTATGTATAAATTAAACTTGATTCAAGTGAAAGCAGGTACCCAGGATATGAAAATGATTAACTATTTGTCACTAATAAACAAAGGACAATTGAAAATCAGGTTGTGGCAGAGAGTTGGGGGTTGTCAGACGGTGTCCCATGCTTCTTTTCTTCATTAAACAATGAAACGATGATGACCTAGTTGTGATGGGTGGGTTTGGTCACACTGTAATGTTAGCTGGATGGAGTCCCAGAACCATAGATCTTAGAGCCAAAAGGGCCTTGGAGGTGACCTGGTCCAACCACCTCATTGTAAAGATGAGGATGACGGGGCCCAAAGAAGTGAAGTGATGGGGAATTATTCATGTGTTCAATAAGCATGTCTAGAGTGCCAGGTACTTCCAAGAGGAGTGATGTAGTGAATCAGATGGATCCTGTCTCTGCTTACGGGGGTCTCAGCATTGGGTTGGATCCCACATCTCCCAGGACCCAGACATGCCACCTCCGTACAGTAGAAGAAACACCAAAAAAAAAAAACAAAAAAAACCCAAAAACAAAAAACCAAAAAACCCTGACTTTTTATCAGCCCTGTAGCTAGTTTGTGAGAAATTGTGGTCTCTCATCCCTTAGGAGATAATTTGATTATTTTGTTCATCTTTAAAACTGAGGTAACTTGAGTTTCTTCTTTATTCTTTCCTCCCTCCTAATCATTGCCAACATCATTCTCAAAATGTAAGTTCTGGTCTCCTGGGAAATCGTGGAGGAGGTTTTCAGGGCCTGGTATTTCTGGCTTATTAGCAAAGCTTTTGTATCTGATCAGAAATATTTTTTATTCTCTGTTCTTATTCTCCTGTCCTGATTATCACAGTTCTTTGATAGATACACGTACACATTACTAGCTTGCGAAGGAGATGTGAAAATTTAGACAGAGGGTTTTGTAATAAGAGGAAAACTGGATTAGCAGAAACCCACCAATACTTACATATTAACTCAAAACTGCATGTAGTACTGTCTTATCCTCATGCCATCCGAAGGAAAGAGAAGGAGATCTAACTTAGAAGCAATGCCTTTGGAAATGACCGGTGTCTAGAGGGGGCTGTGATGTCAGCAGAGGCTGAAAGCAGTTAAAACCAAACCGCCCACAGCGTGCTCCTGGGGTTCTCAGAGTTGCCCTTTGTCATACCATGGGCAGCCCAGGTCAGGCTGGCCTGGGAACCTAGTGGTTAATGATCGGAGTGGGACGGGATCCATGACCGTTCTGCTTCAAGGACTCCAGGAATGCCAGGATTGTTGTTGTGATGATTTCAGAAGGAGACTCAATCAAGAAATTTAACATTTTTTAATCAAAAATTTAAAAATATAGGATTGGACCTCACCTAAGTTCCCCATAATTATTCAGTCTTTAAAATGCGTTTTTAGTGTAAATCATCAGGACCCGGGAAGTGCTGAGCCCTTCTCCTCTTTGTGCCTTTCCTTCACTTGGGCCACGTGTCTCACTCTCTCTCACCCCGGCTCTCATCTATCGTATGCCTCTCTAATGACACAAAGTGTGAAAGGGTACTTTTTTTTTTTTTTTTTCGGTTGCAAGACCAGTCAATAGTTGCCAAAAAGGCAATGCCTATTAGAAAGCTTACCAACCTTGGAGAGCTTAGACAGTGCCGAATTTTCTATAGTCATAGTCAAAATAACTAATATTTATGTGTAACTTTATTAATCATAATAACCATTGTTTACTAAGCTGTGGTAGATACTTTACCTATATGATATCGGATTCTCAAAATAACTCTAAGACATTATCTCTGTTTTGCAGTGGAGGAAACTGAGGCTTTGAGAGTTTTTAAAGTTATTTCCAAGGCCATACTAGGGAATGCAGGGAACAGTGACCATGGCAGAATAAGGAAGGAAATGAATGAATGAGGGACATTCATTCATTTTATGTGTGAGGTCATTTTCACATGTGTTATCTTGTAAAAGGCCTTCTTTATTAGTCAAATGTTCTGAGGCTCAGAGAGGAGAAATAAATGAGTTGCCCAGGAGCAGAGCCAATAAATGCAGAGCCAGGCCTAAAACCAGGACATAGTCCTTGACTTGAGAGGTTTTGTTCTTCCCAGTGTGTTCTGCCACCTCTTCGTTGAGGTAAGGGATGGTGAATTCAGTGGATAGCTGTCATACTTAAAAGGTACCACCGTATCTCACCATCCTGGCTTCTCCCTCTCTTGTGAATCTGGGACTAGGAATAGAGGTGGCAGTGGAGACGAGGGAGTGACACGGTAGCGCTGGTTCTGTGTCTTGATACATCCATATACATGTGTATCTGGTACTGACGCCCATTCTTGGTTTGCGAGGGAAGAGACGAGTGATGACTGGAGGGGAAGAGAAACGATACACTGAGCAAAGGATGGGTTGTGTGTGTCCTGCAAGGTTCACAGGTTTGTCCCAGACAGAGAAAGATAAAGTCAGAGAGAGTGAGTGTGCTGAAAATGGAGGTAAGAACCATGAGACCACTGTCTTGGCCTTTCTCCTGGGCTCATTTAGTGTTTGGAGAGCATGATACCTAGTCTGAAAAATAATCCCTGATTAATTAAAGGTAGGATGACATTTCAGAAGGTTTAATGATCATTTTTAGAAGTGAGTTACTATTATCTCATGGGCTTACTTGCTTTCTTCCTCTTTTCCTGTCCCCCTCTCCCTGCTTCCTTTCAAGAAGTTTTATTGAATACATACACACATTTCCATGTGTATGTGTATATTCAGCCTAGAAATTCTGAGAGGGTGCCTGAATACCATAGGAGGAATAAGTCACCACAGAAATCCTTCTTAAAGCAGAGAAGCATTTTTCTAAAGGTGACATAACCTGCTAAACTTTCGTTGGCTCACAATGAAGATAGTGTTCAACCTCACGCAGAGCAGTTTCAATTTCAGACTCTGCCTAGAGAGTCCCTTTGTCAGCCTGGGAGAGGAGGCCCATTACAAGCCTGTGGCCAAACCACAGAACTACATACCCCTCATGGCTCCCTTTAGTTAAACAAATACTTTGCCAAATATTTGAAACTGATTTTTTTCTTTATTTTCAGTTAGTTCAGATTCTTAGGCAAGGTACATTTGTACATTAATCCCTGTAAGTGGAAGGGAGGCACTGTTCTGATTTATTACCCCATGTTCAAGAGAGTCCTCCCCACCACTCCATTTTTAGGGAAGACCAATGGTGGTTTTTTTCGGATACAATAACTAAGGCAGAATGTGATAAGTCCTATAGGAGAGGTCAGGACAAATTACTGTCAAAGTTCAAGGTGAAGAGGCAAGTTCAAGTTGAGGGTATCGTGAAAGGGATGTCATTTCAATAGCCCGTGGCGAATTGGTGGGGTTTTAATAGCCTGTCTCTCCAGGCAAATGGACAGAGTCAGACATACATAGAGTGTATCAAAGTGATGGAAAGAAACCCAGGCTTGTGCACTCTTGATTCATGGAGTGCAGAAATGCACAGAGGTGCCAAATGTTGGATTGGCCTGGACAGTTGGTTTTGTCTGCCTGGTATCCTCCTGCCCTTTGCTGAACAGCACTCACATTCTCTAGTGGATGGCCCCTCCACTGCTCTGGCCATGGGTCCCAGTGATGCCGCCACCTTCTCATGTAACCTTGCTTTCCTGGATGCAGTGGGATGGGCTTCCCACCCAAGTGGGCCAATCACAGCACTCCTCATGCCTGGCCACAGCTATTGGCCCAGGGTGGGCACATGACGCCAACTTGGCCAATCAGAGTCTTTCCTTGATATTCTTCAAACTGGAGTTTGGAGAGAGATGTCTCCCTTCTTGGGTAGCAGTGCTGGAAGGGTGTGGATGGAAGTAGTTAGCTGGGAGAAACCAGTCTGTAGTGTGAGGATGTACTGCACACAGGTAAAGAGCAGCAGCCTTGTGTAGGGCGCTGCCAGATTCCAGGCCTTCATTCTAGTCTCTCGGGGCCTGTTGCTGCCAAGCTGCCCCCTACCCCCGGCTTAGATGTTAAATTCCTTCAGTTCTGTGAGCTGCCCTCACATGCCTTCAGTAAATCTTTCCCCTCCCCCTTTTGTTTTTTGTTGAGCAAATTCAGGTGACTGTTTCTCCCACTTCCAACTGGAAATCTCTAACTTGCCCTTTAAGATGGAGCTTGAGGGTCCTTTTTCTGGAAGCCATCCCTGAATTCCCTCATCTATCTATCCTTTGGGCCACTCTGGCTTGTGTATATTTTTATAACAGTGCTTACATTACTGTATTACAACTATGATTTAATGTCCCTCACCCTAAGACACTGAATTCCTTGAAGGTGGAGGCTGGCCAGTCTGTTTTCACATCTCCAGGGGCTGGATCACTGAAAGCAGGCAGTAAATAGGCAAAGTGCGTTGTGCAGTTTTCCTACATACACGCAGGTGCTGTTTACCTTGCCTTTATTTCTTTATTTTGTCTATAATAGATCTGATCTTTCTTATGAAGTCCTACTCCCTAGGCAGTGAGGAGGGGGAGGGGTACACTTTGGTCTAACACAGAAAACTTGATCTGAGATGCAACGATGAAAATAGTCATTTTTGGTAACTGCTCAGTCTCTTTAAGTAAAATACATAGTTTCTCAGATTTCTTCCTCCTCCACCTCCTCCTCCTTTCTTGCCAAGCCGGTGTTGAATGTGATTCTCTGGTGAGGATGGCTGGGGAGGAGGAGACTCCATCTTTGACTGCCCTCTGGGTCCTCTGGTCTCAGCTGTGGATCTGCTGGCCCGGGCTCTTCCCTGAGGCACGACTGTTTTCCCGGGTGTCCTGGCATCTGTGACCATGGTCCTGCGGCTGCTCCTCTCTCTGGTGTTGGTCAGATCTGCGATGCTCCTTCACTGACTTGGCCTCACACTGGCTTTTACGCTACAGAAACCTTGGACTCTTGGTCCCTGGCTCACACACTTGCCACCAAACGTCTGCTTACAAGGTCCCTTCCTTTGCACCCTGGTGGGCCGTGGCAGGCCATGAGTACTCAACTCTGCTGCTTCCTGCTCTGCTCAGAGGCCTTTGAGATCTTAAGGAACTATTCTCACCTCTTGAGCAGCTGGGAGTGGCCCAGGAAAGCTGGCTCTGGCCCTGATACCTGATCCTCCTCTCTCACCGAGGGTGCTCGGTGCTGGTTGTCCTCATGATGGATTGGGGCAGCCTACAAGGCAACGTCCCCAGATGAAAGCGCGAAAAGCCCACCCACCCTCAGGGTAGTCCCCGGCTTATCTCTCACTGACCCCTGCAGCAGAGAAGCCCCACGTCGCATCCCTGTGATCGCCGTCGTCCCTGCCAAGGGGCAGCCCTGGTTATGAACTGTAACTAAGCTCCTCTCCAGCTCTCGTTCATGCTAGCCCACCCGAAGTTGCTCAGGGTAACGGAGCAGGATTCAGGATCCAAGGAGGGTTTCCCAGCCAGGAGAAACCCAGAACAGTTTGGGGGAGTGCCAGGCAGCACTTGGCTTTCATAATTTATGACCCTGCTAATTTGAAATGTTCTTGCTGAAGACACAAAATAAGTGAAGGTTAATTGAAAGTTGCTAAGAGAGTACCTTTTAAAAGTTCATATCGCAAGGAAAAAATTTTTTGTAAGTATATGTGGTGATGGATGTTAACTGGACTCATTGAGGTCACTTTGCAATATGTACAAATATTGAACCATTATGTTATATACTAATGTTATATGTCAATTATACCTCAAAAAAGAAGAAAAAATTTACATTTCAGTGGAGAATTCTCTATTTTGCTGGTGTAGTTCCTTGTCTATAGTAAAACTCAGTTACTTTTGGGGATATTAAAGGGGGCAAAATCACATGGCTCCAGAGATAGGTGCTGGAGAATTGGAGTTCCTCATACCTTTTGAAGTGGACACAATTATTTTTATGTGCCTGTGTCTTTCCATAAAATTATTCAGGATTTGAATTACTCATAGGGTTTCTTTTTCTTTTTTGATCATGCATTCAGTTTATTAAAGTATAGTCAGTTTACAATGTGTCAATTTCTGATATACAGCATAATGTTTCAGTCATACATATATGTGCATATATTTGTTTTCATATTCTTTTACATTATAGGTTACTATAGGATACTGAATATAGTTCCCAGTGCTATACAGAAGAAACTTGTTGTTTATCTGCTTTACATATCTGCAGATCTCGAACTCCCAATCCATCCCCTACCACCCCATTTCCCCTCTGATAACCACAAGTTTGTTCTCTATGTCTCAGTCTGCTTCTGCCCTGTAAATAAGTTCATTTGTGTCTTTTCTTTAGATTCCACATATAAGTGATATATGGCATTTTTCTTTCTCTTTCTGGCTTGCTTCACTTAGAATGATGATCTCCAGGTCTATCCATGTTGCTGCAAATTGCATTATTTTATTCTTTTTTATGGCTGAGTAGTATTCCTGTGTGTGTGTGTGTGTGTGTGTGTGTGTGTGTGTATGATTGAGCATCTCCTTAATAGCTTGGGGGAAGCAAGGACAGAAAAATGTGACTTATGTATTTGAGCCCTCCTGTTTCATATATACGTATGTATGTATGTATGTATATGTATATGTGTATGTGTGTGTGTGTGTATATATGTGTGTGTGTGTGTATTTATATATATATATGACAACTTCTTTATCTGGTCATCTGTTGATAGACATTTAGGTTGTTTCCATGTCTTGGCTATTGTAAATGGTGCTACTGTGAACATTGGGTCACATGTGCCTTTTCTAATTGGAGTTTTCTCTGGATATATGCCCAGGAGTGGGATTGCTGGATCATATGGTAGCTCTATTTTTAGTTTTTTAAGGAACCTCCATACTTCCCTCCATAGTGGCTGCACCAGTTTACTTGCCCACCAACAGTGAAGGAAGCTTCACACATAGGGTTTCTTGTGATGATAGCACATAGGAGCAACTTCCTCATTAGTTGGTCCATTGTTTATTTATTTATGTATTTATGATTTATTTAGTCTACAGTCACCTGAAGTGTTTTGTCAAAGTCCTGCCACTTTATTTCAGATCTTTTTTGTCTATCCTGGTGTTTGTATAATGTGTTAGCGTCTCTCCCCTCAGTTTGCCCATTTTTCCTTCTGGTAGATGAAGTGGCTTTCGGCCTGGGAGAACTGCATCAAGACGGAAAGGAATTGCGGGTGAAACCTAGTCACACCAGAATCTGCACACCACCCATGACTGAGCGTCTCCTTCATAGCTTGGGGAGAGCAAGGGCAGAGAAATGTGGCTTATGTATTTGAGCCCTCATGTTTCACACATAAATGCTCGTCCCCTTGAAGGCTACTTTGTGCTACTGTAATTAGGAATGAGGACCTGGGAAGGCTTTGGAGAAAACTGTGGTTGTTCTCTGAGCCTGTGTATTCTTCCCTCTCTTCCTCCTCTCTCCCCACCTCCCTCTGTGCCCCCAGTGTATTAGGAAGGAAAAGACTTGTTTTCTTCTTCAATAATTTTGATAATTGGGTCTTTCAAAACAGCAGAAAGGACTTTCTTTTAGGACCTGGTTTTAGAGTGCCGAGTTGTAACTTGCTATTCAGAAGGAGTTTTAAACTGCAGTTCCAAGGCAGAGGGCTGGGGAAACAAGTCACCCCCAGCACCTCTGAAGTGCATTCACTTCCGTCCTCAGCCATTGCTGTTGTGTGTGAACAGGACTGGCTGAGAGGCCTGATCTCATCCCAGGCCTCACTTGCCTTTTTTACAGGATCCCAGGAAGGAGAGATGAGTTCTGGAGTGAACTGGACATTTGGATCCACATTTGGCTGCTCTATTTGGTAGATGAAGGTTCCTGGGTTCTCCAGACTCATCTTGGTGTGAACTGGAATCTTCTGAGTAACTTTACCTTACACCCAACCTACGGGAAATTCCAGGGCTGAGAATAATTTTGGAATTTGGGTGGATCCCCTTTGTAACCTCAAGTTGCAACTCAGCAGAGGGAGGCCAGGAGTTGTTTCCGGCCAAGACGAATATCTGGAAAGTCCTAAGAGCACCTTGGAGGAAGAGTAGGCGAGAAGATAAATGATGGTGTACCCCTGAAACTGTTCATTTTCATTTATGAGAGTGGGTTTTTCTGTCTTCTAGGGCTCACTCAGACCACTGGTAGAAAGGACCATCTGTACATTTCAGAATTTGGCAGAGCTGCCTTTGAGCTGGGGGATCAGGGAGGTGGTGAGCTGCAGTGAGAACGGAGGTCTCTGCCAGCACTGGGTTTGTGTTCTGTTTCTCTCTCTTCATAGCGTCTCCGGGTGATCACTCTCCTTGGACTTCAGCTTTCTCATCTACAAAATGAACATGATAATGACTTACGTGGTTATGGAGAGGAGGGTTGGCAGATGGTTAAAAACAACACTACGTACTCTTGGGTAAAACATTTCCAGCTAATACCTTTACATGTATCTTATCTGACATGGCTGCTTTACCGATAGCCTGTTTGGCAGGAGATCCCACAGCTGTTCTTTCACATAGGAGGCTAGTTTTTAAACCATGGCTTGTTGTTCCCTCTTTATTTTAGAAGTAAAAATGGTCATTAGAAATCTAGAGATTGCAGACAGTAAAGAGTTGAACATCAAAACCACCTGTGCTCCGTCCCCTAGACAGAGCAGTGAACACCTTCGTGTATCTTTTCAGTTTTTTCTCTTGGTTACCTTGCACGTTGTTGTGTGGACAAACAGAATGAAGTCATACATTTACTGTTCCGTGAATGTTTTCTCAGCAAGACTCATGCTGTTGTGTTCTGACAGTAGACCTCCAGGGGCAGATAGCCCAGGCCTGGGAAGTGAGCGAACACACCTGGACACGAGTCATACTATGAACCATAAATGAAACTTCCTCATGGGAGAATACCAGACATTGCTCAAATACCGTTTTCTTTGATTCAAAATGGGATGCACAGTAACCACGATTATTAAATAACGTACTTTGAACTGCCCAGCAGCGTGCCTACCTAAAGCAGCCACTTACCGGTTGTGTGGCTTTAGGAAGTTCATTAAGCAGCACCACAGTTTTCTAATCTACAGAATGGAAATAACAAATAATACAGCTTTTAATGGGTTGTTTTGGGAACCACACGAGTTAATATATAAAAATCATACAGTGCTTGGTTCATAGTAGGAGCTGTATTTGTGATAACCGTAATGGTGATATTCACCAGTGTGATTACTCAGCATGAGCAGGTGTCGTCCAAGTACCTGACAGTTTGCTTCAGGTCTCTCCCTTTCAATGTTTTTTTCCTCTGATATCTTTCTCCAGTACCTTTGCTTTGCAAATCTGCCTGATCATCCCGTAATTCCTTTAAAAGTAACCTACCTGATGTTTTAAATGAAGAGATAGAAGAGCAGTAGTCCTGGGCTTCTGCTCCAGAGGGCTTGTCGGATGGGGTTGCACAGGAAGTGCTTAGCATCTTTGGTGGTCCGCACGCGGGAGAGTCTGCTTTCAGCTCAGACACCAACCAGGAAGTTACTTGTCCTACCAGGAGGGGCAAAATAAAGCTCTCAGTACTGGAGTGTGGTAGATGACAGGGCAAAACACAGAGGCAGCAGGCAGGGAGAGCCCAGCAAAGGGGGACATCCTTGTGGCTGTTTGGAGTCTTGTCAGGGGAACTTCCTGGGGGATCGTCCGTAATGACTGTGCTTTGATGATGTTTTTAAGAGTCAGAGATGGAGGCTGAGGGCCAGGTAGCTGAGTGACTGGTAGTCAGCAGACACTCAGCAAGTGTGGAAAATGAGAATGAATGAGTAAGTGGGTGAATGACTGAGAGAAAAAAGAAAAGGACACTCCCATCACGGCCTGGAGCAGTGTGAGAACAGCTGGGCAGCAACAAGACCTTCAGGATGGGAAGACGCTTGACCAGGCCAGAAGAGCATGGTTTCTTCGTTGTACCTGGTACAGGTTTCTGTTCTTTTCTGAATGAGAAAGTGTTCACTCCTTCAGAGAATATTTATTATCTACTCTGTACCTGACATGGTTCTAGGCACTGGGGATACAGTGAACAAAGCATTCAGTCACTCTCCTGGAGCTTACATCTAGTAGAAGGAAACAGACAGCACCTGTACTTCTGATCAGCTGGCTGTAAGTCGGACGTTGCTGCAACTCCCTCCCCAACTTTGATTAATTTGCTAGAGCAACTCACAAACCTCAAATAAGCATTTTACTTAACAGGTCACCAGTTTATTATAGAAGGATATAACTCAGAAACAGCCAGGTGGAAGAGATGCAGAGGGCAAGGCATGGGGTAGGGGCATGCAGGATGGTCACCCAGCACCTCCACGTGCTCACCACCTGGAAGCTCTCCAAACTGAGTCCTTTTGGGTTTTTCTGGAGGCTTCATTAAATAGGCATGGTTGACTAAGTCTCTGGCCATTGGTGAAGTCCAAGGAGGGTGCCATGGGAACCTCGAGTCTGTAGCCAGTCATTCAGGAGCATAGGTCCCGGACATAAAATTGGCATCTGAGGTTGGTAGGGGTGGTGGGCAGTCAAACCCTTAATGTGGAATCTGATGCTCTCTCCAGGTAGATAGTGTCAGAATTGAACTGACTTGTAGAACACTCAGCTGGTGTCCAAGAATTGCTCGAATGTGTGGAAACCTCCCTCCAACCCTGCAACATTGGAGTTGGGTCCCAGACCGTTTTAGTAAGGCACCATAGGTTATAATAAAGTTTGGCTTTGACTCAGAATGAGATGGGAAGCCATTGGAGGATTTTGCAGAGGTGTGGCATGATTTGATTTCCCCTAAAGGCCTGTGTTGACTACACTGTGGGGAACAGGCTGTGGAGGACAGAAGAATGGATGGGAAGAGACCAGGGAGGAGACAGAGTCTTATACGTGTCGGCAGGAGGACGGTGGTGCTGTGCCCTGGGGTGGTGGTGAGGTGATGCGGAAAGGTCAGATTCTGCATCTCTGGTTGTGAAAGATAACAGTCAAGGCAACTCCAAGAGTTGCCATTTACTGGGAGGAGCAGGTGTAGGAGGGAAGATGGGGAGTTGAGTTTTACACCTGTAGCACTTGACGTGGCTGCTGCACAACTCAGGGGGAACACCAAGGAGCCAGTTGTGGTTCAGGGGAGAGGGCTGGGCTGGGGGTGAAGGTCTGGGAGTCACCATGGTGGAGTGGTGTGTGGTGCCGTGTTGTCAGATGACCCAGGGAAGGAATGGAGAGAGAGAAGATTTGAGGATTGACCCCGGGGCGTCGAAACTTGCCGAAATCCAGAAGATGAGGACTGAGAAGGAAAGGTGGGAAGAGAGAGAGAGAAAAGGGGGCAGAGAGGAGCAATCGTCTGCATGAGATGCTGCTGTAGGTCATGCCAGGTGTGCGACCTGGGACTGAGCAGCAGGTTCTGTAATAGGAAGGGCGGCAGTGAGCTCGGGGCAGAGGAGAGGGCACCGTTTCAGCGCAGTGTTGAGAACTGAGCGCTAAAGACAGCCTTACTCATTATGTGGCAGTTAGTCATCCTCGAGAACTCCTTCTGCTGAGTTCATAAGCTTGTAGATTTAAAACAAAAAAAGAATGAAGGAAAGAGAGAAAGAAAGAAACAAACAAACCCACAGAGCTGCCCAGCTGTTGTGGAGAGGTCTGGGCTGAGAAGCCCTTTCCTGGCTTGCGCAGTGAGAACCTGGCACCCAAAGAGGCCAAACCAGGTCAGCAGCAGGTTTGCAGAAGGCCACCTTGGCCGGGTTTGTTTCTCTCGGGGTGTGGGTCTCTTACATAACCAGTCAAGTAGGCCACATTTTCCCGTAGCTTACAAGGCCCTTAGCTTCTCCAGGGAGAGTTGGGTTTCTTTAGAAATCAGGTTGCAGAGGCCTTAGGCTGGTCTGTGCTATTGACTGTGTCCTGCCAGAGTCGGGGTAGGTGACAGTGTCAGAGAAAAGGGAGGCACCTGCCTCTCTCTGTCCGCCTCACTATGCTCATTCCCCTTCTCTCTGGGTAAAGTGTATTTGCTTTCAGCTGTCTGTCTCGTGTCACCTAACTAGAGCATCCTTGGTCATCAGGGAAGTTCTGATGAGCATTTCTGCTTCGGGGAGTCCTTGTGGAGCTGCACAGATCACACGACAGAGCAGTGAGAGAATGGGAGCGGGGAGAGCTGGGGATCCCCTCGGAGCAGCTGCTGTTTACCCTCTAGGCATCTGCAGGGAGAACCTGGCCCGAGTCATGTTTGAACATCGCAGTTTCTGAAATCCTCCCTTTGTTCTTGAGAAACGCTGCCTCTGATTGTCTGATCTTATGCTTTGTTCGTCCTGCTGTTATAATCCTCTCCCATTTCGTAAGAGCTCATTCTTAAATCCTTGGAGGTAAATTTTATGGGCAGCTTGGCTTTGTTTTTTTTGGTTACCGTGTTCGGGATGGCCTTTTAAAATTTCTTAACACGAGTGGAGTCTGAAATAAGAGTTAAAACATTTTAAAAGCTTTTTGTGTACCCAATGGAATGTCCTGTGCATTCCAGTTGCCTTGGGCTGGTTTTTAACACGTACAGTTATAATCAAGGTTGAAATCATTTTTTTCAAAGAAGCAAAACTACATGAAAGTATCAAAACTATACAACCTCATTTACCGGTACAATAATAATGAGCATTTACATAGTGCTTTGTGTCTGATTAAATTCCTTCTTTGTCTCAGATTGTGTTTTAATCACTTAAAATACTAAACCGTTTAATACTTAGAACAATTCTGTGTGGGAGCTGTATCATCCTTGTTTTATAGATCAGGTGATGGAGGTGCAGAGACGTTAAGCACCTTGCCCAAGGCCACGTGATGAAATAGGGACGCTTTGAGTCCAAGCCTTCCAGGACCCCTTGCTCTAAGTACGGCAGTGCTTTGCTCTTCACTGATTTAGAATTTGCAGCCATTGAATGGGAGTCGAGACTTGGTCACTTTTATACTGTCTCTGAAATATGGGTTTACCAAATACTAAAAATGAATACTATGAACAAAACTGTAAGTTTAGCTTTTTGACAAGAAAAACTATTTATAAAACAGCATTCATTTAAGACAAAGAGCTGATTTTCTTATTGCAAATTATTTCTATATGTTCATTGAAAAAAGACCTGAAGGACTTTTATTTGGCAATAATTTTTTACTTAATTTGCTACTGAAGTGGTTACATATGGAAGTAATAAAATAATATATCTTGAAAAGTCTGAAAAGATAATTAAAAAAAAATGAAACCGTTGTAGCTTTTTCTTTGGGCTGAAACACAGTAGAGCGATTAACCACTTTAATACATGTAACCACCTTAATATATGTAGCTGATGTTTATTTGAAGCTACTTTTTAAGACTTATTTTCTTTCCACGATAAATCTTATTCTGCTGGTTTGAACCCCCCCCCCCCTCCTTTTTTGCAGTGTCTAGTGTTGAAGTTAATAAAAGAGTGGAGGTCTTGTGAGTCTATGTCATCTTTTGGTTTGTGCATCCGTGTTCACTTCTAGATCCTATTATCTTTCAATACTTATTGGCACCTGGACACTATGGATGCTCCAGACAGTTATACTGCAAGGGCTTTGGGGCTAGTTTTATAAACAGTTGCAGTGAGTGACCCAGAAAATCTACATGGCAGGTTATGGATGACAGATCCAGAGAGGAGGCAGATTTTCCTTTCCCACTGCTCTCTAAAGACTTTGTACAGTCATGTCCTCCCCAGCAAGACTTACTGTCATTACTGACAGGATGAGGGCATGGTCTAGGCAGTCCAAAGCGTAGGGTAAATTCTGCGGATGATCTTGGGGATGGTGTCCCAACCTAACACTAGAAGCCACTGGCTCACACAGTGGGGCAGGTATTTCCTTTTCCATTTTCTTTTGATCTTCTGATTCAAGGAGGAAGTTGGTTGGCACCATTGTATCTTTAACATCTCTCACATCCTTCAGAGTCCCCCTTTATGACAGAGAGCAGGCCCTGTGGACTCTCAGCTTTGATAGACAACTGTATTTAGTCAGAATGTAGTTTCATTGTTTGTTTTCCTTGTTTTAGGATGTATAATTCCCTCCTACTTTTGACAGGGACTACTGGCTTTCTGTTTACAGTGAGGAGAAGGTATTTCTATGAAAACCAGTTTCATTTAAAGGAAAATGGTGAGTCAATCAAAAAACAAGTACTAGAGAAAGTAATAATACAGGTGATACGTAGCTGTGGCAAAAATGTGAGCTTGCTAGAGGAATGACAAAATCGTGGGAAATATTGGTCTAATATCTGCTATGGTTAATTTTGCAGAAATCTGCAGTCTCTTCTTTGAAATTCTTGGGACCAGATTTGTTCTGGAATTCAGGATTTTTCAGGTCTTATTGACATAGTGCTTATTATCTATGATGTGACCCACGTAGGAAACACTGGGGCAGTGCTGGCATCAAGCACAATAATATTTCTGCAGCAAAACATATGAACACTCACACCAAGTGGTGTAGAAACTCTGTATGGCCTCATGTGGGTTCAGGTCAATCCACCAAATAGGTTTTTGAACCAAACTTAAGAAAAAAGTTTGATTTTCAGAGATTTCTAGATTTCACAGTTGCACATAAGAGATGACAGATCTGTGTCAACAAATCTCATTATTTTCTAGAACACCGATCAGATTAATCAGGCAGAAAACAAACTAGACCCCAGCTTGGTCCAAGGAACTCTGCCATGTTTCAGTTTATTTTCCTGCTTGAATGTGGTCTCCTTATAGATTCTGACCTGCTGTCTTGGGCCAGATAGACTTGTTTGCCGAAGAAAAGTTGAATCCAAGTGACTTTGATCTGTGAATGTGGAAACAGGAGTAGTTTCTGGTTCTGCTCATCCTTGAGATGCAAGGGTCAGAGTTTGGAACACAGAGCTCACTCTCTTGGAATTTAAGAATGCAGATGTTGGGTGACTGGGCAATGCATTCACTGGCACCAGACAACATGGGGAAATATTTCATTTGGTTTTATGTTTTTAAAATGAAATTCATCAATTGTTTGCAGTTGTTTTGTTGAATGTCTTGTTAGTTCTTAAGATAGTCTGTTATCAATGAAGTCTTAATTTAGCCATGATCAAAATGGTTAAAGAGGGCCAAGACTAGCCTTCCAAGTGTGATGGCAGAAAAGCCAGGTGTTTTATAGTCTGTGGACTTATGACATTGTAGAGCAATGGAATCTGAGCATCATGGTATAATCACGAATGTGTCCAAGCTATTGAGTGAAATGAATTTTAGTTTAGTGTTAGTAGTTGAAGGTGGATTAACTGCAGTTCAGAGGGCCATGTTGAGTTACTTATGATTGTTTTTCAAACGTTCTATAAGATGATAAATGAGCAAGCATTTTCTTCAGACCACATTGAAAGTGTTTTGTCAGATTCTTGATTTATAACCTTGAGAACATGCATTTATTTTTTTTCAGTTAGAATGAAAATGCATAGTAATTGATCATAAAAATTACACTTATGAAGTATTTATGGGCTTTGTATGGTATATTGCTAGTTATTTAAATAAAGTGATAAAACAAGATACTATAGATATAAACATGGTTTTCTTTATATTGTGTATTTCCTCAGGAAGCTTAATAAAATGTCACTTCAGTGTTCTGTGGGGAAGAGGTATATTCTGATGTAGAATCTCAAGCCAGGGCCATCTGGCTCATACAATTCATACATATATGTACGTAAATTTTATAATGTCATCCAGGACTTTCCATGGAAGAATATATATAGCATTTTACTCCTTGTACATTAGCATAACTTTTATGAATTGACTCACTCCCATGGGCTGACCTGAATTTTATGCTGTGACAGAACTAAGACAGGTGGCAGGATTAGCTCCATTTCTGGTAGAATAGAGACAGCACTGTCCCTTTTGTACCTGCTCAAGAAAGCTTACTGGAATGTTGGTGAGGGTGACATTTGCTGTGGGTGTAATTTTGAATCTACCCTATTAAAGTCATTTATAGACATTTAGAATCTATTATTAGTGTAACCCACCCTGATTAGTATTAATAATCTGGAACCTCACATTGAACCTGGTAAAAATCACTTTTACTATATAACAAAATATAAAATATACTAGTGGCAATATTTATTGAGCAATTGCCAGGCATGTGTTAAGTGCTTTGCATGTTTCAACTCGTTTAATCCTTATAACTGCACTTGGAAGAAAGCATAATAATTAAATGCTTTTACAGATGAGGAAACTCTGTAAAGCTATTTGGAGATCCAGTACTTTAGCCCAAGTCACAAGAAATGAGGCATCTTGGCTCGACTCTGTTTATTACCTTCAACTTCATGTTCCCTACAAATACAATAACATAACTCTCTGGGACTCAACTTTGAGCAGCTTTGTCTTTTTTGGAGCAAAGCTGAGAACGTGGGAAGCAAGCAAAATCATTTCTGTAATTAAAACAGAAGCAAAACTCTGTCTGTATGAGATGATGCATATTCAGCAGGCGATCAGAGCCAGAACCGCTGGGCTGTGTCCTGTCTTGGGTCCTTTAGTAGAGGGTCTGGAGCCCGAACACGTCTGTGAAATCTGAGCGTCGCAGTATAATCACTAATGCATCCAAGTTATTGGGCAAAATGAATTTTAGTTTAGTATTAGAAGTTGAAGGATAAAAGCCTGGTTGATTTTTATGAAAATCTGTCATGATTGGAAATATAGTGCTTGAAATAGGCACACTTTTTAAAATCTAGAGCTGTTCACTTTTTAAATTGAAATATAGTCAGTTACAATGTGTCGATTTCTGGTGTACATCACAATGTGTCAGTCATGCATATATATACGTATATTCTTTTTCATATTCTTTTGATTAAAGGTTGTTACAAGATATTGAGTATAGTTCCCTGTGCTATACAGAAGAAATCTGTTTTTATCTATTTTTATGTATAATGGTTAACATTTGCAAATCTCATTCTTTATGACAGTTTTAGATAACTGAGACAGTTTGGATGTAGAAGAGAAAATACTTGCATTGTAGATCTTAATATGGGAAGACAGCAAAAATGCCATCTTAAAATGCAATCTTGTTTTTTTTTTTTTTCCCTGTGATTTGGTTAAGAAGGTAAAGCTTGACTGTAAAATAAATTCCTTCTACTTTATTTGTCCTGTTTTCATTTTTATTCTAGATTGTTCCTGTGATGTCCTCAAAAGATCCAGGCATCCCCCAGTGTTCCTTGCTGCTGGCCGGCTTTCTGACATGCTTAATGGTGGAGATGAAGTCTATGCTAACTGCATGGTGATAGATCAGGTAAGGTATGACTGATGTTACTAGGCAGATATGTCTTTTTAAAACCTAAGCATGTGAGAAATATATTCAGCATTGTTGTATTCCTCTGAAAATTTTAGCTTAAGAGCAGCCCAGGCTTTGTTGCTGTGGAGTCTCATCATAAAAGCATTTACCGTAGGTCCTTCCTTCAGAACACAGCACACCTTACCCCCTACCAAGAAGCTCATCCTTGGGGCCAAGATAGGTGATGACATTTGGGAGGTCAGTTTCTTCTCTACAGTTTTTCCAAGAAGTGTGTGTATATGACCTAATTAAGCAATAGTTGTATTCAATTCCAGCAAACACTAATGCACAAGAGCTTGATGCCAGCCCCATATGATACTGTTGGATAAATTAATCCTTGCTTAATCCTCACAACACACCTATTAATGTTTACTTAGGTCATAGAGCGTTAATATTAAAACAGAATGGTGTCATGTTGCAGAGAAGCTGGAACCCTTCAGTTATTCACCCTTCCTGATAGAGATTTGTGAGTTAAATCTCATAAGGAGATGGTTTGAATGTGCATCTCATAGAGATTTATTCTTTGTTCTTTTCTCTAGTTTGGTGATCCTCAAATTTTAATATTTATAAAAGTTAAAAGATAGTTATAGATGTGAAAATTTCTGCATGCCCTAATTTATGGGAAATTTAAAGGATTTTCAAGAGTAATTTAGACAACACACAGTTTCTGCCTTATCCCCTCGGTTTAAAACCTGATCCCCACATGAGATGCACTGTATATGTGCTCACACAGCAATAATCTATTTTACTTTTTACATTGTTATTGTTAGTATGCATATGTTGTACCCTATTAGTTATAGATGTTTTCTCTGATACGAATTTTTTTTCTTGTCTAGTAGATCTCAATTTCAGCCCATTGGTCTAATGTCTGCTTTTTTCTTTGACTTACGAAGCATTGTTACTTTAATGTTTTACGTTTAATGAAACATAGTATAAATGGCATAGATTGGAATGATAATCAAAATGACAGAAGAATCAATAAATCAGAATGGACATCAGCTGTAAATAACTATTAAAGTTTTTTGTTTGTGTGTGTGTGTATGTATGTGTGTATGTAAAGAAGCAGAATGTCAGCCATAGTTATAGAAATCTAGGATGAGACACAGAATTTAGGACAAAGTGGGCATTCTGGGGACAATTCTTTGAAAATACAAGGTAGTTGGACTTACTGTGCTCTAGCTACATTTTGATTTTAATGGTTTTATTCTGTTCGCATATTTTCTCAACATTTAAATGAAGTACGTTAGTGTCCTTTTTTTTTTTTTTTTTTCCTCTGAGCCTTTAGTGAATACTACAGTATTTCTCTTTACCTCAAGTAGCTAGAATTGTACATTCCTCAGACATTATGTGGGGGCAAACTGTATCTTTATGGGTTCTAAGATACATTAGAAATGCAAAACTTCCCAAACCAAAGATGAGGTTTGTATGTAATTTCTGTTTGGAAGTATTTTGAGTGAGAGAAGTATTGCTTTAATAATGTGAAGCATACATTTAAAGAGAGCTCAAACAACCTGATTGATACACTGAAGTGAAGCGGAGGATTGCTGAATGTGTGCACTGAAAACAAAACTAAAAATCTGAATGCAAATCACACAGTTCACTATATCAGGGTAGTGTAGTTACATCATTTCTTTTATTGTTCCCATGTCCATTTGACTAGCAAGGACAACAATAGGAGTCCAAATTCTGCATATTTAAAATAATTGCTAGCAATATCTGGGAAGAATCTTATCTAATTTTCTTCATCTCCTTCAACCTGGCACAGGAACCTAAAAAGATTGCTACCTTGTTTACGGTGCTGTTTCCTATGAATTTCAAGGTTGTAAACCAACCTGATGAGGAAACTTACATGATAAAAACTACTTTGAAAATTACTCTGTTCTACAAACTACTTTGAAACAGTTTTTACTTGGTCATCATTTCAAGCCTACATAATTTGGTACAAAGAATCTCTGTATACTCTTTATAAAAAATCTGCAAATTTTACCATATTTTTCTTTATTATTCTGAGTATGTGTTTGTGTGTGTGCATGCAGATACTTAAGGTATGTATATATATATTAACCATTTGAGAGTAAACTGAGAATGTGATGCCCCTTTACCCCTCAGTCTTTAATGGTGTATTTTCCTAAAGGCATGAGTATTCTACATGGGCACATATAGTTATCAAAATCAGGAAATCATCATTGACACAGTACTGTTAGCTGTCTTCAGACCTTATTCAATTTTAGCCAATTGTCTCAATAATGTACTTTGTTGCAAAAGAAAATTCAATAACCTGTCTTGTATTTAGTTGTTGTGTCTCTTTAGTCCCTTTTAATCTGGGACAGTTCCTTAGTCTTGTCTTTTATGACATTGATAATTTTGAAGAATACAGCCCAAGTTATTGTTTCTTTGTTTATATTTTGCTATAATGCCCTTTAATTTTGGTTTGCCTTATATTTCCTCATGATTAGATTCAGGTTACTTCAGGTTGGCAGGAATATTACAGAAGTGATGTTGTGTTCTTCTCAGTGCATTGTATCAGGAGGCATGTGAAAATAATTTGTCCCATTACTGGTACTATCTTTGATCTACCAAGCTTCTTTTCAGTAAAATTACTTTTTTTTTTTCTTTTTAAATTATTGAGTGTCTTGTGGGGAGACAGTTTGGATCTCTACAAATCCTATTCCTCATTTGACTCTCATCCATACCATTCCTTGGTTGTTTTTGCCTTAGTCAATTATTGTTATGATGGTGAGTGATTTAGGGCCCTATATTTCCCCCTTTGCTTCTTTTCCCCTTCACTGTCTTACTTCTAAATGGGGTTACTTTTTTTGTGTTTACTGTCTTCTCCCCCTAGATGTGATACTTTCGATGACTACCACCTCAGATCACCAGTACTTTTAAGCCCCTTCCTTAGAGCAAGTACTTTAATCAGCGGGGACTTTTTTCCCCACACCATCCAGTGTAGGCTGGACTTTCTCTTTTGGATGGTGATTTTAGATCAGTCTCGACCTTCCACTAGTTCCTTTTTCTCTAATGTGCAGGTTTTTATAGGCTTCCCTTACTCTCTGCAAAGGCTTATGGCAAGAGCATGACAGGTTGCTTGCTGAGATTTGGTTTTTATTACTTACAGGTAATTTAAAGTTTGGGGTATTTTCTGTCTTCTTGTTATGCTGAATCCTTACATCTTACATAGTTTTATTTGGTCTTATTTTTGTTTGGGAGACTCAGATTTCTGTGACCACTACTAACTTGGTTACCCAGATTCCTATAAACTATAAGTTAAGCTGCCTACTCTTTAGTTTTTTTCTCAAGTATTTAAAACATTTCCCCTCATTTTGAGCCAGTGGTTGATAAAATGTTAAAAGCATAGTCAGTTTCTGGTTTTGTAATAAAGTTTACAAACCACTCAGTTGATCTTCTTTTCTTTTGTGACTTATGGGATAGCAGCCCAGTGAACAAAAATACATCATGTAAGAATTCTCTACTTACATAAAACAAAACAAAAATAAGAACAAACAGAGCATAAGAGATAAATAAGTTCTGAGGTTTCTAAATTGTGAAAACTTTATTCTTAGCTAAAGCAATCTTTCCTGCTTTTGCTGGGATGTTTTTCTTTCAAATTCCAGGTTGGTGATCTGGACATTAACTATATTAATATAGAGGGAGTCACTACAGACGCTTGCCCTGAATCCATGGGTTCTACTCGGGGGCCTCAGAGCAGCAAGCTCATCCCTCCTACCCAAACCAGCCCTGGCGTGTCCCCACCAAAGGAGAACAAGGGAGTGACCTCATACACCGAAGCCCAACCGTCTTTCATCTCATCATCAAGCTCATATGCTTCCAATTTGAATCTTTCTTTTGGTCTTCATGGATTTGAAAAGGAACAAAGTCATCTAAAGAAAAGAAGGTAAGGTACCACATTCTGGAGGAAAAATGTAGTAAATCCAGGAAACTTACAGCTAGACTTAGAAAATTTCTATTTTCTTATTTTTATCATCCCCACCTTTTTTATCTCTACCTCAAAATTTTAGGTTCTTAAATTCCTTGGCTTGAAAGTAAGATCCATAAGAAAATAGACAAAAAAATAAGAGAGGAAAACCACAATGAGATCCCACTTTACACTTAATAGACAGGAAGACGTTTTAAAGATTAACAATACCACATTTGGTGAAAATGCCTATGATGAAAACTCCTATGTACAGTTGATAGGAGTGAAAATTGTATAATGACTTTGGAAAATAATTTGGCATTTTCTTGCAAAGTTGGATATGCATATATGTTATGACCCACCAGTTTTACTTCTGTGTGAAAGAAGATGTATACATGACTGTTTATACGTGTAACTCTCTAAACATGATAACTTAATCTGACATGTTTGGAACCTCACCTGACTCATGTGCGACCTGTTCCTTGACACCAGCTCTGGGATGAGATCTTCAGACGTCTCCCTTGTCTCCTTACGTGTGCCTCTGCCCTCATGAGCTTTCGGGGCCAACGGAGGGAAAGCCGAGCTGTAACTTTCACGTGCAGACCGCCCCAGGCGCCCCCCACCCGCGCCCCGTGCTGCCAAATAGCCCAGTAGCTCTGTTTTGTCCACGTTTTTAATATCTGAAGGGTAACTATTTGGCTTTTGTAATAATAACATGTACAAGACAGACATAGTAAGGACAGTGCTAACTCGAACCAGCTTTTGTTTCTTAGAGCATTTGAAGTGGCTTCCGCTAGGTAGGAGTGTTCATTTGGGGGAACATTAAATCTTGTTTAAAGATTTGGGCTATTTGGAGGAGAGGAACAAAACAAAAACCACTTAAATAAAAATTTTGCTAGAAATTGAATAGGTACCCATTGCAGCGGACCCCAGTGGGAGGCATAGAAACCCGTGACACTGTCTCACTTGACTCTTCAGTTGCTTGTTGGCTTTGTGCTTCAGTTCCAGCCTTGACGCCCTGGATGCCGACAGTGAGGGCGAAGGGCAATCGGAGCAGCCACACCGTTGTTTCACTCCAGTGTCTCAGAGCTCCTCGAGAACTGGCCTTCCTAGTGGGGACGAGCTGGACTCCTTTGAGACCAACCCTGAAGCAGATTTTAATATCTCCAGGACTGAATCACTTTCTTTATCAAGTAACCCACAGCTGAAGGTATTCTTGGTGGTATTATTTTGGTTTATTGTAACCATGGAAAATAAGTTGTCTAAATCTACCCATCTCTGAAAGACATATTAGGTTATAGTCACATGTGTAAACTTCTTTTTTTTTTTTTTCGGAGACCCATGAGCTTCCTGAGTCTGTCCTTTTAATCTCTCCCACGTTAAGTTGTAGGGTCCTTACAACTGATTCATTTACAGTGGCTAATTCATTTTTGTTAATCACCATCTGGACAAGCAATCTTTCACATACTTGGAAAATTTTACCAATTCATACTGGGATTTCTGCCTTCATCCCGTAAGCAGTGGGAGGAAAACTGGGAGCATGAAGTGAGTTTAAGTGATCAAACTTGTTTTGCTCCCATAAAATTCTGCTTGACCCAGGTGAAGAGGTGAGTAAGATGGTTAAGGCAGAGGTGGTGTTTGTTGAGCATTCCTGGTTGCAGGAACTCTTCTGGAATGCCTAGACTTTGTCAGTTTTTCCATAGGAGACAGCTTTTCTGTCATTGGCATTTCGCATTTTGCTGTGATTTTTTAAAAGGTTAAACTCTTCCAGTTTTGAGGAGAAAGGCATTTCCTATGTAGACCTATGTTTTCTTTTTGATTTCTATTGTCCAGTGGTTTTCTTTTTAGATTGAGTTTACTACTGTAAAACAATGTGTGCTGTGCCCCAAAGTCTCTTAACACCGACATACGGGGCTTATACTTTGTAATACTTTGTTAGCAGTGTGCTCTACAATATACAAAACATGCTTTGTGTATGTACAGAATGTATAATTATAACTCACTTAAGACAAAAGTAGTACTTCTAATTTTTGAGCAGTTGAGGTTCTGGAGAGATTGGATGTCTTGTTTAGGTTGCCCAAACCTGGTGATAGAGTCAGAACTCAACTGTAGGTCTTTTGATCCCAAATCCTGAACCCTCTTCTCTCAGCTCAGAGGCCTGTAGGGCTGTCATAATCTTCTGAGCTTAAAGGTCATGTGGTATTTCTGGGTAGTAAGAGATGGGTGTGGTTGTTAATGTAGATACTTCTTGGTTTTGCATTTTAAATGGAACTGTGAACGACTCATCATTACTTGGAATGACAAGTAATTCTTTTTGAAACAGTTCCATGTTGTTGACTTTCAAGAAGAATCTGTCGAATAAAATATGTCTCGCCTTGCCTCTGCAATGACTCTGTGTAACTTTTTGCTAAAGAATTCTGGGTAATTTTCAAAGTCCCATTGTTAGGAAAAATGATTACCATGCATAACTCAAACGTAGAGGATGGCATTTGGGTAGAGCTATTAGGGTTCAAGGACAACTAGCGTTGGCCTTTCTGACCTCCAGGCCCACTGGGTCTTTCCCAGTGAGATAGTCAGGGAGCCATGGCCCAAGACCCTTTGAAGAAGGGTCAGGCTTCTGTTTTCAGCTCACCTCCAGGCTCTTTAATTAAACCATGAGCCTAGGGCAACCGCGTGCTTTTACTTCAGAACAAAAGAGATCAGTGCTTGTGATGCACAGTTGCTGATGGCTTGATTTTAGTAACAGACTTTGCACTGCTTCCGTTTACCTCTAACTGTAAGCGGTCTCCTAAAAATGGATTGCGGGGGGTTCAATCCTAAGGCTACTAGGCCCCTATTAGATGGGATTTGGGTGCCATAAATGGCTTTAATGACATTCTATTGTGTATTCATTTAAATTTTCTGGAACACGTTTAAAAAGCATGTTTTAATTATCTTGCATTTTCCAGTATGTTGCCGATATGATAAAATAGAAGTAATTGGTAGTTGGGAAACAGAAACAAAATAGCAGGTCATTTAAAAGGAATAAAATTAAACATATATAAATCAGTGATAATTCAAACATCAACCCAGGAAGTGCTGGATATAAGATCTGTTAAAAGATGAGCGCAGACTAGAAGGATTTCTATAATGAGCAGATGCATTTTTTTTCCTGGAGGCTGCAGCTAACATTACAAACTTAAATAGCTGTTAGGAAGTTTAAAAAACTTACAATTTTAAGTGGCTATTCCTCTACCTTCTAATCATTGTTATGTATCAAGATCTAAGTTAATATAATTTTGCTTAAATGCTACAGTATAAAATAACAGAAATAAATGACAACTCAGATAAAGAAAAAAGTTAAATTCGCTGAATATGAAGAGAAAAAAATGTGACTTAATTTTTCAGTTTTATCCAACTTGGTTGGAATGTCATAATTGTGTTCTAAAGTATATATAGGAACTATTCCCAAAAGCTCAAGTTTACTAAAGCATTAAAAAGACAGTAAAATTTTTTAAGTTCTGATAAGCAAACAGAAACAGATTATTAATAAGATCATATCAGGAGTCATAGAGAAATAAAAGGAAGAAAAATATATTAAAATACATTTAAAAAGATTACATCAGAAATGTTTAGGTTGAGTCTTTTTTCAAAGCTCCTGATTTAGTAACATGCACTGTTAACACATGCTTTCAAGTCTTCTACAGAGTTTTTTAAAACTTTGTTATGATTTCTTTTAGGAATCATTGCTTTCTGGAGTTCGCTCACGTTCTTATTCCTGCTCATCACCCAAAATTTCTTTAGGAAAAACTCGACTGATGCGTGATTTTACAGTGTGCAGTTCAGCTGAAGGTAAGCATTATTTATCACTTGGCTGTGAAAACATTTTTCTCCCAGAGCAGATTTTCAGTTAGTAAAAGTGCATAAAGTATATAAGAGCAGCCGGCAAGAACTTTCATTTAATAATTGATGTTTCCAAGCTCAGCAAAATCCTTTTCTCATTGGGTATAAGTATAAGACAAGGTATAAATTTGATTTTGATGAAATTATAAATATTTACACACCTCTGTTGCCTTGTTCTTTGAATAAAATGTTTTCCTCAAGGACAGTATAAACCAGAATTTATTCTAGGTTCATAATTGTGAAGGCTTTAGGGAATTTTATTTAAGTAAATTATAAAAGTTACTTTTGTCCTACATATAAATTGCTGAAATGATCCAACCCATCAGAGGCAAAGCATTGCAAAATGGATTTTTTTCAGTTCTTTGTTTAGCCAGGGACTTTAGAAAGTTGAAATAACAGAACATACTTGAAGCACAAGTAAATATATCCCAATGTTTTTTGTAGCCGATGTAAGCAGTCAGAAATATAACTTTCATACAATGAAGTGTAAATTGAAATATAGTGTACCTACAGAACAGCATGCACATTATAATCATATAGCTTGATGAATTTTCAAAAGTGAGTTCAAATCATTAAATGGAACAATTATGGGCAACTCGAAGCTGCCCTTGTAGCCCCTTTCAGCCACTACTCGATTTTCAACTTTATTTTGAAATGTAATTATTTGATGCTTTCTGCATATATTTACATTTAAAGATATGTTTGAAAGTATTAATGTCAATCTATAATATATAGCAAAATAGAGGGAGGGTATAGCTCAGTGGTAGAGCACATGCTTAGCATGCACGAGGTCCTGGGTTCAATCCCCAGTACCTCCATTAAAAAAAAATAATAAAATAAACAGACCTAATTATAATATATAGTGTAATAAATCTTTTATCAGTGTATTAGATAATGCCTTTTTTTGGCCTATTATCCTTAAGAGTCTTAGAAGACTCAGAAAACAAGGGTTGTGCTTAAGTATTCTCAGTTTCCCAATGTAGAATATTTAAAATAGGATTTATTTTACTCCTTCCTTTTTCTTTCCTTCTTTTTCCTTGTTCTTGCTTAATTACATTGTCGTTATTTTGTACTTTGACACTATGTCGAACAATATTGAAAGCATAAACTTTGTGCTTGGAACTGCCATCCTGAAACATTGACTTATGTATGGGAGATGCTCGATAAATATTTGTTGAGCGAATATAGCAGACAAGGTATGTAAAATACAAAACAAATGCCACTAGGTATTTTTTTCCTTTTTCTTTCTGAGTCTTTTTGGAAGAAGAGAAAACAAGACCGATAATAAACATCAGTTTTGATTTTGGGAATGGGAAGATGGAGAAAAGGATGAAATTAAAAAGGGGACAATTACTTTGAGGAGACAGGAATGGAAGATGGATTGAATTTGCCCTGGATATTTTTTTTTCAATGCCATGAGTCTTTCTAGGATCTAAGGTCTCCCCAACCTTAGTTTAGGCTGGGATTCCTTTTTATTATTATTATTTTTATTTTTTAACATTTTTTATTGATTTATAATCATTTTACAGTGTTGTGTCAAATTCCAGTGTTCAGCACAATTTTTCAGTCATACATGGACATATACACACTCATTGTCACATTTTTTCCTCTGTGAGCTACCATAACATTTTGTGTATATTTCCCTGTGCTATACAGTATAATCTTGTTTATCCATTTTACAATTCCTTTTAATGTCAGCTTTGATACCTTTTCACTTAAAGTCTTAGAGATGCGAATTAACTTTGTACTGTAAATATCTGCAAAACACTGTTTAAGTCTTCTATGCAGAGTGCAAAATGGTGACTTTGCTTTTATATCTGTAACATCTGTGATTTTATAAATTCCAAAAGTTCTGATGTTTGAAATCTCAGACAACTGAGAGGAAACTGATTGTTTATAAGGGAAATGAATAAGGAAGGGCATTTTTGCTTTACATACAATCCTTAAATCTTTTCATTTGAATTGCAAAGAATAAAAAGCTGACATCAATTCCTTTGGTCTTTCTGTGAATAAAAGCTTATCTTTAGAGAGCATATTGAAAAATTGGGCTACTAAATGAAGTTTGGTACTCTCCAGAAGGCAAGAGTTACAAACAGGCAATTTAGATTGAGGCTGCACACTAAATGTACAAGGGTTCCAATGATATTCCTCTATGGTTGTAAACGTTTAGATTGATAGCATTTAGGTCCATCAAAAGCATAGAATTATGAAGAATTAACTCCTAAGGTAGAAGAAATAATTTTAACTGTGTGCATGTGATCAAAGCACAGATGTGCAAGCTTGACTAGTTCAAAAATGTATCCTAATATTTCATTGTTTAGTCTGCTTAATCAGGGGTAAACTGACATTTGTGTTGTTGTAAATCCTTCCTCGATGAGTTCTGAATAGTTCTAAAATTTTTTTTCTATTTGAACAGTGTCCGAGTCTCCTTTTTCCCAGTGGAAAACTCCCGGAAATAAGCTGTAACACAGCTAAACGAAGATAGGATTGTCTTTCAGTCCTTTTTATACTTGTTTGTGATTTTTCTCTTCCACGTCACTTCCAAAGGATTACTTACTATCATTTCTCATGCTTTTTTTTTCTTCTTCCATTTTTTTTTGACCTAAGAGTGCAGTGGTGGCAACTTTATTATTTAATGCTTGTGTACATAAAAGAAAATCCAATCCTATAATTCCCTTTGGTATATCATGGAAAGGAATATTCTCAATGTTGAAATAATAATTACAGCCTCACCAAGATGGACAAAAGTGCTCTGTATTTAAGAATTTGAGGAGAAAAGTGAATGTACTTTTGAAAATTATTGTGCACTGATGGATGGAATCCTTGTGAGACTTTGTCTACTTGCCTGAGTCTTATTCTGTTACTTTATTAGCTTGACAATTTTGAATATGTGGCTTATTCTCTTGAAACCTCAGTCTATGTGCGAGGATGATGATTTCTGCTCATGACTTAATTTGCAGAATATTTAACGGCAATAATATAAAATCTTCAAACTCTTCAAAGTAGGCTTTTTATTACCTACAAGACACTACTGGTTTGACACTGATATTGCCACATTTCAGGGGATATATGTTTATTAGTTTTCCTCCTTACATATCTGGCCCACCTCCCTTTACAACCTAGTCTTGCCTCTTTATTCTTCTGGATTGTACTAGTAAAGAATCTGTCCCTGCTCTGCAGATGGTGTGCTCCACAGCGGCCGTTCCCTTCTCAGTCTCTCTCACTGTCTACGTCAGTATCTCTGCTCCATCCCTGTAGTAAGCACTCCAGTTTGGGAGACAAGACGGTGCTAATCTGCTCGCATGAGCCTGCCCCTTCTACTCCCTCACCTGCCACGTCCAGTGGGAAAGGCGGCTCTCCCTTTCCCTTAAGCCACACAGCACATCTCTGAACTGGCTGCTCTGTAAAGGCATTACAGCTATATTGAAATGGACTCTTCCTGATGCTGGCCTTCAAGACTTCTCCTATAAGCTTTGCTAAAAAGCAGCTAAGTTATTTATTGATTCTGTATGTTGGGGAAGTAAGTATTAGGAATAAGAGATGAAGCTCTGATGAGAAATATCTAAAAAGATCGAATTGATTTCCTGTACTTCTGCAAATGTTTGCTGCCCCTTGCTAATGCTAACTTAGTTCATAAAGTCATTAAGTGTGGCCCTGTTTTGGCCTCTTCCCCGTTCTCTTCAAACTAGGGAAAGTGAGAAAGACATCTTGGAGCAGAGCTCTCCTATGTAACGTGACTTGTTTTCTCATCATTTTCTAAGTGGTGGTATGTGTATAATAACACATGGTGGAGTGTGTACACTTCAGACTAACACATGACTGCTGGTTTGTCTGCCTGAGTTTTCATTTTATTGTTCTGTGTCTTCTAGAGCAAAGAGCTTACAGCTTACCGGAGCCACCAAGAGAAAAAAGGTATTTTAACTGTTCCACATTTCCTGAGGGGCTGCTTGATCCATCTTGGGAAGCGTTTGCACTTCATCTTTGATGCCTGTTCAGTAGTTTGGGAGAAGTTTCTGCATAACAAGCCTGTCTGAATCCTTTGCTCCCTTTGTGATCTGTGTGGGTGCAGGTTTGCCAGTTTTCCTTTCAGTCCCTAGATGAGCAGGCCTCAGGACTGGGGGCAGAGTAGTCTGTTTGGGGTTATTTACAAAGCCAAACACTTCCAGTGTACAAGACCATGGGGAACAGTGTGAAGCCTTGCTTTCGAAAGGCACCGGGTTCTTACTCGGTCTGTCTGCCTTGGCGAGAAAACTTACTATGGTAACAGGCCCCTGGGTGGGCAGTTACAGTAAGTGCCTAAACCTCTCTCTTCTCCGTCCTTAGGGAGTATTGCTTAGAAGTGCTAAGTTTGAAACAAGGAGTAAATGATACAGAAAGTACTTTGAGCATCATCCATTTTCTGGTTGATTTGCAGGTTTGAAAGCCTTAAGCCTAAGCTGCTCTTTCCCCTAGAAGATAAAACTGTCCTTGGAGTAAATCTTGGGAAGCTGACTAGCAAGCAGGCTGGACTGCTGACTTCTGTAGGCCTTGAGAAACTGACTGCTCGTGAATCACACTGTGAAACAGCCCTGGTGTTATGTCAGGAACGGCATAAGTGGCATGAATGTCTGGGTCTAAGAGACCATGTGAAAAGGAGGAAAATGGTTTTAATTTGAGTGATATTAACGCGGAAACTGAACCATTTTCCTGTGTAGAT
Organism: Camelus dromedarius; assembly: GCF_036321535.1. Classification (NCBI taxonomy): domain Eukaryota; kingdom Metazoa; phylum Chordata; class Mammalia; order Artiodactyla; family Camelidae; genus Camelus; species Camelus dromedarius. Next base: position 48,650,205 of record NC_087438.1, read on the forward strand.
CAAAGTGGACTGTTTTGCTTTAAATCTTAGACTGAAAGTATGAATAAGAAAAAAAAAATCTCCTTTGGTTCATTCCTAGTTTTTTGAGACCAGAATAGAAATTTTGCAGTGCTAAAAACAGAGGAAGACGAAGAATGCCCTTTAAGAACAGGATGGTGATGGAGAGGCCATAGTGGCAGTAACGATGGCGACAGCAGGGGCGGCGATAACCGACCCTCGTGGGCTGTTTCCATGTGCCTGGCTCTGGTTTAAGCAGCTTACATTTATTGCTTTATTTAAGCAATTTACTAACTAATTCTGGAGTTTGTTCATCATCCTGGTCTTCGTTTTGGTTAGTGGTTTTCTCCTGGCCATCTTTTTAATAATTGGAGAAGTAATGGAATGATTTGTAAAGATGTAAAAAAAATTTTTTTTTTACTTTGGGGAAGGTAATTAGGTTTAGTTTTTAAATTTTTTTGGTGGGGGAGGTAATTAGGCTTTATTTATCTTTGATCAAGGTACTGGGGATTGAACCCAGGACCTTATGCATGCTAGGCATGCACTCTGCCACTGAGCTATACCCTCCCCCCATAAAGATTTTTTTTTTAATCAAAAAGTATTTTCCATTAGGAGAGGGATTGAAGACTGGAAGAGCCAGTGTCATCACTGGTTAGATGTTATCCTGTCAAATGTGTTAACTTGGATGGGAACTATAGGGAGCATCCCCTTCTCTCATATTCTTCATTCCTGTATTTTTTTCCCACTGTTCTTTGGTCTGTCTTGGTCTACATCCCAAAGGCATCTGACTTTATTAGTAATATCCCTGGCATATCTGGTAGAGTAGATCTTTTATCTCGCCTACTCTATTCCTGGTCTCTTGTTGGATACACTGGTAAGATCTCTGGCCATACCTAATGCTTGGCTTTGGTCATGTTACAGATATTTTCCTGAGGGTCTGCCTTCTTTGGAATTCCCTTATTTATGTTAATCCCTTAGTATCCGGAAAAGAATGCAACCAGGTAAAAGGGGAGGCTCACTCAGACCTTGCAGGCTTACTTCTGTGGGAGCAGACCTTATCTATACCAACTTCTTAAGGATTATATGGCACGACTCAGTTACTTTATTGCTGCCATCTATCTTAAATCTATTACGTATGTTACCTTTTACTTTTAAAAAACCCTGAGCATCTGAGTGTTCAGAGCTGAAGTCTCACTGTGTCTGTTTTCATTTTGGATAGTTGGAACTTTTTTTGTAAACCTTTGTTGTGGGTAATTCCATTGGTCATCAAATCGATAATAGAGTTTATGTATTCTTGTTCTGGGATGTGGAAACAATTTAGGTAAATTTTTTTTCCAGATTCTTATAAATTGAAGAGCTATTTGAATTCTGTTGTGAAATCTGTTGAGGATTTTTTCCTTCTGAGTTCTTCTCTAAAGGACCTAATTGTTACATAGGTAAATACCACATAGTTAAGTTAGATTTGAAACATGGAATTAGCGCACATCTGCCCAGAGGTTACACTGTGTTTCCCATTCTTATAATCTGAGTCATGTCCATGAAAGTCATATGTCTACCAGGCTGAAAGGTTCAGAGTTTTTAATATTTAGTGTTCAGTATTGACTTTGTCATGTCTCAGTTCTTATCAATTTGAATTTAAGGATTGATATGATTTTATGTCACTTTGTGCAAGTCTATAGGATGTATGATAAATGGGGATGCATTTATAGGTTTTAAATCAAAACTGTCATGTTGTTCTTGATGCAGTCTTCTACAGCAGGGGGAACTGGGAGTAAAGTTGGGTAAACAAGAATTCATTTTCTATTGTTTGAGAGGGTTTAGTTGTGTTCCTGCTGGGAAGTAGGGGAGAGGCCTTCTTGACCTCAAAATCCACATTGATCCTACCTTCTGTAATTCTGAGACTTAGGTCTCCTCAGCAAATTGTTCTTATCTTAGACATTGGGTGACTCTCGGTGGGGTTACAAAAGGTGTTCCAGAGAGGATTCTTTCTAAGCTCCCAAACGTGGTTTTTTTCCTGTTTCGAAAGTGAACCTGTTGAATATCATTCCATGAGTTTTGCAAGTAGGATCCTTAAGACACAAGAGGTATGGAAATTCATGGCTATAGTAACCAGTGAGTTATCTAAGGAGGTGGCTGTGGACTTGGAAAGGAAATAAGAGGGTCTGAGTTCCTTGTGTTACTCTCAGTACTTGTAGGGCCTATTCACTTGTTTACCTTCTTTCCTTTCTAACTTTTCAACTGTTTTCTCTAAGAAGCAAACCCAATTTCACTAACTGTGCAGGATTCAGATAGCAGGATGCACACTGTCTTGACTACACCTTTAGATCTGCGTGACCAGGAGGCAGCTCTGAAGCCATTTACTATGTATTCTAAATGCATTCATAGGTTTGAACTCTCAATTATGAAATATAGAGGTTCAATAATTTAGTTTTGTTTAATATGTACTGGCTAAGTATGTATTGTATGTAAGTATGAGAAAGGGCCTTAGCAATAAGTTAGTCTTTGATCAGATGAGAAAAACTGAAGTCCTAGAAAGCTGTCATTTAACTCATGTTCATAAAATGTAATATATCACATGCATTTTGGTGCGTACCAATAATATTGCTTTTGAAAAGTATTTCTGAGAGGTGAATCTGTTAGCCACTAATACTGACAAATGAGAAGCTTGGGGGCAGGAGAGACATTGGTTATGAAATGTTCATTTTGGAAATAGTCTAGAGAAGTATTACCTGGTTTGACATGATACTTAGGTTGGGCTTTAGTATATTGACTCTGTCTCTCTGTAATAATGTTAGAAATATAAGATGATCTGAGAAAGTTCCAGAGAAAATTTTAAAGTTCCAGGGAATTTTCTTCTTTATAGCTGTTACTTTTTTTTTTTTTTTTTGGCTAAAGAATGATCCTGTGGATTAGAGGAAAAGGAATGATGTTCAGTGTGTTTACAGATTGGTTACAATTGCCTCTAGCTTGCCTCCTATTTTGGGGGAGTTTCAACAATCTTGTCTCCTTTATGACCTGGAGAGTCTCAGATTGCAAATAGCCTGACTGAGTGGGAGAGACTGAACCATGGGGCAGACGGTCTGTTTCTCAGGCTGTATTGACAAAGGAAATGTGTGTCTGTTGAGTATTATTTCTGCTCTGAAAGTAAATAAAATCCAGTTTTATATCCTTGGTTATTTGGCTTCTTTGTGCTAGAAAAATTCTATTAGCATAGTAAACAGGGAGATGCATGTTTTCAGAGTGAAATTGGAAGTCTAAGATTTCCTTTACTTCTCCAATATTTTAATATGAGAACTTCTAAAGTATACAGAAAAGCCTAAAGAGTTACATACTTGAATACCTATTTCTACCGCTTAGATTCTATAATTGTTAACACTATGAGATAATTGCTTTATCATACGTCTGTCCTTCTGTTCATCCTGAAGATATATTTCTGTCTTTATCTTAAAATAACCATAAAAACCTGAAAAACATACACACATAAATATGTATGTATAAAGAATATGTGTAAAAATACATGCATAAAATACATCTGTGTGTTGGTATACATACACACACATGTAAGTATGACTGCTGCTTTTTTGCTCTGTTAAGTCCATGATAACAGATTCTTTTTTGTAGAATTCAGGAGGAAGAATGGGATAAATACATCATACCGGCCAAATCAGAGTCTGAAAAATACAAAGTGAGTCGAACTTTCAGCTTCCTCAGGAGTAGGATGACCAGCCCTCGGAATAAATCTAAGGTAATTAAGGTTCTATGACCATCACATATAAAGTGTAGGTGGCTCAGTTTCGGGGCAATCCATGTAGTTTCCACTTTCCCTTTAAAGTCATTTATGTTAGATTTTACGCACATGTATTTGAAACCCTCTGTATTTCTTCTGGGATATCGTCCAAGTCATGGGAAGTACTGAGAACACTTCACCCTGGGTGCTGTTACGCTGGGGCGTTCTCGTACTTCTTGGTATGTGGTCCGTCTGTCCTGACTGAATGTGCAGGACTTTGTATGGCTTCTCTAAGCCTATCAACTCTCAGCATTTCTCTCCTCTCGTTTTTCCCCACGTTGCTGCTGCTGCCATCTCTGAAGACAAAAGGCAAGGATGCCAAAGACAAAGAGAAACTGAGTCGACATCAGTTTGTCCCTGGAACATTCGCTGGGGGTCTGCAGTGTTTGGCCTGTGATAAAACGCTCCTGGGGAAAGAGTCATTCCAGTGTTGCAGTAAGTTCTCGGGCCCGGTGTGTGCTGTCTGCGTGCTTTGCCTCCCCCGACGGTGAACTCCCTGGGAATAACGCCAGCGCCAGGCATGGTCACGGAGACTTTTGTTTCCGTGCTCTCTGTGCGGCTTCACAACTGACCAAGCAATGACCCCTGATGGTTAGAGTTTTGTCCACGAGTGACAGTCCCCCAGAAGCCCAGACTTGTATACCTCACCGCCTGCTGGCGTCCCCACATGTTAAGTGTCCCAAGCAGAGCTCTGCTCTCCCACTCCCGTGCCCACCTGCAAGCTGACCCTCTCAGTGAATGGCTGTCCCATCACTCCAGCCAAGTGCTTGTGCCAAAAATCGTGGGTCTTTCTTCATGCCTTTCTCTCAATACCACATCCAGTCTTTCAGTGGTCCACGTGGCTGTTTCTTCAAAATATATATGAAGGCCAGCCACTTCTCACCCCTGCCAACACCCCTCACCTCTTTCAGGTCTGCTCAGACCCCCCCCCACCCCAGGCAGGCCTCTCCTGATCACCCTAGGCTTGGCTCATTTTCTCCCCCTTTCCCCCTTTTTAGCTCCCTACAGCATTTAACATCGTTTCACTTTACTCTGTGTTTTATGTGTCAGTTTTATGTATCTGTCTCCTTCACCAGAGTATAAATTCTATGAGGGATGGACTCTGGTCTGTTGGTTTTGCTCTCTGATATATCCACGGTGCCTAGGACAATGCTCGCACGTAGTAGGGACTTAGTACACATTTGTGGAGTGAAAGAATGATTCAGCACAGAATAATTTGGGCCCAGGCAGGTGACAGCATTTCATGGCGTTTGTTGGCGGCCAGAACTAGGAAACATTTGGGGGGTGGGAGGGGAGCACAAAGGGAAGTGAAGAGCAGGGGAAGGTTACAGGTTAAGTTCTTTGTTTAATACCTGGAAAATGATTAAGAGGTTGAAGTGTGTCTGTTCACACCGTCTTTCATGGTACCAGCTTCACTGCATGCTTGAACTTCGCTTTCCTTGGAGACTAGATTACTCCCTTTTATGGGACCTGAAGTAGCATCAGGCAGTTCAGCTGAGAGTTAATCTGCTCACTTTCTAGGGGTTTGCTAAGTGTTGCTGGTGGACAGTTTCCGGCGTGGCTCTGTGTCAGCAGTCAGTTTATCCGTGTGATGACATGTTCTGTAGGCTGGATCGTCTCCACTGTCCCCCCCGCCTTGTCCACGACCCTATGACCTTTGTCTCCCCTCATTTCGAGACAGACTCCTCAAGTTGGGTGATCTCCGCTCACTGCTCTGAAGTCTGCCTCCGCCACTTCTTCCTTAACCCTCTGCATTTTGGCCTCTGTCCCCATTGCTTAACTGAAATCATGCTCTTGATGGAAACTTGGAGTCTCCTCCTAGTCAAGTCTGAGCGTCTTTCCTCGTGACTGTTTCCATACTTGCTGATCTCTCTCCTGGTTCCATGATCGGCTCCCTTCATTTGGGTAGATGTCCTCTCTCCCTGGCGCACTACCCTTCTGTTTACCACCCGTATTGCCTCCTTAGTCCTTTGACTACCCTCCAGACTCACTTCTTGGGCATTTGTTCTTTTCTCTTTATTGTTCCTAAGTATAGTCATCCAGTGTGTGGTTCTAAAGTATCATACCTAGACCTCTTCTTCCCAGATTAGCATCTTTATCCCTCACTTTCTTCCTTCCATCTTTCTAGTTGCCTGCAGAGGCTGAGCACCCGTGCAGCCTGGGCCCACTTTTGAGAACTACAGCAGAACAAGGTACAGACCGGGTTGGTCCCAGTCACACCCTCTCCGTGGGCGTTATCATCCAGAGAACTTGTCTCCCACACCAGCGTGTCTGAATCCGGCCTCATGGGCCACGTGCAGAGGGCTGCTCTTCCTGATGTGTTCGGGTACCAGCTCGCACCTTGGGCGTGTGACTGGTAGCTGCTCTTCTGTCAGCCCCCCAGTCCTCGTGGTCTGATCAGTCTTTCATTTCCTTCCTCACTGTTACGGCTCTGGTAGGTTCTCATCAGCACCACTGGACTGCTGACAGCAAACTGGACTAGTGACCCTCTCTGCAGCTGTTTCCACGTACAGTGTATTATGGACACTTTTACCACGTTAATGAAAGTAGTGAGGCACTCCCTTCCTCTGCCCACATGCACTTAAGGACTTCTCTCTTTTTCATTTGCGGGACTAAGCCCACACTCCTCAGATGGGCGTTCAGTTCCCCGTCTGCGTCCTGTTGGCTAGTTCTACGGTCGGTCCCCACTTCAGTGCTGGTTTAAGACCTGAGGCCCTGCCAGGCCTGTGGTCCTCTTCTCCCACCATGTGTGTGTCCTTGTCTCCGTCCCTTCACTTGCAATCATCTCCTGTCTCCGGTTTCCCCTGTTCCTCTGCATTGTCCCGATTTCTTATCTCTTCTTGGGAGGTCTTCCCTGACCACTGTGGCCCAGGTTCCTACGCATCACACTTAGAAGCTGTTTATCCTGGTCCATTTAAAACTGTGATATGAACAACTTGTTTTGATTTTTAACTGCTAGACTAGACTTTATGTTCTTGGAGGTCTGTAATCACACAGTGGTTTTTTGTGGCCCCTACAGCAGCTGTCACAAAGCTGGGCCCTTAGACACTCATGTGGTTAATGACCAATAGAAAGCCGAGGGCTCACTGAAAGGCGTGTCTTTGTCGTACAGAATATGTTAGTTCACACCGAGTTGGTCACTTGGATTGCCACGAAAATTTTCGTGGAAGATGGAAATTGCTGAAAGTACACAGGATTTACTGAGCTTTTAAAATGGTCATTACTTTAAAAAAAAATGCAGTAGGAGTCATAGAAGATGCAAGGTTAAAGAGAAACTTGAAATTATCCAAAATTTTCCCACCTAGAGAAAACTGCTACTTGTATGTTAATGGAGTCCCTTCTAATCATTAAAAAAGTCACCTTTTTATGCTAATGTCTCATTTGGTGATAATATCAAATGTGCTTAATTTTTCTTTATTGTACATTTAAGTTTTTTTCCAGTTTTTTTCCACAACATAAATAATGTTTCAGGAAGCATTCTTTTGCTCATATCACTGTCCACATCTTTGATGATTGCCTTAGATTAAATTCTAGAATCAGTTTGAATATATGTTTAATTTCCTTTTTAACATCATAGTTTTTTAGAAGTTTCAAGATTTAGTTTTTTTGGGAGGGAAGTGTTCAGGGTTTAAACTTTGCTTATTAACATTAAGTTTTTTACATTGGGTAAGAGAATATGACTTGTACAAATTGCCTTATTGATGAATAATCATATTTCATGGGTGTATTTTTTTAAATTATGAAGATTAATATTTCTCATCTTAAAAACATGATATAAAATAATACAAATATTCAAAATCTTGGTGTCTGTATTCATGTTTGTTAAAGCCCGAGTTGCTAGTTTTCCACAAATACTGTATTTCTTTAAACTTCTCCTTGTTTATAAACAGGTTTCACTACGTATATTTTTATGTTACGCTATTTGGTGCACAGAAGTTTACTAGTCACAGCTTCACTGTAAATTTTTTTTTTGTAAACATGAAATTACCCTAATGCAGTTAAATGCCTTTTGTAAGAATTTTACTGTGTCTAAAATTAATATTCCTCTTACTTTCCTCTTGTTTGTATTTCTCTTAACTATTTCTGCGTTTTTAATTTGGGGGTGTGTCTTTAATTTAGCAATGGGTAATCTGTAATGTAACCGAGAGAGCTTTTTTTAATGAAGGTTTTCTCCTTATTTACATTTAATTTTACAACTATCTTGTGTAGTTCTTTGCTGTTTTCCTTGGTGTCTGCTTTAGCTATTTAGACCATGTCTTGTTGGCTTTTATCTTCTCCAGGGATTTGACAAGATAATGCTGTTTTAACATCTACTGGTAATAATTTTACGGCTGTGTAAGGCTTATGATTGAATACTCTGATTTCTCTTATAGTTACCCCTTTTTCCCCCTAGCATATATGAGTATACTGAACTCATTATTATTATTTTTATATTGTATGTTTAATCTTTCAGGAGTAATTTTCTATTTCAACAACAATTTGGTGTTTGTGTTCAGTTCTGTGTCTACTTAAAACAGTGTTTTAGATGTGATTCTTTAGCTTGGTTTCAGCGCTCACTTTTGCTTCCCCCTCCCCCCCAATAAAGCTGATCCATTTCTGAACTCTTAGCTGTGATTCTGCTCTTAATAGGCTAAAATAGGATTTCAGGTAATTTTTTTCCCAAGAAGGTTATTCGGGTAATCTGTTCTCTGAATCTTGTGTACCTAAGGGTATATCTTTGCTTCTTTCACACAAGAAAACCAGTTTTATCTGGCCAAATAAATTCTTCAGCCAAACTTTCCCCCTTAAGACTCTGTCAACACTGGTCCCTTATATCTGGGCATTTTGTATGACAGTAGAAAAGTCTGGAGCCTGCTGACCTTACTCCCTTGTTGGCAAGTTGCTTTTTCTTCCGTAGATGCTTGAAGACTTTTTACTTTTTTAATTGTATGGGTTTTGTCAGAATGTGTCTATAGATTAGGTGTCATGTAATGATTTTTCCTAGAAAAATAAGACTTTTTTCTTTACCTTTTTTGGTTCTTTTTAAGCTTTATAAAAGTTTTTTTTTTTTTCAGTTGCAGCTGTCAGTTATCACTTCTGATCTCACTTTTCTGATTTCTTCCTTGAAGTGTGATCTGTCATCTGTTGTCTTTGTGTGACATCTTCTATTTGATAATTATACCCTTCTTTTTCTCCACGTTCCAGAGGGAATCTTTCAAGTTTAATTTCATAGCACTGCTTTGATACTTTGTCACATTGATTCTTCTCAGTTTGGTTTACGTTCCGCTCTTGCTCTTTTTCCTTCCTTGTAGTCCTTTCTTGTCCTTCAGAACTCCATTTCCCTCTCATCCTGTTGGCCTGTTTGTCACATCCTGTACTCCCTACACTTCATGGCCTTTTGGTCCCATTTTATGTCTGTTTTGTGTCTCTGAGAGAGGACATATGTCAAATTTTCATCTCTATTTGTGAACTTAATAATATGCAGTGGCCCCTCTCCCTGTGACTTTTCAGTGTGACACTGTTGTGTGGGATCTCCTAGCTTCTGCTCTTAGCCTTTTTCTTTCATTCTTTTGTTGTGGAATGAGGAGAGAGCCGTCCGATTTCGATGTTTGCCAGCAGGTCTGGTACGTGAATCCGCCGGGATTCTGCTCACTGACCACTGAGGTGTTGGCTTAATGCTCCTCAGACCCACAGTGGGAGGAAGGTTGTGGGCTCAGCATCTTGCTCAGTTCTCGGGGCTACAGACACTGTCCGGTGTGGCTCTGATGGACCTCAGTGAGACCTCCTGCACTTGCGGGAGGATTTTGCTAATAAAGTTCCTGATAAGCTTCAGGCTCCTCCATCTGTACACACTGTAGGGCGGAGGTGTAGGGGTGGAGGTGGGAGGGGAGGGAGGGCAAGAAGACCCTGGCGGGAAGCAGTCCCTGTGCAGGGAGGGCGTCTGAGCCCGTGGGCGGGAAGGGGCAGCAAAGTGTCCCCTTCTTTCTTTCAGTGAGATGAGACCACATTGTTTTGTGAAGGAGAACCTAGGCAAGTTGCTAACTTTTCTCTTTGAGTTTGGTTACCTCTCGGGAGTCGGGGTTCTTGCGGAGCCTGACAGTGTGTTTTTTCTAGCGTTGTTGGGCATGCTTCCTTTCTTCCGTCTTCATAGGCATTTTGCCGAGTGTGCGAGTGGGCAGTAGCCAGACGTCAGGCGTCCCTCAGCAGTCCAGGGCGGACTCCTTGGGAGTGGTGTGCGACGGCTCTCAGCAGACACACAAGTGCCTGTCATCTCACGTTTCACGATTGATAGACCTGGTGCCGAAGGGGAAAACTGTCTCCAAGGGAATGAAAATATTAACAGTGTGCTCTCCTCCCGTGGTGGGGCTCGTGTGATTTAAACATTTTCTCTTTCCTTTTTAAGCTTTCTAAATATTTGTAGTGTTTATGTGTTCGTTGGATAATGACCCTAAAAAGCGTGCTGTAGTCTCATTCATTCCAGGACAGCTTCAGTAAGATGGACACTCTTCTTTGTTTCAGACTGTAATGTGAACGTACATAAGGGCTGTAAAGATGCTGCCCCTCCCTGTACCAAGGTGAGCTCTCAGCCGTGTGTGAGCATTACGTGTGGGTGTCTGGCTCGGTGCTTCATGTGATCTGTTGAGATTTGTACATTTACTAATTATTTCTGTCTAGATCTAGTTAAAGTACTTCAGAAGTAGTCACTTTAGTGGTGAAATAGCCGATGCTCACAGTGTGTACTGACTCACTTAACTGTGCCCTTGTAGATCGAGATGGAGGGAAAGCTCTGTCTGTGTCACATGCTGTGGGTGGGCTAGGCCTTCCGTCAGGACCTGCTTGGGCTACCAGTGCAGACCCCGGGCATACGGAAATGAAGTCTGGAGCAGTAATTCTCAAACATCAGCAGGCATCAGAATCACCTGGGGGACTTGTTAAAACACAGATTTCGGGGCCCCACTCCCAGAATTTCTGACCCAGGGGGTCTGGGTGGGTTCTGAGAATTTGCATTTCTGACCAGTTCCCGGGTGGCGCTGCTGGTCCTGGGACCACAGTGTGAAGCCCGCTGGACCAGAGGACTGTTCTCTGTATTTAGGGGGTGGGCTCGAGGGGAGGGAGGCATTCCTCCCGGTGTCCCCTTCTCTCCCACTCTGATGCCACGCCAGCCATGCCTGTGAGTGAGCATAATGCTCCTTCAGCGGGAAACGGGGTTGCCCGCTCTGTGTTCAATGACGCACACAGCGTGTCGGGTTACGGGCTTGAGGGTGACATGTCAGTGCTCCAGGTCATGGCGCCCTGTCGGCAGGAGGAATAGCCAGGAACAGAAAGAACAAACAGGAGAAAGGCAGCACTGATAAGAGCTCCTCCTTCAGCCTGGGTCTGGACCCAGAGCTGGAGATTCTCGGTTCCCCCAGGCTTTTAATAAAGCTGGGATCTTGATGAGGCATGTGTTCAGGAGGCACATCCTTGTTATAACTTGCATGTCTCATTATCGTAACGTTTTTCTCTTTGATGCATTTTATGTCTTCTTCTTTGAATTCCTCTTGGTTGGAAATAAAATAACAAGGAAAATGATACAGATAAGAAGCCTGTTCTGTGTAACTGTGTGGACATTCTTGTAGGCTAGTGGTTCTTTGATCTTACTTTCTGTGTTTCTCATATTCTTTACAGAAACTCCAAGAGAAATATAACAAGAACAAACCACAGACCATCCTTGGAAGTAAGTGATGTGGAAAATGGCAAGAACTTTTTTCGGTTTCCTACGTACCACATTTTTCTAATGTAAAAAGCCCCTTCCTTTGTTTCCTTCATTTGTCTGATTATTCTTTCTCTCATAACACATGTTGAGCGTAACTGGCACAATTTTCAGTTACATGAAGAAATCATGCAGATGGCATAAACTTCGGTGGCAGCCTAATAGCCTTTGTGCTACGTGAACTATATGGTCTTTGATATTAGGGAGAGCTGTATGGAGGAGGTATTATGATGTGGCCTCGATTCTATGATGCAGACTTGTGCGATATGCAGCATTGATGACAACCTCTGGGGGAGAGAGAGAAACGCTGTAGTAAATGCACATAATTTGATGTTTTCCTAGCGGTAGCACATGTTTATCTAGGAAGATAGGCACCACGTGCTTCTTAAGAATCACAAAGTTAGGAAAAAGCCTTCAAGTTGAGAATCTCTAGATTCTTACCAGTTGCTGTTGTCCATTATCACAGCAGCCTGGTTCATTTTAGCAGCTGTGCTGGAGGCTGCAATCCCCTCAGCTCTGCTGGGATGACAGTGAGGTTCCAGGGCATGCCGAGTTTTGTTTGCACACGGTTAAACTCAGTGGTTCCAGTTTTTTTTCTTGCATTACACACTGCTGAAATTTACACGGTTTCCCTTAGGTAACCTGCAGCCTTTGACAGTCTTTGCATAGCGTGCATTGGCCTCCCAAGTCTGAAACTCCTGTGATTTGTCCTTTGCAGTTTCTTCTGCCTCAGATGTTGCATCGCTTTCCAGGAGGCAGACGTTTTCTGTGGTCACTTTTCATTTCAGTGCTGCAACCATGTGACCAGTGTTTTAAAAGCCCCTTGAATCGGGGTCATTGCAGTATGCAAATTGGTGGAGGCATGTGATTGTGTGATGTTACTCCAGGGTAAACCGTGCAGGCAGCAACAAATGTGACGTTATTTACTCCCCTGCTTTGACATCGGAAGCCCCTTTGACCTCCGTTGTAAAATGCTTCTCAATTTCATATAGTTAAGCATGTGAATAATTAGAAAGCTTCTCTTAGAATTCAGAGAACACCATCTATTCCTTCTCTTTACTTCGGAGTTGTGAGAATAAAATTGAATCATACATGTGTAGAATCTCTTGTAATACCTTGGGGCTCCATGTAAGTATTTTTCCCCCTTGAGAAGGCTGTGTGCTGAGCTATAATATTACAGGACTGACATGTTTTCGGAGAGTCACTTTTAGTACACATCAAATGTAAATGCGTGGATACCCGTACATTTAGAACTGACCAGAGAGGTACTGAAGCACCACTTCATTTTCAGTGTGTGAGAGAGAAAAGCCCCGCTTGGCTTGTGGGTTTCATTTGCCTGATATTCTTTTTGTTTGTTTGTTTGTTTTCTCCTGCTCCTTTTATTATTATTTGTGTATGTGTGGTAAGAACACAACATAAGATCTACCCTCCTAGAAACTTCTAAGTGTGCAGTACAGCAGTATTGTGAGCTATAGGCACTAGGCTGTACAGTAGATTTCCAGAACTTATTTACGTTGCATAACTAGACCTTTGTGCCCTTGGACCATCACTGCCCCATCTCACTCTCTCCCCAGCCCTTGCAAATCACCATTCTACTCTCTTCTATGAGTTCAACTGTTTTAGCTTCCACATGTAAGTGAGGTTGTACAGTATTTGTCTTTCTGTGTTTCATTATTTCACTTAGCATGATGTCCTCTAGGCTCATCCATGTTGTTGTAAATGTCAGGACTCTCTCCTTTGCCCGACGTTCTCATACCATAAAGAACAGACTTCCCAGCATCATTCCAGTCTGACACGCTGTGTGTGTGTGTGCGTGTGTGCACGTGTTTGCTTGTTCATACACACAGTGTGCTTTCTACCAGTACTGCTAATAACACCTTGCACCTGTTTAAAGCTGGCTCGGAGGGACACAAGCAGTGCTTTATGGGCAGGCATTCCCAGCGCTTCCCCATTCCTTTTTCTTGTTTGTTTGTATAATCCCAGCCGCCCACAGTCTCCAGGTGGATATGCTCAAGCAGGCCTATGGCTTGGGTATCAGGAGGCTGTGCAATGGAAGGGACATTTGGAGCAGGTGTCGGGATGTGGCAGGGAGGCTGGTTTCAAGACTGGGCTTGTGACGCAGTAGAAGTGGCCGTTGGAGTGCTCAGCTTTCTGGCTTTTACGTGACTGCCCTTGCTCGTTGGGATTACTGCCCTCTGTGGAAACTGCATGAAGCATCCATTCTGATTTCCAGATTCTTCGTTTAGAGACGGCCCCCTGCCTGGTCCCTCCTTGCACCCTTCCTCCTCCATGCCGATCGGGCTGCCGGCTGGCAGGAAGGAAACCACAGGGCAAGTCCATCCGTTGTCCAGAAGCGTTCCTGGCACGACCTTGGAAAGGTAAGGCTCAGGGAGGCTTCACACCTTGACGTCTCAGGGCCACTGCAGGGCTGACTTTTCTCTCTGTCCCTCCAGCTTCAGGAGGTCAGGGATGTCCTTGGAGTCCGAGAGTGACGGGAGCACCTGGAGAAGCAGGTCGCATTCCGATGAGCTGTTCCAGCCCATGGGCTCGTCTCCCTCCACGGACTCCTTCTTAATGGAAGGTGAGGAGAAGACACGCTTGCATTTACTAGTGTTTGTGTAAGCATTTGCCAAAAGGAATGTTTTCTGAGGGATACAAGATTGAAAAGTACTCTTTTGTTCTTTTTAAAAGAATTTTATTTGATGGTGTATCTTAGGTACAGGTTCTTCTGATAAGAAGAATAAAACTTTAGCCCCAGAGGAAACTCCCAGGTAGTGACCAAGGAAGCATGATGTATTTTTTTAAATGATCTTATTCCCCCCAAACTATGTCATAAACATAATGAAGAAAAAGAAATACATGTGTGCTTGCTTTTCTTTTGAAAAGTTTTATAGCTGTTGATGAATTGGAATAGGATCGGACATTACAACATATATATTTCAGTTACTTAAGATGGACTTGCCTGCATCTCTGAGATCCTTATCCCCGTCTGTGGCCTCCTACTTCTGGGGGGGGATAAAAGCATTTTTAACAAACATGTTGTAGGATAGGACAATCTGGGGAATGCTTATTGTACCCAAGCTGTACCAATAAGTGAAGGAGAAGCAAATGAAAGGGGTAGTGGCGAGAGACGAGTGGGCTCTTCCCCCGGAATCGGTTTATTTCAAATCCACTGTCATTGTGTCTCTACTTCTCTGAGCTGGAATCTCTCTAAGGAGTGCTGTTTGGACAAAGAGGATTCAGTGTTCCTGAGGGGTGTGTGTATGTGTGTTGCCAAAGTCTGTCAGAAAGATCTGTACTCACTCGTGACCTACGCTTCGCCTTATCCCCCGCCGCGCGTTCATGTTAAGGACAGCAACCGAGGGCAAACCAAGTGGACATGCACAAAATTCAGCTTTGAGTAAACAGTGCCGAGTAACCTGCGGCAAAAGAAATCAGTGGCTTCAAGATTCTGTAAGCACATTGTGGACTCTGCAGGTTGCCAAAAATAAAACTAAAATAGAGCAAGCCAAAACAAACAAGAGAATCATCTCCTTTTTTTTTTTTCTCGCATATACAGTGTCAGTGTTTTAATACCTGATTCTGCTTTGCCTTCTTGAGAGAGGTCTTGATTTGAACCATTTCACTGGTTTGGTCTCAGATGTTTCGACTCACGTCAACAAATATTTTGGCTTTGTTGTTTCTGTGTTCATGGGGGTTTATTTAGTGGGTACATGTGCAGGTCCGCTTGTGTCACGCCTGTTGCCCCATTTCTGGCTTTTCTTTTCTCTTCTCAACACACAGTTGATGTCGTGGATTCATCTGTGTGGCGTGACCTCAGCGGTGACGCCCAGGAGTTCGAAGCAGAATCTTGGAGTCTGGTGGTGGACCCCTCGTTTTGTAGTCGGCAGGAGAAGGATGTCATCAAGAGACAGGATGTCATTTTTGGTAAGCATTTCGGACTTGGGCTGCAGCAGTGTGGTGCAGAGGGAAGAGCTTGGGATCTGAAACCATACAGACCTGGGTTCAAACCTGGGTTCAGATCCCAACTCTACCCTTTCCTAGTTGCTTGAGCTCAGACCTCACTCACCTGGACCTCAGCTTTTCCTTTTGTGGAATGGGGATACTGATACTCAGGACTAAAATGTCCTGAGGCTTAAGTAAGGCATTGCGAGTACCCGGTACAAAGCAGGTGTTACTTCTCACTCCCTTTCCAAGTTTACTTGGGCATGGCCTGTACTCTTTTACCTCCTCTATTTTAAGAATCACAGTGAATTTTCATGTGTTTTAAGATGGGGTAGACAGGCCTGCTGCATGCATTGCCCAGCGGTTTGCCTGCTGCACACACTGGGGACTGTGGCTCATATGGACGCAGTGGGACTGGCAGCACCTGGATGAGGGCCCTGTGAGATTGTGCTGCGGTCTGAGTACAGAGTTCAGCCATGGGAGGTTTTACGGTGTCATGCTATTTGGGGTGAAGGCAGGCTGAATTAGGGGAAGCTAAATTATAGACTAGTTAGGAAAAAAAGAAGTTTAAAAAATTTTCAAGCATAGGGAACCATATTCAATATCTTGTAATAACCTTTAATGAAAAAGAATATGAAAACGAATATATGTATGTGTATGCATGACTGAGACACTGTGCTGTACACTAGAAACTGACACATTGTAACTGACTATACTTCAATTAAAAAAATTTTTTTTCAAGTTTAAAGTAAATGGTCAAAAGTGGTTCCAAGAAGATACCTTGCTTTAAAGATGAAACTAGCTCTTAGTTTGCGCTAATCCTGTGTGTGTACACATGAGCCACGAAGTCCTGTGGTGAGGAGGGCCCCTTATCACCTGTGTGAGGTGGCGGTCATACTAATTTAGGTCAATAGGAATACTTTTTAAAACCTGAGGTATAATTGACATGTAACATTATGTTAGTTTCAGGGTTACAACATAATGAATCGATATTTGTATAAACTGCAAGATGATCACCATGATAAGTCCAGTTAACCTCCAAGGATGCCTGTTTTTTTAAAGCGTGGTTCTGCTCACCTGTTTCAGAGCTAATGCAGACAGAGATGCACCACATCCAGACCCTGCTCATCATGTCCGAGGTCTTCCGGAAGGGGATGAAAGAGGAGCTGCAGCTTGACCACAGCACCGTGGATAAAATCTTCCCCTGTTTAGATGAGTTACTCGAAATCCACAGGCATTTCTTCTATAGTATGAAGGAGCGAAGGCAGGAATCCGGTGCTGGCAGCGACAGGAATTTCATCATCAACCGAATTGGCGATATTCTAGTCCAACAGGTAAGAAAGCTGTAAAGGTCCTAAAACCTCAAAACCTAAAAGTGTGCAGGCTCTCTGGAGTGTTCAGAGCCTACGGAGAAGTGGAATTGGTCTCGTTGTGATTTTTGACAGGTTTGGCTGGTTTTCTTTTCCTTGGCACTGGTACGTATGACTGATGTCTGAGACAGCCGGTGACTGACCCCTCCGTGCGCCACAGGACTTGGCAGTATCATCCATCCCTCGCCCTGTCTCTGTCTCCAGCAGGAGGCACAGCCATAAAGGAATTCCCTATGGAAGCTGACTTAAACTTCTGGATGTGGTGGGCTCTCTCATAATATGCCTTCCCCCTGGGCCCATGATAGTCCCACCAGTACCTCCAGGATAAACACTGGCTCATTTCTGGAGGAGTGAGGCAGATCTGTTATCGTTCAGGCCCTGGAGCTAATGTCTGGGGGATAAGACAAGCAAATCTCACTAAAAGGGGGCTCTTCTTAGTGCTTGGGATGCTTGAAACATCAGTGAGAATGGGCTGTGCCACTCTCCTAATTAAAAAACAAACGAACAAACAACTTACTTCTGACAATTTGTTTTGGCCCCCTGATCTCTCTGAAAGCGGCTCACTATTTGAAACACACTAACACAGAAGTTAAGTGACACGTATCTGGAGACCTTAGTACAACAGGCAGCACTTTTAAGGTACTTCCATCATATTGTCTCACTTAACCTTCACAATACAGTGAAGTAAACATTATTTTCCCTACAACCGAGGCATGGAGAAGTAATGACTTTCTCAGGTTCACACATCTCATAAGTGGCATCACTGGGATTTGAGCTGAGAATATGACGTCTTGAGACATCGCAGGGACATTCTGTGGAAACCTTCCACCATTGCAAGTCTCTGAGTCCCAGTAATGCAGGGAGTCTCGTCTGTTTGTTTTGCTACTGTATTTCAGCACCTAGAACGGTGCTTGGTACTATAAATGTTTATCGAATGAGTGGGTCACTTGAGTAGAACACTAGGAATTCACTCCAGTGCTATGTTTTGCAGTCGCTTATAGCTTTTGAGGAAAGGCTTGGAGAGCCATCCCTAGTTACCTTAGTTTGGCTTTCTCTGGGTAGACGCCAAAATGTCATCTCCAGAATATTAATTTTGTATCAGTTTCACCCTGTGACACACACCAGTGGAGGTCAGCTTTTGGGCTGTATGCCAAAAATTCGGAAGTTAAGTTCAATAATAGAAATATGCTTAAATACAAATATTTTTAATGCACAAAAAGAAAAATAGAACTGTGACAAATGCCCAAAATCTACTTCCACTTGCCTAACAATGTATAAAATCCACCTTAGTAATGAGTTTCTAATCAAAGCACTATCTGATTTGCATATTATCTTTAAAATCCTAGATCTGCTCTGTCTTCATAATTTGCCTGAAGCATATGCAGTGCCAGGTTCAGAGGCTGTACAGTACTTTGCAAGACAGTTTGAATAAAAATGTCTGAATGTGTCTTTGTGACCTTGAATCTGAGTGCATTCCAAAGTGAAGAGCAGGATTATTTTACCGTTTGAAAGTATTTGAGTCCATCTCTTTCCTTGATCCAAACAATCATTATTTTAATTCTAGTCACTTAAAACATTTTCGTTCTTTACATCACTTTTCATAGCTAACATAAACTTCACATCTGTACGTTATATTTTTATTTAATTTGTGTGGACAACAGCAAGGCTGAAGTTGAGAACAAGGTTTGGGAAGCTGGCTGTTGCACAGGGTGAGCCTGGCGGTCTTTTAGATGAAGCACTGGGGAGAGATCCTCAGTACTCAGAGAAAATGATTAAGTCTGCTTTTGTGTTCCTGTGGACGAGTATGCTTAGTGGGTGTGGCAAGGGATTCCTTCCGGCACTCTGTAAATAAAGCTATTTCCTGAAAAACCTATTAGCAAAATTCTCAGACAGTGGCTGTGGGTGTGGCGCTCTGTGGGAACCGAGGAAGAACAAGGTGTTGAAAGGTGCAGGAGAGAGTTTGGGGAAGCCCCCCACTCTGACCTCGGAGACTCAGGAGGATCTCAGGAAGCGAGGCTGGGATTGAGTCAGCGGGAACGTGGAGTGTGGGTGAGGAGCTGCGAGCCTGTGGGACGTGGTTGGGGTGTAGCAGTCGTTCCCTACTTCCAGTACCTGGGAACCTCCCAAAGCTTGTTCAGATCCTGTGCTCCCAACCCCTAGTGTGGTGTTTGATAGGATTGGGTCTGGGATTTGGCATTTTAAAATTATTTCTCCCCCACTGGTAGTATCTTAAAAACTGTAACACAGTGCCACAACCAGAATCCTGATATAGATACAGCAAAAATACAGATCATTTCTGCTGCCACAAGGATTCCTCATCTCTGGCCATTTTATAACCACATCTACTTCCCTCCTGTCCCCAACTCCTGGCGACCACTAATCTCTTCTCTCTTTCTATAATTCTGCCATTTCAGAAATGTTATATAAATTGTACACGTTATATAGATTATAGACACAGTACGTTCCTTTTGCACTGGCTTTTTTTTTCCACTTAGCACAGTTCTTTCAATCATCCAGATGGCTGCATATGACACTACTTCATTCCTCTTTACTGTTGAGTTGTATACCGTGGTATGGATGTTCCACAGTTTGTTTAATCATTCACTTGTAGAAGGGCGTCTGGTTGTTTCTAGTTTGGGACTATTACACATAAAGCTTCTATAAACAATCACATGCAGATGTGTGTGCACATTTAAGGTTTCATTTCTTCAGGATCAGTGCCTGGGAGTGCAGTTTCTGGGTTGTGTGGTTGATAATAGCATGTTTAGTTTTCTAAGAAACTGCCAGCTGTTTTTCCGTGTACCATTTTACGTTCCTATCAGCAATGTACAGGTAATCCCGTTTCCCCACCTCCTCGCCAGCATTTGGTGTTGTCACTGTTTTTTATTTAACTGTTCTGAGAGGGGTGTAGTGATGTCGCCTTGTGGTTTAAATCACAGTTCCCCAGTAGCTTATGATGGACATCTGTCACATGCTTATATGCCATCTGTATCTCCTCTCTGGTGACATGTCTGTTCTTGTCTTTGGCCCATTTTCTAATTGGATTTTTTTTTTAGTGTTGAATATTGATATTTCTTCATATATTCCAGATACTAGACTTCAGTCAGATATATGGCTTGCAAATATTTTCTCTAAGTCTGTAACTTCTGTAGTTCTGGTGAGGTCAACATGTCAGGTTTTCATTTTAAGGATCGTGCTTTTGGTCTTCAAGTCTCAGAACTCTTTGTTTAGTCTGAGATGCCAAAGGTTTTCTCCTGTGTTTTTTCTGAAACATTTTATATTTTTACGTTTTACATTTAAGTCTGTGATCCATTTGGACTTAACTTTTGTATAAGACATGAGACTTTGGTTGAGGTTCTTTTTTTTTGGTCTGTGGATATTCAGTTGCTCCAGTCTCATTTGTTGAAAGGGCTGTCCTTCCTTCAATAAATTGCTTTTGCCCTTTGTCAAAATCTGTTGGGCATTTTGGGTTCCTATTTTGTTCCATTGACCCGTGTGTATCCTTCCGCAGTTCCTATTACTGTAGTTAAATAATCTTGAAATTGAATAGGCTTTATTCTTTTTCAAAACTGTTTTTAGCTATTCTAGCTCCTTTACCTTTTGATATGAATTCTAGAATAATTTTCTCTATGTCTATAAAAAACTTGCTGGGATTTGAAAAGAATTGTATTAAACTTGTATATTAATCTGGGGAGAATCGATATCTTTACGCTGTTGGATCTTCCATTCTGTAGACATGGTATGCTTATTTAAATCCTCTGGTTTCTTTCACTAGCATTGTGTCGTTTCAGCATACAAGGCCTGTGTATGTTTTACTCGATTTGTACCTAAGTATTATTGTTGGTGGTTTAAGGATCATCTCTTGAGATATATTGGCCTTGAGCGTAGATAAAACTATGCGAAGGTGACAAGACCAGAGGTAGTGATGTAAATGTTAAGTACTTTCTAAGGGGGTGTAGGTGTGGTCTGGTTTCTGTTGCAGTGATCTTCAACATGGACATGCGTACACAGTGTCGTCAGAGTCTGAAAATATTGGCATTTAAATAATTCAGCTAATTCTCTCCATATCACCTTATGATGTCAAGTTGTTTCCCATGTGGAATTTTCTACAAGTCATGGTAGTGAAGTATCCAGCTCACATCTCTACATGTGTCCTTCAGTTAATAAATTTGCCTTCTGATTACTCACCTTTCTCTGTCATCTTGGTTAATGATAACCTGCCTTTTGATCCATTTGTGGTGACAAAAATCAAATTCCCAAGCTGAGGACTGAGTTCATGGACACGATCAGTTAGCCACTGTAAATGTCAGCCTTCCTGAGGATCTGCAAACATTGCCCCATTCCCTTCCTTCAATCTATAAAAGTATTAAAACTATAAATCGAAATTATAAAGTTGCACAAACACATAAAAAATACATCAAATGTTTTTCATTTGACTGTTGAAAAGTGAGTTAGTTCAATATAATATAATTACATTAGGTTGATGTCTTCCTCTTAACTCTTTTTTAAAAAAATTGTATTTATTTATTTATTATTTTTAATTTTTTTAATGGAGGTATTGAGGATTGAACCCAGGACCTCATGCACCGAGCTGTACCCACCTGCCCTCTTAACTGTTGACTGCTACCTCTTATTTTAATTTAAAAAGCGTTCAGGGAAGAGAAGTGATTTTTGTCAGAAATTCCAGGATGTTTATTCTTTGTTTGCAAAGAATATATTAAAAATATATGAAAATTGTATGTTCTTTTTAGTGTTTAGAACTAAATTTATAAACCATCATTGAAATGTTATTCTTTGCAGTTTTCAGAAGAAAATGCAAATAAAATGAAGAAAATATATGGAGAATTCTGTAGCCACCACAAAGAGGCTGTTAGCCTCTTTAAAGAACTCCAGCAGAACAAAAAGTTTCAGAATTTTATTAAGGCAAGTATTTTAAAACTCTGTTTTAATGGTAAGCCTGCATGAGGCTTCTGCTTGTTTCTTACATGATCTAACCAAGTTTCACATCTAGAAGCTGTTTTTCAGGGAGGAAGGAAATGATAGTTTTATGGCAAAGATAATCTCTTTTTCTGTGCTAGTAGAATATTTCTCCAAAATCATTTACTTTTGTATCTTATATTTGTGAAGTCACGTTCTCCAAACTTCCAAAGGGCACCTTTGTAATATCCTATGAAGCTGTTTCAGGCCCTGACAAGTTACAAATTGGAAGAACCAGAGAAAAATAAAGAATCTACCCTATCCGCACCAGATGAGTTTGAGGCAAATGTGTGATGTACATCATTTCATATGTAACTTACATCTCTAAACCATATGTCTTTTAAAAATTACAATAACATTATTACACTTAAATTAACAATAATATGTTATTTAATACCTTCAAACAGCTCATCAGTATTTACATTTCCCTGGTTATCTCATAAAATTGGATTGCTTAAATCAGGATCTGACCAGGGTTCATGTATTGTACGTGGGGATTATGTCTTTTTAAATTGCCTTTAAATTGAATGCTGCCATCCCATTTTTAGGGAGGGGGGCAACTTACTTGTTGAAGAAACTTGTCCTTTAGAATATCATGGATTCTAATGTTTTTATCTACCATTTTAAGAATGCTACCTCCTTTTTTTTTCTTTTTTAACATATGTGTGTATTGAGAACTTGCAAAGAATATTTTGAGATTTTTAGAAAAATACTGTCCTGTGTAGAGGGAATTTTAAATGCTACGATGAATAGTAAGAAATGTAGAGAAAAATCTATTGGAAAAATAAATAGTTAATTGCACACTCATGTTCAAAATCTGACTTTGATTTCTGAGTATTTTTCAAAACGTTTGCTTTTCATGAATCTTAGCACTTACAAGTATTAAATTTTGCTCATTTTTGGAATTAAATACATAGATACATCAGAGTAGCTTGAAACTTCTCAGTCTTGGGGAGTTGGGTTATTGAAATTAATGACAAAGTGTACAATTTAGTGATAATATATCAAATTTTAATTAATGATAATACATGTTATATCTGAATAGAATTATACTGTTGTAGATTCTCTGTATTATTAAATTCCTACCTAAAAAGAAAATACAGGTAGAGTTTACATATATTAAAAAAATCTATATGTTTTTATATATTTTAAGCTCCGAAACAGTAATCTTTTGGCTCGAAGGCGAGGAATTCCAGAATGCATTCTGCTGGTCACTCAGCGCATCACAAAATACCCTGTGTTGGTGGAAAGGATATTGCAGTACAGTAAGGGTGAGTGATGACTTCTGGGACAAACATTTGCCTCTTCCATTAGTTTTCAACGTAACTGAGGTGTTGTAAACAGCTATAAATGCTTGTGGCCTCTGATTCATAAAGATTTTTCATTATGGAAAAACGGTAGAGCCTTAGGATTCAGATCCATTTTGAAAAGTTGTCTTTCATAATGTGGCTTGGCCAGTAGTCTGCATTCCTCCAGGCAGCCCAAACCAAGAAGGCTTCCTCATACTTCGACCCCGCCCTTCCCTTCTGCTTTTCCCACACCCAGTCCTTCATACCTCTGCTTCTTCATCTTGCTGTTACCTTCCCAGCTGTCTGATGAAGCGCTGGGAAGTGCGATCAAGCCTCACCTCTCCCAAGCAGTGAATTCTTAGACTGAGAATGCTTCCTGAAGGAGCCTTTTTTGACCCTGACAATTCATCCAGCTCAGGGACCAACATCTGGGTACGCTTTAAGAAGCTGTTAATGCACGTGGCTGGACTGTATGCTCCTTGTGGGGTCCAGATGCAGTGCTTGGTGTGGTGGCTGGTACACAATAGGCTCTCAATAAAAAAATATAACAGTGCAATGAATGGATGGGTAAAAGTGCCTATTCCTCAAGCTAGCTTACTGATCTTGAGTAAATTACTAGGGTGGTCATGTGCTGTGTTAACAGGGGCTTGGGTGTGGCATCCTGTGCACTTGCTTTGCCATTGCAGATACTTGGCTCTGCCACTCATTTGTTGGGCAAGTTAATGAAATGAACCTCAATTTTCTCCTCTACAAATGAGAATAATCCTCATGTTACGGAATTGTTGTGAAGATTAAATGAGATTATCTCAGAAATTGCCCAATACACAGCCTGGTTATAAACAAAGTGCTTGATAAGTGGAAGCTGTTTTTATTATCTTTATTCTGATCCTTTGATTTGGACATCTTGAACATGGTAATGAGATCTTAAGAGCCCACTCTAAAAAAGTCAACTTCTAACATCATTTTTTTTTTTTTTGGAAGCGGTCTAGGTGAGGAGAAATGCATGATATAGTCTTTCCATGTTTTTAGTCACATTAGGACTTAAGTTCAGGCAGGAACGGTAGCGTCTATTCCTTACGTCCCATTTGTACTGCTTCCTATAATTTAACATAAAAGAAAATATAAGCACTATGTAAAGAGAAAAGCCTCATAATTTTGTTCTCAGTAAAAGAATGAAAGCAAAATTAAGACTCGCAGTTTGCATTGAGGTTAAGTTTAATATGATACCTCAGAGACTAACTTCGGTCCAATTGTGTTAGGTCAGCTCGTGCTCCGCTGAGTCACCCCATGCCGAATTCCAGGTGGAGTGCATAGTAGGGATTGCCTGCTGTGTGGCACCGATGAAGTGTGACTTGTGGCTCCTTGGGCATAGCCGTCAGAGTGTCCGAATGGACCCTGCCTCCTTAGTGAGGTCAGACCTTTCCAACCAGCTGTCTCTCTGGCTTCTGGGAACATCGGCTCCATGGCTCTATTATGGCCACGCTTTTTGAACTTTATTAGGAATACCCTTCGCCTGGGGATCTTGTCAACAGGCAGACTCCGACTCAGTAGGTCTGGGGTAGAACCCCAGGTAAGCGATTCTAACAGGATTCCCAGGTGAGCCCACGCTGCTGCCCTGGGAGCTGCACGCTGTTACAAGACAGTCGTTTGTCCCTGAAGGTCACAAGACTTGAGCCTTTTCTTGGCCTTAGTTTAAGTCAGCTTGTAACTCACCTTTGATTTTCTCTACTCAGCTTTCCTATACATGAAATAGGCTCTTTAGAAGGAGAAACTGTTCTTGGAGGCAGGGGTGCTGCTTGGTTGGGCAGCAGGTGGGTGAAGTAGTGAAGGGAGGGCAGGACATTCTTCCACGGGCAGTGAGGACGTCTTCCTTGTTAACCGTGGGCATCTGCATCTGTTCCTCGGCTTTCTGACAAAGCCCTCGAGTGTCTGTTTAATACATTTAAGCCCAGGCGTTAGACCCTTTGGAGGACTTGCTCTTACTCCATTTCACTGCTGTTTCTGCGTGTTTATTTCTGCTGCTCTAGGCTCTAGAGAATCTTTTGTTTTCTCTGCTGTTCTTCTTTTCTTCTCTCCTAGCGTTTTCTAACCTCCCGAAACTCTCCCTTTCAGTTCCGTTCATCTCAATAAACATCAACTAGTTTTTTTTTCAATCAGACATAGACAATAGCTAAATTTAGTTTCATCTGGAGCTCCAGGAGGCTGTTTCCAGAAACTCCTCCAAAATTTTCCTTAAGCTAATCTAGAGAGAAGAGAAATGGCCAGTATTTTAAAGAATAAGAGCTGGAATCGATGATCTGCCCTGTTGGCATGAGTGTGGCTGACTCAGCACAGTAGCTTGGTCCCATTTTTTTAGGTTGAAAAAAATGTTTTACTGTCTATTATTAAAATATTTATCTTTATGCTAATGCAATGGTAAAATACAATTTTGAGTATTAGTTTTTATGGAGCGAGGACTCTAGAAAGGCAAGTGAGCCTGGGGCCTGTTCACATCACCCTGCAACTGCCTTTTGTGAAAGGACTCCAGCTCAGGTAAGTTCTAAGAAACTTGGTGTGGGGGTTACTTGATTACTTGTCTCCGGAAGGTGGAAGGAAGGTCTAACCTGGGATGTAACACATTCCCTGCTCTAGGGAAGAAGGTCAGACAGGTGTCTAGAACTCAGACATTGCACTGTTACGGTGTTTCAGTGGAAGCATTGCATAAGTAAATCTCCTTAATTATTACATTTTCAACCATCCTTTTGGGGAGGAGGGGTTCAGAGTGATAACAGACTATTTGAACTTAATCCAGTATTTTTGTTCTGGGATTTCTGCAATTTGGATGATATATTTAACTGTAGTTAAATCTACAGGAAAAGTGTCTTCCTTAGCACTCTGGTTATTTGCATAGTGTTCGTTCTTTTTCCCACGCAGAGAGCACTGAAGAACATAAAGACTTATGCAAAGCTCTTGGCTTAATTAAAGACATGATTGCAGCCGTGGATTTAAAAGTCAGCGAATATGAGAAAAAACAAAAATGGCTTGAGATCCTAAGTAAGATCGAAAACAAGACATACACCAAGCTCAAGAACGGCCATGTGTTTAGGAAGCAGACGCTGATGAGTAAAGAGAGGACCCTGCTGTATGATGGCCTTGTTTATTGGAAAACGGCTACGGGTCGTTTCAAAGGTACCGTGGCTCTCACAGACCAGTTTCTCCCTCTTTCACGCATGTTATTCACTTAACAGAGGACTGATTTTCAGGAGATAAGTGTTCAGTGATGCAGGCACACACACAGACCTGGGTGAGAGGAAAGGTTCCTGTAGGATTGAGTTGGGAACTTCAGTAGACAGAGGTGGCCCAGCTACAAACCTCTGCAGGGGATTTGCTACCCCGAGCAGAAGGCTTCCTATGCATTGTATGCCTGCGATGTTTGAATCAAAGGAACCCTGCTCATTGTTGGCATGGAAATAGTATTCTGGCAGATGTGGTGTGTTGAAAATGAGGCGGTATGCCGAAACACCCAGAGTCTGTTGTGTGCCAAGCCAGCCTGGGGCTCAGACCATCAAGGCGAGAAATGAACTCTGAACGGCATCTCTAGTGCTAGGTGATTCAATGCATAAATATGCAGAGTAAAATCATGCATAAATACACATGCTGACATTGGTGTGCTGCTTGCTGTCAGGCACCACCCTACCTGTCACTCTGGCTGGAGTCTAAAACACTTTATTCCAGTCATCAAGGGCTGATTCTGTAAGCTGGCATCTTGCCCGAGGCTTTCTCAACCCTGGCCACTGGACTTAAAAGCCTAGAATGGCCTTTGGAGCTTAAAAATTTTACTGATGCTCAAGTCTTCTCCCAACGATTGATTTTTACTGGTGTGGGGATGAAGCCCAAGCAGAGGGATGCTTAACAGCACCCAGGTGAGGGTGCATCAGGCTTCAGAACCACTGGCCTGGTCTCCTGGGTCTCACACATCTTAGTAACTTCCTGAGGCAAGCAATGAGAGGAAGAGGTTGTTAAATTCCAGGTGCTCGAATTCCATTGGAGGGTTATCCAGTTTTTGTGGTGGTGGCAACAGATGACTGAAATGGGATTTGTTGATCAGCACCTTGCAATGTTGCAATCGAATATTCACCACAAGCAGAATGTTGACCACAACTGAAATATTACCTACAGTCTGTAGACCCTATCGCTCCAAGTTATTTGTTTTGTTTTGCTTTGCTTTTAGTCTATTTTGTAGAATGAACAGCTTGGTAACGGTGTTAGAATGTGCAGTGGTGCAGTGAAGATGGATTCTTGTGAACAGTACGCAAGGGAAGTGCAGGATCTCAGACTTCCCTCAGATTTAGACGGAAGGAGACAGCAGATTAGTATATAGGTAACAAGGCAGAAGCTGCCCCCAAACATTTTAAATTAAGTACTTTTTCCCCGAAAGGTAAGGGCTTGCTCCATTCTGTTAGAACCTTCTTTCATATTGAGTATTTTTTCTTCCATTTTGAAAAAGCTACAGCATTAAATTTTGCTGAAGATTTAGCTGTACCTGTAGTGACACACAGACACGCACATTTAAACACAGCTTACCTACTAAGTTGTCTATAAAATACATCTTTAGCTATCATAATATGAGCATTTTAATAGAAGTTCTGTAGTTAGACTAAGTTGTAGTCTTTATTTTTAATACGTTTGTTTAAGTTATTTAAACATGAAATCAAAGTATCTAATTAAAGGCTTTTGAACTGTGATGTGCTTCATTAACATGGGTGATTTTTTTTTTTTTTTGCTTTGAAGATGTCCTAGCTCTACTCCTGACTGATGTGCTGCTGTTTTTACAAGAAAAAGACCAGAAATACATCTTTGCAGTGGTTGTAAGTATATGGCTGGGTGATGAATATTTTAACTGGCTTAATCCCACATCGCCTTGAAACATGCCTGAAATTCCTAGTGAATTAATTGGTCATTGGCAAGATCGTGCCTGTGGTGCAGGCCCATCACTAGCGATTGCAGTGGCCAGGAACAAGCATCGGCTTGGGTTTACCGAGCATGATACATGTTGATGTATCACACCCGGGACTGGCAGTCAGCTGAGGCAGCAGTTTAACCATCTGTGAAAATATTGGCGTACTTTGGTACTGGTTGGTGAATAGGCACTGCCTAAACCCCATAAGTGACCCTTTGCTCTCTGGCTATCTTGGTCTTTCCTCCAGAAAACCCCTCCCTGCCCGCCCCACTCCAAACTTCCCAGCAATTCAAAGGTTAATGCTGGGAACAGTAGGTCATTTCTGGCACCTCACTCTCTGTGCCCATGGGACAGTGCCTGCTGTACCGGGTGCTAACCCCATTCATGATGCTCCTTCTGCCAAACGTGGGCACTCCATCCTGATACCTGAAGGGTAAAGAGGATTCTTTCCTGTTTCCTCCACAATGGCTACTGATTACTAAGGTTGTTCATTTGACACTTACCTTTGTACTGTGTCAGGTTAATCTCATTGCCAGCAAAGAGTGAGGCTCGGGCCAGGACTAAAATCAGTATTTTATAGCTTTGTTTTACACAGCATCTTGTGGTCCACAGTGACTCAGTTAAAGATGGAAGATGTCATCGGTTAACACCTCGTCAGCATCAGGCCCTGTTACAGGAAAGAATCTAAGGTGCAGTACCAGTGTGGGCACTCTAATGGTGGCTCTCTAAAATGTTAGTGCTTATCATCCATTGACTGAGAGGATATTTGGGTACCATTAGCAGACATCTGTAATTCCAGCTGGTTTTGGCAAAGTCAGAGCTTAAAGAAGTTTCTGTTACGCTGTTCAGAGAAAGCAAAGGAGCGTGCCTGCCCAGTGATGGCTTCTGGGGGGAGAGACTGGAGCAGCGTCCGTGCTCATCAGGTTGGCTCAGTAGACGTCTTCACCGTGTTCAGCGCGTTGCCTCTCGTCAGCACAGTGATGCCAAGTCGTGTCAAGCTCAGAGGTTATTTCACAAAGTTACCCCAGAGGACAACAGGAGGCCTTAAACCAGTCCTACGGCCCCGACCCATTTGAACTGTATACTTTGCAAGTTTCATGACAACCTACTGAGTCATCCAACAGCCTGTCGCTACTGTAATTATGGGTGCTCTGGAAGAACACACAGAAAATAAGTGAGAAGGTGGGACCATTTTGTTTGTCCTGTGGCATGGTGAGGGCCGTGCTGGGAGAGAAAACAGATGTACAGCACATTTTTATAGAAAAAAAAGGTTTCTTCAAAAAGAAAGACCTGAAAGAGAAACAAATCCTGTGTCTTGAGTGGTACTTATCATAGGCCACGTGACCTGCTGACGGATCAAGAATTAGACACAGTATAAAGACAACTCTTTTGTCATCTAGGGCAACATGCATGTGGATTCAGACCAAGTTGTGATGCACAACCTAAAGTATGGCTTGAAATACGGATCTTTCCCTCTTCTCTGGGCCACCTGTAGACCACGTTTACCTTTAAGTGGGGCACTGGGAATGCAGTCCAGCAAATGCCAGAATGAAGGCAGCCACAGCTAAGCTCCTCTTGGTTGAACGTGTTTGGCCCTGGACTACAGTTAGATGGTGCCAATCTTCCTGACAATGTTAGCCTGAAACATCGCTGCCTTTGTAAAGGCCAGCCAAGCCCTTGTCGGGGTCAAGGAGTGAAAGAGAAAGCATTATCCTTGAAGAGTCCAATGCACACTACCGTTCAGTCTAATGCTTTTGAGTTGCATCATGGACATTTAGTGGACACAAACCCACACATCATAAATACTTTATGGTTAACCTCTTGAGGGAATTGATGCATTAGCCAGGGGTATACAAATACCTGGATTTCCTAGTTCTCACCTTAGTATTTTAGAAAGTTATCTTCATGCTGATCACCACAGGTGAGATTCTCTGCTCCTTGTGCTGTTTGAAAAATTTCTGCCGGAAATTCTTAACTTGCTCTGTGTTGTGGAAGACATGATGAATTTGGAAGTGGCCAAGGAGCTAAGCAGCTGAAAGTAGAGGTTGGGGGATTTTTTTTATAAAAGAATTTTGCTTGTTTTTAAAGACGACTCAGTGGAAGTGGGAGCAGGACCAAATCTATGAAATGAGTAGGAAAAAGTAGACAGGTTCACTAAATCCTGGAGTCCTGAGTCTAGGAGGACCTCTTGAATATCAAAGAAGATAATTTCAGAATGAATGAACAATAAAAAAGCAGAGTGAGCATGCAGATGTGGAAGTACACGTTGAGAATATGAAGTGACCGTAAGGTCTTGTTGTCACAGTGGAATGGCGAACGGAACTTCTCACTGACAGAATCAGCCACTTCATGGACTCGCAAACGGATAAGGTGTAACAGTGGGGCTAAACGCAGCGGGTCCCTCTTCCCTTTTCCCTGTGGCAGAGGTTGTCAACTCCAGCGCCTGCTGGGACTGGGCAGGAAATGTAAGTGAGTGAGCTGGACCGACTTTCGCTCTGAAGGAGCTGATCGAGAGGCAGGACTGCGGTAAACGGGGGATACCTGCCCCTTCTCAAAGACGGCAGGGATGGCTCAGCTATCGCCTGTGCTTTAAAAGGAGAGTATGGACCCAGGATGGTTGATCTGCTGCTTTTTCCCCAAACCCCAATTTCATTAATGCTACTTTCTATCCACTGACTTAGTTTTCATTTTTAAAATATCTGACCCCACCTGTCTCCTCCTGCACCACTAACCAACTGGTTCAAGTAATTTATTCTTGTTAATGTCTTTAATCAGTTCAGACCTACTCGGCCTCTTTCTGTACAGGGGCTGTGGACCTTGTAAGCTGAGGAAGCTAAAGCTGTGCATTGCAAGAAGGAAAGCAGACAAGATCTTAGATAGCAGATCCGCAATTGAATATGGGATGTTTACAGTGCCCCGGGGCTCTCCCAAGTTAGAAAGGGCAGCATCCCAGTGGCTCTGCCACAGAGCTGCTTTTCTAGCCATGAGCAGAGACAGCGTGCAGGGCTGGGTAGAACAGTGGTCTGTCCCATCATGGGTTGTTTTTTTGGTTTTGCTGCTCTTAAGAATTGGATGGAGGTGGAATGAAGAGATACTCTGCTCCTATCCTCATACTCAGCTTCTGATGTCGTAAAGCCGTGTCCTGCTGGGAAAGCAGACATCAGCACTGAGGAGTCAGCAGTGAGGGATGGCGCGACGTGTTCTGGATACAGGCGTCGCTCAGTCCATGAGGGAAAAGCAAAACCACGCACTGCGGCCGACTCTGTCAACAATGGTAGAAGCCACAAACCAAAGCAGATTCCTCATATTTAGCCCCCAGGCCATTCATCCTGCAGGCATTCTTTTGGCAATTCTTGCGACTAGAGCTCCCTACCCAAATCAGTGTTATCAGTGTCTTATTCGTCTTTGAATCCCCAGTGCATGGAAGGGGACATTGAAGGATCACAGTAAATGCTGGTAGAAGAGGTGATTCAGTTGTGGCTCGGATGCCACATTTTAGACTTTCTTCCTATTTCTCTCTGATGGAATTATGCCAACTATAGTTCCACAGACATTTATCGAGTTGCCTACTTTTTTCAAAGCAATATGTTAGGCATATGAAGATGAATTAGACCCATATCTGCCCACCAAGGGCTCGCCTGGTTGGTGGGAAGAAGAGGCATTTGCAGGTAGAGCTGTAGGAGTTAGGCTCTTGTGCTGGGTACCACAGTAGCAGAAGACGTTGGTTCTGGGGAGTCTGAGGTCTTGCCCCCCCCCCCCCAGTTCTTTCATTTTCACAGTCTACTCTTGGGCGTCTGTAACCATCACCTTGTTGAAACAGTGTTGCTGTTAACTGCCAAATCCAGTGGACTCTTAAGGCCTTCCACCCTTCTTCATTTCTTTGTAGTATTCATACACTGTTTCCTAAACTGTGCCTTTCTAGAAAAATCCCTCCATCCCTGACTACACCATTTTTGACATTGTTTTCTTGCTGTTCTGATTGTTCTTTTAAAAAGTTGTCCTTTTAAATCACCAATTCTTAAGGACAGATGTTCTATAATCCTCCTTTTCCATCTTCTCTTCACCATACTGTTTCTGCCGGAGATCTTACTAACTTCCACAGCTCTTCTGAAAAGGTTGAAGTGAAATAAAGATTTGTCTAACACTCTTGCTTTCCTTAGCTACCGTATTTTGTGAGACCCCTTCACCTGCACCCCGTCCTGTTTTATGTAGGATCAGAAGCCATCAGTGATTTCCCTTCAGAAGCTGATTGCTCGAGAAGTTGCGAATGAGGAGAGAGGGATGTTTCTGATCAGCGCTTCCTCTGCTGGTCCTGAGATGTATGAAATTCATACCAATTCCAAGGAGGAACGAAATACTTGGATGAGACGGATCCAACAGGCAGTAGAAAGGTAATGCTTCCTTCTATCCATCATTGAGGGAATGGACTTGCTCCACTGGGGAAAACCTTCTAACTGTGTCTCCCCTGCATGAAAACTTAGCCTCAGCCAGGATGGTGCACTCCCTGACCCCTGCCCCCGCCTGCCGTAGCCCCTCACCTGCACCTTTGCTGCCTGTAACGCCCCCATCTCCCTCTGCCTGTGTGAATCCTGCCCATCCTGGTGCAGCGCATGGCTCACCTCCTTGGTGAAGACCTCTTCAGCTCCAGTGGTCTCTTTCTTACCTGAAGTTCCTTAACACCTGCTCTCTAAAGCACACACTTGGTGCTTGTAGCTGTTGTCTTGTTTATGTATATATATGTTTGTCTGTTAGATTGGAAGCTCCTTGAGGGCAAGGACCATGTCTTATGTCTCTGTGTCCCTAATTCTGAAGAATCATTCAATAAACATTTTTAGATTGGTGGCTCTAAGTGTGCTACATCAATTTATCTCTCATTGTGCAAAGACATCTTTTATAAATGGGGATGTGAGGGTGATGGTGATCATTCTTAATGGAAATTGGATTAGTTAGATCTTGAATGATGCTGTATAAAACTCCTCCACCTCCAGTGCACCCCACTCAACCTGGCACCCTACTCCCCCACCCCGCCCCAGTATCTCTATTCTACCCTCATGAAGAACAGAAGTGCCCAAATGCAGCAGAAAGCAAAATGTCTGATTTTAGTTGTACCTACTGCTGGCATTGGTGGTGTGTGTGTGTGTGTGTGAGTATGTTTGTGTATGTGAGTGTTTGTTGGAATATTTGAGTCCTCCTAAATGGCTGACTTGAGAGCTATGTTACATTATGCAAGGTCTGTTATACACTTAAGAAAACCAACTCTTTTGGCTGGGGGCATGATGAATTCTCTTTATGCTGAATTTTTCTTCTCGAAATAATTCTCCTGCTAAGTTCCCATGTCTTTCTAATGAACCTAAAGATACTTGGATTTGGTTTCAGTTGTCTCTCTTGCTGTTGTCTTTTCAAGTTGCCCAGAAGAGGAAGGGGGAAGGACAAGCGAGTCTGATGAAGAGAGGCGGAAAGCTGAAGCCAGAGTGGCCAGAATTCAGCAATGCCAAGGTACAGTGCAGGCACCTCGGCTCCCTGGTCGTGGGGTTCTCCTGGGGTGCTGGGAAAGCCCAGCTGTCGTGAATGGCACGTTATGACTAAATGATGAATTTTGTGCACCAGAGGCCCACCCTGACCCCTCTCCAAAAAAAAAAAATATATACTGGCACTAAAAGTGCTCAAATAAAACGACTCCCTCCCTCCTTCCTCCTTAGTGATTAAAAATATATTTTAAAAATTCTGCATAAAACCTAACAGTAACTGCAGGCAGTATGGTGCAGATGGGCACTGGCGCTGTTGTCTGATGGTTTGATTTTAGATCTCAGTACTGTCAGGTCACGGTTGTATGACTTTGGACAAGGAACACAATAGCTCTGGTCCTCAATTTCCAAATCTGCAAAGTAAGGAAATTAGATGCACTCAGTGATTCTCATCTCTGGCTGGGCATTAGAATCACTTGGGGAGGTCTTTAAAAATTCTGATGCCTGGGTCCGACCCAGTTCACCAGAATCTGAGGGGGTTGGGATATAGACGTCAGGATTTTAAACTCTCCCTTGGTGATTTTGAGGCTGACTGAGAACCCCTGGATTCACTGCTGGTTAAGGTCCCTTTAAGCTCTAAGGATTCTGTGACATCGAAATTAGAGGAAAAGGATGCAGGCGAAGATGGTTGAAGAAATTGGATGTTGAGAAACAAAAACATCAACCAGTATGTGTGGTTTGGACCAGGACTGGCTGCAGGCCGAGCGGTTCCAGGCCCCTGCATTGTTCTCCCTTGTGGGTAATGCTCATTGCGGGCAGTCCCGCCTCAATTTCCATTCCTCAGCTTCATGTTTGGTCTTAATAGAAAACAGCCTGAGTTAACAGTGATGGGCTTTTCAAGTTTTTCTAGAATTAGGGGAATGGGAAAGGAAATGAACATTTATTGAGTACAGCAGACTTACAGAAAAGACAATGGATGCTCAGAGATGTTAAGTCATTTGCTGGAAGCTCCAGTCACCAACAACTTGTACTTGACCTGTTAGGCCACACTGCTTGCTAATTAGCAACGTCTTTATCTTATAGCTTGAATTTTCATATTGTATTCATGTGATAACCTTCTACGGTAAATACTGTTTCTTAGAAATACTCAGTAACCAAGACCAACAGATTTGTACATGTTTGGAGGAGAAGCTGCATATCTATGCTGAACTTGGAGAACTGAGTGGATTTGAGGACGTCCATCTAGAGCCCCACCTCCTCATTAAACCAGACCCCGGGGAGCCTCCCCAGGCAGCCTCATTACTGGCAGCAGCACTGAAAGAAGGTAAGTTGCTTCCAAAAGGATTTGGTTCAACAAATTCAGGAAATGTTTATTGAGCACCTACTTTGTGCTACATAGTGTGGTCTTGGTGCTGAGGATACAGCAGAACAAGACAAAGTCCTTACTCTTATTCCAGAAAGAGGAATATTTTAAAAAATGTGTGTATGTGTGTGTGTGTGTGTGTGTGTATATACACACACACATGTATATATGTATGTGTGTGTGTATGTACATGTGTGAACGTGTGTATATATATGTATGTGTATGTCAGGTTGTTTCAAGTGCTACAAATAAAAATAAGGGTAAGGGGAATGGAGAGTGATGGAGTTGGGGAGGTTCTATTTTAGACAGGATGAGCAGGGAAGGCCTCTTTGGTATGGTGTTATGTAAGCAGATCAGAAGGAAGTGAGAAAGCCAAGTAGATATCTGAGGAGTGAATGTTGCAGATGTAGAGAAGAGCAGGTGCAAAGGCCCTGAGGCAGGTGAGTGCCAGGCCTGTTTGAGGAACAGTACAGGGGACAGTGCAGGCAGAGAGAGGCAGAGGTGGAGACAGGCAGATGAGTGAGAGCTAACTATGACCCAGATTACATGGACCAGATCAAGGCAAGGACGTTGGTTTTCATTCTCAGTAAGATGGGAAACAATACAGTTTTGAGTGGAGGAGTGACTTCACTTGTGTTTTGAAAGAAACCCTCTGACTGCTGCGTGGAGAATAGCAGTTTAGGGTATAACCATGGGAACTGGTGGCTGAGTTCGGGTGGAGAACAAGATCACTGAAGGTGAATAAGGTAGGGAGATGAGAGGCCAGGGTACTGGAGGGACTATGTTCACAGAATTGAAAGGACAAAGAATTTTGACAAGAGTGGCAATGGGGGTGGTCAGAGAACCTGCACCTGGTGCCACTTTGTCCAAGGAGTCTGTAGATGAATGGCCACAGGGAGGGCCAGTGAGTGGTGTCATCTGATGGCATGAACTTCAGGGGAAATACAGGTTTAGGGAGGAAATGGGCCGAAAAGTCCAGAGGTGACAATAGGGACAGAGGGCTTGGGAAATAAAACAGCCACCAGCTGACAGTGGCAGGGAATGCTGTCCTTTAGCACAAGGGCTGGTAAACTACAGACCACAGACTCAATGCATCCCACGGCCCCACCGCCTGTGTTTGTAGCTGTCGTTTTATTGGAACACAGCCATGCCTGCTTGTTACTTGTCGTCTCTGGCTACTTTCTCACTGCAGTGGCAAAGATGAATTGTTGTAACAGAGGCCATAGGGCCCACAAAGCCTAAAATATTTACCGTCTGGTCGTTTGCAGAAAACGTTTGCCAAGCTCTGTCTTGAAATCTCAGAACATGACCTCAGAAAGAGAATTTAGAAATCTTGGAATGTATTGTTTCTGTTTCACAGTTGAGGAAACAAAGGTCTTAAGAAGGGCAGAGAGGCTGTCCGAAGTGGCGTCCACTGATGGCCTGACTCATTCATCAGATATTCCCTGAGCATCCACTGTGTGCACTGTTGTTAGTGCCAATGAAGGAAGCAGTGATGCTTTCCTAAAAACTTCTCGTTGGGGAAGATAGACAATACACAAAGAAACAAGATAATTTCAGAAAGTCACGAGAAAATAAGACATTGGGACTGACTGAGGGGAAGGCTGTGCTGTAGGGAAGTCAGGAAAGGTTGCTTAGAGATTATGCTTTGAGGAGAGAGTTGACGGGTGAGGAGAAGCCAGCTGTCTGGACATCTGAGCAGAGCCAGTGTGTAGCCCCTGCATCTGGAATGAGCTTGGCATGTTCATGGACAGAGCAGGCGGCAGGTGGCAGGAGTCAGGGGAAACTGCTCTGGGGTGGGCAGGGACCAGATCTTTGTAGATTGTGGTTAAAAAGAGAGAGAGAGGGAGATTTTATTCCAAAATCAATGGAAAGTTGTTTGTTGGACACTTTTAATTGTGGGGATAGCATGATCTTATTTCTTTCCGGAAAGGAACGTGGGCGACTGAGTGGAGAACAGACTGGAAGGAGATGAGTTTCCCTGGAGATTGTTGGGAAGCAGTTACAGAAGCCGCGATGAGGGAGGCTGGGGCCTCGGTCTAGACTGGGACTGTCAATAATGCAAGTAGAGAGAAATGTGCAGATGCAAGATAGATTTTAGAAAGAAAGCCAAAAAGACTTTCAAGCAGGTTGACAGGAGCCGGTGACCCTCTCATCATCCTTGATGCTGTCTCGATGGAATACGTTGCCTACTCTCAATTTCAGCCAGTGCCTTTCACTTCCTCCCCCACCAAAGCTGTCACTCAGTTTTGCCTGGTTGTAAGTCCATCTGCTTTAATTCCTCTGGCTCACCAGCTGCTCAGGGGAACCCAGAGCAATGGGGGTGCTGCCTGAGCCACAGGTCAGATAATCCCCTCTGAGTCTCTGATCATCAACACCCAGCCTGTGAGCAGGGGCAGGAGGTCCTGTCAGGGTGGGGTGATTACCTGCTGAGCAAACGCTTGGGTCATGCACCCTGACTCACCTCCTGGGGCTTTGTTCTGCTGCCCTTCTTCCCTCCTTTCTCCTCTTCTGTCCCTGCCTCTTGAACCATCTGTCCTTCAGGGTTCTCTGCTCAGTGATCTCCTTTAAGGACTTTTTCCTAACCTAAACGTGTTGGCTCATGTAACCCCCTGCTCCTCCCTGCTGCCGGGCACGTTGTGATGCTCTCAGGCCTGGAGAACAGAATGGAGAAGCACCCAGGGTGCGCTGACCTGTCGTGCAGTTAGTTATGTCCCTTTGCCCCTTGTCTGCAAAGTCTCCTTCTTAGTTAGCAGACGCCCAGTGGCCCTGAGAGCAGAGCCAACGCTCGGTGAGTGGTTGCTGAGTTGAATCCCTGGACAGAGCATTTTAGAGATGTGTGTACTGTCCCACATGCTAGCTGCAAAGCCTTTATTGTGAATGAAAAGTTCCCTTTCTTGGTGTGGTGTTTCCCAGTCTTACCAGACTCTAAGAGCAGCCTGTGGTGCTTCTTTAAAATTCACATCCCCTGTTTTCTCTCCTGGAGAATCTGATCCAGTAGGTCTAGAGGATTGGGAATCTGTATTGTATTGAAGGCATGTTTGGGGAAATACTCTTTTGAAGAATAACTAATACTTCTGAGTATCAAGTTATAAAATGCTATTGCCTGATAACTTATTTAAATTAACTGAATTTCAGAAAGTTTTTTTTTAGCCTACTAATTTACAGAAGGTTGTAGTTGAGATTTGTGTACTGTGAGTTTGGGTTTTTTTAATTTAATTATTCTCTATCATAAAATGATGCTAGAAGTATTGGTCTAGATTGCAGGTTGGTAAACCTTGCCTGTAAGGGGCCAGATAGTAAATATTCCAGGCTCTGTGGGCCGTATACAGGTTTGGGGATGCAGTCTTCTTTGTGCACATATGTGTGCATGGCTGTGTATTTGAACAACTCTTTAAAAATGTAAAATCTATTTTTAGCTCTTGGGCCATATAAAAACAAATGCAGGCCAAATCCAGTTTGCCAACCCCCTGGTCTATTAAACTATATATATATATACTTATATCTATAAGTTTACTTTTGTTTTCCCCCTCCTCAGCGGAGAGCCTGCAGGTGGCAGTGAGGGCCTCGCAGATGAGCGATGCGAGCCGGTCATCGGAGCAAGGCTGCGGAGAGCCTGCTTTGCAGGATGTGCTCAGCCCTCCGGGTGCGTCAGGATCGCCTCCTGCTTGTAAGTGAACGTGCAGCCTTTGCGGTGAGCCCCAGCACAGTCCCTGCAGCGTACAGTGGCTGCATAAAATGAAGACAACGGCTCGGTCCCCACTTGGGGGCACTGAATGTATTTTTTAGAAAAAACCTGAGAATAAATATGCTAGCCTCCATTATGGATGATCATGACCCTGGTGTTCCAGGAAGGAGGACATAAAGAATAGCTGGTAGGTGACAGCGCTGTCACCCAGGCAGGCTGCGTCCCTCCCGAGACCCTCCCCTGCCTCGCATGTGGCGTGACTTACTGAGGACAGTCTTGAAAGAGCGTTTCCATTGTTTGCTTTTTTGGAAGCGGCTCCCTGCAGATCATTAGAGAGCAAGGCTTTTACCTTCATCTCACATCATCAACTGAGAAAACGTTAACTCAGGAAACTAGAACCTAATGCATACACACACACACGCACACACACACACACACACACAACACATGAGGCTGGGTGTTGTGGTAAAGGCAGAAGTGCCAAAATATTGTCATACCCTTTAATTCAGGTCAGAATTCACTTACTAAGCAGCGTTTCAATAGATTTTAAATACAGAAAAATAGAATGTAGAGAATTGATTTAGGTAATTTCCCAGAACCTAATTATATTGTTACAGGTATAGCTGTGAGCTAAATACTTAATTCCCTAGGGGTTCCTGTGGTATGAACATGAAGAATGTGTCTTTCATTATGTTCTGATGGTGAAAAACCGTGCTTGCACTAGGTCTTCTATGCACAAGAGAAAGTGTCTTCAGTAGCTAGAGCCTGGAGGATTAAACTGCCTTAGAATTTCTTTAACAGCATCTCTTGGTTAATTAAGATGTATGGAAGCAGTAAAGGTTTTAAATTCGGTACTTCTTTTTTTTTTCCACCAGCCCCAATAATTATTTTCCCCTTAGTTCTACTTTATCTAATCCTGGGTTTCTATTTTCAGAATGTGCACATATGTTTTTCATTTCGACACAGCCCAGATTCGTCAGGGGACTTGTCCTGCCCTGGGTGATTTCCTTTTTAAAGAAGAACCTCATTATGCCATTGAGGAAGTTCTCTCTAAAAATACACGTAGGGATCTGCTGCTCTCAGCCTCACCCCAGGGACAGCGGGAGAGGCTCCGCTCGGCTCCTGCAGCTGCTCGGGGCCGCACCCACCCTCCCCTCAGACCACGCCACCAGGGCTCTCCCTGTCTGTACCCACATCTCCCATGACATCTGCTAGAACCATTGAGAGGCTCTTTCCAGTGGGTTCATGTAGAGGAGGGGCAGGTTGGTAGGGTTTGGACTGCTTTAGTCTTGGGCTGGGCTGCATTGGAACACGGTGCTGCAAGAGTTTGGTTCTCTTTATAACATTGATAAGGGTGAAAAGCACTATCCTAAATGAGGATCTGTCACTGAATGGGTCAGTTCCATGATCGACTTTGAGGACTGGATCCTTCCACGTTAGTCGCATGTCAGTCTGAGGCTAGAGACCAAGTCAAGCCCCCTATTTTTAGTCCTCAATATACCTAATCAGGTGGATGGATATAATCTACTTCCTGTAAAATTATGGACACCCTCTTGTTGACTCTGAAATAGGATATAGGAGCAGAGGGACCTGAGGCTTGCCATCCTTCTGCCTTCATCCGGCTCACCATCAGCTCCCTTCCCCGTCTGATGGTCCTCATATCTATGAAGGGAAGCGAGATTGGCTAATTCTTTAGTAACACTTTTGGCATCTCTCTAAGAATTAAGAAT
Source organism: Camelus dromedarius (assembly GCF_036321535.1). Taxonomy (NCBI): domain Eukaryota; kingdom Metazoa; phylum Chordata; class Mammalia; order Artiodactyla; family Camelidae; genus Camelus; species Camelus dromedarius. The sequence continues at coordinate 48,690,487 of NC_087438.1, forward strand.
AGTACCCAAGAGTGAAACAATTTTTTTGAGTGACAGAAAAGTCTGTGAGATGTTCCTTCTCTGTCGTGAAAAAGCATTGACTAGCTTGGGCAAAATAAACTTAATTTTTAGCTCATGTAATTTGAAGCAGTTTTGGCTTAAACAAAAGCATCTTTGCAATAAAAGAGACCTTTGGAATCTTCGAAGACTGTCTTTTCCCATAGACCTAAGTGTTTTCTAATTAATTTAAATAAAAAGTATTTCCTTCGTCAGAAATAAAGTTTCAAGATAGCACTGGGAAAAAAAAAATTAGAAAGTGTCATGAAGTGAGTATCTGTTTCACCAGGGTCCTGATTGGACCTGGTTCCAATGAAGAAAGAAAGGTCTTTGGAAAGTCTTGTTTTAATCCGTGCACGGTGAGCATGATGTAAGTTTTAACTGAGTTCATGTGGGTGAAGAAATAAACAAAGTCCCACTGCCAGAGATTAAATGGGTGGAGTGAAAATCTATATTTGGTACTTAAAACATATTTCTGGACTAGAAATATTCCTGTGTTTTCATGTATTAAATACACAGTATTTACGGTATTGGTGAATTTAGAGCATAAGCAAGAATTGTAAGGGAAAAAACACACTTGGAGATTATTTCAAAAAATGAATTACTTGGAGGTCATGACAACTTCTCAGTCTGTGTGACTGAGCTCATAGAGTACTGGCATCTTCACCTGCTTAGAAAGAGGTTTCATTCCTGCCACTGGACTCCTCCTCCTTGCTAACCTTGTTTATGGTCTGCCGCTCTTGTACTGGCCAGGAGGGAGCCTTTCCCAGACCGGTCTCCCTAGCCAGTCTGCCAGCCCTTGCTTTTCGTCTATGGCGCCTGTTTTTAATTTTACCATTTGCAGGCAGCTCTTCCCATTAGGTGAAAATGAGACGCCAGATCCTACCCTCTTGGTACCACAGACATCACACAGACATCCCTCCCCTAGAAAGAAAGAAAAGTAAAAAGATGAGTGACAGTGGAGGCTGTTGGTCAGTTTGGCATCTGTTAGCATGTAAGCTCCCTGAGGGCAGGGACCCAGCACTTGGCTCTGTACCGCTGTCGCACCTTGTGTAAGAATATTCGCTATGTGTGATCTTGTGATTGTCTTGTTTTGGAATATGTGTCGGCTGTACACAGAAGAACCCAGTCCGCTGGCTGCTGTTTGATGATGTCCTTTTTGTTTCTGTCTCAATGGTGTGCTTCCATCACTAGTCACAGAAGGGACAGGAGGAAGAGGCTGTTGGGATGTGGATCCTGGGACCCAGGGTGTGGGAGCCGACCTGGCAGTCCCTGATGCAGGGGAGAAGGTATTGTGAACTGATTTGTTAGTAAACAGCATGGGTTGCTTTGTGTCATAAAACAACCTCGGGTTCTGGTCTGTCCATGGCAGTGAATAGCACGCAAGTGTTTTCCTGAATTGTCCTCAATTTCAGTATTCATTCTTAAACTTTCTGACTTTTTTCTAAAATGTTCTTGCTTTTCTGATGTCATGTAGGTGTAAACAAAGAACAAATGAAAAGTTATTAAAAAGATTTAAAACTCAAACGTTTATCTGTGTGTCTGCGCTCTTGCTTCTGGTCTCACTTCCGCCCTGCCAGCCTCCAGCTTCTCACCCGCTACATCCAGCGTCTCTAGGCTGAGGGGTGGTCCTGGGCACCCAAGCCCTTGTGCAACCAGATGGTGCTAAAGTGGCAGAAATCATTTTGAGTTTGGACTGTTCTGGCTTCTTTCCCTTTCTTTTACCTTCCTCTCCTTTCCGATTGTTTTCCTGTCCCCGCCCCGATTGTCACCTACCTTTTTTGGTGATAGACTTGTAACCAACCTAACCAATTTTTACCTGGGGCAAAGTAGTTCCAAATGCTTGCTCCTTTCTTTCTTTCTTTCTTTCTTTCTTTCTTTCTTTCTTTCTTTCTTTCTTTCTTTCTTTCTTTCTTTCTTTCTTCCTTCCTTCCTTCCTTCCTTCCTTCCTTCCTTCCTTCCTTTCCTTTCCTTTCCTTTCCTTTCCTTTCCTTTCCTTTCCTTTCCTTTCCTTTCCTTTCCTTTCCTTTCCTTTCCTTCCCTTTCCTTTCCTTCCCTTTCCTTCCTTCCTTCCTTCCTTCTTTCTTTTTGATGTACTATACACATAGGTTATAACACACTGTTATAACAATTAAATGTGTGAAATATCCTATTAACTTCTAATGGAACTGAGATGTCAGAGAGAGACAGAATAAGAATATGATTCTGGGAGGTGGCCAGTAGGCCTCTCCAGGATTGTCTGGGGCTCAAGAGTTTAAAGTTTAGCTTTATCTAAAATCAAAGTAGCCACATTACAGGTACCAATATGTGTTAACGCGGTAAAATGACATCGTCAGATCCTGATATGTGGAACATTTTGAATATTGTGTGTATTTTTGTATATATTACATATGATTGAGAAGCCAAATCCAAAGATATTTTAAAATCCATAGAAAATATGGCTATGCTTTTTTTTAACATCATAGGCCAAAATGAAGAAAGGAATGCATGCAGTATTCTGCTCCACTTACTTTGACTGTAAGCTTTCAAACCTATTTTCTTCTGAAAATGTTCCTGCTCGTCCATCCTTTTCAGTGCAGACCTCACTTTTAAGACTGTGGTTCCAACTGCTTCTATGTTATTAGAGGACAGAAGCAGAGCAGGGCTGGTTAGAACAGTGTTCTCTTGAATGGAAAGCTCGGGGGGCTTCACCCCTCCTGTCCTTCCCTTCCCTGATTCAGTCACAGGTGAGGGATGAGGTGTCCAGGTTCCTCTTTGGATGAGCCTACCTGGAAAATTTTGCCATTCATAAGGCATTTTGAGAAGCAAAATGAACTGATACGTAGGGCAGAATCATTGGAAATCAAACGTTAAAAATAGCATGTGATGGATATTTTGTAATTCTATTTCTTAATATGGTAAGGTTAAAAAGAAAAGCACTTCTGGCAGAATTTTTCAAAAATCTGAATTTGTAACCCAAATGGCAAAAAAATCCCGTGTGTAAATTGCTAACTGCAGCTGCGCACATTCACCACTAGGTGGTGGGCCGGCTCCGTTAGAAAGACTTCCTTCAACATTCCCGTCTTGCCGCAAGCCTAGTGGTTCTCGGGAGTAAGTAACTACAAGCGGCATAATCCAGCTCATTTCTGTGTTTCTAATTTTTATAGAATTTAAAAATTCTATCCCATATGATCTTCTTATTACAAAAGGACAGAACCAGAAGAGCAGAGAGAACTCCAGAATTACTCCAGAACGGGGGTCTTTAGCCTTCGTGTCTTCCAGGGGGTTGGGCACAGATCTAATGACTAAACTTCATCTCCTTTCCCATCGTTTGTCCTTCCCCTGTTGAAGGTGCTGCCCTCTTGGCAGAATGGGGAAGAGTGAGGGGGCGGGAAGAAAAGGCCTGGCTAGTGCGTCATAGCACCATGAGCCCAAACTAACTGAATTTAACGATGTCTGAAGTTACCCGAGAACTGTTTCTTGCGGTTTCAATTTAAAGCTGCTCAGACAAGGCCACAAGCAGTGCACACGAGACTGAGACTCTCGGAGGGCAGGGAGTCAGGTGGCCCCATCACATGAGGTGTGGAGGACTCAGTGGGTGCTCACTGTACAGAAGGGGTGTGCGCGCCTGTTACGTGCCAGGCAGCATTCTGAGGTTTGCAGATACAGCACTGAGTACACAGGTGAAATCTTGCCACTCGTTGGCTTACATCCCAGTGAGAGAAAAGAGACAATACATGTATGGACAAATGTTGAATTCTGGAAACTGGAAACCCTCACTGTCTACATGTGTCCTTAATGTGTGCAGTGGAGAGACAATGAGTGAGGCAGGGGGTGCCTTCCCCCAGGAGCAGAGGGTCTCCTGTAGCCTCATTCACGGCCTCTGCTGACAGTGCTTCTACCAAGGCGGCTATGCCCGGGCCCAGTGAGCTCTGAGCAGTAGGGCCTGGAGCTGGCCAGCTAAGGGTCCCATGTAGAGCCTTCTCTGGGTCTGGTTTCTTCTCCTAACCACTTGCTGTTTTGGCTTCGTAAATCTCAAAGTGAGTTAGAGACCAGGCAGAAAGTCTGTAGTTCCCAAATCTGGCCTCTAGGGAGCAAGGGCCAGCCTGGCCTGGGAGACAGCTTCACCCTGGGCACAGGGAGTGCCATTTACAGTGTGGCTGGCACGAGGTCAGTATTGTCACTTAGAGTTTGCAGTGCATCCTCGCCATCTTCCCCAGTCGTTTTAAGGGGTGCTTGGGTGGAAAGTGGCCACGCATCTCACGTACCAAGTTGGCACAGAGGGAACGCGCATCAGGTGGTGTTTACCTCTGTGGGCTTTGATTTCTGGGAGGGAACAGCCACTGTGGGAGAATTTAGAGAGGGTCAAGTGACCGCCCTGAGGTCGTGCATTGTGGAACACTGTAGTGCAGCTTTTCAAAAGTAGAGTATTCACTTTTGTATGTTTTTATGTGTTTTAGGTGGAATATAGAAGTTTCCCAGGTTCTTCCCAGTCAGAGGTAAGCTCTGCACACCTTAAATACGTCACCGTCCTCTCTTTGTGGATAGTGAACGCTTTTGCAAGAATTTGACACTAATGATCTTCTTTTCCAGATTATACAAGCGATACAGAATTTAACCCGACTCTTATACAGCCTTCAGGTAACTATGCTCCTCTAGTCTTGGACCCTGTGAATGTTTCCCTTCATGCAATTCCCTTTATTTGATGAGTCCCAGACTTTAAAAATTAGAACATTTGAGAGGCAGTGAATGATCTTAAAAGAACACCACCCTCCCACCCCTGCCGCCCAAGCGTAACTCAGCTAGATGCTTTGAGCGTCACCTGGTTTTGTAATCATGAGGCACCACCACTACTACGTGTTATACCATTCTTCTCTGAAGCCATAAAACAGTTCATATCTTTAAAAAATATTGATGACTACGATCTGGCTTGAGGTTTACAGTGAAGCTCGTAGGTGAGTGTGGCATGACTTCACATTTTCTGGTGAAAACTTAAATTCACACCTAAACTTGTTTCACTTCCACATGTGGCCTTAGGCCTTTGGGGCAGTTAAATAGTTCATATGCCCCTTCATTGTTTTGTTGGTTCATCCAGCTAACATGTCCTGAGGGGCCTCCCTGGGCCAGGCACTGTGCTGAGAACTGAGCACACGGAGGCAGGTGGGCCCCAGAGTCTACCCTCAGACGGTTCACTGTCTGGGAAAGACAGACATCATAACAGTTAGGACTGTAGGGCTCCCCTTAGGTCATGGACAAGAAAGGCTGAATACATTCAGTTGCTTAATTTATGAGTTAAAAAATATTTTAAGATGCTATGAAAGCAACGTGTATAGACAAATTTATAGAAAACCCTTTTTTAAAAGTTTTTACTTGAAGTATAGTTGATTTACAACATTGTGCTCATTTCAGGTGCACAGCCAAGTGATTCAGTCATACGTATACTTTCCCCCAACACTGGTGTATTTGCCGTCCCTACTTCGTATCTTGTATCTGTTGAATATTAAAAGAAAATAAAGTCTGATTTTAAGTTTTCCCCAGAAAAAGATGCAGTCGTGCTGCACTTGATGTTTTCTTAGTAATGCTTTGATTGCATCGAGACTTGTTTTATGTTCTATGGTCATCTGCCTGTTCTTATTGTAGCACCACGGTCTTAGTTATTAAAGGTTTGAATTACACTTGAACATGACAGTGCTAATCTCCTCTTACTATTTTTCTATGCTTATCGATAGGTTCTTTCATAAGAACTTTTGAATCACTCTGACCAGTTTCTTACCTTCTACTAAGACAGTTAAATTAAAATATTATTGTATTTATGAATTAAATTGAGGAGCATTGGCACTTTTGCAATAATTAGTTCTCTTCTCTGAGAACATGTTAGTTATTTTATGTTCTGCTGGAAAGCTTTGTAATTATCTTCATATAGGTACTATGTATATATGTATTTTGTTTTTGGTAAGTTTATTCCTGAGATACTGTTTTTTTTTTCGTTATATTTCCCCAATGTCAGTTGCTGGTATGAAAAAGGTATTGATTTTTTAAAATATATTTTTAACTGGCCGACTGATTGAATTTTGCTTTTTGTTTGTTTGTTTTAATAGTTTTTCTTTTGATTTTTAGAGTATTCCAGGAAGAAAGTAAAAATTTGAAAGTGTTAATATTATGGCTATTCTTCAGTAATGACATCAGTTTCATCCTGGCTTACTGCTTTGGCTACAACTTCTGAAATGTATTAAGTAATACATGGCCATAATAAGCATCCTTGTCTTACTCAGATGTAGTGGAAATGCCATTACATTAGATATGCCGTTCTGGGGTGGATATTCTTAGAGATGAATTTCTCATGAAAAACAAGTCTTCTTTCTTTTAAATTTTAGCTGAGAAGGGATATAGTTTGAGTATAGTTCATTAACTTTTGCGATATAAAAACTCTGAGTGTCCTGGCTTGTGTCGCCTGATGGAAATAAGGTCGTAGCTCTTTTCAACCTTGAATGCAGCCCTGTGTGGATTCACGGCTCAGAAAAGCTGGGTGACCTAAATAACCTAGTTTTTGCAACACATTAGGCTGAAGCAACATGGGAAATATACGACTCTATAGTGAGTTCTCTTCACCAAAGCTTTTGAGTTAGTCTCAGGATATGGGCTTTGGAAGATTTCTATTCATGGCACCGCCATCTCTTTTGAAGCTGAATCTCTTAGACACGATGAAAGCTTTTGCATAAGCATTTTTGAATCAGATGAAAATGAACTTTGATCCCTGTGTTAGAAGAACAGAGTTAGGGCTGAGGTGTAGGCCAGGCAGAAAGGGAAGGACACACTTACTTCCGCAAAGAAAAGTTAAGAGAGAGGGACCTGGGAGTTTCCCTAAACTTGAAAAGCAAGTGCTGTTCTCTGTCCTAAATATAAACTCTAAGTGCCAAAATGAATATCCAGTCTTCAGACTTCACCTGTCTGCCACAGGAAAGAGTGGTCTTGTCCCAGCTGTTAAGTCGATATGAAGAATACTTCATGGTAGCACTTAATTAATCTAATTGTAATCCTTACATGAGCATTATCATTGCCTGTGGCAGCGTTGGCATATAAAATACTGGATTTTTGCTTGTTTGTTTTACTGTGTTGATGCCCTTAGGATCTGTTAGAATTAAGTGGTGATGTTCAGTCTACAGTTCTCTTTAGCTAGGTCAGCAGAGTCCTGAATGGCTTATTGTTTCATGTCTAAAGATCAGAGTAATTAGGGCCCATTCCCAATGATGTCATTGTTTCCTTTATAATAACTGCTGAAAGACATTAATCGAATATTCATCTGAATTTGAAATTTTCTGAATTGATTTTCAAATTTAAAAACATGAATTTTATTTCAGAAGGCCCCACTGAATACATTGTGGAGTCTCATTCCAAGACACATACCCATTTAAAACACGTATTAGTTCTTTAACCTTCGGAAGCATAGGAAACTGCTGATTTAGCAACGAACTACTGGTCAAGTCCCCATCTTCCCAGCATCTGTTATATGGACAGTTTTTAAAATTTTTAGGAAAGAAAAATGAGAATTTATCCCCAGGAGAGTAATAACTTCTCCTAATGGGTCACAACGCACACACATAACCAGTATGTGGCCATTTTCAAGTTGTCCCTCCCCTGCTTCTTTGTGCTTTCAGTGGGAACTTCTAAAATTAAAAGCTTCCAAGGGCATTCGCAGAGATTGTTTTTCTTGGTTTTGTGGAATCCTTCTAAAACTTGGCAGTTGTTTCCCGTGATACTGCCAAACTTTTCATAGGCAGATACCATAACTAGAAATGTTTTTTTAATCTAGTTAGTGATGTCCCCTTGGGTTTGAGGGTACCTGTCTTCCTTTAATCATCACAGCCTCCTTTTAGCCGTCCATTAAGCAAATGAATTTCAGCTGAGTGTTTTCTGTGTGCCACTCCTGCTGTAATACAAAGAAGCAACAGTAAGGAGACTAGTTTTTCCACTTACATATCTCCTAAATAAGATATTAACTGTCTTCGCAGACGTTATATCATAAAAGAGATTATTTACCGAAAGCTTCCAAGTGGTTGACTTTTATTTTTATGTCTCCACATATGTCGTATAGCTTAAGTAATTTCTGGTTTGAGGCTCAAAGGGTACTACCAGATTTATATAGATTCTTAAATTCTCCTGAATTATTGACTCCAGAGACCTCAGAAAGAAAATGAGACATAGCACAGGAATGCAGAGTCTCATGAATTTAGGTACTGGATTCTTCTTCAGAACACTTGCTTAAATACTATCCAGCAACCAGCAATAAACCATGTTTCCAGAAGAGAGGATGAGTATTGCTTTTGTGCTTTTATTTCTTTTGTACATAAATCCCAGGCCATACCACTGAGGAAGTGCAGACAAGCTTATTTGCAGGGCCAAGGTCAGTCTCTGGAGGTAACTTAGAGGAAGGGACAGAAATATTAAGAGAGAATAATTGGGTCATGATTTCTAGAGGTCATTCCACCCCAAGGTGCAAACAACATGGAAGCCTTCACTTTCTTCCTCTCTGCTCCGCCAGGCCGCCTTGACCATTCAGGACAGCCACATTGAGATCCACAGGCTTGTGCTCCAGCAGCAGGAGAGCCTGTCCCCCGGCCCCTTTTTCCGAGGCAGCCCCTTTCAGGACCAGGAGAGGTACCGCAACCTGGAGAAGCGGCGGGAGGAGCTGGCCAACATCCACAAGCTCCAGCATCAGTTCCAGCAGGACCAGCAGCGCTGGCACCGCAGGTGCGACCAGCAGCAGCGGGAGCAGGCAGCCAAGGCCAGCTGGCTGCAGGAACGCGAGCGGGAGTGCCAGTCGCAGGAGGAGCTGCTGCTCAGGAGCCGCGGGGAGCTGGACCAGCAGCTCCAGGAGTACCAGCAGAACCTGGAGCGGCTGCGGGAGGGCCAGCGCCTGGTGGAGAGGGAGCGGGAGAGGATGCGGGCCCAGCAGAGCCTGCTGTGCGGCTGGAAACACAGCCGGCAGAGTAGCCTTCCCTCAGCGTTTTCCCCGGGAAGCATGGAGGTACGTGTCTTCCGTGCCTACGAAAGCAGAGTGTAAGGCAGCTTCCCAGAGACGGGTTTCATCCTGGTTGTTGAGCCATTGACCAAACATCCATCTTCTTGCTGCTCCTGTAAGAGCTCACAAGAGTTCATCAGTATGTAGGCAGCAGAGGCTGGGAACCTTCAGAGACAATGCATAGGCATCTTGACTTGAAATAGGGACATTTGAAGGGCCTCGGTGCTGCTGGATCATGGGTTCATGGACTCTGAGATGCCCTCATGCAAAGGAAGAAACACAGAAGCAAGTTGCCCCATTAAGGCTAGTTTGTCCTGGACGCGTGCTCACTGCGAGCAATGCTGGTTTTCCTCTAGTTGAAGGACCCCCTTTATAGGCTCTAGTCATCAGAGTTCTGTTTAGAGTGATCTTTTAGTAGATCAGTTAGCTGTTAATGTGCAGCGGTACTAAATGTAATAAGTATAATATTTTTCTGTTATTCCAAGCTGATTCTCTTTTTGTAAATTTGACCTAGTAAACTCAAAATTCATTTCCCTAATAACAGTTAACATGAGTCGTATACTAATTAACGATTGTACTGGATAAAATCTTTCCAAAGGTTCTGTGTTTCCTTTCGCACCCTCTCTAACCATGCTTGGCAGTTCCATTTGTCCCAGGAGTTTACTTTTCTGTACTAGGTGCACATACATACTTTTCATTGAGAGTACATAAAATTGTAAAAGTTGGTAAGCTTATAAGAATGATCTGTTACATCTGATTTTCCTTTCAAACTGGCTAAATTACATTTATTGCAAATACCTTATGTATACATGAATGTTTTCACCTTTTATTTAGCCAAAGTGAAAATATTATTCCCTTAAAGTAGACACACTTTAGTGGCGATGAGCACCACTGCTTGTGTTTTTTCGGTTTGGTTTTTGTTTCTTTTGAAACACGCTGTGCATTGTGAATGGAAGGTTTTGGTACCAGCCCATTAAAAGGGGATGGGAGGAAGGATCAAGGGTAATATCCTTTTCGACGTCACTCGTATTAAAATCTTGACTGCTAAATTCTATTCAGAATAAATACTTTATAAAACTTACACAGATTGCTGGAGAAGTTACTGTATTTTTTCTTTTTGCTCACACAGGTAATGGAACTTAATCGATCTGAGAGTTTATGTCATGAAAATTCATTCTTCATCAATGAGGCTTTAGTACATATGTCACTTAACACTTTCAACAAACCAACTCCATCAGATATCCATCAGGATGCCACGTACCCCCGAGATATGTCTCATTCTGCTTTGCTAAGGACAAATGAAAATCAAGTGGACCTCAAGATGGACCTTTCTCAGCCCTTGGATGTCAGCCATGAACTGTGGATAGCCGCTGGGTCCTGCCATCAGATACCCCCTCTCCACCAAAGCAGCGAGGATCCTTGTAAAAATGGTAATTAATGCTTTTATCATCATCTGTAGAGTTTCTGCAAGAAGCTGTTTCTCTGAATGGTTGGTTCTTTCTTTAGAGCAAATCAAAGTGGGCTCTAGACTGGGAATAAATCGGTGTTGATGAGCTGGAGTTTGTGGCATGAACTTTTCTTTGGGGAAGTCCGGGGGTTTGTGATTATCTGGCAAATGAGACCACTGTTGGAGAGCTTGGAGGATGCCAACAAGATAGGAGAACTAGCCAGGGTTTTCAGATCTGTGGGTCAAATGATAACTTTCCCTGAAAAGTGAAGCAACTTGATATTTATTCCTCACTGTAGACCCGACCACATCCTGATCCACATACTTGTTGACTCTCAGAAATAAAAGATGGACAGGGTTTGTAGTAGGGCTTTATCGTCTCTTGGGGAAATTTCCTGTAACCTTAGTAAAAATCTTCTCTGTGGCTGTTAAACACCCAAAATGAAATTGTTCACATCATTTGTCATTGTTTTAAAAAAGAAGGTGGTGTGTCTCCATAAGTACCTCATAATAACACGATTTGCTAATCCCATTAAAGCATTTGCCAAATAGAAATGAAAGGCAGCTCCAGTTACCAGCTCCACATGTATCCAAATGATTTAAATCTATGTCTATTATAAATTGTTTTCCGTGGGATATGAAGTAGGGAATGAGAAGAACTTGAAACCTCTCTACCGAAAAACAGATGGCATGCGATAGAATAAACAAATGGCCGGCCACATGGATGTGAAATAAATCACCGACAGCAAAATGTTTCAGAAACATGAAACAAGCAGTGAGGTCGAGCTCTTCAGAACTGGACACAGACTTGTTTCCAGGCTTCTTGTATATTCGTAGTTTGTCAGTAGGATAATTTTTCAGGAATGGAAACGCTTGAATGTGTTCAGCTTCTTGGAATTAGAGAGTAATAATTCTGACACTGCCTGAAAGTAGAGGTCTTACTAATCCAAATTATGCTGATACTTAGCAGTGGGTAATTCTTCATTTAGTCACTGCTGCAACTTTCTTATTTCTTGTCAGCGGATAGGAGACAATGAACTAGTTCTTTAAAGTATCGTTTCAAATGTTCTTTAAAGAAAAAAGAAAAAAATGCAAGAAGTAGTAAATTGAGATTTTAAAAATAGGCAGCATGTAGAAAATGTAACCCCTTTAATGTGTTATCTTGCAGCTCTAATGCCGTAACGATCATACTGCAGAATGCCTTCTCTTGGTCCACGTGGCTTTGCTGTGTGGATTCATTAAGTTGCCGTTCACAGTGCCGTCTACATTGTTAAGTGTGGTTTTGCATACTGGCTTTGGGATAATTCAGAAGCTCGGTTTGAATTAAACCACATTCTGCTTTTGTTTAAAAGACGTATTTCTACATTTTCTATGTCTCCCATCTTTTCCTATCGACTTGTGCTTTAAAATAGAAGGCTTTTAAACATTTGACAGCACACTTGCAGGAGATAGAAAATGTACTAAGGAAATAAACAGTGATTATATACAAAACCAGACTCTCCACATATGAGGAATTAAATGTAACCCCGGGAAATGCAGAGAAAATGTACTTAATGCTTCAGATCTTGTGTCTGGTGTAGGCCAAGGACACCCAGGACATTGATAGAAGAGAGCAAAACCAAGTTCGGCCTTCATCTCTCAGGAACATCCTGGTGTGTGCAAATAGGGATTAGATCAGAAATGCAGCGTGGGCTGTTCGGCACTGGAGTTTTGCAACTAGTCAAAAACTTCTATTTATGTTTGTTTACTTAAGCATGATAAGCAGTTTCTGGAGGAGACAGAAGTCAGATTAGGAGGAGGTGATAGGGAGGTGGAAGGAAAATTGGGTATATATTCTTAAGAGGGTTGTCAGGGCCAGATAAAATTGTTCAAGCCACTCCAGAGCTTTCACGGTTCTCAGAATCGAAAGTAGCTCAAAATAAGCCGCTGATGGTGTTCATCATAGCCTCAGCCTCTGCTCTCCACGTATGCCCCAGGGAGGGAGTTGGGGACGGGAGGGGGGACAGGAGGAGGCTGGAAGAAACCGGTCCAGGCGTTGCTGGTGGAAGGGGGACAGTCCTTGTGCTAGAATCGAGGACAGTGCAGTGTCAGCATCTTCTGTTTCCACATTTTGCTGCTGTATCTCTGGGCGAGTGCTTGTCAGTGACCATCACTCTGGCTAACAAAATTTGCCTCTGATGTTCTTGGCTGGTGTTTTTGTTAAATGTGTGTTTAACTGTGATTTGATTTCATCAGTAGGCCTTCAGGTCAGCTGCTTTCAGGCAGCTTCTGAAAGAATGGTTTGCTCTTTGTTCTGTTCTAGTACTGGGTGCGTAAGAGCAGCTCAGATCAGTGGAAATGTGAATTTTGGGAACGGTAAGCCTGGTGGAAAAAAAATTGTATGTAAATAAAATTCTCGAATGTGTTTAGCTGTCTCCCAGCTTGGAATTGTCATTTAGTTTGTTCAAGCCAACCTCATCAGACATGTTACTGGGCTCTTTGTGTTCTGGGTGAAATTGGTGTTTGAATTGCTCTGTCACCACCACTGCCACCAACAGTTGTATGACACTTGCCAAATTTCAAGCACTGTGCTAAGGTTTAACATAGAGAAGCCCATTTAGTACTCACAACATTCCACTGAGATCATTCTGTTCTTGTCTCCATTTGAGAGGGGTAGCTGAGGCACAGAGAAGTTCAGTGACTTGTCCAAGGCCACACAGCTAGTAAATAGCAAAGCCGGAGGTAGAACAGGGAAGACTGGTTACGGAGCCCAGGCTCTGAACCGTTACACTGTACGTTGTTAATTTCTAAAAAGCTGTTTAAAATTGTCCTCTAAGAGAAGCTGGAGTAGAACCAGAATAAATCCTATTGTAATGCCAGCAGGATATTCATGACCAATGGCCAGTTCTTTGTTGTTGTTTTCTTCCCTTCCTTCTTTTGTTAATATTACCATTTAGAAAATATTTCCAAATCATTTGGACTGTGGTGGCCAGTGCTTGCATGCGTTCTGAACATCTTCAGATATCATAAATACCCTTTAGCTTCACTTTTTTTCCCATAAGACACCTTTTCTTAAGGATCATTTGTTTCTCAAATATTGTCCATATAATAGCCCCATGCTACTTGTAAATGTCTTTTAAGGTAATACTTTAGAAAGAACTTTACTTTCCAGTTTTGGAAGTTGTCTTGTGAACAAAATTCTTAATGTCTGAACATTAAATCCAAATTGGTATTTGATTTTATTTATAGTGGAGGGGATGGTTGAGTTAAGAACTTAACCAGAACGCCTCTGAGGGACACCAGCCAAGACTACAGAAAATCTGAAGTTCTTTAAACAATATAGTCCCTGTAGGACAAATGCTATATAATTGGCTCCAAGAATTGCTCAACTGTATATTACTCTTCTTAAAGGCAAAACCAACAGAAAACACTTTTTTGTGTGCCTTTGTTCCTCACCTAGCTTTTAGAATTCTAGAACTACTTATTTAGTGTCACTGTTAGTTTATGCTATTTGGCTTTTCATTGATCAACAGAGAAAATACGGTATGCTAATTAATCTGAAATCTTCTTAGTTTCCCTTTTCAGTTATACTTTTGTCTGTGCCTCAATATTTGCAGGTTACCTAAAAAGCTCCTCTTCAATGTAGTTAAAGCATCATGGTTTTGCCATAATGCCTATGATAAAATTTAAATCAAGGACCAAATGTATGCGTTAGTCATGTAGTTGACATTGGAAAAAAAAAAAGGATAACTTGAGTAAGTTTGGATTCCAAAAGGGTATTTCTTTTCACTACATGTTGGAATTTGGTGCCCATCAAAATATTTTCAAAATTCGAAGCATTGTATTCAGAATATTTTATCTTGGCAGCGTTGTTTCTTCTTTTCTAAAAATACAGACAGCTGTGTTAAACTTCCAGTGACATGTCTTTTGCATATGGAAATATGATAGAAAGTTTCCAAGTAAAAAGCCATGCTGTAGTTAGTATCTAAGTAATAGTCTTTAAGATGTGAGTATGTGATAATTTCTAATATTTTAAAAATATTTTATAATTCAGAAATGGGCACCTTATTTGTGTAATCTGTGTGGAAAGAAGCTTTGCCAAAGACCTACAGGCAATTTCCCATAAAACTGAAACTGGCATTAGATACTATATAAACTTCAGTGACAAAGGAGCATTTGAAAAGGTGGATGTATAAGATGGCTAGGGCGGCCATAACGAAGCACTGCAGACGGGGGGGCTTGAACAACAGGAAGCTCACAGCTCTGGAGGCTGGAAGTCCAAGATCAAGGTGTTGGCAGAGCTGGCTCTTCTGAAGCCTCTCTTCGTGGCTTACAGAGGGCTGTCTTCTCCCTGTCTTCACATGGTCTTCCTTCTGTCCAAATCTTAGTCCTAATTTCATCTTCTTAAAGGACAGTTGCCATATTGGGTTAGGACCCACCTTAATGACCTCGCTTAATTACCTCTTTGAAGGCTCTCCAAATATGTTTTGAGGTAATGGAGATTAGGACTTCAAAATATGAATTTTGGGGGGAACACAATTCAGCCTTTAACAAAGAAAAATGATTTTTTTCCTCATTGCTATTTTTAGGTGCCATGAAAGCTTTAATTAAAAAAAAAAACTGTACTGAAGTTGAGCTATAATTTAACTACAGTGTGAACTTTTTAAAAAAAACTTGCTTAGGGAAGTGAACTAAATTTTGTTTAAAAATTCATGACAGTAAAATTATGATAAATATCTATATTCTTTATATTTATAGATATAGGTATCTGCTATCAAGCCTGTGTCAACACAGAAATTAGGGCAGAAAATACTGCCTATAGATTCATTAGGCCATTTTTCCAAACCTAGACCTTAATTAAGGAGCTTTGGGAATTTTGAACTCTCTCTGTGATTGGTAGGAATGTTAGCTGCCTTTGTTTTGGATTGCTTAAGTAAAGCCATAGCTGAGAGGCTGAGAATATTCACTGTGACATCAAATTATTATCCAGATAGATCTGTAATCACAATTGGGAAATCACTGATCAGCTCTTTATCTTTTCTTCTAGAATCTTGGCTGTCACTTTGGTTAACATTTTAAAGGAAACTGCAGTACTGCTTGCTCTCAGTAACCGACGTCATGACAAGAGAGTAAATAATTGGGCTCAAAGACTTCATTTTAATCTTTCTCACTGACAAGTGTGGATGATTGACTTTCACCTTTTGCAGATTTTGTACCAGGAAAGGGAAACATGCCATTTGTTTGCAGAGCCTGGTGAGCCACGGTGCTGCCTGCCAGCTTCCTGATGGCATCGTTCTCTGGGGGCAGGTTGGCTGTGAGCCAACTGGGCCAGGGCCATCCTGCCTGGGCGCACAGAGCCCAGTACACATGGGAGAGCACAGCCAGCAGGTGGGTGGATTCAGAGGCAGCCAGCCAGCCGTGTGGCTGCCTTTGCGTCCCCGCCTCGGTTCCAGTTTGGTTTGAACAAGTTGCTGGAGCGAGAGTGTATCAGTACGAAGGATTCCAGAGGATAGGCCTGACCTTGGGTCATCCTGAACTTAAAATATGAAAAAAAACTCTACATGCATGTACGTGTATACAAGCATGTACGTACACACCTGTCATCTATGCGTTACATATTTGACCTCTCTAGTGCAGTGTGGCTTTATTCTCGAAGGGATTAAGGGTTGGGTTTGGAAAGGAAGATTGTAACCATGTAGGTACCAAAATCCCTGCAGAATAAGGCATGCTCCTTTCACTCTCAGTGACTCCTGGGACAATGATCCAAGACTGGCAGAGACAGCATCACATCTACAAAGCAGGATCTGGGGACTCTCTCCTCACTCACCCCTGTGTCCATCTAACCACGATGATTCCATTTCTAGGGCTTGCTTAAGATGTAGAGTGCTCAGCTAAGGAGAATATGACCGTCTGTTTCAGTGGGTAGCAAATTTTTCCTTAAAGGATTACAGTGAATACCTTCGTCTTTTCAGTCCCTCAGGTCTTTGTCTCCATTGTAGCTCAAAAGAAACCATAGACAATACGTCAGGAAGGAGATTAGCTGTGTTCCAGTAAAATTTTATTTGTGAAAACAGATAGTCTAACTGATTTTTCTTCTTCACTTAAATTGAGGAGGTTATAGTCCTCCTGGCTTGGAAGTTTCATCCCAATTAGTTCACCTTGGGAGGAATTAATCATGTAATGTTACCAGCACTTCATGCCGTTGAGAAACATATTTAAGTTAATGGTATCATTTGTTCTTTACAACACTCTTGTGAGACGGTGGTTGCTGTCTCTGTTTTTTGATAAGACACTTTTCTTTTTAACTTTTTATTCATTCAGTCTCTGTGAAAAGATGAATTTAGAAAAATGGAGTTGAGTATAGTGGATGGAGTTAAGGCTAGTGGCTTAAAACACAGAGAAATTCACCCCCCATCTCCAGCTACCCAAATCCTGTGATGGGTTATAAGGGTCACCTTCTAACTATGAGGCTGATGAGAAGTAAGATGCCAGGGGTGGGATTGGCTGCTGGAACCATGGGCAATGTAGCTGGCTGTGCATCAGGTTTCTGGGAGAAGGCAGTCAAAGTATGAATTCCTCTGTTCAGGAATTCTGATTTGGTAGGACTGGGCTGGGCCTGCAGGTTTGTTTATCTGACATTCTCCTTTGGTGATTCCAAAGCGGCCATCCTGTTGTCTGTTCTCGCCCTGCCAGCCTGGAGTGCTGGGCTTGATGTTAGAGATCCTCAGTTCAAAAGCTAACTCGGCTGCGTGATTCCTAAGCTCTAAAAAGGAAAAAAAAGAAAAAGAAAAAGAAAGCCACACATGTTCTGGGATCCAGTGAACTTCAGCTTCATCCCTTCCTGCTGGAAAGAATTCATTGTAATTGTGATTCCAAGGTAGCATGCTGGTAGAAGTGAAAGTGTCCCCTAAATGTCAGTAGGAAGCTAATAGTTTAAAATACGATGTTTTAAAAACCCATAAATTGCAGAATTTTTTTTTTACTCAGAATGGAAATACATTAGGATATAAAGGGTTAGCTTCTTTTCCCTACTGCTCCAAGTGGAGGCGTTTGCTAGTGTATCACTAGCACTGTCCTGCGGGGACGTCCTGGAAGCACAGCTTTTTGCTTCCCCTTGTTGCTCTCTGTAGAGGAAGAGGTTGCATCAGTCAGCCATGCTTTCAGGACCAAATGTAAGAAATATTCTGGCAACAAGACCGGATATCTCGGAGGGAGGACATAGTTCAAGTGGTAGAGAGCATGCTTGACATATACAAGGTCCTGGGTTCAGTCCCCAGTACCTCCTCTAAAAATAAATAGATAAGTAAACCTAATCCCCCCCAATTAAATAAATAAAAAGTAAAAAAGAATTTTTAAAAATACACAATAAAATCTTTTTAAAAAAGACTAAACACCTCAATGTGGCGTGTAGAGCTTCCACATCTACAGAATGCTTGCATTATATCAACATATCCTCAGGGAAACTTCAAATAATACTGGAGTTCCCTGAATAGGCTTTCCTACCAGATAGAAAATGTTGAGGACACCCAAGAGGAGGATTTTGGTTTAAACCATTTCTCACTTTAAATGTAAAAATTGTGTTCTGGTTTATGACCTTCATCTCTTTTTGAGTTCAGTTATCCTGAATTGATTTGTCCTTGTTGGTCCTGGATAAACTGATAAAAATCAAGGCTCAGAATCACCCGGAAGCACCTCTTCTTAGCACTTCTCATAATTTGAATCAATTACATGTGTAATAATGTACGTTACGTCTCCCTGTCCTTCTGCAGAATAAGCTTCAAGGGGGTGGGGAACTCCAGGTATCTCCTTTGTTAATCGCTCTCACACACGCACCAAGCACAGTGTTTGGCATATAATGAACGTCTGATAAATAATTACGCCATGAATGAAGGAGGCAAGGTCTACACTCTTTAGCAGGAATGAAAGCAACTGTGAGCTTGAGCCACACAGCCTGACTCGACTGAGGCATTGAAAGAGGTTGAGGAAAAGCAGCAGACCTGTGGGGTTAAGACACACAGGCTGGCTACCTGGATCAGGTGAGTTTCAAAACTTTCCTAAATTGAGTATATGTTAGATGGCATCCTTAAAATGTCAGGGTAACTATAAGGTTGTTACAAGATTGTTTGCCTTGAGGACCTTCCTGGATTCCAGGTAGCATACTTTAACAGTTACCAACTTTCCTTCCTCATTAATGTCAAAATAAATTTGTTTTCTGGTGTACAGTCCTGTTTACCAGTTTGTTCAACTCTAGAGAGCATCTTTTTATGAGTTACTTTCCCCTTTAGAACATTGTACATATAGCCACCAATGGCCCTGGGTAGTCACTGAAAAATCCAAAAGTTAAAACACATTCTCCATAAAATGCTTTAATTTATTCCCAACAAGTAGAAATGAGTTAGGAAGACAGCACATAAACAACGTAGCATTTAATTGTTACATCAATAACAGTTAGTCAGCCTAGCTATTCGCTGGGGTATTTCTTTCTGAACTGTAAAGTAGCTCGAACACCAGTGAATTAAACACGGGCAGCTAGTTCAGCATCAATGAAACACTTTCATAAATGCTTTTTCTTCTGCTAAATCCTGTTTAACAGCCCAGTGTATCTCCCCAGGCAAGACAATTAGTATCTGTGTAGCTAAGTGCACTCCTAGAACGTGGACCAGTTTCCCTGGCACCACCTTCTACTTGTCAGCCTTCAAATATTGCCTGAAAGATCACATATTTATTACAGCAATCTTAAAATTAAGGGCGGTGGCATCTTAAGAAATACTTCCCTTTGCTTTACCCTAGACCGACGGACTGACTGAAAGGCACCTGTGTGTTCTCAGCAGGTCAGTACCCAGAAACAGCTGGTTGAGGGGAGAAGTCTTGTCCTGTTGTTCTGCTCAGACGTCGAGCCAGATAATAATTAAGCCGGGGCCTGAGTTTTGATCTGTAGAGATGTTAATTTGCCACGATAAATCACTGTGGAGTTTCCCTGGATGCGGGACCAGGATATCCATTCTCCTTCTGGATGAGACATTAATTCAATTTAAGTTGAAATGTTAAAGCTTGGTTTGAAGTTTTACCTAAGGAAAAATGTAGTCTTACAAGGTTCCAAGTTATGCAGGAGAGGACTCTGAGCCTTTTACTGAACAGTTTCACGCTAAGACTGTGCAAAATTTAATTATTTTCATGGTAGTTCTTTTCCATAGCTCTTTGTGCAAATTTCATTACACGACAGCTCTCCCCCCCCCAACCCCCAAAACATAACATACTGGAGGTTTGGATTAAATATAGAATATTTGGCTCATCTGCCAAGAATACAGGAGATTTTACTTCCCAGGTGAACTGAGGTCATTTTGTAGGGACTGGGGCCGTTGTAAGGCTTTGGAAGAAACATTTACAAGCAAAACATTGGCAGAGTTTTCATTTTATTTAATGACCTGCTTCCTACCACTGATCTTGGCACCCTGTGTGGTGATTTGCAATCAATTAATCATACAGAACGTTGTAACACTGCAATAAAGGCCCTGTGCTCTGCGTCTCATAAACCCACCAGCAACAAAAAACACGAGTTGCATGCTCAGAGACCACTCCATGCAAAACTCCAAAGGAGCAGGTGATTTTAATATTCTGTTTTCTAATGTGTCCTTGGAAGCCTCAGTCCTTTCTTGTACGTTCTGAGCTTTGATGTTTCTCTTTCTCAAAGATGGTTTGGGCTGTCATATAGGAGTCTGTGAATGTTTATCTCATTCAGTTTAGATACCAGTCATCTAGGTGGGAGGGCTTCTGGATTCTTCGGAATTACTGAAACAATTACCATGGTTTGGGTTTTTTTCCCCCTGAATTCAGGGCAATCGTGCTGAAGTGCAGTCAGCCTTATTTGGGGGAGTCTTTGTAGGAATGATTCCGAAAGGAAGCGTGTTTCCATCCTGGCACTGACATTTGCTAGAGGCAGATGGCAGAAGATGGGATGGTGTGATACTAGAAGTCAAGGAGGAAGAGGCTTCATGTACTTGGCTTTGCCAAACGCTTCTAGAATCTGTGTGTTTAGGATCTTAGGTTTGTATTCTTGTCATCTCAGATGTACCCTTGCAGTTAACTGTTCAGCTCTGCTGGATTTCTTTTTCTTATTTTAGCATAGTAAATATGGAGGTATTAAATATTCTTAAAATTATATAAGCCTAAACTCTTGGATATGTGTAGATTGTGTTTTCTATACTTGTTTCCATATGGTTCTGTTTTGAGGATGTTCTTATAACAAATATAGAAGCTTAAATGTATATTCCATCTGATTAAGATTGTACCTTTTAAGAAACTAAAGGTTTTCAGAGCTGTGTTGTTACTTCCAGTGAGTAGGTTACACTTCTGACTCTTGATGGATTTATTCCTACCGAAAAAAGCTGTCCTGGTTTTAATTCCTTGTGAATTTATCCAGGTTGGCATGATAGATGATACCCAAAGCAGAGCTCATCCTGTATTTTTGGATGCTTCATTCTTCTGTTTAGCATGAGCTCTAAAATATACTCAAACAGTTTCGCATATGCAAACTACTTTTCACTGGCACAGAAACTGGAAGGAGAAGACAGTGAACGCTTGGGCCAAAATGTGATGGTCTGTTAGTCAGCACGTAGTGGTGAGGGCGTGTTTTGCCTTTGGGCTCCGGTGTGGGGTAGTGCGGTTACCCCCTGAGGACTGTGGGCTGGGCCCCCTCCCCTTTGTAAGGAGCGGCAACACGGCAAGGGCGGGGGGGGGGGGCGTGTTTGGCCGCCTTTAAGGGTATCCACTCAACTACCTGCGAAGATTTTTTTTTAAGTTTTAGTTATTTTATGCACTGAACAAGCAGCCTGAGGTAAAGCATCAGGAAGGATCAGGTACTACGTTTGTCTTTCATGGGCTCCCTTGGCTCTGAGCTGGGTGTGAATTGATTACCTTAATGAACGTGGGGACAAAAGCCTAAATCTTCACTGTGTGAGCCTGGAAGCTAACAAAGTACTGGGAAAACTCACGTTAAAGTGATCCTACTCAAAGAAGTTACTGCTTCTGGTAAGAATGTGGAAGAGTTTTAACAAATTAAAATATTTCCTCTTCAAATAAGGATAAAGAAATTTTGATATGTAGATATGGTAGATATAGTTTTAGAGATGATTATTTTGTTTTTTTAGACTCTTGGCTAACTTTGAGGATGTGCAGTTTGGGAAATTTTCAGAAAATGTATTTCATGATAGGCTTGATTGAATGACTGATTCAACACTGACCCAGAAAAAAAAACAAAACAAAACACGAGGGTGGAAACATGTCTAACAATGTCATTTTTGACCAAAATGATCAAGGCAAGATAGATGTTCTTGTGAGGAAAGTAATCAATGCAGTATTTCCCTGTCATTTAAAGGTGAAAAGAATCTACTTTCTTCCCTCTCCTAAACCAAATTTCAGTAAAAAGACTAAAATGATGCTTTTCCAGCGTCATGAACTGTAAGTGCATTTCCTGGTGCTTTACTTCTAAGGGAGGGATTTGAATGAATGAATAAATGAATGGATTCACCGATGAACGCATGAACACGTGAATGCACTTGGTTATGCTGGGACAGTGGAGATGGCTGCCGAGCACGGGGGTTGAGCTCGAAGGCCTGGGAATTGCTCCTGGGTTCAGATTCCTGCCTCTGTCATTTACTGCCTGTGAACATTTAAGTGAGTGTTTAAACTTGCGGTGTCTCGGTTTCCTCATCTATAAAATTGGACTTCTGAGAGTGTCTACTTTGTAGGTAGTATGAGGATTTTACAAGACAAAATGTAAAATTCTGAAACCTTTGGAAGCGCTCGGTAGACACAGTTGTTGTCACTGTTACTGTTACATCTTGTGTTAAGAAAGGAGTCAATCGTCAGGAAGTGCATTCGGTCACTTGAGCCTCTGGGTTGCTTCCAAAATGGTTGCTCTGGGACCTGAAGGATGTATTATGTCTCATTTGAGTATTATCTAAATAGACACTTCTCAAAAAATGTTCCGCAGCACATGACAGAAAGTTCCCATAGTCAGATGTTATTGGGAAATGGTGGTTTGGGGACTACACAGCTTCTTCAAAACTTCCATTGTGCTCCTGTGTACTGTGAACCTCCGAACGTGGCACTTCCCAAACCGATTTAACCACAGCATCCTCTTCTGCAGCCCAGAATCTTGCAGGGCTTCTATTCCTTAAAATACACTGGAAAAAAACCACTGCTGTGAGTGGGTGTTGAAAGAAGCTCATTGTGTGTGGCACACCCTTCAAATGTATTTTTTCCTCCTGTAGGAACAATTGAAATCCAAATGACATACATATCCCAACATGATTTACCACGTGGGTTGTCTTTTGAAAACCAAATCCAACACAATAAGTTTATGATAGAGCTTTGCTTAGCCCCAGGCCAGCACTGGGGCCTGTGGACAAGGGTTCATGTCCAGTCCTCTTAGGGCTTTTTTTGGAGACCTTTCTTGGGCTTATTCAAGTGCACCGTGTGCTGAAGTCAGTCATCGCTGAAGCAGCACAGGAGCTGATGTGCTTGGGCTTGGAGGCCTGATCTGGCCTCTGATCTCACAGCCTCCACTCGTGCTGCTCCGGCCTTTCTCCCCCTGTGGTCCAGCCACGTGAGGTTCCTTCACTTATGTGAAAGCAGCCCCTCTGCTCCCCGCCCCCCCCCCCCCAGCGCCGCCTTCCGTTCATCTGTTTCCCCTGTCAGGAATCTCTTCTCCTCTGCCCTTTATTCCCAACCTGGTTAACTCTTACCTATCTTTCAAGACTTGACTCCAGCGTCACTTCTTCCAGGTGCTTATGCAGACCCTCCCGATCTGGGTTACGAGCTCTCCTTGTGATTTTACAGTGTCCAGTAGCTCCTTGCATTACTTTCCACCATATTTTGTCACTTGTTTTCCCTATTACCCATCTACTCTCCATCACCACAGGTTAATTTTGCTTATTCTAGGTTGGAATGGAATCAGATACAGTGTACCTTGATGTGCCCAGGTTTTCTTGCTCCGCATACTGTTTTTGAGATGCCTCCACACTGTGGCATGAATCTATAGTTGGTCCCCTTTCATGACTGAGGAATCTTGCGTTGATGAATTTACCCCAGTTACTTCCCAGTCTTCTGTGGATGGACACCTGGCTTATTTCTAGTCTTTGGCTCTTAGGAATAAAGCTGCTATAGACATTCTTGTCCAGGACTTTTTGTGAATTATGTTTTTGTTTCTCATGGCTAAATACCTAGGAATAGAATTCCTCCTGGAATAGATGCCTATTTAACTTTTAAGAAACTGAAACAGTTTTCAAAGTGCCTGTACAGACGGTAAACTTCCTGGGTGCTGAGACGAGATCATGTTCAACTCGGTTTCCCTGGCGTCCAACCCAGTGCAGGGCGCATACTAGGCCCTCAGTGTTTGTTGAAGAATGAATGGACAAGAAGCTCAGAACAGTTTTCATTCCAACACACCCTCTACTAACTGGAAAAAAAAATTAATGCTTTGTCCATCAAAGGGATGGAAACTTGACTGGCTAAATGTGGACTCTTTCCAAGCAGAAAAAAAAAAAACGGGGAAAAACAGCTCCCTTCTGCCCCTGCCCTTGGACCTACATGTGTAGGTGAAGCCAAGTATATAGACAACAAGGGACCATAGAAGGGTCCTGACCACCAGTAGCTGCCAGGCTTACCTCCTAAAGTTAAATCTCCCAATGTTCCCATTCAAGATGCTCCACGACCTACTCTTCCAACACACGTCCACCCCTCTTCTTGATGTGCACAAACTTGTATTTCCTCCAGAACCCGACATTCCCTTTGCTGACAGCATCTAGTGTTTTCTCCCCTTCGCAGTAGTGGGGAACTCCACCTGGGCCACCGCCACACAAAGCCACCTCTCCCTGTTGACATTCTGGCCAGCCAGGCTCCATTCAGATTCTTTCTGTGCTCTGAAGCCTGTCTTGGCCACCCTGTATGGAAACACTCTCTCCGAAGTGGTGTCCACCTGTGGACGGTGTGCATTCGTGGTTGGGCAGGTTATCCTGCCTTCTTTGTAGTTGTCTGTGGTGGCACCTTCCTATTCTGTGACGTAATAGGCTTTCGGAGGGCAGTGTGCTTAGGCCCTCGTGGCCTGGAAGGAGCTGGGGCTACTGGTCACTAGTCGAGTAGCTGAGGCTACTTGTTCTTTGCTCTTGGTGGCTGATTCAACTAAAGAGAAGTTAAATTATATGGTAATACTATGGCTCCTTCTTAAGAAGAGTTGTTTACAGAAGGACGAGATCTGTCTAAAACGAGGAGGATATATGCTAACTTGGGGATTTGTGTCACCAGGCAGATAATTAAAAGGAAATTAGCTTTCGTTGGGCTCCAGTGTTGGTTACAGGTCACCAACCTGTCGGGAAGCACAAATATTAACATTTAGAGTGGCTGCATGTGATGCTTGTATGCATAAGACAATTGAAGTTCACCTGCAGGAAGGGAGACCTCCAAGGGGAGAAGTGGTTTCTCTTGTGATGTATGTTCTCTCTTGATTGCTGTTTCGGTAATTTAAAGTCCTAATTTTGTCTCTCTTCTGCAAACGGCCTCCTTCTCTTATGGTACAATTTCTGAAAATATTTAAGTTTAATTTCCAGAAATGTAATATAGTCATCTTTACTATGATAGCAAACATAAATATGGAAAGAATGCTAAGTGTGTGAAAATCTCCACTGAACAAAAACAGTTTTCTATATATTATGTTGTACTTTTAAAATTAGAATCATTTTTGAGTGACATAAATTTGAGGCTGCAGTCAGAAAAGATATTTCAGGCTTTGGTTTCTTAGCAAATGCTACTTCAAAGAATTACAAAGTGGTTCTCGTTTTTAAAAAGAAGAAATTCTCTGTTCTGAAAACCGTACATACCAATTTCTTGGGACAGAAAAAGGCATCATTTTGAGTTCTCAATTTTGTGGTAGGTCAAGAGAAAAATACGCTCATTTGTATACCTTGAAAGAGTTGAGTGCCATTTTTTTTAAAGTCTGGTAATAACATAATTATTAAGAAGTAGGTAGAACTAATTAGCTTGGGTGTGTTTGAGCTAATTGCTTGCCTTTTTCTGGTTTAAACAGAAACACTGGATCTTGTATGCTGATGAATTTAAACAGCTGCTTTTCCCTCTGCTGAACCAGTAAGAAGTAAATGCAGCATTAAAATTCCTAGCTTGATTTCCTGCATTATTCACCTGGCAGAGAAGTGAATTCAATTCTTCTTTCAGCAAAATGAGAAGCATAACTCTTTCAATGTGGGTAGGGTCACAGCAGGCCATTTCCAGTTTTATTGCCATGGTATTTAGAAGTCCCTGGTCTCTCACATCCTTAAGAGGAATTCAATGCTATGAAAATACTGCCCTGTCCTTGTAGCTGGAGACCCACATGTCATTTAACCCAGGAAAATCTCAAAAAACCATGCCTACCTCTTAACAGGGACTGTGAGGTTGGGACATCTTAATTTGTTTTGATGTAAAATTTGAGCTTGATGTATTTCTTGCCTACCTGAATGTGTGGACAGTTTCAAACATGTACAACATTAAGCAGAGGAGTGTGAGAGCCACTCATGTACCATCGCTCAGCGTCAGAAACGTTCCCTCTAGATTCCTAGCTGTCCCCTCAACCACACACACCCTGCATTATTTTGAAGCAAATTCTGAAAATCATATGTAAACATTTATTGATATATAACATTTCAGTATATGTCTCTAAAAGATAAGGCTCTCTTTTTAAAACTATTATCACACCTAGGAAAAAATTACCAAAAATTCCATAATATCAACATATAGTCAGTGTTTAAATTTCCAGTTGTTTTATAACTGTAGCACGTGTGTCCTTTTTCTAGTTTTTTTTTTTTGACTCAGGATGCAAATAAAGACCACATGTTGCAGTTATTGCTGTGTATTTTAATGCATTTGTAACATAAAAGTTTTAATTATGAAAATTTTCAAACTTACAAAAAAGCATAGAAAATACGTTATCAGGCGTGCATTTAACGGAAGTTAACCTTTTACCATATATGCTTCAGAGATCTCTCTGCCCTTTTTTTTTTTAAAGAAATATTAGCTATAAAATCCCTCCCCCTTATCTTTCTCTTTCTTTCCTATTCAGAATTAATCAATTTCCTGTAATTGGTGTATATCATTTCCGTAGTATGTTTTTATGCCATTTAAACATTTATGTATCCGTAAACAATATATCATATGTTTGTTTTGTTTAACAAGCAAAAAATACATTGTTTATCATTGATGGATACATACATAGGTAGTGAAAAACAACAAAAAAAGATATATTGTTTATGGACACATATAATGTAGTGATATTATAGACTAGCCTGCCCTTCCCTCTCTCCCCCCCATACATTTGTGTGTGTGTGTGTGTATTTGCAACTTATTTTTTTCATGCAACATGCATATTCATACATGTAGAACAGTTAATTTTTAAACTACTGTATACTATTTAATTAGTAAACAAACAGCATATTCATTATCCTACTAATGAGTAATTAGGATGTTTCTAAATTTGTTTCTATTACAAATGATTCTCAGTATCATCCTTTTATGCACATTTCCTTGTGCACATCAATGAGAATTTATTTAGATTATAAACACCTAGAAGTGGCAGGGATGTCTTTGGTTTCCCTGGGTACTACTGATTTCTCTGTAAAATTGTCATGTGACTCTCAGCAGCAATATATGAGTTCCAGTTTCTCCAGATTCTCCCTGATACCTACTATTGTTAGGCTTCTAGAGTTTGCTGATATCGTGGATATGGAATGGGTAACTCATTCTTTCAATTCTTTTCAATTCTTTCAGGGAGCTTTGGCACGTTATTTATATTTATTCGCTTTTTGGGTTTTTTTCTTCTCTGAAGTGCCTGTTCATAAAGGTTTGTTCTAACACCAGTCTATTGGAATTTCAAAAGTATCCAATCTTAATTATGCAGACACATTACTTCTTTTTGAATGGGCTCAATATATTTTGTACTTTGAGTAGTTTTCCAAGGAATCATATTTACAGTTATATGTGGATATTTTAAGATTGGAAAGGACATTTGTGAGAGCTGAGCTCTTTCAAGGTGGAGAAAAATCAACTCTATGTACACAAGCTACTAAAAATAATGTTATTGACTGTTCTGTTCTATCCTACTGAAATTTTAACCATCTGCCTTATTTTTTCAGTATTCTCAATTTTTTTTCCCACCTCCTGTGTTTTCTTCCCAAGTTCCTCTACTTCTCTCAACAATATTGATCAATATTATTTTACATATACTCAACACATTCCAAAATCCACCAGCTTCATTTTCCTTTCTGGAAACATCCCTTTCAGAATCCTCTGTCCTCTTGTTCTAATACGCCCTTGTTGCATCCAGGCCTGCAGGGCGGCTGTCTCCTGGGACATCTCTTCACGCCTCTCCTGTGTTGGGTCCTGTGTCTTCAGCCCCATCCTTCCTCTTCTGTGGTATCTTCCTTTACTTAATGGAGCATATCTCTGAACTTTCCTAAGAAAAGGTATAATGAAAGCACATTTTTTCCCAAGTTAGTTAAAATGTCTTTTTCATTTCACGTATTCATTTTTGCTACTTTTACACTTGGTTTTTTATAACATATCTGGGCTTAGAATCCTAGGTCAAAATTATTTTCCTTCAGAATTCTGAAGGGTTTGATTCTTCCCCTTCCCTGCGTTGCTGTTGAGATGTCTGATGCTGTTCTGATTTTAATCCTATGTTTGTGACCTGCTCTTGCTTTTTGGAAACCTTTAGAATTGTCCGTTTACTCCTTCTTGGATGAATTCGATTACATGCCTTAGTGTGGCCTTTTGTTAAAAATCATTTTTACTAATTATTCATTAGTCTCTTTCAATCTAGAAATGTGTTTCCTTTCATCCTGAGATATTTTCTTCTTTAAAATAAATTGCTTCTTTTCAGTTTTATTTCACTAGAACTGTTTCCAGTTATAAATTGGACACCTTGGATCCTCTGGTTTTTCTGTTTTTTTTTTTTTTTTCCTTTTATTTCCATTTCTTCATGTTTTTGTTCTACTTTCTGGGAGATTTTCTTGTCCTTAACCTCCTACTATTCTACTGATTTTTTTTTTTAAATCAGCCAACATATATTTAATTTTTAAGAGATTTCCCTTATTCTCTTATCGCTCCTACTTTGTGGAATCTTGTGTGGTGGCTGAAATGTCTATTAAATATATCTTTGAAGATATTATGGTTTGTGATGTTTTCTTCAGCTTCCTGTGTTTCTCTTGTGTTCTGTTTTCAGGTTAGGTTTATCTCCATGTTTGTTCTAGGCGCTCTCCTTCCTAGTCATGCTGTACCTGCCATTGTGGCTTGGTGTGAAGATTGACTTTAATGTTTGACTGAAGGTCAAATAACGATAGGCTTAAAGATAGAAGCCCTATCATGCAGTTCTATCTTGACTACATTTTCAGTTTGAGGCTGCTGAGAAGACAAGAAATGAAATTTTAAGGTACTTTCTAAACATAAGAATTTCAGGGGGAGGTACCAAGATGGCGGAGTAGAGAGACTCACAGCTCGCCCTGTCCCACAAATACATCGAGAATTACACCTACAATCCTACTGAATCGCAAAGAACACCTGCTGAACTCTGGCAGAGTGTCTCTTGCTTCGAAATACAGGAGAATTCTCACAAAATCTGATAAACAACACATACATCCTGTATAGCACAGGGAACTATATTCAATATCTTGTAGTAACTCATGGTGAAAAAAATATGAAAACGAATATATTATATGTACAACTGAAGCATTATGCTGTACACCAGAAATTGACACAATATTGTAAACTGACTATACTTCAATAAAAATATATATACAAAAAAAAAAAAAGAATTTCAAATTGGCGATTCCCACAACTCTAATTAGAGAGAATTTTTGAATGACGTATTCACTAGTTCATTTGACAGTATCTATTGATACCTACTATTATTATGAACTGAAGTTGACTTTGATGTTGCTGGACTAGATGTGCTACTTTTAGTTCCTAATTCTTAAAAAAAAAATCACTTTTTAGCTTTATGTAAACTCAAAAGGCTAAAGAATAGGAAACTAAATTCCAAAAGAACCTTATCAATTCATTTTGGCCAAGGACAAATACACCTAGGGTATAAAATGAGATCTTTTCTGAATTACATTTCACTTAGGATATGTTAGCCTTTCTAGGCAAAAGCAAAGACCATACCTGAATCTGTATCATTTTTATGGATAGCTATAAACTCAAATGAACCTCATCTATTTTATGGAATAGGTTCATTGAATTGTGTATCTTTCTAAATAGACACGAACCCATACACAGCATTTGCCAATGACTTGTCATACAGTCACATTAAACTTGATATAAACACACTCGGCGTCCAGAAGAGGCATCTGATTTATTGCCGCAATGTTCTGTTTATATCAAACATACAAAAGCTTGGCTATTGGAATAATAGAGAAACCTTTAGAATTTTATATTCCAAATATATGGAAGACTATGGACTTTTAAAAAACTTATCATAGAATGTTTTAAACATATATACAAAAGTAGAGAGAATGATTTGATGACCTCCCAGCTTTAACGATTACCAGCACACAGCCAACCCTGGTTCATCAGTGCCTTTTCTTCTCTCCTCTCATGTCAGGCTTTCTTAAAGCAGATCCAGAACATCCCATCATTTCATCCAAAAATACTCCAGTATCTTTCTCTAAAAGATGCGCACTCTTTTTTATTTTTTTTTACATCACCACAGTATCATTTTTATACCTTGGATACCTTAACAATTTTTACTTAAAATCATACTGTCAGTACTTGCATTTCTTTGATTGTCTCAATATTTTCCCTTGGTTTGTTCAAAATGGGATCCAAATAATTTGATATATTGCATTTGGTTTGTATCTCTTAAAAGTCTCCTTTAATCTAAGGTTCCCTTGCCTTAAAAAAAATCTTACAAAAGATTTATAAATCTTGAAAAGACTGGGTTGTTTATGTGCTGAAAAGATATTTTTTCTGAAAAAATTATATTTTTCTTTTGAAAAATTTTCTGCGTTCTAGATTTTGCTGATTGCATCCATATGGTGTCATTTAACATAATCTTCTCTGGCTGTATTTCCTGTCAACTTGGGAATAGGTATTTGATGTTTGACTAGATACAGGCTTTATTTTTTGACATGAAAAATCTTCATAGATAGGGTTGTCTATTTCCTAAATAATATTAATGTTGTATATTTCCTGTGCATCCCATCAGGAGGCTTGCCATATCTGTTTCTCTTTTTGTGATATTAAGATTGATCCATGGATTCAGATGTTGTCAGCTTGATTCATCCATTATAAAGTTTGGGGGATGGTGGGTGTAGCTCTGTGGTAGAGCACGTGCTTGGCATGCATGAGGTCCTAGGTTCAATCCCCTCCCTCCAAAAAGTTCCCCATCAACTTTTCTCCTAATGGTGTTAGCAGCTATTGATGGTGATTACCCAAGTCCACTCTAGACATTATATACAGGGTTAAAAGCTTCTGACTTTGGAAAACCTCACCCATTTCCAGCTTCCCACCCCTGATTTATTCTGGCACCTTGGTCATTTACTGTCTGTCTTTCTAAGTCTACCAGAGATTGAGCATCGCTAGTGCACCCTTCCCCAGAGTGTGTTGCATAGAACATGACACTGCAAAGTACACTGTGAGAAAAATCTCCCCGAGTCTGGGGTTGTCCGCATAGAGTTTTTCCCTCTCAGAGGTTTATAGTGCAGGCGAGCCTGTTAAAGTTCTGAGGAATCTGCTAATAAAAAAACTTGATTAACCCAGAGTTTCATCAACTTGCTTGACCACGGTATTCTTTTATCATCAATACCTAGTAGTATCCTGTTCAGAGAAACACACTTCAAAATGCATCCCAAAGAAGAGAGGAAGGTGGCGGCACTCGCCCCGTCCTCCCGTGGGGCTTGCTGATACTGAGATCATGACTCCTTAACACGGGACTCTTCAGGGGAGAAAGAGTGTGAGAGCAAATCCGAGTTCAGACACCAGAGAGAACTGGCGTATCGTAACACATCTTGTGTTTGATTAATGACTAATGATCATAACACATCTTGTGTTAATATAATCATATCGTCATTGTACTGATTGCTTCAATTGCTGTGTTCCTTGTCATCATTACCTACGTAACCAACACAGATTATTTCCAATATGTTAATTACTAGTAAGAATATAAAGTCCAACTTTATTTTCTCTAACAGTCCCAACCTAAAAAGAAAAACTGTAAGTTTGGTTTCTTACATTACAAGTGTACACATGTACATCACGCATGCGTGTGTGCGTGCACACACACCCCTCCCCGCCCCAGAGCACACTTCAGGTCTTTTATTTCAGGTGCAGTATTGGTACATGAGGGGTAATAAAGGGAATCATCACACTGAGATTGTTGGCTTCAGATATCAACTCCAGATTGGTTTTTATGCCAGAGGCTCACTTTGTGGCTCACAATGGGAAGTGCAGTTGAGCAAAATTAGCGAGAGAGACCAATTTTCCTTTGCTCGGAGGACACCTTGAGCTTTGTGCAATAAATGTTTTCCATTAGAAGGAAAATGCTGTGCATTAAAGTTCCTGAGAAAAAAACCCAGTGATTGCCAGTAATGCCATCAGGAAACAATTTTGTAAATGTTTCACAGTATAAGCATGAATCAATCATTAAATAGGGCATACAAGTTATTTTGCAGACTTGGAACATTAATGACAATTTCTTTGGAGGTGGTGTTATTCTAGGAAAGTGTGAAGTTTGATTTCAGGAACATGCACAAGGGATACAGGAACAAGAAGTCTAAGTCAGAACACTTCGTTAAAATAAAGAAGAGCAGAGCCAAGACCCAGGAGACATGGAGCTCTGTTTTGTGAGGTTTGTTGGGGAGAATGGAATAGGATAAGACAGGAGGAGGGCTGAACAAGGCATCATCAGTGATTCCAACAGTAGACTCACTGTACTTTCTGTAGCTCTGCATTGCTGGCCGTTGGGGAGTGCTGAGCTGCTTTCAGACCTGGACAATGTTCAGACCTAGACAGCTAATGTTTATGATGGGAGTTCTTCTGGTGCTTTTAAATGGAAACAAAGCTTTTCTTTAAAAATTACCATGGCTTTAAAATGCTTTTCTATTCCAGAAAATCCAGAAGAAGGCAAAGACTAGATGAGTTAAATATGTAAAACTCTAGACACCTCTGTTCTTTACAACAAATGACTCTTAAGTTTGCTGTTCATAGAAGAGGAGACCAAGTTCAGATTTTGACCATTATTTGACTATGGCCGTTATTTGCACTAATTAAGTAACTTTCCAAATACTGTGCTTTAAGGACTGGGTGGGCTCAACTCAAATACATGTTTTTGGGAAGACAGAAAGTAGAAGGGTGGAACCTATGTCTGGAAATTACCCTAAAAACATTATTTTTAAAGTCAACCTAAGGTAGTAAATTTGCATTCCTTGGGCGTAGAGCACTTGAAAAAAATGTTTCCGTTTCTTGCACCCCTAGAATATTATTTGGTGCATTACTGCATTACTGAGCCAAAACACAGATGCAAAAATTCTCCTACAGTGTAAGAAGTTTAAGAGGCCTGAATGATGATTTCAGTTGGATCCTTCATGAACTGAAGCCCAGAGAGGGCAAATGACTTGCCCAAGTTTACATTTTATCTTGCAGTTTGAAAAATTTCATTCATATCTCACTTTTGGGGACACTTTGTTCACTCTTCATATGACACATGGTTGCATTTTATACCTTGAGTTTACAGTCTGGTCTTGAAAGTAACCAATTGTCCCATTGGCTCAAAAGCATGACCATGATGCTGAGCGGATGGAGGGGGCCCATGTTCCTTCCTGCCCTTCAGGAGCTGATCGCTGTGGTTGTATCATCCCAGATCCCGCATCCTCTTCTCTGATTGTTTGAAATTCCAAGAGCCGGTGCGCACAGTGTGAAAACGATAAATGCAAATCTCAACCATCAGGTTGCAGTGAAGGGCTAGAAATGGGGGGATTAGGGGGCTGTCTCTGGGTATCAGTGCCCCATGCAGCCTGTGGCCTGGGAATTCTCTGCCCCGTGTCCACAAGACAAATGCAGACACTTAGAATTTTTAGAAACTTCGTTAGAAGACTGACTTAGACTCTACAGTGCATCTAAAGAAATTTCCTGTGAAGGATGAAGTTTTAGGCTGTGAATAAAAGTTCAGCTAAATAGGAAAAAAAAAAAAAAAAAAAAAACCCTGCACCAAGATTCTGCTTCTCCACTTGGTTTAACTAGGCTTTTATGTGTTTCTGCTCATTCGTCCTTGTTTAAAGGTCAATAATGTTCATTCTGTTAAGTTTCCAGAGGGATGGTAAGGATCAAATTATTTCTTCTATGTCAACTAAGAGGGACAGTTGTGTTGAGACACTGGATTAAAAGGTTCTTTGTAGTCTGAAGTTTTGTTTCTTTATAATAGCACTTGGTTTTTAGTTGACCAAATTATGATTGTATTAATATTTCTTTGCTTATTAAAAAAAGAAGTATTCTCTTTTTATGTCCAGTAATTTACAACCATTTCGATCACAAATAAAAGTAGATGATTCATTTTACTCCCCAAGAATTCTGCTTTCTGAATCAGTGAGGTTTTATTTGAACAAATGTGTTTTCAGTTGAGTGTTCTCTACGATGGTCATACTCTCTAGGGTAAAAAGTGTGGAAAAAGGTGGGTGACCTTGAGAAATACACAATTGCTGTGCTGGAGTTCTTTCAGGGTTGAAATGGAGCAATAAAATCAGAAATCACAAGACGGTTTCTAATTTCAAAGCCAGACAGTCTGACCTCGCCTAAATAGTTCAGGTACAAACCAAGAAGGAACACGGAGAAGGAAATTGAGTTCCCCTCCAGGTGACACGCAGCCACAGCAACCTCCATTAATACATCTGGGGTTTCAGCCTCGGCCGTTCCTTCACTTTTGGGTCTAAGAGATATTTTTCTCCTGTATTTTTATTCTTATTTGAAGAAGTTCTGATGAAGCCTCTCTCTATATCCTCTTATACTCACACATAAATTAAAAATCCCCCCCCCCATGTTCATTCTTGGTTCTCTGTCCTCCTCAACTACAGCCTACAGTTTAAGACAAGAGAATGCTTTCTGCTGTGTATCGGGTTCTTCGGCTTTTTGAACAAGTCTTTGCTAGGAACCATTAAGGGGGCTTCCCCAACACCTAGCCTCACCAGTGTTTTGGATTCTTTGCTACATGTTTCATACCCAGGGGAAGGAAACTTACATGGATTAAGGGCTTCCATTGTGCCTGGCATTGTCACCAGCAGTTACCTCCCAGCCGCCGCATTCGATGGATGCTTGTCCATCCTCCATGCAGTGTCTCTTGCGCCCTGGTTGGACCTTCTGCTGACGAGGAGGCGGCACTGTGGTTGGCGGCTTGGGTGAACCATTCTCCAATCCGTTAGTATCTGCTAGATGGAAATTTTGAGGTGTGCTTCTGTTTTTCAGGTTGTATAATATTAAACATCAGTAGTAGTTTGGGAATATTTATTCTTAGAGGTGGAACGGTTTTATTCTAATGCCTGGGAAAAGGAGTTGAAAGTGTGAAAATGTGTGATAACCACAGACAGGCAAAGGACAGAGGACATTCTAGGTTGATTTATTTTACCGCGATAGTGAAATCATTGCCTGGGGGTTTTGGGGTTTACCTGATTCAATGAGGGAGTTTCCTAATTTTATAGTAATTACCATGTCAGTTGGGAGGAGCTCAGAATGTCTTTTTCTCTCTCTTTTTTGTAAGTGACTCTTTAAAATGTGGTCCTTAGGAAGGAGGATAACTGTTAAACATCCAGGGTCTCTTAATTCAGCAAAGATGGTCAAGCCATTTCCAGCACAAGGAGAAATGGGGATCATGAGAATCTTGAGCAGATGGGCAAATGGCAATGGCCCTCTGAGTTCAAACCTAGACTCCTTCCTGGCTGTGTGATGGGCAAAAGTGTAACTGGCCTGAGCCTCGGTTTCCCAACCTGTACTTTGTGAGTTACAGTATTTTGAGGCTTAGAGAGACGATGACTGTAGAAGACCTGGAACACTCTATACGTGGTGGTACTTAGAGGCATCTTCCAGAGTTATGTTTCTAGTATCAGAGTGAGTTCCCGGTATTTGAGGTACAGGATTTGGAATGAGGGTCAGGAGAATCATCACCCCAGTGTCAATGGATATCTGAGGTGTCTGAGATGGCCTAAACCTTTGAGCAAAGCTGTGGAGTGCAGCACCCCCTCCCCCTACTCTCTCTTCCTCCAAGTGTCCTCTCAGCTTCTCAGGCGAGGCACAGGTCAGCCCCTCCCGGTGACTGGTGTCTACTCCCTGTGGAGGCAGTGGTGGAAGGAAGAATAGTGGGGAAGCCACGTCCCTGAAGGTGGAGCCTTGTGAGGACTTTGGGCTCTTCATTCCTGCCAGGCTTTGCTACCTGCCTCCCTAATAACTGAAGAGCCTTGTCAGGAGGGTCAGAGTTACAAGTGTTTTTGTCATCAGCATGCCAGCTGTTCTGTGTATCCATCTAAATGATAGAGGCTTTGAATAAAATGTGGCCAGGATTATAATGGCCTCTTGTTAATGACTGAAAGAAAGAGCAGGTGGCCCTCAGGGCTCTCCATCTTCCCACCTGGGTATCCACATGTCCTCTGCTTCCTGCTCCAGCTGAAGCTGGTTGTTTGTAACTTTGCCACAGAGCCAAGCTTCAGGGATGGTGGTCCACGGAACAACGTGGAGAACGTGGTCTGCAGCAGGAACCTTGCTTTTCCCCCAAATCACAAGCCACCTTTGCCTTCCCTTTAAACCATGTATTAGAAGGTTTTTACCAGAAAAGAAGAAAACAGACTATGCCCTGCTGTTGCTAGGTAACCAGAAAAAAAACAAAAAAAAAAACAAAGCCAGTCAGTTGATACTGGAACGGTTTCCCCCCGGAACCTGGCTACTCTTGCAAAATGATTCATGTGGTGTTAACAGATTTGTATACTGATGGGGCTGGAGGGTCTCCAGCCTTCATCTCCTTTCTCCTGGCCCCTTACTGCCCATCAGTAAAACTCCAGGTACATTATCTGAGTCTTCAGGTCAGTTCTTGACTTTGAGATATTCTGAGGGAGGATGCTGTGCAGATGCAAATGCAGCTGATTGCACAGAGCTAGGGGAGATACTGTATTTCTCAGACGTGGAACCACCTTTAAAACTAACTGGGCACCCCTTTCTCAGCAGTCCCAGTGTTCTAACAGCCCACAACTGGTGACGTCTTTATTCATTTGATGTTTCCCTGGGAGTATTTTGTAAAGTTTATCTTTAGCCATAGGAGACATTTGTACACATAACCGAACATTGTAATATTTTTGATTAAGGCATTAGGTATGCATTTTGTTCCTTCCTCACTGGACTCTGTCATTCTCTCTGCGGCTGGCTCTATGGCCGTGGCATTTCCCAGCCTTAGGGGGGTCTGCCTGAGTGTCACCTGCCTTGTGGGTCTCAAGCTGACTCTTCTGTGACCTGTGCTGTCTTGTCTTTTGCAGATTTGGACATCTCTCAGACTGAATACCCACCCCTTAGCGACTCCAATCCACACGGCCCTCAGCTGCAGACATTTATAGCAGAAGCAAAGCTCAGTCTACAGAGAGTGACCAGCCCAGATGGGGAATCTGGAGATGGAGCAGAAGAAAATATTGTTTACCTCTAACTGTGTTGTTATGTTTCCAAACAAAACAAAACACTGGTGTTTTCAGGAGAAATTTCTTTTTCCTTTTCCTGATGTGTGTGTGACTGCGTCCACATTGCTTTAGGAGTAATATTTAACGTTTCGTGCAAGTTCATTTGGGGGCATGAGTCTAATAATTAAATTATTGAAAGCAGCTGTTTGTAATGATCATTCACTTACCACACCTAATTTCAGATTTCTGGAGGAGAAATTAACTTAAGTAAGCAAAAATATTTTCCAAGTTGTTAGGACCCTAAGTTTCCATGTTATATTTTCTACTGGATCATCTGCTTTTCAAAGTGTCCTTTAAAATCTTGACGAAGCAGTTCGGACAGAAAGAGTGACATTCATGTTGGGCAAACTTTCGCCATCATAGCAGCTAATTAAGGAGAGTGACTTCAGTGCTCTCAGACATCGAAGGGGTCACACCTGGTGGTGATCTGTTACAGTCACCATGCAACCAAGGTGTCCAGTCTGGACATCTGCCCTGACCGGGCAGCCACTCTGCTGTGGACACAGTCTGGACTCAGGACCTGGGCCAGAGGTTTTTCAGATACACTTTCTTGGTCCTAAGGCTTGTCGGCTTTCAAGCCACAGTTCAGCATCATCCATCATTCAACACAGCCCAGAGGCAAAGCCGCAACAAGTCGGTTTGGATGTAAACTTGGCTACTAACGTGAAACTTCAGTAGTGCACGCCCGTGCTCCTGGTGGCTGGCCTGTCCCCGCCGGCCCCGGGAGCACCAGCGGCCTCCACTCCCTGGAAGGAGCGCCGCGCTGCAGCTAGTTAAGGACAAAAACTGCTCTCCGGTGAAGCTTGTTTGAAGCTTGTTGCCTGTATGTGCTTTTCCACAGAGGAAAACCGGTACATCTTGCCTTCAGGGTAATACGGGTCTCTCTGTGAGAAAATAAAGGGGGAAATGCTTTCAGGTGGTTCTTCAGAAATATCTGTATGTGTTTTGGTCAGTGTCAATAAATACCTTTTACCTCACTATTTTACTTTGAAATTTTAAAATTGTGTGGAACTGTAATAAAATACACATTTCATACTCAAATGCAACCTCCCTTTATTAAAAATGAAAATAAAGGAGGAATACTAAGTTCACCCAGACTTGCCGTCCTTACCAGGAGGGAGCTGTGATCAGAAGGGAAAAATATTCACCCAGCTCCCATTGCTTGTTTTTTCCCTAAAGTTGCCAGTTGGATAACTATTTTCACTTGAGCAAGTCAAATCTTAGTTTTAAAGAAAGCCTTTTTGGGAGAGGGGCACCCCCTTTTTTTTTTTGACTTGCTGCTTCTGGCCATTTGGGTCACAATCATATTAACACATTCAGAGACAAATCTTCACAGAATGGATATAGCTCATTAAAATGTTAATCAATCATTTCATCTCCAAAATGAACTCCTCAATTATAAGATGCATCTTCTCTTCCTAAAGACTTCGAGACAGAAGGCTCTATCTTCCCTCTCTCTCAGTAATGTCTATTCCAGAATCCTCTATCCCTCAAATAAAAAGCACATAGATATTTCAGTCCAAATCCTTGCTCCAATAACTATAAATATCTTTCCCTTTTTCCTGACAGCAGATATGGAAATTAACCATGTGTGAAAATAGGTAGAGATGTTCTAAATCCCCGTGGAGTTCTTTAAGAACATGTGTGCTCAGTTGATTTTCAAGTCCTGCGAACTCTGGGGCTTTGTGTAGCCACCCTGTGGAAGGCCTTGGCATCTTTTGTTATGTCTCTGTTCATAGGTTCTTCCTGGTAACTTTAATATTTAATTTTATGTCTTTTCAATTAAAACAACTAAGTCTCAAAGGTTTTTTGATAAGTTCTTCCGTTTTACTTTGTCCTCACTATTTAATGAGCTCAGATCTCAGTAGAGTTCACTCTGTGGCTCCAACAGAAATTCGCTAATCTTAGAAAACCACCCTATTTCTCAGCATCATAAGTAAGTTTCCGTCAAAGGATACTTCCCACCCACCG
This sequence comes from Camelus dromedarius, assembly GCF_036321535.1. Classification (NCBI taxonomy): domain Eukaryota; kingdom Metazoa; phylum Chordata; class Mammalia; order Artiodactyla; family Camelidae; genus Camelus; species Camelus dromedarius. The sequence continues at coordinate 48,729,659 of NC_087438.1, forward strand.
AAGATCTTGGAGGAAACATTCATCCCTTTAGAGACTGGTTGTGGAAGGGAAAGCAACGTTTTTTGCTCTGTCCCTTCCAGGCTGCATGCATCTACTTGCATCTCGTTTATAGTCCAAGCTTCTCTGTGGCTCATCAGGGCATAGTTGCTGGAATCCTGGGACACTTTCCAGCCCACTCACCATTGGAGCCATGGTCATTCAGAAAAGGGTAAAAGCACTCGCTGCAGAGAGGGGGGTGGCGGCGGTGTGTGTAAGGGTTATATAAGGTGAAGATGATGAGACGAAATTGGGGGTTACAGATAAGTAAAAAGGAGGATGTATTCCTTCCTGTGACCTCGGACCGTCTTTCAAACTCAGAATAAAACTGAGGCTACTAAGGTTCAATCATCTCTGTCTTTCTGGATGAGAGGCTTGGAGTAGAGATTCTGCAGCCAGATCTCTGACTTCCGGGCTGTGTCCCTGGTATGTTACTTCACCTCTCTAGGTCTCAGTTTCCTCATCTATGAAACAAAGATGATTACCTTACAGAACTGTTGTGAGAATTAAATGATTATGCAATGTGCTTAGAACAGAGCCTGGGGCATAGTAATCACTCAATATGTGCTAGCTATTATTATCATATCATAAAAAACTCTGAATAATTGCTCAGCCTGGTCCCAGACCTTAGGCAGGTTGCACCTGCACAGCCAGAAGCAGTGAGTAGAGTGGTCAGATGCCTGGAGATGGTAGGTATGAGAGTGGACTAAGGCTTCCTAAGGTTAGCTTTCAGCTTATTTGCATTTAACTCATTCAATTAACATTTATTGACTGTCTCCTAAAGGCCAGTCTATTAGAAACAATGTAAAAGTGAACAAGTTTGTAAGTTGTTGAAGACAAACACAGGAACAGATGCGGAGGAGTACTGGTCACTATGGGAGCTCAGAGAAAGAGCATGTAGGGGCCAGTAACATGTGCAGGGAGGGAGTTGTCCTAAAGGAGAAGATGCCCGAGGCTTGAAGGATAAGTAGAGAGTCAGAGGGTGGGGGACCCAAGCCAAAGTCCAGAGGCATAAAACAAGACTTGAGAGACACTGACGCACACACTTGGAAGCACTGCAGGAGCCCCTCCCCGTCTAGGTTAAGGTGTCCAGGGAGAAGGACCCATCTGTCTCGCTTCTTTCCAGCACTCTAGCACGAGTCGTGGGGAAACATGGGAGCACCTCTCCCAGCTTGGAACTGACCACGTCCCACGTACAGCTGGGTTATGGTGGGCTACAGAAACCCAGAGTAAGCCTTAGTCAAATGCATTTCACTTGCTTTCACTAATCAAGATCGTCTACGAAAGACGTGCCTGTCCTCCAAGCACCGTGGAGCCTAAACAAGATGTTTGCCCGAGTTGTTTTCCAGGGGCTTGGTTGGAGTCAGCTGTGTCTAGTCTGAGCCCAGCCGGTTAAGACTGGAGAGGCCCGCCGACCCCCCAGCTGGGCATGCGTGAGTGTCCGCTCCGCGACCTTCTGACGTCAGCGGGCAGAAACTCCGCCCTCCGAGCGTGCGAAGCGGCTCCATTTTGCACGTGCAGGGGGGGCTGGGGCTCAGTTACACCTGAGCAGGATGATGGTCACCTGTGCCCGTCCCCGGTCCTTTCCGCACGCTCCCCACGCCTCTGACCGCCCTGCTTCCTTATTGGTCATCGCATAAATACCCCGACCTTAACACTCATCACTTTTCCTGGGACGCTGATTTGAGACGCATTTCTCTGTCTTCTCGCTTGGCTGCCTTGCCAATAAGCTCTGTCTTTGCTGTAAACCTCGGGGTCTTGGCATCTCGGCCTGATGAGCGTTGGGAAAAATAACACCCTATACCCTATCCCCTCACCTTTCCACACCCACCTCCTCCACAAAGCAACTGGGTTCTGGTCAAATGGCCAGTGGGGTAGCTACCTGTCGGTGCTAAGCCACAAGAAACCAAAAGTAAAGGGGACCCTGGGGCTACCTGAAGATGCTTGTTGGAACAGAGGGATCTGGAAGGATGCCTCAGGGTGCTTCTGTGGGATGAACTGAGGACTTGAGTCCAAACAGTTTTAAGTGGAAGAAAAAAAGCGGCGGGGAGGGGGTGGTGTGAAGGGGGGAAGGGGAAAGGCTCTTCGCTTTTCTGCTTTCTTATCTCTGTTTCAGTAAGATTTTCTTAGTTTTATCTTCTTTCCTTTGGACCATGTTCCTGTTTTCTTTAACCTGACTTTCTGCGGGGTTTCTGTGTTCTAGATGAAACAACCACCTCTCGAAATCGTGGAGATTGTGTAGGAGATGAGCCTTATTGTTCAAACCTGCCCTAGCTCTTGGGTGTCTCCCAGCCCTCTGTGTTGATCCAAGCAGCCCTGTTTTATTTTTAGTGGCTTCCAGTGCCTGAAGGGTGTGCAAGGACCTATCAGCGTCCTAGGAGGGGGACACCTCAGTCAGAACCTAGATTCAGGCTGATTAGGAAGTCAGACCCTCAAGCAGCAGCTTTGAAGTACGTCAATACTTGACAGTAAGATGGAGACAGTGCTGTGGGGACACAAGTCTAAGCCCCGCTGGCCAAGAGAGCCAGGCTACCCGGAGGGGATTTGCTAGACAACAGTTGGAAAAACTAGGGCATCAGATCAGGGCATAAACTCTTTTCTGGGGGATACTGGCCAGCTCGGGCAAGGCAGAGGGAGGGCACAAAGATGGCAGCAAAAACCCTGGGGAGCTGGACTGGAGCAAACGCTCCCCTGCGGGGAGACGCTGGTGCAGGGAGACGGGAGATGGAGGGTGAGCAAGCGGGGGAAAAACACCTGCACCCACTGGCTTTAGCAAGGGAGGGAGGACATGTAAGACGCGCCTGCCAGCGCCTTCATCCTTATCCCAGAAGAGCAGGGGGCTTGGCCCCTCAGGCCGAAGCTTTAATATCAGCAAATGAATCTTATAAAGTCTGTGTGCTTTTCAAACGGCTGCTTCCACGCCATCCCTGGGAAGAGAAAGTCTGCACGCCCGCCTGTTTAAAAGCCGTTTCTCAGATCCCTACAGCCCCTTGGGTCTTGGGGAGGCAAGACCCACTGGTTTTCAAGCCAGATGTTTCAGGGACTCATCTCTCAAGTGCAGGTCTCAAAAGCGGGGTTGCCGATGTAGGGGAGTGAACCCTTTGTTCCTTAGGGAGAAGCTCTGGGTTTGAGTTCCCTGCAGGTGCTAGGTGGGGAGGGGGTTGTGGGCTGTTTAAACGTGACCACATCTCAACCTCTCCTACTCGCCTCAGTGTGGCCCTTTCCTCATCTGTTTGTGATCTGTCTTTTAGCTAGTTTTTAGGTCTTTTTCAGAAGAAATTTCCCTATGTGTAGCTATAGATTCAGTGTGTCTAAGGGAGGAGGTGACTGTAGGATCTTCCTCCATGGCTGTCTTGACCACCTGCTTTATTTTCTTATCTCTGATGCCACCCCTCACCCCATCTTAATGTACCACTTTGGGCTTTATGGGAAATGGAAAAAAGGTGGGGGGAAGGAGTGGAGGGGATACATGGATTCCACAAGGATCCTGTGATGAGTACGGAGAGTTCACTATGCTCTCTCATGCTGGCTGCCCTCTACCAAGAGTGACAGGAGTGAAAACGTAGGGAAAAACCAAACAGACTTGGGCTCTGCTTAGTGAAGTTCCCTAGGGCCACAGGGTTGCACAACACCACTTAATGTGTGTTATGGAGTCGCTCGTGGAATCTCTTGGTTGCGCAATCCCACAGCCTTGCTTCTGAGCTAAGTTCGCTTATTGATGAAATGGGGAGAGTAATAGCCATGCCCTTGCAGGGCTGCTGTGAAAACCAAACGAGTTAAGCCTAGAGCAGTAAATGCCACACAGTCCCCCCTCTGAAAACGACAGCAGGGGTCGCATGCTGGTGACTAGGGGTAGGGAGAAGGCGGGCTTGGGCGTGCTCAAGAACCAAAGTAGCTGGGGGATCCTTGCTTCAGGTTTTCACAGGTTTCCACTTTCCTTTGCCTTGGGAGATGTCCGGGATCAAATCCCTCCCTGACACTGTGCTCAGAGTAAGAGCTTCATGAGACTTCGGGGACGAGCCCGGTGAACAGGAGTCTCTGGAAATCTGAGATCAAAGAGGCGGTAGAACTGGAACCCTGATCCTGTTTCCATTCCATTTCTTTGCCTCTGGCTTGTGAGTTCAAAGCCTTCACTTCAAGTTGGTGATTGAATAATGTTTTGGGTGAAGTCACTTGAAGGGGGGAGGACCATGGTTCAGTAGTTTTGTAGAAGCTTCATGGATGAGAAACTTCAACATGCCATTAATTGAATCCTAGTTGTCTGCCTAGCAATAAAGCTCTCTGAAGAGCAGAAAGTCAGAAATCTCTTAAGAGACGACTGCTTGCGGACAAAGAATGAACTTTGAGAAAACAGGGTTATACTTTCTTTGTTAATTTCACTAGCTACTATAGTTACATTAGAGAATGGGCCCTTATTCCTGCAGAACCTCCCCAATGACTCCTCCTTCAATTTGGGGGTTCATTATCTCCCAGGCTCCACAGAGTTCCAGTCACTGGTTGGGGGGGTTCAGGAAGGTTCTCTCCTTGTTCAGAAGCTCAAAATGGGGCGTGTCCTATGTTTATCATAAAAGGGATCTGATTTGTCTACAAAATGCATTTTCTACTTGCCCAAGAGTTTGTCTAAAGTTCTTCTCGCTCCTCAGTGGGTTTTGGGTGGTTTTCCTATTCAAAGAAGGAAGCAGTGAAGGGGAAAAGGAGCCAGGACTCTGAATGGTTTACTTCTTGTTAGCAACCCAGGTTAAACATTTAATGATGGAAGTCGGTGTGGACTGAAACGCCACTCAGAGGGTAAATGCCTGGCTTCATTTGTCCACGCTCTTTTACCACTGCCCTCCCCCCAACCCCCATACATAGTACCTGAGCAGGTTTTCTGGGTAGTCGGCAGTATTTATTTTTACTGTCTCTAACAGCTTCAAATACAAACACAAACACAGCCAGCGTCAAGGAGAGCATCTCTAAGGTCCACGGAGCTAAAACAGATTCTGGGAAATGTGCTTGACATTTCCCTTGGCAGTGTTCACGGCTTCCTTGGAAAAGCTAACCTCTCTGCTGCTGGCAAGCTCTAATTTGGGGAAGAAGCTGGCAGGTGCCTGCAAAGAACAATAAGCTTTGATTTCAGGTCTGCAGGGCCAGCAGCTCAGGAGGCCCACCTCCTGATGAGTTTCTTCTTAATGCTTGGATTTCTTTTAACTGCCCTACAAACAATAACCGTGTGCTCCGTCAAGGTAACTGTGCTTATTAATCTTCTGGAGCACAGGAATTTCTAGTAACATAAAGGTAGAAATGGGACTTTTTTTTGCACTACCTTGAAAAATTAGCGTTAACTTGTGTCTCTGGTTTGAAAGCAGTTGCTTTTACTATGGTGATGGTGAATATGGTCTCATAACTTAGTCTCTCCATGCAGACACCCTCCCTGCAAAGTTCTCATATCTGACACTAGGGTTAATGTAAACATGTTTCGATAGTGGCTGTATTTCGAGTCATTCACTCAGAAGAAGATTTTTGCATGTGGAGAGAGCCTGTTAAGCACAGTTGCTATGGAGACTGAGAGAGCTGGATTAATTAAGGCCTGAACAGATGTTGTGAAGTGTGCAGAATGCACTGTTTTCTGCTAGTAATTAAAGAGGGTCTGTGTGTACGTGAGAAAGGAGGGAAAATGGAGACAAAGCAGTCAGACAGATAGAAGTGCTTGGCCCTGGACACGTAACACTCCCTCCAGTGAAATGAACCGCTGATCACTCTGCTGACACGACTCTTTTCACCTCCACCCATGCCAGACAGGATAATTGCTTGAAATGGACAAAGCAGTCAGTCCAGCCATTCTTCCTTTTTGGGTCTGATAAGAGGCATAGGAATATACAAAAATATGTTCTTGAAGCAGTGGGTTCAAACAACCCATCTGTCTAAACACTCAGATCAAACTGGACTGTGTAAATGGGTTTTAGACTATCTGGCAGGGAGGCTGAGTTTGTGGATTGGAGCTATATTAATTGTCCACCCTGCTGGGGATATTGTCATCAGTGAATTGGCAGCCAAGACAGCGACTGGCTGCCCAGTGGCATGGAGAAATTGTCATGGGAATGCCTTGAAGATTAGAAAGTAAATGAAACATCAATCTAGTTCAGGTTTAATTTGGAGATTTGGCTGTTTCAGTTTGAACTAAATGTTGATTTTTAAAACTCTGTATTTCACTTTTCACGTGAATAACATTAACGTTGGGTTGAGGTCCAAGTTCAGCAATTTAAGTTCCATTTGAATCCTGCTTAGTGTCCCCAGTGAGTAGTGTCCCCATATTGTCTCTTGGTTGGTGGGAAAGAGTAGATGAGTTGAAATCATCCTAAGATTTCTCTGCTGCCCTGGCAACAGTTTGACCAGACTGGTAGCTTTTGAAGCATGACCATTCTTATTTTGTCTGAAAGCTGCAGGAGCAGTGTTGTCTGAAAATGGGGACTCCGAGCATCACACACAGAGAACTTTGTTTCCTGGGGGATAGTGTCCTGGTGTCTTAGTGGCCAAACTCAACCTCTTCCCATTCCCAAACCTTGGACATGCAACAGACTGGGATGATGTAATAGGGAATTGAACAACTGGGAGGGTGGGAGGGAGGAGAGAGAGTAGAGAATGACAAAGCTGTCTCAACCACAGTTAGGTGTCTGATCATACACGTCCCTAAAGAGTCAGGCACCCCATGCTCCACCCCCGATGTAACTTTTACCTAGTTTTGCAATGCCGCTGATCGCAGCCTGGTTCAGTCTATGAATGGGGCAGTTTCTTTCCTTTTTGTTTTTGTTGGGTGAAGCCTGCAGGCCGCAGTCTTAGTCTTAGCAAAGGTCAGATACCCTACAGTTGTGTGCTGTTGAGAGCTACAGAGATAGGGAAAGAGGGACAAATTGGATGAATGTGAATTTATTACCACGTAGGGGGGAAAAAGTTGGCATCTACGTTTCTGTACTGTCTCCAGATATGACCTGTCGTTCGCTCACCCTTAAACTTGATCATTGAATCTGTATTTTCCACTTTTCCTCTTACTTGAGGACTTTTTCCATTTCCGTCATGGGAGAGAGCACTGCGGAGGCCGCAGAAATAGGAAGGACTAGTATTTGCCTTTTGAATCAACTGTGGTTTATTTCTGTCTCTGGTCATTAGTGAGAAAAATGACCTTAAAAATAAAATTCTTTTTCTTCTCTCTAACACATATAGATAAAAGGGAAAGTATATTCTGGGTAACTTGTTTTACTGAAAAAGGAGTTAGGATGAGGGAAAAACAAAGTGGTTTGATGCCTTCGGAGGGGACATCTGTTAAGTGTAAGAACAACAGTTGGAAACCTTGAAACGAATGAAAACAGAGCCAGTATAGGGAGTTAGTTCAAGAGGAAAACCTACTTTTCCCCTAACTCATCAAATTTTGAGAAAGGATTTTATGAAGTGTTAAGACGTATTTCTGTGTGTGTGTATACGTTTGTATTTGCGGTCACTTCAATATACCTGCTGTCCTAGCAACAGACCTTACTACATTCCTTGTATTGTCTCTTCATGTGTTAATACAAGGCCAAAAGAACCCAAAGGCCACCATGCCGCAGACACAAGCACAACCCCTGCATGCCAGGAAGGGTAAGAAGCATAGAGATGGCGTGTAACTGTATCTCTTACTAAGCCAATAGCCAGTGGTCCAGGATTTAGATCCTCCCTGTCATCCAGTCACCAACTATTCATCCAATATAGTTAGTAAACGTCTGCCAAACCCAGGACTCTTCGACACGGAGCACAAGATGTCTATTCTGAGATATCTGTCCTCCGGCAGGGCACCACGCAGGGGGACAGACAAGAGCTCAATCAGCAGAGAAGAAGAATACGATACAGTTCAGGCAGCATCACAAAGCAGTCAGTCCCAGCAATGCAGCGTGCAGCCCAGGCACACAGTTAGGATGTAGGTGGCGAGAGCCCTGAGGGGGAGGTGCGGGGAGGGACTTCGTGCCTAGCAAGCATTTTGGTTGGGTTTTGTCCGGTACGAGGGTTTTGAAATTTTTGGTTGACTCTCATCTCAACTGGAGCAGACTGTGGCTTGGGAGGCATTTGAAACTGAGTAGAAGGCCTTTTGGTTTTCTCAGTTACTAGCATTTAGTGGCGAGGAGGAGCAGGGAAGCTCAGCTGCTATGGTGGGTGGGACAGTCCTGGAAGGACAGTTGTCACCCTCCAAAAGCCCACTGAGAAATGCCAGTCGAATTCCAGCTCTTTAGAATATTCATAACGTGGATTCAAATGTGGGAAAGCATTTAGAAAACTTTCATACATTCTAAGATGTGACTATTTATAGATACTGGTATTTGAAGCACCTTTTTTTTTAAACCAGAGTTCAGATTTTTAAGGAAAGTGTCCTAAAAATTCAAAGAGGAACCTTAGTACAAGCATTCTGAGAGAAGTCATTTCCTCAAATTCGTCAGCCGAAAAGTGATGGACCGACACAGAACCGAAGTTAACGAGAGGCTCTGACATTTTCATAAAGCACACTCTAACTTTAGCTGACATTTAAATTAAAAAGCCCAGCAGTGGAGCAGGGAGCTGATTGATTTGGAAAGCATGGATATGAGATAATGAGGGCTCTGCTGTGCTTTTCATGGCGAGGGGTTAATAAATGATCTATTCCTGGCCCAAAGCAAAGGAGGTGAGGCCCCTTCTGCATTTGCACTGCAGGAATTTGCATTGCAGAGGCCAAAAGTCGTTCAAATGCTGCTTTTTTTCTGCTCATATTAATCTTGATAATGGACGGGAGAAAGACGCTGGTAGGCATTTCACGTGTCAAAGACCCTAGTGGTTACTGTCCTCAGTTTCCCGATGTGCTTTAGAGACACCGGCCTTGTTGGCTGACAAGCAAAAACTGGTTCTGTTAAGTGGGTGGGACCAGCTTTGACCTGCCAAACATGGGTGGGTCCAAAAGTTCAGGTGGGAAAGCTAAACCAATCCACCCTCACTTGGAAACTTGTCATCTGTTTGGGGAAGGGTATGCTGACTGCTTTGCCACGAGGTGCAGGATGATCAGAGGGCTGAGGGGAGGAGGCCGAGGCTGAGAGCAGGCCTCCGACCCTTCTTGGGTACCCCCGTGCTCCCGGGCTTCCGTCTTCCCCGTCCGTAAAATGGTCTAATAGTAAAGCTCACTCTCTCACTGAAGAGTCATGAAGCAAGGCTTGTAAAGGACTTCAAACTTGAGGATCGACCCCAACATGCTTTTAAATCCTTTGGAATGAATCCGCTCTGGAGGACATTGATCTGAAAGCCCGAGAAAAATCAACAGACAAGGGACCCCTTAGTTTTCCTTCAGAAAAAGTAGATGCTCATTTCATTTTGCTGAACAGATAAAGGCACAAGAGGGCTGTCCTAAGAGTCACATCACTAGACACAAATTTGACAGCGAGCGAGACTTGTCCTTTTAATCAGGTCCCATTCTTTGGTCTAAATTAACTTCAGTTCTGCCTCTTAAGCCATTGACTCCCCAGATTGGGGTGATACTGTGCCGCCAAATACGGCTCCTGGTACTTCCTTCGAGAGGGTATGCTGTTCCTGAACATGTGAAAAATATGTGTATTATTTCCCTAGAAACCTGGAGTATCAACAGTGGCAAAAAAGAGGGAAGCAAAAGACTCCCTTTGGTCCCTGAAATGTGGTGTATATTATCCTAATTGGGCACTTTCTAAACAGATCAATGTGGAATAAGTCTTGGGGTATTTATCTTGATTTGCTCCTTGGAGAAATACCTACCATTTTTTAGGTGCTTAAGTTGGTTGCTGTTAAGCTGAGTCTGAAAATAAACTTTCCTCCTTGATTCCCCACCCTCCCCCCACCCGGCCCCAGGATCCATCAAGAGATGACTTCAGGCAGCTTAATGAGAGACAAAGTTCCGCCACCCTTGTTGAAGGAACTGTGCTAACTCCAGCAGGGTCTGCGTGCTGGCGGGCAGCCTCCTGCAGCGCCCTGGGGCAGGACTCTCCCACCCTTTGCTCCAACCTTGTCTGCAAAGAAAGAAAGGGCTTTGGGGGATGGTGGAATCCCCACCACTGCCACCGACCAGCCTGCTGATGGACTCATGTGGACAACATCAGGTTATAGATTGGCACTGAGGGTGGGGCTGGCACAAGGCCAGTGAGTGGAACTTCCTTGCTGGCCCTACTCATGCAGTGTTAGGGTTTATGCCACCAAGGTAGGCATTTCGCCTCCAATCCACTCAACTGAGTTAATTGAAGTTTCAAAATATTCCTCCAGGGGGAGCAATCTGAAGGTGTCAACTAAACATTGGGGGTGCAGAAGAGAAGTCATTGAAGGTTTATTAATTCATTCCAAACTAGGAGATGGGAGTTTGTCAGCTGGAACGTGCCACAGAGAATCCTAGCCTCAGAGGAAGAAACAGCCACGTCATTTTCTGTGTTTTGTAGAAATGTTACCAAACTCAGATTCAGCTGCTCATCTCTCAAGAACTAAATAATGAAAGACAAGTGTTGGATAGAAGGAAAGAGCTTTTTTTTGAAGAGGCCACAGTCCTGGGGAGAAAGTGAACTCATCCTAAAGAACCAACTCCCGCTTGCCCATCAGGCAACAAGAGCTTTAAAAAAGGAATTTCAGGGGTGCATGCGCTGGGGCTAGGAGCCTGTGTGCAGAATAGCACAGTTGGCTCTGACAGTCATCTTGAAATTGGTCATGTGGTGGCTCCTCAATGCCATCTTGATTTAAGTACAGTTAATCTTTAACTCCAGAGTTGGTTTGTTGCCATTTCTTTGAGGCCAATTCTTGAAGTCATGCAAGATGGAACGGCTAATGTCATGGCTACAGTCTGGTCAAGATGTAGTTAACTTCTTGTTAACTACAGATGTAGTTTAACTTCCACCTGATGGAGGTTTGTGTCTGCAGAACAGCTCAAAGGATATGGCTCAGAATATTACCTACAGCCCTGGAGGAGGAACTAAAGTCCTTGGCTTTGTTTAATAATAGCTAAACTATCATTTCTGCCTTGTTTGAGTCTCTAGCTTATTCTTTGGCTAAAGTTTTTCTACAGACAAGAGGCAGGTGGAGGACAAGGGAGGGGGCGTTCTGTCCTGGGAAGGGTTCAGAGGGTCCTGCTTCTTTACAGAAATAGTTTAAATAGGATCAGTAGAACCAGTTGGCCTTAACAGATCTAAGGTGAATGCAAAACACAGTGTGAAGTCGCTGTTATGAGCCTGGTTTCTAGAGTCAGACTGCCTGAGCTGATAAGCTCTGCTCTCCTCAAGGCAGAGTGAGCCACAGGCGGCAACTTGGGAGCCCGGGCGGCGTAGAGCCGGGAAGATGAAAGAGACGAGTGGGCCTTTGATTTTACCGAAGAAAGTTGGCGTGTTTGTGCAGATTTTTCTCGAGATGACATAACATGATTCCCAGTAACAACATGTCTTCTGGTGGCCGGGGGGTTGGTACTGCTCAGCCTTCCCCTGGGAAAAGCAGCAGGCCGACCGGGCTCAGCCCGACGCTTGCAGACCTTGTGGCCTCAACTCTACCGAGTGTGTCCTTGGTGGGCTATTTGCACCATGCCCTGGGATCCATCTGCGCGTGGGAGGAGATGTTCTCCCTTCGCTTCTGTGTGACCCTTCTGCTGAAGCCAATTAATCGTCCCCTAAGAGCCATATGATGTCCCGGGAACCTAACATGTCTTGTTTCAATTAAAACAAGATGTTTTATTTTGAATGAGAAAATCCCCACCTGCCAACAATTCTTCTCCAACCTCTGAAACTCAGAAACCACAGGAAAGAGAAGAGCTGTTTTAAGACACAGCCGAACCACCTCCCAGATTTGCCTGCCATGAAATAACCAGCCACCTAACCGAACTGGCCAATGGCTGGCAGTGCAGTAAATCCAGGACCTCCAGGCAAGACAAGCCCTAGAATCTGGGTGGGAGATAGGTAAATAGATGAAAGATAGGAGAGCATGCTTGTCCTTCTCCTTCCCACACAAAAGATGCTGTGGTTTCGTGCTGGGACCTGGAATTTGTGACCAGGCCTGGGTCAGAATTGAGATCTGATCAGCAAGTAAGGCTGCCATCCATTGATCGCTCAGGACATGCCATGCTTTGTCCTAACATGTCCCAGGCCGTATTTCTGCAGGTGTGGTTATTATCCTCAGATAACCCTTATGGGTTCAGAGAGGCTGAGTGATTTGCTCAAAGTCATCCAGCGATGGATGGACTCATTCAACCACTGGCTGACTTCAAAGACCAGGGATGGTTTTAAACACGTGCTCCACTGCCACGTGAGTTAGATCTAGACAGAACCGCTCTTGGTGGGCCCTGTACTGCAGGGCATCAAAAGCACTTTACGTGTATCCAGGACTACCTGCTGAGTGAGTGTTCTGAGCCTTTTATTACCAAATTTAATTCTGCAATGTTTATTCCTGAAAACTAGGGGTAATAGCTAATATTTATTAAGCACTTCCAGGTGTGAAACATTATACCAAACACCTTAAAATCTGTGGCTTCATCTAATCACTACGGCATGGTGTAGGTGTCATTTCCATTTCACAGAAAAGAAAACTGAGGCTTGGAAAAATGATGTAAACTGTCTATGCTCTTGTGACATTAAATTGAACCATATAAAATTGTCATTTTGTGGGTCAAAACCAACCAAATAGTAGGTCAACTTCATTTTAACCAGCAAAATGGGCTTGAGACCAGGTCTGCCCCTAACTAATTAGCAGAGGAATGGTCTATGCTGGGGGACATTGGACTCAATTGTCCTTAGCATCTGCTGAAACAGTGTCTCAGATCAGAAGCCACTTGGCTTTTCAGTGCATGAACCTAGGTATGCTTCTAGAATGAACAGACACAAAATATGGTTGGGATGTTTAAGTGGTGAAATTTAAACTCAGCCCTTGGATATCATACCATATGCCCCCACCCCCACCCCATCTTGTTTTCACACGTGGTTCCTTCTGTCCTCCCTTCAACTCTGCCCTGTTTCTGCCCCTCCCGACTCCTGTCCTTGGATTCACCTCAATCCCATGCTTGTCCTGTCATGACTCGTCTTGACCTGGCTCCTCCTGTGGATTGGCCCTGGGCGTTAGGTTGCTCCGGGTGACTCAACGCCTCTGCTGGTTCCCACCTCTCACTCACGCCGGCCTCTGCACTCCTGCTCTCAGTTTAACCCCCTGGGGCTTCTGGCTCTTGCTGTCATGCCCAGCCCTGCCCGGGCAGCTCTTCACCTTGGGGCTGACCTTGATGTTCCCTGCGTTCCCAGTTTTCCACACCAGCCACTTTTCAGTTCTAGACTCCAGCTGACCCACCTCCCCTCCCTTAAGCCCATCCCAGCCTGTGGGCTGGGGCAGGGCAGTTGATGAAGGTGGTGGTGATAAGTTTGGAGTAGGTGGGAAACTGTGCTGGCTCTCTTCAGTTCCCAAGAGTAGGAAGGAGTTCTTCAAAGAGTGGGCAAGTCTGGCAAAGGCCATGAGAAGCTGGTGGGTATGGTTTCAGGGAAAGGACGGCTACGGTAAAAGGGGTTTGCTGGTGAGTGAGGAAAGAGAAAGGGTGGGGAGATGCAGGAATGTGATTCTGTTTGGCTACCCAAGCATGCAAATCACTTAAAAGCTTAGTTCTCGGAGGAAACCACCAACCAGGCAAAAGAAGCAACCCCAAAGGAGGTGAAAGTTGATTTCCACAGTTTTAACTGAAAAGGAAAATGTATAGGGTCTTCCTTTTACCCTAAGCAAAAGTGGTGCCTGTGGGAGGGACAGAATGGGGTGCACCCACTTTTCCTCCCTCCTTATGGAACGTCTCTTCCTCCTGGCTAGCCTGAGCATTTGACTTCATCTCCACGGGCCGACTAAGTAAAGGGATAGACATTTTTAAAGATCTGGGAACAAGAACGCAAAGGAAAGTGATGCTGAAAGATTTTAGCAAGAGAGAAACCAATCAGTTTTATGGGAAGATATAAAGGACCTGAGTAGACGTATCTGAGATTGAGAGGTGGCTAATAGGAAACCGCAAGGTGTCACCTTACCTGGGGCCTTTTAATACCTGGGGCTCTAGGACTAGGCAGTTGATCTTGATACATGTTTAGAGATAAATTCAAGGAAAGCCCTTCCCCTACCGTTCAGTCCTTCTTGCCTTCTTTGAGGTATAACTACATGAATGTGTTGTAGTGCCACAACTCGGGTGCGGCTTTGAGAGGAGACTTGGCAGATTGCAGGAGCTGGAATATTAGCTGGGAAGTCCAGGAGGCCAGAGAGCAACACAGACCAGAATCTGAGCCACAAAGGGTTAGAACTCCTCCATTTCTACCCTTGAGCCTCACTCCAAGGAAGGGGTTGTTGGGTGACATGATCAGTGTTTAAGCTATGGGCTCTGGGGTCAGACGCCTGGGTTCAAATCCCAACCCTACCGTTTTGTACCATTTGCGCGAGTCTCTACTTACTTTTCCATTTTTTTAGCAGTGAAAATGGGACAGTAACAGCTACCTCATAGGATGAAATAAGAGCTTGTATGCACATAGAATGCTTGGAATAGGGCTTCATATGGAAAAAGTGGAAGGTGATGTAATAAGCATGATAATGATGGTGCTAGTTTGAGAGTCAAGGTTGATAGAAAGAAGGGGCTTTCGTTTTCAACCTCAGACACCTTCTTGTCCTATCTCTAACCTTTTAATCTCCGATGTGCTCTTAAAAACCTTGATTTCCCTGCAAATTCTGAGACTCACAGATGTAGACTAGATGCTTGCTCCCTCTTTGTCACATGGCCTCCAGAGCAATGTTCTTTCCCTCGCTGTCTGCCCCAGTGCTGAGGTGACTGTGCTACCCAACCCAGCCAGGAAAGCAATCGATCAAGTCCAGCCCCTTCCTCCATTTGAGTGGGAGGAAAAAGCACTCTCCGTCAAAATGTGAGAAGAACCAACTGCCAGGTAGCTCTCTATTGTTTCCTGCTGAAGTGTCACTCACCATATAATGTATACCCTTTTTGGCAGCAAGTTTATTGAACAGAAGAAAAATTGTTGAAGGGCCTGATTTTTGAGACTGTTACTTGATACTTCTCTACTGGAAGTGATGCGTCTCAGTACTGTGGTTCAGTTGGACCACAGTCCTTAAAACATGCTTAAGTGTTCCATATGCCTGTGGTTAATGAGCATCATACTTGGGTTGTTCTGTTTTCTGTCTTGTATTGTCCAGTCCTCCTGTGTTGGATATGAGAGGGAGGGGGTTTGGAATGCTTTGGAGGCAATTTGTATTGGAGTCACATTGACTTAAGGAGTTAGTGAAGGTCAATAAATATCCTTGAGCATGTTTATTTCATTCTGTGTTCAAGTACGGCAATATTTACAGCTTGACTCAACCATTCTTTTTAAAATTATAATCCATTATCTCCTGAACGTTTTCTCATGTTTTTTACAAGCTGAACATAGACACATAACCCCACTCTATAGATACAATGAGGTCACATCTCTCCAGCAGTATTAGGGAATTAAGTCCTCCCCAGTAAGAATTTTCCAGATAACAGGAACTTATTCCCTTTGAGATTGAAAACATATTTAATCATTTAAATGAAAATCTCTTTTTGAAATAAACATTTCTCTAACATACTAAACAGTGATGCTCAACACAAATTAACCTTTTTTTGGTAAGTCAGAATGAGGGTTAAAAAACACCATTATTGTACTGATCCAAGACTGGCCTTCTTTAGATGATGGTTCTGGGTGGTGATGTCTTTGGATTTCTGATTTTTAGAATATTTCTTGTATTCTTCCCTGCTGTCATTCCGTTGGTGTAACTTCTTGCCTCTCTCAGTAGGTCTACTTCTATGCTTTCTCTTTAAATCAGCCATTCCTACTTAACTTCAGACTGAGACCAGATAACTCGTCTTTGTGAACTTTTATGTAAAGCAAGTGTTCGTGGTCTCTGAGGTTTTCTTAGGAATAAACATTCACATTTCAGCACATGGACTTTAGATCTCTTTGGGCTATTCTAGGAGACTTTGGTGCTTGTTTCAGTGTTTCTCTGCAATGTTCTAGACAGAGAAAATTATTAGATGTCTGAATTCTAGGTGATTGAGATGTTGCTATAGTCTTGAAAAAGGAACCTATCACTTTAACTGAGTTTGCCTGTGTGTCCATTGACTCCAGCAGTGAATGGTGCAAGTCTTCCTGATCAGTCCAGCCCATGTTAATCCCTCCCCTGATTGCCCGAGGGGATCACTTTGATCTCCGGGGCAGTTAGCATTTTATTACACACAGGAGGCCCCTGGAATTCACTAAAGATATGTTCTAAAGCCTTAGCGAATCCCCAGAATTGCAAATATTATTATAACATAATAATATCCCTCACACAATGCAGTAAAAATGTGGTAGAAAAATTTAAGTGTTCCTTTAGAGCCTTAATGACTCTATAAATGTAGGACTTAAGTTACTTATAAAGCTGGTTAGCTTTCATTTCAAGGCCATTCCTTACAAAGAAATAAAATTTTATGATTTTACCAACATTACTGCACGGGCCCTGACAGAGCGAGGCAAAGCCCAGATCTCAGGAAGATGCTGTGAGTTACACGGGGCTCCGGTATCCAGTGAAGTGGTTCCTCTGTATACCAGGGGCCCACCGTAAATGATTCAAGTTTGCATTCATAAAAATGACAGTGGGTCATGGACCAAGGACTGCAACCTCAGATACTGACAGGGCCGTGCAAATGAGGGAAGAAGGAAGCTCATCAATGCGCTCTATCCGCATTTCCATTTCTGTCTCTTCTGACAGAGCTTTCCATACATTGACTGTGGCGATAACATTGAAGGGCTCTCTGGAACCCCCTGCTCCCTTCTCTTTCTCACTTCTAGAGGCTGAAACTTGATTTCCCAGTTTCCTTGCAACTCTAAACGTGTGACAAAATCCTGGCCCATGGGCACTGGGGAGGGCTGCCTTTTCTCTCTCTGCCTTCCTTGCTCCCTGAAATGTGCAAAATGCTTTTCAACTGTGACCATGAAAACTGTACAAAAGATGGAAAGACAGAAAGATGGAAGGAGACTGTGTCTCTGATAGCTTTGTGGAGCTGCTGATCCTCATACTGATTTAAACCAACATTGTTGAGTTTTCTGTTACTTGCAGCTGAATGTATTCTGAATGTATTCACTGGTCACAGTTCTTACATTTCTTTTTATAATGAAACATTAAGCTGTGTTACTTCACTCAGACACACTTTTTCCTGTTTAAACACGTTATCACAGTCTTCCTTTGCATTAAAAATGTACCCTCCAGCCCACTTTTTGAAAAAATGCAGCCCTCTCAGTCTACATTCTTGATTTTTGAAAAGAAAACCCCTCGAATTTTAAGAGTGAAAAAGATAATAAATGTTAGCTGAACTCTTAGTGCTGGAGAAAAAGTAGGAAATGAGGGTACTGTGGAGAAGCGGAGGCTTCATACCCCAGCCTGGGAGATCCTGGGATGGGATTACAGATTCAGCACTGCCTGTTTTCCAAAAAGAGAAACATATTTGATTTTCTAAAAGGGATGCTGGAAACAGATAGTGTGATATGGTCTATTTTTACAAATTTTTGGCAGCTAATTTCTAAAATTTTAAACACTCTGTAAGCCAACAATGTGTAGGATAAACTCTGTGTGCATGCCTGGACGACTTGGCTGGTTGCCACAGTGTATCTTCTGTCATGAGGAAGCTCATTAAAATTGCACCTTGGAGAACGCCATGGTTCTACCATGCTAACTTACATTGTTCATTATTTCATCTATAAAATCTTATCCAACTCAATTGCAGGCAACCTGCAAAAAAGGAGCAGGCTGTATATTTTTGCTTTTTTTTTTTTTTTTAAGGACACCTTGTCTGTGGCTATCTGGTGGGTCCTTGGTAGGATATTTTCAAAGAAACCTGATATCCTGGTGCCCCAAATTACCATGCATTTATAGGGTTAACAGGGGGCACAGCACAAAGTGTGGGAGACACACAAAAGAAATAGAAGAAACGGGCAAATCCCTGCAATCTAATGGAAGGGACCACACTCACGTGACGTAGTAACCCACAGGAAACAGCAACCACACACTATCAACCTGGGGTAGGTAGGGTTACACACCTGCAAAGTAGCTGTGTTACTACTCAGGGAAACCCTCATGGATCTTGAATAGAAGTGGGTATAACTTCAATGCTGGGGGTATAACTACTCAGAGTCAGAACACAGAGCCTGTTGAGGAATGGGAAACCTCTCTCCTAAAAGAATCTGAAACCTGAACGTCTTTTCTCAGAGGCAGTGAAAAATCATCTCTGCATGAATAGCTGATTTGTATACACATCGCACGTCTCATGACAGGTTAAGTGAAAATGGGAAACATGAATGCGGAGAAGGTGCCAGAACTGTTTGTTAAACATTAAAGTGATTTCTGTGATAATGAAGGGATGCTTACCGAGCTGTGAACATCTCGAGGAAGATGAATTACCAAGTACCTTGGTCCATCTCACAGCTCTGGGATGTTATCAAGGCTGGAAAGTTAAGCTTAATGCTGTATCTTGAACATCCAGCCAAGCACCCGAAGAATGTGGAACAGAAGCTAAGGGGGCCACGCATCTCTAGAAAAATCCCCAAACTTGAACAACATATGCCTGCTTGATGCCTCAAGTTTCAGCAGGCTGAGTGCCAAATTCTCTGAATTCACTTCATACCTGTGATGCCTCCCAAAACTAATAGTTCTTGCTTTTGTTTGGTATCCAGTAGTCATGGCTGATGTGGTGACAAGAACAGTAAGGTGGGGTGGAGCTAGAAACGGACGGGGCAGCTGCTGGCCATCTGGAGTGAAGCTCTGCAGACCTCATCGGCGGGAAAGGCCAATCGAGAGAGGTGTGTAAAGTTCTAGGGAGGGGCTCAGCTCTGTGCTGGGGGCTGAGACAGGGGCCCAGAGTGATGTGTGTGCCCAAGGAGCCTGCATCCCAGGCACTTAAGAATTAAGGAGCTTCACTAGGGAAGCAGAAACCTGCTTCAAGTTTTGCCTTCCTTGTGTCATATATTGGCTGGATGACCTTGGGCATGTTACTGAACCTCCTTGAACCTGACCTCAGTGTCCTCATACACACTCTGGGGCTAGTACATCTTACCTCAGAAGATCATTGCAAGGGTTTAATGAGATAATGCAGGCGAAGAGCTTAGTTGCCTGATACGGAATCCCCATGCATTAAAAGCTGGCTGGTTTCTCTGTGGCTATTACAATTAATTTGTATTATGCAAAAGACTGAATTAAAAGTGGTTCCTATGCAATGGCCTTATTATCCAGGCAGGTAGCTATAAATCAGATTCAGTCCCTGTGGTACCCTGGATTGTGTTGTGAAGGCATTCATGATGGACACTCCGTTTGGCGGGTACAAGGCAGGCTGTGCCCTGATGTGCTTTTGTGTTTTTGCAGCCCAGCACTGTCTGTCCTGGGGTAGAGTGTATTAGTGGATGGTGGCCCTGGGAATTTAGAATGGAACTTATGGGGAGGGATGTCACCAAGTCCCCCAGACCCCTGAGTCCTAGAAGTTTGTAGCTGAATGTGATGCTAAAGGTCAAGCAGTCTAAATACCTTTTTTTTCCAGAAGATACCTGCCTTTCTTTATCGACGCTCCAACACTCACACTCACAGCTGGGAGTGCCGGTGGGAGTGGATGGCTTGTGCGGCTCACCTTTTAGAACTGTTCTTCCTCTGCCCAAACTCCACCCCCACCTCTCCTACCAGCCTTGCCCATCATTGCCCCATCAGTGCAGCCCCGGTTCCCTCTGAGGGCAGAGCAGAGGAAATGCGGGAGGGTGGGCTTCTTGCCGGGCTCAGGTGGGTCCCTCTGGGTAGAGTGACTCCCCAGCTAGCCTGGGATGGTTTTGATAAAATTTTGGCTAGAAGTAGAGGGATAAACCAAGATGATTTTCCTAGGATGCTGCCAACAATGCTGAGACCCAGGGTTTAAAAACAAACATACATAAGACAAAGTAAGATCTCCTTTAAGAGGGTGGGAGAGAATGGGGCCCCTGGCATTCCCCTTGGGGTTGAGAAGCACATGAAAGGAGTCATCTTATTTGTGTCTCTGCCTCTCTAGCTAGTCTGTACTTTCTAGAAAATGATGATGTCAGAAGATCTCACTAACTTTGTCTTTGGGTAATTCACTGACTCGAATCGGCTTTGAGTGTGGTGATGGCAGAGATGCTGTGAGTACGCGCACAAATGAAAGCAACCTTTTCTCAGTGTGATGAAATGTAACTGAATGATGACCCCAGTTTTTAATAACCCTCAGAATATTAATGCTCTGGGAGTGCAGCCTTGCTGTTGGCTACAAGACAGCAGGTCACCAGAGTGTGGACCACGAAGCACCACGGTGATGGCAAATGAAGGCCACTGCACTTGCCCAGAAACAGCAACGCCAGCAACAGCAATAATGATGGCTTAGAATCTGTGAGTTAGGCACCCTTCCAAAATTTTTGTGTATTAGATTGTTGAATCCTCACACAACCCTTTGAGGCAGGTGCTATTGTGATCTCAGAGAAATTGAAAAATCTACCTAACATAGCTAATACACAGTAAAGCCAGTCGAAGAAATAGTGCCAACCCCCCTGCGGGGGTCACACGTGGGGCGTGTTGGCTTCCTACTCACGTTCTTAACCACAAGGGTTTTCATTTGGCTCTCATCCCTCTCCACATACATCCCATGCTGGGTTGAACTATATGAAATGACTGTTTCTACAAGTCAAAAATCATTGACTATGAGCAGTTTCTGGTGGTTCAATCTAATGGTCCAGGGGTCCTTTCTAGTTGAGACAAGCACATTGCATTTTTCTGCTCACTGTTATCTATTCAGGAGGAAGGCATCTGATCAAAGTGATCCAGTCAAGATGAATTTCAGGACTTTTGCTAGGAATGTTAGGATGGAGGTGGTCATGTACAGATACAAGGTCCAGAACTCCCATAGCTCTATTGATAGCAGCTAAAAGAGGAAAACCATTCATGGAGTTTCCATGCCTCTCTGTAGCCAAGAGAGCCAGAAAGTGTACAGCCAGGACCTGATGCAAAGCACACCTGTTCCCTGATCTCCCGATGTTCTCAGCTAGATGAGCCAATCAAACGTCTTTTTTAGTTAAAAGGAGCTGAGTTGAGTTCTTATTCCTAGAGTTCAGTCGTTCTTCAGTGGAGAGAGACAGCAGAAGATTATCACTCTGCACCTGACACGAGTGGCAGAGAAGCCAGCCATGCCATGACCCTTCACACGTGGGTCCTCTGGCTTTTCAGCCAATAAGCCACATAATGCTGAGACCAGCTATTCCGTTATACCACTTGCTTTTCCTTTTTACCTGCAATCCTTTGAATTGAATTGAGTCAAAGATGAACTCCATCTTTGCTGTCTCTAAAAGAACAACTGCAGAGCAAAGACACACAGTGAGAGGGAGTGTGCTCCTTCACTGGCACCAAATCCTTTCTAAGTTGAGATAGAGGCGACTCAGGCAGAAGAGCTGGAAGGTTCTGGCAGAGAGCGGGCCGCATGAAGTTGTATGTCTAGTGAGAGCTTATTCAGGAAATGTAGAAAGTGGAGAGTAGAAGGCGGTGTCCTGGTCTGTCTTTTGTCATGAACTTACCCTGAAATTTATAGCAAATCTTTTCCATGTAACATCTTTTCATCTAGAATCAGCAGCCACCCTGATTTTCTTCCACTCCATGGGGATGTGATGAAGATTAAGGACAGTGTCAGTGCTCTGGTGGCCCGTGATGGGGAGACGCTGTGGCTTGCCTGTCCAATATCCATCCCAGCCCCTATTTCTTCCTAACAGAATCCTAACTTTGTGCAGGAATCCCTGTGTGGTACTGTGAAACATTCTAAGGTCCAGCCTGGATAGGGACTCCATATGAGCTAAAGGAAGGCACAAAGCTGATTTCTAAGATGGAAATGATTGTCCCAACTGATGAAGAGCATTGCTTTTCTGATAATTGATGATCGCTCTGTTTAGAAGCGTAATGATTGTGTATTCCGGTGGTAACATGAGTCGTGTTCTTTGATCAGAATTGATTTAATCATAGGATCAAGACCCTTAGAATATGAAAGAGAGCCTTTTAATGTTATTCCACTGAGAGGGTGTTAGAAAACACATGCCATTCAAAATGGGACTGGGTCCCAGAGAGAGATTTTATTTCTGGTCATGGGTGGAGATGGGAAATTAGGGGGAAAAAAATCTCCTGGAATTTATTGACCTAATGTGTTTACAAAAAGTCGGCCCAGTAGGCCGAGGGTTGAAACTGATGGACAAAAGAGTGGGGGCTGCTGAGATGCTAGTTTTCATCCTCACTTCCCGGGGGACCCCACCCCCCACAACAGTACCCAAGAGACTCTTATTTGCTATGAGGGAGGCAGCACCAAGACCTCAGGTGACTGAATGAACACCTTTGCTGCCTGTTCACCCATTAGGACATCTCCCAGGACTGCAGTGAGGCTGAGGACACTGTCGCCAGTTGTCGGAGGAGTACAGGACAGATCTGGGAGTGAATGGAGTGAGGTGGTTTGTAAAGCGCGTTGCAAGTACTGGCCGTGGTGCCTGGTGGCCAAGGTGACAGGCACTGGAGAAGGTTCTAGGTCCCTTGAGTTGCATGGAAAAGAGTGAGGCCTGGGTCTCTCCGGTGAGGTGGGATGGTCTGGTGAGTATGAGGGAAGGAGAGGACATAAGCTCAAGATCCCCCTCGGGGCAGGCAGGCTCCCCCTCCCCCCGGCGGCACACATGTGGAAGCTTTTGTAGGCAGTCAGAAATGAACTTGAAGGGGAGCCTTTAAAGGTAAAAAAGAGATGCAATTTGCTGTCTGAGAAGATGTGTGGGATTGAGCCTGGGAGGCCCCATCCAATTGGCCCTGGAGATAGTGCGGGCGATTATGAGCCTCAGAAACTTGAAAGTGCTGTCTGACTGTCATCATCTCTTGAAATGTCTCCAGAATCAAGAAAACAGTCACTGCAAACACTGAGAGAACTCTGTCCTGGAGAACTAGGGAAAGGAGAAAATCAGATGAAAGCTGCAGCTGTGCTGTGCGGGAGGCAGGCCAGCTGCAGTCACGTGTGTGGACCGCTCATCCCTTCGGCTGCCCGACCACGCCACGCGGCGAGGGGCATGGATAGCGCTCGACAGAGTGAGGTTAACCAAGTGTTACTTGGTTCCAGTCAAAAAGCTTTTATGTACGTGTTCCATGTGTGTTACCTACGTGTCAGGGATGTTTGTCGGCGATGTGAACACTTTTCAGAGCATTGGTGGGAAGACCTTAGTGCTTTCCAGATTGGGGTAGGCCACATTTCCTGACCACGAGGCTTTTGGGCCCATCCTTGGGGCTGGACAGACACTAGAAGAGGCCCTGCAGTAAGCACGGACCCTCTGTCTGTGAAAAGACAGAGGTCGCTGCCCACCCAGAGTCACTGGGAAGGCATCACAATGTCACCATCACACGAATGGCAGTGATTACTGGCTCCTCATCAAAGCTTACTCTGTGCTTGATACTGTGCAAGAGATGATACACATTATCGTGTTTCATTCTCACAATTACCTGATGAGCTTGACGTAGTAAAGAGGGGGCTAAAATCACGTAACAGAAAAGAGGCAGAGGCAGAGCAGGCGTGTGGCCCACAGCCCGAGCTGCACACTCACCTTAGGAGCGCACCCGCTGTTCTTGCAGCCGCGCTGACGGGAAGTCCTGTCTGAGTGCTGCACTGGATTCTCGGCCCCACGTGACATTTAATACCCCGGCGTGGGTCAGGAGGGAGGGCTGGCATCTCCTAAAACTCACAGACGTGGCCAAGGAGGCCTCAAGGCTAAATCCCAGCACAGCCCCAGTGGAACCATTTAGTTTCCAAATGTTCACTTCTTGCCCCAGAGTGGTGGAGAGGCCCCCTCCTTTCCTGCCAGGCCGTTAGCCCGCAGAACGAGGTGTCCGTCTCCCCAAAACAAGGTGGGGTACCTCCGAGCCATGTCCAGCTCAGGCCTGGACACTCCCTCCGGGAATTTTTTTCCCAGCCCGTGATCAGTCACCCGTGCCAAACAGAGCGGCTCCTGTAGACTCAGAGAGTTGCCAATAAGATAAGGAATTATCAAATTTCACTTCTTCCTCTCCCCCTACCCCCCACCCCGACTCTAGGATTGATTCATCTTGACTTTCCAGATAGGGAAAAGTGGGGGGTCACAAGGAAATTTATAGGGCTACTTCCCAGGACAATTTCCAGTGTGTAGCTATAAATATTTTCAAGAGGGGTCAAGGCAGTGACTCCATCAGTACCTGCCTGCCCACAAATGGACCCTGGGAAGCAAGCAAATCTGGGGAGTGTGGGAAGGCAACCTAACACTTACCTTCCGCATTTGCCCCCAGGAGAGAGGCAGGAGGCTGCTGTTGAAAGTGTGCTCCACCCCCTCCACCCCCCATTTATACTTAATCTCTCTAGACTCCCCGTGCTTTCAGAGCCAGGCCCAGATCCATGACAATGGTTTCCATTTTCTCCCCATCTCCCCAGCAGGGAGCAACAGAGGAAAGACATTCTAAGAGCCTATGAAGTGTTTTTTATTGAAACCCTGTTCTCCAGAGAGAGATTGAGGAAGTGATTTAAGCAACCTTATTACAAAATAAAAACGTATCCTCCTCCTCCACAACAGGAAATGCGAGGAAGAGACACAAGCCCATTAAAGCACGAGAAAAAAGTTTGCGGAAGGACTGGAACAAAAAAAGATGTTAAATAATTATGCGCAAAAGCAGCAAAAGCCAGCAGGAGACTCAAAGACTTCCTTAAAGTCTACACGTGACATTGCCCCAGGAGGGACCTTATTTGGGACATTATGCGTGACTTTTCACATTTTCTAATGAAAACAGTCCATCAAGCCAGGAGGGGAATCCCTTATTTTTAACTTCAGACCTCAGGAGAGCTCGCCGCCGCCGCTGTGCCGCTGAGCCGCTGACGGAGTTACGAGCACATTCAGCAGTGTGCGACCAGGAAGAGCTCAGGTGCTTCAGATTTTGTTTGTAAAACACTTATGTTATACCATAATTCAGCGGCATCTAAATAAATCTGCTCGTTAATGAGGCTAATTAAGAACGGGCCTAACAACACAGCTACATTTCCAGACTGATCATCCTGCCTCCCCACCCCGCCAGCCCCCAGTTCTGCTGAATATTCCCCTGATCCTGAAAGGGACAGGTGATGATGGAGGGGTGGTGATGTCCCGCCATGAGCTCTGTTTTAGGCAACTTTTTCTTTATTTTTCATCAATTTTGCTTGGCTATTGACAACTGATCTATCACTAGATCCTCCGGGCATTTCAGAACTCATGGATAGAGTGCTTTTCACAGGATGACCTCCTGTGTTTTCATGCACAGCTTCTTGGGGATTCCTCCCAAGAGTAGGCTGAGCTGGGCGTCAATATTTGGAATACGTAGGTGGGGTGGAGCGAGCCTTTCGTCAGAGGGGCTCATCTACTTCTCAAACACTTTGGTGGGAATTGGTTTCCTTCTTGGCTCCAGGAGTCCTAAGTGCCTTTCTCCTCCTGTGGGGAGTGAGGTTTGAGGGTGGACTGGGGAGACAGGCCTCTCAGTGCAGCCTCTGTGTGCCCACCTGCTGGAAATGGAAATTGGGACCCTGCTGGTGTCAGACTGTTGTCTGTGAAAGGTGATCACGGGTGGGAGAAGGCTGAAGGCCTTGGCTGTCCCTGGCTGACCCCCTTGAGGTGTGGGCTGGGAATTGGTAGGGGAGGGGGAAGGAGGTTGAGTAAGTCTATAGGGGTAGGGAAAGAAGTGGATGGGTGAGGCGGGATGGGGGGATGGAAGGAGGCCAGCAGGGTGAATGACCTGCAGGGAGGGTGGTGATGGGACCAGAGAGGAGGTTCTTGTCTCACACAGGGAAGAATTCAAGAGCGAGAGAAAAGTGAAAGCAAGTTTGTTTAGAGAGAGACACACTCCACAGACAGAATGCAGTCCATCTCAGGAGGGAGAGAGGCCCCAAGATGTGGGGATGGCTAGTTTTTATGGGCTGGGTAACTTCATATGCTAGCAAGTGGGAAGTTTATTCCACTGTGTTGGGGAAGGGGGTGAAGATTTCCAGGAATTGGGCCCCTGCCCACTTTTTTGGCCTTTTATGGGCAGGCTCAGAGCTGTCATGGTGCCTGAGGGTGTGTCATCTAACATGCTAAGGTATTACAATGAGTGTATAATGAGGCTTGAGGTCTACCAGAAGGCAAATCTTCCACCATCTTGGGCCAAGTTGGGTCTAACCAGTTTGTTGTATCTTCAATGGCTGTGTCATCCTTTTAATGGTTGTGCCCTGCTCCCTTCCCTTCTGTTTCAATAGATCTCATCTACATAAGGTCTTATGTCTCCTACTCTAACGTCTAGGTGTAGGTACCATTCAAGCCCCCCCCCCCCAAATATGCCTGCCAGTGTGGCAGCTAACCAGTGGCAGCTGCACTATTTAGATCCAGAATTCGCCAAATCTCAAAGCGCCTATAGAAAAAAATGCAGAATCTGAGCAATACCCACCCATCTAAATGGCCTGATTTCTCTCTTAAGAAGCTTTTAAGCTTTTAGGAGGACTAAGTCTGCATAAAATTGAGGTAGCAAGCAGTATTATTCCTCCAGGCATGTTTGAGTCAGAAAGACCCTGAATTTTAAAAATAAAAACTGCTGCCTTGCTTAATATATTCGCTCCTCTAACAAGCCACCAAGCAGCTATTGTGCTCCCCCGTGCCAGTGGATATATATCTTGCTGAGACACATGCATCCAAAGTCAGGATATTGTCTGGGAAACCTGAGCCCACAGCCTGTGCAGGAGCCGACATCACTGCATAATTCCTTCCAGAAGAATAGAAACCCAGGCACAAGGCAGCACAGCCGAGCCCCCAAAGGACACGCTGCCATTTATTTTTGCTGTGATTGTTTTCCGTTACACACCGTGCGAGGGGCGTTTCTGAATGCTATCTTACTTTCTTTTCATGTCCCTTCATTTACTGCACCCCGAGAGGCAGGCGAAGTCTGCAGACCACACTCTGCAATAAAAACTCAGCAAGTCTGAAGGATGCAGCACGAAGCTTTGCAGACTGCCAGGAAGTTGTGCTGATGGTACTAAAATTCAGGAGCTTCATCTAGCAGCCCAGGCAGGTGTGTTTATTCAGCAAAGGGGGAGCTGGAAATGCTTCCTTGGGGGGTGCTTCTCCTGTTCCTGTGCGCTGAGAGCTGGGGTGTTTTCCTCCTGGGCTGCCTTGATCCTGGACTTTGCCACTTCTGGGTCTTGGACTGGTTTCTGGGGCTTTGTTTGGATTCTGGAGGTTACTTTCCCCCGAGATCCTTTGTACTGTTATAAGCAAGTGTGAGTCCTTTCAGCAGGGGCCAACGGCTCTTTATGAACTGTGATAGAAGATCAGAATCTCTTTCTACTCACAGCTTTTCTTGGACTGTCCCTGAGTGTATGATGACAGAAAACAGTCACGCGTCGGTTCCCGATATGTAAGCACAAGGCACCCTCTCAATGCATTCATAGCAAAATAGTGTATTTCCCACCAAAATAAACTCACAGACCTGAACTCAGACGAAGTGGCCCCTCTGCAAATCACTGAGGGTGTTCTATGTCTATGAGTTTCTGAACTCTGGGTCAATGTCACTCTGCATTTTGGACAATGCCTCAGTTGTATTAAAATCAGTGCTTCTCAAAAATGTCCAAGCATCAGAATCACCTAGAGGTCTTGTTAAAATAGTTTGGTGGAGCCCCCCCTCATAGTTTGAGTAGATCTCGGGTGGGGTCCAAGAATTTACACCTCTTATTTCTGGGAATAACGAGTTAGATGGTATCCTCCCCCATTTCCCCAAATTCGTGCCCTTCCCAGAACCTCAGAATGGGACCTTATTTGGAAATAGGGTCATTTCAACCAGAAGTAGTTAAGAGAGGTTGTACTGCAATTGGGTGGATCATTAGCCCAATTTGATTGGTGTCCTTATAGGAAAAGAAGAGAGACAGAGATACAGGGAGAAAGTCATGTGGCAAGAGGCCGAGAATGGAGTGATGTATCTACAAGCCAAGGAGTGCCAGTGACTGGCAGCAACACCATGAATTAAGAGAGGGGTGGAATAGATCTTTCCCTAGTGCCTTCAGAAGCATGATGGCTCTGCCTACACCGTGATTTTGAACCTTGCAGCCCCAAGAACCATGAGATAATGAATTTCTGCTTTTAGTAATTCAGTTTGTGGATAACTAACCCATTTCAGCAGAAAATGTAGACGCCAGAGACGCTGATGTTGCTGGCCCTGAATCACACTTTGAGAACCACTGATCAGAATGAATCAAATCATCTCCCTCTTCTGCAACTCCTAGTTCTCCTTTCGATGTCCAGGATAATTTTTTTTTTCTGGAATAATTCCTCTTTGCATCTGCCAGCACCTGCTTAATTCCCTAAGAAGAATTTTCACCAGCTCCCAGTTCCTTAATACAGCCCTGTTTCTTGTTCCTAATCTATTTACCCCAAAATAACCCGTGGGGCTCTCTTCAGCTACACTGTGGTCAAACAGAATCTCTGATCCCCTCAAGCGGATAGGGAATTTGTGGCTTCACGTGGTTGAGTTTGTACACACTCTGGTAAGAGAGACACAGGTAGCAGGAAGCCATTGCAGAGACACCAGGGACCTGGAGAGATGCGCTGGGAGTGAGGGGATTTTGGCCGCAGGAAGACAAGCATTAAGAGGGATTTATCTGCCTTCAAATATATGAAGTGTTGCTGTGCACATGATGCAGACAGTCTGCCTCCTGCCCCTCCAAGAAAGGGCCAAAGGAAAGCAAGCTTAGGAAGGAGACCTTCCAGTGGACAGAAAGAATTTTCTGAGGTTGAAGGTTTTAAGTCACTGGAATGTCAAGGGAGGAGTTGAAAGTGTAGACACCCCTCCATTAAATGTGATTTAGCTGGGGCCCTTCCTGGAGCCAGGAGAGAGGCTTCTGAGGGGCTCCCTGCTCTTCGAGTCTCCAGAACAAGAAGAATGCCCAGCTGGGAAAAAATTAACTCAAAGGGGAGAAACCTCTCTCTGCTGGTATGTTTGTGACCCTTCGTTAGGGAATCTGCCTGTATTTCTTCTCTGATATTTTTAACTCAATGCCTGGAAGACACCTTTTTGGGCTGAGTTAAAGAGTTAGATTCGTCAGAAGGTTTGTCTTGTAAGCCCTCAGGTATTCTCTGGTCCAGCTTGTCCACCTGGGTGAAGACAAGCAGGGCACCTTCATTGTCTATGACTGTGTAACAAGTGCACACAAACCGAGCTTAGGCCAACACACACCTGTTATCTCACAGGTCCTGTGGGTCAGGGGTCAGGGCACTATTAAACTGGGCCCTTTTCTCAGGGTCTCACAAGGCTCCCTCTGGGGGTCAGTGGGATGTGTTCCTTTCTGGATGGCGGGGTCCTCTTCCAAGCTCACAGGATCTTTAGCAGAATTCAGTTCCTTGTAGCAGCAGGACCAAGGGCACCCCTTTCTTGCTGGCTGTCAGCTGGGGGGCTCTGGAGTTCCTCTCCTGTGGCCCCTTCTCAGGCCCTCCCACACAGGGTGGCTTCCATCTTCCAGGCCAGTGGGAGACGCTCTCCCTCTAGTTTGACCACAGGGGTGACATCCATCACCTTGGCCGTTCTCTCTTGGTAGAAGACAGTCATGGGTACCGCCTGCACTCAGGGGAGGGGCCGTGTAAGCGCATGACTCCCTGGGGGTTGTCTCAGAATCGAGCCTCCCACATGGAGGCTGGGAGGGGGCTCTTCTGCACGTGCTCTTCCCCGTGACCCAGCTGCTTGGGGTGTAAAACCCAAAGGATTATACTCTATTTGGAATTTACCTGATTAAAACACCATACCCATGGAATTCCAAACGGAAAGCAGGAAGCGGGCACGATCTCTGGCTTACAGACCTGTTGTGCGCTGAAGCTCAGGCCATCACCTGTTGAAATGTAAGTTCTTTAATCAAAAACACAATATTAAAATGAGTGGTTTTCTACACTTCTTTCTTTTACAACACAGCCTAGAGGAAAAACTCTGTAGCCAGACTGTCTGGGTTCCAATCCCAACTCTGTCACTAACTGAAGTCTTAGGCAAATCGTTTAGCCTCTCTGTGCCTAGTTTTCTTCACTTATGAAATGGCAACAATAATAGTACTTTATGGAAGGCTGGTGAGGATGAAATGAATTAGTAAGTATAAAGCATCTAGAATAATGCCTGGCATATCATAAACGCTGTATACGTGTGTTAGTTACTGTGTGGGTTTGGACACCAGCCAGCATGGGCCGTTCACATGCATGCGATCTAGTGGCGTTCTTAGGACTCGGGCATTTCTTGGCTTGGATCTGTGGCTCTGCATCCTCTTCCACTCAGAACGCAGGAAAACGTGGCAGTGTTACAGGGGTAAATTTGACTCAGGACTGATTTTTAAAATAAATGGTTTATAAATAAATGGTTTGTAACTAGTAATAATGATTATGATGGCTGGAATGTGCCGGGAACTCTAAGTGTGAGGACAGCATACCTCTCTGAGGGTAGGTACTGTTACCCCTTTTTGCAGAGAAGGACCGAGGCTGAGAAATTGTTTGCTCAACCCAGATGTTCAGTGGCACAGCCCGCGGTCGGAAGGAGCTCGAGCAGCTGGACTCCAGAACCCTCCATCTTAATGTCTCTGCTGTTCGCCCATTTCCCGCTGGCAACTTAGCTCTCAGCTTAGGTGTTGTAACGTGACAGCTGGAAATGCCAACTTAAATGACACAAAAGGAGAAGGGGACTGTGGGTTCTGGTTTATTTGGGTGGGCATCACGCGGAAGGAGGGAAACGACTAAGCAGGCACACAATTGGGACAAGCACCTGCTATGAATCAGGTTCAGGTGCGACGTTCCTTACCCCTCGTCTCTCCCACCGAGCCCCCAGAAAACCCTGCAGAGGCCCAGCATCACCTTCCTTCAGCAGGTAAAGCAATGGAGGCTCAAAAGTTGCCAATGAGAAGCTGAACCAAGAATCAAAACCCAATTGTTCAGGCCCCCGACGTCTGCACTGTTTCCAGCACACAGTGTTGTCTGAGGGTGGAGCCTGGGCGAGGGGAGAAGGGATGGATCTGGGGCTCGTGCACCCCCCACATGGAGAGAGAAAGCCCTGGGCAGGCCGCAGGGGGCCCGGCAGCCTTGACTAACTTGGTTGCTGTTCTGATAGATTTGACATCCGAGGAGTCGGCTGATTCCTAATTCTGTCAGGTGCCACTGCTCTAACCCAGGGCGAGTCACTCAGATGCCTTCAGCATCAGTCCCTCATTTTTTCAAGTCAAACTGACCTTGTTGCAACGACAAAGTGAGAGAATGTTTGCTAGCTCTGGGTAGATGCTGTAACACTTGCCTCTTCTCATAGAAACAGCTACTCAAAGTGTGGAGGCAGAGTCTGAGAGTTTGCACAGGACGTGAGCTGCAGGCAGAGAGGGACAGTGATGAGCAGCGAGTCCCGTCTCTGAGATATGATTGTGGCCCTTTGGATAAGAAGACAGTTTAATCCTAGAGCTGCAGATGTCACTTCAGAATGCCAGGTCAACTCTTCTTTGTGAGCAAATACACGTGGTGGAGGAAAGAGAGGCACAGCCTGGTGGCTGGTACTGGGTGGAGGCTTAAAAAAGGTCTTCCTGACATTAGTTCAGAGGGCAGAGGCTGACAGGATGGGTTTGGAATCACACCCACCTGGTTCAATTCCCAGCTCAATGACTTAATTGTGAAATTGGGTAAAACCTCCGAGTCTCTGTTTTCTCATATTTAAGATGTAGATTGTAACAGCAACATTGCAGGGTGTTTGTGATAATTAGGCAATGATTCTGTTAGCGTGGCGCGCACCTCTAAGTGCTCATTAATGGTACCTGCTGCCGCCGTATCATAACTGTTAAAATAAGGATAAAGCCTGGAGAAAACGTGTGTGTTTTCAGTGCATGCACTGTTTAAAGAAGTTCTGATTCGAGTCCCACTCTTGGATTCCAGCACGCTGGAGACAGAGGAGTGGTGGGCCCAGGCAGAAAGGGGCGTGTCCCAGGTGTCATGTCCACGTGTCATGTCTGGCACTGGAAACAGGATGGTGTGAAAAGCCAGTTAGGAGTTTCAGGAACAACTGGGTGCTGACCTTAGAACAGAACCGTGTGTCATCTTTCAGGCATGATAGAGCTGACAGTGACACCTGCATGGGAATGGGGTGGAGACGAAAGGAGTCCTTTCCCATAACATATGTCAACAGGTCCAAGAAAACCATTGACAGTGTAGCTCAGGGGTTAAGGGCATAGACTCTGGAGGCACATTTGGTACCTATGGCCTCAGACAATTCACTTAGCTTCTCTTTGCCTCAACTTTCTCATCTATAAAATGGGGAGGAAGGATTCTAATAGTGCTTACCACAGAGACTTCTGTAGTGGTGAAATGAGACAGCACACATCCGAAAGCCTTAGCAGTGCTAGGCACACAATAAGCCCCCCAACCTCAAATTTTAACTCATTATTACTCCCCTTATAATTCAGAAGAAATTGAGATTCAGCAAAACCAAAACAATCAGACAAATAAAATTTAGAAGCCAGTAAAGGTGGATTGTGGTCCAGATTTGTGATTCTACCTCCATGCTGTTCCTGCCCCTCCTGTCTATCTCAGAGTTAAGAATTCCCTCCGTTCTGCTCCCTGCATTTCTGTCCATATTGTTACTAAAATGCATATTGTTGAAGTATGAACAGAAAAGGAACATTCAAGGAGCCCATAACTATCTTTTGGCAGCAGAAGGGATTTTGAATGACTTAGAGGGGAATTTAGGTTAGTTGGGGAAGGTCATTTGTTCTTCCAGACCATGATATCATTGTGAAAAGGGCTCATCTGATGAACTAAGCATCACTGTATATTAAGTACTTCTGCCAGAGCTGACAATGGTTAGTTTCTGATTCCTATAGACTCTCACGTGTTCTAAATACGACAGAGAGCTGAAAGTGAAGTTCAAAAGACTATTTCAAAAGAAACCATTAGGCATATCCTGAAAGAAATCAGTTTGATTTCATCTGCTTGGAAAAAGCATTTCAGCAGAAAGTGGCCTAAAACTGGATGGTTGGCCTTTTGCAAGAGGTCAGTTTTTGCAGGGGTCAGAAGGAAAAGCCCAAAGGCAGGTCTGCCGATGGCTAGAGATAAGTGTGAGGGAGATGGTGCAGGCAGTCTGAGCACGTAGCCTTGCCCTTACATCACAGGCAGGTCATCTAGGGAGAAAAACAGAAATGGTTATCCCTGTCTGTCCACTAAATGCTGCTGGGAAAGAGAAACTCATTTCTCCCCTGTGTCTCTCTTTGATTCTCACACAGAAGACTTCACTGCTGGTCACCAAACATATGCATTTTTGACCGCACACCAAGCAATTCTCCGACACACCAGCTGGGTGTCCTATAATCCAATTCAGTCCTGGCACTACCTGGAGATCCCTCACCCACATACCCCTGAGATTCAGAGTTAGTAGATCCATGTGCAGCCAAGAAATGGCTGGATATTTTGGACTGAATCTGGTTGATTTCTGATCATCATCCCCATTAGGGAGCCACTGGTCTGCAGTGGAATTTCTGTTTCTCCAAGGAACTAAATGGAGATTAATCCTGTAATCAGTGAGTAGTTGAACATTACCTTCATCCAGAACACCTGACCCCCTCAAGCTCCCCTGGAATGAAGGACTGAAATGAGCCAGTGGTGTGCACACTCTATTCGGCAAGGTGACAACAACTGGAGACTGGAGAAAACCATTATCCTCTTATTGGAGGCCATCAGACAGTGGTACCCAATTTGTCTACTGGTGAATAGAGGAAGCCTTGGGGCAAAGGCCTTACATCCTGTAAAAATCAGTCCTGGGCAGGAAGGATTAAGTCAGATCAGGAGGGAGAGTGAGTGAGGACTCAGGGTGAACAG
The DNA here is from genome assembly GCF_036321535.1 of Camelus dromedarius. NCBI lineage: Eukaryota > Metazoa > Chordata > Mammalia > Artiodactyla > Camelidae > Camelus > Camelus dromedarius. Next base: position 48,763,594 of record NC_087438.1, read on the forward strand.
AGCTGGACTGTGGGCTCTGCCTTAGAGCAGATGGAAAAGTACTTCCCCCCTTCAGGCTGTTCCCCTCTGCCAAGTGCAGGCAGCTCACATTTTGTTTGAAGCTTGAATCTGCACCCAGATACTCCGCCCTCTCCCCACCTCCATCTCCCTGGAACAAACTTGAGTTCAATTCTGAGCACATGCTCCTTTCCTTCTTGCCTCTGCTGAGGAAAAGGGCCTTTCATCCCAGTGACCTGAGCTCCTAAGCCTGCATCAAAAGTGACAGCTTGGGGAGGCACTGACCAAAGCCGGTGGCTCAGATTTTAATACCGTATCTTCCAGAGAGCTGGGAGGAGTTCTGTGTAAATGGCCTGGGAAGAATGTCAACTGCCTATTCTGGATGAAGGATTCTGCTGGCTCAGGAGGGGAACTCTTAGCTTCAAAGCCAGTTTTTCCCCACAGATACTGATTATCCCACATAGTCGGCCATCATTTATCAGGTACATGCACATTTACTTCATTCTCCCTCTGGGTGGGTGAAGACACTCCCACCTGAGTGCCCGCCAGGTGCCAGGCACTGGGTAGAACTCAACACATTCATTCCCTGGTTTTACCTCCCAGGGATTCTCTGAAGAAGCCATCATTACACCATTATGGTCCCCATTTTACAGATCAGCACATTGAGGTGCAGGGCAGTAAGATGACTTCACCTTCCCATAGGGAGTAAATGGCAGAAGAAAGACTCAAACTCTGGTCTGTCTGCCTTCAGCGCCCTTGCTTCCTTTGTCCTCTGTGTCTTGAAGCACAAATAATGAATCAGGCTAAGAAAAACATTTTACGAGCTATGCCGATTGCTAGCCTGCCGCATGAAAAGAGCCTTTTCGTAATATTCAGGTCCAATTCATTACGTTGTTGTTCAAGCATATTTGATTGTAGAACTATAAATGCCAATTATTTCCCAAAGGGCTCAGATATGGTAAGTGCCTGGCCATTAGCACCTATTGGTGGGCTTCGTTTTTAGGAGACATTGAAAGAAAAATACAAATTGATCAAATCAATTAACATGAGCTTACTCTTGCCAGGAGGAGTTTTGATTTACAGACTAACTTCCCATTAAAAAGGTAAAGTTAGCAGCCCCATCCTTCCCCCACCGATTGTTAACTGGTGCCCACTTACAGCAGTGGTTCTAAACACTGATGCCAGATGCTTGGGTCCTACACCCAGAGCTTGTGATGCGATGGATCTGAGGTGTGTCCTGGGCGTGAGGAGTTTCCAGAGTTCCCCGGGGTCCGATGTGGGGCCAACTCAGGGAACTACTGATTTATGCTGGTAGGGACAGGAGAAGAGTAGGGTTGGAGAGGACCAGGATCTAAAGGATTAGGAAGCACGGAGCGATGACCAACTCATCCCTGTTTACTGAAGACTGTCCTGGTTTTAAAACTCAAAGTCCTATGTCCTGGGAAACCTCTCAGTCCCAGGCAAACTGGGACGGTGGGTCATCCTAACATACCACAAGTGTTAAGCAAAGGTTCTCAAATGACAATCTCTGACCATGGGAAATGGATCTGTTTGCAAACTTCTCTTTATACAACCCTTGAAAACCACATGGCTCTTACATGGAAACACACAACCCCATTCCATTTGAATTCTAGCAAAACAAACATACAGCCCTGCTTTCACGACCTGCATTCCCTTTGCTTTGCAAGGCACAACTATTGTCCATAAAGATTCCAGCACCATTCTGGCTCTGTGGATTCATTCTGCAGCCTTGTCGTTTGAGAAAGGACTTGCTGAGAGCCCTGTTTTGTCCTGTTGCCATTTGCTAAATAATTCCCAACACCGGAAGATTATCAAGGCTCTTTGATGTGTCCGATGATTCTCATTCCCATCAAGTTACAAGTGATGTGAGATAACTCTGAATTTACCCAAATTAATGTCTAACTTTTTGAAGCACTCCACCCACTGCGGGCATCCTGACCGGATTTTATGGAATCTTGTTTACTGCTGGCTTCCCACGGGCTCCGGAATCTGGCCACGGAGGGAGGGAGGCCGTCATTCCTGCTCACTGAGCACGTTTGGCAGCTTTGGCAGTAAACACCGAGGAGACTGGTCTCTGCTCTGACACGTCTAGGGTGCTGAATCAATCAAACCATGGGTTTTTGGTGGGCACTGCCTGCCCAGCCTGGGGCTGGTCTCTCAAAACCTCAGATACTGGCAAGTGACCTCTAGTCACAGATCAGAATGCCCACCTTCACTGTCAACATTATGTCCTGTGAAAAAAGCCACATTTGGACATGAAGGACACAGGAGTTTCAGGGTATTTCTTGTTTTCTTAAAGAACTCTTTGAAAAAGAAAAACTAACCCCAGACTCTGCTGATCTTCATTCAAGAAATGTTGGAGCCCCGGCTATGTTCAGCATTCACAGTTGATCCTGAATAATTTGCAACTGGAGAACATTTTGCAAAGGGGTCTTTGAATTGGCCTCCACCCCATTCCTGGGTCCAGGTTCATTTTAAACTTGGCCGAGCCACCTGGGATTATGAGGAAACATACTGATCATAGGCGTAACTAGGTGACTCTAGGTCCTAGTTCACTTTTCTGTTTTAGGAATCCCTTCTCTAGTGTCTCTTTTGGCCTTTGAATCCCTCCAGTGTTGGGGCACTCACCACCTCGGGGTGAAGTGCGTATCACTCTTCACCAGCTGGGAGTGTTATGCATTCCTTTCTGGCTCAATCTGAAAACCGCCTCCCTCTAACCACATCTACAAGCGGACTGCAGCCCCGCAGTCTTGGCAACGTGGAGCGCCTGGCATTCTCTTCCACAAGAGGGAGACAGACCCTAAACCCGTAGTTTGGGTGGTTGGCAAATTTGTCTTTTTTTGGAATTTGTTTTCTGAGAGAACACGCTCCAGTTTTGGAAGATAGGTCTTAGCATTGCGTGGGGAACAATGCACTTACTGTGTGGACTGTTTTTTTGGACACAACCAACTAGCATTGCTTAACAGTTTTGTGCAAACATGTTCTAATGGACTGAAATATGAGATTTGGTCATTTCAGCCCAGGGCTAGACTGGCCACAGTTCAGGCTTCCACCGGAATCACTAGTTCATAATCACCTTTATCACCTGGCTTGTTTCAGTTGTTTCCTGTGTCTGAAGTCTTTGACCCATTCAGATACCAGTGGGGCCTGATCATTTTTGACTATGTCCATTTTCAAGGTGGCATTGTTATTTTCAAGTGAATGTCTGAAACCTAGAAATAGAGAAGTTTATGCAGGAATCTGCAAGACCCCTGCTTTCTAGGACTGAAGTTAATTATGAAAGGAGAATTGCTCTGGTTTAAAAAAAAAAAGATTATCCTACATTCATACTAATAATAACTTTCCTTTTTATAGTCATTTCCCTTCTGTAATAGAGTTCAAAGTGCTTTACAGGCATGGCCTAATTCGGTCATTTTTATTATTTTTGTTAAGTGTGGGTGATGAGCTATATCATTATCCCCGCTTTACTGAGAGGGAAATGGAGGAGCTGGGAAGCCTGGAGTCTGGGAAAGGAGGAGGAGGTGGACATCTGGACCCATGACCTCATTCTGGCTGTTCCTCACCTCGACAATGTCCTCCCACCTGCCTCCTTTCACCCCTTTCTCAAAGGCCTTTTTGTGAGATTTCAGCCTGATGGAGATTTTTCTCTTCCCGATGGCTTGTTTCATGCCATATGACTCTTGATTTAACTCAGGTCTTTTTTTTATCCTAGGGAGGTGTTTTGGGGCATTTTGATTCACAACAGTTTGTTCCAGTTGTTTACATTTTATCCCTCAAATATGGGGTAGAAGTTTTTAAGCCAAGGGGCTGTGTAATCTCTTTTTTTTTTTTTTAACATTTTTTATTGATTTATAATCATTTTACAATGTTGTGTAATCTATTTCCAGTGTTGCCCAGAGAGCTCTTGCATAAGGAGTGGGTGCATAGAGTTTACTTAACAAAATCTTAGCTCTCTCCCCTTGGACTTATGTGATGGGATATGCCACAATGGGAATGGTTACGTCATGCCTGGTAAGTGGCCTGGAAAGGGAGACATCTCAACCAATCAACACAACAACTGAGTGTCCCCCAGGTGCAGGGCGTTGTGTTATGCTGTGAAAACAACGCAAAGAAAAGGGGCAAGGACCGTCTTGCAGAGTGGCTGATGGCAGGATTTGTAGCCTGCAGAGGTGGCTTTGAATCTCTGCTGGACCACTTACTTTTGTGTGGCCTTGAGTAGGTCATTTAAACTCTTTGAGCCTCTGCAATTTCTTTTGTAAGATGAGAATAACAACAGTGCGGTGATGATAAATGAGGTAATGTCTACAAAGGCATTTGGCACAATGGTTTGTACAGAGTTGGAAGAATCGATAAACAGCATCCATTTGAATGTTATTATTAAATGGCTGGTAATTCTAAGAAAAGTTAAAAAAAAAAAAAAAAAGGCCTGGCAAGAACATGTGTGGGAGTTCAGCTGAGTGGCCAGTAAACTACGTGATGACGAGGGATCTGCAATTAACCTTGAAAAAGAGTGGGAATTGGAGTTTTGGGAAGCATGAAGGATGCGGAGGCCTAGAGATACGTGTGGAATGTGTGAAGGTGAGAAGGAGAGTGGGCTGGGCTGAGGACCTAATGGTTCCTGTGGAGGAGAGCTAGCAGACAAAAATAAAAAAGATGAGAGCAAGGCTCCTGCTGCTCATCGTGGTAAGCTCTTTCCTTTCATAATTTCCTTTAAGAGTATGATTAGGAAAGAGTTGTCATGGCCATTGTAAAGATTAGGAAGCAGAAATTCTGAGACCTGCTGCGAAATTAGTTGGAAATAAATGCAGAGACCTTGGCTGGGGTTGGGGCTCATGGGTTGTCTTGTATGCTGTTGATGGAGGGTAAAGTTCAAATGACCTTTGGAGAGCACTTTGACAGTAGCTTTTAAAATTGTTCATTCCCCTTGAGGTGCTGATCCTGGAGAAAGCCTGTATATGTACTCACAGGGGCATGAAGAGGGATGTTTACTGAATAGTCCGAACACCTGGATACAACTCATATGTCTACTAATGATGGAGTATGTCAGTAAATTGTGGCATGTCCTTATGGCATATTATTCAGCAGTTAAACATCATGAGGTAAATCTACATGACTGACGTGCAGTCCTCTCTAAGAGAAGCTGTTTAGTGAAAAAGAAAAGCTGTAGATCATAAAATCAGTATAATACCATTCACTTTTAAAATCCTACACATGCATGGGTACATGCACTAAATGTATGGACAAAAAATCTGGGTGGAGACAAATCAAACTTTTAACAGTGATTATCTCTGGGGAGTGGAGGGATATCGATTGGGGAGGGTATGTGCTAAAGAAGGATTTACTTTTTAGTCTATGTATTTTTGTCTTGTCTATAAAGAAAATGTATCCAGCTACTACTCAAATTCAGGAGGTAAAATTGAAAAATTTATATGCTACATCAATACTACAGAACACTGCAGGGTCATTAAAATATGCAAAAATACATTGTAAAATATATTTATTGATTTGGAAAAAATTCCCCAGTGAAGTGGGAGAAAGTTTCAAAGCAGTATGTTCTATGTAGATATATATATATAGCTTTATAAAAGCATACACATAGCACAGAAACACACATAGACATACATAAACACTATTGGTTATCTCTGAATGATGGGATTATGGGCATTTTTTATTTTCTTCTTTATACTTGTAGCACCTAGCTTTTGCCACAGTAATGCTGTGTAACAAACCACCCCACAATTCAAAGCTTTAGGACAACAGTCACTTTTTCCTCACTCACAGCCATGTGTCTATGGGTCAGCTGATCTAGGTGGAACTCGGCTTGGCTAGCCATGGCTTCAAGCTGCAGGCTGGGTCCAGGTATCCTCTGTGCATTTCATCTTCCTTGGACTGTGGGCTAACCAGGGCATGTTCTTCTCATGGCGATGACAGAAGTGCAATGGAGCAAGTGGAAACATGTGCTCTCTCTTTGGGCTTTGGTTTGGATTTGGCTCACTGTCCTGCCCACGTGGCCAAGCCTAAATCAATAGGGGAGGGAAACAGACTTTGCTTCTAGTGGAAGGATCTGCAAAGTCATTGCAAAGGGCGCGGATACAGGCAGTGGTCAAGTGTGGTAACTCTAAAGCCATCTATCACAACTTAAATGGGTTTTCTAATTGCCCCCACTATGAATGTATATTACTTATGAAATAAACATCTTATTATTTAATGTGCAATGCCTCAGAAAGATGGGTGATAAAAACAAGAAGCTGGGAGCCGCGGTGCTTTTAATGCCTCTCTGGCTCAACTCCAGTCTCTTGGCTTTGTGGGTTATCTCTAATGTCATCCTGCTAGTCAGTGTTTTCATCAGCATCTTCAGAACATGCCTGAGAATAACTTGTCTTCTGTTTGGACAACCTTGCAGCCCTCATCTTTTCTTATCAAACCTCCCTCTGTGTTCAGAGTTCATGTACCTTGGGAAAATAAGCTAGAATGTTACATGATTTTCTGAGAAGTATAAACCTATGAGCAAGAATGACAGTCAGGCTCTGTATTCCATGGTGACACATAACACGATTACCCGAAGCCCTTTTTTGTACTGTTTGGTAAATCTCAAATGAAACAATGAAGTGCCCATCACATCTTCTGGCTTCAACATGGCAGGCAACGATGGCGCCTACGGGTCATTACCTCAAGGCACACAGCAACGACAGCCATTTATTATCTCAAGTTGTCCCTTCTTGCATGTGTTAGTGCGCCCAAAGCATCCAACTGCAGTAATGAGAGATGATTCTAAACCCCAACGTTCAGCTACACAGCCCTCCTTGCCGTCACACCTGCCCACAAAAGAGGACTCTGCTTTCAGAGAATGTGCTTGGGACAGAAATCCTCCCCGGTATTCATTCCCCTCAGCCTCCCCCAAGCTAAACTTCGTTCAGTTCCCCTGAGAGAAGCCACTAGACCCTTTCAGGTGTGCAATAAATCTTCCACTAGTCTATTTTAAACCCCTTAAAAGAAAGGCATTTAACCCCATCTGTGGGGTGTTGGTGTGTGTGTGTGTGTGTACATGTGTGTGACAGAAAATTTTTTATGATGCAAATATTTATGGACTTTTTAACTTTGCCCTTTAATGTTAGACATGCCTTGGCCAAACTATCTTTTAACGGCTTTAATCTTTCTTCATAAATCACTCGATGACTCTTCCTTTTCCATTCTCATCTGTCCATCTTTTCCTTGTTTCTCAGGTGCCCAGAGTGGGGGGCAGAATTGCCTAGATCTGCTCCCAGATTAGGCTGGGGTCTCACAGAGTTTAGTCTGAATCAGAAATGGACCTGAAAGCTTTAGGAGCGGGGAGATTTCTCCCACCACTGGACATACATTCAGGTGCCCACTTTACTTGAAAGAGACATTTCCTTTCTGAGTGGCCGAGCAAAAACATGAAGACCCTTCAGGCTTTTCTACACAGAGGCTTCTCTAGGTCTTAACATCTGAGGAACCCTTCTGAGGCAGCTGGAGTGTGAGGGGCCTTGTGCCTAATGTTGGTGGTGGAGAGAGCACGTGACCAAGGCCCCACATTTTTCAGTTTCTGCCCCCAAATCTGTCCATGGGTGATTTAATCAATACTTCATGAAGATGCACATCTCTGCCTTCAACTACTGAGGAGAGGGACCCACTCTTGGAGAATGTGCTTGGTGCAGAAATCACACACCCCTCTGCCCCTGCCTCCCGTCGGCCTCCCTGAGCTAAGCTTCTGTTCCCGCTTTGTAGTTCTGTTCCCCTGCACGGATACACTGAGCCCCCTCAGAAGCAAGCTCTGCCCACCCCCACCTGCCATCCTGTGTCTGTGCAGGTGTATAAGCCGCGGCCTGGGTGTGTCTCTCTGAGGTGGAACAGGATCCTCCGAGAAAATCAGTTGCTCCATTTACGATCATGCTCAGTTCTGAGTGAGTGTCCCTTTCAGACCTGTTGGAGACAGTCAGACGGCAGAAGCAGGAACGGGCTTCAGGAACCTCCAAGCTAGCGTGGGGAGGACCCTTCAGGGGACTTTCCAGGGTGGGACTTGATTATGCTGAAAAGAATGAATGAGCTTTACTTGATCCAATGCTTCTTAACAAAAGAAAGAGAGCTAGATCTTTCTGGAATCAAACAATTGAGAGAGAAGGTCTAGGAGAGGCCAGTGTTTCAGAAAATACATTTTGAACTCCGAGGTGGATCGCCTCGAGCAAGTCCCCTGATCCTCTGCCACCGGAGGACATCATTTTGGGGGTTTCAACTCTTTTCCTGTGATAGTTGATGCCCATAAAGTGACCTTGGGAAGCTATTTAATTATTCATATTATAGTTAAAGCTAAGGGAAAGTAATGCAGGGAATGCAAAAACTTGCTCTCATTATTTGAAGAGGAAGCATTTGTAAAAACAACCAAGTGGTAATTTACTAAGACGGTCCACCTTTCGGGGCCGGGGCGGTGGAGTAAACACACCTCATCGACCACCCCACCAAGGCCGGGCACGGCGCAGCGCAGCGGGCGCTTTGGAGACGGCCTGGCTGCCCCGCTGGTAAAATTTAGATTTTATCTGGGCAAGAAATGGGCCAGTTCATAGTCTTGCTGAAGGACTGAGGGTTTAGGAATGAAAATACAGGGGGAAATCTGTTAGTCTCTCCTGGTATTTCAGACCCGGAGGTTTTCCTGGGCGGGGAAGAGATTCTATTTTTGAGATTCCGTCTCTGGCCCGGCAGTAATTTTCATCACCTGTTTTGAGGCCAGTTTCAGGAGAGGAAAAACTCATGGGAGTTGGAGCGTAGCATTTCTGAAAGTGTACTCTGAGGAATACAAGTTCTGTAGAGGAGTCATTGAACGTAACAGAGATGCTGTGATCATATGAACTTGGAAACACTGATTTAAACAACCTTAAAGGCTTTCCTTGCTAGAATGTCATTGAATGTAATAGCAATTCTGTGGTCAGACAAACCTTAAAAGCAACAACCTTAAAAGCTTTCCTTGGTGCATATCTTCTCAGAGCTTTTTAAATTCGGAGGTGCACTGTGAACCTCCAGGCACGAGTGGGGCTGGGGTGGGGAGCCCAGCTGGAGAGGGCAGCATACATACTGTGTCGGAAACTTACCTCATCCTAAAACCCCCTTCTGCCCTCCTCCCCAGAGAAATTTTTTAGGACTGGTGCTCCATGAAACATTCTGTGACCCACGCTGTTCAGGTGGAAAGAGCCCAAGATTGGAAATCAGTTTCTCAGGGTTCCAGTTCTGACTGTTTTAATTTGGGGCATTCATTTTGCCTCTCTGAGTCTTAGTTTTTTCATCTGCAATAAGAGTGAGTCCTCATATAATGGAAAAGAGCCTGAAAAAAAATTCATAACTGGATCACTTTGCTATACACCTGAAACTAACATTGTAAATCAACTGTACTTCAATAAAAAAACAAAATTAAAAAAATGAGTTCTAATGGTTCTAGGATCCTGTGCTTCCTGCGTGACTGATCCCTCACATTTCTCTCTTTCTGACTCAAGATGTTTCCTGAGGACTTTGTCGGGGGAGTGTCAACTCACCACCAACTGAAGACCTCCCAAGATGAACAAAGAGTGGTGTCCCACCACCATTTCTGTGGCTCACCTAGGTTTTTATGGAACCAAGCAGGTTTGCATTAAACCAACACGCCGCTAGCCAAGCCCTCCTGGAAAGAACAGTTTACACTGTTGAATGCTCTCTTGACAGATTACTCGCAAAGGACATGAATCACACTTTGAACCTCAAGTCCGTTGCACAACTCATCACATTTTCCACCAGGGCCAAGGAGAATTTTCGATGTGGAGGGAGACACGGTCATTTACCCTGGAGCTGTTTGTCAGAATGATAAAGAAACTATTCTAGGGCAGATAGGACCTCATAAAACAGCTGTCTGTTGGAGGCTTTGCCGTGACTTTGATGTTCTGCAGGGAAAAACCATCATGCGCGTGGGTGGGCCAGGCTACATCCAAGGTGAACTGGGAGGCAGGATTTCTTGATCTTCTCATTCATTCAACAGCTCTGTATTGAGCACGACTAGGTACCAGGCTCAATCCTCATCAAGGGAGACTTCCTTTTAGAACATTCTTGCCAGAACTGGGTCTTATAATTTAAAACTCTGCTAATTTCTGAAGTGAAAAATATTGCACTGTAGTTAGAATTTGAATTTGTGATACTTGACATGTTATAATTTTTAACTTAATTGTAATTTTCTCATTTTATAAATTTTCCATTTAAACATTAGGATCTGAGTACGCTTGGGAGGAATAAACATCAGGAGAATACCTAGGCATCCATGAGCACAGGAATGATGCTGAAACTGGGGGGACAGATGACAAGGTAGGCAACGCCTGCCAGGCACAGCCCTGGGTCTTCTCTCTGCCCAGCCGTGGTGCTAGCTGCCCCTCGGCATCCATGAGCCCCTCATGACCTTTCGGAATGGTTGGTGGTGTGGACCGTGTAGGGGTGCGGGACTCCTGCAGGGCAAAATATATCCTGGTTCTGCAGAGGGGGGGATGCACCTAATACCCAACAACTTTATTTGGGTATTTGAATTTTTCCCCTTATTTATCTTCTCTTCCTCATGTCCTAACATGAATTTAGAATCCTTCTGGGAGAGGAACAACATGAACAGCTCATCTGTTTGACAGAGCCGAGCGCATGCTTGAATGACTTCCCCAAGGAAACCCAAATCCTCAGCAAACTTTGAAGTCAGCATCTTTGCCTCATTTTATTCTTCCCACATCCTTTCTGTCCCACACAAGGCATACTCTTGCCTGGCATCACAAGGCTTATACAGCCACGGGTTTGTGTGGAGAATCTCTGTGGGGTTATAAGGCCCAGAGGATCTGGGTGGATAGTCAACTTAGTAATGGTGATGTTCTCACACAGTTGGACCATCTTCCACCAGTCTTTTTTTCTCCTGCTTAAAAGAAAGAGTTGAGGTTGCTGTGAGCCCTTTGGTTGGCCTGAAGACAAAGGGCCTCCTGGTTTCTTTCTCTCGCTACTCCCAGCATTAACCAGCGAGTGCAGCATTTGGTTGAGGGCTTGTTTCGAGGAGAATCATTTACTTACAGGCTTTATTTTTGCAAGTCAGAACGTGACGTTTTCTACCTCAAGAGGTTTAAAGAAGCCCTTCCCAGAGGGGCCTCATTTCACAAATGCATGTCGGCTTTGGGGTTTGATAATGACTCATGATTTTAATCACTCCAACCTGTGACTGTCATTGAAGTAGAGCCATTCTCTCTCCTTGCTTTCACCTTGGCATGGATTTGTTGAAGGCTGACCTCCTCTCAGTGATGGGACAACCACAGATCTAAGATGATTTCTGTGCAGCTGTTAAGACATCCAACTCATCCATTTGATGATGAGGACCAGGGACCTTCTATGGCTGGAAAAGTTAGGGGAGGCTGGGTTGCTAGGGATGGTGTTCAAATGCAGTTTGTTTTGGACTGAATAGAAAGTCCCCCACATGCTGTTTCATTCATTATTCAAGTTGACCACAGTGTTATTCATGCTCCCTCTTTCTTCTTCTTATCACCCATGACGAAGGATGAGAAATGGTAGAAGTTTGGAAAAGGAAACTGGGCCAATGCTCTGAACTTTCCTTTCTTTACATCTCTCTTACTTGAAGAAATGTGAGTCAACTTGTGGGCCCAACTTGGCTGCCTTTGGAAGAGCAGCATGCTTATAGTTCACACTGGCAGAGGGGCACAGAGGGAAAGACGGGTATGTGCCAAGGGGAGCAGCACATCCAGAGAGCTGCTCAAGGTTAACTCGCCCAATCCCTGCTCTTGACCTTGATGCTGTTCTACTTACCAGCTGTGCGGCCTCCAACAAGTACCGCATTTTTCTCACGTTAGTAATGGGAGTAATTATGGTACCTGTCTCATAGGCCAATGAGCTAATACACGTGAAAAAACTCAGAAGAGCATCTGGTGTGTAATAAGGGCTCAGTGTTAGCTGCCATTATGATGATATGATGATGATGATGGTAACCAGAGTGGCTTCAGTAAACTCCAGATGGAAGTCTCTGGTCTCCCCAAAGGAGAGGAGGGTATTAAGTGGGAAGGTGATTCATGGTACCATGAGCTGCTGGTTTTGGAATTACTGACCAGCTGCAGCAGAAAGCACGTTGGTTAATCTCCTTTTCGCTTTGACCTCGTAGTTGATAAAACAAGTTTAAAGTGTTTAACCTCTGCCCATCACCTTGGTTTCCTACAAAAATAATTTTTGCAAAACACTTTGGCCCAAAACATGCATCCTCTCATCACTGTGGTTTTCTTTTCGCTCTGAAGGGGCTCAGATCTTTTTCTTTGTCACCAGCACAAGTGAAATAGACTATTTCTATTTCTTTGACTGTCCTTTAAAAAAAAAAATAGCCTTACAATGTTTGAAAGTGAGAGAGTTGCTTTTAGGGTTTATTGTGGTTAAGCCAGATCATTAGTTGTCTGCTTACTACCGTGACTTGTGTCCAGGTAGGTCCCAACACAGAGAAGCACTAAGCAGGCAGCAAGAACACAACCCAAAGAAACATGTGAGATCTTTGTCCAAACAAGAGCAGAAAATGGTTCTACTTGGGAAAAAAAGAAACTCAGTGGACACAAATACTGGAAGAGCTGCCTGGGGAAGTCAGAGTGCCTCTCTGAACAGGAGGAAAAATTGCCCATGAACCTATGTAGCAGCCCATGGTCTTCATCCTCTAATCACATCTGCTCAAGTTTTTTGGATATTATCTGTGCTCTAGGCACCCTCCTAAGGGGTCTACAGTGTCTTATCTGTTTTAATCCTCACTAATAACCCAGTGGGGTCAGTGTTAATATTGTTTCCACTTCACAGTTGAGCAAAGAGAAGCCCTGGGAGGTTAAGTAACTTTCTGCTAACGATAGCTAACAAGTGGTAGAGCCAGGGTTTCATGCAGATCTGTGTGATTCCAAAGCTCACACTTAGAACCATGGTGCCATCTGCCTCCCACGTGAATGAATGGTATGTCCCACTAGCCTCTAGGTTACCTATATTGAACAGGTAATAAAAATGCACCCCCCACACCTCCCGCAAAGGAGGTCATCAGCTGTGAGAGGGATAGGGCCACAGCACACCTTATACTACAGTTGCTCCAGACTTTCATTTCAGTTTTGACTTTGGGAACCAATGCCTTTAAGGAAGAGACAGTCATAGAGGAAAAAAATATCCTGTGCCCAGTATTTGCATGGTAAGTGATCTAAGACGTGAGCCCACAAAGAACTATGCATCACTGCTCCTCAGCAAACCATAAATAATAATGGCAACTAATAAAATCGAATTCATGTGTACCAACGTGATTCCTTGAGTGTTAGCCTTTCCAGGGAGAGTCCAGCACATCTGCTGCTGTAACTCAATAGAAATCAGACTCCTGGTATTTCTAGTGGGCAGTTTGGGATAGCTACTTTTTAAGGAGTCTGGAATAATGTTACATACTTTGGTGACTATGCAATTGACAGATAATTTACTTCCCGTTCATCAACATCCTCAACGAAGGGAAATGTTGGAGTGATTAATATGATGACTTAATAGGGGAGGGAAGGAAAAAAATCAGCCTGGAGACTTGGTACTTGGATAATTTATGGGTAGTAGGGCACGGAAAAGGCTCCATCAGTTTTTGAGCAAAGACGAGTTACGTGCCTCAATAAGGAGCTTATAAATAAACATGAAGGCCTAGCAATCTTGAACTTGAGAATTAATCTCATCTGCAGCAGTAAGGGACACTGCTTCCAAGAAGGAAATGTAGGGCAGAATGTCCAGCTCAGTAGACAGTCTGAGGAGGGGAAAGCTTTTGGAGAAATTAAACACCTCTTCTGTTAGCTATTTTTAAGCTTCCACATAAGAGCACCAAAGTTCTTCACATGCGGTCTCTCAAAATTTAAAATGGATGAATTCTTGTAGTGGAAAGGGCTTTAAAATCCATCTAGTTCAAGCTCTCCTCATTTTACGAGACAAGAGGGAGGGAGCCCAGAGAGCCGAGTAGACATATACAGTTGCATGTCCAGCCCACCTCCATTTCTAGTCACCAGGTTTTTTAAAAATAATCATGATACTTTTATAATCCTTCTGATTATAAATCCTTCTGATTATAAAAGTGACAAACACTCATGGGAGCAAAATGAGGGAAAAAAAAAAAAAAACACAGAAAAGCAAGGTGGAAAAAACCCTCCCAATTCAACTTCTCAAATGACTGTTCCATTGACACTTTGGTGTAGGGTCGCCCCTTCATCTTTCCTATATGTTTGTAGGGAGTTTGTATTTTACTAAAACGGGATCATACCTTTTTGTGATTCTGACTTTGCTTTGGAGATTTTTAATAAGTTAAAAATAGCTTTATTGCTTTTTATAGCTATTCAAGTAATACATTGCATTGCAAAACTTTCAGATAATACAGAAATTATAAAGAAGAAAATAAAAATCACTTGGAACTCCACCAGCCAAAGATAATAACTGATAATATTAATTTATCCCAGTGTTTTCTATGGTGCCTTTGTCACCCAAGTGTCTCCACATCTCACCAACTTAGGGGTTCTTATGATGGCTCTTAAAAATTAGCACATTTCCTGGCTCTTTGTTTCTTAAAAATTAGTACATTTCCTGGCTCTTTGTTCCAGCTGAAGCCCATAGGATCTCCAGTGCTGCCCCAATCTGCCCCTTCCAGTCATTTCTGGGGTACCTGGGGTAGCTCAGGGTCCCACATACTCAGCCTCTCCTCTTTTGCTCTGTGATGTCCCCTGATGACAGAGCCTTGAGGAAGACACATGGTCATCCCAGCAGGAGCCTCTGTGAGAGGAGCCTGGCTTCCGTGTTCAGTATGCTGCCTCCTGAGTCTGCAAAATATTCCTGGTGCCCAGAGACCCCGCAGCCTCCTTGGGCCTCCACATGGCCTGCTCAGTAGGGGGTACACACCCTCCCTCTCCACCTCTGCTCTTAGGTTCTGCGTTCCTATCCCTCTGAGGGGGGTAGGTCGGCATACTTAAAACCAGCTTCTCCCAGCACCTCGGGTCCCAGTGCAAGTCAACTCAGGCAAATGAATGACTGAAGACCTCCTGGCTTTAACTGACTTTAGCTCCCGCTGTGATCTATTATGGGTACTTGGAGTAAATGTGTAGATGTGGTATCAGGTATGGACTAAAGTTCAGCTTCTCGTATGTGGATATGCAATTGTCTCGTCATGTTTATTGAAAATACGATCCTTTCTCTGCTGAATTGCCTCTACACCTTCGTCACAAGTCAGTTGTCTGTTATGTAGGCGTCTATTTCTGGACTCTGTTCTGCCCTCGTGACTGTTTTTCAGATTCCAATCCTATGGTTTCATGATTCAACTATGGTTGTAGCTTTATAATAAGTCTTGAAATGGGTCATGTTAGTCCTCTAACTTGTTCTTTTTCAAGGTTGTTTGGACTATTCTAGGTTCTTTATGTTTCTATGTGTATTTGAGAAGCAGTTTGTTAATTTTTACCGAAAATAGTGTGGGGATTTTGAATAGGGATTGCATTGAATCTACAGATCAATTTGGGGGGTATTGACATACTAGTAAGATTAAATCTGATGACTGATGAGTGTGACATCTCTCTCTATTTATTTAGATCTTTAGTTTATCTCAGCAAGATTTTGTATTTGTCTTATCTGTTCCCAGTTCCCCTTTTCCTCTTTTTTATGTCTTATTTTCCATTAATCAAATATTTTTAATGATTCTATTTTATCTCCTCTGGCTTGGTAGTTATAATCTTCCATTTTGTTATTTAAGTGGTTGCTTTAGCCCTAAAGATGTAGTATACATCTTTAACTTCCCACACTCTGGGTAATATTATATGGTGATATTATGTGACTTGACATATGATGTTCTGTGACTTCTGGTGATACTACCTGACTTCGCATGTAGTACAAGAATGCTACAAAATAGAATACTTCCATTTCTTCTCTCTCAACCTTTGTAATGTTGTCATACAATTGATTCATTCATCTGCTATAACCCCACACTTCATTGTTATTATTTTTGTTTAAATTGTGAATTATTTAAAGATATTTTATTAAGAAGAAAATCACCTTATGTACTCATCCACATGGTTACCATTTCTGGTTCTTCTTCCTGTGTGTAGAGTATATGTGATACCATTTTCCTACCCCTGGCGGACATCCTTTAATATTTCTTTCAGCGGGGATTTGATGCTGATGAATTCTTTCAGATTTTGTAAATCTGAAAAAGTGGGTATCTTGACTTGGCTTTTCAACATTTTGCTTGGATATAGAATTTGAATTTGACAGTGTTTTTTTTTTTTTTCCTTTCAGTATTTAAAAGATGTTGTCCACTGTTCTGTTTTGCTGTGAGAAATATGATGTCATCCTCATTTTTGTTGTTCTGGAAGTCATATGTCCTTTTTTGCTGCTTTGAAGATTTTTCTCTTTATCACTTGTTTTGATTAGTTGCGCTTATTTGATTATTGTGCTTGAGGTTTGTCAAGCTTCTTGGAATTTGGGAATTACAGTATTCTTTGGTAAACTTTTGGCCACTATTTCTTCAAACCTTATTTCCTGCCCTCTCCACCATCCTTTTTGAGGATTCAGATTACATCTATATCAAGTTACTTAAGTCCTACAGCTCACTAATGCTTCATTCACTTTTTAAAAAGCTGTTTTCTTTTGATAGTTTCTATTGCTGTATCTTCAAATTCACCGATTTTTTTCTTCTGCAATATCTAATCTGTCATTAATACCATTAAGTGTATTCTTCACTTCACATATTATAGATTTACTCTTTAGAAATTTGATTTTAAGTCTGGTAAAAAAAAAATCTTTCAGTACCTCAAAGCTGGGGGATAAAAGAAAATCTCTCGATCTCTACTTAATTTTTGAACATATGGAATAGTTATGATAACTGTTCTCGTGTCCTTGCTTGATAATGCTAACATCTCTGTCGGCTCTCATTCCGTTTTGATTGATTATCCACCTCATGTCTTCCTGTTTCTTTGCATGACAGCGAATTTTTCTTATTGTATTCCAGACATTGTGAATTTTACCTTGTTGAGTACAGAATATATTTTTATTCCTATCAATGTTCATGAGCTTTGCTCTGGGATGAAGTTAAATTGACCAGAACGAGTTTGAGCCATTTTAGGATCCTTCCTTGTCTTGCTTTTAAGCTATTAGGCAAGACTGGAGGGGAGCTCAGTCTAGGGCTTATTCCCCACCTCTGAGGCCAGATCCTCCTGTGTGTCTGCCTAATGCATTGTGACGTTTTCCAGTCTCCCTGTAGGAACATGTCCTGCATGCAGCCCTGTGTGAGTGCTGGGCACTGTCACCTCTAATCCTGTGATCTGGTCTGTCTCCATCCATGAGTAGTTTCCTTGTGCGTGTGTGCTGAACACTGCAAGGGAGGCTCTGAGCAGATCTCTCTGTGAAGCTCTCTACTCCCTAGTACTTTGTTCTGAGAACTCTAGTTGCCCTGATTCTCCCCCAGATTCTCGGCTCCTTCTCCTCAACTCAGAGAACCCTCTGGGGTCCACTGGGGAATGCACTCCCTACACCCTAGTCTGGGAACTTGCCAGGGAGTCAGATGAAGCAGTTTTATAGGGATCTCCCTATTTGTTTTCTGTCTTACAAGGAGCATCTTGTAAAGCATTGTTTAATATATTTTGTCTGTTTTTTTCTAATTCTTGTAATCTCAGGCTGGAGAGTAAATCTGGTACCATTTTTCATCTTGACTGGAAGCACAAGGTGTATTACCATTTATAGATTTTTGGGGGGTCATTTATAAATTTTTCTCATACATATTGCCAAATTGCTCTCCAGTAACATCAGACAATAAGTGGCAAAGCAGTTGAACCACATTTATGAATCTTCGATGGTCATCCTTTTATTAAAACTGTCGATTTGTAAGTGGCAAATATTATGTTGTAACATATGATTCTTTTCATCACCACTGAAATATAATGTTCTTTCATCTCTTTGTCAGCCATTTGCATTTCCTCTTTGAGGGGCTTGACTGTTCATGGTCCTTATCTTATTTTCATTAGTTTCAAGGAGCACTTACAGGATCTGAGTCAACACCAAGGATAGAGAGGCCAAACACTTCAGATTTCTGTTCCAGAACATTGCTCTGTGTGGACAGAGGCTGTGGAGCAACAGAAGGGGTGGAGTAGGATGGAGGAGTCAAGCCAAGGTGCTGTGAGAGCCAGAGAGGGCCTATCACCTAACCCAGAACGTAAACGAACTAGATATTTGTTAGCAGCAAACAGATGTAATTAAACTCGAAGAACCAAGCTCTGTTTCACTGTTCCTTCCAACAGTGAGCTGCCTTGTGTGTTTTCAGATGGAAGCCAGAGATCTGGACTTCCTGGCAACCTTGTAGAAATGATGGGCGGGTTGGCAAATAGAGCTGTGTTGGTCAGGTCTGAGATTAGTCAGACTCTGGGCTGTGATGTCTACGTAGTTTGAATAATACTCCCTATCTACAGTAAAGTTTTGCTCATCCTTGGCCCATTTCATTTTAAAAAGTTTATAATTTAGTTGATTTTCCCTACCATCTTGCTTCAGCAGCTGATAGATCAAAGGTAGATGAGAAAGGGTTGTCTGAAACTCAAGGTTTTAGTTCAACAAACTTTGGAAGTTCTTTTTAATAGCCTACATATCTTTGATTACACTGGTCCAATACAAGTATGTGCAAGAATGTTTTATTTTAATCATGACAATTCCCAAAATGAATAAAATTTTTGAATGAAACTGACAGTTATAATTCATCTGGCAGATCAAGTTTAATTATCTACAGATCATCCAGTCTTCTCCATCATCTTTAAATGAGTGAACTTTGTACCAAATTGAAAAGTCAGAGTAATATATAAATTTATGCACACAAACATGTTTGCACATATCCCAGGGCCATCATTAGTCTGTGCATTTACCATGAAGAACTAGGAGATGTTTAAGGTTATTCCAGCAATTCATCTGTGTATTAGACTCCTAGGGCTGCCATGAGAAAATACCATGGATTGGGAGGCTTAAATAATAGACATTTATTTTCTGACCATTCTGAAGTCTGCAAGTCCAAGCAAGTTCAAAGTGCCGGCAGGGCTGGTTCCCGGTAAGACCTCTATTCCTGGTTTGCAGATGGCCGCCTTCTTGCTACGTCATTAGTGTAATGGCCTCTTCTCTGTGTGTGTGCCTCCCTGGTGTCTCTTCCTCTTCTTATGAGGACATCCGTCATATTGGCTTAAGACCCCTCACTTACGACCTCATTTAACCATAATTACCTCTTTAAAGGCCCTATCTCAAAATATAGTCACACTAGGGGTAAGGACTTCAATATATGAATTGGGCGTAGGGGCAGGGGGCAAAATTCACTGCATAACAATTTGCAAGGGAGTTCTTGTGCTTTTGGGAAAGTGGAGGAAGCACAGAAGAGTTTAGGCTTCGCTTTAGGTCTCATGATGTTTTTGGAGAATACTGCTAAAAAGGTGTGAGGGGCCTGCTGTTCAGCTCCTGAATGTAGGAGTGGTGGTGGGTTTGTGGTGGGTTTGTGGCGGAGGAGGGGGTATCATCTTTGGGAAAAAGAGAACTTGCCAAAACACAGAGAAGGGACAGTGAATCAGTCTGCTCTGGAGATAACATGAAATATTACTAAGACGATTTACTTTCTTAAGGCAACTCCAGGGAGCTTTAGGTGACATACACGGGGTTCTTCATTATCGAATCCTGTAGGTTACACAAGGTTTACTAGGAAAGCAAAAGTCCTCATAGCATGGAAAAATCCACTAAAAACTAACCAGTTTAAAACCAGTTCAAACCTCGCTTTCTGCTTAGTCCTGGGATTTATTCAGTGGGGTGCTGGAGCTGGCTCACACAGCCTCTCAGAATCCGCGTACACGTGTCTTCCCTACTCTGCATTTAGTGACCTCGCATGAGTCACTTGGAATTGACCGTGGTGGAGTGCTGATACTAGGTAACTGGAAAACACTATAAATCAGAGCTCTTTGTTTTCCTGAGAACCGGTTGATCAAGATTCACCAGCCAGTCATTGGATTGATTCATGCCCACTGAATCGATATCATTGCTGGACCACTCACTGCCTATTGCTGATAATAAAAATTCAGTGTAAATAAAAGGCAGAGTGAAACTCAGTGTCCTGCAAAATGATGTTAGATTTTGTGACATTGTTGAAAGCGATGCCGTGCTACTATTCACAGCACACACAACCACTGACGGACAAAGATAGGAGAAAGTTTGGTCAATCATCAACTAAGGAAGGAAAAAGAACAAAATGCATCCTTAAATGCAATATCAAAATACAAGAGAGGCCCTAGTGAAACATGATAAAATCTTGATCATTTCTTTTCAAAAGTATTTTTATTTTTACTTATGGCACAGCAGTCTAACCTCAAACCACAATGTCCTCATAGACGCTGTCAGAATTTTTTGAAAAATTTCGTCCCCCAGTACTATTTCCACAAAACAGTGCCTACTTAAACATATTCTAAATTTTTTATGAAAGAACTTATTTCAATATTTTAATCTTATTTTTAACATGAAGTTCAAGGTAATTTTTTCTTTGTCATTTTAAGTGAATTTAAAGAATTCTTTCTCCAGTTTCAGTCCTGCTCAGAGAATGAAAACATGGAATACTTGAAAATGGTCACTGAGCCCTCGTCCATGCATCCATCCATCAATTTATTCATCCAACAGTAAATGAGTATCCAGTATTAGACACTCTAAAAATGTCTGGGAACACTGAGAGAAAAAGACCATGTTCTTGTCCTTAGGTTTTTATTCTAGGAGGAAGACAGACATATAATGAACTTGCAGTACAGCCAGAGAGGAAGTGACAGTAGGATCACACACAAGGTCCCAGAAGCTTTACAGCGAGGAGAGTGGTGTAAGCCCAGGAAAGACCTGAGACAAGGAAGGCTGGATTCAAGCATCACTCCAACAGAGAGCCTTCTCTAAACACCTGGTCTGGCGCCGTTAGATGTCCCTCACCTGTGCTCTGCAGTACCCCATGCAGTTATATTGGAATTGTCAACTCATTTGTCTGTCTCTCCATCTAGACTAAATACATCTTGAGGGTAGAGATGGCTTTTGTGTCCTGAGGATGTAGCAAAACTCTGCTCCATGCTTGAGGTATGATGAATAATGGATGAAGGGTAATGGGCACTGAAAGATGTTGCTCAGAGGAGTATTTGAGCTCTAGCTGCTATGACAAAATACTAAGGACCGGGAAGCTTAAACAACAAACGTTTATTTTTCTCAGTTCCAGAGGTTGGGAAGTCCAAGATCCAGGTGCCAGCAGATCTGGTGCCTCGGCTGTCTTCGTGCTGTGTCCTCATGTGACTTCCAGAGAGATCGAGGTTTCTCTCGTCTTTTCTACTGAGAGCACTAATCCCATCATGAGGGTTCCACCCTAAGGACCTCATCTAAACCTACTTGCTTCCTAAAGCCCTCGCCTCCAAATACCATTACATTGAGGACTGGGGCCTCGACACGTGAGTTTTGGAGGGGCACCAACATTCAGCCCATAAAAAGAGTTTGAAGAATAAACAGGATTTTCCTAGAAGGTCTGGGAATGCTGGGTGGAGAATGAAGGCTGAGGGTTCAGTATTGGAAGACAAGGAACCCTAAAACAGCACGTACAGCAGGGCCAGTTCTCCTTGAAGAGAGATGGGGGTGGTGGATCTCCACCAGTCCCATGGGCTGAAGAGTTCACCTTACCACTTCGGGGAACAGATAGCCTTGGTTCAAAGCCTGGCTCTGACAGTGGTAGTTTTCTTAACCTCTCTGAGCCTCAGTTTCCTCTGTAAGCGGCGTGTGTGTCTGTGGTAAAGATAGTAATGGTGCCTATTTAGTGGAGTTATGGTGAAGATGAAGAGAGATAATACTTGTCAGAGTGCCTGGTGCATAATGAGCTTTCAGTAAATGTTAGTCATTATTCAAAAGACATCATATGCTTTGAGAATCTGAATGTTCTACATGGAATGGTTGAGACCCTAGACCCAGAACATTTTATGGCATATTGCATTTCCTTCTTATGGAATCGAAAACATAAATATTCATTCTACTTGACACAATTTACATGGATGGACTTCCATTTTAACAGCAGGGAGAGAAATAAAAGCTCACTGTGAATAATTTGGGAAATATGCTAAAAGCTGATGCATGGATTTGTCAATGCCTTTCTTAAACCGAAAGTCAGAATAAAAGTGAAAAAAATAATGTCAAGCTGATCCCTAAAGTTCCCTGAATTCATTTCATTTTCTTCCTTGTTCAACTGTTGAAAAGAAGGGTAGGCATCTCCTGTTCTCTGAACTCACCTGCTCTGTGCAGGTTTGCCAAGTGTTTGCTGCCGGCCTGGCTCTCGTGGCGTTTCCCGTGAAGTTGTCTTTCTCCTCTGCCTACATCAGATGTTTCTTACAGTCCAAAACTGTTAATCTTCTTGTGAAAGTGCATACACGCATTTTGTCAGTTAAGATTCAGCAGTGGAAACAATGGCAACGCGTGATTTAGATGTCCCAGGGACTGGTTTGTCGCCACACCGCAGGAGCACAGATGACCGTCATTTTCTGAAGTGAAGATGATTTCTCCTCCAATCCATCCTATTTGGAGTCCAGCGTTTGGCTTACTAGCAAATTCTGTAAACACACACCAACAAACCAGCCCCCTGTGATGCGAGGCCAGCTAACACTCCGTGGCTGAGATCTTTTCTTCTTAAACGTTTGAATCAACTTTTCACTGGACAGCAGATTCTTATAACTGTCTTCTTCAAGGATACAAGTTCTCTCCTCTTTCCCCACCTACACAAGTGAGCATCTCCTCCTGACTACGAGTCTAAAGCTGTGGGAGCTGAGAGGTCCAGGATTGGAGCCCTGACCAGCTGACCGCGGTTGGGCTCCAGCACCCGGGTGCTGCCTGAATCACCCCCGTGACTGTCAGGAGCAGGACGGGGGGCCCGCGGATGTGTGGGAACGAGCACAAGTCCCAGGTCCTTACAAGCATAATTACTAGACATCCGTGTCTCATTAACATTGTAGTAATAATACCAGTTAAACCTTGTAAAGAGTAAATTAGCATCCAAGAGACATTGTCCAACATGCTGCAGTTCTCTGGCTGGCTGTCTGCTGAAGGATGGTGAGAAGTGCTTTTCACCGTGTGCGTGTTGGCGTGTGCATTTCTGCCCCTCCTTCCTCCTGATGTAATTCTGCCTCTTTTGCCGCAACTCAGAAATTTTCCACCTCCTGCATCAAACAAGTTTTTCTTTTCTTTTCTTTCTTTTTTTTTTTTTTTAACAGCCTCCTTGTGAAGGGCAAAGCCTCTTGCCACCTCCTGGACCACACAGACCTGGAATTCCATCTCTCTTGTTGTCCCCAGACCAAAAATGCCCGGGGGCTTGCATACTTCCCAGCAAAATGAACTTATCCTAGTTTCCGCAAATGGTCTCATCGTTTCCATCTCCCTGGTGATTTCTGAATATACAAGAGTGCTTTTGAAGTACAAATCAAAGGCTAATTGTGAATACCTTGGGGCATGCACTGTTCGGAAATGATTGGTCTTCCGGACCCAGGGGAAAATCTTCCGTGTGACTCAGTGGGGTCCCTTGGCATATGTCAGTGGGTTTCATGGGCTTCTCCCAGTAAAGAACTATTTGAAAAGGGGGGACTCTGCCCAGGTGATCACTGCATAGACTGTGATTGTGGTAAAAACTGACTCCGGAGAAGCCTCTTGCAGGATGTCCTGGCTTGAACCGCTACAGCTTTGTACCTCTTTTCTCCCGGCTTCAGCTGGATTAGCCAAAGGGGTGCCTGTGGATTCCAGCCTTTGGGAGGCTGCCTCGTCCCCCTCTCAGCTCCCCACTCTAGTCCTGCTCCCCCTGCCCTCTCTGCTCCCACCCCTGCTGATACAAGGGGTCTTGAATGAGAACCAACCCAGAGCTCTGGGACCCAGATTTTGAAGGAAGGGAGGGCAAGCACATGTGTTTGGGCATGTGGTGCTTTTTTTCCAGAAACAGCCAGATGTCTAAGCAGAGGGAGCATGGAGGTGGAGCTCGGGAATTCAATTTGAATGCTGCTCCTCAGTGATGAGCTGTGGGACCTTCACCCCTCCTGGGTAAGGGTTACTTCCACTTTAAAGTAAGGGAGTTTTACCCGGAATTCTGAGGTCTCGTCCAGCTTCAAAAATGTTCAATGTTTTTGACTCTGACCCAGTGTTAAATTCACTTGGGCAGCTTTAAAGCAGGCTGGTGCCCAGGTCACATCCCCCGAGACTCTGATTGAGTTGGGTTGGGTGGAGCCTCAGTCCAGGGGTGAATCCAGGTTTGTGGGTCTGGAAGAGCATAGAGTTTGAGGGCCCTCATCATGAAGAACACAACAGCATCTTACTTTTGCAAATTTTACAAAAATCTGACCTTGTGAACACACTGCAGTGTCCCTCCCCTCCCAGGACCTCGAGAGGTGTCTGTGCAAGTAAGTTAACCCCAAGGTTAATTTTACTGCTTTGGAGTAAATCCAGGGGTCTCCAGGCATCAGGAAGTCATAAATGCTTCCCAAGTGATCCCCACATGCACCATTCCAGTGTGACAGTCCCGGGGTGGATTCTGAATCCTGTGGTGAGGATGAGTGTGAAAGCACTTGGTAATGTGTCCAGCTCTGCCTGCAATATCCTTGTTTGGAAATTCCCCCTCCATGTATCCCTCTTCTTACTAATTCCTACTCACCAGTAAGGCTCAGATTCAAGGTCACCTCTTTTGGGACCCGACCCTAATTCTCTGGTTGGGCTCTCTCTTCTGTGTTTATCTCAGACCTGTGCCTGTCTCTGATACAGCCCTTAGCACATGTTGTTATGATTATTTCTTTAGATTTCTTTCTCCCTGCTAAACAATGAGCAATTTGAGGGCAAAGATTGTGTCTTAAGCATCTTTACATCCCAGGACCTAACGCGGTCCCCAGCACAGAAAGCCTTGGTGGAAAAAAGGGGGAAATGTAAATTACTTTTACATGGAAGACCTTTGGGCCTCCCCTCACCCCACATTATATTTTCTAGCCTCTTCTCAATAGTCATTAATGATACCACACTTGAGATCTAGTCAGATTCTCCTTGTTGACAAATGTGAGCTCTCAAAACCCCTGGCAAAGACCTAATTAAAAAAAAAAAAACTAGATTAACCATTGGATGGTGCTGTTGTTGGATCAAAAGGGCATCTGCACAGACTGTGGGGTTATCAGAAAGAATCCTGGCAAGAACCAGGAGACACGCCCAGCTGAGAGTCTGAAGGTAACGGAAGGTAAGGACTATTGACAGAGGCGTGTGCAAAATGAAAGGAACTAGTCAGAGAAGTTGAGGCATCCAGGAGCCCACTATCCTCCAGGTGTTAGAAACCATGCTCCCCAACCAGGTTGAGGGTTGGAGCCCAGAAAAGAGACTGCCCAGTAGGAGCTCTGATTTGAGAAGCATGGAGGCACCACTAGAATGATGTTGCTGAAGAAAACAGCACAGGAAGAAATATTCTGATCTCTATCCAGCCCTCCAGTGTCCCCCTGGTGTCTCCCATTAACCCACCCATTGGAAACCAGAGCCCCAGGGACGCCTTACCTAGGGATGGCTCCCCTGACCCCAGCTCAGAGGTGGGGGATAAAGGTGGAGAAGGATCTGGGGAGAGAAGATTAAACAGAGAAATCAGCACAATGAACTGGATGATGCCATATTATAGGGAGGGGAGGAAATAGCTGAATGTCACCTACATCTGTAATAACGCGATGTAGTTTAAAGTAGTTCTGCTGTACTTATTTGAAGTGAGAAACTTACCAAACCCTAGGCAACTTATAAGTAGCTTAAAAGTAAGGGAAGATCGCAAAAGTGACTCTACGTATCCAGGAGAGAGGTGCAGCGGTGTGCAGGAATTCCGACTCCCACCTTCCCACCCCTGCCCCTCAGTTTTGAGAAGTCCTTGTTTCTATTGTACTTGCTGCTTGGGCCCCAGAGCTGCTGGCACCCGATTCTTTCCCTGACCACCTCCCGCATGACCTGCAATATTTCTAAGGGATTCTCCTTCCCAGCATGAAGATCCAAATTTGCCTATTTGAAAGAGCTTCCAGCTTAGCTGTCAGCTCCCGTGCATGGCTGATTACCTCGAGGACAGCATTTGGGGTCCACTGGTCCCCTCCTCAACCGGAAACCTCACACCCACCTTGAAAGGGGACAGAAACAGCGCTGCAGGTTGTGCGCTCACGGGGAAGGCAGGCTGGAAGAGACCTCACACTAGGTACACGGGGTCTGCACTGCTGGAGGCGGCCAGCAGGGGCGCCCTCACCGCACGCTCCCCTTAGGAGTCCCCTCTGCCTCTGCTCACGGGTCCCCTGCGGTCTGACGTTCCCCTGACTGACTGCCTCCTCGCGCAGGCAGTGGCCCCAGGCAGTGAGAAGAGCCCGCTCTCAGAGGATCTGCCAGGGCCGTTCTCTTGCCTGAGGTCCGCCGTTCCCCCCACCTCATTTCTCCTCTGCTTCTCTCGCTCCAGTCCTTCCACAGTTGGGAGATGACCGTGTAAGGGGCACGTAGATGGGATTCTTTGGTTTCTCGGGTTCTTCAATACCTCTAGGGGGAGGGTTGCAGATTAAGGAGGGGGCAGACCCCAATCACTTCTGAACTTTCTAGTTTATAACTTGTGGAGTGGGCCACTGCATTGTCGAGGAGTCGCTGCAGCTTGGTGGTGCAGAAAGAACGGTGGGGGTGGGGGGGAAGGTGGGAGGTCCTAATGGAGTTACAGCAGGGGTCTCAGCATCTCGGGGGGGGGTGGTGGTGGCGGGGAGGGGGGCTCTGACCTCTCTTTTTATTCTGCTCTCAAGTCTAAGTCTATAAAATCAGACCCAGAGCTCTAGACAGGGTGTGCCCTTGGCGTTTTGGGCATATGCTCCAGCAGGCAGAGCCTTCCAGACCACAGGATTTGTCCAAAATCAATCTCCCTCTATCCGGGGGATAATTGTGAATAACCATCCCTATGCCAGAACCGGAGATTTCCAGGGCCTTAAAAGCTCATTAACAATACCCTGGGAGGACCAAGTATGTTGCTATAAAAACCAATGGCCCTGTTGCCTACTCCAGCTCAGAGGACTCCGTGACTCACAGGGCTTGTGACTCAGAACGCTCCTGGGCAGGTTTTAATGGGTTTTGAGAGCATCTCCTCTTGCTACTATCTGAAGACAGGAGGGAGGCTTCGCCCAGGTACTAATTGCCTTGACCTCGAGTCTAGTAAACACTGGCGAGGAAAATGCTATTGTGGTCTTGGAGTTTTCAATGCTTGAGAAAGTGGAAGCAAAGCCAGGGGGTGTGGAGACAGAACACAACCTGGGTCCACAACTGGGTCGTGAAATGGAATGATCTCAGGAAGCCTCGCAGAGAATCCTGTGGCTTCCATGAAAAGCCTAGTCCTAGTTAGTAGGCATGAGGCCACAGGGGGGATTTATTGTGGTGGCTCCAAGTGGGACCGATAGCCTCAGACCTCCCAGCTGTGTGACCATGGCTTCCCTGAGCCTTCATTTGCTCCTCATTCAAATGGAGATAATCATAGGTTGTGAGGATTAAACAAGATAGCATAGTGCCTGGTCGATAAAGTGTTCTATAGCAATCACTTTCTTCTTCAACGCTCCAACATAGGAAGCCAAGGTAAAGTTAATGGTTGGGAAAAAAACTCTTTCAGAACATTTATATTAAATAACAACGTTTTCCTCTTTTCCCAGTGCTGATATCAGATCCAGCAAACAGACAAATAAAATACATAAATTGCAACAGGAAGGTTGATTCTTTTGCTGATGTGTAGTGAAATTCCTCACAGAATCATGGTACTTAAGCAGTACTCCAGGCTGCACCGAGATGCGACCAGTGTATACTCAACAGGCTTCCATTAAATGCCTATGTTTACAAGTTGGCCAAGCATTATGACAATTCTGCCCTCAGGAAGGTCATAGTCTACGTCAGGACACATAATATTGCACAAGGGCAGTTGTGCTTGAATTAGCCTGTCTCATAACCATCTGGCAAGCTTGTTAAATATGAATCCTGGACTCCGTCCCCACCGAGTCTCGTTCAGTAGGTCAGGGGTCCGGCCCATGGATTTACATTTCTCACAAACTCCTGGTGATGCTGACCCTTTGAGTAGGGCTGTTATAATAGAAGTCAAAAGTTACAGGGCTACTGACAGTGCAGAAAGAGAATAGTGAATTATTTTGCTTCATTACTGGGAGGAGGTGCTATTAGGAGTGACTTCATGGAGGAAGCAGTTTAAGCAAAGCCTAGAGGTACAGACAAGACTGCAGCAAGCGGCAACTAGAGGAAGTGTTTTCACGTGGACAAAATACTAAAAAGTCAGGGAAAATCAGAGTACATTCAGCAAGCTGAAAAATGCCAGGGTGTGTGTGTTGGGGAGGGAAGGGAGGAAATGTTGGACATTGGTTTCCAGGAGACCTGGGTTCTCAGGCTGAGGAGGTTGGCCTTAGTCCATCAATAATGGGGGCTGCCAAATATTTTTGAGGACAGGAGTAATGCCGCCAACTCAGTGAGCTGATGCTTTACGTCTGTCTGGGAGACAGATTAGAGGAAGTGGTGAGAAATGGGAAAACCAGTTGGCTGGCTGAGTTTTTAAGTCCTGTAAGTGATAGGAGTTCATCCAGAAGCCTGAACTAGGTGAGCTGGAACAGAAGGAAGGATTCAGCCATGAAAATACCAAGTGGAGGGAATACCAGACTTTAAAATTAAATTGCATATGATTGATGATGGAGAGAGACAAGTCAGAGGTGGTCCTAAGGAGCAGAGCCTGTGTCCTAATGAGGAGTTAGGGGCTTTAGGAGGGAGAAAGATTTAACAAGGAAGATAATGACTTTGGTTTGTATCTACTGAAGTTGAAGTGCCTACAAGTTATCTAGTAGTTTGCAATGTAAACCCGGGTTCAGTAGAGACTGGGTCTGAGCATTTATATCTGAGTGTCTCACAGATAGAAGATTGTGGAAACTGGGAAAGTAGATGACTTCATCAAAAAATTTTTGGGGAGGGAAGAGCTTTCTAAGGAAGCAGGAGAAATGGATGAAATGTGTCTGTTTCTCAGGGTTTGTATTATTTTCAGATAGTATTATGGCATTATTAATTATGAGATGACCCGAGAGAGAAGGATGTAGGCAACAGAACCTTAGCAAATGTCTGCATCAAGTGGCTGGTGGAAGAAGAGCTAGCCAAAAAGACTCAGAAATTGTGGTCGGGGAGGTGGTTGAATGTTGTCAGTGAAAGCACTGACAGACAATGAAGCAGACTGCAGGAAGGGAGTGATTCATCCTGTTACTGCCAGAGAAGCTGAGACAGACAGGCCACTGGATGTGTCAGTTAGAAACTTCAAGAGTGCACTTTCCAAGGTGGGGCAGGATCTGGGCTGGGAGAGTCAAGGAAGAAAGAGGAGGCGAGGAAGTAGAGGAAGTGGGTGTTGAGTGGTGACAGAAAGAAACTGGGACAGGAACTTGAGAGGGAAACAAGTTCATGGGCCTGTTTTGCTGTTGTTTTAGGATCTGGGGGACCAGAGCAAGCTTGCAGGCCAAGTGGAAGGAGCCCATGGAAAGGGAAAGATTAAAGAGGTAAGAAAGAGAGGAGATGATTGATGCCGCACGGTCTGGGAGGAGATGAGAGGGTGGGATGGAAAGCCCTGGGACAAAGGACCACTTTATAATAAGGTCCTCTGGGTGTTCTGGCAACAAGACTGCTTTGGATGGGATCCAAGCAAGACTCTCCTTTTACTAAAACAAACAGCATGGTGGCACCAATGTAGCTCTGGGAATCTCAACTACAGAGGTGTCTGCTTTTTTCCAAAGACCAACCTCTCCCCTTTCAAGCATGCAGAAAGGACCAAAGGTTAAACGAGAGTTTCAGGATTCTAATTTTCCAACAAATTTATTTCCTCTCTGGGTGAGCCAAATCATGGAGTCTTTTTCCCTCACCTGGGCTCCCAAATTTAATTAGCTGACTTCCTCCTTCCCCTCCGAGAGTCAGCTCATAGACCTCCTTTCTCTCCTCCCTTCCTAGCTTTTGCTTATCTAAACTAAGGGCCCCCTGGGAGCTTTCTGCTGATTTATTTCAGCTGGTCCTTCATAGCCACCCCGACTTTGGGTTAACCTTTTTGGCCCCTCTGGGACCGTTTTTAGGAAGGCTTGCTAGGTATTCTGACCTCCTAATGAGTCCCCCGAGGGGAATTCCACACTGTCACAGTAGATCTTACTATCTAACACCTAGTGAAATCCTAGGCTTTGCTGAGCTCAGCCAGGACACTGCAGGAAACACACGGGCTGGGGTTCCCAGAGAGATTGTCTAGATCTCAAAGAATAATGCTAAACAGACAGCGTACAAAGCCGTCTGCAACAGGAGGCTTTGGGGTTTGAGTTTAAAAACCTGTCTTTTTTTTCCTAAAAAACTGCTGGGGAGGGAAGAGCTTTCTAAGGAAGCAGGAGAAATGGATGAAATGTGTCTGTTTCTCAGAGTCTGTATTATTTTCAGATAGTATTACGGCGTTATTAATTATGAGATGAGCCGTTTGGAGAAACGATAGTGTCAAAGCCGTCGTCCCCCTTTTGTTTGCCTGGAGGGAGTGGCCTCCCCGCCTTGGCCTGGCTCCACGTGCTTATGCTTTTTTAGGGGCACGTCATCATTTTGAGTGACAGAGACCCATTCTGCGCCCTTCGTAGAAACACATTAATCGCTGTTCTTAAAACCTCTTCTTGAACATCAGGTTCTGTTTCCTACCATTCACACAGCCATAATGTTAAAGTGAAGATGTCAGGAGAAGGAAAATGGCCAAACGCGATTATAAACACAGCGAGGGGGTATGAACTTCTGCTCCAAGACCTATTTTTAAAACTCTGTTCCAACACGTATATACGTTTGTCTCCTGCTGTCTTAAATTTTTATTTTGGCCTTTAAAAATAAGATATTGATGAAAATCATGAGACACATAGAGTCAGTGACATATAATGAGCTGTGCTCTAAACTTACAGATGGAGTAAGAAATAGGCACCGTTGTATGAGGGGTGCATGTGTTTGGTGCAGTAGCCTTGCTCACAAGTCTCTGTTCTTTTCGGAAGTGTGGGGCTGAGTCCATCTTTATGTTGTGGTAGTGAAAAATAGTTATTGTCTCTTCGTGAACTGTCATAGCCATTTTGTCTGAGGGGATGAGACTGCTGACCCAAGAGACTCGGTGAGTATGTGAGGAAAAGAATTGGCCTGTTTATGCTGCTTCAGATCTTCCCATGCAAAGAGCAGCTCCGTATGGAGGCTAGGCACGGGTGTTTGGGGCAGACTCCCTTGAAGTCACGGCTTTGTGCAATCTTCATCAATTTCCTGCCCTCTCGGTGTCCGATTCCTCTTCTGTAAAACAGGGATGGTAACCTACCTGGTAGGTTAACTACCTCGAGCGGTGTGGAGAGTAGATCATATTTAATATCGGCAAAGTGGTACCAGGTGCTGTTCCTATGCCACAGGGACCCCTCGTACAGGCATGACACCCATCCCGTCTGCTGCAGGTTTGGCCTGCTCACACCTGCACCCTTTCCAAGAGACTTGCCCACGGCTGGTGGGCGCTGTCTTGCTGGCCATGCTTGTTGTGAGCTCTCCCCACCCCACCCCACTGAGGGTGGCCCAGAGCCAGGGACCTCTGGTTCAGGAAAGAAGAGCCAGCACTGTTGCTTCTGGAAGGGTCAGCACTGGGGCACATTTGCCATCCGGGGCTTCCGTGGAGTCAGGCTGAGGCTAGACTTCTCTAGAAAGCCCGGCTCCTCTCCTCGCTTCTCTCACTTGTTTACTGGTTTCTCCTCAATACAGGTTCTCCCCGGCTGGCACAGGGCTCCCCATCTCAGGCCCCGCCAGGGAACTTGACCCGAGCCCAGTCCTTCAAAGAGTGCTTGGCACTGAGTATTCATTCCATAGATCTTAGCCACTTGAAGAATTGAAAGTAATCAGAAGTTTTGGTCTAAATCAGGTGTCTAAACTGGAGAAGGCTCTGCTGTTCAGACTTGAGGGACCTGCAAATTTGTCATTGGTGCTGAAAAACAAGTGCTTCCCCAATCAGTTGTCTTTTGAACTATTTTTCTTTTAGTGGCTGTGCTTGAGTGTCCAGAGTGGTCAGTCAAGGGTCGAAGGTGAGCACGCACAATGGGGGAAGCCAGGTCCGTCCCCGCAAGTCATGAGTGGGCGGAGTCTCAGGTGTCCTAGGTTTCAGGTCCAAGGGCTACGACAGGAGACGAGGGAGGGAGCCGGAGCAGAGGCAAAGCAGTGGTGACTGGGGAGGAGAAGTGGTCCAGTTCTGGCTCATTTCTTGAGTGACAGGGGGCAGGTTTGAACCCTGGGGCTCAGTTGTTTGGGGTAACCAGACCGGACATACTGTTTTGTTCAGATCATCAGGATGCAGGACACTCCTCTCAACCTTGGGAGGGAAGAGGGACAGGGCAAGGAAAAGAGGAAGGGAGAGGAGAGGAAGGGAGCTTTAGCTGCCAGAAGGTGGTGGCCCTTCTGGTCGTGCAGGGGAGAGAAAGGAATTCTCTAGATGTGGGACAGTGGACAGAGAGTTTTGAGTCAGCTTAACTGCTAAGCCGAATCATCTGTGTTGACAGGCAGGCAGTATTCCCTCCCGGAAAGTGTTGCTCCTGGGGAGAAAGCCACTGCAAAGAGCTAAAAAGGCCATGTGGCAGGCCTGTGCCATAGCCCTTACGTGACAGCGAGTGACAGTCAAAACAGGCCACTGAGACTGCAAATTTCAGCTTCAGAAGTCCAAATGCAATCTTGAAGAAGTTCTTGCCCATTTGCCATCTCACAGTCAGGAACTCAGAGACCTGGGGAGCAATCTGCAGGTGTATGACACCCATTTCATTAATCATCAACCACTGGCTTTTTCTCCTGGAAGACAGGCCATTGTCACCAACATCATTAACAGCAGATAAATTCAAGACACCCGCGTTAGGTCAAAATCTGGTCTTCTAGGACTTAGCATCAGATACTGATTTGCTTTATGACCAGGATCACTCATGTGACAAAGGTGGGGTCACCTGGAGGCAAGATGGCAAGGCTGACTGCATGGTTGAGATAGGAGGTACAGGAGAAGCACTTCTAAGGGTCTCAAGTCCATTCTAGTGAGACTTCTCAGAGAAGTTGATGTTCAAAGTGAAAGGGGGAGGAAAGGGCGCTCTGGGGCTTGGGTTCATGATATTCAACAAGACCCTCAGGGTTCACTGCATTAGGCTGGTAAATAACCACTGTGCACTGGGACTATTTTAGGGTTAACTCTGCCCTCTTACACTTTGTCTCGGTCAACGCTGAACACAATGATAGTGTTGTTTCCTCCCTTTTTTACTTTAAATGAGAAAGCTGAGGTTCAGAAAACATGACTCAGGAAGCAAGAAAGTCAGCATTTGGACCCTGACCATCTGCCTGATACTTCTCTTCACTGGAGAAAAGAGCTCAGCTGTGCTGTAAGTGTGTTGAGAGAGAGTGTGTCTTTAAGCACAGGACATGCCATTTGTCTCTTTTATTTCTTGATTCCTATTACATTCATGTGTATGAACCCCACCCCCAAAGATAAAACTCTCCCTGCCCACCTAGTCCCTCATCTGCCAGGTTCTCCCTTCCCAGCCCCACGGGTGCCCTCTGGGATTGGTCTCTTGTGTATTCTTCCAGGGTCTCCTGACGTCCTAAGGGGAGGTAATGAGAGTCTGCCCTTCTTTCTGCCTTCACGTGAAAGTTAGCATATTAAAAACATTGCTGAATCCTTTTTTCCCAGTGAACTCTTCCTCCTAGAGGTCTTTCCACATCGTTTGACAGGAAGCTTCCTCAATCCCCTTTCCAGTTGTATTGTGTTCCATTACGTGGAAGTCCTGTCATTTATGGACTCAGTGCCCTACTGATGAAACTTTGGGTTGTTCCTTATTCACTATTAGAAAATATTGCAAGGAGTAACTTGCACATTCATCCTTCCACACATACACAAGTACACCTTTCGGTTAAATTGCCGAAGGTAGAATTGCCGAGGGAAATGGGACGTATCTGTATTTTTCTGTGGCTAGTCACCAGAAATTTTGATAACACCACAGTGAGACACAAAGCACTTGCAAACCACGGACACACCCAGCTAATGAGAACCCCGGCTGAGCTCCTCCCGGGGATTAAGCACTGGGTGGGTGCCCTGAGCGCTCACTGGAGCCCAGGATGCTGGGCTTTGGCTTTTAGGTCTCCTTCCATTCTGTGCCGGCTGTGATGCAGGGAAACTGGTATATCCTTGGGGTGCTTCCTCTTGCCCTTGGGCACATCGTACTGTGAGACAGAACTGAGACAGGACGCCATCTGTGACCTGTCTTAGAGAAGCAGAAAGAGCCCAGGCTTGGGGCCAGAAAGACCAAAGTTCCAGGCTTGGCTCGATCACTCTTTATCTGTGTTATCCTCTCTGGGCCTTGGTTCCTTCATCTGGGGAGAAAGGAAAATAATCAGACCCATCAGGAGTGGTTATGGTGAGGATTAGAGAGAATGTGTGGAAAGCCCAGCAAGTGCTCAATAAATGGTTGCTCTGATTTTGTAGAATTATCCTAAAATCCATGCTTATAAACATACTCTGTCTGTGTCACTGAGGCCCAGCACCGGCCTCTACCTGGCATCCCTGTCAATGACTCAGAGCCCCAGCTACAAGGCATCTCATCATGGACGATCTGACTCTTCGGAAGCAGTTCCCGAGTGGTTTGCCACATCCTGTTGATGATGCAATGTTACTCACGACACAGCCACATTAAGCGCCAACCGCGCTCTTATTGAAGGATCCTGGCTCGTTCATTAGTCAGAAACCAATTTTTCACTATTCATTCCAGCACCTAAGCAAGCCCTTAAAAAGCACTAAGATTTATCTAGAGTCAGATGAGCTTGGAAATCCTACAAATAGGGCCACCCACAGCCTCACCATCCAATGACAGGTGTCTGGACTCACAAGAAGAAAAGACCCACCAAGTACAGGGCAGGCGTTTTCAACGCCGATCTGAGACTTGCCCCTTCCAATTCTTTTTCTCATCTTTTTTGGTAGTTCTTGACACCCAAATCAGTACGCAGAGGTCCGTTCCCTCTTGGAGAAGGAAGTGGACGCTCTCTGAAATACATCATGGCAGTGATGCAAGAGGGATTTCTCTTAAGTTTCCTCATGCTCTGAATCCCTTAAAAGGGGGGAATTGGATTTTACCTAGTCAGGCCCCCCATTTCTTTCCTTAATTGTTTTTTAAACCACTGAAACGCAAGGCTGCAAACAAGGCACACATTAGCTATGCCTCCCATCTTTGGCCTGTTCCTGCCACAGTCACATCTTCTGCCCTTCAAAGTAGTTCAGCAGCAAAATGTTCAAACTGTGAGTCACTCCCGGATTGTTCAGGCAACCGAAGGAAAGTCTGTTAATGGGATTCACAGTGCTTACAGCTGAAAATAGAGTGAGACATGGAATGGCCAATGTGTAAAGGATTCTTCCGTGTCGTTCAGAGTAATGAGATTCTGTTGCAGCTTCTTCCTGAGTTGAAATCGCTGACAGTATATATGCATATTCATTTTTGGACACTTTGATGTAAAAACCAGTCATTTGAGGAAGTCAGTCTAACATCCGAGAATTGTAGGCACTTGGGAATAAAGGAGAAATTCTCTAAGTTTATCTTCTTCCTCAACATTTTTGCGTTCTTGAAGAAGATGTTGAAGACTGAGTATCTGGGGTGATAAGCTCACGGGCTATTAAAAAAAAAACCTGATACAGATTTGTGGCAGGAATATTAACCTGTAGTACTTGCAACTTTCGACTTTTCTATCCTCAAGGATTAGTTGCGAGCTCTTATATCGCTGTGGAGATTTGAGTGGAAATGTTCTTATATCTGCTCTGTGCAATACGGTAGCCATTGGCCACATGTGCTATTTGAATTTAAACTAAAATCAAATTTAAAGGTTCGGTTTTTAGTAACACTAGCTACACTTCTGGTGCTCAGTGCCCACACGTGTCTGCTGGACGGTGCAGCTCGGAGGTGCAGAAAGTGGCGGGCGTCCATGTGGTGGCCATGGCTCCCCCAGCCCGAGTGTGACAGAGAGCTGGCTCCCCAGTGGGTAGCGGACTAACCGGTAGCCTCTTGCTACAGCCTTTTCTCCTCATGAGTGTGGGACTAGACATCCCTAAACGTGGTTAACTCTGGAGGGATAGGCTTGCAAATTAAATTTCATACATTCATGTTCAAGAACTAGGTTCTTATGCTTAAGTGTAACTGAGTTATGTGTAGTAGCCAGCCCTTCTGAATCACCAAGTTTGTCCAAATTTCTTGACTTGAAATGAGTTGGGACCTGCTTTGGGAGATAATGTTCCCTCTAGAGAAGAAATGCATCAGTTTTGCAGACTGACGTTATTTGGTGCACAAGCATTTGCAAATTTCCCACCATTTGACGTAGCGCAGGAGTTGGGTCAGATCTATGCCAGAACGAGCCAACAACCCACCCCCCGCCCTGCTCAACTTAATGGTCTGCGTTTTCCGATAGAGTTCCACTGCCAAGCCTGATGATTTAAGTCGAACTCACCTTGATGCAAAAACGGTATGAGGCAAAATTACGTGTGTTTTATGAGTAAAATCTAATCATTGTTCAACATTCATGTGTTCCTTTGGAGATACCTCCTAGCGAGTTAATGGCTGTTACTACTCCCTCCCTCACCCGCTGCCCTCCCAGCCCCACCTACTGCCAGCATTACGGTCTAGTAGAGACATCAGATGAACCCCACCAAAGGAAGTCTTGAAGGAGAATACAAATTCAAAGGGCTAAACGTGAACATCAGTGTGAATTACTCTTTGAGCTTCATCAAGGGGGACAAATGGTGATGCAGGCCTAAGTGTATCTAAAGTCTCTAAAGTAACTAACTTTTATGAAGGAAGTCGGCAGAGAAAGACAGATAACATATGATATCACTTATATGTGACATCTAAAAATGACACCAATGAACTTATTCACAAAACAGGAAGAGACTCACAGACAAAGAAAACAAACTTATGGTTACCAAAGGGGAAAGGAGGGGAGGGACAAATTAGGAGTTTGGGATAGCAGATACTAATTACCATACATAAAATAGACAAACAACAAAGTCCTACTGTATAGCACAAGGAACTATGTTTAGTATATTGTAATAACCCATAATGAAAAAGAATACAAAAAAGAATATATACATGTATAACAGTCATTCTGCTGTACACCAGAAATTACCACAACATTGTAAATCAACTCTACAATAAAATACTAACTTTTAGAGGGTTTATTCTGGGCCAGGCACTGTTCTGTACACTCTGTATTTACTCATTTTATTGTTACAGCAGCCACATCTCTCTGATGAGGAAACTGAGACAGGGAGAGGTTAAGCAATTTACCCAAGTCCACATAACCATGCTACAAAACTAGTCAGTCTAGGGGGCCTAGACTCCTATAACCATGAGGCTAATTGCTTCTCTGTTTGTGTCTTATGTCTGCATAAGTACCAGCCGGGCTAGTCCTTTGTCCCCAGTACAGTCTAGTAGGGTAGGCTGCTCCCTGGAGCTGTACGAAAGCATGAGAATGTAGGATGTGAGCCCAGCACCATCTGTCATGACTCACCCAGAAGCTGGAAGGTGAGCTGAGTAGTCACTGGGATGCTCACCTCCATTCTTCCCTCACCTGGGCTTCTTCTGTTGGCCAGGTATGGAGGGGAGAGAAGTCTTCCCCACTCTCCACCACCCTATAACAACCTCTCCTTGCTCCTGCCCTGAGCTCCCTCAGGGAAATTCAGGAGAGATGGCCCAGTCCTGCCAGCTCACTCTTTTGGTTCTTTTGGTTCTTTGGAGGATTTGAGGTAACCAGAAACTAGTGAAGGCTGAAGGTATGCAATGTCCCTTAGGAATAGAAAATCGTCTTTGGTAGGGTCCAGCCTGGGTCCCCAGTCCCCTTGAATAAAGCATGAGGGTAAACAGGCTCCCAGCTCCAAAACAATTCTACTTTAAAGTTCCATATCTGACAATTAAAACCTAAGATATGGTTTGAAAAGGGAAAAAAGGCTTTCCTTTGTAGAAGCCCAAATTACCCCATTGCCAGTAGCCTCTAGGGCATACACATGGAATCACAATGTCGTTAAAAAGCAGCCAGCACACTGTCTATGCAGTCAGCAGACACTTAGCTGACTCACGGTCTGGCTGCTTGGTCGGGGGAAGCCGTGTGATTGGCACAGCACACGTACCCGGGGCAGTCCTGCTGTGTTTGTGTGGCCGAGCTGGGAATTCACTCCCCTATCTTATCTGTAGCTGGGTGACTGACAGATGGTAGGGTTACAGGGCCAGACGGAAGGCGAGAGGGCCCTCTCTTCTCTGCCTGGGTGGTCTCTTTGTTCCTATCTTCCTAGAAAAGATGATTAGATACAGAGCTGGGTTAGGAAAGAACCTTTGAGGTCATGTAGACCCACCCGCATTGCTGCTTTGCAGATAAGAAAAAGGAACCTTGCGGTGGTAAAATGACGAGCCTAAGGTCAGTTTAATGTCAGAGATGATGATCGTGGTTGTCATCCAAAGAAAGTCCCAATTCTTGTCCCAGGCTACCAAGTGAAACCAGCTTGCAAGATCGCTTTCTCAGAGGTCTTCCATGCTATTTCTTGGTTAAAGCCTCAGTTTTTGTGGTTTATGCTGGGCAGATGAAATTGAGGCAGAGGGAAAGGGTTTTTATTATTATTTATAATGGGTACTCTGCTAACTGTCTAAAGGGATTTGTGGTGGCTTGTAAGGAAAGGGAGGCATCTAATAAAGCTGTTACATTTTTTAAAAAAATTACATATAGAAGGACGGGGAAAAACAATATTAAACTTCTAAGTTCAAGGCAGCCAAGGGGAACAGTATGAGTAACTCAATTCTCATTATCTGTTGAAATCCATTAATTCTTCAGGTACAACGTTCTTGCAGAAAAGTTTGATGGCTCCCTCACCACTCCCCACTCACTGCAGAGCTTTTGTTTGTTTTGTTTGTGATCCACCTGGACAAGGGCCCTGGGGCTGCAGCGATGCTCTGGTGCTCACTGACCAGGTGCCTAGTGCCCCAGAGAGGGTGCCCAAAGGCATCACGACCATGCTTCACCCTTATTCTGAGACACTATTTTCATGGTATGCTGTTTTGACTCCACATAACTTTCATCTTGGAGTGTATATTGTCACCTAATAATTGAGTTGTCTTTTTAGAGACTGTCAGGGTCTTTTCTTCTAAATACAAGGACACATCTGGGCACACCAAAGGCAGAACAGCCAGCCAGGGAGGTCTCGTTGGAATTCCTTTCTCTGAATTCAACAGCATGTACTGAGTACCTGCTGCATGTCCTACCCCCACTGAGGAGCAAGGGATAAGATGTGAGTTGGGCCTGATTGATTGATAGAGGTGGGTCTGATGACGTACACTACAGTTTAATGACACAATGTGATATAATGGAACAGTGATCAGAATGGCATGTCTTAGGAACACAGTAGAACATCAGATTCTGCCCAGGAGCATGGGAGGAGGCTTTCCAGGAAATGTAACATTTTATTCATTCTTTCAACAAATAGTTAATGAATGTCTGTTTTTTTCCCAGACAGTGTGTTGGGTACTGGGCTGATCAAATCAGTCCTGATCCCCCTATGTATAGAGGGAGAAGGGGAATCCTAGAGTGATTCTAGAGGAAAAGAACCCTGTGAACAAATGCGGAAAGGGCACAGAAGTTAAAGGGTGACCAGATAATGTAAGGGCACGAAGGAACTTGAACTTAATCCCATAGTCAATGGGGAGATGGGGAAGGATTTACAGAGGGGACTGGCATGATCAGATTTGTGCTTTCAAAGTTAATCAGCCACAAAGATTTAATTATTTCAAAAACAAAACCATAAAAGTACTAGAAAAAGACACAGGTAAATATTTATATAATTTTCACTTGGAGGAAAGGTTTGTCAGTGTATGACCTGAAAAAGCTAAAACGATACAGAAAAAGATTTGAATATGTAAAGATTTAAAAGTTGGGTAACAACAAACCACTATTAAAAGGACAAAAGTTTTTTAAAAAACTTAAAAAATGTTTGGCAAATTGGAGAGAATTTAAAAGCCTTGGTATAGAAAAAGCTCATACACATAAGTAAGAAAAGGAAGATCACCTCCTAGAAAATGGGCACAAGGAGATGTTCAAATGTGCAATAAAAGAGATGAAACATGTTCAAATGCACTAGCAGCCTGAACATGTGAAAACAGGCAGATACCATTTTTCATTTAGCTGAATGAAATGGTTTTGGTTTGTTTCTCTTTTGTTTTAAGAAAGTCATGCCCAGTGTTAGTGAAGAACTAGAGAATCAGGCACTTTAAAAGTACTGGTGGCGTAAGGTGGTGTGGAAGAGCCACCTGTGATGTGTCTGACAGTGAAGAGGTGCACTGACTCAGGAAACCTACTTTTAGAAATACGTACTAAGTAAATAGGTTCTCTCATAAAATCTTCATTCCAAATGGTTCATTCTTATGTTGTTTATAATAGTAAAAACAAAGCAAAACCCAGCACAAACCATAACCCAAAAAACGCCAGGAGAAAACGATGTAAATGCCCGCCCCGAAATAGAGGACTGGTTAGCAGTGCGGTGGCCAGCCGTGTGCCACGGGGCCAAGAGAAAGGCTGTGGCTCTGTGTCTGCCGACGTGGACGTTTTCCCACAAAATGTTACTAAAGAAGAATGGAAGGTTATGGAGAATGATCATAGTAGGATCTCGTTTTTGTAAATATATATTCTATGCACACATACATCAGAAAAATCTGCGAAAAAAGACAACAAAGCGTTACATGTTATTTCTGATTGTAGTTGGTATTTCTTTCATTATGCCCATCTTTATCTTCTCACTGTGCTTCAGAAAATATGAATCAAAGAAGTCAGTTTTGGGGGGAGGGTATAGCTCAGTGGTAGAGTGCGTGCTTAGCGTGCATGAGGTCCTGGGTTCAACCCCCACTGCCTCCATTAAAATAAACAAATCTAATCACCTACCCCCTCTTCCAAAGGAAAAAAATCAGTTACTGTAACACAGTAAGATGACTAACTCAGGTGCAAAAGACTGGCGGCTTTGAGGAAGCCTTTGGCACAATCCAGGTGAGAAATGAGGAAGGCTTGTGCTGGGCTCCACTGGTTTCCTGCCCTGGCTGAACTTCAGAATCACCTAGGGAGGGGTCAAAAAACACTAATTTCAGGGCACAAACAAGACTGATTCATTTCGAGTCTCTGGCGTTGGCTCTGTTTTAACCTCTGCACCCCAGCCCCAACCCCTTCTAAGTGACTAAAATGTGCAGCCAGAAATCAGACCACTGCTCTCTGGGG
The DNA here is from genome assembly GCF_036321535.1 of Camelus dromedarius. Classification (NCBI taxonomy): domain Eukaryota; kingdom Metazoa; phylum Chordata; class Mammalia; order Artiodactyla; family Camelidae; genus Camelus; species Camelus dromedarius. Next base: position 48,804,991 of record NC_087438.1, read on the forward strand.
CAGGGGCAGCTGGAAAGGAGAGAAGGATTTGCTGTTTCGTGGGTGGGATCTCTGAAAAGGATATTAATCGTAAGACACCCACGAAGCTAGCTTTAGTGGCTTTCCTTTCATTCTGCGCAGCTTTCAAGGTCAAGTGTATTGCTGAGACATGCAGGGGCACTGAAAAATGGCCCCTGTTGGTTGATCCTTCTGGGCTAAGCTGCCTCTGGTATTGCAGATTGTTCCATTTTTGCTCTTGTGCGGAGCAACGCTGCCACAGGGACAAATCCTCCATCTTCCCAGCGACTGCATGTGAGCAGTCAGCTCCAGAGCTCAGGCGATGCAGAGGGCTGAACAGTTCACACAAAGGATGACATTTCATATACATCTGTGAATGGGACTGTTACTTACATGATGGTTTTTTTTTTTAGAGGAGGTTTTGTTTTAAAGCTCGCTGGAGTTGGTCTTTCGTTACTAATTGCAGTGTAGGTAGGTGTTAGCTAATGTTCCAATAACTGTTTCCAGCAACGCTGCAGTAGCTTCCCTTAAGGTTTAAAAATTATGATTTGCTTTTAATTGCCACCCTTCTTAATAGGGGTCACTCAGACAGGAAGGAGAACTTCACATATCTCACCAGTCTTTGATGTTAGAGGTTACCGAGGCAACTTGGAGGGGTATCTTAAAAGGTGTCAGGTAAATACAGGTGAATTTTAATCATGATACGCATTGACATTTTAATTCGCAATAGCAACAGAGACCCTTTTGTATGGCTGGGGAGGAATTATATCAGATTTTGGCTATGGATACAGGATTTCTCACTTCTTATTGGCTAAAAAAAATGAGGCCATTATAAACAGTATTGAAATATTAATCACGCCTCCCATAATTAAACACCCCCTTTAAAAATAAAAGTTACGCAATCTGTCTTTCACTTCATCTTTGACTTTCATTCCAACACAAGTGGGAGGAAATGAGCTCCGGTCGAAGTTAAACTTGAAAGTGATTTTGACTTCGCAGGGAGTAGCAGTGCTGAGGCCAAGAACTTGACTTTGTCTTCTCTCCCGCTTGGGGTCAGTATTTCTGTAGACGCCAGAGGGGCTGAGGAGACAGGACCGGAAATGACAATGCCTCCACCAAAGGCCAAGGGAGGATTAACAGAAAGGTGGCACTGCAGACCCAGTGCGGACTGGCCCTCGTGAACTGCTCCCAAAAGGCAGGTGAGGTCAGGAGCAGTAGGGAGGAGGTCGATGTTGGGGGTGACGCTGGGGGATTCAGCGAGCAGCTCCAAAGTCCCCCTCCCAGGCAGTCTTTGACATCAAAGGCATGTGTCTGCCTTAACTGGCAGGTGAAGTTGCCTTGCGGATGACAGCAGGCCTCTGGGAAGATAAGAACAGAAATCACTGAGCTTCAAATCACTGATCTTTGTGCTTCACTAAAACTCGTCCCGTGTCCCTGGGGCCGGACCACAGAACCCTGAGGGCAGAGGCTTGGGTCCTAATAAGCCCATGGAGTGAGTTAATAAACTCTATTGACATCATCTCCATTTTAATTTTGAAGAATACAGATAAAAGTAAAACAATACTAAAAGGTATGCATTGAAGAGCAAGCCTCCCTCTGTTCGCCACTCTGTTCCTTGGACCCCCCTTCCCGTGTCCCTTTCCTGGAGACAACCACCACTAGTTACTTCTAGACATCCTGCCACAGATCTCCGCTTCCTCCACTTTCTTCTTTTCCTTTGTCTTTTCCCTTCCTCCTCCCTCCTCCATCCCCACCTCTGTGTGTGTGTATATATATACACACACTACGTATATGCACACACGCACACTTTTAACACAGGCGAATGTCAACTTTCCATGTTGTTCTCTCTTACTACGTTCCCTCATATTCACTTATCAATAGATTCTGGAGATCATTCCACACAGGACCTACTCGTTCTGTGAAAGTCTGCACATCACTCCACTGTGCAATTGGACTGTAATATATGCAGCCAGGTCCCTAACTGATAGCCTTTCAATTTTTTTCTAACCTTTGTGCTTTAACGAATGTCTTTGCACAACTGTCTTTATGCATGAGGGAATGCTTCTGAGGGATTAATTAACTTGGTCATAAAATTTCTGAATCAGAGTATAGGCATTTCAAATCTTGATTGATAGTGACCCATTTTTATCCAAATATTGAGTTAATTTACACTTTATCAAGGATGAATGAGACCTTGAAAATATTATGTTCAGTGAAAGAATCAGGTTACCAAAAGGCCACATCTTATGTAAGTCCATTTATAATGAGATATCCAGAATAGGCAAATCCATAGAGACAGAAAGTAGATTGCTGGTTGCCAGGGGCACGTGGGGAGGGACTGCTAAAGGGGACAAGGTTTCTTTTTGGGGTGATAAAAATGTTCTGAACTTAGATACCCGTGATGGTTGCATGACTGTGAATATACTAAAATCCACTAAATTGTATCCTTTAAAAGAATGAATCTTATGTGAATTATATCTCAATAAAGCTGTTATTTAAAAAAAAATGAACGAGAGCATCTCCCTCACCCTTGACAGTATATGTTCACATTCTTCCTTCATCCTCCATTCTAAGAGTCTTCCTCCATTCTTCCTAAAGGAGAAATATGGAAAAAAGTCCAACGATCAAATGGGCTAGCCAGGGATCTAAGGATTTGGGCCGTCAGCTTTACAGTGTAACAACAATGAAAAGGACCAACATGGCAACAATCAAAATAGCAGTTTGTTAACAATTGCCAGTGAATTCAGCCATCCCATAGGAATGAGACTTAAAAAATTCCAGAGAGGATGAAGGACCCATTTCTCTCAGCCAAAAGGATTTTGAGCTCTCCTTTTGTTTACTTAACTAAGGACGTTAATGCCGTATCTCCTGAACGCAGAACTTAATCCAACAACCTGTCTCTATGGGAAAATATACTGAAGCCCCATGGAGGTAAAGAAAGTTTGGAAAGCAAATAAAAACGATTATTTTGGAGCCCAGTTCCGGAGCTCCTGAGAGTCAGGCTGAAAAATTAACCGTTGCCCGTCTCCAACTGGCATGTTCATCAAGATGAGGTTCCTCAGGATTGCATTTCACCCCTTTTCACCTCTTGCCTCTAGCTTAACCCTGCTCAATTCTTCTTTTTCTATGATGTCTTCTATTTCAACCTGCTTGTGCCCCGTGGGATTAAGAGCTAAACACTCTTTAAGAGGAGTAATCCCCTAAGTGGACATGTTTCCGAGGTTGTTAGACATTTGATCACAAAGGAAAGGAGAGAAGGGAGACGTATGAAAGCGAAGAAAATGGAAAGGCTAGAGACTTTCACCTTAGTAATAACTGATTGCAAAGGGGCTCTCCAAGCCAATATTTGCATGAAAATAGACCTGTTCCTCATTCCCACGAATAAGCTCATTTTCTTCCTTTGAGAGACAAACCCAGCTCCAGCAAGGAAAGTCTTGATGCGTTTGACATTTCTCAGTTTTTGAAAAAACAGCTAGCACTTACAAACAAAGCTGGATTCACATGAGGCAGCCACTGGTCCAGGCACCCCACATGCACTGGCTCATCTCCACCACAACCCTATGAGGAAAGCCCTGTATTTGTACCACTGCCTTGAACTGACTTGTGTGCCTCCCACATTCATATGTTGAGGCCCTAACCCCCCAATGCCTTGGTATTTGGAGATGGAGCCTTTAAGAAGTAATCGGGTTTATAGGAGGTCATGAGGGTGGGGTCCTCATAGTGGGATTAGTGTCCTTAGAAGAAGAGACCAGAGAGCTTGCATCCTCTCTCTGTTCCACGTGAGGACATGGCGGGTAGGTGGCCATCGGCAAGCCAGGAAGAGGGCTCTTGCCAGGGAGGCAAGCGGCCAGCTTCTTGCTCTTGGACTTCCCAGCCTCCTGAACTGTGAGAAGTCAATTCCTCTTTAAACCACTCAGTCTGTGGTATTTTGTTATGCTGGCCCAAGCTGACTAATACAAACACCATTTTATAGAAGAGGAAATTGAGACGAAGAGAAGAGGCCAAGTAACTTACCTACTAAGATGTAGAACGTGACAAAGGGCAGGATTCAAACCCACCCTGTCTGCCTCCAGGGTCTGCGGTCCCCACTCCTGTGACTGATTGCCTGGGGTAACGGCTACAATTTCCACGTGCTCTAGCCACTTCTCTTTCTGTCGTCTTGAGACCCCAATCACACCCTCATTCGGACTGGGAAAAGACTGTATTTTCGCCTCCACTGTTGCCTTTGTATGTTGTTTCAGACGCCCTGCCCTCTGCCCACCTGGGAGCCCTGTAAGGGCTGGGAATGGTTTTCACTTCTGTACCTCCTGGTACAGTGTCTGGGTAGGTGTCCTCTGAGTCCTTATTGGAGTGAATATGTGTAAGGATGAAACTGCCTGACCTCACATAGTGTTACGAATAAGAATAAATGACCACGAGTCTTTGAAAATGAGAACATTGTAGCGTGGGAGGCTCTTTTGGTAATAATGCAGCTAACCAACAGACCTGCTCAGGTGTTTACCAAGCCCCAAGGTGAGCGATTTTGTGATCTTTTGTGATAGGGACAAGGCAGAAGGGTTGCTGGTTTTCTATTTTGCTCCTGGCTCCTTGCTTGTGAAAGTACCACTGCAGGCTGGATTGCTGCAGGAGCAGCCCTGAGATTGTGTTCAGTGGGTAGGATATTGATTAAGGGGTGTCCTTGACATCTGCACCTGTCGTAAGGAGGGGCTGGCCGCAGGTGGGGATGAGGGTCGAAAGACGAGATGTGCTACAGAGCCAGTGAGAGCCGTGGCCATCCCCATGGGCAGCTCTTGAGCTGGGGTGGCCCTCCTGGTTGCCCTGAGTGGAGCCAGATGGCCAGGTCTTCATAAGCCATGATGACTCGGCCAGTAGATAGGGGCTGCGGGAGAAGGGGCAAGGTCTTGAGTGAAATGACTCATCGCAGTGAGGCTTTCCCTAAAGGGGTGGGCAGACAGCTGAAGGCTGTCCACTGACAGACTCCCAGAAGCTGGGACAATAGGTCTTCAGTATCAGGGAGAGCTGAGTGGTGTATCACGGTGTCCTCTACGTGACCATTACTACAGAATCAGTGTTTTGGCCACACAGGAGCCCAGCGTGCAGAGTATTCTCTGGTTATACAATGTTACTGTCATCTCTTGAGCCAGATTTCCTTTTATGACTCTTGGCAGATGCCCAGAGATTCTACATTTGTGAAGGATCTCTTTGAAAAGGTTTCCACATAGACTATCTCTTGCATGAGATGCCCTTCTAAGAGCACTAAGCCTCTGGGTCTTTTTTGAATGTGTCGTCTCATCTTTCCTTCGTATCTCAGAGGAAGGAGGTTCCTTTCTCCTTTCTCAGGTCAATTTCCCTCTTGTGCCTTTGACCTGACCCTTCTTGACCTCCCACAGAGCCTTGTCCTCCCAACGATCCTCTCTCAAGCCTCCTCAGTCTCTTTGCTCTCCTCTGCAGGGGAAGGTTCCAGAATAGTATCATGGAGATGATGGGGTCTTAGCAGAGGAGTAACACAATGACAGTGGCACTTGGGGAGGAATGTTCTGGCAGCTGTGTTTCACGTGGGCTTGTGAACCCAGGCCTGGGAGCAGGGGGACCAGCCGGGAGATGCAGCTCAGCTGAGCAGGTTCGAGGACGCCCTGATGAGTGATCTTAGCTTCTTTTTCACTCTGTGCAGCCCACTTGGGTTGTATGGTAGGAAGTCTCATGGTGCAGTGTTGGGGGATGTGGTTTGGAGAGTTGTTCAGGACGGGATTTGACTCCTACCGAGGTCACTTTTAGCTACGTGACCCCCCGCCCAGCTATTTATTAACCTCTCAGCCTCAGTTTCCCCATCAGGAATGTGTGAATAAGGCCTCCCTCAAAGGGTTGCTGAGAGGGGGACGTTCGCTGGGATGACACAGATGAAGACCCTCACTTGGCGTCTGGCAGGAGGCAAGCCTGGGTACACGTGGGCTCCTCCCCACTTTAAGGCAGTTGCATTATATTAAGCTGTCAGTCAAGAGAAAGCCCAGCGGGTCAGGAGCTGCCTCTCCTCTGGCTCTTTCTAACAAATGGGCCCAGTCAGCTTCTGATTTGACGTTTAAAGCTAGTGTCCGAATTCCCATTCTGCCTTTGGTGAAGCATTGGTGAAGCATCTCTCAGTGGCAGCTGAGGAGGTATACTGTGAGCTGAGTGAATGCAAGATTGAACGAACTAAAACAAGACAAGCATGTATGTGAAACTCAAGACTCGCTCTGAGTATCCTGAGCTCCAACGGTTTGTGCTCTTCCCTTCAAGGACGTCATGTTATGTCTGCTGTGATGATGGGCTATGACAAGACGGCTTCTTGGTGCCAAAAAATGTCTAACAGGATCTGCCTGTCATTGGCCCACCTCCCACGGCATACCCGTGTTAACCAATAGGTTTTTGGAAGATTCGTCCCTGCCTTTGGGGTTTGCCTTTGAAAAGTTAAAATTCTTATACTGTGAGCCCCTGAACATTCATTTTGAGACAATAAGCAGAGAATTAGCTACCAGGAAGGGCAGAGCAAAAATATAGTTTATCATGTAGGTGTATTTTAGGCCAAGAATTGGCCATGGCTTTTCCTTGCTTCAGTCAAAACTCCAAGAACTGTGACAGAGTTAGGGGACAACTAGACCAATGCTTGCATAGGCGAAAAGAAGTCGTCAGTGAGCTTTCATCAAGCTAGTCAAACACACATCTGCACGTGGGTTTTGAAGAATGACTTTGTTTTAAGGAAGTGGACTCTTGTTTTGGTTTGCTATGCGACTGACTGAGTTATCCTCCACCTTGTGTGTCACCTGATTTGTTCTGACACTAACCTGGCAGAGGGAGGCAGAGACAGTGCCCCAGGCCCAGGTGTCAGGCCTGGAATAGGACTCCAGTAAATAGAGAAAGCTTTTCTGCCAAGAGAAGCAGGAAAAAGGGGCAGATAAGATAGAAAACTGGAAAGGAGAAACTTGGTGGCCTGTGAGCAATGGTGAGAGGCCGGGGGAATGACTTCATTTCCTGAGACCAGTCTGTGCAGCTGCGCTCGATCTGCCAAGAGCTCCAGATTCTTACATGGTCACCCCCCCCCCATTCCAGCCCCCTCCCTGACCAGCTGAAGCCGTCCCCTCTGCCTTGGGCAACCCTCTCTGCTGTGTGATCAAAGCGCTGAACTTCAGCAAGAAATGATCAACATCAGTGGTCTGCAAACATGTTTTCCCTGCGTAGCTGGGGAATTTTGAAAAACTACATATATCCCCACACACTTTGAAATTGATATCTACAATTTTTGTTTTCAGTTTAAATATCATATATCATGGAATCTGCGTATGTGCATTGATTGCAGGATATTATGCATCACACTTCCTGCATTATTGATGTGCAGCTAAGAAACAATAGTCATGCTGTGACCTGCCAGCATTGTAAGTCGCACCCCAATTTCAGAGACAAGAAAATGTGAAAGCAAATGGTGTCTTAGAATCGCTGATATGTGGCCCTTACCAAGGATATAATTGCTTTTCTTCTTTGTAGACCAGAGAAGGGCTTTTGGGGACACAGGCATGTTATTCTCAGACCAGGTTCATTTTAGGAAAAAGTACAGGCAGAAGTTGAGGATCTGGGGGAAAAAAAATCCCCAAACTCTATGTGATCACATATAGCCCTTGGAAAACACGTATGTGTCTGTAAATTACTGGCTTATATGTTTGTTTATAAAAATGAGTTTTTCTTTCCTTTCTTTCTTTAAAAGAAATATCATTAAAGCTACTAGGATAGCATTAAAGGGTATTTCAAAAAAAAAGAAAAATTCACAATTTTACTGGACAAACAACTGTCCACGTTCCCTTCTAGGCTCCTACCGCCCGTATATGGTGGTCTTAGTAACCCTGGAGATTCTCCTTTGCCATGTAACCTCTTTACCAGGGATTAGGGCCTGAACATTTTGAGAGACATTATTCTGCTTACCACCGACCTTAAAATCAGTTCGAATGCCACTAAATTCCCTGTTTTTTTCTGGAACAAACAAGAGGACCATTTGGTGTTATTACCATTGCATGCTGTCTGCCTGCCAACAACACACTCAGCTCTCCACTGAAACACATTTAGGAACAGTCTTGCTCGATGTGCTTACAAATATAATTATTGTTGACATTTTCAATTATTTAACATTTATTGAGCACCAGTCATGCGCTAAGCATGGTTCAAAACATACAGTTAGTCACGGTTGATGCCCAGAGGGCTTACAATTCAAAATTAGACAGGTCTAAAATTAGAAGGATGCAAGCATCTGCACATAGTGGCGCTTGGTGAAAGAACTGAATATCCCGTACAAGTCAGGTGTAGTGCTTTGTGTTAGGTGTTCCCCAAACTAATCTTTACTCCTGTGATTCCTAGAAACGTACACGCTCCAGAAAATACGTTTCGGAACATTATGTAGACAGGAGAAAATATTGTGTAAATGCCACTTACAAGCAAAGTTTTAAGCGTTTGAGACATCTACCTTGCATTTTTATTTCAGATCTTATGACAAATAAAATTTTTCCTGTGTTCCATGATCAGTAGGATTCAGCTGTGAAAAGAAAATATCTCATCAAGGATGCATAGTATAAAATGTAATTGCTAACTAGAGAAAGGAATTTTTGAAAGCTGGTGTTGAGAACGGTAAGTCAAGCTCTTAGAGGCCCAGAATCACTCAGGAGGCCACTTCACACTATAGCTTAAGAACAGGAAGGAAACCATTTCTACAGTTTAGAAGCCTGAACCAAGCAACCAATCACTGCGTAAATGTCTTACGACACGTGGCTGAAGTGTAAGCATGTGTGCGCTACTTGTTCTAAACCTCCAGTGAGTTTCCCTGGCAACACCTTGCTCTGTGTCCCATTCGGGGAGGGAGAGGGGTTGGTAGAGTTGAGCTCAATGTATGTGCTTGCCTTTTTAAAATGAAATGGAAATATGTTTACAATACCATTTAATATACCAATATATTTTGTTTGATAAACTCTAGGGATGAAATTACCTCCTTCCTTTAATGATGAACAAACAAACTGAGGTCCTGAGGTGAGGTGATTTGTTTGAGGTCATACAACAATGAGTATTCTCTAGTTCTATCAGAGTCGGAGCTAGAATCACAGCCACCTTTGCCACCAGCCAAGAGTTTTCCCACTTCCCCTTGGTGCTCTTTGCCTGACTCATCCTGGTTCTCCCTCAATCTCCTCTGTCCTCAACAACTACCCACATTTTCCCCTATAACTCTTTAAGATAAAAAAGGGGAACATTTCTGTAATGCCATGTGTCTGTTTTCATTGGCTTTACCCAGATGTTCCTCCAAGGTGTCAGGTACTGAGGAAGCACCCACCTATGGCTGCAAGGAAGGGAAAGCCGTAATCTCCCTGGAGAACAGTGCACTGGTGCTCCCCTGTCAGGATGGCTGGGGAGGGTTTGAGTTCCCCAGGCTGATCTGGCCAATTAGCACTCTGAGCACAAGCAGGCGTGGAGACTATCTGTTCTCACCCCGAGCACGGGGCCGCCATGTTAAGGGGTCCCAGCCACAACGTGCCAGCAACATCTGGATGCGTGGGACACATTGTTATCTAAATTAAAATAATTTAGTGCTCATCTTACCATCTTCCCGGAAGTACAATCGTGGATGGAAAGGGTGGAACACGGCCTTTTGTTTCTAGGGACCAGTGCTCTAGTTGGAAGGAGACACCGTAGGCAGTTTCACCCTTTCCATACTTTTACTGCTGGCTGAGGGTGGTATTACCAACCTTCCTAAGTCCGTTTTTAGATTGCTTGAAGCCGCCTGCCTCTGACTGCACAATGGCACTGCCTGGGTTTACCTCTAGCTCCTAGCCCGCTTTCTCAGACCACACACAAAAATAAACTCCAAATGTATTAAAGGCTTCAATGTAAGACCTGAAGCCATGAAACTCCTCGAAGGAAATACAAGCAGTATACTCTTTGACATCAGTCTTAGCAGTATTTTTCAGAATCTGTCTCCTCAGGCAAGGGAAACAAAAGCAAAAATAAACAAATGGGACTGCATCAAAACAGCAAAGGAGACCATCAACAAAACAAAAATGCAGCCTCCTGAATGGGAAGAGATATTTGCAAACTGTATCTCCAACAAGATGTTAACATCCAAAATATACAAAGAATTCATACAACTCAACCTCAAAAAAAAAAAAAAAAAGTGGATTTAAAAAATGGGCAGAGGCCCTGAATAGACAATTTTCAAAAGAAGACAATGGGAACTCTGTACTTTCCTCTCAAATTTTCTGTAAACCTAAAACTGCTCCCCCCAAAATACATTACTTAAAAAAAAAATCACCCTTTCACATACATGCAATCAATATAAAAATTATCAATGAGCTATTTTACATTTTTGTACCAAGTCTTTGGAATCTAGTGTGTGCATTTTACACATACAACACATCTCAATTCATACTAGCCACTTTATAAGCACTTAATAACCACATGTGACTAGTGGTTACTATTGTTACACTGGAAATCTAAACATTTTAGTGAGGTTAGAGAGTAAAGAGAAATATATACGTGGGAATATTTTATCTCAGAAAATAAACTCAAATGCTTTGGAGAATGCTATATGTTACAGGCCACTCCCTAACAGCAAAACATACTAAGATTGTTTCAGTAATCCCCTCTCCAACAGTTTTTAAAGAATAAACGCAAACACAAATCCAGTCCGACGATTTGCTTGACGTGGGGATTAATTAAGACATGTGGGTGAACATAAAGCGAGATTTCCTCCTACCATCCATCTTCCACTGACCTTCATTAAGGACAGAGAGCATTTTAATGGATGAAGCCTTCACCTTTAATAAGCCTTTACTCTGTTACTTCCCATGGAACCATTCATTAGATTAACAAAACAATGGTAGCTGGCTAATGACAGAGCCGTGGTCAGAACCCCAGGGATAGCCTCTGTCACCATCAGCGCCTCGAGGCAAAATGTCACTGGGTCCACCTCGTCCAGCCCAGTCGAGAAGACTTTGACCTATAATTGCATTCGGAGAGTTCAAGAGCTCAAGAGGTAGAGATGGGGTGAGTGGGTCCGCGCTTTGCATCCTCCTGTCCGCTTGAGGAAAGGACGCATGGGAGCCTGAATGGAGGCTGATATGGGCGAGGGGGAGGTACTTGGTTTCTGCTTCCAAATGATACTCCTGTTTCTTACTGATTGCTTTAAGGAAAGCGTATTTGTGGATTACTGTGTGGATGAAAAAAATTAATCAGTCGATCTAAGAGAGAAATGGAAAATTTTATTTGAGCCAAACTGAGGATTATAACCTGGGAACAGCCTCTCAGAAAGCTCCGAGAACTGTTCTGCCTGTTAGAGGTCAAAGCACAGTTATTTAAGTTTTTTAAGATAGAGGGCTGTGCATTCAATGACATATTATTGACAGTTTAAACAATCCAGGTTACACGTACAAAGCATGGGTCATCGTGATCCCTTACAAGATTAAGCGGGAAGGTCATGTCCTAAGGAATTATCTTGCTGATGCCAGGAGGACCCTTGTTCTTTGTGGTTGAGCACATATTCCTGCCGATGGGGGCGGTTTGGTCGATGCATAATGCAGACACACAGTGCAGAGTGGAGGCCAAAGGGCAGAGAAAAAATTTGTGTTCAAATTCTCCTTGACTTGCCTTAACATATACATTTCTTATTCACATTCTATGATGAATTTTTATGTCATCAATTTTTTAAATATATTTTTATTTTGGAATCATTTTAGGTTTACCAAAAAGTTGCAAAGATACTACAGAGAGTTCCCGTATACCCTCACCCAATTTCCCCATAATAACCATGGTACACTCAGCAAAACTAAGAAATCAACACTGGTACTTTACTATTAGTTAAACCCCAGACTTTGCAGTAACTTTAAAGAACAAACAAAAACAAACAAACAAAACTTAGCAGGAAGAACTGTGTAAAAATTGAAATATCAAAGCAACTTTTGGTCTTAATTTGAAAAAAACTCCCATTTTGGAGAGAAGAGAGATAGGAATGAAGGAGGACTTAGCTTCCCAGTACAGACGTGCCCATGAACTTGCATCATTCAAGTCAGATCAGACCAACTTTCTTTATGAAACCTTCCCGATTTTATGCCAGTGGTTAGCGTTCCCACTGGAGGACAGACCTCTAGCGCCTTCCGCGCTGCATCACCTGGCACTGGTAGGCACTCAGCTACCTGCTGAAAGAAGTAAGGACTCACGTGTTCAAGAAGGAATTATTCCAGCTTCCTCTCCCTCCTTCTTGGCCCTCCCCCCAATCTGTGCTAACTCATGTGCTTTCAGAAAGGCTCTCTGAAGGTTTTATGCATGAAGAAAATTGGCTCCTTCTCCTTTTGAATTATTGAAAGGGAGCTATATATCTCTAAAGATGAATAATTTAGGAATTTTCATAGACAACACCATCTCAGCTCTTCTTACTCTAAAATGAATTCAGAGGGAATTGGGTTTACTCAGTTCAGGACTGACTTTAAATTCAACCAATACAATTTGAGCAACTGCCATGTATTTGGCTCTGCTCTCTGTGTGCTCCGAGGGCCACTCCTACGGGAACACTGATACACAGGCTGTTTCTCTATTAGACTCAACGCTCCCTGATGACAGGGACTGGGGGAACTGTGTCTTATTTAATCTCTCTCATCCTTAGATCCGCAATGCCAGAAATATTCCTCAATGTCTGGTCGATGCTCAGTAGTCTTACTGAATCAATAATAGACAAATAACTGCTGAATGGGTAGATGGTTGAATGAATGAATATACGAGTTAATAGGTGAGTAATTCCTGATCACTGCTCTTAAGGAGACTGCCTTCTGGAAAGAGGCAGGGAAGAAGAAGCACACAGAGACCACCATGCATGGTGGAATGAAGGATGGACCATCAGAGGTGAACCTGCTAAAAGAAAGCACTGACAGCTCCTGGAAACATAAGCAGAAACACGTAGTACCTGTGACCGTCCAGAGGGTGGGCAGGGTGTCGTGATCGGGGATGGGAGAGGCGCTAAATGAGGAATTCCAGCCTGAGAGGGCAGAGCGAACACACAGCAAGGGGAAAATCATGAACATTTTGAGGACCTGAGTTTGGATAGCTTATGTGGCATGCGTAGATCAGGGAGGGAAAATAAACCAGATTCACACGCCAGGCCCACATTATGTGGGTCCTTCAACACCAGGGTTTGTTCATTTGAAACTGATCACAGATGCAGACAACACATGAGAAGCTGGCTTGGCGTGGGGGCTGTAAGATAGGCTTCTTCAAGCACATCTTCTACAACACGATAGGTCTAAGGAGAAGGTTGGAAGTGCGGGAAAGAGAAAGGAATTTGCTATAACATGGTGTGATATAATTTATCACTAAGTTCTGTGACGGCAAGTCAGAATTTTCCTATATTTGTAACGCAGGAATCTGGGCTCTGGTTAAATCACAATCTCTGCCCTGCCAATAAAAGGTGAGGAAGGCCATTAAAGCCGTTTTGTTAAACAAGCAATTAAAACAGTAGTTGGTTTCCAACTTAATGCTTTAACTTTATACATCACATTAAAAAGTTATGTGATGAAGTCGACCTGAGGTTTCTGGACAGAAGCTGAACAGCCGACGTCACATTTTTGAGAAGTGAAAAATCCGTGCTGAACTGCATAATGGACTACTCACAGAGTCCGAAGGATAAAACAGGAGCATCTCGTGGGGGCAAAGTGTTCTTAGTGATAGAGCAAAAAGGCCACGATCATCACATTCATGTCGTGCATTTCAAGACTCTCTACTGTGGCAGAGGCCCTCTGATGCTTCTCTGAAAACCTTCTTAGGAAAAGATGCACTGAGCCACTGTGCTGGGTGGTTCCTATTCATTTCCACTTCCAGGGGTCTTGTGCTGCTCTGGCTGGGTGCCTCAGGGGCTCCTCTGTGAGTGGCGCAGCCCTTGGTCCCCAGCTCCAGGCTCGCTGGGTGTAAAGATGGAGGCTATCGCAGCAGGAGTGGCTGGATGTGCACTGTTGGCACATCTGCTGTTGCCTTCTGAACTGTGTTTTGGGCCAGCGCCAGGCAGCCTCTCCTTGATTTTAGCTGTCACACCATTAAAGGAAATGAGATGATGGCACAAATCATCATTCATATGACTCCAGCACAGAAGGCCGGGGAGACACTGCCGGGATAATTCCGCAGCCACCATCGTCCCTGACAGTAATTCCAGTGTGATCACAGGGGATCGCTTTCTAATAGGCTTTTGTGCAGTCAATTCAGAGTCCGTTGTGTGCCCTGAGTTTGGATAATTAAAGTTGTGTCTCAGAAGCCGCATGTGGTAGCTCATAATTATGTCGTGGGGTCTAAGAGGAACCTGAGGTGAGTGACACCCGGGCCGGAGTGAGGAACAGGGACCCTGGTGATGAGGAAGAAAGAAACCAGTCCCCTCATTGGGGAAGAGGGGGCCGGTGTTCCCTCTCTAGCATCCAGTGCTTTATTTATTTTAAAACAAAAATGAGTAATTACAGCCCTTCCCGGTCCAATCCCTCACCCTCCGGAGGGACTCGGCTAACCCCTTCCTGTTGCCTTCGACAAAAGAATGGTAGCTGACCCGGGCAAGGAAGAAAAATATCAATGGCTTATTGAAACACCAGAATGGTTTAATTATTTAATTATTTGCATGTTGAGAGATTTGCATACAGGCAGGAAAAGGCTCATGTTGGAATTTGGCCTGTATCTCCCTCAGTTTCTCACTGGAGGAGAGATCTCGAAGTGTGGCCTCATTTAAGCTCTTGAATCTTAGAGAAATGAGACCTTTGGAAAGCTTAGATTTGTTATTTCAAGGACACACTATTTGGAAGGAAAACAAACCCAAGGCCATGTCCCATCGGGCCATGTTTCCCTAGTCAGTCTGTGGCTGTCAGAGAAGAAAAGTAGTTGCTTTTCCCCACGCAGGACACCCTCAAAGAGCCATTCTCCTGAGCAGGGCAGGGCAGGGCAGGCAGACCGCTGGGGTAAGTGGGCGCCTTTCAACACTCTCAGACGTGGTCCCAGCTTTTCCAGATTCAACGTGCGAGAGATGCTGAAACGTCAGAACAGGACCTCTTTCAGCTTAAACCTTTAGACCGTTTGGAGGATTCTGGGACTGTAACTTCTAAAGGGCTTTGAATTTCTGAGCCTTGAAAGGAGGCTTCTGCTTTATTCTAACACGGGACATCTTTTCTTCCAGGTTTTGCCAGGTGGAGAACAAGCCCTTCCTCCTTTGAACCCCTGTCGCCCCTTTTAGGGCAGGCAGATTGATTCTTCCCCCGACGTGGGAACAACAATTGATATTCAAAACACTGCCCTCTCCTCAGGCTTTGCCTTCATGAAAATGAAACATACTTCGTCCCGAGCACCATATGGTGTTTGTGAAGGGTGGGCACGCAGATGCCTCCTAATTAAAGCATTAAAGTTGGCCACGAGAAAAATGGCAGCCACAGATGACTTTGGCTGGGCGCATGGCGGGGAGGGCTGGGTGGGAGGGGGTCCCAGAGAAGGGCTGAAGTGGGAGGCTGCCTCCCGGCTTTTGCAAACACACGCTCTGATTGGTCCTCTGGGAACAGATAATGGCAAGAGGCAGTTAATTTGAAGATAATTGAGAGATCTCTTTCCTGTCTGCACACAATAAAACAAGGTGTCGGGCCTCAGCTGGCATTGGCACCCTGGCAAGAGGAAAAGGGCCCGGAGTCGGTCTGTGAAAGCTGCCACCTCATTTTCACATCTCACACAAAGCTGGGAAACCCCTCTCTCCGCCTCCCCTGGCCCCAGACGCAAGCACCCATGTTTATTGTTTCAACACATCAGACCATAAATAAGAGTTTCCAAAGGGAGAGGCCATTAGAGGACCAGGGACGCTCTGTTCTTCTGGAAGACGAGCGCTGTGCCTTTAAAAACACAAGCTCACCGACCAGCCAGAAGAGGGGCGCCCTCTCAGGTGGTGAGTTTTTTTTGAGAAGGGGAACTAGTGTTTTGAATCTTTTTTTTCTTTTCTTTCTCAGCATCCTTAGTGCTCTGGGCAAAACAGTTTCCAAACCCACTGAAGTCTGGGAATACTGAGGGACCTTCTCAGGTTAACTTACACACTCGTCTGCACACCTTTGTACAGACAGTAACCACAGAGGCATCCTGTGCAAGGGATGGTCTTGAATGAGGCTCCGTTGTTGCCTCAGCAAGCCACACAGAGAAGGGGAAGATGTGGTCGTCACAAGTGAGGGGCTTTTTGTTTTCTTTTTGAAGGATCCTTCCCTCTGTCCTGTCCCAGCCCCTTTTTATTCTTTTAGGACAGCTTGCTTATAAATTTTAGGAAAGACTTAAGCCAAGGAGATGAGAGAACAATCTGTTTTCCTCTTTTAACACACACATAACAAACAAAAGGACTGGATAGAAGGGTTATGTAAGTGTGGAAAAGAATGCTGCTTTTTCTCAGGAGTGGGAAAATTAATGGCGCCAAGCTTGTGGGGATCACAAAGATAAAGAACTTAAAAAAGTGAAGAGAGATTTATTCCTCATCAGTAAAGCCCCTAGGAAAAGATTTGAGGAAGTGGGCACACAGGAACACAGGAGTGGTGGGCACCACTCTGAATGAGAGAGCCAGCCGGTGGGACTGAATTCGGTGATTGATGCAGGATGGCTTGGGGGTTATTAAAGGTAGCTAGACAGCCGGGTTTGCTAATCTGACTTGAAACTTTTTTGAAGTACAATATATTTTTCTGCTATTCTGGTAAGTTGGGGCCGAGTAAGTTTTTCTTCTCTCTGAGCAGTGAGATGGTGATGGTCTCCCCATGGAGGGCTATCTTCAAGTTTGTTCCCAGGGAGTACCGCAGAGGTGGAAATATTGGTCTGTGTGGTTACTTCACTGCTGTAATTACACAGAAAAGGTAGGATGGGGATAAACTGGGACCACAAAAATTAAGGATGATGAAACTAAAGTTAACAACTTCTGTTTATTGGACGAGATCCTAAAGAGATAGGGTCCAACCTTGCAGAAGAGAATTCCAACACACAAACCAACAAATGTCTAGTATCAAGAATAGATAAGGAATCAATAAAGGTATGAAATCAACAGCAAGATGAAAATAAATAGCCAAATCAAAAAACTAGGTAAATGACAGAAATAGACATCTGATGGCAACGGAAACACAAATGATGGATATGCACAGGGAGAAATGCTCCATTTCACCAGTAAGAAGGAAATGCGAATTAAACCCAGGTGAGAACCTGTTCTATACCCACCAGATAGGCAAACAATCAGGAAGTTTGAAAATATCAGGCAATGACACGAGTAGGATTCCATACTGGCTTGGAGTATATGCTTGGGTACCAAGACATTGGAAAATGATTTGGCTTCATTGAATCACCCAGGAATTCTAGTCCTGGACGTAACCTCGAGGTAACTTCTGGCACACCTACAAGTGGTCACTGCACACTGTTTGTAGGAGCAAAAATTATCCGAATGATGCAAAAGTTCATCAATAGGCAACTTTAAGGGCAGATAGTGATAGCAGAGTACCATACAGCAGTGGAAAGGCAGAAATTAGAACTATACACCTGATGCAGAATCTCACAGACACTGAGTGAAGCGGGAAGAAATCCAAGATTTACAAGACTGCATATAGTATGGTGCCATTTTTCTAAAGCCCAAAGCAAGCAAATGAAATGATATATCATTTAAAGATAGTGGATTCTTATTACTTTCTCTGTAAACTTGGAGTGAACGGTGACGTAGCAAATACTGAATCGTTGCTTCTAAGGAAAATACACCCGCTCTCCTCCCCCAAATAAATGATAGTTTTAAATTCCAAAACCAGCTCATCTGGCAGGTTCTATTTTCTTTATTTTACAAAAGAGAAAACGAGGTTCAGAGTGTGAAGTGACTTGCCTGACCCACCCATTAATGACTAAACAGCTGGGATTCAAACCCATCCAACTGACCCCAGACCCTCTGCACCACACTGCACTCTCCCCGACCTCCCCATCCTCCGGGCATCTCTGGTGAGAGCTGAAACAAGGCACAGCCTCATCTCGATGGACCCCATGGTGGGGTGGGCGTTGTACTCACTGGGTGACTCAGATCTCTCTCTGCTTTGTACACGTCCACCAATGACTGGGAGAGCGCTCATTCGTTTTGGCTGGCTGCTGTCAGCCAGGCCAGTGGACATGTCTAGTCATGTCTGAGTACTTTCTAGACATAAGCCAATCTCCCTTGGATGTGTGTGTTCGCACAAAAATATAAACACTGGCTATCACTGAGTGCTATGACCTCTCTCAATCTAAATAACCTCATAAATTTCTCCTCTATAGGTTCCACCGTATATTACACGTGTGATGGGACCACGATACTAAGGCTAATGACTCGTATACTCTTGGAGAAAAGCACAAAGCCCCAGATAAACACAAACAGGAGTTTTCCCTCTCCTTGCTATGAAAAGAAGTTGTTACAGGTTTTAATCTGCTTTTGAGAGAACATTTTGAAACCCATTTCTCCCTAGTTACTGGAATGGATGAGGTGAGGACAGCAGAGCCATGAGGAGCTAACATGTCGACAAATGCCAGCAGACTTTTCTCTGTGGATCAGCGAGAATGCTGCAAAATAAAATGGAAGAATATCCCACTCACCACCACAGTAAAAGACATAAAATTGTCAGAAAACCTAAACAGGGAATGTTGTGAGACCCCTATGAATACAGGGAGAAAACTTTATTGAGAGACAAAATAAGGCTCGAATAGCCCAAGTCACTCCCTAGAAGACCAGATGGCAATATTATCTGTTAAAACCTGGAAGTTCTTCACAAATTAACTTATTGTTGTGAGACAACCATGATTAAAATCCCAGAGAGGTTTTGGAGGAAAAAAATGGGCAAAAATATTTTCAAAGTAACCTATAAGTATAACTGTTACCCCAAAAGATAAAGAGGAAAGACCCCAGTCCTTATCTTAGCCAAAAGACAAGATTGCAGATGGGAGATGGAGTGCATTGTGTAGTGAAAGATTTTAAAGGATTTATTTAGGAAAAGAAAAGTTCACCTCCAAGAACAGGAGGTGGGCTGATCCATGGAGGAAAAGCATCCGTTTTTGTCTCTTTCTCTTAATACCCTCACTTACAGGTGGTCTCCTGATTGATGACGGCGCTTGTCCCTGGAATGCTTAGTCATGTTTGGCCCCTTTTGGGCATGTCCATAGTGTACACAGAAAAACCCATGGGGGCCGTGTGTGGCTAAACAGCAATTTATACAATGAACACTGGATCATTTCCAGTTAAATCCTTTCTGCTACCACGCAGTCATGGCTGTCAGGTTCTAAATGGTTTCTTGCTGGCACTCATTTGGAAGAAGTAAAGTCCTTTTAGGGTGGAGGTGGGCATAATGCCATCTTCTGAACCATCCTCCCTCTCCTCCACCTGTCTGCCTGGTGCCCCCACTTATCTAACTACCTAACATAATGAGTAGCGAATAGCTAAGACAATGTTGAAAATGGAGACTATTCCTGGATGCTGCGTAGACACGGTGGATCACCATGGCCTGCTGGCTGCATCTTCTAGTATCAACCCTACAGAAACTAGTGAAGTAAGATGAAAGCAGGGATTTCTGGAACTAAAAAATAAGTAAGCACCACTTGGGCAGACTGAAACCTATGTATGTGCGTGTGTGATGGGAGAGGAGGGCTGGAGGAAGTGGAGGGGGTTGCAGGCAGGACCCAGGGCCACCGGAGGTAGGTGGGGGAGGATGGGTTGGAGAGACACCAAGCTCTGCTTTCCTGTGTGATCTCAGGAGCATCCTTACCTGCCCCAGGACCATCGAAATAAGCTCTGTAGCTCAGGCCACTGATATCCCTGTAATATCAGAGCAGCAAAAACCCTATGGGGAAGAGCAGTTAAGAAAGGACATTTCTTCTTCTCTGCCTCTTTTTCCCAATCCCCAAATTTGGTGATTTTTCTATATTTAAAAAACTGCCTTCTAATATTGCTGTTTCTTTCTAAGAGTTTAAAGGGCCACAGGTAAAGGAGGTCTCAGGTATACGTAGCTTTAAAATATATTGATTAGGAAATAAGAATGGTTAAGAGCAAAAATAAGCCAAGGGTTTAACTCACAAATTGGAAAAAGAATAACAGAACATTCAAAGAAACAAAAAGGAAGGGAAAAAAGGAACAGAAATACGGAAATGAATAAAAGAGTGCACATGTATTCACCTACACAGTCACAAAGGAGGAACAGAGAATAACCAAGCTCAGTGCTGTTTCTTTAATGTGTTCCTGGTAGTGACTGATTCTAGAAGAAATGATCAAGGAAAAAACACGCAAGTGTACCAAATACAGTGTGAAAAGGGAGAAATTACTACAGATAAGACTTCTTACTTAGAGATCACATTAAGAAAATGACTAGAAAAGGCACGATCTGGAAGAAAATATTTGCAAAGCTTATATCTGACAAAGAACCTGAGTCCAGAATATATAAAGTGCTCCTATAACTCAAGAACAAAAAGCTGAGCCACTCCAACAAAAACTCAACCGAATCTTCACAAAGAAGAATGTAAACGTGACCAACGAGGACATGAAAAAGCTTTTAATGTCATTAATCACAGGGAAAGGCGAATTAAAACCACAATGAGATACTATACACCCACTAGAAGGTGTAAAATTTTAAAAGACTGTTGATGCCAAATGTTGACAAGGATGTGAAACTACTGGAACTTTCCTAAGTTGCTGGTGGCAGTGGGTGAGCCAAAGGCAGGGGAGCGAGTGGCCATCCTGGGCGCAGGCAGTAAGGGGGTGGGTGCGTTGTCTGCAGAGAATTTAAAAACAATAATAAAACTGCGTATAAGTCGGTCTGCTTTTTATTATCAACATATGCCAGCAATTCTAAACAACATTAGTGATAAAGCACTTCTCCCTGAAAAATATCTTTTTGTTGGTCTCACTGCTAAACAATTGTTGCGGGTTAGTCTTGAGTTTTAATAAAGTACATGTAAGCTTCAGATTAGCACCTTTTTATTATTGATCCTTTAATAATCACCACGTTTTACACGGAGTCCAGTCCTCCCAGTCATGTCAGCCTCCTGCACACTCACACTCAGCTACATGTGTTTTGAGAACAAGCCCCTTAAGATCCAAAATCTTTTCAGCTGCCTTCAGAACACACTTCTTTTTTTTTTCGGTCTCCAACTCCTGTGCAGTCCACATGCCTGTATTTAAACAATAGATTTAAATAATGAAAACACAGTGATTGTAAAGTCAAAGAAACAGAACTTTAGTTACTTGAATTTTGTTACTCCGTGTGACCACTTGAAGGTTTTATTTGCGTTTAAAATGTACGACCGGAATAGAGGCCGAACTGTTAGGTCTAGTATTTTTATTTAGAGAAGTGAACGTTTTAATTCATGGGTGAAATATTTTGCTGAATTTGAGTAACATTTTGAAAATTGAACATTGGTTTACTTTCAATTTATTATTGATTTATTTTAAATTGAAGTGTAAATGACATACAATGTTATAGTAGTTTTCAGTATACAACAGTGATTCAGCATTTATATATATTGCAAGGTGATCACCACAATGAGTCTAGATCCTGTCTGTCCTCATTTAAAGTTTTTATAATATTATTAACTATATTCCCTATTCTGTATAATTTATTGCCACCATTTATTTATAACTGGAAGTTTGTGCTTCTTAACCTCCTTCATCTGTTTCACCTGTCTCCACCCCCTTCCTCTCTGGCAAACACAGTTTCTTCTTGGTATCTGTGGATCTGTTTCTGTTTCGTTTTGTTTGTTTTGTTTTTTAGATTCTATACATAAGTGAAATCATACAATATTTGTCTTTTGCTTTCTGACTTATTTCACTTAGCACAATACCCTCTGGTACATCCACATTGTAGCAAATGGCAAGATTTCATTCTTTTTTGTGGCTGAGTAGTATTCCATTGTATATATATATACACCACATCTTTATTCATTCATCTGTTGATGGACACTTAGGTTACTTTCAGGTCTTGGCTTTTGTAAATAATGCTGCGGTGAACATAAGGGTGTATATATATCCTTTTGAAATAGCATTTTCAGTTTCTTTTTTAGTCAACTGGGTATTTAAACCTAAAGAATGAATCAGGAAAATAATGATTATCACTGATTATTACATGAAAATTACTGAAAATACTTTTGTTCTATAGCAAAGAGAGCTAAAATATCTACTCCCTCTGTCAAACACTCCAGGTACGCTGCTGTTTGGTGAGAGTTTAAAACGAGATAATCAAAGTCAGAAAGGTTTGGGAGTTTATTGTAAAGTTAAACATACACTTAGACTTGGCCCAGCAATTCTACTTCTAGGTATGTATCCAAGAGAAATAACAACATGTGTCCAAAAGAATTGTACAAGAGTGCAAAGGGCAGCTTTATTCACAATAGCTGAAAACTGGAAGCAACCCAAATGTTCAGTTACAGGAGAATAGATAAACAAATTGTAGTATATTTCATAAACAAAATACTTTTCATCAATGAAAGAACAAACACTGACATATGTGCAGTAGGGATGCATCTTGCAGGCATTGCTATGCAGAGTCAGGGAAGACACGAGCACAGGTACCTACAGTGTGATTTCATTTATATGAAGTTCTAAAACAGGCCCCAAAAAACCAATCTAAAGTGAAAAAAAAAAAAACAAACCAGTGGGTGGTCTTCTCTGATGAGGGTCTGAGGGAGGGAGTACTGATTAGGAAGGGACAGGAGGAAACATTCTGTGGAAGTGAGAATGTTTTATATGATAATAGGGTGTGAGTCAAGATTGTGTGGCTAAGTTTGTGCGTTACAATGTATATAAGTTATCCATTAAAAAACTAAGATTGCTTTAAAAAAAAGTTTCTGCACAGCAGAAGAAACAATCAACAAATGACAAGGCAACCTATGAAATGGGAGCAAATATTGGCAAATGATTTATCAGATAAGAGGTTAATATCCAAAATATATAAAGAATTCATACAACTCGATAACCAAAACACAAACAGTCCAGAGTTACTCAGTTTTTCTGGGTCTCTCCAGTGTACACATATTATTAAACTTTTGTTTGATTTTCTCCTTAAAAAAATAGTCCAATTAAAACATGGACAGAGGGACTGAATAGACATTTTCCCAAAGAAGACATCCAAATGGCCAACAGGTACATGGAAATGTGCTCTACCAACATCAGTAATCATCAGGGAAATACAAATCAAAACCACAATGAGCTATCACCTCACTCCTGTAAGAATGGCCATCTGACAGAATGGCCAGAAGACAAGGGATAACAAGTGTCAGTGAGAATGTAGGAAAAAGGAAACACTTGTGCCCTGTTGGTGGGAATGTAAGTTGGTGCAGCCGCTACAGAAAACAGTATGGAGGTTCCTCAAAAAGTTAAAAATAGAACTACTATATGATCCAGCAATTTCACTTCTAGGTATATACCCAAAGGAAATGCAAACAGGACATTGAAAAGTTACCTGCACTCCCATGTTTATTGCAGCATTATTCACAATAGCAAAGATAGAGAAACAATCTGAGTGTCTATCAATGGATCCCACACAAAGGAATATTATTCAACTGTGAAAAAGAAGTCAGTCTTGCCATTTGCTACCCATGGATGGACCCTGAGGGCATTATGCTAAGTGAGATGTCAGAGAAAAACAAATACTGTATGATGTCACTTGTGTGTGGAATCTAAAGAAGCTGAACTTGGTAAAAATAGACAGTAGAATGTTGGTTACCGAGGGCTGGGGATGGAGGTGGGGTTGGTGAGACGTTGTTTAAGGGAAAAAGTTTGCAACTAGTAGATAAATAAGTTCTAGAGATCTAAAACCCAGTGTACCCATGATAGTCAGCCATACTGCATTACAAACTTCAAAGTTGCTAAGAGACTAGATTTCAATTGTTCTCACCACAAAAAAAGAAATGGCCATTACGGGATGTGATAGAGATGTTAGCTAAAGCTATGGTGGTAATCATTTAATCAACATAAAATCAACATAAAAATGATCAAATCAACATGTTGAGAACCTTAAACTTGAGGTTATATGTCAACTACATCTCAATAGAAAAAAATTGAAAATAATTTAAAAATTAAAATAAAAATAATCCAATGGAGGGGGGGTGAGGGTGGGTGGGAGAAGAGATGATAATGAAATGTCAGGATGCCGATCATATTTGCAGCTGAGTAATTGGTACATGGATATTCATTATGCTAGATTGTTTTCTTTGAATGTTCTGAAATTTTCCATAATAGTAAAAAAAAAATGCAAAACAATGCATGAATAGAATACATTTTTACAAGAGCACATTAAATAAAAGTATAGATCTGAAACACACCAAAATTGTTGCTCAAAGGGAGGAGGGGGGAGGAGTGGGAGGATGGAGATGCTATGGAACAAAGAAAGAAATCCAGAGAAGGGCCTAGCACGGAACAATGCTGACAGTGTGAACTGGGGACGTCTTTTATTTGCTCCCACCTGTCTCTCATTCTCTTTATCTCTGTAATTGTACATTTAAAAAATTATTTTACTTTCATTTTAAATGGGTTTTAGAAGAGCGAGGATAGAAACACGTGTGGTCAATATGGCACATTTAATGAGAAGTCTATAAATAATTCTGATAACAGATAAGTTTATAATGCTTAATATAAAAAGGACACACGGTATTATAAACAGTGTGATCTCAAGCAGGTTATAATGCCCGGAAAAAATAAAGGAAGAAAAGTATCAAAGTGTGAATTTATACTGCCTACATAAAATACCGTTGATTTTTAGCTTCTCCTTAATCCTTTTATTTCCAAGTGTCCTCAGTGAGCGAGAAAGACTTTTGTAATCAGAAGAAAGCTTTTTTTTTTTTTTTTAATAGAACTGCAAATATAAGTAAGATCACCAAGTAGAGAAAATGTTTGGAAGAAATTAAAGTTCATCTCAGTTGGAAGTGTTTTTCTCCAGGCACAGTGTGCACCTTTGACCTTGGACGCTGCAGATTCCACCCCCATGAACGAGAAGTAGACAAACAATGCCATGTGTTTGCCAGACTCTATTGATTATCTCATTTGTTCGTTATAGTCATCACAGAGGCAGATTACTTTCTCCCCCATTTATAGATGAAGAAACTAAGGCACAGATTCAGCACACTCATGGCCCGAGGCTGGTTCATGGCGGAGCCAGACTTCAGACCCACCACGCTTCACTCTAGAGTGGTTAATGCCTTAGCCACTCCATTGCAGTCTCTTACATGTATATATACGTGTACGTGTGTGTGCATGTGTCCCTATCTAAATCCCTGTACATATTTGTGCTTATGTCTACACGTGTGTTCATGCAGTCAGGAGCACGCGTTGGCTCTTGCACAACTGATAAAGTGAGGGCGGGAAAGAAGGGCAGCAGGGCGTCTCTCTGGGAACTGCGATAACAAACACTAGAGGTGGCTTGGGGTCTGAATTCTCACTCCTTCTCTTTCTCCTACTCTTTTCCATGCCAGTAAATCACCCCCGGCCCACGGGTGAAGGATGCCTTGGGCTTCCTGAGTGTGTTCAGGAAACGAGCAGCACTCACACCTGTTTAGGCTTATGCGCTCTGACAGCTTTAGAGGCACAGAATGGCCCCAGGTCTCTGGTCTGAGTCTGGTGGGTGGAGAGGGCGTCTCACAAGCCAGGATGCATTAAAAGTTCATGGCAGCTGCCTAGAAACTACTGCGGTGTTTCCCATTAAAGACAAGCTAGTTTAAACTCCCCAGCATTTCCAGGCATGTAGGAGTTTGGGGCTCTGGGGTTCTTTCCATCCTGTTGTCTCAGAGCTCGAATCAAACGATGCCACACGTAATACTGCCCTAGGCCCCGAGAAAGAGGTGATTTGAATGATTTGGGATGGTCCCGCTTTCTTTAAAAAGGGCTCACTAGTTTTTAAGACTTTTTCACTTGCAGGCAGTAATTCCTGATGTGACAGCCTGGGGCCACATGCCTGATCCTAGCTGGCAAAGGATTTACTCTGCACAGTTCTTGTCCATATAGTTCTCTTTTGCTTGTGAAAGAGTACGCCCCCAGATTAATTTTCTTTTGTCCGCCCTCTTTTTAATGAGCACTTTATTGAGATTCACATATCATACAATTCACCCATTTAAATGGACAATTCAGTGCTGTTTAGTGTATTCGCAAAGGTGTGCAACCATCACCACAGTCAATTTTAGAACCTCTTCATTGTTCTGAAAAGAAACCTAGCACCCAGAGTGTGGTTTCCAATGCCATTCTCCAATAAAAGAAACCGGAGTTCTGTGGGAAAATGACCGATTCTAGGACTGGACAGGAAATATATGAGATGAACCTGGAGCATCTTGTGGTGCCAGAAAGTGAAAAAGCGCTAAAACAAACGAAAACAAAAGAAACAGCCAAAACCCACCAAACTCTACATTCACGGATCATGTCAACTCAAAGAGCTTCCAATGGCCAAAGCTGGACCAACGTGAGCAGCAAAACGTATGAGCGTTGGATTATAACCTAAAGTATGAAAGAAAATAGATATCCACGTGTTCATACTGATACAGAGAAATGATTAAATAAATAACTGGGGAGAAAAGACAGAGCTGCAGTGCAAAAGAATTCCAGGTCATTTATGAATATTACCTATGAGACATTGTGACCACGTCTTCCTTTATCGCCTAGTTGCCTTTCTTATTTTGCAGTCTTTGTCTGTTAAATCCAGTATCTGTGCCCTGTCACAGGCAGTTTCTGTTTCTTCGGTCCCTGGCTGTAGGTCATACTTTGTTGTTTCCTTTCCTGTCTCATAATTTTTTGTTGAAAACTGGACATTTTTAGGGAATATAAAATAGCTACTTTGGATCCTGATCTCCTTTGGGGCTTGTTTTTGGTGCTGTTTACTTGTTTATTTGGCTGGTGCCTTTCAGTGAAATCTGCTTCCCCCATAGCATGAACGTCATGACGTCACCTCCCAGAGGGTGAGACTTGGTCATGCACACAGCCACCCGAGGATAGCAGTGGTCTAAATGGGGCTCTCCTTGACTGTTTTTCTCCTTGGTTTGACTATTAAGGTGTCTGTCTGGTTAGGTATCCCACCCAGCTGATGGTCTCCTCTGCCTGCTGGCTGATTGCACTACTGTTTTTGACAATGCCAGGGGCATGAATTGCTCCTCAGTCTGGTCCTATTAAATCCAGCACCTTTGCAGGGGCAGGCTGACGTTTGTTCTGGCCCCAGGAGGGCTTTTCTTAGCCACTTCTTTCCCTTGCTCTCTCTGGTGAACCAGCTGGCCTGCAGTTTAATTTGTCTTGCGCCTAGAGCGACCAGCTGCCTCTTAATTGCTTGCCACCGAAACTTCCAGCGCTTTTGAGAGCATCCTTAGGCTTGAACTTCCCCACCGTCTGTTTCAAATAAAGTCAGTTCCCTTGGGAAGAGCTTTGGCGCTCTCTGTTCCTGTGGTCTGCCTTACTCCCAGGCAAAAGCTCTGAGTCCCTGGGTAGAGAGTGACACCCTTGCCTTAGGAGCAGGGTGCTGGGCAGGGGCAGTGGGCTTCGGTCTTCTCTGTGTGTTTCTCCCAGCATGGAATCTCCACCCTTGGAGCAGGCTGAGATGAGGGCACCTGGAGCTCCAGTATTCTTGCCCTGCCATGTCTGAGGTAGGACCTCTCCCTTGTGAGTCGGGGATTGAAGGAAGGAAGGGAGCAGCCTCTCAGCCGCACTGCCAGAAACCTATCCTGCAAGTCAGAGCTGAAGAGGATGAGCAACCCTGGTGGCTGTTCCCTCTCAGCGAGACACTGTGTCCCTTGACTAGGAGATGAGGGGAGAGGGTCCCTCCCCTTCTTCTTGGCCACGCCTGCCCAGAGTGGAGTTCCCATCTCTCCGAGTGCGGGAGAGGTGGGAGGAGGGAGGGATGGCTTGTGGCTCAAGGGCCACAGATCTTACTGCCCTTACCAAGATTTAGTAGCTTCTTAAATAAATGTTTCTGTGTGCCCTGAGGACAATTTCCAGAAACTTTATATGGTTGCTTTGTAAAGTAGTTTTCACTAGTTAGGGTCATTTTGCTGGGGAATGAGTCTATGGAGCTCTTCCCACCGCCATTTTGAAGGTGGAATTCCTTTTATTTTCTTGCCCTGAATCTAAACCGTATAGTTGCCCCTCAGCATTCTTGGGGGGTTGGTTCCGGGACCCCCAGGGATACCGAATCCCTGGATGCTCAAGTCCCTTGTATAAAATTGGTGTAGTATTTGCATATAGTCCACGCACATCCTCCTGCACACTTTAACCACGTCTAGATTACTTATAATACCTAATACAATGTAAAGACTATGTAAATAGTTGTTGGTTCATGGTTAATTCAAGTTTAGCTTTTGGGAACTTTCTGGAATTAAAAAAAAAATTTTTTTTGATTCATGGTTGAATCCACAAATGTGGACCCTGTGGATGTGGAGGACCGACGGTCCTTTATTTTCATGAACTCTCTGGTGTTGAAGAGTCTGTTTACCCATGTGATATGAATCCAGGTTTTCTGGGTGATAGTCGCTCAGGAGAGTCAAATGGGACCAACTTCCTTACAGAATAAAAGGGAGGGAGGTCTGAGACCAGGTCCTGCCGTGTCCACCCAGATCGATCTGACTAATCTGCACAGTATTCCTAAAGCACCGTGTTTAGTGACTGGATCTCTAGGATGTGAGGAGCAGGAAGGCTGGGAATTCAGTAACAGCAGCTAGTTTAAGTGAAGCCACACATCCAAATGCTCTTCCCAACTCCCTTCCAATCAACCAACTAAATCCGTGAACCATTTGTTTACAAACTGTAGAACACGGGATGATTTTATACAGTACATGACTAACACTGTTTTTGGTTGGTTTTCACAGGTTTACTAGAAAAAATACATACAAAAAAGATGAATAAATGTGAATATAGATTTATAGAGAGTGCTTCTGAGCACATAGATAGATTAAAGATTCAGGGCAGGTGGCCAATATTGCAATGTTTCCCTTTCAAAAACAAATAAACAATTCAGTTTAGATGCCCACGCATTTCCAAGCATGTGGAAGGTCTCTGATACTGTTTTTCTTTCCATTTTATTGTTTCACTGCTCTAATTAAGGAGTGCCATGCCCATATTTTATTATTCTCCAAGGCCCTAAAAAATTTGCATTATGTGAGATTGCACACTGTAAAAATGATATATGCGTGAACACTTTGTACACACACAAAGCATATCAAAATTGTAATTTCACAATACTGTTACTCAGACAAGTCTAAAATAGCTATTTACTTTTATCAAAATAAGCCAATTTAAAAGCAACCCAGGACACAGCCAAAATTATAAAGGTAATGTGAATTTTGAAAAAAGGTGTAAACATCAGGTGAAAAGCTTACACGATAGCCAATTTGTTTAAAGAAAAAAATAATTAAATTGGTTGTTTCATTATAAGCATTGAAGAAGAGGCATTCAGAATTCTCTCTGCTAATTACTTACACTGGACAGCTTAAAAAGTAGTGGCCTCAAACAGACAAAAGGGAGAAATCATGATTCTTCTTTTTCCACCCATGCAGCCTTCTCATTTCTAGCTTCAGGTACCACTAATCTTTCCTTTTCATTCTTTGCCAAGTATGGTGAGGATTAGCTTGAATGAGCAGACAGCCTGAGTTAACTTATCAGAGATGCATCCGTGGTCCTCCGGTGAGCGATCCAGTCAGCGGCACACAGGTCAATGAGGAGGGGACCGACAGAGCCACAGTTCAGATGGATCCGAGGCTTCTGATCAGTGGCCGATAACATCATTTCCAAGTTGAAGAGCAACCTTCCGGAGAAGGCCCGTGATCGTTTTCATGGGCTGGTCACCTCCGAGACCATTTACGTGTATGAACTCAGAGCATTGTTTTCTGGTTGTCATCTCTTTTGTTTTCAAATGTTGGTCCTGAAGTCATTTTCATGTCTATGAATAGAGCAGGACGGGCTGTGAGGGAAATAGTTAATGTTCCAGTTCTGCCCATCTCATGGCAGCCTTCTGCGTGGCTTTCCATGACAGTGACTGTGAACTTTGCGTCTCATGGTGCCTACGTGTGCTCTTCTTCCTGGTCAACGTCACCTCCTCTTCCTGCTCCTCCTCCCCTAAGAAGAGGAGCAAATTTCAAGCAAATGGACACTCTGGGTTCCAAAGCCCCCATTTAAAAGAAAGAAACAATTTTGCTGAAAACCAAGCTTAAGCGAACATAGTCAGGAAACTACCTCGCCTCCATCCCTCAACTTAATGCCACCTGTCCTTATTCATCTGTACCTTGCTTAACCGGTTTTGTCAGTGAGCTTCTAAGTGACAGCATTAAATCACATGGGGTTGTCCTCCTGTCTCATGTTGCCCTTGTAGAAGATCCAAATAATTGGAGAAATTGGACAGTATGGAGAAATCAAAGAAGCAACAGGTCTGGAAATTCCTTGGTATAAGGGAAGGACTGACCACAATTATTATGATACATTTGTGTGGTAATAACACACAATGTCTAGTATAGATCACGTCCAGTGGGCCTCACCAGCCCCCTGGGCCCTCTGCTCCTGGATGGGCAGCTGGGGGAAAGCCTCCACACAGGACCTCCTGGCTTCCCCTGGGTTGTCTTCAGCTCTTCCCCCACTTCTGATCCCATAAATGCCAGGTCGTAAATTATAAGCTCTGCTTCCCCCAGAGAGGCCAGGTGACCCCAGCAGAAATAAGGGGGGTTAACTCCCATGGCTTTCATTTTCATAAATGGAAAAGTGAAGGCAGAGAGGAGTCCGCAGCAGGACTTTTTCTCCCTTCCTCCCTCACATAGGTTGTTCTGAGTTCCATATGGTTTGTCTGGAGACATCCTGCACCTGTCCAGCCACTGGTGGGGTCTCCTCTTGACTCATCGTGACCCAGCAGCTAATGCAGTGATGCACGTTCTGCCATTCGCTCCCCAGCCTCCTCAGATTTCCTCTCCATCGCTCTTGCCTCTTGTGTTTGTACTTCCTGATGAAGCCTGAGCACTTAGACCTTGCCCCACGATCCCAAGTATTCCATCTCTTTATCTCTGTGAATGTTTTGGTGTCGGCCACAGTATAGGATCCCTTCTTTTTTTTTTTTTCCCCTTTAGAAAGTCCCCGAGATGAGATGTGTAAGACTAAAGAAGGTAACAGCAGCTCTTTAATTCAATTTTAAAATTTCTGTCTTCGATTTGGTAGCCTAACTTTCCAAATCTTGATCCTCTGCTTTTGTGTGTTCTTTTTTCTCTGCCTGGCAAACTGTGACTTGTCCTTCCCAGCCCAGCTGAATGTCACCTTCTGGGTGACACCTTTCTTGGCTCTTGTGCCCATGCCTGCCATGTCAGTCTCTGCTGTCTCAAGCCAGACGTCAGACAGCCTGCACACCTGTGCTTCCTAAAGCACTAACATTGTGTCATTAGTTTGATACAGCCTAACCCCAAGTTTCCCCACCCCCACCAAGTCTTACTGATTTTATCTCCAGGACGGGCCCATAGAAGGTGTTCAGTAACATTTGCTGTGTGGAGCTGGTTCAAGATCTCCTTTTTGCATCCATCAGTGTTCCATCTATCTCAGCCCTGACAGGCCCACTCCACCCCAGACGGGACAGTGGCCTTAGACTCCAGGCTGCCAGTCGCCTTCTGACAATGCCATCTGCAGAAACTACCAGGCTGCTCTTCCTAAAAATTGTGTCCTCTCACCCCTAGACCTCCAGAGTCTACAGAAGAATCTTCAGTGCTATGGAGAAATAATATAAATGCGCAAAGCCCAGACAGCCAGTAATAGCCCTTAATAGACGTTGGCTACATCATATTTGGTGTCAGTGCCTTTGTCTGGTGTTCATGGTCCAGGTCAGCTTAACTCCTGTAACCTCGCACCCCAAACACACTCTCCATCCTGGTCAGGTTGCTCCTCTCCCTGCTCAGCCTGCTGAACTGTCCTCTGCACTGGAGTAACTCAGGACACCCCTGCATTTTTCCGAAGCCTGTCTGTTTTTCAGTCTCCCACCTACCTGAATGCTAGTGGAGTTGCTATAACCAGACAGATCCCCTCTTATTGCAACTTTTAAAAGCATCAGAAATAGGCCATCCAGTTTCTCAGCTTGCGAGCTCATTGTCTTAGGCTTTTCTCATCTCTTTCCTCGATTAGACTAGAAACTTTCCAAGAGCAGGACCCATGTTCAGACCTTCTTCAGTAATTCTACTGAGAGTTGACACATTAGCGGATTGATTCATTGCTATAGAAATTAGCCTAAGCCAGGCAGAAGAAGTTAATGATAAGTTACAGTCTGATAGAGCATATTATTAGATTTTAAATTCTAAAAAAGGAACTTTCTGTTATTTTTATTTATGTCAGCATAGAATAAGAAAAACACAACATGTATTTTTCTAGACGTCTAGTGAGAAAAATACTACTGTATGTTACAATAATTCATTAAAGCACTCTTCTGCTCCCTTTCCTAACATGTGCTATGAGTCTCCATAGCAGTCAGGGTCCATTTTCTCCCAATTAATTTTTTTTTTTTTTTGCTTTACTGGCAGTCAGTTTCTAATAGCCATTTTTCTAAGTCAAAGACCTTAATTAAAGTTGGAATGAAAAATCTGATTAAAATCTAAATTGGCTCAAGGAGCTGTGATCTTCTGGTCTGCACTTTGCACTTACATAATTTATACCCCAAATGGCTACATTAGGACTTTCAGTCCTCGTTCCTTACCTAACGGGTTTAAAAAGGTCTGGAGCTTTGAATCAAATAATCCTCATTTGGGCGCTGTTGCATCCCCAATGTCAAGAATTTCAAGACTAGCAATAGGTTGTGGAGTGAATTTCCAAAACAATTTAATTTTTGAGCAATTCCAAAAGATAGGCACACAATTTCTTTCCTGTCGGTCACCTTTCCTCTGCTAACTCGTTACTGAAGTAAATCCAATACTCACCCTAAAACTCATTCTCAGTGATAGACGCTCTGCCTGCCACAATCCAGAAGAAACCAACCAATTTTGAATGTATAAATAAATATTTAGTTTAAAAAAAAAAAGAGAGATGATGTGGCTTATCTGGGCTTAACTTTTTCTGCTGTTCAGAAACCTTTCTGATTTTTTAAGGCAAGATCTGAAAACCCAGAAAGTTAATGTATTCAAAAGTCAACACGAAAAGCCTGAATCACAGAGTAAGTTGATAAATCTGATTCCCACTTAGAGTCTCAGGTGGATGAATGAACGATTTCATGAAAAACGGGTGAGACCATCAGGGACATGTGAATGAGAACAAAGGCTGAGGGAACAAAGGTAAGGAACACGGGGAGCGTTGATGAGGAAGAAGTCGAGGTTACTCAGGCGTCTTGTTTCTCCAGCTCGGCTCGTGGGGGTCAGACGGGGTAGCGGGCTCTGTTGCCGGCTCCGCAGATTGAAACTGGCCGCCGCGGGCAGAGGTCACCCCACAGTATCAATTACTTGCTGCTACCTGGAAAATTTAATTTCATGCCCGGCAATAGATCTGCTTTCTTCTCTAGCATGAATGGCAACTGTCCCCAATTGATAGCAAGAATAACTCATTTCCTCAGAGTCATTAGACTCTAGAAGCTTCTCCATTCAGAAAGGGCTCTGCAGATCGCTGAGTGAACGGAATAAAAGCTGGGGGGCTGCCCTTCTCTTAACCTTTTAAGATATTGTTTGGTTCCTGATTTGCGGTGGGGTTAGTCCAAGCTCTTGTGTACGATTGATATTTAGATGCACACTGGTTTTTGCACGGAATTCCTCAAAGAAGAGACTGTCCAGGGATGTTAGCAAACAGAAAAAGTCTGTATTTTCAAACAATGGGGCATCTGGTTGAGGGAGAATTTGTACTGGCCTTATTTTTGCCTGGAAACATTGCTAATGTTGGTAAAAATTTAAAATAATCTCTCCCTCTTCCCCTCCCCAAATCATTGTCTTTGGAAAGATGAGGTAAGAGCTCTTTTGATAATGAGATTGATATTATACTGGGAAGTTGAAAGGAATATTTAAAACCAACAAACAAAGAACAAACCCTTTCCATCTGATCTGCTCCATTGTTGACCTGAATGCAGACTAGAAGGGTGAGGCTGCAAAACTGCCAGAAATTCTGGATCATCAATGACCAAAGGAAACATTTTTTAAAGGATCATATAAGTGCTTCTCATTTTTGTTACCTTTTTTCCCCTTGGTCTTAGTTCTAATGCAAAAATGTTCCTAATGCTTTCCTCAGCATTGCAACGAAAGAATAAAACTATACCTCAATTAAATAGCAATGTACATCCCACTGTATCTAAATTTTTTAAAGGCAGAAATGAAGAATTCTCATTATTGATTGGTGTTTCTGGCAGAGAATGGGTATGAGCAAACACACACACACACACACACACACACAAACACACAACAGGACACTAACCGTGCAGTAGTGCATGTGGTTGTGAGCAGAAGCCTTAGGCCAGCTCGCCTGTAACAGAATCACTGGAGAACACAAAGTGGGCCTCACGTGCAATCCTTCCTCCCAAG
The DNA here is from genome assembly GCF_036321535.1 of Camelus dromedarius. Lineage (NCBI taxonomy): Eukaryota > Metazoa > Chordata > Mammalia > Artiodactyla > Camelidae > Camelus > Camelus dromedarius. The sequence continues at coordinate 48,839,467 of NC_087438.1, forward strand.
TCACCCTGCAGTTCTCGTTAATACAGCCAAATCCACCCAGGCCATAAAACGATGTAAGGGAAAGAGGGAAGCTAGGGCTTTAGGTGGGAGGCATCTCAGTGGGTGGGGAAATGACGGGGGAAGTGAGGGAAGATAAAGGGGTAGATGAGAATTGCTTCTTCTCTGACCATTAGTTCCAAGAACAATGCCCTGTCTGAGAAGCGCTGTCATTGTGGGAGGAAGCGGCCAATATTTCCTGCTGAGGGTCAGAGGTCTTCAATTTATTCCATCCTTTTTGATACAAAAGGCCATACTCTGCTCCTCCTTCTCCCCATGCTAAGAAATAAATGAACTAACTATTCATGTGTTGCTTTTGACTGGTCAGCCACGATGCTGGCTATTTAAATGATTTTTTTACATGTAAATTGAATAAAAAATACTCTCAAAACGAAAACAATCATTTAAAAAAGGTCTTTGAAAAAGGAAGAGAAGGAAAATTATGTATCTTGGTTTTTCAAACCTACACAAAGAAAAAGAAATGAAAGATATTCTAGTGTAGCTCCCCTGTTATTCAAAACGGACAATTGGACTCAAAAAGCAAAGTGAGTTGACCCAGTTCTCAAAACTTCTTAGAGTCCAAAGTGTGATGAAAATCCATGTGTCTTAAATCTGGGACAATTTGAGCATCAAAATAAGTGATCTTAGTACATTATAACCCACTGAATAAAATGCAAGTTCTGATTCTGTATTGATATGAATAAATAGACAAATGGGAAAGAAGGAAAAGTTCTCTTTAACTAGAATGACAACTTATAAATACAGAAGAAATGACTGATTCATAAAATTATCAATGGATGCTAAAATTGGAGAAGGGAAGTCATGATGAGAAACGAGTTATCTACACAGTCTAAACTGGCATCATGTCCCTCCTAATATGATGCGCGGAGAACACATCGCTTCTGTGACATTCCTGCCAAGACTGCGTAACCGGAATCCAGTCCTAAGGAAAATCAGACAAATCCAAAGTGAAGGACACCTGGGGGGCGGGTATAACTCAGACGTGGAATACCTGCCCGGCATGCATGAGGTTCTGGGTTCAATCCCCAGTACCTCCACTGCAATAAATAAATAAATAAACCGAATTACCCCCCCCCAAACCCCAAAACAAAACAAAGTGACGGACACTCTAGAAAGTAACTAGCCTGTGCTATTAACAATGTCAGGATGAAGAAGGACATTGCTGAGGCAGCTGACAAGACGTCAAATAGCTTGGAGAATTGTATTCTGACGTTAATTTTTAAAAAGAGTTTGATAATTGCACTGTGTGTAAGAGAACGCCTTTCTCCTCAGGAAATATGCACTGAAGTATTTAGAAGCATAATGTCTCCATTTACTTTCAAAGAGTTTAGGGGGGAAATGCATGTATGTATAGATATAAAAAGTGCATGTGTGTATATTATATATTATTATATATTATAGACAGATAGATGACAGAATGATAAAACGAATGAGGCAAAAATGCAAACAACTGGTGAATCTGTGTAAAAGGTATACAGAGGTCTTTGTACGATTTTTATAAATTTTCTTTAAATTTAAAATGGTATAAAAATAAAGAGTAACACAAAAAATCAGGGCTCTTGACTCCAGGCCAGAGGCTACTTTAGTACATTTAAGAGCCCAAATCTTTGAGATCCTCAGTGTTTGCGTGTATGTAACACAGCTGCCTTTGTCAGCGGGGCTGCTCAAACAAACTACCATAGACGGTGTAGCTTGAACAGCAGAAGCTTACTGCTCATCGCTCTGGAAGGCAGGAAGTCCCGAGATTAAGGCATTGGCAGATCTGGTGTCCGGTGAGGACACCCTGCCCGTATCTTCACTTGATGGAGAGCAGAGTGAGAGCCAACTCCTGTGTCTCTTATAAAGGCACTCATCCCCTTCGCGAGGGAGGCTAATTTATTCTTTTACACTGAGGCTAGAAGCATATCTATTATTTTACACTGAGAAATACTATTGTCAGGCTCAAGTAGGTACACAGACTGGCCAGCCAAAGCACTCTCTCTTTACAGACAAGATCCTTGGGAAGCAAATTTATGGGATCAGAAAATAGGGGAGTTTTTTCCCCCCATGGGAATGTTTAATGTGGTCATGAGGAATTTTTTTTTAATAGATTTTATTTTTTTAGAGCAGTTTCAGGTTTACAGCAGAATTGAGCAGAAAATAGAGTTCCCTCATAGCCCTCCCCACCCACACATGTATACTCCCCTACCCTCAGCATCCCTCATCAGTGGGGCATATTTGATACAATCGATGAACCAACATGGACACATTAACATCAACCAAATTCCATACTTTACATTAGGGTTCACTCTTGATGTTGTACATTCTATGGGCTTCAACAAATGCATAATGACATGTAGCCACCACTATAGTATCATACAGAATAATTTCAATGCCTTAAAAATCGCTTGTGCTCCATCTGTTCATCCCTCCCTCCCTCCCTCTCCCCAAACCCCTGGAAGCCACGATCTTTTTATTGTTTCTGTAGCTGAGCCTTTTCCAGAATGTCATTTGGTTGGAATCGTACAGTTTGTAGCCTTTTCAGACTGGCTTCTTGCATTTAGTAATATGTCTTTTAAGTTTCTTCCATGTCTTTCATGGCTTGATAGCTCTTTTTTTTCACTGCACATATATTTTTAAATTTACATATATGTACTGTTCATTGTTTCTAAGAACATTTAGAGCTTTAGCTTTTTAAACTGGCATAGTTATCAAAGGAATAAAGCCAACAACATAATAAAAATTAATTCAAAAAGATACACAAGGAATTGACACACTGGGATGCTGGCTGTGGTATAAAAGAGGGTACTCTTTCCTACCTAGTGCCAAGAGAGGCAGCGCCATCTCTCCTTGTCTAAGATCATCACGGGACTGGCTGATCAGTCTTCCTGGTTAGAGTGTCACTTACTTATCTGTGGTAACAATTTCAGATAGATTTGCTCTGCAAGGGAGATAGAGCCACCTGGACCTTGCATATTTTGATTGTTACAGACAGTGTCCCGCTAAATTCATGTTGAAATCCTAACCCCCAATGTGTTGGTATTAGGAGGTGAGGCCTTTGGTGAGACATTCAGTCACGAGAGCAGAGCCCCCTTGAATGCGGTTTGTGCCCTTAAGAGACCCCAGAGAGCTCCTTTGCGCCTTTGGCCATATGAGGTTATAGCAAAAAGATGACCAGCTGTGAACCAGGAGGTGGGCCTTCACTGGACGCCAAATCGGTCAGCATCGTGATCTTGGCTTCCCAGCCTCCAGAACCATGAGAAGAAAATTTCTGTTGTTTGTAAGGCCCTCCATCCATGGCATTTTGTTACAGCTGCCGGACCAAACTGAAACTCTGTTCAAGTCCTTACATCTGATACTTGAGCTCTCTGCAGGCAAGGTTTCCCTCACTTATAAGTTCCTGAGGAGCAGCTCATATCTGTCTTGCCAAGGATCTGTTCCATGACAGATAGGAGCCTGCTAACACTGATTTCAGCTTTTTTTAATTTTCAGTTACAGAAAATAAAATACAGGGTAACGGAAGTTTGTATCTCAGCATGGAGGCTCTTTCCTTTGACTCACGGTGAGCTCTCTGATTCACGTCCTCTTGACCAGGTGGGCTGAGATGTTCCTTCCTCTCATGCTATTTTAAGAGCATATTCCTTTTGGATAACATTTTAAAAAATTCTTTTTTTAATTGAAGTATAGTCAGTTTACAATGTTGTGTCAATTCCTAGTGTACAGTATCATATTTCAGTCATAAAAATACATATGTATTCCTTTTCATATTCTTTTTCATTATAGGTTACTAGAAGATACTGAATTTAGTTTCCTGTGCTGTATAGTATAAACTGGTTGTTTATTGGTTTTGTATTTCCCTGTATTTCCGATGTAAGAGATATTCTGCCGAAATTCAGTAGGTGCTCAGTTCTGTGCAGAGCAGGTGTAACTTGCTCCGTACAATGGTGCAGATTTTGCTGTACTCGTGGGTGAGGGTGAGCTAGGTGTCCTACTGCTCCGCCATCCTGGCCTGGCCCCTAAACATTTATTTTTTGGGGGGGCCTATTTACCATTCTGCTTCCTCTTCTCAACTATGAGCTCATGAGGGTACGAACTGTGCTTGACTCACCTTTGGGTTTTCCGGAGGCAGTAGAGGGTCAAGATCCAGATCTTGGTCTCTGGAGTCAGACTGCCTGCTGAGGGATACCTGCTCAGCACCTCTTCTCCCTTCGCTCAGCCTCCGTTTCTTCACCTGCAAAAAAGGGGTATGAACAGTCATTGCCTCCTAGGTTGTTGGGAAGAGTATGGGACGACAGAAGTAAAATGCTTAGCCGAGTAGCTGCCACTGAACAATGCACACTAAATTTTAGTGTCCAGTTAGTAGTAGTTAGCACGTGGAACAGCAGCTCAAAGAAATGCGTGCTGAGCAGATGAATGAATTCAGACATGTGTGTAAACTGAAGCTCCAAATAGAACTCCAAAACCACAAAATGGGTCCCCCACCATAGCCTGTTGACACACAAAGACATTTACTAAGTGTGACTGCAACCGAAGGAGGAATTCTGTGACTGCCATAGACGGTGACTGACTCTCTGGGCTCCCTGAGATTTTCAGCATCTCCTTTGCCCGAAGGGACCTTTCCTCAGAACTCGCCTGGTAAAGACCCCACCCCATTGGATGACAGAATTAGTATGTTAGGAAGAGATATTAGAAATCATGAAACCCACCCCAGTTTGCTTCAGAAGTGGGAGGTTTAGACCTAGAAGGCTGGTGAGGCTTCTGAGGGCTGAAAAATATTCTGGGGTTTTCTGCCATCCTTATTTAATTTTTTAAATTAATTTGGCGGGGGGAGATAATTAGGTTTATTCATCTATTTATTTAATGGAGGTACTGGGGCTTGAACCTAAGACCTCGTGTATGCTAGGCATGCACTCTACCACTGAGCTGTACCCTCCCTCACATTCCTATTTAAAAGTCAGGGCTACTCTGGTTGGTGGTGGGACTAGCAGTGCACAGTGAAGAGTATCTTCATCTCTAAGGCCAGAGCTTAACTGCAAAGTTTCCAGGCACTTCTTTGGCAGGGGTAGGGGGTGGGGTAGGTTTCCTAAAAAGGCTGCTTCAGCGCACACGCACTGGCATATGTCACTGTGACAGGTAGACACGTCTTAAAACAAACCTCACAAATACAATTCAAAACAAACCGAGTCTGTAAGAACGGATTCCTTCCATGAGCTCACCAAGTCCACCCCCTGGTGAAGGCGAACGGAATCTCCAGGTAGAAGACAAAACAGTTGATCTTTTCCAGCAGGCCACGCAGATTTTACTTCTTCCCCTTCCAGAATTGATAAGATCTCAAATAACCACGTCGGCCTGGCTCAAGGGAGGAGCTAGACCTCGCTTGGCTCGGAAGCTGGTAGTTGTTAGTGAGAGGCCGAGAGCCCCGAACAAAGAGATTCTCAGCTCTGCGGCTGTACTTCTGTCTGGTTTCCCCTCAGGCTCCCTCACTCAGTGCTGACCTCACCAGCCTGTTACATTGACCAAATGAGACGCATCTAACAGTGGGTTTCAAACCACCGCAAAGCTCTGTGCACATGCGATCTGCCCCATTCTTCAGGGCATTGTGCGCTCATGATCCTTAACCTCAAAGAGCTCCCAGTTTGAGTAAGTTTAAGATCTGTCTATCCACAGGATTTATGTGGGTGTGATTCTGATAAGTCAAGGTGGCTCAAGCCACAGCTCTTGGACACGGGAAGACATGAGGAGAGGGCACTAGACACAGGAATCTGGACTTTGGTTTAGAAGGTGCCCTTATAACTCAAGTCTCCCACACCTGAGGGCACATAAGCAAACCTACTCCAAGCCCATCGCTTCTTGTCCACGACGGGCTCGTCCCTGTTAAATGCCCCTCCGGTATTTCGGTCTGTCGATGGGTGTTGCTCCTACACTGCCGTCTCCCACTGGGCACCACCTTCTCCCTCTGCCAGGCCACGCCCTGGCCACCGCACGCGTGGCCCCCGGCACGCCACGTTTCCTCTCACTTTCTGTTCTGAATCACGCTCAGTTCAGTGTTATCCCAGCAGGACGGCCCGAGCCCCTCTACTTCCCAGAGTTTTCAAGAAAGACTTCTGCATTATTTGCTGCCCATACTGTTCTCCACTGCGCCCCACACTCAGTCCAAAGTGCTGCCCCAGGAACACAGCTAAGCGATGCTCTCAACATGCACAGAATCACTCTTCCCTCCCCACAGCTGAGGCTGCGACTTTAGGGCCCAGTGGCTGTACCCTGTTCCTGCCACAGGACTTCACCACCTCTCAGGAGACTCAGCCTCCCATGGTCTGTGCTGTGGACCGAATGCTTGTGTCCCCTCTGAACCCCTATGTTGAAATCCCGACCCCCAAAGTGATGATCTTAGGCGATGGGGCCTATGCGGTGATTAGATCATGAGGGTGGAGCCGCCGTGAGTGGGATTAGTGCCCTTAGAAAAAGAGACTCTAGAACTATAGATAGTTCTGTTTCTCAGCAAGTGGGGATACAGTGAGGAAATGGGCCATATGCAAGGCGCAGGGCCCTCACCAGCCGCTGGTCGCCACGCTTGATCCTGGGCTTCCCAGCCTCCAAGACTTTGAGGAAGAAATGCCGTTGGGCACACCTCCCCATCGATGGCGTCGTCTGGAGAACGGAGCGGGGTAGGGCTGCCTGTCCCACCAGCCGCTCTGTTTGCTTAGTTTTACAGATACCCGCAGAAATGTCTGCGTCTTATTTAGACTTAACCTCCCTCTTCCGCTGCCTGCCTCACCACACCTGCCTTGTAAAACTCTCCTTGCTTTTCTAACATTCGTTCATTCCATAGATTTAGTCGAAGAGTATTTACCCTGTGAGATGGTTCTCAAGCTGTAAAATGAAATTGCGTTCCAACTCCAAGCTGTGCTGAAAACGTCCTGTAACTTAAAACCGTGTAACTAGAGGCACGAGGCTTATGGAAAATTGAGGGACTTGTGACTATAATTTATCCTGTGTATTCAGTTTTAAGAGATGATTTAAATCCAAACACTGAAATAGATTTAAAGGGTTTTATTAAAAATATTTATTTCAAAATTACACCTTCATGAACCTAGAGTATATATCATTTTACAGTTCCAAATTGCAAAATAAACAAAGTAAAATTTGTGGATACTTACCTAGTTCTCCCAGAGGTAAGCTCTGGGAGGAACTGGAAGTTGGCAGAAGCCGGAGTGGAGAGTGGTTCTGGGGTTTGCTGGAGGCAGCTGGGTTGGGTGGGGAAAGGAATGGGCTCCCCACTCCTCTGTCTTAACTCCCCCCTCCACCCCCTTAGCCTCACTAGTGCCTTAGGATGGTTTCACTGACCTCCATCTGCCTGCAAAATATCTCCACTTGTTTGTGATGGGTGGGATGGGGTGTTGGGAGGTGGGACAGGATTCAGAGAGGGAGGAAAGAAGGCGTTCAACACAAATTCCATTTATTTAAAAAGTTTCTCAACATCCTCTTCTCCTGTAGCAGAGCTGATCACATGCTGACCCCCACTCCCCAAGCTCCTCACGTTGTCTGGAGAGTCTGATATGAGAAGGAGAGAAGGAAGGGAAGGTGGGCAGAGTTGTGCCCCTCTTTGCCAGGACACCTTGTTCCCCCTCAATCTGACTTTGACTTTAGAAGTCCCAAACTGTGACAGGAGTCTCAGTTTCACCTTTCTTCCTGCATAGCCCCTGTCCCCTGCAGAGTTCACACCCAAGGGCACCCCAGTCACACAACACCCTCAGCACAGCCTGACTTGGCACTTGCTTCCCACTCTGGGTTCTAGCCCCCCTCTTCATTTTTGGCCCCTTGGGGTTTGCTTGACTTTCTTGTTATGTTTTCCCAGCATTTCTAGGTATTTTGAAGTAGGAGGGGTTTTCAGAACACATAGTCTGCCACATTGGCAGCAACAGAACCCCTACCAATACTTCTACACCAGTAAAATCTGGTTAACAACTGACATGAGACAAGGAAAAGAGAACCGCTTGAGTGGTCAGTGGTCCTACTCTTCAAATCAGAAGTAAGGACGGACAACTACAAGTTTTTTAGGAGTTCAAGGGATGGAGTGTTAAAAATGAGGACTGGTCCAAGAGATCCAGGAATATGGGAGGAGACAGGCATCATTGCCAGCTGGGCTCATCAGGACCCCTGGCTGAGGAAGACGTCTCCAGAGACCAGCATGAGAGTTAAACTACCCCTTCCTCCTCAGCCCTGCCTCTCTGAGTTGCCCCCAAAGAAGGCAGGGCAGGGGCAGACAAGAATTCCCACCTCCTGCCCTGGGAAAGGTCTCTGCCATGGCCTGGAGTGCCTCCAAGGACAGGCTTTGCAAAACACAATATGTGTTCAAATGTTAAGTTTTCTGCCACTCTCCCTTATAACAGGCTGGGAAAGAACTTTGAGAAATTGGCTCTTGCAGTAGGACACAGAAATAGAATGCTTGAGTCAAACATCCAGCTATTTGGTCACATTGCTTAACATAAGGTGGCAACGAGTGTTCTTGATTGAATCACATCCGTTCCATCAGTCGCAGGTGTCTTCCTAAACAAGCAGATGGACTAACTTTGGGAAGCTTGGTGGAGGCGACGGGCATGGTGGGTGGCTGAGGAGTGGGTGGTGAGGAAGGGGGGCCCTTGTTCACTGCTCATTGCCCACCCGACTGACATCGGAGCCGGGCTGCCTTAACCTTCACCTTGCACACTGTCACCCAGGAAGCTCACTTGTCTCAGTGAGCTCTTCTCAAACTTCCCCCATTGGATTTTCAACTTTGTTATTAAACCAGGGCCACACTTGGCATGCTTTTTATATAAGAACCGTCTTATCTCATGCAAATGCTTCAGCTGGAGAAGAATTGCTCCTACAAAATGAATTAGCCGCGGGAGAGGGGCACTGCGGACCCTTGCCATGTCAGATAAACTTCAGTAATTGAGAACAAATCGGTATTTATCCTAGCGATGGGAAACGCTGGGCCTCAAAAGGCAGTGCACTTAGAGTTCACGTCTTCTGCTCATTCCCTTTAGGGCTACCAAAGCCTCTGAGCCACTGTGGAATCTACTTTGTATTTGAAATCCCCAGTCCTTTAGATAATTTTAAAACAGGAAGGGTTTTTTTCTCTCCTCCCACCTCTTAAACTAAGGCCCAGAAAGATCTGCTCATAGACCCAGGATCCTGTTGTTCACCTAAGGCGGAGTCTCCAAGTCCTAGAGCACTTTTCCTTCCCCTCATATCCTCAGGGCTTCCCATTAAATAGTAACAGAGGAAGCAGGCAAACGGCTGGGAAATACTGCCCCCCTCCTCAATCCCACCTCAAGTGGTAGGCGTGGCTGTGGGGCCTGCCATGGAATTTTGTTGAGTAGAGACACCAGATCAAACCCTGGGCTCTGTCTTTAAATCTTCAGCCTAACTCATGCCATGTCGGGTGAGAAGCTTAAAGAGACAAACACTTGCTTTTGACTTTCATCATGGGGTGACGTCGCCCAGGCTGCTTGCATAGAGGGACCACCATTTTCTAGGCACATAACTTCTCCAACTCTGTTTCCTTCTCCCCTTGAAAGGATGTCATAGCAACAGGGTCTAAGCCTGCATGTTCCCAAAGACCTTCATGTTAAATTTCCTAGACAAACAGCCTCAAAGAGACTCTCCTATGAACCCAGGTCAAAGAAATCTAAGCCTCCTGGAAAGTACAAAATGCTGACCATATCGCTACCAGTCTTTGGGCTCATTACAATATTGGGAACTTCTCGTTCTTTATCCATCTCTGGGAAGAGGGAATTCTCAATTTTAGAGAAAGCTCTGTTGTCAATACCTGTCAATTTTGCCTTCCCAGCACCTGAATCCCCAAAGATATGCTGGAGGCAGGGCTTACCTCTCATCTCAAAGCAGGAGCACGTCAGACAGTTCCTCTCTCAGCAAACTGGCCCCTGGCGTGTGGAGATGGATGCAGCTGCCCTGGTCTTGGAATCTGAAGGGAGTGATACAGAGAAATACGGGACACTTAAAGATGAATTCTGGCAGGACCAGCGACATTAAGCTGCAGTGGCGTCCAGACCTTCCTGTGGCATGACCCCGACTGTGTATCTAGCATCTGGCCTCCCTCGGCACCTGTGTATCGCCCACGCCTAGTTCTCCATGTGGCCTTCTCATCAATTTTGCAAGCTACCCAATCTCCTTCCAGTGAATTCCTTCTCTGCCTAAGTTAGCTAGAAGTAGTTTCTACTGTTTGCAACCACAGATCCTGACTAGCCCCGCCTCCTTGAAGCTGTTTCCATGAATGGATGAGTATTTGAGGAGTGAGTGAGCTATGCTCAAGCGTCTTTATTAAAAGGGAATGAGAGCCTCCCCTCTCTCCCTCTTCAGAGACGGCCCGCATTCAGTCTATGGAATGTGTACCTACTTTTCATCTGAGCACCCAGCCCCCACACCTCATGGCCTTTCTCTTGCCTTTCAATGTATTTCTCTGAATAAATCTACCTTCACTCAAAAATAAAAAAGGCGAGGGAATGAGAGGGTGCGAGTACCACGACTGAGGCCTGAAGGGCTTTTCCTGCGCTAGCTGCTGGCAGCGGGGACAGGAAAGGAGGTCGTTTAAAGTCAGCAGGAGGTGCTCTGTCTTCTAGCACCCACGTGCCTTTGCTCCAGCTCCCATGCCCCCACTGGAAACCAGGTACTGACAGGCATCCTGTGGATTTATTTTTCCAGCTCTGCCCTCCTTCTCTCTCTGGCTCTCCTTTTAAGCCAAAAGTCAGCCCTCACAGCTGGATAAAATAAAATTGTTATATTGAGAGACCTTAAGATTAGCATGGCTCAGTGTGTTTTAAACTGGGGACCATTTGCAGTAGAGAATGGAGGCTTTTCTCACTTTCTTTGCTGTGGCTGCTGGGGATAAAGTCTAGAGCGGTCTGCTCCAAGGGCTCCCTGAACCCAGGCCTAACCCTCCCCTCCCCTGCCCAAGCCAGCCACTCCCACACCCGCCATGTCCCCCAGTGAAAGATAACCCCGCCCCATCAATGACACATTATCATGTGGCTTTCCATTTTTCTTAATCACCTTATTCCTTTGCTCTTCCAAAGTTGAGGATAAATTATTTAACAAGTCTCCGGGGGCTCGCTTTATGAGAACTTAAAGCCAGTGCACAGATGCTATAGGTTAGGGCAAGCCAAACGCTGTAAGTTAATCCTTCTTGTTCCACTCTGGAGAACACCCAGCTATGCACACACACGTGTGCACGCATGAGCCATCACAAACCCACACACCCTGCAACAGCACCTCCCGAACCACATGGCCCGAGCCGTAAAACCTCAAGGCTTGAACCGCCCTACTCAGGCCAATAAAAACTTAAAACCTTAACTCTGGGCCCTTACATAGCGGAGCTTGTGCTTGCAAAGTATCCCCCACACGTCTGGCTCTGTGAGCGAGACGCTGTCATGCCTTTCAGACAAGGGAATAGGTTCTATTCAAATGTTTAAACACTTACATGCACCTCTATCTTTCTGGCACGTGCATTGAAGAAGGGAATATCAGAGATGAAAGGTAACATACGTGACATGTGTAACACACACACATCATATGTATCATTTTATAATTTATTAATTCCACCACATTTTATTTAATGTTAATTTATGGGACAGAGGTCAGCTAATGCAATATAGTTTTCAGTCTTTTGCAGAAGAAATGGGTTTGAGCACTGGCTCTGTCCTATTCTTTCAGGGTGACCTCTTTAAGCCAGAGCTGCTTCTTTACCTGTAAAATGAGGACTGAAAATGGTATCTACCTTGTATTATTGTGACAACGAAATGAAATATCAGCTGAAGTCTTAGTACAGAGTCTGGCAAACAGAAAATGCTATTATTAGCTAGAAAAATGGTAGCCATTATTATTAATATTATTCCCACCTGAATGGATTCTATTTTGGAAATGACCAACAAAACTATATTGATGGATTAGTAATGAATTCACTCTCCCTGTCTTTCAGTTTTCAGACACATGAATATCACCCCATTAGAACTTTTCATCTGAGAAATCAGTTGCTGTAACTCCGGTAAAAAGTAAAGACCATGCCACTTAAGCAATCTTATTGTCAAGGGGGTGATAAACTTGAGAATGTTACATTTTAAACATTAAAATATGAAATACTTGAAAATGTTTTATAATTATTAGAACCAGCACAATGCAATTTCTCTCTTTTTCAGAAAAAGAAAGTAATATCTAGAGACGGGAACTTGCCTCAGGCCACAAAGCAGAAACAAGAACCCCTGGGCCCCCAACTATGAGGCCAATTTCAGCCTCCTTCATCCTGCATCCAACTAAGAACCTACAGCCCAATTTCAAACTACTAGTTGGTACATTTATAGGCTGTATCCTAAGTCGGGAACTGTGGTGGAAACCTACTGGGTCGTGTGTCCAGGAAGTTACCCCTATTCCACCCGCAGCCTTTTCTGGAACTTCTTCCCTGCTCCCCTCATCCCCACGCACCCCCCACCATGGCTGTTGGTCACCATGTTTGTAGGATATGATTCAGCCCCCAGCCCTAGGAGAAGGCACCAGGTCTAGGTTGGACCAATAGGAATATCTCTTCTTAGAAATGTGGAATAAAGCGGGGAAGGAGTTAGACTTTTCCAGGTGGGTGGACACCATTATGGGTTATGTTGTCGATGGTGCTGTCCACAGAAGCGGAGACAGCCAGGGCATAAAAAGGGAAGAAAGTGGACTCACCAGGAGGAGCAGACAGAAGAGTCAGATTCCTTATGGCTTTTGTACCCTGGGTTCTAGTTTATTTTGAGGTCTGCTGCATGCTTACCTGTGGGTTTTTGGAAATATTGTTGAATAAATTCTTTCCTAGTTTAAGCCAACTTGAGTCATTTCTCAGCTCCCTGTACACCCATAGTGGTGACAGTGTAGGAGGTGGGAGCACTAGGGAACTCATTGGAACATCACCCCTGTGGGGAGATATTTTCTCACCATTAGTTATGGCTCTTCTCTGCTTCAAAGCTCTTTAATGCATGGCATGCCTCTGGCCGTGGTCTCTGAAGCTAGCAGGTCTACCATGGCCTGTCAGACCTCCCAGCTACTGTGCTGTTTCCTTTGCAGATGTCTAAGGATGCCTATCAAACCCCCACAAGCTTCTGATCTTTCTTTCCACTTTACCATCATTGCCTTGAAGACCCCTTGGGCTTCCGTAAAACTCGCATCTCACCACCCGGTAGAAAACTCTTTGCTTCCATTGGGGACCTATGGCTCCAGCACTTGTGCATCTTCCTTCAGCCATCTGGGGTCAAGCACTGTTCCCCCGGAACACAGGATGAACGGCTGGAAGAGAGATCACAGTGGAGCAGACAACGTGCATCACGGGGCCCGCGCAACGGAGGAGTGCAAGGGAGAGCACGTGCTCGCTGCCCAGAGCCTGCAGATGGCTGCCTTGTGGGTGCTTCCTGGTTGCCCAGCCCATCCTGGTCCTCAGAACACAGGGAAAATATATGTGAACAACGACTAAGCTGGAAGGGGAAACGTGAATACGTAAATAAGTGTATGTGTCTATAAGTGTTGCGAGGAAAATATTTCAGCGAAAACTGTCATTTTAAAAAAATCAGCCCTGGGCAGCAGGTGGTGGGGATATATGGGTTTGCAGTCTAAGACACGTCTTTTGTGCAAGAGCTAAGGAAGCGTGTTAAAAGCTATGAGGAATGACTGGACTTACTCACTCACCAAATATTTCTTGGTTGCCTACTGTGTGCTTATTTAGCAATGCACAAAATAAATACAATTCCTTGCCATGATGGGGCTTCTATCTGTAGGCATGAAAGCCTTAATGGAAATACTAGCAATGGAAGGTAGTGGTGAAAGTGTCTGTTCGATGCCTTTTATTCCCAGATATGGTGTTGATGTGGATTTTATGCATTATTTCATGTTCTACCAGGTGATAAGTGATAAACTCCTTAAGTGAAGGGACTGTGTTTTTTATTCATCATTACATCTCTGGTGCCTGATCCATAGTTGGTCTCAGTAAATACTTGTTGATTAGATAAATGAATGATCCCCTCCTCTGTACACCCTGTGAGTTTAGTATTATTACACCCATATAATAGATGGTCAATTGAGGATCAAATAGGTTAAGTAATTTGGCCCAAATCACATAGTAAGGAGAGCCAGGATTCACACCTAGAAGGTTTTCCATTAACTGGAATATTCCTGTTGCATGCATCAGGGGGACCGAGTTTCCTTGGAGCTAAGGTCACTCTTTACTGCAAGCTGGTCCTGCGGGATGAACTTTCAGCCCCTGAGATACTGTTCTGTGCTAACAGGAGAACCTGATTGCCTGATAAAAGTGTTCACTTTGTCTTCCTAGTATGTCCCAGCTTTCACCAGGCCAGGCAGGGACTACCAACGAGCTCTGATTAACATTAGTGACCCAAAGCCCTATTTTTGCCCCAGTCTGCTGTCTCTTCAGCATCTCTTCCCTTAAATATAGCCAACCACCACTCCATTTACTCCACCTCCGCCGTGCATGCACAAACACTTCCTGAAATTTCCGAAGGTCACTTTAGGTAGTTCTCAAACCCATCTGTGAGTCGGTCAGCAGCCAGTGGGCCCCCCCCCCCCCCACCACCACAGCTTTTACCTTCTGCTACAGCTTTGGGCATCAACGTCTACTGAGCAAGAAGCTGTTGGGGGTTGCTCACCCATCCTGCCGTGAATGGTGCCTTTTGGGAAAGTAAGGAGCAGGGCTCTCAGTTCTCCCAAATCTTCCAGCCCTGATGGCCTTGGACCAGGGTGGCCTCTGTTGAAGAGATCGGGGGAATGACCCTACAGCCAGTTTGTCATGTGACCTGACCCTGAAGGCGCTCTTACCTGTCCTGAATCTCACAATGTCCCTCCATCACATCCACCCAAATCCTGTGAGCCCACATCCAGGCGGAGGACACCTGGGATGCAGAGACCCTCTCACATGACACGTTCAAGTGGCAGAGTAACAGGGAGACATGTGCTCTTTGTGGAAACCCCTGGATTGTTGACCTATTAACTTAGAATAACTAAGTACATAATTTTGCTAAATGACGTACCCTCTTGGATTCTCATCCCAACAAGTCTTAGCAGTCACTGGAATGTAAGCACAGACTCACAAGTACACACACACAAATGCCTTGTAACAGAAGAGATCAACTCAACACCATGTGTGCGTATGTGTGCACGTACACACACACTTGAGAGAGAGAGAGAGAGACTGAGGTCGGGAAAATGTCCATGTTAAGCACATCTCCACGTGTGGTGGGCGCAGCCCACGGAACCACAGAACACCAGTGTTTTGAAAGCTCTACAAAATGGCCGAGCATCTGGGGGTCATTCATGGGACCTGGTGAGTGTTTCCTGCAGCTCAGAAATCCATGCAGTATCCTTCCTCGGAACCTCAGCTCCCCCTTGGTGACACAAAGTGATTAGACTTGAAACTCGATTGGTCCTGCTCCAGTTTTAGCCTTCTGAGATTAGCCTTCTGAGTTGGTAGGCCAGGGCCCAGAAGACTTTGGGGTAAAAGCAAACGCTTCGGGGAGGGAAATGCCAAGAGCAGGGGTTTATTAGGCGGGAGTAAGTTTATGATACAGCTCAGGACCTCGCAGCAGTCTGTCTACAAGGGTGGCACTGTAATTACAAGGTATTTTAGAGGGAACATTCCCTGCCAGGAATAATATAATTTTGGTCTTTCCTCCAAGCTTCACAAGAACTTATGGAGCCCTGCAGACTCCTAGAATGGGTTGTAAGTATCACTGCATCTTTCAGGCAATAAAAGGAGCTGTGGCCACAGAGAGTGTTGCCTTTGTGCTCCCAGCGTTACCCACCGGCCCCGTGGTCCTCTACGGGTGGTCCAGGCCTCCCTGGTGGTCTGCAGTGGACTTTCAGGAGTCTGTGGGATGGTCTCCTGGAGCAGCCATGCTTTGTCAGGAGCTTTGACTCCGCTTCTGCCCCAGAAGGGATTTATAATTTACTTACGCTTCCTCTTCTGAGATTTTTCTAGACTTTAATGCCATTCTTCTTGCTTCTCCTTGTGACATCACCCATGTCCATCCTGTGCCTCATTTTTATGGTGCTATGTTATTGAAAGTATTGGGTGGCCTGAGTGTTTTCTGGTTCTGATAAAGGAGCCTTTTAGTCCAAAGTGTCAGCTTCTCTGCTTCACCTTGGCTTTTAGTTAACATGCTGTGCTGTGATGCTGAATTTCAGCTCCCTAACTGGGCACAGCATTGCTCAGAAATTATCTCCTCTTTGAATAACAGACAGGTGTTGTCAAGACATCGTCCAGACTGTGCCTAGTAAAAGGCCAAGAAAGGAAACCATGAAAAACACAGAAAGTGTTTGTGGGTCAAGGTTTGTTATTCAACATCAAGATTTCATGTGTGTGGAGAGACAGGAAAAGAACAGACAATTTATTAATAAGCACATTTGTTCTCCTTTGTTATTGGCTGTTATTTCACAGCTCTTGAAAGTATACAGAGTCATATTCTCTTTTTAAGTAGTAAATGTTTGCAAAATTTTGCATTCAAATGGAAGCATCTATCTATTGGCCTAATTTTTCAGTGAAAGAACACTTAAAACACAACCACCTGAGAGCCCCAGGACCTTTTAAATTTCTTTGGTCTATTTGTTTGACAATAAAATTTCACATCTGGGCTGAGAAGCCTGGTGCCGAGTTTTAACCTAAGACAATTTCAAATGGATGAGCTTTTTCATTCAAGCAAGAAGACCCAGGCTGCCAATGGAACTCCTTGCTAGCCCTTCTCCCGCAACTTGCTGCTGTAATGGCAGGATAGCTCTGGTGACCGATGAAGTTGATACAGGAAAAAATTTGGCACCAGAGAATGGCTGTGTCCCAGGTCTCGGTTGAGTCCCTGGGATGTTCCCCATCAAGTGAGGGTCCTTGGCTTCATGCAGTAAAGAATTCAAGAGCAAGACATAGTTGAGTAAAAGTAGATTTATTCAGAGAGATGTACACTCCATCAACAAAGTACTGGCTGTCTCAGAAGGCAGGAGAAAGGACTAGGAGACACACATTCCATAGGCAGAATGGGGGCCATCTTACTCAGACGGGAGAGCGGCAGACTCAGAGTGTGGGGTTGGCTAGGAAAAATGAGATTGGGTCTGATGTGTGGGGTTGGTTGGTTTTTATGGGGCTTGGTAACTTCATATGCTAACAAGTGGGAGGATTATTCCAACTACTTTGGGAAGGGGTTGGGAGTCCCAGGAACTGGGCCACCACACACTTGTTGACCTTTTATGGTCAGCCTTGAAACAGTCCTGGCACCTGTGGGAGTGCCATTCAGCGTGCTATTGTATTTCAATGAGCGTATGTTGAAGCTCAAGGTCTAGCTTGAATTTTCCACCATCTTGGTACTAAATTGCAGTGTCATTCTTTTAATGGTTGTGCTCTGTTCCCGTCCTTCCTGTCTCAAAATCATGTTATCAAGCAAAAATTTGTGTGCCCAATGCACAGTGAGGCCAAACAAACCGAAACATTGAAGTTTGGAGCAAAAGCGGTTTATTGTGGGGCCAAGCAAGGAGGAAGGGTCACTGATGCTCGAAAAACCTGAATTCCTTAATAGTTTTTGAGGAAAATGTTTTATAGATAAAATCTGGGGTGGGGGGCTGCGGGGTGTGTGACTTTCTTCTGATTGGCTGGTGGTGAGGTCAGAGGGCGGTGCTCCAGGAATCTTCTGCTCAGCCTGAAGTTACCATCCTCCTCCCAGGTGGGGGGCCTTAGTTCCTGCAGAAGAACTCAAAGATATACTGTTCTGTGTATTCCTTGAGGAGGAACCAGGACCCTGCCCCAAGGCTGCACTGTTGTTTCTCAACTGTTTCTCCTTCATTTCTGCATTCCCTCCCTTCCCTGATTAGCAACTGTTTGAATCTGCCCTTTGGAACTCAGAGAAGGTCAAGGAGGCTGAATGAAGCCTATTTCCTACAAACAAGAAACGGGGGACACAGAAGGGATTCGTATCAGGGAGGATCCCACAGGGTCCTGCTCTGTTTCAGTCAGAGCCCTGTTCCAGACCATCTTCCCAGAGAAGACAGATGATTTTCTCATTCACTTTCCATCAGTCGGTTGTCAGGTGGGGCCCAAACATCCAGCCTCGTCCGTCCACTTTGTCATCTGCGCCAATAATTGCTCCCATTCGCCTAGACGTGAGCCTCAAGGCAACACAGTCCAGTTTATTCCAACTAGTCCTCCTTCAGGGGGCTGCTGCCCTGCTATTAATTACTTCCCGTGTCTCTTTCCCCTGCGCATCCATAGTACCTCATTCAAAACCTACTGTAAAGATTCTGTCACAGATAAACCCCCAAAATGCTCACAGCCCAGATGTGATCAAGGTTTATTATTTTTTGCTTATAGCAGATTCAGTATATATTCCCAATCGGCAGTCGGCTCTGCTTCAACATGGGACACAGGGGCCCAGGGTGGCTCGGCCACCTGTCTCACATGGCCCTTCTGGAGGAACCCAGCACAAGGAGAAAGAATGTGGCAGAGCATGTCTCGGGTATTTGAGGGCCAGGCCTGGGCGGGGTCCTATCACTTCTGCTCACATTTCTTCAGTCACAAGAACAAACGGAATCACCAGGGACCACGACGAAGAAGGAGGAGGGAACGGCTTGGTGAATTGGGAGCTGGTCTCTGCCCCACCTCTGCTCTTTCTAGCTTTCTAGCACCTCCCATCCCCACCCCCTAGGGACTCTCAGGGCCTCCCGCACCGGGACTGGACTGGAATCATGTCTACCCTGCATACCAACCCTGGTCTCTGGGGGAATGAATGGATGAGTTTCAGCCAGATGAGGCAGAGTGTAGACATATCTTATGAACCTTGGACCTCTGGCTGCGAGGACAGACTGTGAGGTTCAGCAGATGTAGCTGTCAAGGTCATCTTTTGCACAACTGAAAAAGGATTCTTGTCTTTTCTAATTATAAAAATAATATGTGCTCGTTGTAAAAATTCAGAAAAATGCTGAAAATATTTTAAGGAAGGAGATTAAAAACCACCCATAATCTCTTTCCCCAAGAGATGCTAATGTCTTATACAATCTGGTAGAATTCTTACATGCACGTAATTTAAATTAATTTGTGTCTGCAAAACTGAGATCATACTGTAAGGTATGTAGTATTTTGCAATTTGATTTTTTACTTAACAGGATACATTATGAACATCGGCACATGTAAATAAAAGTAGATTTGCGTCATAATTTTTGGCTATATATTATCTGATCCTACAGTGACCCTCAGAGAAGGGGAAAAAAGTACAATTATTTTTAGAAGTTGGGACTATACAGACAATGATGAGAGGATCAGAGGAAAATGACCTTTCTTGGGGCCTCTGCCTACAGCTGTGCACAGAGGTGCTGGGTCAAAGGGAACCCAAGCCCCTGTTCCTCTCACCAAGCTCAGTGTTCACCTGAGGAGGAGGGGCTGTTTTCTGATTGGTCTGCCAAACAGGATGCCTTCTTCTGGTTGGTCCGCGGAGAGCAATGATTCTGAACAGACTTGGGCAAGTCGTTTACTATTCCTAGATGGGGAGGACTTTTTGTAGCTGCCCCCTTCCCACCAGGGAAGTGGGATGTAGCTTTGCTTCACTTTTCTCACCCTTAGAATGGGGCTAGTAGTCCCCATGGAGGATCTCTCTAAGAATGAAAAGGGCAAGTGTTTTGGGGATGCCCAGCAGCACTGTGTTTGAAACAAGCCATCAGTCACTCAGTACACAGCAGGTGCAGCCAGAGGAGAGCTGGCTGGTAAGCGGATACCGCTGAGGGAGGTGGTTAAGGGGGTTGTGGCCTGTCCTCAGGAGGTGCACAGCTAGACGCCTTCCGGTTGCGTGACCTTGAGCAGGTTGCAAACTACTCTGAGTCTCAATTTCTGAGCTGGTAAAATGAGATTGTTGAGAGTTTAAACTAGATACTCGGGTGACAGACTAACACGGTAGTTAACACAAAGTGCTTCGGACACTTTCAAATCTAAAACACAGCATGTTGATTCTCTAACAGCACTTGCGCATCTTAGGGCAAAAATATTCCAGACTTACTGGAACAAGAGTGGGACCTGTTGTAAAGGAACATTTGGCCAAAAATCAGAGATACACCCTGCTCCCTGCCAGACCCCAAATGTACTCATACAATCTTATTAGGTAGCAGGTGAAAAGATTCAGAACTCCAAGAAAAGGGATCAGGCTGAAGGGATTTTCAACAAACTCTTTTAAATCACATTTCTACTCAAGACATTATTCAGTAGAATTGCTCAGTCTTCTGCTGGTGAGACAGCTTGTCCCAAATAATTTCAAAGGTCCGAGCAGATCTGCAGAATCCTCCCCTCTGAAGAGGTTTTCACAGAAGTAGGTCATTGAAAGTCATGCTCTGTGGACACAGGCTCAGAACAGTTGCTCTCTCTGCAATGTGACCAGCTTCCATTACCGCTTAGGAGGATGACTGACAGAAGTGACAGCCAATTGTAGCCCTTCCCTTCCATTTGGCACAGAGAGGCACTGCCTCTTTTCAGAAAGAGAAATGTTACAAAGTAGCCAGCTTGCCAGAATTATCATGAGGTCGAGTAAGACGTCTAGAGTGATGACTTCACTCTCTCCCCTTCTTCCACCAGATGTAAGTGATCTAGTGGGCATAGAATGGTCCAAGCTCACAGTCGCATGAGCTCCTGACGGCGGGTTTCCAAGGCTGCGTGTTCACAGAGGGAGGAAGCACTGTAACTCTGCAGCTGATCGAGCTGGATTGTCACAGGGTTCCTGTCACAGGACCAGCCACATGACTGCTCCACAGTGACTCTGATGTATGCTCAGGGTTGAGAATGAGAGATTAAAGGCTCTTGGATGCTCAGGACGGTCCCATTCTGGGCTGTGTCCTCCTTTAGCCAAGTGCCTCGCTAGTCTCTGTCACACAGACATTCTGTCCCTTCTGAGAAACTGCGACCTCCACGGGGCCAGATGGCCTTGTTCCTGCTGGGCTCCAGATGTCTGGTGTTTACCCTGGAGCAGAGCTGGAGTCCCCACTGTTACGTAAGCCAGGGGCACTTACAAATGTGACATTAGCTAGAGAATATTTGCTAAGCAAATTAACAGTGTAAATAAGATTAGAGGGAGGCAAGGAAAGTGGGTTTAAATGTTAAAATGCCCGAGGACAAACTGTGCTTGAGCGTCTTAAAAGTATCCATGAATACTTCAGTAATTTAAAATTAGTTGTGCATGCATCATACCTATTCCACCAGGCCATGCTTTACGGACCTGCATGTATTTATATGTGTAGCTCAAATAAGGAAGCAGCTGCTTTCCCACTGTTGGGCAATCTCCATCTGCATCTCAAACATCGTCAGCGTACCAGCCCATGGATTCAAATGAAATGCTGTGACTGCAGCTGCCCGTGTCTTGGAAACCCCAAACTCACACTGTTCACATGGGACCTTCCGTGGTCCCCCCCACGGATGTACGGAACTTCGCACAGAGTGACTTACATCCATCTGTGAGTCAGCTTAGGGGCACAGGGCATTGCTCTCACTGCCTCTGCTCTCCACACTCAGCCTCCCAGGGCGCCTGCCACCCGCCGCCCTGACCTCTGCCACCCGGCCTTGGCCTGTGCTGTTTGCAGCTGCGGTGGCCTGCAGACCCTGCCCCCCAGAGCCACATTCCTGCCTTTGACCTGGACCCTTTCCAGAAGACCCCTGCCTGGCCCAGGTTCGGCTAATTCACCCTGGCCACCGCCAGTGCTATCACTCACCACAGTCTCCTGTAAATTCACAGTCTCCTGTAAGTTAGGAAGGAAAACATTCTCTCCCAGCATGTCCCCTTCGGATGGGGTGGAGGGGTGCCCCACAGCACGGTTCCTGGTGCCTTGGATTCATACGAGGTTTATTGCAACACCTGTCAGTTCACACACCCAGCTCCTGCTCTTCGAGGAATGAACAAACGCCCCCAGGGCAGCAGGGATGGGAAGATGTCATACCTAGACACCATGTTGCATGTTCCAGAAACATCTATCATTTCTGGAGGGAGAAATATCTAGCAAATCCCACAATCAAATACATATTTAGTAATCTCAATTTTTCACTAGGCCAG
Organism: Camelus dromedarius; assembly: GCF_036321535.1. Lineage (NCBI taxonomy): Eukaryota > Metazoa > Chordata > Mammalia > Artiodactyla > Camelidae > Camelus > Camelus dromedarius. Next base: position 48,861,591 of record NC_087438.1, read on the forward strand.
ACTCTTGTTATTTATGAATTTATTTGAGCATTTTCTTCAATTAGTCTACATCAGTGAGGTCATGCACTTCCTAAGTTCATCTATTTATAAACATCTAACCTAGGAGCACTAATAGAAAAACCCAAGAGGGTTGGAATAATAGTTTGAAAAATTCAGGTGCGTATTTTCAATTGAGATAAGAATTTTTAAAACTGAAAATGATCAGGAATGACAAGCACTTGCATGTGAGATTATTTATTTAGTACAAATAACCCCAAAGCCAGAGTGAATAACGTATGTAACATAATAATATGTCTTTATGTATTTTTCTAAAGACTCTTAATTCCAAGTTTTCTCCAATTTCCCAACTCTTTATTTAGAGAGCAGTTCCAAGAGAACTGTAGAAAAATAATTAGGTTGAAGTCTTTGAGCGCCACCTCTGCCCCATCTCTCCCCCTAAAGAAAGCTTTTCTAGAATACTTAAGAAGCCAGGAAAAGAGTTACCTAGACTGTGTTTTGGATTCTTTGGTTTTGCTAGCTACAGTGTTGCCATCCAGATTTTATCTTTGCCTTTGGTTTCAACTGTCACCTGTATGAAAACGATGCTGTGATTTCTAGCTCCAGCTCTGACTTCTGTTGAACCTTGGATATGCAGCTCTCCAGAGCCACACCTAGTCCTTTCCCCCTTTATCTGAAACACAAGATCTGAAACCAAATTCACTCATTTCTTTTTTCCCAAAGAAAATCCCGGTCTGTTTCTGGACTTGTCCATTTCCATCAATCATTCTATTTTGTAATTTCAGTTACTGTATGAAAACTTTTCAAAGGATTGGGAGCCTTTAAATTTTTTTTCCAGAACTGGAGCCTTTTTTAAAGAGATTTTTTTTTTTCTTTTCCCCAGCACTGAGCTGGAAGCGTTTCCATTTCTCTTATTTTCTGTGGGAAGCAGCAAAGCCAAAGGACAAGCAGATGCCATGGTGGCTTCAGGACAAAGCATGATGGAAGGAAGCTACCATCTCTGTTGTCTGGGATGAATGGGCAAGGAGTCCAAGCACCACATGCCATTTCGGAATAAGGTCAACAGTCTAAAGTTATTGCTCCCTCATTCCCAGCATCCCAGGGGAGCAGGATGCGGGTGTGGTACCTCTGATGGATGTGATGCAGTGTTTCCAGCCAGCATGGCCACGTGCAGATGGGCACCGAGAATGCAGATGACATCACCAAGCACAGCTGCTGCCACGTCCACCTGGGGGTTTTGCTCACAGCCTGGCTTACGCTGGGCACTGTAGCTGGCTGGGCCTGAGCACATTCCGTGCTTCCTGATCTTCTCCAGACCATGCTTTGCTTCTCCCACCCGTTTACCCTCAAGTGGGAGGCTGCAGCTGCTGCTGCTTACAGCCTGTTTCCACGGTCTCTTTCCAAGCCAATGTCAAGAGCGAGAATGTGGACTGACAGCTGACACTGGCTGGCTCTTTGTCTTCTTGTTGAATGGAACATATTAGGGGGCAGCTGAACTATCTTAAGTTTTCTTTTTATAGTATTCTTCCAACTTCCAAGTTTCTCTTAGTGGCTGAAAGCACAGACTCTGTTGCCAGGCTTTCTGCGTTCCAATCCTGTCTCCACCATTTTACAGGCTGTGTGAAAATTGAGAATTACTTAACCTCTCTGTGTCTCAATTTTTTCATCATATATATTATAATAATAGTGCTTATCTCAGAGAATAATTAAGAAAATCAAATAAATTAATAGATGTAAGGAACTTAGAATACTGCTTGACCTGTATAATAAGTGCTACCTTATTATAATTTTTATTACTGAAAGATGTTCACTCCACAGCAGTGATCCATATCATGATGGAAATTCTATCATTTCTAAGAGGTCTTTATTAACAATAGCAAGCACGTGTTAAACACTTTGGTTTTAAGGCAGGGCATTCACTATTTCACTAAACCCTGTGAAACAGACAAAAGCAGAGGTGGTGGTTACATCCAACAGAGGAAGCTCAGAGAGTTTCAATGGCTTATCTAAGACCACAGAGTGTGTAAGTACAGAGTCAATACTTCAAATCCTTTTGACTCTGGATTTCATACCTTTTCTACTATATCGAGTTCCCTCAGTTTTTATTGATCTGTTCAGTCAGTATCTGTTGAGTACTGACTTGATGCTAGAGCAGGAGAAATGGAATTGGGTGTAATTAAGAAATGGCCACCAACAGAAAGACTCAAGTAGGCAAAGGGATGTACAGCCCTTCACTCTGGAGCTGTACTCCTCAAGTGTGTAAAATTTAATTGTCGTAAGTTGAATAATGGATTGGATCCACTTACTATTTACAGAACCTTCTTTAAAAAGGTGGCCACCTAAATCAATCAGAGTTTGGTCAGAAAATCAGAAAATCATTCTAAACATTTTAGCAGGAAGGGATTTAATAGTAGGAAATACGTGCCTCTAAAACTATCGGAAGGGCTGAGGGTGTGAAAGTCACAGGGATCCTCGGCTGCTTTCAGGAGATCACAAATTGCCTCTAGCAGGCTCTTCAGAAAATGGGCATGTCACAGGAATTCACCCGGAAGCCACTGCAAACGTCCCTCACCTCTTTCCATAGTTTGCCTACAGCTTCTGGAGGGAAGAGATGGCTGATTCTCTTCCACCATGGAAATCTCATATCAGTGCCTTTCATTGGCTGCATCTGAACAAGAACCCTGATGGCAAAGGAGTCTGGGAAATGTAGTTTCTATGCTTCTAACTCTGTGATATGGGAACAAGCTTAGAAGGGCAAGGATGTTGCTGGGTACAATAAGGACTATATAGCACTCTTCGCATTGACTTGTCAAATGCCTAATGATGGGGATGATTCTCTTCTTCAGGTTCAGGAGGCTAAATATTGTTTAAGGGAGAGCAGTGTCGCCACCGTCTAGTCCCACCCATGTAAAAGAGTGGAAAGTTTTTCCTGTCACCATCTTAATGGCATTAAAACCTCCACAGAGGCTGTTTGAGTGTATTGCTTTCAGGCAGTTGGCCCCATGTAAAGGAGGATGTCTACCTGAGTCTCTTGAACCTTGGAGTTCAGGATGTGTCTTGTGTTAGATGGTGAATATGTGGCTGATTTGCAAGCAGCCATCAGGAGAAAGGCCTTGCACTGTGCACCACACATGTGGCTTCTCAGCCCCGGTGATGGGTCGTAGTCCCTGGAATGGAGATCTAGAAACAAGCCCCTGATCTTTGTGCCATTTGTACAGATTCTCTCTTCATGCTAATTCTCTCCTCCCTACAAGGTGCTTCTACCTGAACCCAGTCTTCTGGTGCATGTGCTCCATCCCACTCTCCTCCCCAGACAGGAGTCATTAGCCAAGGTCTCTATCTTCTTTCTGATTCCAAGCTAACACAATGCCAATTTCCTTTCAGTTCTCAAGGGTGTTTCCTCTCTTGACCAAACCTGCTCTAACAGATAAAAAATGTTGGCTTTCAAAACAATTGTTTCCGGTACGGACTGCAAGAGCTCACTTTGGAAGTCAAAACCTATGCATCAAATATTTATCTCTCAAAATATTTCCCTCTCAAAATATTTCCAAAAACAGACACATACATATATAGTCACTTGATTTATGACACAGGCACAATGAGGAAAAGATGATCTTATATTTCATAAGTTGTGTTGAAACAATTAGATACCTATATGAAAAAATTAACCTTGACCCCTACCTCACTCCAAAATTTTCACTTAGGGTTGACAGTAGCTCTAAGTATGAAACAACTGAATAAATATTCTAAAAGAAAACAAAGGAGAGTAGCTTCAAGACCTTGACATAAGCAACAGGTTTTAAAAATAAGGACACAAAATGGACTAACCACAAGAGAAAAAGCTAAAAAATTGGGCTTCATTAAGATTAGAACTTATGTAACTAAAAGGCACCAGTAAGAGAATGCAAAGGTAAACCACAGCCTGGAAGAAGACATGTACAATATACGTGATTGATAAAAGACTGACATTCATAATATGTAAAGAATTCCTATGAAGCAACAAATTTAACTAAATTTAAATATACAGAGAGAGAGAGAGAGAGAGAGAGAGAGTCTTGAGCAGGCACTACAGGAAAGAGAATATATAAAGGGCCAGTGACTATATGAAAAAGTCTTCAATATACTAGTCATCAGGATAATACAAATTAAAAGCACAATGAAATGCCATCACACACTTGCTAGAATACTAAAATCCTAAAAAGATGGACAAAACCAAGTGTTGGCAAGGATGTGAGCAGGTGGAACTCTCACGCGTTGCTGCTGGGAGTATAAAGCGGTGTGAGCACTTTGGAAACTACTGGTCGGTGTTATCTAGTTAAGCACACGCTGTTGTCCTAGATTCATATCCAAGGGTAGTAAATGTTTACATCCAGCAAAAACATTCACAAGGAAAGCCCATAGAAGCTTTATTCATAATAGTCAAAAACTGGAAATAACTCAAATGCCATCAACAACAAAATGGATAGAGATATATGTGTGTGTCTATATATATATAATCACAAGATTTCAAATGGGTATATAAAACATTTAAATGATTTAATGTAAGTGAACTAGAAATGGATTTTATTTAAGAAAAGAATGAGGGAGGGATAAATTGGGAGTTCAGGATTTGCAGGTATTAATTACCATGTAAAATAAACAGAAAGGTCCTACTGTATAGCATAGGGAACTATATTCAATACCTTATAATAACCTAGAATGAAAAAGAATATGAAAAGAAATAGATATATTTATAACTAAATCACTATGCTGTACACTAGAAATTATCACAACATTGTAAACCAACTGTACTTCAATTAAAAAAAAAAGAATGAACTGCTCTATCAAAAAACGGAGATAAATGTCAGAGACACTATGTTGAGTGAAAGAAGCCAACAAAAAGAGTAGATACTCTAAGACTGCATTTATATGAAGTCCAGGAACAGGCAAACAGATCAATGGTGATGGAAAGTAATATAGAAGTTACCTCTGGAGAGTGGGTGGGTGTTGACTGGGAAGGGGCCAGGGAGCCTTCTGGAGTCTGTGGGAATGTTTATGTCTTGATCTGGGTGGTGGTTCCGTGCATATATACACTTGTAAAAATCCACTGAATTATGTTCTTGAGATGAGTGCACTTACTGTAGGGATGTGATACCTCAGCTTAAGAAGAAGGGGAAAAGAGCCTATTTGGAAACTTTAAAAGATAAACATCAAATATTTCTGTCTCTTTTTCCCTTCTTGTAACAATTTAAATTCTCCTCCAAGAAATGTGTGTACCTCTGACTTGGGGGAGGCCACAAACAGGACAGTCTGGAAGAGAAAGGAGCTCACATTTGTTTTTTGAGGCTGTTGCTGTTTTTCTTCTGTTTTCTGCTACCTATGGTGAGACATCTCTGCCCCAGGACAGGGGGTGGCAGGGAGAAAGAAGAAAACATTACCGGTCGGCTGCCCTGTAATGCTCTGGCGCCCAGCATCAAGCTGTACACGTGTAGTAGTAAATCAACACTGGCTAATTCTCTGACGGAGTCTTTCTAAGCAGATTGGGCCCTGGTAAAGCCCAGAGAAACAAGTGTGATTGTGTGAAGGTGCACATGCATCTTTCGCAAGCTCCCCTAGAGTGGGCCTCCCCCTTGGAGGCAGAGCTGGGAGCTGTGCTCAGAGCAGCCCCTCTCTCTTGGGTGAGCGCCCAGCTTCCCTTTGGTCAGGAGAGCTCGCTCCTGATGGAGACTCTGGGATGACCTGCCTATTGCCTCGCTAGCCTGGCAAAGTCTCTCCTATTTCAAACTTCCCAGCAGGCCTCCCACTTACCCTCCTGCTTTCCTTGGTGGCCTCTGAGTAAATTAGACAGGCTACATTTGAACAATCCAGCCATCAGCAGACAAGCTCATCTCAGTCTAGCCACAGACTTACAAGTACCTGCACTTTACATTTTGGGCGATACAGCTTGTGTCTATAGAAATGAACGCCCCCTCCCATGAACTCCTAATAAATATCTGGAAGATCTCAAGGCATGAACCTTGGCTGACCCACTTCTGCACATCTTTGAAATCCCTCCCTTCCGCACTTCTGGGGAGCTGGGCGAGTGGTCTGAAAAGGCTTGAACACTTTGGTGAACGATAAATTCAGAGAACTGTTAGTTTGGGGATTTGAGGAACAGATTTCAGGAAGTAGCAAGGAATAATCATGTTTTGGGTCATTTCATCATTGTCCATTCCCTAGAGTTTACATATGTTCTCTGCCTGGATCCCTACAGCTCTGCATTTCCTGTTGGAAGGAACGAAACTGAGTCAGTATTCAATGTGCACACGATATTAATCAAAATTTTATTTTAAGTGACAGCTCTTGGTAATGTGGGGATAGCTCCTCTCTCTCAGAAGATGGATTCTGTCTGTTTGAATGTGAATGAGAAGCAACGTATGTCCTCTCTGCATAAAGAATCATCGCATAAATACATATTTCTTTCCCATATGGCATGTCTTTTCAGCCCTTGTTATGTGTGCCTTCAGAGGGACAGCAAGTAGGAGCTCTGAGCTGCATGACCACATTCATGTTATTTTAAGAATCTAAGGGTTTGACCTCAGCTCAGAGGCATACTTAAAATGGATAGGTTTTATGTCTTGCAGTTGTTAAACTGGGAATTCTTCGCTCCATGAGTCTATTTCTATGGGATGGAATAAATGGCGATAGTGATAATTAGGCAAAGGATCATTCATTTTTCTCTCTGTAGCATTTACAGAATCTGCAAGTCTTGGGTTCTAGCCTAGAGGTAGAATCTTTTGGTGTTTGAACTTGTTTATTTTGGTCAAAAATATGACTACAGGGGAAAAGGGATGAGAGCATTTTTTGAACAACTTCCAAAAGCATCTTAGACATCAAAAGGGGTTATATGAAGCAACATTTTAGTGATTTAATGTAAATGAACCAGAAATGGATATATTGCATTTCCTTTAGAAGTACACAGGGCTTAAAATTAAAGGGGAAATTCTGACGGATAAGGTTTCTGACTTTATTAAATCACAGATGTCTCTAAGCCCAATTCTATGCTGGATAGGATTAAAACAGAATCGCTCCCTTTTCCTAAAAAGTAGTAATCTGTTATATTTTTAACTCATAGAATTCCATATTAGCCAACAGTGTTTCAATACAGATTGTCTCTACTCATTATTGAAAATATTGAGGCTGCCATGGTAACAATAGAATTCATTTTTTTTTCACGCTACATAGTGACACTATAGCAACTCTGAAAAAGACTGAGGTGTGGGTATCAGCAGAAATCACAAGGACGTGTTAAAGGTGGAGTCTGCAAGCCTGTGGCCCACGGCCGATTCTAGTCTGCACTCATGTTTTATTTGGCCCAAAGAGCATTCAAAATGTTTTTGAATTATTTGCCAGCCAGCATTTAAATACTCAATTGATGTGATCAAAAGCCAAGATTTCTGGTTTCTCTGGACAAGCAGAAAATCTGGCTCCAGTGACCTCAATTGCCACCCCCAACCCCCACCTCACAGCAGGAACTCAAGCCAGGCTACCTCTTCAGAAAGCAAGTTCTCCAGTTTGCCACGGCCCCCTCCTGAGCTGCTTCAAGCAGCCACATCACCTGGTCCCTCTAGGCTTTGAAAGTGACCCAAACTGAAGAACAGAAGTAGAATACAACACTCTCTGAAAACTGCATCCTTCTTAAAAAGATAGGGAGCATTTCTGCTCTATGTTCTTCTAATGGAAAAGCAACTTTGGATTATTCGAGATTTGAGTAACTCTCAAATGCAAGTTCTTTACCGACACTGTATCCCAGATGTCCCAGTTTCTTGTTACAGACCAGTCATCATAAGATCAGGAGACCCACAGGGGACCACACCTCTGGTCCACACTTTAGCTCTTGATTCAGCCATTGAAAGAGGTGGCTCTTGAAACCAAAACTGAATTATGGAGTTGACTGTAACAATTATTTTTCCAAGTTCTGTCCTTAGCCACTGAGAACTGGGAGCTACACATCCCACTGGGATATTTAAATATTACTCTGGCATCTCTGATAAACACAAGGTAGCAATAAATTCTGTTGGCCCACATTTCTGATTGGTGTAGACACTGTCCTAAGGAAGACCAGATAATAGGATCATGGATGGCCAGGACCAGTCACCTGTTATGGCCACAGAAAATACCCTTAGAACAAGTCAACCACCTTGCGTAAGTAAACTGTTTATTATAAGGAAAGAAGAGGTTAGACAGTGCACCTGAATTGCTATGCAAACCCATCATTACCATGAATAAATAAGTAAAAACACAGTTGTGAGCAGAGAGGTGTCATTTATCCTTGCTTCCTAACCTTGACTTGAGTAAAATGGCTAAGACTATGCCGTATGTCCAGTCAAAACTCGTAAGACAACCACTAATTACATCCTAGAATCAGTCTGCATGATGGAAGAATGACACCGCCACTGGGTTATGACTTGTGACACTTATGTCAAGCTGACATGTGATTTCAGTAGCTCCCAGAGCAAAAAACAAAAGTTGATGCACAGAGTTTGTTAAACCTCACCTTCCTGGCATGCCAAGAGTCACCATTCGGTCACAGGCTCCTTTCTCCCCAGCTAAAACGGAGGCAGACGAGACTCACTGTCAGCGCTGACGTGAGAGGATACAGTTACCTGCTCCGCTGTGCTTCTTGGTCTTTCTTGTGCTCAAATCTGACCACTAGTGCTCCTCGAAAAGTTCTTTGGAATTCCCACTTCTCTCCACTGTACAAAACTCAGTTCAGGGGCAGGCCTTGCTGTCTCTGCTCAATGAGAATCCTGGGGCGGGGCAGAAAGTTGGGTGTGGAGGTGAGTCCCTGAGGAGGCGGGTGGTTGTGATGTGCTGTCATAATTGATGACATCTGTTTGCTTCCCCGTTCTAGATTTATTCAACAGACATTTATTGACTCTATACTCCAGGCCAGATAGAATTCCTGAGCCATGGGATTTAAATTAACTAATCATCTATTTCTCCGTATCTCCGGGGGTGGAAAATGAAACCCTCACTCCGCCACCCTTGTTAGTACGTGATCTTCCCGTCAGTGGTGTACTTACGCATGGCTGCTCGATGAGATTCCTACTTATCCACAGCATATCTATTGACTTAACAGTGCTCATCGATTTTTTCTTTGCTGTTACAGAAAATGCTTTTCAAGAACATATCATGGATAGCAATCCAATCGTCATTTGGATGCCCTTTTATTTTTCTTTCAAATGAGTTAAATTAGTAGGAATATTTTGGTAGGTATCTTGTCCCCTCATGGAGAACCAGGATAATCTCTTTGTTATTTTAAACACTTTGTCTCACCCAGATGTGTAGATTTGTTCCTCTGTGGGGTTACCAGTTCATAATGTAGGAGCTGGGCATACCTCAGGGATGATGTTTTCATTGTCAGCTCTCCTGGTCCATCTTAGTGGTCACCATAGTTGTCCAGAGTTGCAGAAGGATCTACATAAGATAAGAGGTTCCAGCCCATTAAGCTACCAGCTGAGGAGTCAGATAAGGAAGCTCAGTGCTTCTGTCATGGTGCCCCCACTTGACAGGGACATCATAGCACTGCGCTGGTGCATGTGACTCTGCCTCCTCATGGCTCAGATCTACAGGGCCTGACCTTAATGATGCTCCTTGGGCATCTGTAGGACTTTCCAACAAAGACACATTGCAGCGCCCTCCTATAACTCAAGTGCACATGGAGAGAAAAAGAAAATTGTAGGAGACATTGGGCATCAGAAATTTGGACACAAGAAAGACTAAGAGAAGCATGAGAGAAGAAAATTCTTCCACTCTTCTCTCAGGATGGATGCTCGGTTACTTTGAGATGCAGTATGTTGACATGAGATCTGATGTACTATGAGGTTATAGTGAAAGCTAATTACTAGTGATTTTGGTTAAAGCTGAACCTTATAGAGAAACAAGATGCATAGAATATTGATAGACAATTGACATGTGTAATTGAGTGGAGAAATAAGTATTAATTTGGACCCCAAACTCAATCACTTATCCTTGTTTTCATGAACATACCTTTTGCTAAAAAAAAGAAGGCACATAAGTGCAGTTGAGACAAACGTGCAGATGAGAGGCCCCGGAAGCAATTTCCATACCACACAGCATGAAGAGAACGAACACATTCAGCACATTTCAGCTCTGCTGTCCACATCCCCAGCTTTAACCCTGTGCAATAATCTGGCCAGCTCCCAAGAACTAGGCTTAATTTTTACCCTTGAGTATAAATTAGTCCAGCACACTGACTGCAGGGCTCCAGAGCGCAGCTCAGACTCAGCTGGCCTGAGCCCCACCACGTACTGCAGCCAGGTCTCTTAAGCCCACCAGCTAATTAAGCTCACTTCCTGAAGGGAGAATTCCAAATGTACAGAGGTCGAGTAATATAAGTGAGATGCTACTGAGATGGTAGGTGAGAGGAAGGGTCATACCTCCTCCAGAAGTCTGATATGATTTATAGTCTAATAAGTACACATTTCTTTAACACCTACAGGACATAACTCATATCTAAAACACAGAAATTACATGAAATCTTTATCTTTTATTGGAAAAGGCTATTAAAGGAAACAATTGTGTTTATCTGACTCAGTCAAAGACAAGTTCCACCCCAAATTGTTTCAGAAGCATTAGGCGAGTTCATGTGAAATATAGCTAGATTAATTACTCATTTTATTGGGGGGAAACTAAGACATCATCCTGATGGTGTGACCTTCTTGCATAGCGGGAAATTCAAGAGTAGAATTACAGTTGGAACAGAAAAAAAACAATTATATGGAAAAGAAACTCTGTAACCAGCAAGACACCTTGAAAAGCATCTGAAACATTGCTGTTAGGAAATAGTGTAGAAAAAAAAAGGACCATCAACAAAATTAGGGCCAGGGATGTGGGGAAGACGTCAGCTACTTTCCATTGGTACAATTTCACACTAGCGATCATGTGAAACGTGCTGATGGCTTTTTGTTCTTGTGACAGCCTCCAAAGGAAATACGAACATATGGCTGAGCATTAAAATTGATCAGAGAGACGCTGATGATGCGGTGTCAGCTGGAGGAGAGAATTAAGTGGCAGCCTACAAAAGCCCAGTAAATGTCACTGCAGATAACAGGAAGTCTAACTGGGGAAAGGACCCACTGAGCCTTTCTGCAGAGAGTGGAAAAGGGAGAACTTGCACTGTGAAAGGAAAGGTTAAATACAGCTTAAGTTTCATCAATTAAAGAAGGAGACTGAAACCAGTAAACTGAGGTGACGGAGATGAATTGGAAAAAGTGGATGAAGAAGAAAATAATTGGATTCCCAGCAGAGCAGCCATCGGTAGGCTGAAGGATAAACCACGAAAGGTGCTGCCTGCCTGGCACATGCTGTGTGAAGGGACAGCGGGGTGGATGGCTGTGGGATAGCTTGGCTGTGCAGGTCTCACCTGGGGATGATGTGATGAAAGCAAATGATGCAATAAAACTTTTAAGGAATTGATGCACAGAGAAAATTAAAAATGCAAGGGGATACCTAGGCCAGAGAGGAGAAGGCTGATGAGTAGGTTTTTTGCAATTCCGTGGGTACTACCCCAGTATTGTCTATAGATTAAATCAACAGATGCACCCTAAGGAACGTTCTTTTTCAAATGTACACACATGGAAGCATGATGATATCAAGAACTGTGAGCAGTCTGAGATTTTACCCCATTTACAAGCTATCGAGTTAGCCTGCTGGTTTCATGGATGTTGGCAGAGGACACAAAGACTCCTGGGTCAGAGACATAGGACATTCTCTTACGTAATTATAGCAATAGAGTATCGTCATTTTCTTGTGTCAATGACCTGAGCCCCAGGTCCCATGGGGGTCACGGGAGGAGGGCCAGGCTACACCTTCTAGATGCAGTGGGTTATACTGTATGAATTGAATCTTGAGCTTAAGAAACCTGGATCATGGCAGTGGGCTGCAAACAGATCTTCCCCTTGCTCCAAAGGGAGACGTTATCTCTATCCTCCAAGTCTGATCTCTATACCGATGTGGTGTTTGTGAGATTCAGCCACATTGTTGCATGTGGTTTGGGACTGATTATTCTCATTGCTGTATAGTATTCCATTTGTAAACATTCCACAGCTTATTTCTTATCCATTCTACCATTGATGGCCATTTGGGTAATCTTCAGTTTTGGGTTATCATGAATAGTGTTTCTCTGAACCTTACAGTACATGTCTTCGGATAAACATAGCAATGAATTTCTGTTGGGTACATTCCTCTGGGTAGAACTGGGTGGGTCAGATGGGACGCTTACGTTTAACTTTAATAAATGTTGCCAAGCATTTTTCTGAAGTAGCTGCAGCAATTTACACCCCCAGGAGTATGCGAGAGCTCTAGGGGCCCCTCACCCTTGCCAGCACATGCTGTCTTCCATCTTTTTTGTATTCGCCATCCTAGGGGCTACAGATGGCTGTAAATGAGTGTTGAGCTCAGTCTGCTTTAAGCATGGAGCAACTTTACTTTTGCTCCCATCCATGCCGCCAAACCCTACTTTCCCATCACTTAATGGTGTCTCGAGAAACTCTCATAACTTTTAGGTCCTTTTCAGTTAGTAAAATTCAGTTTGCTTCAGTTTAAAATTTCACTCTATCTGATTCAGAGTTCTTTCCCTCCTCTGGTCCAGAGGAGTTTTGTGGCTTCAGAGGCTTGGAGTAGAGAGGCGTGTGGTCTTCTATTTACAGGCCACCCTCTCCTCTCTTGATTATGTTCTGGTTCTGATTTGGGGGCAGGAAATGTCTAAAAAGCATTTAGAGTGTTTTAAATGTCTTGCTAATTAGCTATGTGAGCTCGCATCGTCTCCTGTTAGTTGTGGCTGCTTTTCTGGCTAGCCCTGGTTAATGGGGAATATATACAATGTTCCTAGTTCCTGGCACAGAGCTTCGAAGAGCCTTGGAATTTCCCGAGGAATAGGAATGTCTTTGTTATGCTAGTGGACTGACTCTGGTGGGCTCCTAGGTCACTTCAGGGCGAAGGCTGGTCACCAGAAAGACTAAGCACATGGATTAGAGAGCTGGAAGTCTCCGCTGACCTGACTTCTGGGGAGGGGGGAGGAACTGGAGTTGGTGATGGAATGAAATCTCGTGGCCAATGATTTAACCGATTGTGGCTATGCAGTGAAGCCCCAGTTACAACTCTAGGCAGACTCCAATGCTCAGTGAAGCGTCCTGGTTGGTGAACACATTGATGGGCTTGTAGGGCGATGTGCCCTGATTCCATGAGGTGAGGGCATACAAGGTCTGCATTCCCTTCCAGACCTCACACTACGGGTATCCTTTATAATAAAACTGGAGTCGTAAGTACAGTGCTTTCTTGAGTTCTGTGAATCATTCCGGTGAATTTTTGAACCTGAGGAGGTTGTGGGAACCCCCAAATTTGCAGCCAGTTAGTCAAAATTAGAGGTGGCCCAGGGACCCCATATGCAGCTAGTATCTGAAGTAAGGACAGTATTGTTGGGGACCAGGTCCCTAAACTTGTGGTGTCTAATGTTACATCTGGTGGTTAGCATCAGAACTGGATTGCAATTCACCCCAGGTGAGGTGGAAACAAAACACCTGGTTCATCACCAGTCCCCTCCACAGCCAGTGCCCGCAGGCTTGTTCTGTCGTGCAGTTGCACGTTGAGTTCAACAGATGCCTGTGAGGCCTCTCTATGACATGAACGATCTAGTCCCCACCTGATCACTTCCGCCTCCTCCAGCCCTCAACACAGCGGCCTGTGCATCAGCCTGTTGCTGCTGGAATACCCCGACAGCACACAGTCCTCTTAGGTGAGAAGTTAGGGTCCCTTGCTCTGTGTCCATGGGACCTCCAGGAACTTCACATGTGGGAGGGCAGACAGCTCCACCAATGAGCTGAGCGCCCTCCTGCTTTGCCATCCCTCTCGTGGTGGCTCCGGGGCAGGGCACTAGGCTCATTGCTTAAACCCATGTCCACTCTGGGACATGAAATGCCAGTCACCCCTTCCGGTAGGTACTCCAAAATCTTTACAGATAATTCCCTTGGGGCTTCCCCACTTCCCCCCTTGGATTAAGGAAGGGAAATGTGTCCGTGGCAAACACCACCCCTCTCTCACCCCCCAATTTAGGTTTCTAGCAACCGTCTCTTCCCATCTCTTTATATGGGCTGTGGAAAGATTCTTTTTTTTTTTTTAATTCTTGTTTTTTATTGAAGTGTAGTCAATGTACAATGTTAGTTTCATGTGTACAGCAAAGTGACCGTTATCTTGACTGATGTGAGCAGGGCTGGCTCTGCTAGCTGTTACTAAAACCTGCAGGGAGATGCCCACCTATCGGAGAACCTCTTGTTCTCACCTTTGGGCCTCAGCCATTCTTCCTGGACAGAGTCCTCTTACAAATTAACAAACAAACAAACACACAAAATGCAGGTCGGATCAATCAACAAGTATATTTTGAACATCTCTTTCATGCACTAGACTGTGGAATGAAAATGGAAAAAGAACCGCATGGTTTGTGGTGAGAGACCTTAGGAAAGAGGATAAATATCTATAATAAGAGATGGGGTTTGGAAAGGGAAGACAAGAGAGAGAACTGGTCCTTGTCGGGGACTAGATGTAATTCTCTGTCGGCAGTTTATCCGGTTTTCTTTCTTTGCTTCCTCCATTGTAGCAGCACTAATTACAGGCAGGGGAAGGTGAACCCCACATAACTAAATTGGATTATTTTTATTGTTTCCACAGGAACCGCACCATGTGGGGAATGTTTGTTCAGGGAATATGCTGTGTTTGTATTCATTTCATTCAGTTGTCCACAGGAGTGATTGGATTTTATGTTCTATAACTTTAATACCGTGAAATACGCTTGAAGCACATTGATTTTAAACAGGATATGAATTTCAAAACTCCTGAGCTTCCCACTTCCTTGTGTTCTGTCATTATTTTATTTAGTTGATCTTCCCTCTTCATCTCCCATTCAGCTTTTTTAAAATATGAAAGCGCGAAAGCCAGTTGCGAACCCCTGCTGTTGGAACTGGGGCCTCAGCCTCTCTGCCTGGTGGCCGTCCCCTGCTGAGTGTAATGCACTGGTGCCTCTGTTCCGTCACACTGTTGTTCCTGGAAGGGAACAGGATAGCAGGCAGTGGAAATTCCTGGTGGGATCTGAGACGCACTCTGTAGCCAAACAGGCAAAATCCTCCCCTATCCTGCCACGACCTCCAAGGAGGCTGCACCTAACTATCACATTGCAGCCAAGTGAGCACGGTGACCACGTGGCCTAATGGATAAGGCGTCTGACTTCGGATCAGAAGATTGAGGGTTCGAGTCCCTTCGTGGTCAGCTTTATTTTGATTGGGGGGAGGAGGGCGGGGCGGAGAGGTGGGGAAGGAGGTTTTGGTTGGGAGCTCAGGTTAGTGCCACCACTTAGCAGCTCAGTGACCTTGGGAAGTTTCTTTGGCTTCCTGACCCTGCACTGTATGATTTGTACAATGGCAATAAAAATACTACCTCCCTAACTGGGCCGTTGGGAGGATTAGATGAGATAATGCATGTAAATCCCTTAGGGCAGCGCCCGACACACAATAGGGCTTAATAAATATGACAAGCTATTCTGAATAGGGGTGGGGTGGGAGCGGGGAAGGAATGTTCTCGGTAAATGTGTGCAGAGCCACTACAAATTTTATAAGTGCTGTAGCATTTTTGTGGACCGTGCTGTCTCCAAGCGGGATATATAGCTTTTCATTAGGTTGGAAGGCCTTCTCCGGGAAGAGGGAAATTATCTCATCAGGGCTCGCGTTCCGCGGTTGCGGTGCCTGCTCAGGTTGATTTAGCTCACTCGCAAAGCCACACACCACGCAGCCGCGCTCATCGCCCTCCGCATTAGCTTATTAATCCTCGAGTTATTCCTCCCCGGTTCAAGGGCGTGTTGACTTTCCGGCGGAGGCACCACGAGGTGAAATGACGAGCCCCCACCCAGGCCGACAGGGAGCGGCCGAGTCGGCTCCGCTTCGCCGGCGCCTGCCACCCTTGGAGGTTTCAGCCACACGGAAGGCTTTTTCTCCCTGAAACACACATCTTAATTGTAGGTATTTTATTTGCTAAGTGAGAGAGAAGCAGTGGGGCTCAGAGAGTAAAAACTGGACCAGTGATCAGTTTTGGCTTTCAGTCCCTCCCCTGCCCTCCCTGCTGTGTGACTGGGTACAAGGAAAGGGAAATTTCCAGCCCTCATCCCCCTGTCTATTCGATGCTGGATCAGATCGGAGCAATCTCCATGTTCCCTTCCAATGTGAACATTCCAGGGTTACAGCTTTTGGAGAGAGGAGATGGCCCCTTGTGATGACCTTAAAATCTTACTGAACCAGAAGAAATTTTAATTTTAGAATTTCCTTCTGTGTAAGTAATATTATGCAAATCTTGACCCATCAGCAAGTGACAGCCAGGTACAGCTCCCGGCATCTTTAGACCCAAAGGAAGGGCAAGGTAGGCCGTCAGAGGGCATCTTGACTGCCCTGAGGCTGAGCATCCTGTCCCAGTCCACCCTGACCCTCTTGGCTTTATCCAGACCCAGATACTATGGGTGGTGCTGCTTTCTGCAGAGCTTCCTGGCAGCTGCTCCTCTTGGATCCGCGGGTCTGATGGTTGCCAAAGACTGTGAGCTCATGGCATGGCTGCCTGACCCAGCAGCATTCGGCTCCAGGGTCTCTTTTCAGCAAAGGCATCTCTCCATTCTCCCATCCGGCAAATATACAGCTGGCTTAGGTAGCATCTAACTGGAGTATAATCAGAGAACTGTTCTAACACGTCGGGGGCTGGGTCCTACCCTCCTCGGCACAGCTGTGTGCACCCGGACAATGCCTCTGGTTGTCTCTCGGAGCCGTTGGTGGAAACATGCTGCTATTTCTCATGACTATCTCTGTAAGGCAGAAGCTTCGGAAAGTGATTTGCAAGTCTGGGTTTATTGTCTCAAATGCTGCTTTACCTGCGTTCTGAGCTCCTGAGGGAGAAGTCGGGGTAATTCTGCAGAGATTTTAGAGACTGGATCTTTATCCCTCATGGCTCCCTGCAAGGGAAAGTGAACTCCAATTTCCCAGGCCTCCCAACAGCCACTCCCCTGGGAGGCCAAATACTTGGCTATTTGGACTGGAAAAATCCATTATGGGAAGAGAGAATGAGATGGTAATAGTAGACATTTGAGCATCTTGTGGGTGGAGAACCGTGTGTGCTGAACATGCCTGTATCACCATCTTAGAGATGAGAAAACTAGAAACCTGGAGGAATGCCTTTCTCAAGACAGTGGAGCTTGTAAGTGGCAAAACCGGCGGAAAAGCCAGGAGGGAAGATCCTGATGGCAGGGACTGATGCTTACCCAGCAGACAACCCCCTGAGGCCCTGGAGAGACCACACCCAGCCTCGTTTTATAGACGGCTGCTGTCCTTATGCAGGGCACGTGGATGTTGGTTCATTTGCAGGGGGTGCTCACCTCTGGAACTACCTTCAAGCTCCTGTTTGATGTACCAGGAGGGGTGGTAAACCCTGCCCGGTGCTGGAGAAGAAAAGGAGCCTGCAGATGAAGCTGCTGCCCTTCTGTAGAAAGGGCTCCCTCTTATCGACTCTGCCTCCCACAGGCTACAGAAAAACCCTGTAGAGTTGGGGCCAAGTGCATCAACTTGTATGAAAGAATTAACGGGTGTGAATTGTACTTACCCTGATCCAGCCTCTGCTTTCTCAGTTTTAGATTTTTCCAGAGGTATTCATATTTTTTCCAAGTACCTTTTTATTAAAGTGTAATATATATATGCAAAAGTGTGCATACATCCTAAATATGCAGCTTGATGACTTTTGTTTGTTTGTTAACAAACCGAACATGCCTATCCTAATTAGCACTCACCCTGCCAAACGGAACACCCTGCCTCAGAAACCCGGCTTGTTCCTCGTGAACAAAGGTGACTGCTATCCTGACTTCTGTCACCATAGATCAGTTTTGGTTGTTTTTGCACTTTGTGCTTCTTTATGTCTGATTTCTCCTGCTTGGCATCATGTTTGTAAGATTCATCCCCAGCACTGCATGAAGCTGTACATTATTCATCTTCATTGCCATCAAGTATTCCATGGTGTGAATATAGCATCGTATCCATTCTTCAGTTGATGCACATTGGGGTTTCCATTTGAGAGCTATTGAGAGTAGTTATATGCCTTAATTAAAAAAAAATTTGGTAAAGTCTCACCCTAAGTGCTTAGAAGTAATTAGGATTCTGGAGTGATCACCCCTGTCATCAGTTCAGCTCCCTGGATACTTGGGATTAGCAGGTGAAGTCAGTGAGTACTGGGAAGTCTGCACTGCCAAGTTTATTTCAGACAATTACTGCGTTAACAAGCCCAGGTGGAAAGGAATGTGGGGTTGGCTCATGCCCTGAGATACTACCAAAAATATCATTTGGAGCCAAACTTCTTCTGGTGGCCAAGAATCCTGCTGGTCTCTGTCCCACAGGGAAGACCATGTTACAACCCAGTCTTTGAGACAATTAGGAACATTATAATTAATGGCCCAGATCACTCAAATTTCATGACAGTTGGAGAATGGGGATCTTGGGGTCTGTAGATTACATTTTGAGGTAAAACTATGTGACCACAAAGTCAGTGTTGTTCTCTGCAATAAACATTTCAGGGGAAGCTTGGCTGTAGGCAACCAGGAATGGCCAGCATTTTAAACTACATATTTTAAGTTGTGGAATAGCTTGTGAATAAGAACTATATAAACAAAGAATGTTCTAAAGGTCATTAGTCTTTGGAAAATAACCAATTACATACCCCAACCACGTTCCAAAAAGCAGAATGAAACCAATGGAGCCAGAGAATCTGATAATAGAAGAGTGTGGGGAAGTACACTATAAACTGAGGCTCTGGGATGACTGATAACTTTCTGAATCGTGTACACAACTATCTGAAATATATATATACATTCTTTTCCACTATAGGGCATTTAAAGATACTGAAAATGGTTCCCTATGCTATACAGTAGGATCTTGTTGTTTATCTAATTTATATATAGTAGTTAGTATCTGCAAATCCGAAACTCTCAATTTCTCTCTCTACCCTCCCCTTTCCCCTGGTAACCATAAGTTTGTTTTTTATGTCTGTGAGTCTGTTTCTGTTTTGTAAATAAGATCATTTGTGTCATTTTTTAAGATTCTACATATAAGTGATATCATATGGTATTTTTCTTTCTCTTTCTGGCTTAACTTCACTTAGAATAACAGTCTCCAGGTCCATTCACGTTGCTGCAAATGGCATTATTTTATTCTTTTTTATGGCTGAGTAGTATTCCATTGTCTAAATATACCACAACTTCTTTATCCGGTCATCTGCCGATAGACATTTAGGTTGTTTTCATGTCTTGGCTATTGTAAACAGTGCTGCTATGAACATTGTGGTGTGTGTATCTTTTTGGATTAGAGTTTTTATCTTTTCTGGATATATGCCCAGGTGTGGGATTGCTGGATCACAGGGTAAGTTTATTTTCAGTTTTTTAGGGAATCTCCATATTGCTTTCCATAATGGCTGCACCAAACTACACTCCCACCAACAGGATAGGTGGGTTCCTTTTTCTCCACACCCTCTCCAGCGTTTATTGTTTGTAGACTTTTAAATGGTGGCCATCGTGACTGGTGTGAGGTGATAACTCATTTATTTATTTTTATACAATTTTTTAAGGTTACACTCCATTTACAAGCTGGCCAAGATGTGTATCCTTGACATGCAGACAAGCAGAATGCAGGAAGAGTTAAAGAACTCTTTCCAGCAGAAGCTGTGGTCTCTCAGTCAGAGTCCATGTCCTTTTCTTGGTGTGTAAAGCCTCATGACTTCAGCCCCGGGCTGTGCCCTCTCTCTTTCCTACCAGTTTCTCTGCTCCGCCAGCTCTGTGGGCCTCTTCTCAGCCTCCCCATAGGATTGCTAATGTTTGTTCAGGAACGTTCCTGCCACCTGGAGTTGTCTTTCTGTGTCTTTCCTCCTTGTTTCATTTGGGTTCACAGCAGGATGCCACAATTTTCTCCCTTTCTGTTAATAAAAATTAAGCAATCAATTTCCTTCCCCTCCATTACACCTAATTCCCTCCGTAACTCAATTTTTATTGTAACTCTGGCAAGTGCTTTTGTAAGGCAGATGGCAGGAAAGACAACGTTGCCAAAAGAAAGGGCATTGTTTGCAGAGGAACATTGTTTACATGGAGGTGATGATACTCTCCTTCCAAGGATAGATTACTTTTTCTGAAATGAAATTCATGTTTAACTCTATGAATGTAATAAGTTTACGCAAGTGCTGCCAAGGTTAATATAAGCACATGTAACACTGAAAATACTGGAAACGCATTATATTCCTTATTCACAGATTGTAGAAAGTTAGGATAAACCTATTATATGACTTTTTATTCCAAGAACAATAAATATAATGAATGCACTGCCTTTTGTGAGTGCTGAAATATCTGATTTGTAGGAGCCTTCTAGATTCTGTGTATTATATTTGTCACGTGGAGGGCAAGCCTGCCAAGTTGAGTATGGCCCTTTGTAATGGTACCCAGGAAGATTCGACGTGGCCAGGGATGGCGAAACGGTCCCAGCTCTAATGCAAACTTCAGCTGGGTGACTGATTGCTGATGACCGCCGATGCTGGGGTGGGAGGGAGATGCAGGAAGAAGATGGGCATCCTTTGTAATAATATTTCTGACTCCTGAAGATGCCCAGAAAGAGGTGAAGGGAGATGGTCCTCAGGTGGTCTTCCCGCCGCAAGGTGAGACCCTGCAGTGTATCAGCCGGCTCTTTCTCTGTTGTATTAGGTTTGACTATAGACTCAAGAGGCCGTTTTCTACAAGCCAGCTATATAACCCATCTTCGTATTTTTATCTTTTTTTTTTTTTAAGGATAAGTAATGAGGTTTATTTATTTATTATTTTTAATGGCAGTACTGGGGATTGAATCCAGGACCTCAGGCAGGCTATGCACGCGCTCTACCACTGAGCTATACCCTCCCCGCACCAATCTTTATAATCATACTGCACGGTTTAACACTTTCTGCCTTGTTTGTAGAAACACTTCCATTTCTCCCTGCCGCTGCCTTCCTGGGTTGGTTTCTAGCCAGTTGTTTCTCCAGGAAAATAGGAGATTCCCTGAAGCTCTCAGAACCAAGACTTACCGGTGTAAAGGACCACTACACCCCTCCCGGCGTTCAAGGGAGCCTGGACATCTGCGTCCCGTTAATTCCCAGAGTGGATGTGAGCTTATCAGAACACATGAGGCTGGAGTGGCTGGCCAGAATTTCCCTTCTCCTTCTAAAATCACTTGGATAAGAATTACATAAGTGATTAACAGGCAGAGTATAAAAAGAGTACACTTTCTTTGTTTTAGGATAGCAGGAAAACAGATTCATTGTTGAAAAAGCCAGAAAATATAAGTAAGTATAATAAAGAAAATAATAAAGTCACCCTGTAATTCTACTCCATGGAGTTAACAGCCATCAATATTGTATTGCAGTTTTTTTTAAAATGTATATACGCTCTTAAAAATGGAATCAGCCATATGCACTCCATTGTAACCTGTTCTTTTTTTCCTTCAGCAACATATTATTCATATTGTTTCCTTTTTATCAAACATGCTTCAGCATCATTTTTAATGGCTACAAGGTATTCTGTTACATGGCTATCCCATAACTTATTGTAACCAGTTCCCTGTGGTTGCACATTTATAAGGATCAGTGATTGTACACAGTACAACTGACTTTCCTATTGCTAAGCCTTCGTGTGTTACATATCTGCTGTTATTACCCTGGGACAAAGTGCGAGAGGTGGGACTGCTGAGTCGGAAGTTATTAAAAATTTTAAGGATTTTGCTGTCCGTTGCCAGCTGACTTCCTGAAAGGCTATGTGATACTTCGGAAATTTTCATTTTTCAAGGCTGTGTACTTTGAGTTTTACATTCAGCACCTGAAAAGGCACTACCTGTACATGCATTTTGTGTATGTTCCATTCAGCTCTGTGCACCAGGGTATCTTTGTGAGCAGTCATGATGAGGATTCCTTTGTAGGCACCAGTTCTCCAAGCTCACCAGTTACTTTGAAATGTACTCCTCCTTTATACAATATTATCATGCTTAGCATTACAAATCAGTGGCCCTAGGCTTGCAATGGGATTCAGATGTCTGGTCGCTTAGAGTCATTTTCATAATTTATTTGAAGAAGTTTGCTCAATATTCATAAAGCCAAATGTTCAAATAGTTTATTTGCCAGGCTATTATGGCCCTGTCATTGGATGTGAGGCCCCTGTGTCTGAGGCAGGACTAGCAGCCGCGCCCCGGCTCCGAGAGGCACAATACAGGTAACGTTCCTTTGGCTGCATCCCAAAACCACAGCACACAGATGGTGGAGAACAAAAGGCCTGCGTGGCCCACCTCAATTCAGCTGTTCCTGCAGCCTTCCCCCCAGCCCTCCTGGGTCTGATCCCTCTCCCCCATCTCTACCACTCTCATCAGATTGACAAAAGGCCGTGCTCAGAATACCCCCAAAGTGGGTGCAATACAATCAGGCTGAAAGGGGAGTGATTTAATGTCACTCAGTCCTCTCATTAGATTTTGTCTTCTCTCTCCTCTTCGAATGTCGGAGAAACAAAGTCCATCTAGGTGCCAACAAATCCTTCTGATAGAACGGTTGCTATAGCAACTTTATAGCGAGGAATTAAACAGCCAGCCACTCAGTTAGAAGGTGTTGGCTCGGAAACTGCTCTGCGTGGGGCCCCACCTTCTTTTGAGACAAGGTTGTTCTCTGAGACCCAGCATCTCTGTTTTGTTACTGTGTTCCAGGCACAATCCTTTGTTAAGGTATTTGATTTACTGTGGAATTAAGACTCCCAGGAGGGGGTGTGGGGTGGAGAATAGCTGAAAGACTGGAAAAATATGACAAATACAGGATGATGATTTTTTAAAAGGGAGCCGGGGGGTGGGGGGTGGGGAGCTTAAATAGAATCAATTCATTCAAAACCAGGTGCAGAAGAATAACGTAAATTCTGTGCTCTGTGAGATGGTGAAACAAAATCAGCTCTATCTAATGTGTGGTTTAAAACAAACCTCATGTTATTATTAATATAATCCCTGCTTTGTAAGCCCTGACATTTAGCTGGGTAATTAAATAATAATTGAATAAGCCTGCGAGGCATAAAACCAGGCAGAAAGGCACATTCCCCTGAGGTGATTTTTATCAAATATTGACCTACTCTTCAATATTAATGATGGGAATTTAGTGTTATAGATTATATTTACATACTAACTTTGTTTGAAAGACCCTTTGTAATTTGTAAGTTCTCAAGTTACACATGTGACTTGAATTAAAAGAACCAAGGGAAAACGCAGGGGGTGGGGACCGAACATGCAAACATCAGGTGAGGGGTAGGGGGTAGGGGGTGGCAAACCTTCACTGCTGTCAGTCCTGCATCCGCTGGGGTCTCTCACCTG
This sequence comes from Camelus dromedarius, assembly GCF_036321535.1. Taxonomy (NCBI): domain Eukaryota; kingdom Metazoa; phylum Chordata; class Mammalia; order Artiodactyla; family Camelidae; genus Camelus; species Camelus dromedarius. Next base: position 48,885,041 of record NC_087438.1, read on the forward strand.
TCGTGGTCTCCATATACGCACGTGTTGTAAATCCTCTCAACGTTCTTCGTTGACAAAGACGCACGCTGCATGCCAGGCTGAGGTACAGCTCCCTTCTGGAGGAAACTCCTTTCCTTTTGCTCGCTTTCTGGGCAGGCAAGATAGAGAAGGGTATGGTGTCCCAACCCCCGTGATGTGCTGGTAAAAGTTTAACAACTGGCTCTCCGGAGAAAGTTCTAGGTATGTGCACACGCATGTAAATTTATTCTAAATTTTCCCTATATAAAGGATACATGGCAAAATTTAAGAAGAATAATGAAATATACAATACTCTAGGTTTCTAAACTCATGGTCAATTTATTCTCACCGAGTGCTTTTTGGTTTTGGGTTTTGTTTTTTTGTTTGTTTGTTTTTTTGCTGACGTTTTATATCTGTAGTCAACTTACAGGTAGAACCAAATTGTTCAACGAACAAATGCTTGCCATGAACAAACAGTAGTTTTTGCACGAAAGCTGACTGGTATCTTTGTTTATGCTGAGCCTGATGAAAGTAAAACAACTTCCATCTGATCAACGTGTGAGTGACCTCTTTGGCAGAATCGGATTGTAGTTTTCCGAAACTGCAAGGATATTCCTGCGATGTTCGGTGCTATTCACGACGCAGTGGCTACCTCCATGACACACCTTTAAGTTTAATTTGCCTTATTAACCTTTTCCATCACATTCTTAAGTCTCAACAATCTGCAAAACAATAAGCTAAGCCCAGCACTCAGATCCTGGGAGATTTTAAGCTAACCATGTGACACGACCAAACACAGAAGCAATGAGCAGAGGCACTCTGTTACACAGTATCTCCCCATGCAGGTACGAAAGAATCTGTACCTCGAGAACAGAGCTAATACTAAACTGCAGTAAAATGACTAGGAAAGGATGAATTCTGAGTATTTATTGCTTTTAATAAAGTCATTAATTAACAAACAGTTTAATTTCAATAATTGCCATGTTTAACAATGGTCTTACAAAATTCCTGAAAAATTTGCACTTGGCTTTGGGAGCGGGGAAGGACTGCTTCTGCACATTGTGCTCCCCGAGCCCCCCTGCGCGCACCTCTCCCTGCAGCCTGCGTCTAGGGTCCTGCCAAGGCTGGGTGCCCCCTTGGAACTTGCCCTCTGGTGTCCCCCACCAATAAGCACAGCGCCACCTCCCTGTGACCGAGCACCTGCTCTGTGCCGTGCCCCTCGGATGCCCAGCCGGGCCCCGGGGCTGTGCCCTGGGTAGCCTCTCAGCTGTTCTCTCTAGTGGGTGCTCGGCTCTGCCCTGAACCTCTACAGCCTGCAAATGTGCATCAGCGCAGTGAGCCCTGCCCTGCCCTACCCGCTTCCTGCCTGACTCAAGGTCCTGACCTACTCTTCCAGTTCCCGCCAACTGGCCGTGTCGGCTCTGTTCTCTCCACATCTAGGAAATGGGACATAATTATTTTTTTCTGCTTTGGCTCTCAAGCGTGTACTCTGTAAAAAGGGACAGGATGAAAGCTTGCCTTCTCTGGGTTCCTTTCTGGAACATGCTTTACTTTGCTTGCAACACCCTTTGTCACAGAGCCACCACCCCCACCCCAGGTTTCCAACTCAGACACACTGCTTCACCACTCCCAGATGGCACTAGAGACAATGAGCTTGGTTTTCTGGCAGGTATATGATTCAGGGATCTATCCAAAGTCCCCGTGGGTATCTGTGTTGTAGGGGAAGGAAATGGCAGCGGAAAGCCATTCCTATATTGGGTCAAACTCTTTTGGTGTCAAATAAAAACCAGCTAAAGCAAGAAAACAAAAGGAATGTATTGGTTCATAGTTAAGACGCCCAGAAATGAATCTGGCTTCAGGTCAAGCTGGATCTAAGGATTCAGATGAAAATAATGTGACTTCCCTCTCTCTCGTTTCCATCTCTTCCTCCTGTCCATCGGCTAATTCTTTCCTCTTGCAAATAACCTTTCATAGGGGTCAGGAAAGGGGCCTCAATGCCAACTCTAGGCTGACCCAGCCTCACTCAGGAACTACAGCAGAGAGGGACCCTCTATCTTTCCGTGCACAGAAATCAGAGAGGGACTCGAGTTGGCCCTGCGCTGGTCATGCCTTCAAGTCAGACCAGTCGTGTGTGCTCTGATGGACCTGGCTTCTAGCAGGGGACGAGGGAGGGCATAGTGGGTGCTGTCTGTTCCCCACCCTGATCCCCTCGGCCTTGTCCCTTTCAGGGCTCACCTGCCACACATCTAAGTGTCTGGCACTGTGCCCCACAAACAAACCACTTGCACTCAAATCTTTGTCTCAGGATATCTCTACCTAAGATACAAAGAAACCATGATTAGCACCTCCAGGACCACGTGGAGTGTGAGGGACCCTCCCCTCCAGGAAAAAAGGTGCTGGCCAACCCCAACAGAGATCTACAATGCCGCCAACCATTCTGATGCTGCTCCTGGCACCAAGGGTCTGCTCCCTCCCTCCCAGCTTTCAGAGTTAGGTGATAGGATCTCACTTCCAGGATCTCTGCAATCCCTTCTGTCCTTCTGTGCAAGCATCCCACATTCCTACACAGACAGCTTCTGGGTAGTTAGTCTCCACTCCCCCGCCCATCATGGAAATACTGAAACCAAGATAGGCTGGAATATACACCCACAGGAGTCCTCTAGCTTGCCCACTCTTGTATTTCAATTTCAGACAATTAAATAAACACTTGATTTCTAAGATTTTACCAAAGGCTATTTTTAGATTATAAGTAAATATATATAGGGAAAATTCATACAAACTTGCTATTCAGGAAATTTATTTTTAATACTGCCTTTTCCTTCATATTGGCCCATGACTCTCTATGAAATACCTAACTGTTGGTTGACTTTCCAAAAGAGTCAACAAGAGGCTTGTAAACAGAGAAGGGTACACACATATGGTGTTTGCCCCTCCGTGTTCTGTGAAGGATCCTGGGTTTTTCTTAGGTTCTGAATTCTGCTTACTCTTCTGCAGAGGTTCAAGATCATTCATTGGTGGTTGTTTTCTTTTTAAACATTAAATTTTTCTCTCAAAATTTCTTTCAAATATCTCAGCATTTTTCAGAGAAAGCAAAGCCCAGAGCAATCCTAAAACCAGCCAAACCTGTGGCTTAAATGTGCATAGATTTCCCCATCGCTGGGGCTCTGGCCTTTGAAACCACATGATTTCCCACATTGGTTTTAAAAAAAATTCAGGAATTCCCTGAGAGGGCACAGCATGCCCGTCTCTCTCAGAAGCCATTCACGCTATGTCAAGCTGCATTTACAAACGGCCAGGGGGTTGTAGGTGTCAGAGGACAAGAGCTTTCCAGCTATTCGCAAGTGGATGTCAGCAGAGTGACAGGTACGCTGTGTGCCTTTGCCCATGTAACAACTTTTCCATCAACTTTGTTAATCTGCTGTCATTGGGCTGAGTTGGAGTCTACATTTGTGAGTGCAGAAACTTAAAATTTAGCAAATCTTAAGTTTTAAAATTTTAAAATTTAAAACAATTACAATCATATCTTTAGAAAATCTTTTTTTGATTTTTTGCATTTTCCTGTTCCTTGAAAAGATGATAATGAATGAATTTTAGTTTCTGTGTACTTTGATGTCTTGATGATGTAAGGTTATCATGATGAACAGCCATCACATCATCATCACCACTTTAGCTGTAAGATGACGATGTTTGTTCTCAAGAACTTTCACAAGATGTAGAATTTTTTGATGCTACTTAAACTGTCCTTGGACCAGTGTGCTCTATGAGGTCCCCTCCTCTTGCTCCCTCTCTCTTCTCCTTTTTTCTACTCTTCTCTAGCAGATGTTCCCGAAAAACCAGTGCTTTCCACTGCTGTCACTGTTTAAGTCGGCAAATACTTACTTAGCATCTCCTCTGTGCCTGGGACTGTTCTAGGTACGGGGACCTCAGCAGTGAACAGAACAGACCATGTCTTCGCCCTCATGAAGCTTATATTCCAGCAGATAATGCCTGCCTGTCTTCTTTAGTCTTCTCTTTTTTCCTTGTCCTCTTCTCACCTTCAAAACCAATAAAACTTAAGATGAAATAGAATTATGTTTACAACGTGAGCATAAATAAGCTCATGTTACACAAAGGGGCAAAAGCCTAGTCCATGACTCAACTCATGAAACTCAGTGAGTGCACTAAACGATATGAATGTTCAGGTAGTGAAAACTCTACTTCTGGGTTCTCTGCAGTGTGCCAGATGGTTCGACTTGTGAGACAATGGCCTCTGGACAAATGCCATTTTGCTTGATTCAGATGATATGCTTTCAGAGAGAACCATTTCCCTCTGTAGCTCAGTGGAGAAGGATGGTGATACATTATGTAATAAGCCATATGAAATTTTGCTTATAATCCAAAAGAACTTGTAGGATGTATGACAAGAGGGGCATCTTGGGGCTGACCCTGCTGGTCCAGGCTGAGTTGGTCTGGTTTTGAGCATTGATTCCAAAGTGGAATCATAGTGGACACACGTGAATGAACCAAAAGCCACCTTCCAGCCTGACTGCAACGATGTCTCCACTGGAGCTCAGAGAAGACAGTCAGACCCCAAGACCCAAAATCTTGCTCTTTAGATCATCCCACTTTTAGGAACAGCCCGATGAATGCCACCTGGTTGGTCCCTCCTGATTTGGCTCCTAGAGGAGGGCAGCCTGCCAACCTGTCACCTGAAGTCTATTTTTCTTTGCTGACTTGATCACTGATTTTTCTTTTTTTACCCCATTTGTCTGATTTTTTCATGTGTTCAGGTTTGGCCAAATGGAAAAAAAAAAAAAAAACAAAAACGTCTTCAGTTAATCCAAGTAATCATGCTTTGTGCGTGGGAGAGAGAAAACCTGAATCTTTTCCTGGCGGCCTTGCTGACTGCTATAAATTGTCCTCCAACACGTGTAGTGAGAATGGAGCCAGAATTTCCACAGAAGGACTCCAACCAGGAAACTCTGGATGTGCTTTGTGTTCTAGAGAACTGTGCTGGCTTTCAGGCCCCCTTGCCAGCTCCACACCCGTGGAAGACACTTGACTTGCTGCTGCTATGTTTTAGGAGACACCGTGGACTTCAGACAGAAGCTAAAATGCAATCCTAGGCCTCAGAACGGGGCAGAGCTTCTAAAAAGTGAGTCAGAGGTTAAGGAGCTCACTCACTCTCCGTTACAAAGGCAAAAAATAAAAACCTCTTGAAAATATTTTCGAAACCAGTCATGACACTCTGTTCCCCTAAACCCTGTACCTGTAAGTAATTAAGAATGATCAATTCCCTTCCCCCAGAGAGTATATGGTTTAATGGTACAATCTGGGAATTTCAGGTGTTAATTATGGAAAGGCAAGTTGGAGGGGAGGGGGTCTTGGGGATCCTATTTTCTTCCCCCAGCACCTAAGTTTCTGAGAGGGACTCGCTGCTTCAGGCAGGAAGGATGCAAAGACCACAATCCCCTGCCCCCAGCTGGCTTTTGAATCCGTAAGACTTCTTGGTAGTACAAGATATGAGACCTTTTTTCCATGAAGGCGTAGGAGGAGAAAGGATCCATGACTTCTCTGCAAATACAATTAAGTTGTCAAAGACAGATACCAGCTCTGAATTAGGACAATAAATCTTTCATCTGGGCCCACACTGCAGCGAATGGCAGGAAAGGAGCCTCCCGTCTAGCTAGGGTTGAGTTTGGCCCTGTAGCCTTTGAGCATGAGGAGGCTGATTGATGCTCACACACATGAAGCTCTTCTAGGCTCGAAGCATGATGGGCGAGATGAATGGGGGTCCCACCTGGCCTACAGCAGCACATCAACCAGGGTGAGATAGGAAAAGCTTTGCTCCCGTATCTGAACCCTGAATCGTCAGTAAACTTCAAGGCTCAAGTGGAAAGTTTCAGTCGGAGCATTTTCCCATCCTCCATCCCCTAGCTCCTCCCACCTTTGCATCGTTTGAGTACAGGTAGGAGGGATAAAGAATTTTCTTTGAAGAGAGGCAGTGCTGCAAGAGAATGGCCACACACTTGAGTGAAAAGACAGCTCAGCTCTCAAAGCCTCTTCCCTTTGTTCATCTAGACAAATGGAGCAGACAGTTGTGAAGGTGAATAAAGGTGACCTCGGGGATTAACAGTGACTGGGGCTGGAGAAGGGAGGAGCCCTGGCTCTGGGTCACCGGGAGGGTGAGGGGAGCAGCCACAGGGACAGGGAAATGAGGATGCAGCAGCTTTAAGGGCATCTGGTGAGCATTTGACATGCAGATCCAGGCCCCTGGGGATGACTAGCAAAGAGGTCTTAGGGGAAAGGCCAGGGTTGAAGTTCATGATTTCATATACTCTACTCAGTGCTACAGCGTGGGAGACCACGTTCCCAGCAAACACAGCCACCAGGCAGAAAGGTAAGTTGCATCCCACCAAAAAGGCAATCTGCCTGCACTGAGGGCTGCAGGAAGGGCGGCTCTCCTAAGAGGTGGTGTCACTGGGTGGTTCCTCTGGTACTCTGCTCACCAGGCTGTGAGGAATTTGAAGACAAGTCATTGGCCTTACTGTGGGTTTTTTATGGCTTATAATTTACATACAGTGAGATGTGCATGTCTTAATTGTACAGTTTGAACTGTTTTGACAATCACATACTCCCACATAACACACACCCTCTCCCCTACAAAAATAGAGAATATTTTCTTGACTCCAAAATGTTGCCTTATGTCTAGAGTAGTCAAATTCATAAACAGAAAATAGAATGGTGGTTGCCAGGGACTGAGAGAAAGAGAGAATGAGGAGTTAGTGATTAATGGGTACAGAGTTTCTGTTTGATGAAAAAGTTCTAGAGATGGACGGTGGTAATGGTTGCCGTACAGTGTGAAGATACTCGATGCCAAAGAATTGTACACTTAAAAATGGCTAAATGGTAAAATTTATGTTATGTATATTTTGATTTAAAAAAGAATTTAAAAAGTTTCCTCATGCCTCTCCCCAGGCAATCCTCCTCCTTCACCCGCAGAGGCAACCACTGCTCTGATTTCTATCATGTACATTCATCTTACCTGTTACAGAACTTCATCTAAATGAGACCATACAGCATTTACTCTTTTGTGTCTGGCTCCTTTCTTTCAGCAGAATGTCTTTAGAATTCACCTGAGTTGTGATATGTATTGGTAGTTTTTTCCTTTTTTTATTGCTGAGTAGTATTCCATTGTGTGACTACACAGTTTGTTTATTTACTCTTCTCTTGATAAACACTTGGATTTTTCTTCCAATTTGCGGCTGTCATGAATAAAGTAGCTTTGAGCTTTATGGATATATGTTTTCATTTATTCTGGATAAAGATTTAGAATTGGAATTGTTTTTCAAAGTTTTTTAATTAGTTTTCATAGTCTATCAAAGTGGTGGCACCATTTTACACCTTCACCAGCAATGTGTGAGAGTCCTGATTGTTCCAAATCCTAGATAACATTTAATGTTAGTAGTTACAGTGTTTGCCATTCTTATGAGTATTCAGTGGTATCACACTGTGGTTTTAATTTGTATTTCCCTGATTAATGATGTTGACAACTTTTCATGTGCTTATTGGTTATCTGAATATCTTCCTTAGTGAAGTGTCTGTTAAAGTCAATTTCCATTTTATATTGGGGTTGCCTTTGTGTTATTGATTCATAGTTGTTTATATATTCTGGGAACAAGCTCCTTGTTAGAGATACGTATTGCAAAATCTTCTCCCAGCCTCTGGCTTATCTTTTCATTTTATAAATGCTGTGTTTTCAATGAACAGGAGTGCTAATTTAGACAAAGTCTACTTTATCAAGTTTTTTCTTTTCTATATATTAATTTTTCAGTCCCCCTAATAAATCTTTTCTCGGCCCTTAAAACCATGAAGGAACACATTCTCTTATAGAAGGTATTTTCTTATAGAAGCTTTATAGCTTCAACTCTCTACATAGTTAAGTCTATGACTCAGCTTGAATTAATTTTGAGGGATGGTAAGAGGTAGGGGTAAAAGTTCATTTGTTGCCCCATATATTTATCCAGTTTTCCCAGCATCATTTGTTGAAAAAATATTAACTTTCCTCATAGACTTGCCTGGGCAGCTTTATAAAGACCAGTTGACCATGTACATGTGGGCCTAATTCTAAATTCCTTATTTTGTGTATTAATCTATTGGACTGTCCTGATGCCAGGACCAGAATCTTCCAGACTTTATAGTAAGTCTGGAAATCAGGCAAGGAGAGTTTTTCATATTTTTTTTTCAGGGTTGTTTTGGCTATTGTAAGTCTTTTGCTCTTTCATACAGATTTTAGAAACATTTCCATTTTTACAAAAAGTCTTGCAGAATTTTTATATGGAATGCATTGAATCTATAGAAGAATATGAGAAAAACCGATCTTAAATTATTGAGCCTTTTAATCCATGGAAGCCTTAAATCTCTCATTGTAAGAGGTAATCAAGAAAACATGACTACAGGTTGACCCTTGAGCTGGACCTTGGCAATCAGAGGCTCCTCACCACCTCCTCTGTCCATGAAATATACACTCTGCCCACCATTCCTGCGGTGGGAGCCATTTTCAAGGGTGCAGACTTGAGAAAGTAAGGTTTTGTTAAGACCACTTAGATGGTACACATGACTAAACCCAGTTAAAGCCTTCATATAAGCTTTTAAGATTCTGGTGGGTGCAGAGATCTACTCACCTGGTGGCCAGTCAAGACAAGTCTCATATGTAAGTCACCTTGCTTATTAAACCGGCCACCTTCCCTTAGTGTCTCCTTGCCTTGTGTGTGTGTGTGTGGGGGGGCAGTTTGTGAACCAACATTTCTTTATTAATTTAGTCTTTAATTTCTGTAGCAGTGCTTTATAGTTTTTGATATAAGTGTATTATATGTCTTTGGTTAAATTTTAACCTGAGTATTTGATTTTTTGGATGCTATTGCAAATGGTATTCCTTTAAATTTCATTTTCCATTTGTTTGTTGCCATTAGGTAGACATACAATTGATTCTTGCATTTTGGTCTTATATCCTACAATCTGCCAAATTCACTTATCAGTTCTAGTAGGTGATTCATAGAGACCTTAGGATTTTCTCTGTAAACATTGATGTCACCTGAAAAGAAAGAGTTTGACTTCTTCCTTTCTGATCCCTGCGCTTTTTATTTCGTATGAATTGGCGAGGCTCTCTGGTACAATTCTGAGTGGAGGTCATGATGGTGGGCATTCCTCCCTTGGTCTGCATCCTAGAGGGCAGAATTCAGTATATTGTTCTCCAGTATGATGTTAATTCTAGATTATTTTGTAGATCCCTTTATCAGACTGAAAAATTTTCTTCTATTTTCAGTTTGCCAAAGGGTTTGATTATAAATAGATGTTGGATTATGGAAGCTGAAGCATGCTCAACTGATTCCTTCTGAGAGGACCCAATGCTACCCATCAATTTAGTTTTGTCCCATCTCACACAACCTCCCCCAAAGCAACCTCTCCCTCTTGCCGTGAGACAGCACGGACCGCAAAGTCCTTCTTCCTGCCTCATGTCCTTCCTTCTATCCCATGCTTTTCCAGTGAAGGATGCAGAAAGCCAAGCACCCAGAATTAAAAGGATCCCTGCCTCCATCAGCAGTTCTCCAGAGTGCGGCTTGAACATCTTCGTGAATCAACAGTTAGGGCTCAAGGTTTTCTATGTTGTGTGTGGAACATGAAGTTTCCATGAAGTTGAAAAATGGAACACAGTTAATGCAGCAGGGAAGCAAGAGGCGGGCAAGAAAAGCAGGCCATCCATTGCTGCACGGCTCGTTCTTGCTCTCAGCATCGTACAGTCCCCTTGGCTTCATCACCCTCACCCTGCCTCTCCACACACTTCCAACAACATACACATTCACCCCGTTTTTTGCCATCTGTTCAGAAATGTCAAACCTCAATGCTTTAAATAGATTAGAAAATCTCCAAAATGCTTAATAAAAGTGTTTGGCTATTTAACAGATGAATAGGACACCTTGTGAGAAAAATACAGTTGGCCCAGTACTGTCAGTACATCCCTCACCATCATGATTTTGCCCCTGCCCATCTGCTCAGGCAGGGATGCTGACAGTTGGCAATGCACTCGGGTGCAATTGGAAAGACCTACAACTTCCAAGCAGCTTTCGCTCTTGCTGCTGTGCATCCCGGTGCCATTTTGATTATCCTCGCATCTATTCCTATGGTTTCAATGCAGCCTCATTTCTTTTCCCACCTTGCCAAATGCTCCCTTCTATCAGTCTCTGTTTTCCAGTGATACGTGAGATTTTATGGTGCATGTAAATGAGAAGACACTTCAAGCTGTGCCAAGAGTCAGGGTTAAGACAACCAAGGGGACCATCGTACGACCCAGTGGGCCGTGACTTGAGAGCCATGTTGCCGAGTTGTTAACAGCAGTGTCACAGCGGGCCTATGAGAGCCTGAATACCTGCTGCATCGCTGGTGGCTTTGTGACTGCAAGTCACACTAAAGTAAAAGGAACAGGGCTGGCTGCACAATTTGCAGGGCTCAATGCAAAATGAAAACGTAAGACCCCGTGTTCAAAAGGCAGGAAGGAAGCGTCACTAAAGGCACTGAAATATAAACGCTTCTCCTTTCTCCCATGGTTTTGAGCATTACCTCAGGCAAGTGACTCTATGCTAGTTTCCTCGTCTGGCTGTAAGGTGGGGAGTTAATTCATATGAATGACTTAGAGCAGTACCTGGCACATGACTGGCCTCGCTCAGGGATCGCCATGTAGTTAGAGATACGTGCTGGGCGACCCCAGGCTCTCACAGATGTCCTACAGCCCCTCCCTGTGACTTGGCACCTGCACACAGTCCACTGGTGGCCAACTGTCAGCTGGAGGGGAGGAAATCAGACCAGGCATCTTCCCTTCTCAGAGGCCTTCTGTTCAGTCCACGGCAGACAGGTGATCCTCAGGGACTGCAACCTCTTCAAAGGGACTTAGTGTCTGCATCAGTGGTGGGCAAGAAACTCTCCCCAGCAGAGTCACATGATGAATGCTCATGGGGCTCCCGGGGTGATGGGGGATGTTTGCTCTATGACCCTCCCCAAGACACCTGGGGAACATGCACTTGACCCCATGCCTCCCTGTGACTGGAGGTGGAGGGCTTCAGTGGTTAATGTGCAGGGGTGGAGGGGCAGCAAAGATGCAAACCCTCCAGATAGTCTTTGGAGCCCACACTCATTAGCTACGAGGCCCAAGTTCAAATTATGATAGCCAAGAGGTTTCACTTAAAAACTAGACTAAAGGAAGCATTTCTAAGCTCAACCACTATGACATAGGAATTATGCTTTGCTGTTTTTTTTTTTTTAAACAGGTTCTTATTTTTATATACCTAATACATTATGCATGTAATGGTCACTTGTTATAATTTAAGGAAACAATATAAACACACACACACACAATACAAATGAAGTTGCCGCGAAAGCTTAAGCCAGGACACACAAACATTTCCAGCAGCGGTGGCCCCGGGAAGCACCTCCCCGTATCTCAGGAGCACCATTGGATGATGCTACACCCTTGATGAGGTGAAAGGGTTTGGGGTCACCCGGGGTCATTCTAATTGCTTTATTAAGCATAGACTCTAGAGAATGTGGAAGGCAAAAGGCCAGTTAAGAAATGTTTATAATAATTCACAGCACACTTTTTAGTCCTGGGGAAATTTGCTCCCACGTGTCCACGTGATTGGATCTACCTGGGAGGCCCCCATCCCACTTGGCACCGTCCTGCTTCAAAGAGGCCCTGCTTGGAAACCTCATTTTTCTTACAACAGATCCTGAGTTTCAGTCCAGATGCCTCAGACCTGTTTACAGTGGATGCGTGATGCTCTAGCCGGGATGGAAACAGAGCCAAAAAGCGCCGGGAGAGTGTGCACGAGCCCCCGCTCCACGCCCAGCTCTTTGCATATGTTTGTTTTCTCCTAGAAACTTGGCTGCCAGCAGCAAGGTTCCAGTGTGGGGCATGTGAGACCTGCTTCTGGATCCCTGATAGTTTTCCAGGAGAAACACTCCTGAGTATCTTAGCAGGACTCTTCCATCTCTGCGGTGGCTTTATTGGGAGCAGCAATTTTGAACTTTCAGCAGCATAAGAATCAGCTGGGGAGTTGATCACTAACGCGGATTCCCGAGCCTCACCGCGGGTACAGCCCAGGAATCACATTTTTACTAAGCCCCCCAGCTGATTCTGATAACAGGTGTTCCCAAATCACACACGTTGAGAAACACAGTGGTCCGGCCTCCTTGGTGGCTCTTCATGAGGCCAGTGGTAAGGACCTCTGGGTCTTATAAAAATCAATAAACAGAAACCTTAACTAAAATAGAGTTGGGAGTCAGAAGGGGGTGCTGTCATGCCCTATGACTATAACGGAGCCCAACAGGAAGAGGAGACTTCGCCTTCTTGCCTGGCAAGAGCTCGGCCAATGAGAGACTGTCACAGCCCAGCAAATGAAAAGCCACTGTTCTTTGACCTCCCATTTCCTCCAACTTGCTCTGCCGGTGGTAGCCCGCCCAGCCTCCTTCCCCTCTGCACGCGTCCTCTCCTTGTGGGGAGGGGACTTGGTGGTTACAGACCCTCAATTGCCATTCTTTGCCAATCCTGAATAAACCCATCTTTGCTGTAGAGATCACTGGCCGTCTGTCTAGTTGCTATCTGGGCACCTGGCTGTTGTCCCCCTGTAGTTTATTCCTAAGCCCCAGAGCCCACCCATTCGTGTCACTGAACAGCCAGGTGAGTACGGATGCCTCCTGTGCCTGCCCACCCCCTTCCTGTCAACAGGAAACCGCTCCCGGGTGATTGTGAACAGCGCGTGTCTGCGAGACCTCTGGAAACAGGTGTCTGGAAGCTGTTGTAAATAAACGAGAAAGAAGGAGCTTCTGGGCTTGCTCCTACAGCTCTGAGCCACGTACTGGTCACTCTCACACAAGTTCGGATTTGCTTGTAGATCACCTTGCCTGTTTGTTGTTCTTGGTGTGTTTTGTTTCTCTCCCAAACAAAGTGTAACTTCTTTGGAAGTGGCCACCATCGTCTTTTTTTTCCCTCCAACCTACCCCCCAGCGTCTGCTATATAAATTGGTGTTCAACATACGATGAGAGTTTCTAACTTATAACCAGGTTGCTTCTAAAAGTTCATTTTTAACTCAGATCTTTGGATCTTGTTTCCCATGAGGACTCTGTTATAAGAGGCAATTGTGTTCCCAGAGAAGCCCCTGGATGTTTGTTTAACTAGCAGTGTAGCTGGACTTCAGTGCCAGTAGTACGACAGGACCTAAAATCATCTATAATGCGGCTTTTATGGGAAAATGTGTTCCAGATTCCAGTGGGAGATGCCAGAACTCATTTATCTGGCTACAGTTCCAGGACAAGACTTGACCCATTTGTAGTTAGGACCCTCTGCAGTGTGTGTGCGTGTGTGGGCGCACACACACTGGACTGGCTTTCTTGATGGGGCTCCAAAGATGGGGAGGGGGTGGCACAAATTCCTGTTGGGAAACTGGATGAGGAGACAGGGTGAGGGCTGCTCCTGGCAGAAATGCTTCCAGTAGGAGGAGGGATCTGGAAGAAGGTGGAGTCCTTGGTCATGGGGTTAGGGAGTGGTCCTGATGGGAAGTTGGAGGGGTCCAGAGGGCACTGACTCCCTCGGCCATGGTCGCAGAGGCCAGCTGGGGCTGTCACCGCAGCCACTGCAGTAGAAGTACAAGATGTGGTGGCCACGTTGGCCAGGGTCCCAGCTCCAGCCTGTAGATATGTTTGGGGTGGTAGAGGTGTTTTGATTATTCCTTGCTATTATTCACCTCGAAATGTAGTGGTTTAAAACAACCACCATTCCATGTGCTCACGATTCAGTCTGGGCTTGCCAGTGGTCCTTGTGTGGCTGCATTCGGCTGGCAGGGATGCTGGGAACTGCTTTGCTGGATGGTAGGACTCCTGGACTCCTCCTCAATCTTCATGTCTCTGGGCTTTTCTTTCTCTATGTGGCCTCTCCACTGAATCTCTGCACATGTTTCTCCAGCAGAGGAGCCAGACTTCTTCTGTGGCAGTTCAGGATATTCAAGAAGCAAAAATAGAAACTTCCAGGCCTTCTTAAAACTAGTCTGGCCACTGGCAAAGCCTGCCCACTGGCTGCTTCACTTCTGGTTGAAGTGGTCACTGGGCAGCCTAGATTCAAGGGAGGGGACTACACAAAGGCATGAATTCCAGGGGGCAGGGTCCGCTGTGGGCTATTAAAGCAACAGACTGCCGTGTTTGGTGCCATGCCGTGTGAGAGAACCTCCAAAACCAAGAGCACTGAGCTAGAGAGTCTCCATTATGACCACCACCACCATATTGCTGGCGTTCCTAGTAGACTCTAAACGATTTTTTACTCATTGTGTCTAAAAGATGGATACCTGGTTACAAAAATTCATCCTTTCACTTTCTCCTTCACAACTTCTCAGCCCCTTCTCTCTTCTCATAGACCCAGAGACCTGCTTTATAGAGGCGGGGCTCTCAGTCTTAACATCACCACACCTTGGTAAATTACAGTAGGTTTTGACAGATATCCAGAAAATAGACCATAAAGCCCCACAGTTTGCAAATGGTTTATTATTTTCAAATAGTTTGACTACAGCAGATTCAAGGTTAGCCCTGTAATAATGTTCCTCTCAGATTTATGTGCTTACCTAAGGGAGAGGCAGAGAGGTGGGGTTGGTGTTAGTGCTTTGGGAATTATGTATAACCTGGCAGAAACAGACCTAGCTGCTTCCCTGCAATCCCTCTCCTTCAGGCTCAACTTCTGTTTTATTTCGGGTGGCACTATGCCCAGCATCTCTTCCAGCTAAGTATGGCCATATGACTAAGTTCTGGCTAACGAAACAGAAGGGGAAATAGTGCCTGGGACTTCCAGAAAGATTGAAAATTTACTAAAGGGAGCTGACTTAGCTGAGGTGGAAACTTTGGGTCTTATTTTGGTTTCCTTCTTCCTGTTGCCTGCACTGTGGATGCAATGGTTGGATCTCCAGCACCCATTTGGGATCATGAGGTGATCTTAGAGTAGAAGCCACACTTCAGGATGTAGAGTGTAGAGATACATGGACTGTGGGTTAGTGATGACCGTGGAGCTTTATTCCAGCCCTGAACTCTGGAGACAGACACAGAGATCTAGATCAAGATGGAGATAGAGAGGTTCTTGTTTAGGCCATTGTTATTTGGGGTTTCCTGTTAAAATTAATCCTATCTTATGTACCTGGCCATAGCCCGTTATGAATGCCATCTATTATATGCATTGCATCAGAAAAGTAATTAAGAAACACTTGTCAATGCTACAGGGAATTCTCACCTGGACCATCTCCCAACCTCTCTCTGTGTTCACTAACTCTCTTGTCTAATTAATCCTTAGTGGACTGATGAAGTATTGCCTCTTTGGGCTATGATAATCCTTGGCAACCACTGATCTTTTTCCTGTCTCCATAGTTTGCCTTCTCTACAATGTCATAAAGTTGGAATTAAACAGTATGTAACCTTTTCAGATTAGCTTCTTTACTTAGTAACATGCACGAAGTATGCATATCTTTTCATGGAGCTTATATTTTTTAGCACTAAATAATACTCCATTGTCCATCCAGTAAGGGTGTCCATGTGTACCACAACTTATCTATCCATTTATCCATTGAATGACATCTTGGTTTCTTTAAATTTGAACAATCAAGACTAAAGCTACTATAAACATCTATATGCAGGTTTTGTGCGTGGACAAAAGTTTTCAACTCCCTTGGGTAAATACTAAATAACTTAATTACTGGATTGTATGGTAAAAGTATATTTAGTTTTATAAGAATCTGCCAAATTGTCTTCCAAAGTGGCTGTACCATTTTGCATTCCCACCAGCAGCGAATGTTTCTTTTGCTCCACATTCTCTCCAGCATTTAATGTTGTCAGTGTTTCAGATTTTGGACATTCTAATAGGTACATAGTTGTATCTCATTGTCGCATTTGCCTGATGACATATGACGTGGAGTAACTTTTCCTATGCTTATTTGTCATCTACGTGTCTTTTTTGGCGAGATGTCCATTAAAGTCTTTGACTCATTTTTTTTTCCACTTGGGTTGTTCATTTTCTTATTGTTGAGTTTTAACAGTTCTTTATATATTTTGGGTAACAATCCTTTATCAGACATATCTTTTGCAAATATTTTCCAGTCTATAGATTCTTTTCATTCTCTTGATACTGTCTTTCACAGAGCAGAGTTTTTATTTTTTTAATTAATTAATTAATTATTTTATTGAAGTATAGCCAGTTACAATGTGTCAATCTCTGGTGTACAGCACCATGTCCCAGTCAAGCACATACATACATATATTCATTTTCATGTTATTTTTCATTATAGGTTACTACAAGATATTGAATATAATTCCCTGTGCTATACAGAAGGAATCTGGTTTTTTATCTATTTTTATATATAGCGGTTAACACTTGTAAATCTCAAACTCGCAGATTTATCCCTTAATACTCAACACTGAAAAACTGAAAGCCTTCCCACTCAAATCTGGAACAAGCGAAGGATGCCCACTCTCACCACTTCTATTCGACAGAGCAGAAGTTTTAAATTCAATGACATCAGCTTACCAATTACTTCTTTTATGGATTGTGATTTGGTGGCATGTCTAAAAGGTCATCGTCATATCCGAGGTCATCTAGGTTTTCTCCTATGTCATCTTCCAAGAGTTTTATAGTTTTGCACTTTATATTCAGGTCTCTGATCTGCTTTGAGCTAACTTTGGAGAAGGGTGTGAGGTCTGTGTCTAGATACACTTTTTTGCATGTGGACGTTCAGTTGTTCCAGCACCATTTGTTGAAGAGACACTGTTTTATCTGTCTTTTCCCGTATCTATTCCCATTGATTAGCACAGCACCTGATGGAGAGTATAAATGTAATATTTGTTGAATGAATGAATGAAACTCCAAACCCTCCCTGAGGCTGTGTGCAGAGTCTGAAATGCCCTTTCCCTTTCCTGTTTACTGTTACATCTCTCTGCTGTACAGTTTGTGTTCACCGACCCCAGGGATAAGCCAGATGAGCTTGGTGGCCAAATTCCTCTTAGAACATAGGAGCAATATTTGCTGAAGGAGTAAAGTGTTTGTTTCAGGTCCAAGGCCTTGTTTCACCTGGATTCTGTAAGAGGAAGGGGCAGAGTCTCACCAGAAGGGGAGGGGTCATTTGCTGCAACCCAGCCATTCTCCCAAGGCGGGCAGAGGTGGGCACACAATCTGAGTCAGAGCAGGGGGAGGGTGGGATGGAGGTGACGAAGATATGGCTACTCAAGCAATTGGGGAAGAGGAATCTCAGACTCACCCTGGAGGAGACAGGGGATGGGTAGTTTGTTCCTATAAAGCAGGAAATCAAATGGCAGCCTCCACATGAACATATGAGTCGAGAAGCAAGAAAACTCATATAGGTAGCAATGAAATCTATTGCCAGACAGGCAGGCATCTGTAATGGGGCTGTTCACCTGGTGATAACTTCACTGTATTAGTCCAGTGGCTCTTCAACATCAGTGTCTCTTGATATTTATTACTATAGGGTTTCTCCCTTCTTTTGTTTATGTTTAAGACATTTTATTTCAGCTTTTTGCATTATGAAGATAGATACTCACTGTAACAATTCAAATAGTAAATCTGATATCCCCTCACCCCTGTTTTGTTTTATTTTATTTTATTTTTTAATTTAGGACTTCATGAAAATTACAAAAGGACTTGAGTGTGACTGGATCAATACTGCAAAGTACAAGCCAATGTAATTTAGATATTAACTGCATGCAATTAACAAAAAGGTGCAGCCTGAGTTCTACATCAGTCCCTAATCCCTTCTTTAATGAGGCCAGAAACAACCTGTAACCCACGTGGCTAAGGGAGCCACGTCTGTGTCGGTCTTGTCTGGAGCCTCTTGGATGTTCCATGGTGATCTTGCCTCGAGAAGTCTCACCTGTGTGGAATGTCTCCTTCTTGCTTCAGTGTCCTCATAATTAAATTTTACTTTTGGTTAAGAATTTGTCCAAGTGCAGGTTTTGAAGATTAGGTCTTTATGAATTGATTTCTGCAGAAGATTCTGCTTCTTTCTAACATGTTCTGAAAATATTGGCTGTAGCTCACAGATATAGTGGCTCTCTGTTTCTCTAACTTGAGGGCTCATGGTCATTTTGCAAAAATCAGAATCCTCTGCCCTGGTACCGTTTTGAAGTCCTGCCCGTGGGAGGGGCCTTTAAGTACCCATTGGTTGGAAAGAGGATCTTCCTGCTTGAACTCTGAACTCAAAAGGGAGCAATGCATCCCTGAGGGCCAGCCTGGTGGGGAAGGCTGTGGAACACTAAGGCCACCTTCCTCCCTATAAGGAAGGTCTGCATGTAGTGCTAAGACCAGGAATCTGTGTGTGTGTGTGTGTGTGTGTGTGTGTGTGTGTGTGTGTGTGTGTGTGTGTGTGTAATTCCAAAGAGGTGGTTCTTTTGGAAGCTTGTAATACCTACCACTGCTCCTTATACCACATCATATATGAGTTTTGCGTGTTCATGATATTAATATTTCCTATAGATGCTTGTTTATGCTTGTGTCCAAGCATGGTTTAGCTGATAGTATTTATGTCTCTAATGTCTATCCTTATAAGTGCTATCTCGAGTTTTAAGCTTTAGAAGTATAGCTGTGTCTGTTAATTTGATGGTCTATTATATATAGCACAGAGCTTCCTATAAACAGGGTTTTTAAAAATGAATTTCAATGATGACGATAAATTATCAGCCACTTTAGGGGCAGGTAGAGATGGCTTTTGAGCAAGAGTAGAGGTTCCCATATGGCTTCACTGCTGGGGTTTCTTCCTTCAGGAGATGTGGGCACTTTGGAAACAGACAAAAGCAGTGTGACAAAGCATATGGTCACACTTTCCCAAGGATCAACCGAACTAGAGAAGAGCGTAAACATCTCACACTGATCGGTGATGCTGCAGCTGAAGGCAGGGATCTCAGTCTTTTCCTTGGAGGAACCGGAACATTTCTTGGAGATAAACACATCTGGACAGGCTGGAGGCTAGTCGTGTAAGTAAGAACTGATTCCACACTCCCGTCCAAAAGGAAATCTAAAGGGGCTGGTTGAGATTTGGCGAGCAGGTCTTAAAGAAGTTGAATATCGTCTGTCTCTCCTTTTGCTTACCTTTACTGTTCATTTGATTTCTTTTCAAAGGAATCTGTATCATCACTTTAACACATGTAACAAAACCAGCCCTCGGGCCTAAACATTTGCTTCTCAGCTCTTGTCTGCAGGGAGAGCTGGGAAGGGAGTGGCGAACATGTTACAAATCCCTCCATGCTAAGTGCTGTATCATAACAGAGGCTTGGCAAAGTCTGGGACTCAGGATGGAGAGGCCCATGCGGGGCTGGAACTTCCATGGAGAGGCACTGGCGACACTTTGAACCTTGGCCGTAACCCCCACAATGACCCAGCATCATTTGCTCTGTGTCTTGTGGAGTTTGGGAGATTGGAATTTAGATTTTATCATCAAACGTGAACACACACCTGAAAACTCAACTGTTGCCACATGTGTGAGAATGTGCACTAGTTGTCTCCATTTTGACTCTGTCAACTTTTTCATGTATTTAAAAGTACATTTATTTTTAGTTTCTTCCCAGCCTGCTTTCAAAGATGAGCTAGCTTTCAAGTATCATTTTCTCCAGGTGGTGTCTAATTTTGCAAACTCTCTGGATAAACTCATTCTGCAGTGATAAAGGCTGTGAGAGGCAGTTGTAGCATCTTATTTTCACCAAGTTGCCACTTTCCCTAGTAAGAAAACCAATCTCAAAGGCAACCCACTATATATTTTACTATGTTGACCTTTTTGAAGGAACCAAGATATTTATCATTGAATTATTATCCTCTGGGACCACTGTTTGACAAAACATTTTAAAAAGGAAAATTGGTGTTTGGGGGGTCAGTTCTAGAAACTTAAGCATCATTTTTTAGTTAGTATCAAATCCTCTTTAGAGATGGGAGATGACTTCATCAGCAGCCCACTGAGATTTAAGCTCAGCATCATCTTCCAGAAAATAGGGGTCTTGCTCGTGGCTTTCTAGCAGCAATCTAATTCTGTGGGCTGTATTAAAACACACACACACACACAATGAAAGGATTTGAAGAGCCTTGTTTCACGTAGGGAAAGCATTTCAATTTAGGGCCATGTACATAATCAAAATGCTCTACCTTGGTACAAGGGATTATAGGTTTAATTTCAAAGAGATATCTAAAGAGCCTCACTGAATGAAAAGGCCAGGATTATATGGATAACTTCCAGACATGTTCTCATGCTGGAAAAAGCATTACAGTGCAACCTCTTGATAACGCTGGTCCTGGGGGACAAGACTAAGGTCCGAGTTTCATTGTGTCAGATTCTAGATCTGTGGGTCTCACACTTGAATATGCACCCGAATCACTTGGAGGCCTTGTTAAAACACAGGCTGTGGGCCCCTACCCTTGGAGTTCCTTGAAGTAGGTCTGGAGTGAGGCCTGAGAATCTGAGAATTTATCCCAAGATCCAAGGTGATGCTAACCACACTTTGAGAACCATTGGCCTGGAGTTTGGACAAGTAATGCCCATCAGTAGTCAAAGGAAGCTGACTGGGCAATGTCAGAGCCGGAGTTAGATGGCACTAAGGGAGTGAGAAGACACAAACTGATGGATCAGGGAATCTGAAAAGATGAAGAAGCACTGAGATAACTCATCTGCCAAGGCAGCCCAGTCCAGTGATGAGGAAATCCCAAGGAAGAGGTTCTCAGCAGGCCAGATGAGGGTTCAGCAGAGAGACAGGAGATCTCAAGGCCCATGTCACCCAACTTGGGGTCAGGAAAGGGCTCCAAGGTCTAAGACATTGGTGACAGCAGTGCAGGACCCTAATTCTCGGGAACTTGTTGAAACCCAGCAGGTTACCAGAAAAAAATTCAATGTAATGTTTTGCTGTTGTAATAAACCTCCAAGTCACAGTGACTCAACTTGTAAGAGTTCGTCTATTGCATGTGCAAGTTTACCTATGAGTATACATTTCAACGCAAGTATTCTTGATTGGTAGGCAGCTCTCTTCCAGGTAGTGACTCAGTGATTCAGGCACTGTCTAGCCTGTGGCCCTGCCATCATCAAATGTGACTTTTAAGGTCACTGATGAGAAGGAAAAGCATAGAGAATCACATATGGGAGGCTTGAAATGGGTGAGACCTGGAAGGGGTGCTTACCACTTTGGCCTAAAACCCATTGGTCAGAATTGATCACATGACCACATTAGCTCAGCAAATCTAGCTATGTTTCCAGCTAGCCACAAGTCCAAGAGGATGAAGAAACAGGTCTGGTGGCCAGCTAGCCAGCCTCTGGCACTCAGAGACAGGGGAGCAAGGCAGAATTATGGTTATTATAATTCAGTCATGAGAAGAAGGTTCTCCCACCAACCAGTGTGATGGCACCAAATGTTCGAGTTGGGGGCCTTAGCTCATTCAGTCTGTCTTGTCTCTGAACTGATTCTGCAGGTGGGGGACAGAGAGGGGCACGGAGGCTGCGAGCCAGGCAGTGCCTAGAGACCAGCCGTGGATTACCAGCCTTTACTGAATATAAGTGAGGGAGGTTGTGGTCTCTGAACTCATGCTTCTCACTTAAAAACATCACATCACGGAACACAGTCATGCTCTGCAGCTACAAAAACAGGTGAACATTTTCTTCATCTTACATCTTTTGAATGAACTCATCCAAAATTTCCTGGATAGAACTGTTCCTGTCACTAATGAATACACATCTCTTGCTTTGGATATATTTTTAGAAGTGGGTTGTACTGTTTGGAAATGTTAATTGAGCCAGCCTACCACCGACCTTTCCCTGTTTAACACTTGTAGGGAAGAACTTCAAGGGTGACACAGTCACACACGAGAGGTTTTTAATGGACTAAAAGACTGAGGACCATTCACCTTAGGAAAATGAAGACAGGATGGGAATATAATCACAGACCAAAAAAACCCCAAAAAACCCCAAAAAACCAAAAAAAAAAAAAAACCCAAAACCAAAAGTGTCTGATGTGGGAAAAAAACTGGGAAGTGTCCAATTCACCTTCTCATCACTGCTCAGATGAAACAGCCCTCTCCCTGCTTCTTTCATTTGCCTTACCCCAGAATTATTCTCTAAGGTTTTTTCAAGTGTTCAACCATTTGAAAAAATCACCCCATTGGAATAATAGAGAGATGCTTTGATGCCAAGCATGGTACAGGATGAGGTGTGACATGTGGGCCGGAGCCGTGGGGTCACGGCTGAATCCCCGGTGGGACCACAGGAGTCTCACTGACAACTCGTGAGTTTTCACTGTTTTTTAGGCTTAGTTTTGGATGTTTATTCTTTGTTTCTTTTTATGTTTGGGGGTGAGACTATGCAATGGTTTAAGGCATTAATTTACAGTTGTGTAAAAACATTACCTGAAAACATCTTTGTAAAATCATAATGTTCTTTTGAAGTTGTACTGTATAAACACTGGAAATACTCTTCAGAGCAGCTAAGCCAGACCTCAGTCCTTCTGTACACAGTATTGTGGTCCTCTGCAGTCCTTGCCAGTGAATAGGGTTAGTGAGAACAGAACCCTTCCAGTTTCTCAAAGGAGGGAAAGGAGACGGCTCCCGTGAGCCTAAACTCCTCCCGTGAAGGGGTCAGCACACGCTGGGGGAGAGTGAGGGCTTAATGTTTGACCAGGATGGTTCTCAACCTCGGCTGCACTTTAAAATAATCTTGGAAGCTTGTGGAAAAAAATACTAATGCCTGGAGTCTCCCACTAATTAGATCTGAATCTCTGGGGTGGGATCTGGGCAGTGGCATTTTCTTGAAGCTCTGAGAACCACTGGCCTGAAAGGATCTCTCATATCCTCCCCTTGTTCACCGAACTGTGGATGGGAGTGGAAAGGGGAAAATGCCCCCAAAAAAGGACAAGGAGGGCACCCTGGCGAGCCTTGCTGGGAAGAGAAGGTAGGATGGGAGAAGGGCCGTTGGCTTCCTCAGGTCCTACAGCCAGGAGCACCTCCATCCAACAGGCCTGTGCACAGGTCCTGTCCACTGGTCTGGTCCTCCTATCCTCACTCTTCTTGTCATGAGGGCCTCAAGTCTCTCTAAATTCAGAGTCCAGTTTCATGAAGTCTTTCCCCATCTGCTCTAGCCGTGGGTCACTCCCTGCCTCCTCTCAGCATCATTTCCTAGCCGGGATCACTGGCTCCAGCCACAGAGTTTCTGCTGACTGTATGCTCGTTGGCGTTCATTTATTTATCTCTTGACTCCACAAATAATCACTTCCCTAGGCCAGGCCCTGGCAACTTATTTGGCACCTGGCCGATGCTGGGTAGAGAAGTAACCAGATTGGAGGTTCCACACCGGAGCCCAGGGATGTTGGTACCACCTCTCTCCTGAACCTTGGTGATTGTTGCCATCATCCGGGACAGGCTCCCAGGGGACAACCTGCTGATGGGCCGTGACAAGCTCACCCAACACATCCATGCTCAGGAAGTGGAGGCTGCTGTCCACCAACATGATGCACAGGCAGCCGCTAATACCAACCAGGGCTACCCAGGGATTGGAATCTGCCTGAGCTAAAATAATAGCTGGAAAAGTCTTCATGGATGCAAACCCTTTCTTCAGGGCCATGATTTCAAAGGAAAGACATTATTTGGTGTAATTTATTGTCATTGAGCCTTTCCTTTGGGCCATGCAGAGTGGCTTTTCTTTACCCTTTCTGTTGCTGAAGAGGTCTCTAACCAAAAGACATAAATACATAAGGGTACATTTTGTAGGCTCTCAGAGGAAGACCAGCTCAAATTGTTACCTTTGAGTGTACCACACATAGGTTATTTTATAATTGCAATAGATACCTGCCTTTAAAAATTTCCAGACCACAGCTGTTCCAACCTTATTTTATGTGGCAAATTTCAAGCTTCATTGAGATAATTATTTGTCCAAGATAAATTCTGGCCCTAACTGTATAAGAAGGTGGGCTATTTAGCCTAAAACCAGGGAACAGTAGGGTAGTCCTACCTTCATGATGGAGATATGTTTATCTCATGATAAGACTTCAGCCTTAACACCTGCCTATGGCTCACTTTGCTTTCTAACACATGGACCAGTCTCCAGGTTCTGCCTGAGGCTTAGCAGAATCAATGAGGTCTCGAGAGTGAGTGTCTCTGAGTCATGGTAACCGTCCATTCCTCTAGGCCCTCTGAGCTCTATCTGTATGTCACGATAAATCACCTGAAAGTTATGAGTCTGGACCACATTAGCTAAACTCCCCAAAGAAATATCTTCACTGAGTTATGATTTAATAAGCAGCTTGCCCTCAGTGTTTATTGCAGGTCGGTGGGAGAGATGGCTGTAAGAAAGTCATTTCTCTGTCTTCTGTAAGCCACATTCGGTCTATCTTGTCACTTATAGAAAAATCATTTCAACAAAAATCTCTAAGAATTTATTGCCAGGAGAAAACAAGTCTCTACCAAAGAATTCAGCAGCTTCCCAGACACTGAAAACTATAAAACTCAACAGCTCTCTTTTTTCCCTTCTGATTGCTGAGGCTTAGAGCGTGCCTCAGTGCTCACATGCAGCAGTGCTCTTTCCCGGGGTCTCTCATGTGCTTCTCTGCTCTCCCATTTAATTTCTAGCCTTTGACCTGTTTTGAGCCTTATTTTCATGGTTCCAATGTGTGTGTCTTCTTTTGTAAATGGTTAATTGTGGAAGTGGGCTGAGGCACCCAAGCCTCACTACTTGACCTTCCTGACACATAGGCTCAGGGAGCTCACGTCTCCCCAGAGGCAGGTGCGGAGCCAGCAAGATGGGAATTGTGCGTCTATTGACGGGGTTGGGGACCACCTGCAGGAGGCTGCAGTGGGGAATTCTAACCGTCTCGGGAAAGTCCTCCTCATGAGTAAGGAGACTGAGAGACTAAATGGACCAATGTGGTAAGAGATGGGAACCCTGAAAACGAATCTGTAGTGTCTGTTAAAACCATCAACTCTGACTTAGGCTCTACACACGACACATACCTCTGTCTTATAAAAATGATATTTGCTGAAATGTCCATATATCTCAAGGTCATCAAAGCAGTATTTATTATTGGTGCCATGTTTTTTATTTCTTTCTCATTAACAAATCAGGAGTAAGAGACTGAGCTGTCAGAATGTGCTGCCAGGTCAGTGGGTCCAGGGTCCAGGCTCGTGTCTGTTTCTAGGAATATGTAGCCCTTTCTGCAAGGGGACCTATTGTTACTGTGTGATCTACCAGTCGGAAACACAGGTCCTCCAGATTTCCAACCCTTGAAGTCCCATGGACAGGTTGGAGGAGAAAAGGAGGAACAACTTGACGGACATGGGCAAAACCTTGGGCAACAAAACAAGGCAGAGGGAAAGCTACCACGGTGGGAGGGAGGAGAGTGGAAGCAGAAAGTTACGAGTGGGAATTTAACTTGAAGTGAAGGCTGAATTTGATGAGAAATGGGTAGAGCAGAGGAGCAGAGAATGGCTGGAGCTTTGGAAACTAAAAGCAGAAGTTGGGGGTTGAGGACTTGCAGACAAAAGTTTGAAACGGAAGAGAGAAGTAATTGCCAAAGGAAAAAAGATGCTAAATAGAGAAACCAATAAAAAATAAAGATCAACACACATGACTCAGGCAGGTGAGACCGAGAAGAGGATCCCCAATAAATAAGCAGGTAGGTGTAGGTTCTAGGACATCCCTTTAAAACGGAATCAGTAAAGATCATCTTGCCAAGCTGTGAAACCATTTGAACTGTGTGGGTTCTGACTTTAGACCCAAATCCAGGTTTCTGTATAAGCATGATAGGACCTTCAGGTTGAAAGAAAACAGAATTATTAATGGAGATCAAGAGTATTTTTGGACATCAAATAGCTCTTTAAAAACAGCATTTTGATTTATTATGTATAAATGAATCAGAAACACATGATACAATTTCTCTTGAAGCACATAGATGCTTTTAAAGAATTAAGAATGGAGAGTGCTGACAATTCATTTGAAGCTCTGATGAATAAATGAAATGGAAAATAGAGTTTGAGATGGTCTGCTCAACCCAAGCCACTAACGGGATCTCGTAATCCTACTTTGTCATTTTGAGGGGTAGCGTTTCTGTTTTCTCTCAATGTCCATGTTTTGTTCACTTTTCTTCACCGAGTGACTCACCCTAACATCAGCCTGAAAAGTTTTAAAAACTTTTAAGGGTCTTCTGAAAATACTCTTTCTTAATCTGAGCGTAGATCGGGGGCACTGCCTTAATCTGTGCCCACTTGAATACCTAGCCGAATGTGTAGCTTTCCCTGTATCTCTTAGAAACGGTACCTACAATGAACTGTACTTGTCCCGTCCTTCCGTGATAGATTAATTATGTGACTGGCTTTTGGTCATGCCTCTGGTGGAAGAGGCAGAGCTGGCCAGGATCCAAGGGCCCCGAATCCCAGCCGGCTGCCTGCCGCTGTCTTTCTAGGGAGGGAAGCTGTGACATGAACAGTGTTTGCCTAGACCTCTGTCTCCAAATGTGAAACCCCTGGTCCTTGTGACTTGGGCACAACTACGGACATATGAACACTAAACACTCCTTCTGCGTCTATGCACTTGGGCTTGAGGGGAAAACATCCCTCTTCGCCCCAGTTTCCTAGACCTGCGCAGTCCAATAGAAATATAACATGGATCATAAATGTGAGCCCCATAGGCAACTGTGTTTCCTCTTAGCAGCTGAGATTCATTTTAAAATAGTTTGCTTAATCCAGTATATCTAAACTATTAACATCTCAACATTTAATCAATGTTAAATATTTATTAATAAATGCTTTGTATCTTAAAATTTGTAGTGAGCCTTTGAAGTCCTGTGTGTGTCTCCCACTTGGAGCCCACATTGCAGCTGCTCGCTGGCCACCTTCAGCTGGTGGCCACCATGCTAGACAGCACAGTTCCAGACCTACATTTAGGTACTGGCCTTGAAATCGTATCACTGATGGTGACAGAAAGAATAACAAGTTGAATTAAAGGAGTGAAGAAGCGAAGGGCAAGGAATCCTGTTCCTTCGAGGAATGTTTCTCAGAGTGGAACCTCTGAATGTCCTGTGTCAAGATCACCTGGGATACATTTTATTTTTAACCAAAATGCAGAGTCCTGGGTTTGACCCTAAATCTACCTGATCAGAACCTCTAAGTTGGGACCTTGGAATCTGCATTTGTAAAGCTCCTGCGATCATCCTCCTGTGCACTTACTGCTCTGGCGCCCAGAAGACAAGTCATACACACAGCAGCTGTGTTTCCTTTGTCCCTAAAGTGTTTTTTAAATTGTTGCCATTGTCTTAAAACCAGGAACACACACACACAGATTTTTGGATTCTCTTGAAAACTTAGAAAATCTGTAAACCGGGGCTTTCATTTCCACCTGGCAATGACCAACTGGAGACAGGAGCGGGCATTTCTAGAGACAAGGGCTGACAAGTGTGTGACTGTCCCCATCTGGCCCATTTCATTCCTCCATGTTACATGCTAGCCCCAAAGACTTAAAAGTAATTTTACATTTGGAAAATTTTATATTATAGAAAAGTTGCAATGATAGTTCAGAGATTTCCCATATACTCTTCACTCAGCTCCCTCCTGTCAACATCTTCGTAACCTTGGTGCACCAGTCAAACCTAAGACGTTACCACTGCTGTAAGACTGTGAACAGACTTGCATTTAGCCCCGTGGCCTTTTGACTTGACCATCCCCGGTCTAGCACAGTGGCCTCTAGCTGTCCACTGCACACCTCCTCTCTTCTGGCTCTTACCCAGGTCCTGTCAGGCCCTCCAGGGCTAGTGACTTGTCGCAAATAGCAGGCAACCCCAGACACACTTAAATGCCACCGGCTGCACTGGCCGCATAACAGCTGCAGCTGCAAATCGAAAAACAGTCTTGACACCCGCGTGGGGAGAGCGCTCCCTGTGGGGAGAGCGCTCCCTGACGGGCTCTTTTAGGCACACCTGCAACTCACTAATGGCAGTGCCTGCAGCACCAACCTCTAACAAGCAGGTCAACATCATGATTTATCTGTGAAGATTGTTATGTGACTAGAGAGTTCGGGGGGGACACGAGATGCTGGATTTGTGGCCACACAACTTTGTGTGTGTGTACTTTTTCCAAAGAGCTACCTCACCCCGTGTCTTTTCACAGGTGGAGATGCTTACCTGAGTCACATCCGAACCTCCCGTCCTAAGTGGTGACATGCAGGACTTGCACTTTCTTTTCTGGTGCTACTTAACATGTACATTTCCAGTGGGACTAAGTCTCTTGAGAAAGTGTGTCTATTTCTCGGCCAACCTTTCCTTGAGCAGAATTCCAATTTTGCCGTGCCTGAAACTGCTCACTAGCATATATGCTGATTTGCCTTAAAGGCGAAGGCGAAGCCAATAAACCAATCCACAAGGAACAGGCTGGGACGGAGCCATTCTTCCAGGTGGAAATACCTTTCTGTTAGACATGCTTCTTGTACTCTTCACCCCTAGTCCTCCGATTGTACAAATAACCCACGGCCTGACTGGGGGAATTTGGAGTCTAATAAATCCATCTTTGCAGGCTCTGGGGATCAACGGCGAACATGATCAAAGACTCTTTTTTCCCCCCTAATCTTTATCATTTCCAGGGCTGTCTCCCTAAGAGTCTGACACCTGAAATAATCCAGTAAGTAACTGAAAGCAAAGTTGTTTGTACACAGTGACGTTATGAAAAGGAAGCCGGTCAAGACCACAGAAAAGCCAAAGTCCAAACAAACCAAAATAATTCAGGGCTCTCCACAGGTTGCTCTGGGCTCCTGGGATTGCGCCATGAAGTGCCTTCTATCTGAAGCAGCTGTTCGTGCGGACACTGCGTCACCCAGTTCCCTGGATGACTGTCTGCCAGTTGAACCACTGTTCGGCTGTATCTTCCAGAAGATAAGAGCTCCCAGGATGCATGTACTGTTTATAGACAACACTCTGCCGTTGAAGAGCATCAGTTCACTTCCAGTTTACTGGTTAGTACTTGTTCATCCGCAAAAGGTCAGCTCTACCTTGCACGAGACGAGAAAATTACCTTAGAAAATAATAGCTCAGGTTTGTAAGTCTTAGGTCTTCAAAACACTTTCAAACCTGTTATTTCACCCTGTTGTCTCAGTGGCCTTGACTCGGGGAGAAGATGTCGGGTAAGTATTATCATCTGTCAGAGGAGAAGCTTCATTCCTAACATGCATTAAGTAACTTTCCTAAAGTCATAGACCTTCCCAGCTACAGTCAGCCTGGAAACAGAAAAGCTAGGTTTGTCTCAAGACTTCTGAGCCCGATTCTTCTGTCACGGTGGGCTGTGGGCTCCTTGGGCCCTGGTGGTTTCTCCCTTCTTCCTAGCGAAATACCTCACTTTGGGGAACACCGAAAGGTGTCACCCATTCTAGGGCTATTTGTGTCTTAGTGGAATTCAGAGCTTTAAACGGGAGCTCCAGCAGTAGAATTCACAGCAAGCCAGTGAGTGGCAGGCGTGACTGGGACAACAGCCCCTCCTGACTCTTCCGTTTTTGTTTGTTTATTTGTTTGCAGGCAGAGCCCGGGGACACTGCAAAAGGCCTCTCTTCATTCAAGGAGTCTGCTCATTCTGGCCTGATGCAGATGTGCTTGCTGCTAATCTTCCAGAAGTGGATTCAGTTCCAAAGTCAGGCTCAGTGACAAGTCCTGATGAATGAGCTGCTTCGATTTGTGAGCTCAGTTCGATCAAAGAGACTAATTGTCCCAGGAATCTGTTGATTCCAGGTTAGCCTTTGTTTTCTTTTTACTAGCTGGACAAAATTGTTACACCACTGCTAAATAAACAAACAGGCAAATGCACAAATAATAAAATTGTTTTAATTCTCTGCTAAAATAGGAAGTTAATGGTTCTATTCTAATTCCAAAAACGATGCCTCCTAAACCAAACAGTCAAGCAGTGTGGAAGTTGAAAGAGAAAAAGAGAAAGTGCCAGAACTTGAATGTATTTTGCTCACATTATCCCATTGGTAGAGGGATCTCCCAGTGTCTGCCTGGCTCCTGCTCCCTAAGGGTTTCCCATGGGTCCTCATTTTCCCAAGACCTCCCAGTACCTGAGGGCCCACTCCCCTCTCTTCCTCCCAGCCGTGTCTTTGGAACTTTGGGGGAGGGGGTAGTGCCCTGCCTCTCGCCTCCAGAAACTAGTTGCCCTCATGTGGTTTGCACGTGTTCATAATGACATGCTCGCAGTGTGTCAGCCGGTACCATCTGGGGCGCCTGGAGCAGTGTCTGGGAGCCTGTGACAACTCAGTCTCGGGCCAGAAGATGGGGAAATATATTGGATGATTACAACTCACTTTCAGGCAGAGAGACTCTCTGGCATGAGGATGTCCACATCTGCTAAACCCATTATGGTCTCTGTTCCTCATGACTACCACAAGGAGAATAGCCTTCCATCTGGCTAAAGCACAGCTCCTTTCTGGCCACTCTTCTCTGGTCTGGTCTGTGCCTAACAACATGTTAGGGCGCATCAGTCTCTAGTTGGGGCTCCTGGCCAGCTTTCTGCCTGCTTGTGTTGGAAAAGTCAAACCAGGCCACTTGGTACTGAACTGACAGTCCCTGAAAAGTCTAAGGCATGATATCACCCTGGGGGCTAATCGCTGGGGAAAGGACCTAGATCCTGAATTCAACACATCTGGCTCCTAGCACTTCATGTTTGTACCAGGGCTTCTCGGTCTTTAGAATGCTTAAGAATGATCTGGAGGGTTAAAATACCATTCTTGAGCCCCACCCCCCATGAGTTCTGATTCAGTAGATCTGGGGAGGCCCCTGAGAATCTGATGACCACAATTTGAGTAGCACTGTTCTGTTCCCCTGCAATAAACAGTGTGGTCCCCATACCACCAGCATGGCCATCACCTGGGAGCCTGTTAGAAACACAAGTATGAGGGCTCCACCCAGGTCCACTGAGTCTGAATTTATATTTTAACAAGGGCATTCTTTGCACCTTAACGTTGGACTTATACTGGTTTATACCACTCATTTAGTGCTGAACACAGAGTGGCATAGCATGGACTTGGAAAGATCCTTAGTTCAGATGCTCTAGGTCCTTGCCTTCAAAATGGTAGGTTATTAATTCTGGATTGCTTTGCATTATCAGCTTTCTATGGCTACCTGTGTCTTTCTCCTAAATTGTAATACCCTCAAAACGCAGTGACCACATCTTTAAATCCTTGCACAAAACATCTGGCATATAATAGGCACGTATCAAGCATTTGTCAGCCAACCGCTTGTGACAATACTATGAAGACATCTCATAAAAGGAAGATATGGCCTCTGTTTCACTCATCAAGAAAACTGTATCACCAGCTATGACCTGTGTTTAGTTTTTATGTAGATTTACCAAACAGAATGCTGAAGAGTGGTTTCGAATTTGCAGCATCTGAACTCTCACTGGCATAACTTAATCCACATTCTGAGATTGTGTTTATGTGGAAGGTAGCTTCAGTAAATAAAAAGTTGGCTGGGAAGCCCTTGTTCCTCTCAATTCCATCCAGTGCTGTGTTGGAAAATTTTTACTTCAAGGAATGATGTAAACTCTAAATCCAGAGAGCTTTAAAAACAAACAAAACTCCACTCAAAAACAGTGACTGATTTTGTCACCAGCCATTCCAAATCAACTATATGATCATTCTTTGGGCATTTCAATAAAGGATAAAGGCATCATCATTTTTTTTATTGCTTGAATCAGAAATGCCTTTCAACACTAGCTGGCTTGCTCTCACCCAAAGCTAGAGACTTGGCTCTCTCATACCCTTCAGGGCTGGGAGGAAAAGAAAACATATTCAACAACAAATATTTGTTGGTTGCCTACTAGGATTCAGTGTGGTCCACAGACCAGCAGCATCGGCATCACCTGGGAGCTTCTTAGAGATGTGGAATTTCAGGCCCCAGCCCAGACCTACTGAATCTGAATCTGCATCCCAATGATTTGTATGCACCTCGAAGTGGGAGAAAGAACTGGCAAAAGACGCCTCTCTAAGGACAGGATGTGACATTAAAGTTCAGACCTCAGTGATAAAAAGGAGCCAGCTATTTGGCTGGTCAGGAGCAGAACAATCCAGCACAGGAAAAGCAGTCTATTGGCCCAAGACATGAGTTGGGGAGAACAGGAAGAAAGCCAGTGTGGTTGGAGCATGGCAGGCAGGGGGCGGCCTGGTAAGAGAAGGCGTAAAAACCAGGAACAGGACACTGACCCTGTCATGCCTTGAACCTGTTGTCGGGAGCTGGAATTTTCCTCTGAGAGCAAAACAAGGCACTGATAGATTCTAGGCAGGGAAGAATCATGATCTGACTCAGATTTGGGATATGTTTTTGAGCTAAAAATCCCCAGACTTAGTTGATGAATTGGTGGTGGGGTAGGAGTTCAGGGAATGGGGTACAGGGAAAGGGGCGAACTTCAGAATAATTTCTTGATTTTTGGAGGACTGTGAAATAGTGGGTAAGAATTAGTCAAATGCATTTCACTTGCTTTCACTAATCAAGATCGTCTACGAAAGACGTGCCTGTCCTCCAAGCACCGTGGAGCCTAAACAAGATGTTTGCCCGAGTTGTTTTCCAGGGGCTTGGTTGGAGTCAGCTGTGTCTAGTCTGAGCCCAGCCGGTTAAGACTGGAGAGGCCCGCCGACCCCCCAGCTGGGCATGCGTGAGTGTCCGCTCCGCGACCTTCTGACGTCAGCGGGCAGAAACTCCGCCCTCCGAGCGTGCGAAGCGGCTCCATTTTGCACGTGCAGGGGGGGCTGGGGCTCAGTTACACCTGAGCAGGATGATGGTCACCTGTGCCCGTCCCCGGTCCTTTCCGCACGCTCCCCACGCCTCTGACCGCCCTGCTTCCTTATTGGTCATCGCATAAATACCCCCAGCCCCTTGCTTTTGCGGGGGCAGGTTTGCGCTTTCTCTGCTGTCCTCTCGTTTGGCTGCTCTGTGAATAAATCCTCTCGTTGCTGCTGAATTTCAGCATCTCAAAGTTTTGGGTTGCCGCGTGCCAGGCAAAAAATGCACCTGCTACGTGCTAAGATGGGGAATACTGGAGGGAAAGGGTGGAAACAAAAGTTTAGTTTTAAACGTTCAAGAGATATCCATGTAGAGAGGGGGGCTTGGCAGTTAGATAAACAAACGTGAAGCTGAAGCAAGTCAGGTCCAGAGAAGTGAATTTGGAATCTCTAGACTCTCAGATGCCATGTTGTCCTCAATTTTAAGCTGCAGGCAAAGGGCCCTTGGGGCAGAATACCGCAAACCAAGTTGTAGTGATGTTAGGTCTTTTTTAGTAGTAGTCTGTGGAAAGAGAAACTCCACCTTTTCAAAGAGCCATGAAGCCAATGATCTCAGTGTTTGGGAGTTACTCAGGAGTAAACAGAAATGGACTCTGAGCATGCGCTGTTCTGAAATCCTATTTACCCTTAATTTACACATGACCCTTCTGATTACTCACTCTCCCAGACCAAGGCAAGTTAGAATTATGACCTTGTTTATCGTTTGCGTCTCCTGCTAGCAGGGCTGCTCCGTGCGGACCGGCTCTTGCCCACCGCGGGCACAAAGTGAATGCTCAAAAATAGTCCTTGAATAGGTTGGGGAAGGTTTACTAGAGACAAATACAGCAAGATAGTGACAAGTCAAGACCTCACATCTAAGGAATAACTAGAAAAACTAAGAGCTCAATAAATCTAAGACCCTGAGGCATTTACCTAGGAATTTTCCCAGCACAGCTCATAACTCATCCAGGCCCTGACGTCATTTCACATCCATCGTGCAGTAAAATTATCCACACTCACAGTGATGACTGAGTCATCTAGAAGTGGTTGAAATATGTTCAGCCACTAGGTTTAAAGTGGCAAGAAATGTTGAGAGTCATTTTATCAAAAAAAAGTGGTTAAGATGACTATTTTAGACCTGAAGTCTTAAGGTAACTCCACAACACGTAAGGAAAATTGTATCACCCACCCCTTGATACAGGAGGCCAAACTGCCCTGTTCTTCATAAACAATTATCTTCTGCAAACCATAGTCAGTTTCATGACGAGCATATGGTCCTAATTACCTACAACCTCATCTGAAGGTGAACAAAATTCTTCTGTGGAAAAATCAGACTCTGGTTCTGTGCTAACAAGGGTGTTTTCCTTCTGAGCATAGTTACCACTGCAAACAGAAGGAGCTAGAAGTATCTTGCCAGAGAGTAAACAAAAGCAAAATACCACCTGAGGCTAGATGAGCAAAGCAATAGGAACCACGTGTGCAGTCACCACTTGGAAAGCCCTTCGGTTATTGACGAGGCTCATCGCCCTCGGGAGCACGAGCTGTATTCACGTGGGTGCCCCCGATGTGGGAGCGAGCCCGCAGATGCCTTGTCCACCCCGGGGGCCAGTAAACAGGAGAGAACAGATAAAAGGTGCACTTCTTTCCCACTCCATTTGGAAGGGTGAGGATTAGAGTTGGGGTCTCGGGCACCTGCGAGCTTTTTCATCTTTAAGGGATCAGAGTGGGTATGTTAACGTAGCTATCTCTAAAGAAACTACCCGAAGCTGTGAAGTCATGGAAATGCTGGTGGTGTTTTGGAGAATGGTCTAATGCTAGGTTAGCACCCACAAAGCGAAGGTCCTCTTGAAAGATGAAATGCTTACTAAGTTCTTTTCTTCAGTGGCATTAGTCAAAACGCACACACTTAACTCCTGAGGGCTGAGACCATGTTTACTGCAGGAGATCTAGGCTGCATTGGGGGGCTAAAGGCAAGATGTAAGTTTGAGAAGCAGTTGTTTCAATTGACCTGACCTCATGACAGTATTTGTGAGACAGTTTGGAAAAAAAAAATTATTTTAGACTCGGGACCATTGCATGACACTGGGATGTTTCCACAACATCTCTGCCAGGCTGGCGTTAGGTACACGCACCGACTGGAAACGTGCATAATGTGCAGTTCGGAATGACTGCTTCCTTAGCCAAGGTGACTCACTTAAATCTAGAATCTAGAGAAGAGCTACATCTAGAGGGGAAAAGATCTGTCAACTCCCAATAAAAGAGGCCCACTGGCGCATGAGCTATAATCATCATAAAAGGTAATGATAATCCCCAGTAAAACTTTATAGAGGACTCCTGTGCTAGCGCAACGTGAAAGCACCTTAATGGACCGTCTCGCCCCCACAACCCCACGCGGAAGGTGCTGTTAGCTCCCCCCTGACAGCTGGGGGGCCTGGAGGCCGGGCAGGAGGCTCCTGCACCAGTTTAGGGGAGAGAAGGATGGTCGCAGAGGCGGCGGTGAGGTTTAGAGGGATTGAGGCTGTCCTAAGGTCGCAGGACAGCGGCTGGTAGGGGCAGCAACTGCTCCGATGTCCTCCCCGCCCCAGGCTTGGCACTCCGCGGGCTCTGTGGTTTGTGTATTGAACCCATCAGTTTCCCACAAGCCTCCACAATCCCTAGCTCACCAGAGCTAAATAAAGTGAAATAGAAAAGACAGGCAATTAACAGGGCAAAGGGAGCCTTTTTACTTCTCACAACAGCTGGGCCAACAATGTCACGTTTTCTGCACATCAGAATATGGTGCTTTGAGTATTAAAATACTGCCAGATACACAGACATGTCTTTATGGCTACTCAGGGAATAGATGTTTGATAAGAAAGAGCCACCACACCCAGGAGGAGGGAAAAGTCTGAAACTCTAAACTTTTGTGAAACTGGCTCCGAGCCCAATGTGAGCATTTTTCACCTCTTTTCCCATATGGCAGGAGGCATTTCACAGTGCTTTCCATAATATCAATAAATCTGGTAAGTGATAGGCGTGCTCTGCATGCCAAGAGACATATAAGACGGGTTTCAAACTAGATGTCTAGGTTGGTTTGTGACAAGAACCAGGTTTCAGCAACTGAAGTGAACAAATCTGGCCTGGCTCTGGCTCAGCGAGTGGGCGCTCAAGATTCAAGATCACTTTCTGCTGATTTTCTTTTTCCTTAGTTTTTAAACAATATTTCTCTTAGGCTTGCTTATTCTCTAAAATCCTTTGACCAGCTTGATCATTTCTTCTTATTAACATCCCCTTCATCGTGCTGGCAGCTGATGGTCAGTGTGGGAAGAATCAGGAATTCATTCATCCATTCCATCGATATTTAGTGAGCTCCAGCTCTGTGCCAGGAGTTGTTTTAGGCACTGGAGATAGTGTCGTGAGCAAAAGAAAGTCCCTGCTCCTGTAGAAAGGCTGACAATAAACAAATAAGCAAATTCATATGCAATATGTCACGTGATGACCAAGAGTATAAGGAAAACTGAAGCAGGGCAGGATGGATAGGGGTGTCCTTGGTGTCACAGGCCCCCAGGATAAAAATGGCGTTTTACCAGAGACTATAAGGAAGGAAGGGAGCCAGTTGTGAGGGGAAAGCATGCTAATGAGAGAGCATGGCAAGTGCAAAGGCTCTGGGGTACAGACTTGTTGATGTTCAAGGACTTGCAAGGAAGCCAATAAGGCCAGATGTGTAAGAGAGAAGGTCAGAGTTAGTGAGGCCTTGTGGCCCCAACTAAAGACTTTGGGTTTTATTCTGAGTGAGATGGAAGCTTTTGGTGGGTCTTGAACAGAAGAGGGACATGGTCTGACTCGTATTTTTAAAGTTTATTCTGGCTCCTGTTGGAGAATCTACTGATTGAAGTGGGGTGCCAGAGGGGAGACAGGGAAGCTTTTGCAAAAGTCAGCCTAATGATGACAGTGACTGGGACTGTTTTGCAGGCAAAAACTAGAGTCTGCTGATAGATAAGATGGTGAGTGTGAGAGAAGCTGAGAGAACTTCACATTTTCTTGGAACTTTGGTTACAACAACAAACTGCAAATAAAATGGATTGCCTACAACAAAAAGATGACTAGACCCTAGCTGAAAACCCATTTTGTGTTATATTTTGTTCACATCTCAGCACATCAGTAGGGTGACTGGAGCCGAGTATGAGGCAACAGGGCTCTGCTGGTGCTGGTCTCTCATCACAGGTTATTCTGGAGCTTTCCAAGGAGACACGTCCCTTTAAGTTTTCATAAGGTAATTACTAAAAATGAAAATGGGTGGCTTTTCTCTGGAGCCCTTGTTAAGGGGGTGACTCTACATCAACTGGTCCTATTGTAACACTATCCCCATAGAAAATTCAGAAAAGAGAAAGCCAGTTTTCAAGTGAATTTGCAAAATTATCCATTCGGGTGTCAACCAGGCATGAACGAAGCCCTATGGATAAGCTGCTCTGGTTTCCCCGGGGAATGGCGCTCGGTCTCCTCGTGCTTAAACAGTGAAAAAGGCAGAGGGAAGATGAGGTGAGGACCTTGGCCAGCTCTTATCTACACCTTACACAAGTCTGCAGCATAGAGGCTTGTCCATTTTAACTCAAGTAGCCCGGAGCTCCTCCGAGGTGGGTCCTATATGATGATCATTTAGATGAGACCAAGGTCAGTTGTTGCAGCTGGACTGAGTTTTCCCTCTGGGTGGTTGCACACACTCCTCTCTGGGCAATTAGCATATGTTCCTGGAGCAGATCCACGGCGATGTGAAGTGGGCAGGTCCTGAGGGACCACCTAGGGCCTTTCCTGGCCACTGATCTCTGCTGCCGAGGACCAGAGCGCCAGGCTCCAGAAAGCCTGTAACCTGGTAGTTTTTAACCATCCTTACCTCCCTAGGAGGACTGTAGATAAAACCAGCATCCAGAGGCCCCGAACACTGGGGTTTTCTTCTCCCCTCCGCCAAGTGAAGAGCTGGGAATAACACAGGCAGGGTGCAGAGGCAAGCTTTCCCAGAAGAAAGCTCATTGTTTTGGCCTCGCATACCTTTTCCTTGATCAGTTTCATGCTTTGTCTCAGAAAGTGCGAACATAGAGTAAAAAGTCCTGGGAGTTTCAAAATGCCATGGGACAACCTTGGGAGCTGGACCAGGATGTGGGGACGGTGGTTCTCTGGGATCCAGCAGGTGCTGGTGACATTGACTCAGGGCTGGTTCCACTTAACGTGTTCTAGAGCCAGGTGTAGCCACAGTAGCTTGAGGAAGAGATGATGGTGGTCGAGTAGTTGGAGGAGGTGGCTGGGAAGAGCTCACAATGGACTCTGACAGTGAGACTGTCCTGCGGACCTTGACAAGGCTATGTGCATCTCAGGGGCCTTTGTCCTTACCCTAACGGGCACTGCAAAGAGTCAGGGAAGTTCCATGACCTTTGCCCAACATCCAAGGGGAAGCTCTAATGATACCTAATCACCAGGTCATATGCTAACGATGGAACCCATATCTGCCTTCTTTAAATTCCAGGTCTAGTCTCTGAGGCTTGATCTTTCTCCAGCAACTCCTATGGCAGCCCAGATCTGCCCCACACTCCCTTCTTTTCTGCAGTATCCTTTCTATAAGGGGTCGATGTACCATTTTGTCCTGAGATAGTTCCCACCATGAGCTGGTTCTCTGCTGACTCCCGACTCTCAGACGTCATTCTCGGCTCCTGCAGCTGCTGGCCTCGCTTGATACCACTTCTGGCAGCTCTGGGTGTAGCGACTCTTACCCTCGTCCCTCTTGACACCACTCAGTAAGCTGTCCTGAAAAGCAGACACTGCCAAAATTCTGGCGGTGAAGAAGGGAATTACAGTGCAGAACAAAACCCAAGAGAAAGAGAGTCAAACACAAGACCCCTCAAGTAAACCACCCTATTTTTAAGCTAACCTCCCTGTCCTAAAGCTGCTCTCCTCTGAGGACCTTCTCCATTCCACACTTTGTCACTTGTCCTGGACTGCCTGGAAAAGCCAAAGTTCTGTAGTAAGAAAAACAGTTAAGTTCTCTGGTTCAACTTGGACTGGGCTCTAGCCCAGGAAGGCCAGGAGTGCTCATTGCCCGTGACCACAAAAGCTCATTAAAGCCTTGGTGGACGGGGAATAATGTGTGTGTCTTGCCAAACGCAGTGTGAGCTCTGAGCCACCACCCTGCACTGCGTTCTTACTTCCCCTCTGCTCTCCAGGCTCAGCAGGGAGACAGAGACAACAAAGGCGAGGCGAGGAGGAAATTCTCTTCCCCTTCTCTCTCCATAAGGCAGAGGTCACCCATGAGATCCGGACATTTGTCCAAGGAAACACACCCCGTGCCTGTACACACTCATTAGGTCTCTGCCTGGACCTTTACTTGCCACGACTCCTGCCATGGTCAAACTGGGGATTCAGACCAAGTCTTGTGTGAACTGCTTAGAGCCCAGAAGGCTCCCGCTGAGCCGTTCAAGTCCCCTCGTGGGTCCCAGCCCCTCCCTAGTGACTCGGGCTGCCAACAGTGTCCTGTTGCTCAGTTTCTGTGCTCCAGTTCTAAGTGGTAAATGTTCACCAGACACAGACTGGGCAAGCGTTGATGGCGAACCTTTACACAGAACCCAGAAAAGCACCCTAGTCCATAACAATGTCCCAGCAAAACACAAGCCCACTGAGCTCAAGGCACGCCCCGGCTGCTGCATGCTGAGTGGCTCCTTTCAAAGGGCAGGAGAGCCGGCTGCGGCAGACGAGTGTGTGTGTCTGTGTCTGTGGTCTTGGTGAGGTTTTCACAGTGAGGACCTTCATTCAGATAGAGCACAGTAATCTTTCACGATTCCCATAAATCAGAAAACTGCATATGTCAAAGAGGGTTAGGTCGCTGTGGGGGCTCCCGGCTGGAGCTGAAGAAACAGGAAAAAAAACATGCTCTGTACAGTGAAAGAAGGGGCTTGTAGGGGAATGCTATGAATTGTGTTCTGAAAAATTCAACTCAACAGTGCTAATAGGGCCAATATTTAGGCTACAATATTTGGCTGGATCTGTTATGCAATTTATCATCTGCAGTCAGACACATATTACGTGACTCAGAGCCAATTTATTTTCTATGGAGTTAAATTAGTCACTATAAGCTGAAGAGGTTTCAGAAAGGCTATTTAAGGAGGGTGCCATTGCTTTTACCACTAGGGTGCTTGCCTTTCCGGGCCTGCTTTTTTTTTTTTTTTTTTTTTATTGTGATTTCTGAGTCAAACAGTGGGCGCTATCGGGCAGGATAATTCCAGCTATCTGAGTGCTTGGATCATTCATCCCTAAAATGGGGATGACGAATTGGGAAGCTTTAGGTGGGGCAAGGAAATGTGGGCTGGAGTCAGCTATGCAGGTATAACCAAATGTCACCTGGATGTTGGATTTAGTTAGTGACACAAAAGGGAAGACAACTTCATTTCTTCTCCATCATAGCTTGGGTTCCTTTCCTGTATTTCTTTCCCCAAATGGAACTCGATCTGAAGGAAGAGATCCCCCTCACCCCACCCAGTTACCTGATCAAACTCCTGCAGGGACAGAGATACTGAAGTTACCTAGAGACCCACTCCTTGGTCTCCCACCCCCACTTTTCCAAAATTACCTCCCCCTTCTTACCCCTCTCTGTGTAACTTCATCTTCAGCAAACAAATATTGGCGACTCTAGTGAAGAACGCCATAGAGCCATTGTGTCCTGCTTGAAAATCGCAGCAACTGTTTAAGAAACCACGTTTTACAAAATGGAAGGCAGGAGAAATAGAAACCTTGCCCAAGGCCATAAAAAGAGCATCTGAGTTGGGGGCCAGAGCTCAGCTCTCCAGACTCCGCCTCCCTTACATCCAACCAATAGATGAGGCCTTGGTTTGTGAGGCAGGCAGAACTTACCACCAGGACGTTAAACCTCCTCTCTTCCTAGTCGCCATTCCTGGGATAGGAGGAAGTGCCCCAATGTCACTCACCTGCCCACCCTCAGTTAAAGACCAGATCGCAGAGCTTCTGTCCCAGGCCAAGGCTGCTCCAGGAACAGGCATTTCCAAACATTCCTCCCCCCCTCATCTCTCCTCCTGGCTCCCGACGGGATAGTAGCCTGCTCTCCAAGCACCCAGTAACCAGAAGTCACTTACGCCTCCACCAAAATGCCTGATTGGGACCCAGATGTTATCCCACCGTCTAGCAGGATTCACCCAATACTTATATATTACAGGACTCAGGAAAGAAGTGATTGGCAGCTTTGACCACAGTAAAAAAAAAAAATAACAAGTGCCCCCATCACCCCCCTCCTCCAGGGCCTTTCTTTAATGGACATTACTCTGCTGTCCAAGTACTGGCTCTGGCCCAGGATCCTCCCTCCTGCTCTCTGCTCACCATCCCCACATCTTTCTGCCTCCATGAGACAGGGACCCAAAAAGCTTCCCCATTTGTCCCCTCAGAGTTACGTGACAAATCTACATAGTGCAAAAAACAAAGATTTGCTGATTTAGCTCCTGCTGTGCATTCCAAAATGCAGATCACCAACAATAAATCTGTGAGCACCGATTCAAACCAATTTTGTCAGACAGAAAAAGAAAAAAAAAACGGGTTTTAGTCTCAGATCTAATGATCTACATGACCTTCAGCAAATTACAACCTCAGATTATAACTTCCTCACCTAGAAAATGGGGATGATAATAACTTATAAAGTGGCATTTATTGGGCCCTTGCTGGCTCTCTGGACAATGGGGAACCTGGATGAACAAGGTGAGATGCCTGCCTTCAGGAAGCTGACCAAGAGGTCCAAGTACAGAGTATGATACCCCATGCCAGAAAAGTTGCCCACTCTTGCACTAAACTGAGTCAGTACCCAAGAACTTTAAAATGTTGTCTTTGTTTGAGAGCTACTTGTAGAGTAAAAAAAATACATATTTTTTTTTAAGCACAGAGAAAATTGAGAATTATTTGAAAAAATGCACTATTTTCCAGTTATAACTTAGTAAATGTAAAGCAAATGTAGCAAACTTTGATATTCTGTGATACTGGAATTTGGGTGAAATATTTCTTGGGATAGACCATTATATTTCCAGTAAGAATATCGGTTAGTAGACAAGATTAAACGATCCCGAAACAGCATTCTCTGAGTCAGACAAAAGGAAAAAACGCTAGTAAGGTTCTTGAAGCTCTTAATGCAGAGTCAGAATTTCTATGTCAAACGTGCCTTCCTTGCACTCGCTGAGGTGCCTACGATCATGCCAACTGTAGCAGGAAGTAAAGGAAAAGACTACCCATGGCTTTACTCTGAGCAAGAATCTCAGTGCGAAGTGAAGACAGACATGAGAAGTGATGCTGTTCAATGTGGCAGCACCAAGAGACTAGGAAGTAATGAGGATTCCCCCACCCCATCTCAGGAAGGGGCTTCAGCAAGGGCTGTGGCCAAAGTCAGCAATGGCTTAAAAGAGGGGCTGGGCCTATAGGATGGTGGATTACGGGTGCTTGTGCCATGGGAAGGGAAGGGGAAGCAGGTGGTACCTGGCTCTATGAGGCCTGTACAACCCGGTGTCCGGCTGCCTCTGACCTCTTCCCCGCTCCTCTCCCCATTGCTCGCCACTGTCCAGCCCCACTGGCCTATATACTATTTCTCCCCCACCCCAGACTTTTGACTCAGGGGCTTTGCACTTGCTGCTCTGTCTTCCCAGATTGTTTATCACCAATATCCACACGGATCCTCCCTCCCTTCCTTTAGGTCCCTGTTTTGAATGTCACCGTCCCAGAGAAGCCTTCCTGTCTACTCCCACCTCCCCGCAGCTCTCCCTCTCTCCCTTCTCCGCTTTTGTTTTCCCATCCCATTTATCACCACTTGACATAGTCTGGTTTTTTTAAATTATTGCCTGTCACTCCCTCCTACACGTGTGCTCTCTGAAAGTAGAGCATTGTGTCCTCTTTGTTCACTGCTCCTAAAACACTGTGGGGCACACGGTAGGCAGTGTTTCCATGAGCATCTGCGGAATGGATGAACGTTGCTCTCCATGGAACTGGAAATAGCCATCAGCCGCCTTCCTAAATCTTTTCAGCTCAGCATCCTGGTAGAGTTCTTTCCATGGCAACAGAGCTCATATGATCGTAAAAGTCAACTGGAAAATATCATTTGCTTTACCAGCTTTGCTCTATTTCCAAGCCTGCTAGACAGCCTCTATTCCATAAATCAAGAAATAGACTTATTTGTAAAACTTCTGCAGATTAATCACCAAGGATATTACCAGCTACATAAAAGCCCCGTATTCTCTGATGAGTCTGTAAAGAATGTTTCGTAATGTACTAATGGCCTGCATTCCTAGGCAACTTGGTAAATAATGCACTTTTCTGAGCCAACGTCGAAACTACTATCCCCTTGAGGAAAGCCCAGCAACTTGCAATATCGTGGTCAAGCCCCCAGCTTTCCTCGCAGACGGGGACCCTACATTTCT
Organism: Camelus dromedarius; assembly: GCF_036321535.1. Classification (NCBI taxonomy): domain Eukaryota; kingdom Metazoa; phylum Chordata; class Mammalia; order Artiodactyla; family Camelidae; genus Camelus; species Camelus dromedarius. The sequence goes on from NC_087438.1 coordinate 48,928,270, forward strand.
GTGCTGAGAGCAAGGAAGTAAATTTTCCTCAGGGCTTCCCCAGAAAGCACGGATAGGGCTGCATGGAGTCCTTATACCAGGACAAGCACCTGCCTTAAAGGAGCAGGGACAGAGGAGGTGGCCGACCAGCCGGGGGCGGGGGCCTGCTGACTGGGGTGGCCTGTGTCATCAGGACCAGGCTCTGTTGAGGGGGAACCTTCAGTCAGTCTCCACTTAGAAATAGGATTCCCTTGGTCCTCAGCTTAAGCAAATCCAAGAAATTAAAAGACAAAAAGCTGCATTCTATTTAAGAGCATAGAGTTTGTTTTATAATTCTGGAAAGTGTCACGAAGTTGCCTCCTCCCTTCCCCGAGGGCTGTCCTGCCCCTTCCTTGGCCATCCAAAATCGGGAGAGACTCTCAGAGTTCGAAGAGCTTCAATCTCTCCCCGTGGGGTGAAGCCTGTCTTCCCAGGAATTAATTCTCTCCTAGCTCTGTCCTGAATCTCCATTCCAGGGAGTAGTTTCAAAGGCAATGTGAACCTCTCTAACGGATTTATGCAAACCAGCCAGTGACCCAAGTTTTCTGGACAAAACCTCCCATCCCCAGGAGGGAAGATGGCTCAGCTGGGCTCACGGAACTTTGCAATCTCATCTGCTCAGCAACAGTAAAGCCAAGGAACCCTAAAGGGGCTCTCTCCGCCAAGGGGAGCTGTTGGCCCCTTGTTGCTCTTTCTGGGCCCTGCCAAGAATGACATCATTCCTGCTGGATTATTAGCCGGCTCTATCAGCAAACACTACCCCATCAGTCACATCAAAGCTGCCCCACATATGTTCATGCTGGTCAGGGAGCCAGTTTCTATCAGCTAGCTTCGTGCCCTGCTTTAAAAATTCCTGAGATGGTCTCGTGAACTGAAAGTTGCTGCTAGCATAATTTTTAAACACACAGGGAAGATTCAGCAGGACACTATAAGAGTGGGTTTTCTGGGGCAGAAAATAGCAGAAGTGATGCACTGCTGGGAGGCATTCTCTAGCCCATGGACACCTTGCGAAGGTATCTGGGCTGATCAGTATTTAGGCCAAGATGGGCACCCCAGAGACTATTAGCCCAGAGGACCTTAGAGATCGTTCATCCCAACCTGCATTTCCAATTTGGAATTCAGCTCCGGTACCTGCAAAAGGGGAGTCTGAGACCTAGGGAAATGCAGTGTCCACTAGACAACTAACTAGCTGACCAAAGGTCCTGACAGTAAGCCCTAAGGGGCTTACTGCCAAGGTGAATGGTTCAACCGGTAAAGGAAAAGAGGAAAGGGGTGTGATTCATTGTTTATTAATAGAACCAGCCCGGTGAAAATGTTACCAGGGACCAGTGCTCCTGCCTCTGAGATATAACTGATCTCCTTTTGAAGCCATGGGAGCCTCTCCCATCTCTCCAAGTGCAACCAGACACACTGGGATAATGCCCAACTTTCACCAAGGGGCACCTGTCCAGGTAACACAACCAGGACTTCACCATCAACCTGGGCTGCTTTCTCCTCCTGCCTCCTGCTTGGAGAACCTGCCTCCTTCCTGCAGCCAAGCTCGTGGCAGAAAACGTCAGGGGACAAAAGAGGCTACTGGCTACCCCTGAAGTCTGTCGGCCGCTTGCTTGAGGGTCTGCTTTGTGCAGGGCTCTGGGAACTCCGTGTTTGAGCAAGGACAAAATGAAACCACATTAAAAGTACTGTAAATGACGTTAACTTCCTGAACTCTAAACAAAAATGCATCTAACAGCATCACTAACCGTACCTGGTGAAAACCACAGTGGGTTTCCTTTTCTTCTTTTTCTTTTTCTTTTTTTCAGTTTTACGGTTTTAAAACAAATGAATTTGAATCAGAATTGAGCCTACATATTTCTGAAACTTTTGAATTAGATCGAGTATTTGTATTAGTCTGGGATCTCTAAGACATGACCAAACATGCCAGGATTTATGAGGAGAACTGCAAGAAAATGAGGAGGGAGCTGGAGACAGCTGGGAGGCAGGCCTGACCCTGAGGGCAGAGGATGGGCAGGAAGGGAGGTGGCAGAAAGTCCCAGGCACCCTGCAGCCTGAGGGCTTGGCAAGGCTGGCAGGGGGTCCACAAGCCAAACATCAGCTGCCACAGGAGTCTCAGGACGCCAGGGAACCGGCACTGGGGGAAGCATGGCCTCAGTGCAAACGTGGGACGGGATTTCGGAGGACAGCAGCTGGGCCCTTGGTTAATGAAGTTCCCTCGCGCTGAAGGTCAGTGAGGCACGTTCTCCCATCCACCACAAACACTACATATGGAGGCTGAGTAAGAGTGGTGGCCAGAGTCCACCCTGACACCAGGCTCCCTGTCTGAGTTCTGGCTCTGCAGTAAGACCAGCGGTGCGACCTTGGGCAAGTTAATTAACTTCATCACGACTCGATGTCTTCACTTCTAAAGTGTGGATACAAAGAGTTCATCCTGACTTTATAGGGCTGTGAGAACTTAATGAATGAGCATAAATGCCCAGTGAACATTAGCTTTTCTTATTAGATCCCCTTTCATTGTCTGTGATGGGTTGAATTGTCCCCTCCACACCTAAAGGATATGTTTGTAGCCTTAATCCCAGCACCTTAGAAGTGAACCTATTTGGAGACAGAATCCTTACAGGAGTCATCAAGTTAATGTTATGAGAGGGGACCCTAGTCCAATATGACTGGTGTCCTTAGAGAGGGGAAATTTGGACACGGGGACAGAGACCCATGGAGGAAAGGTGATGTGGAGAGACACGGGGAGAAGACGGCCATCTACAAGCCAAGGAGAGAGACCTGGAGCAGACACTCCCTCATAGCCTTCAGAAGGAAAGGACCCTGCTGACTCCTAGATCTTGGACTTCCCGCCTCCAGGACTGGGAGACAACGTTTCTGTTGCTGAAGCCACCGGATCTGTGATTCTTGGTTATGGCAGTCCCAGCCAACTAACACACGGTCCATTCATAAATTCAGAAGCTGGGCCCTTTTGACAAAGTTTTGAGTGAGAACACTCGGCAGAAGTGGGTGCCACGCCCCTGGCTCAAAGGGACAGCAGCTCTCCCAGCATTTTCAGCACCGTCAGGCAGCACCTCCCTCTCTGCGGCTGCACGTGCCCCTGTGTGCGGGTGGGTCCCCACCCCGAGGGACTGAGCAGACGCCTCGCTGTTATTTTAGACCATGTCCAATTTAACCCCCTGTGGCGGACTTGGAAACTGACATTTGCCCTGGCACCAGCCCTGCTAAGGAGTGAAAATGCTGCACTTTGTCAGAATCAGATGCTCCACAGAATGAGTGGATGACAGAATTCAAGACGAGAGTGCTGTGACTTCACAAAACTCATCCTGAAAATGTGTAGCCAAACACAGAGGATTTCTTCAAGAGATGTGGGAGTTGGGGGCACTCTTTACGCCCAACCAGAATCTAATTTCTCCCTCTGAAATTCAGTATGATCTTATTTCTTGAGAATGATTGTCTCAGCAAAAAGATTTGGGGCTAGAGAGGAACAAAAAGGAGAAAAAGGAAAAAAAATTCCTTTGTTCTCTGTGATTGTCTGAGTCAGCATGTTTCATGAGCTTTGATCTGAGTTTCAGTTTGATTCTTTCTATTATCTAAATGGAATTGGTTTCTCACTGTGCCTCTTAGGCTGTTTAAGACAAGGATGCATTACCACCTTACGTTAGCTGGATTGGAGACTCCCGGAGACGTCACAGTAGAGGTTAGGGCAAGAACCACCTCCAGGGACCATGGTCCATCCCTCTGGCCGGAATGGATGCCTCCAGAGAGAACCTGTTCAATCCACTCAGTCTGAGCAAAGGAATAGGTGTGCCTGACGTCATGTTAGCAATGGCTGCTCATGTTCGGTCTCTTGAATTGACGAGCACCTGTCACTCTGGGTGGGTCATGGGGTAAGAGGCTAGTCCAAGTGGGGTGACTTTTTTTTCTTTTTAAGAAGATTGGTTTTCAGAGGGCTTGTGGGAAGAAGAAAATGCATGAGAATGGAGAGCATCCTGCAGACATTGGCTGTTTTCAGAATAAAAGAAAATGCCTACAGGAGCCACCTGGTGAAGGAGGTCTGGCCCCGGGAGGGTGGAGCTGTGGGAGCGTAACTCTTCCTCCCTCCCCACCTCTCTGTGTGTCTCCTGGCTGGGCTTCACATTGGTAAATTTATTACTTATTTTATCATCTGAAGCCAGAGAGTGGATGAGTAAGATCAATCCCTGTGATCTAACAGACTTAGAGCAGAGGGTGTGGACTAGGAGGGAGTAAATCATTGGTTCTCAACACTGGCTGTGCATTAGAATCACCTGGAGAGCATTTAAAACCACCTTTCCCAGCTGTAGCTCCAGACATTCAGATTTAAAAGGGCCGGCTGGGGCTCCGGCAATGGTAGCCTTTGAAAGCGCCTCAGCTAACTCCAGCGTGCAGCCTGGGATGCAAACCAAGAAAGTAGCATCTCAACTCAAGCAAGAAAGTAACATCCCAGAAATATTGCCTCTCCCCCCCGGAGGGCAGCCCCAGCCCAGTTGCCCTCACTGATGGAGGAGCTTCAAGAAATGAAGGGACCCAGCCCAGCTGACGAAGACCCTGAGGCTGCCAAGGGAGGATGCCTCAGTCCAGTCGTGGTCCCTCTGGAATCGGGACATCTGCAAGGACCGCCTTCAAGGGCAGGATTGGGGTGGAAAGGGGAGTGTGGAGCTTGGGATGCAAGAAAAGAGAGGCCCAAGGGTTTCTGTGAAAAAGAAACCTGAAGCCAAAAATCTGTTCAGAGGCAGGAGGGTGCAGTGCTAGGGTCGTGCCCTCCTGTCCCAGCACCGCTCCTAAACGAAGGGCAGGTCACAAGTCAGGAGGGTACAGTGATGGTGCTTGTCTTGTCTAGAGAAGAAAGAGAAGAACATTATTTCTCCTTTGACGATGATGTTTTCGCATATGGTCCTATCATGACATCAGTTGCAAGCTGTCTGTTTTTTCTCTTCAGGAAGTGGAGGAGTGTGGCATGTGTTTGTCATTTGTGATGCCCTTTCTAGGGGCTGCCCACCCAGCTGGGCTTACGCTCCCACGCTTGGGTGTCTAAAGGGCTGGCTCCTTTCAAAGCATGCTCACCCAGGCTGAGAGAGGATAAAGGTGAAGACGGGCGTGGGGTGGGCTCTCATGCAATGTAGGCTCTGAGTCTTGCCTCAGAGATGCCCTTTCTCCTGCTGATGTGAGCATAGGCAATTAATGTCTCATGTGACAGGAGTCATTGGTGGAATTCGGTGGATTGCAGCCTTTACTGCTGAATTGCATTTAAGCCCCATGATTGGAAAATAAAACCAGATTGGCTGTCAAGCGCTCAAAGAAGGATTTCTGAGGAAGCGCCTAATCCCACTGCATTTGTCAGCCAGGCCTTTAATTCTTGTGACTCTGCAGCCTTGTGAATGAGGGGAGGAGGGTCTCTGTATCCCCGGCACCAGGAGAGAAGCTTAAGTAACGCACTTGGGGCAGGTCGGGAGGAGGAACTGCATTTCCTCACCTGCTTACATCTTGCTTCTGGGGGTCAATCCTTCTACTTTATCTGGATTGAAAATTTCTTGAAGCAAGAAATGCTTTTGCCACCTGCCTGTCAAGGCAGTCCATCTGAGAGGGAGCCACCCCTAGGGAATTGTGTAAGTGCCTCCTGGCAGGCCTCTGCCTCCCCAGAGTCTGCCAGTTCTCCCGGAGGGCACCAGTGGCCTCTGTCCCAACAGTAATGGGGCTGAAGGCCAGAATGAGCCAGTAAGGGACACCTGGGGCCCGGCGGCTGCTTCTGCCTCGGCAGGTTCTCCATCCAGATTGTGACTTTAGAGAAGAGGCATTTCTTAGAGCTGGTCAGAAGAGACCCTTGGGCCTCTTATTGGCGGCTCTTAACTACCGGTCAGAGTGACCACAGCTTCAGAGGGGAGAGAAGCCATGTAAATGACAGCTCTGGAGAGGGTGTGGGCCACGAGGGTGGGACCAGAGGTAGAAAGCCACTCTCTTCTTGACTCCTACATCCTGTGGTTCAGAGAGGTTCACGCCACACTCCGCCCAGCCACGTGGCCCTGATAGGCTTTGGAATCTGGCCTGGAAGGACTCCCTCTCCCCTGGTCTAGTTCCCATCTTCTCTTCCTTCAGATCTCAGCTCAAGCCTTACGTTCTCAAGAAACCTGCCCAGACCTCCCTGACGAGGCTGGATTTCCCTATTTATGCTCCCAACACCCTGGGCTCCTCTCCTTCAGAGCACGGATCGCCATGACCATTTTCCTTGACTGTTTATCTCCCTCAGTAGGCTGGAAACCCCACGAACCAGGACCTGTGTCTGCTTCTGCTTCTGCTTCTGCTTCCATCTCTGTCACCTGACACAGTGTCTGGCACATGGCAGGCACTCAGTATTTAACTGATTTACTGCTCCCAATAAGATTTGTGTGCACGCCTACACTTGATGAATTCTTTGGCCCTTAAAAAGAACTGTAGGTTTGACAACTATGGTACACAGTATCACCCCCTCCCGCCGAAACATTCACACGCACAACAGGCTTGCAGTCACTGATCCCTCCCACGGGGTCAAGTATGGCTCATAAATCGCGCCAGAGCCGATGCCGTGGGACATTGTGCCAGGAAACCAGCCAGTCGTCCCCCACCTGGCCATCCATTATTATTCTAAGCCCCAGAGTCTGCCAATAACCCACTGGGACCACAAACAGAGTGGAAAAGGAATGACCTCTGGGGAAGTGGAAAGGGATATGAAACCACAAGACTGTGCTTTGGGGATGAAAAGTATTAGAATAAATCCTTAAGGCTCTAATCTCATATTCAGAAACACTATTTCCAAACCATATAGGCCTCTGACAAGTGTTGGCTTCACCCCCACTTGTTAAAGCTAGCCATTTAAGGAGGAGATACTTGGTTCTGTGCGTTTGGGATCATTAGGTTAAAGGCACAGCCAAACGGATGCACTTGGAGATGGGCCACAAATTTCCAGACAGTGGAACCTTTTGGAATTGGCTCCATCCAGACCCTCCTGGGAGGGAGAGGGCTGCGGAAGTGCCATTAGTAGCTGAATGCAGTTATCTCGGGTGACAGGGGCGGGCCTGTTGGGGCCGAATGTTACTGGGATCTGAGCATCAGGGACTCCAACCATGTAGACCCAGCAGGGTTGGGCCCCACAGACGGCAGAGCAAGCTAACTCAGCCTCCTACTCCCCACTTCATGTAAAATAGGAATGCTAATGCCTCTCTCGTGGAGCTGCCCTACAAATTACTGAAATAATCCAGGTAAAGCACTTTGCCCAGACACAGAAAGTGCTCGATAAATATTCGATATTAATATTCAGAATGAGGCACAGGTTGGAAAAGAAAACCTATACATTTCTAAACACCCAAATTAACCCCTTTCCAAGTGATTACGTATGTAATTGTATGGTATTTCACTTTTCTTTTTATTAAAACGTCTCCTAAAACATGCTCACTACCCCCCGCACACTGGTCCCCCTGTGCTAAGTGAGGTCTGGTTGCATGTTTTCAAAGCTGATTTTTGCTTTGAAATCATGCATTTAAGAGAATTTTTGGTAAGAAACATTTTGGGAAGTTTGGATACCATGAGTCAGTAGAAATTTGAGTTCCTAGGATTACTGTCTTTTGTGTTGTGGAAAATTCCAGCAACTCACGAAAAAGTCTCTTTTAAAGGTATATTCAGGTCTGGAGGGACTAAAGCATAGTTTCTCTAAATGATATGTCTTTTAGGACATTCCTCAAATGATTTGCTTTGTTTGAGGCCCTTTTAAGAGACCACATGTAATTACATTTAAGTATTCAGGAGGTTAAGCCTCAAACTAGCAAATACCAAGAAATTCGAAGTTCTGATTGCCACCCCATCTCTAATTCAGCCAAGCAGGCCTTTGTTCCTGCCCTAAAGCTGATGCCTTCAGAAAAGAATGCAAGCTGCAGTGTCTGTGGCTTCTGGCTTCCCTCTGTGGCATTCCTTTCCATTATCTGGGCAGGTCTTTTGATATAAATCCATTCTAGTATTATTTATAAACAGTCCTGTCTCGGGGAAAAAGGCACACACATACTTTAAGATGGTCAATATGTGCTAACGATGAGGTGTCATGAGATATTTTTCCAAGCTTAAGGATGACTCAGATCTGAAAAAGATTCTAAAACTTAAGTCTCAATGGTTGCTTATTCCTTATTTTGACTAGCTTACTTCTAACATATGTATTCATGCCTCCTGCATGCAGAAATATTGCTCTCATTAATCATGGACCAGATCTCCACTGACTTCAATATTCTTCTAATTCTTTCAGACCATTGTGACCCAGGTATTTTTTTTTTTCCCTTGTAGTTGCTTAAATTGTCACCAGTGTACAAGTCAGAAGCTGAAAGAAATAAGGCCATGCTTACAGGAAATCAGACTTCACACAATTTTTGATTTGCAATGAAAGACAACGTGTAATTATTCTCTGCACGACCAGTCTGTATGCTGGGTTCTGTTGCTTTTGGTGCTCAGGGAGTCCCAGGTGAATACCTGTAATGCGAATGGAAAAGCCAAGGATGGCTGGGGAGAAAAGGGCTTCATCCATCCATTCAGTGAACAGTGACGTCTAGGGTGAATCAAGCACTGAGCTGGGCGCTGAGGATACAGACGATGCGGGCTGGCATGGAGCTCATGTTGCCATGTTGGGAAACAGACAGTAATGAAAGTGTGTGGTGTTTCAGTGTAGAGTGTGTGTCACAGCAGGTGGAAGTGATGTGGAGAAAAATACAATGAGGAAGAGGGGTAGCGTTTTCTGGGAGCACGGGACAGATGACTGCAGTTTATATAAATAAAAAAAAAGGTGGTCAAGGAAGCCATACTAGTATTTGAGCAAAGACCTAAAAGAACTGAATGAATGATCCCTATGGAAATCTGAAGAAAAAGCATTGACAGCAGACGTGGAAACCTGCAAAGAAGACCAGCTGGACCAGAGCTTGGGAGAGGGCAGAGTGAGAGCCATTCAGGCCCGAGAGAGAGGAAGGGGCAGCTTAAATTGGGTGCCACTTGGAAGGACCACTTAGACTAAGAAATTGGGCTTTTACTTGAAGTAAGATAGAGCCATTGCTGTGTTGTAAGCAGAGAAGATATGACCCGGCTTTTGCTTTAATAGGATCCCCTTGGATGCTGTGTTAAGAATGGGCCAGATGAGGGCCAAGGCAGAAGCAGGGACACCAGTTAGGAGGGCTACTAAAGACTCGGACCAGAGGTCTGAGAATTAGCCAGATCCTGGGTGACTGTAAAGGAAGAACTAGTGGGATTTGCAAAAGGATTAGTTAGAGGTTGTGAGAGAAAGATGGGAGACAAGAATAACGCTAAGAACATTTTGGCATGAGAACCAAAGGGTGGAACTGTAATTTTTTTAAAGTGAGGAAAGAAAGTGGGAAGTGGGTGAGGATTTGAAGATGGATGTGTCGAGTGCAAGTGGAGATTTTGAGTAGGCAGTTGGAGAGACAGATCTGGAATTCAAGGGAAAAGTTCAAGCTTGAGACACATTTTTTAGACTTTTAATCAGCGTTTGGATGATAGTTAGACCTATGAGACTGGCTGAGATCACTCAGGTAGTGAATGGAGGTGGAAAAGAGATGTCCAAGGACTGAACTCTGGCAATTTTTTTTTTTTTTTTTTTTTTTACCATTTGTAAGTACCTACATGATGCAACACTGGACAACTCTGTTATTCATAAATGTCTAATTCTGCATGGTTCAGAAAACCCTCTTTTGTCAAATCAAGCAATTTAGCATCGTCTTTCTCTAAATAGTCCCAATTGGAGTATGCTCCTGTAAGGACATAGTGCTTAACACTAAAATTACAATAACTAACGTGTTCCATCTTCTTTGTGCTGAAGGAGTCTTGAGTCACTGGCTTTCAGAAGCAAGTTTCAAAAGTCTCCTTGTCAATGACTAGGCTAGTGCTACCTTTTAAAGCAAAGACAGAGACCCCAGTGTCTTTTTCACTGTTTGCCTGAAGACAAGGGGACCCTGTCTCAAAACCAAGAGGGCAAACTCCAATCTTGTATTGCACGAAGAGGTAGTCAAAAGATGGACAAAAGACTGTCCAGCTTCACCTCTTTCATCTGAAATGTCCTCTTTTAGGATTAGTTATCTATAGCTGCCTAAGTAATTTCCCCCAAACCTTAGTTGTTTAAAACAGCTATTCATTATCTCACAGTTCCCGTAAGCCAGGAACCCAGGCATGGTTTAGCTGGGTCTCAAGCAAGGTTGTGATCAACGTGTTGGTTGGGACTGTGGTCTTACCTAAAGGCTCAGCTGGGGAATGATCTGCAATTGGTCAGAAGCCAACTCAGTTCCTTGCCACAGGGGCCTCTCCAGCTTAATTTAGCAGAGAAAGCATGTGAAAAGAGCCAGAAAGAAAGCTCGGGCCAGAGAGGAAGTGTGAGAGAGAAGATCATCACAGTCCTGTGTAAACCAATCACAAAATGGCATTCCATCACTTTAACTGTATTCTCTTAATTAGTCGCAAGTTGGTGGCCCCAGTCTAGATTCAAGAAGAAGGAACAAGGGGAGGATGGGAAAACCAGGAGGCAGGCATCACTGAGGGCCATCTGAGAGGTCTGTCTACTGCAGACAGCATGGGTAATTTTTAACCCCAAGTTTAGCTTTACACCGCTACTTTCAGGAGGGTAGAAGCATTTTCTAATTCAGAAGTACCACTTGTCCTTTGAAATTAGTTATGCTATCTCAATGCCTTTTAGACTGCAAGTTGCAACTCCTTCATGAGTCACAAAATAAATTTAGTGGTCATGACCAGCATTTAAACAAAAATAAAACAGAATAAAGCGGAAATTCTCAGAGTACACTGCATGTGAACAGATTTAGAAGAGGTACCAGGTGGTGATATAAATCGTATTTCTTTTTAAGGGTCACGGTCAAAATGAGTGAATTCCATAAGAGTATTAAGTATGAGCGGGCCACCAAGACATATTAGGTAAAAACAGCCTCCCCGACACTATATAAAGGGAGGAAAGTCAGAATCAGAAAGGCCCCAGTGCGCTCAGGTGAGCTACGCAAACACAAGTTGCCAGTTCACAGTTACAGACCCCAGTTCCCTCAAGGAGTCTGTAAAGAGTAACCAACAAAAGACTGTGAAACCCTGAGCAGACATGACAGCCATGCCATCCTGCCTCTGCAGAGACAAAGCAGACACACCACAGACCATGACAATAACCCTGCATGATCCTATGCATCGTGAAAGGTCAAAAGTGAGATTTTTTTTTTTTTTGGACCAAAAAACCCACTGCGAGTGCCTAAGAACAGCAGGCTTGCTCCAGAGGGTTGAGGCCAGTTTTCAGCTGGAGCTCTCCCTCCCCTCTGGCTGGAGGCGGCCACCACAGACAGGCACATTTCCTTGCCACAGATGGGATGCAGGCAGGACTCTCCCGAGGCCTTGACCTGTTTGGAGCCTGAGATCTGGTCGCTCTGCGCCTGCTGCCTCCCCATCTCCAGCTCCTGGCCCATCAAAACGTCCGGACGGCTCCAACGTTAGCAGTGATGACCAGCAGGGTAGAAAACAAAAAGGCCGTCCAGCTTCATCACCTCTTTCATCTGAAATGTCCCCTTTTAAGATCAATGCTCAGATTCTGCTGGAGAGACAGCAAAGTCTTCATCTCTCATCCATCCTTATCAGCCAGACGGCAAACAAGACAAGTTTCAGTTCCAGAGTCCAGATTTGAAAAACACATCATATGCCTGGTGTTTCACATTTTCCACAGTGCCGCACTGCAGATCTGCCCGGTTTCATGTGAGTGCTTCAGATTGAATGAAACCGAAGCCAGGAACTGGTGAGACATGCTGAAAGTCAGGGCCTCTTGGCAGTGTTGACTCTGGGGAGGAACGGAGGTTCAGTTAACAGCATGTGCAACCTATTAACATTGGGCTTGGAGGGAAAAGGCAAGGAGAAAGGAGAGGCTGAGGTGGAAGGGCTCTCACATCATGGTTTCAGTCTAAGCTTTAGGCTCCCCTAATTCCTAGAGATGAAAAGAGCTAAGCATTTTGGAGGCTTTGCAGAAAGTGAATTTGGAAGTATTTCTGCATTTTCATTGAGCATTTAATAACCATAGTGTAAACAGTTTCATTTACAGTTGAATGATGGGCCAGAAGACTTGTTGTTCTGCCCATCCCTGTGTTATAATGTTATAGACACATAATCACAGCCTAGGCGCCTGAATGTTCAACATTGTTTGCTGATCTAGTATTAATTCCAAAATAATTTGGCCATTAAATTGGGGAGAGTGTCTAGGTTTGAGACCAACTAGAAGTTGGGAAAAGGGATATTTCTACTTTTCTGGAAAATGAGTCACATTCCTGAAAGCTTTTTATGTGATAAAATCTGAGAAACATAGCCATGAAGAAAGATGAAAGGGCCAAGTCACCCTTAGATTTATAAATATCTCAAATAGCATCTTTATAAATTGTGATTTATGGTCTCATCAGAAAAACAAGATGTGCAAACAGGGAAGTCTGTTTCCCAATAAGCTGGGGCCCCTTCTTAAAGCATTTATATTTAAATTAGGTTTAAGACATTAATACAACATCATGAATCAACTATACTTCAATTTAAAAATATTTAAATTAAGTTTAGATGTAGATTAAGGGGATAGTTAGAGCCAACTAGGCTATTTTTCTTTTAATCTATCAGTGAGGAATGCTTTAGGCTGCAATTAATAGCAAGCCCAACTAACACCAGGATAAACCAGCAGGGATTTACTTCACTCACATAATAAGAAATCCTAAGATTGGCAGTGTCCAGAGACAGTCACCATGTTAACAAGACCCAGGCTCTTTATGCCATCTGCTCCACCATCCTTAGAGCATCAGCTCATTGCCACACTATTGCACAGTGGTTGCTGGTGTAGGCACTGGGGATGCAGAGCTGAGCAGCAGCAGTGGGCACTGTCCTTGTCCTCATGTTACATCCCAACCATAATAACGTCATAAAGCACAAGGTGTTATGAGAACTTCTAAGAAGGAGAGGAGGTGGGGTAAATCAGAAAAGTCTACCTGAGAATGTCAAATATTGCCAGGAGTTGGCCAGCCAAAGAGGAACAGAAGGAGCAGTCTCCGGAGGGGAATAGACTCTTCCAGAAGAAGTGCAGTGTGATTCAGATTTCAAAAGAGAGTTCTTGAAGAATATTCAAGCTTACTTTTTCACTATGCTTAAACTATTAAAAAATGTTAACCATATCAAAAAATATTATAAACATGAGTGTCACATTTTAAATTCACATGGAAGTCTCTCCCACTTACTGAAGATGAAAGCTATTTCATTTCAAACAAAAGCTCTAACTCTGAAAATGTGGTTCTCTAAGATTGACATTATGTGTGTTTTAAGCATGAAATGAAAATAAGTTAATGAGTTAATTAATCTCAGAAGGTTTACCTTGAACATATTCAACTGATGACAAAGATTCATTACAAAGTCAGTATAGGTCTTACAACCTAACTCAGGACATCATACTAGGGCCATAATGAGAATCTCAATTATACAGTTACTTTTGATCATTAATGTTCATGCTGGCTCACTAGCAAACTAGAAACTTCAAAATCTAATAAATGATAACACTTTATTATATGCTAAAAACACACTAAAAGCCAGAGGACATGTGACTCTGAAGACATGAGTGGAAGGAGAGAAGTTTGGAGAACTGGAAAGGAACCACAGTACTGGCTTAAGTACCAGAGGACCAGGGCTGAAGCAATCAGGAAAAACAGAAGTTAGGTTTTAGGGAAAATGGGGGAAACAAATGGGAAATCAAAACTGAACTGACAAGACCATGAAGGGAGGTGTTGAGGAGGGGGCAGTAATGGAGAAGGCTGACACCAAGCTGCTTCGGCCAGGGTCTGTCCCCAAGCAGAGAGAGATAAAAGCACCGGGAAAGAAGAGGTTTCATATGGAAGGCTGGGGTCCACTGTGCCTGAGGGCAGCAATGAGAACCTGCACTCTCCTGCTAAACACTGGTCTCTGTAGGCTTGGGCTTTTGGTTTGGTGATACAAAAAGTCACTACTTCTGGAAGAACATGACTATTGAATTTGCTCATGAATGGCCACCTTGCCTACAGCAGAAATGGCCTTTAAGAAGGCCAGGCTATGAATCTGGGCAGAAATCTGTTGCCACCAGCTGGCTTCATGCTACAGAACTGAACTACCAGTCCCCGGGCATGGCGGACAACACACTCCTTCTGACTTCTGGACTGAAGCCGCCCCCACCTCGAACCCGCTCCACTGCCCACTCCCTAACAGAGACTGACTGAGACGCCGCCCTGTCCTAAGAGTTTCGTTGAGACTCGGCGTAATTTCATAGTCTCAGCCAGGTCTTGTGTGTCAAACTGTACCTGGTCAGCAACAGGTCAATGTCTAATTTCCTGGAGGCTCAAAGAACACAGCTTGGAAAGGATAGGAAAGGAAATCCAATTCCTGTACTCAGGCCATGCACATTCTGGGACAATTAGGACAACCTTGCCTTTTCCTATGCTTTTAACCTCCAGTGCTTTAAAGAACAAATATTTATTCTTGGAAGGCCTATTTGTGTGTTCAAGCAATTACCAGCAAGACGATAAGAAAAATAAGAGGATACAGATCTAACTCACATTGATAGGGGTGCCTCCACATAGACTGGATGAATGATTCCTGAATGAGTCTGTGAGACTCAGAACACGAAAGCTTCCCTCTGGGAAGAGCAAAGGAATCTGGAGTGCCCAGGCCCACCAGAGACTGTCCTGCTGGCCTTCCCTTGAGTAGCACCATGGGCTGAATAGCTCAAATGCAAGGAAATAAACTATTAGAGAAAGAAGTTGATCTTGGGGCCAAAAACAACTTCAGGGTTAGAGTTAGGATTTCTCAAACAGTGAATGCAGATGACGGTGCAGATTTGATACAGGAGGTTCTCAAAGAGATGGAGGCAGGCATGACACATGCGATTGATTCCCTGTTAACTCTTTGGAGCCTTTTCATTCATAATCTGGGCAGAGTCATGCCCATAATGCAGTTTTAAATGACTTTCTCCTCATACTGTTATTCCTTTAGGTTCTCTCAGAATTTCACAGAACGTGATGAATCCACACAATCGTGAATCATGCTTGCATCAAGGGTTGTGAGAAACAGGGCCTACCCCGTGTGTCCTGCCCTCTCTGTGCAGATCCTTGTGGAGACAGAATTACAACATCGAAACCACAGTCCATTATTGGCCACCGAGACCTTCAGCAGGGGGAGCAGTGACCTTCTGTGGAGCTGGAAAGGTCACACTTCATGGAGGAGCAGCTGGTTGTTTCGTGGGCTGTTTGGGAGCTGAACTGAGAGAACCCCCCTTTCCCAAGAACACCAGAGGGAGGCGATCCTTAAGGGAAAAAGACAACCGATCACTGGTGGGGCCTTTTTAAGACAAGGCCACCACTTCCTTGGCATTCCTCTCACTGAGAAGTGGGGCTTATGGCCCCTCCCCGTGACTCTGGGTGGGCTTGTGCTGCCCTGACCATGGGAGTAGGTGGAAGCGATGTTCTAGGACTCCCAAGGTTAGGTCCTGCAAGGTCATGCAATTCTGCCCGCTTACTGGCTTGCTCTTGGGGTTCTGGGCCATGCAGAGGGGCTGTGTGTAAGTGCTCTGGCTGACAGTCCCAGGTGAGCCCACCCTTTCAGTCATCCCAGCCCAGGCACCGGTCCCTTACCATGAGGTCTCCAGATGATTTCTGTCCCTGGCTGTTCTAATCAATCTCAGATGAGGCCTTGGATATTGTAGGGCAGACACAAGCCACGCCCACTGTCTCCTATCCAAATCCCTGCCCCCACAGAATCTGCGAGGATCATCAAACGGTTGTTACTTGATGGCATGGACTTTGGGGATGATTGGCTAGGTAGCAATAGATCACCAGAACAGCTGGGCTACAAGCATGATTTAACTACCTGCCCTTCTCTAGTTCCCCACGTTTCACATTCTCTGCCCTACTAACTTCAAGTCCCAGCAAACTATGCCTGGGACTATGTCTTGACCATTGTGTCATGGAACAATCCTTTCTAAGGGCAATTTGATTGCATTAATTTCCAGTGAAGTGTGTGCTGTGTTAGAAGCATGTTAATAAGGTTTCGAGCCAGCCTGTTGAAAGGAGGAATTAGTAGACTGGTCACAGCAAAGCTCAGAAAGTTTGACATACCCATAGCATCCTTCTGATGGGCCACTTCAGCAATAATCACCCCAAAGGAGCCCCACTATTTTTAATCAATAGCAATTAAATCAGGAACAAGTATCTTACCTTGCAATAGCCAAGAGCAAACCTTAAATTGGCTGACAGTTTCAAAGATAGACAGGCCAAGAAGAAAGACAGTGGCTAAATGGTCCCATGAGATTTTCTGGGAACATCTGGACTCAAGAGACAGAGAGAAGGACATTTGGGAGCTGGCAGTAGAAGGTAAACGTGTAAAGGTGCACAGAGAAATCAGTAAGTTAGGAGTCCTGAGACAGAATCATCCAAAAGGGACACCAGAGTAGACAAAAGTCATGAGTAAGAAGAATCCATAAGATAAAGAGAAGCGGAGCCAGGTCAGGTGCTGGTGTTGGGAGCAGCAAACAAAAGTAGGCAGACGATGCCAGGAGTCAGTGAGTGCTCGTTTCCAAGGGGGTTGCAAGACACACGGTTTCACTAGAGCTGCCTTTTATCCAAGAATATATCCAGGGACATACCTCTCAGATGGAACACTGTTCTCATGGAAATGACTTTCCACTGCCTCAGTTGGTGCCAGGATATCTTAGGATGCCACATCTAGGAGTTGGTTTATGTGCAACGCACATGCTGTATCTGTTTCCCACCCATTTCCCCTCTTAGTAAAGGGACACTGTAGAACTTAGTATGGGGTTGATAAGATGTTGTAGGGGTGCCGGGGACCCCTCCTTGTTGATGGCATTGCCAGAGCTGAATTCCCACAGAGCCGCACGTTCCCAGGAAGCAGTAGCTGCGGCCATAGTCCCGGCCTGGAGAGCCTCACACAGCAGACTCCCTCACCTCTCCCTGCCTGGTTTCTGTAAACCGAGCATAGGACTATCACAAAGTGGCCAAAGAAGGGCCACAGAGGCCCCTGCACAACTCCTCAAACCCGTCCCACAGCGTTGGCCAGCAACCAGCAGAACAGTCTAGAAAACGCCCCACAGCTCTTCTGTCCCACATAGATGCAGCAGCGCCAGGGGAGTCTGCTACAGAGACACCTAGAGCGGGAGACCCTGTCGTTCTGAGACCCTCTTTGCCCTGAACTGAACTCACACTGACATCTCAGAATACGGAACAGCTCATCTCCAAAGATTTTCCCTCAGCAACATCCCAAGGGACCCATGACATTGCCTTGGCTTCCACCAGCAGCTGTGAGGTGAGGGCTCACGGAGTCGAGGCTGGAGCAGGGAAGTCTGTGTCCTGCCCCGAGGTCCACACTTCAGCGTGTGCTGGAGAGAGCCTGGGCCTTCTCCGGAGGACGCCACAGGGAGAAACGCCACCCCTCAGTGGCCTCCACCCCAGAGGAACTACTGGAGACCCTGATGGCACAGAACTGTACTGTGCCAGCTTCCTGCTCACTGTGGACCTGGGCATAAAATAAACAATGGGGCTTCTTTTTCACAGACCCTGTTGTTTGGCAGCCATACATCTCTCTACAAAGTAACCAGTTCCTCAGTCTGAGGACAACACAGGGTGTGCCTGAAAATGCTCAGTTAATGGATAAGAATGATTTGCCTAGACACGCTGTTAAGCAATCTGGTGGCTTCACGTCAGTGAGAAAAGGAAGGCTCAGAACAGAGCCAGCGCTGCCGGGTGGATGCGAAGAAGTCCGGGAAACAGGAAGTCATCCCTGCCCGCCCATGTGCCATGTTTCCACGAAAAACACGATTTAGTAACAACAAACAGGTGCCCCAGGAAATAAAGTAGAGCAGGGCCCAACCGCATATGTACCCTACGTAGGATTAGGGATGAGGAGGAGGAACCAAGGGAGAGCCAGTCAGTGTTTTGGGCAAACAGGACGAGTGGGCAGGTGCGGCGTGTGGAGTGTACACACGGCGGTGGATGGGGTTACGATGGCTTCTGTCAGCATCAGGCTTAGTAACTTGAGATGTGCCTCCAGGACTAATTGACGTTCGTTATTCCATCCTTTGGCAACAGGGCTCCCTTTATTAATGTCCCTGGAGGAAACAGGAACCCTCTCCTGGTTTTGACCACTTTCGTTAACCCTCTGCCCCGGGTGGGTCACGGCAAGGTGGTGGGTATCTTGTGTGCCCTTCCGCAGTCGTGACCTGAAACTAAACGCTTCATCTTCACGGAGCAGAGGAAGGAGGCTCCCGCTGTGGGTTGTGCCCTCCCTGCAGAGCCGGAGCCGCCTGGATGTGAAGGGCGGAGGCACATCACACGGCTCTACACAAAGGGCCCCCCTCCCCGTGTGCTTGTTCTCAGCACCCTTGCTTTGACCTGGGAATGCAGCTCCTCCCTGCGCCCCTCTGCTGGGTATCCTCCTCCCACTCGCCCGTCCTCAGGGGACAAACCCACCTGACTGGGATGAGAGGAATTTGGGGGGCTCACGGTATGATCACTACAACCCCTCAGAGAGCACTTTCTAAAAGGAGAACTCTAGATGGGAGGAGTCCCTTGTACCAATCTGCCCCGACTCCTGTTTCCCGAAAGATTTCCAGCCAGGAGTTTTCTGCTGTTAAAACATGGGGCTTCCTCCCGGAGAGGAGACCTTGCTTGCCCAGGAGCCCCTGGTGACAGTCTTAGAGTCTGACCCCAGTCCCTCTGAGGCTGCTTCTCACTGGGCACTTTCGGGCCAGCAAGGGCGATCTACTTCAGCTCTGCGCTTAAGGCCACAAAGTGCGCAGTGTTATGCCCCCGGGCATCAAGCCAAGACTGTCACTGAGACCTCTCTCTATGCTAAGGCACACAGCGCTGACGCCATCACCGCTCACACCCAGAGAACCCTCTTCACCACCTGGCCCGGCCCAGCCTCTTTCCTGAGCACCATCTCCTTGGCCCTGTGCGTAGGGCTGTCTCGTGCCATCTCTGACGTATTCTTAAATTGTTACTTACACCGTCTGTATTTACAATTAACAGCAAGGGGGAATTCTTTGGGAGCTGAGGTAGCAACTCAAAGTAGATGTGTAAGACCTCAGGGAACAGACACTCCGGGCGGTTGACCTGAGAGAATTATAGTCTATGTTTAGGAAGCATGAAGTGAGTGAAATGAATTGGAGAAAATGAAACAACTGGGGACAGAAGCAGGAGTGGATCTTCCAGTATTAGGTCACTAACTCTCTGGCTTGAGAAAGGAAATGAATCACTTGGAATTGCCTACCTGATACTGCGCAGAACGTGAGAAATTCTGATAACTTCCTGTATATGGGACCATTTAATTCTCATTCTGGCCTAGCCCCTGGCCCCGGGAACCCTGGCCCCAGCAGCCTGTCACCAACTTGCAGGCCCCAAACAGGCTCCAAAACACAGCAAAGGACCTAAATAAGGCAGGGCCTCTCTTAACAGAGTTAACCCTCTATCAAAACCACTCAAGATTTCCATGGTCAGGATACAGCCCTGAGACAGGGATTAAGATCAAGTTCTGGATCCTCTCCTGGCCCCCACACCCCAGATCATGTTCTTACATTCTGATTTTGGGCGAAGGGTTTTAAAAACATACAGCCGAATTGCTCAGACCCACTTAAGTTGAAAGGAAGGCGGGCTCAGTCCTAGGACAGCAAATAACTGGGCTTGCTTCTCCACCCCAGTTCTTGCTGTCCCAGCTGGCTCCAGCCAGAGAGAAGAGTACTGTCCAGGGCAGGGGTGAGTGAGCCTCGCGGCCTTGAGGAAAGAGTGAATGATGATGGCTTCTACTGCGACTGACTCTGCCAGGCACTTTAGATACATGGTTTCCAGTGCACCCTGTTGCCCTATGATAAGGTTGGTGTGTGCATCTCAATTTTGCAGATAAAGAAATAAATTCAAATAGGACGAGTAACTTGTCCAAAGCCACACAATAAGTTACAAGGTTAAGTTCCTGGCATAGGCTGAGAGCTCCAGAAGCAGACGGCTAGAGGAAGACACATATGAACATATGAAAATTCTTTATCAGGAGAGATTCCTAGGAGAACTGGTGATGGACAGAGAGAAACGGGATCAGGACAGAAAGTAGGCCAAGTAAAGGTGCAATGTCTAGGGAAGTCTCGAAAGTGAGCTTCAAAGACAATATTGGTCTCAGAGTTGATCTAATAATGGGCAAGAGGGCTGGGGTATTTGTATCCCTGAACCGATCAGTTCTCGGCTAAGGACTGCCCCCAGGGAGATGTGAACTCCCTGATGTTTCCCGGCTCTGCTGGCAAGCTGTTGCCTGAGACTGAGGGAAAGCAAAGAGAAACAGGGGATGGCTGCTGGGAAGGGCCAGACTGACAGTCAGGTTTTTGCAAATAGTGGGGACCCAAGGATGGTGTGGGGACCCAGGGATGGCGTGGTGCCCGTGTTCGCCTCTGGAGCATATCCCTGCCGCAGACACAGTCATAAGCTGTAGGCCTGCATCCAGGGCCTGCCACGTTGGGCCTCGGCTGCAGCACTGCAGGGGTCTGGGCTAAGTCTGGCAGGACCTGTTAAAGTGCTGTTGGCCGGGGGGGCGGGGGGAGGGCCATTTATCTCATGCCACGCAATCATAAAGAGCCTCAATTTTAAACTTTTGCTTCTAGCAGGACAGAAAATGAGAGAATGGAAAGGTATCATTTCATTTTAATCTCCCAGACCCAGGCTGTCTAATGCACTAGAAATTAATATCTTCCATATGTCCCCAAGTTATCTTATAATTAGCAAATTTATATTGGGTGACACTTCCTTCTGTGATGGGATATTTTTGTCTGTTAGAGTTTGATCAATGGATTATGATTTAAATTGCTACATTCTGTTCATAACAGTCATGACATTCTCATTATAGTCACGATTATCAATGTTTAATGTTACATTATTTTGCTGTAAAATTTTAGATATTTCCTATAGGTCAAATATTTTTCAATCATTTTTTGTCGCATATGAAAATGAACAAAGTGTGACATTTCGTAGTAAAAGCATCATTTTTCTTAAACATAACTGTGAAACGTAGGCCACAATTTTTGTTAGCCTGTTTTGGCACCTTTATTTGTTAACATATTGGAAACTCTGATAGCAGAGGGATGCTGAGCCTCCCAAACCCTGGGAGAGCTGCCGAGGAAGCAGAGGTGACACACAGTGGCAGGGCGGTCACCATCCTGGACAGAGAAGAAAAGCCACCGAGATGTCAGGCTCAGAAGCAGGAGATCCCACCTCCACACAACGCATGTGGCCACCAGTCCTGCATTCTTCAAGAACCAGCCTGGCAGTGCAGGGAGGAACCACGTGCTCAGTAAATGTGGGGTGCCTCCATGGAATGATAAAGCGTCCTGAAGTCCCAGGGACTGTAGGGGACATTTCCAGGCAAGGCAAAGGGCCTTTGACTCTGGAGGGGCTGAGCCGCTGGAGGTTGAAAGCCAGCCCCGAGCCCGCCCTGCAGCCACGTGGGGGCCTCCAGCAGCAGGGCCAGGGGGTGGGGCTCACTCTTCACACCCGCCACAGAGGGAGCTGCCTCAGACCCCAGAGTCCAAGGGCATTTGACATTATGGCAATGATCTCCAGACTTTTGCTCGGTAGCTTCTGCTTTGCTCAGAAAAAAAATTTTTTTAATACATCCCTAACGTCTAGAGAACAGCATTTTGACCCAGATCTTTCCATCATTGGTTGACGAGGTGATGTATGTGTTATGGGATCCACAACACATCATCAGATTAACTTAATTTCAGTTCCATGCAGTACGAGCCACTGGGCCCTGCCTGAGTGCCAAGCACCATGCTAGGTGCTGGGATCCAGGATAAACAAGCCCTATTCCCTGCCTTCCAGAAGCTCGTGGTCCAGTGGGGTAAACAGTCCATCCATAAGAAGCAGAGGTGTGGGGGGCAGAGGCGTAGACGCAGGGGTTAACAGTGGGTCACAGGGGGCCCTCAGGCTAGAGGGAAGCTCAGCTTTAAACAGATTAAATATAATTATCATCCCAGCCACCTGCTGCTCTAAGGGAAGCGGAAGTTTCTAAGTCTTAAGGAAAAACCTCCTTCTAAGGTGCAGTAGGAATGTATATTTTGACATGAGGCAAGGAGCTCTGGGTGGGGTAGGAGACCTCATTCGAGGTAGCAGAACTTTCCACCAGTTTCCACACAGACCCAGGGGAGGCAAACCCTGAGCCATAGTCTCTGGGGCTGAACCGGGATGTAAAGCCCAAGGGACTGGGAGGCAGAGGGGCGGTGGGGGGGGGGGGGGGCGCAACACGCATCCTCACTCCTTCTCTGTGAGCTCTGCCCTCAGACCTCTGAAGAGAACCTTCAGGATAGAGCAGGTGCCAACTATTTTCCCTTCTTGGTGAACTGTTCTTCTATGAAGCTGTTCCTTGTCCTTCCACCCCCACCCACACCCCCACCCTCTCTGCTCCCCCACCCAAAGCTTAGAGTCCCTGCCTTCTTCTTTCAGCCCCGTCTGCACCCATCTCAGCCTCCGCATCTCCCTGTCCTACAAGGAAAACATTAGACAAGGAGCAGAGGCGAAGATGCAGAAGCCCCACCAGCGGAGGGGAGAAGGCGTCCAGGGTACTCTGGAGGGCCACTTTATTGGTCCCAGCACTTCTCCACTGGGACCGCAGGCCCCCAGACGTGACGTGAGTGACTCACTCGGCAGGCTTAGTGTTGCTCAGCTCTGAGGAGCCGTAGGCAGTTCCAGGTTACAGCTAAACAAAGGAAGCAATTCTTTACTCATTGTATTTTTCCCGGTCCTCTTTTGTTGTCTGCTTTCTCGGTTCACCTGAAATAATGACCTTTTGTTGTCCTGTCAACATGTCCACCTCCCAGAAAGTATAGACTGCAGACCAAAGAAGCCGCGATGATGGCCCTTCAGACTGGGGCCAGAGCTGTGGTTCAAGGTCACCCTGGAGATGAATGGTTTTCAAAGTGGCGTTTCCTCCAACACGTTGTCAGGACGGTTTGGGGTGTGAACTGCTCAGAGTCGCGCTCCCCCACCCCGTCATGGGAGAGTAGGAGGAGGTGAGATTCTGATTCAGGGAGTCCAGGCTGGTGCCCGGGAGTTGGCATTTCCACAAGTATTCCTGGCGATTCCAACATAGCATCAAATGTGGGACTCGTCACTCAGAAAATATAACTAGCTTTTCTTCGCAGTTCAGAGATGAGCTGGTTTTCCTGAAACTTGCATGCTCTCAGGCTCTCTGAAAGCCTTGTTTTCCCTTCAAAGAGGGGGACCCGCTGACATAACTCCCCTGCTCGCTGAGCACACATCACCTCCCCGGCCCTGTCCCCAGCCAAGCATGGGGCTCATCGCCCAGCTGGTGGGCAAGTTCTGGCTGCCCCACGGCTCTGCAGTCACCTCCTTAAAACTCATTCCCCAAGTGTGCAGAAATGACCGTTTGGAGTCGCTATCCTGTTTCTCTGCAATGTGCCACCCGTCCAGAGGGCTCAGGTGCAGAGGAAACGTGCTCCTCTGACAGAGATGTTATTTCAGTGAGTTTCCTCTTTCAAAGGGTTCCCCCAGTATCTGCGCTATCAAATTGTTCCTGGGTCCATGAAAGCAGGGCGGCGATTGTGATGGAAATGTTTATACACAGGGTGAATGCCGAGCTTGTTTGTTGTTTGAAAGAAGCTGCTAGAAACTGACTAGATCAGGTGTGTCCTGGGCCTTCATCCAGGCGGCGAATTCAAAGGCTGGTCTTGAAGAGAGTCTCTCCTCCCTCTTCCTTATTCAGGTTACAAAGGCCACCGAGGAGGAAGCACGTGTCTTGAACCAGCTGAGCCCAGAGCGAGCCCCAGTCAGAGTCCGGAGCGCCTGCTTGGCAGTGAGGGCCTGGCTTGCCGAGGCTCTGAGGCACTAATCTCCCCCTCCAGCTCCTGGGAGAACTCACTGATCCTCTTTCAAGCACAACAACACTTTTTTGGTATTTACTCTTCCCACCCCGTAGGTGGACTTCTGCTCCCGTGTGCCAGATTTCAGAGGAGATTAATAACCACTCCTGGTACACTCCAGATTGCAAACCTAAGGTCTGGTCTCTGGGCAGCGACCCATGAGTCATTCTCCAGTGAGAAAGTTTCTGAGTGGCCACCACAGGAGATAAAAGAAGACATTGCTACACCGGGCAAGGACTTAAAGTCACGGGAGGGATAGAAGTGTTGATGCATGAGACACGAGTATTGAAAACATATTAAAGATACTCAGTCATAAGCACAATCCCAGCCTCAAGGGATTTTTAATTTGTGTCCCTGTTGCCAAAATTTATAATTAAACATATTGGCCCATGTATAGGCCACACTGTCCAATATCTGTGAGCAAGGTGGAGACATCCATTTTTCTCATAAAATGAGTGAGGAGGGGGGAAGGAGGTCACAGGGGATAATGAACAATGGACTAGAATCTGGGAAAGGAGTTCACATCCCAACTCTGTCAGTTGTGTTCTTATACACATACCTCAACCCCACATGTATTTCTTAATGACAGCAGCGAAGGAAGGTAGATTAGAAGGGATTTTAGGGGTGATGTCACCAAGTCCTATGTTTGATAAAGAAGCTGCCCACTGGGGAAGTTAACAGATAGGATCCAGACAACCCAGCATTACTTAACATAGCAAAATCCCATGCTTTCTGACTTCTAATCAGTGCTCTTTCTGATCATGGCCTCAGTTTTATCACTCATGACATGGGGACATTAACGCTTATCCTACCTACCTCATAAAAGTCTAAGAAAATCAACTGAGATAATTCAATTCAACCCACATTATCTCTAATGTAAAGTGGTATTTAAAGACCGTGTATCAGTTCTTTTCCTGTTTTCCTTATCATGATGAATGGCCCCACCATTCATTCTGTTATACAAAATAAAAGCCTTGTTACTTCCCTTTCCCACACCCTCAAATCCAATCCATCACTAAATCCTTTTGGGTTTCCTTTAAAGGTATCTTGAGTCTGTCTACTTTTTACCATGTCTGATTCACCATCCTTGTCTAGCTACCACCATCTCTCACTTGGACCACTACAGCAGCCTCTTAACTGGTCTCTCTTCATTCACTTTTATCCCCTTAAATCTCAACACGGAAGCCAGAGGGATCTTTAAAAATTTGATTGCAGTCATGCCCATCCTTGCTTAAAACATTTCAGTGGCTTCTATTGCTTTTAAAGTAAAATTCTTACTCATCTGTATAGCATCAATAAAATAAAAAATAGTTACCAATAAATTTAACAAAAGAAGTATAAAACTTATACTCTGAAAACTTACAAAATATTATTGAAAGAAATTAAAGAAGAACTAAATAAGTGGAAAGACACCACATATACAGTGACCTGAAGATTTAATATTATTAAAAGAGCAATACTCCCCAGATTGATCTACAAAATTAGATGCAATCTCTATCAAAATTCCTGCTGGCTTCTGTGCAGAAATTGACAAGCCAGGCTTAAAATTCACATGGAAATTCAAGGGACCCAGAATAGCCAAAACAATCTTTAAAAAGAAGTAGGAACACTCCTACGTTCTGATTTTTAAACTTACTACAAAGTTACAGTAATCAAAAGAGTGTGGTAATAGCATAAAGATAGACAAATACATCAATGGGATAGAATTGAGAGACAAGAAATAATATCCTCATGTGTCAATGGTTTTTTGCCAAGAGTGCCAAGACAATTCAATGGGAAAAGAATAGTGTTTTCAACAAACAGTGCTGGGAAAACTGGATATTCATATGCCGAAGAATGATGTTTGACTCCCTTCCTCATACCATGCATAAAAAAAAACCTCAAAATGAATCACAGACCTAAATGTAAAAGGCTAAATCTATAAACTCTTAGAAGGAAATACTGGAGAAAATCTTTGATTTGGTTTAGGCAAAGCCTTCTTAGATATGACATCAGAAGCACAAGTGATAAGGGAATAAAAGATAAATTGGACTACATCTAAATTAAAGATTTCTCATAGAAAACAAACCTATGGTTACGAAAGGGGAAAGGGGGAGGGATAAATTAGGAGTTTGGGATTAGTAGATACAAACTACTATACATAAAATAGATGAACAACAAGGTCCTACTGTGTAGCTCTGGGAACTACATTCAGTATTTTATAATAACCTATAATGAAGAAGAATATATATATAACTGAATCACTATTCTGTATACCAGAAACTAACACATTATAAATCAACAATACTTCAATTTTTTTAAAAATTAAGACTTTGGGGCTTCAAAGGAGACCATCATGAAAATGAAGGAAACTCCACTGAATGGGAGAAAATATTTGCAAATCACACATTTAATAATGTGCTTCTGTCAACAATATATTAAAAACTCTTATAGTTCAATAATATACAAACAACCCGACTTTAAGATAGGTTATGACTAAGGATCAGTCCAGACAGTATAAATACTTCCAAATAAGTCTTCCAAATGTGGGATTCCTGGAATAAAAAGGCTCTAGGAATTCAGAGAGAGGAACAATGCGTACAGGCAGATTTGAGTTTTGTCCTTTAGGGGATTATTAAACACATGATCTCCAAGTTTTAGGACCTTTTGTGTCCAGTAAAACTAAAAATCACTGAGTGAGTTTTGAAGGGAGAATGGTCTGGAATTCTGGGCAGAGGACTCTGTTGGAGGAACAGCAGGGAAGCCACCCGCTCAGGGGAGAGAGAGGAAGGGGAGGGGGTGAGGAGGAAGACTCAGGGAGGGAAGGTGGCAGAAGCCAGACTGATGAGGGCGTTGAGGCCAATGTCCTGGCTTTGCTTTTTACTCTAAGATGGGGAGTCAGCAGATGACGCCAAACAGAATGACATTCTATGGCTTCAGTAGAATGCTGTAAGGGCAGAAGCAAGGAGATGAGTTAGGAGACGACATGAAATAACCCAGGTGAGAGAAAACGATGGCTTGGATCAGAGAATACCAGTGGAAGTGGTGAGAAATGGTCAGATTTCAGAACAGTTGGAAGGTACAGCCCAATGGAGATTCTGTAGAGGAGATGACAAAGTAGGCAGTTTTTCAAGGAGTGAAACATTTGAAAACGCCTCCCAGGACAGGATCTTTCAGAAGCTGGGAAGTGGGAGTGTGGGAAGCATCAGCTCCCAGTGAGTCCGGTCTCAGCCCCACAGCCACTCCCAGAAGACAGCTGCAGGGGCCGCGTCAGAGCATCTTCCCGCCCCAGGTGTTCATGGCGGTCCGTTTGGATTTCTCTTCCTCTGATCTGTCCCAACTGCACCCCTACAAGCACCCGTCCTAAGGCTCTTTCTTTATCCTTTATGGGGTCATCTGATCTAAAATAGTAAAGAGATTCATATACGCAGTAATTTGCTTCATGATTTAAGATGCCGGACTGCTCCTAGGTTGAATAACAAACTGTTTAACTGTGGGAGAGCTATCAGAGTCCGGATCCAGAAAGCTCACTACCAGCTCAGCTGAGTTTTTTATAACATATATTATTATTTTATACTAAGGACCTTTGAAAGTTTTTAAATCACACAACATTTTTACATATTATAGACCATAAACCATGTCCCAAGCAACAAACCAGATCCAAAGGGTGGCCTGATAAACCCAGATGCTAAGTTTTTTCCAAGAGAAAGGAACACACATTTGCTGACTATCTACCTCTGTGCAGCACTCTCACGATACTTTACTTAATCTTCCTTTTGAGAGGAAAACTCCAACTCAGGTTAAATAACATGCCAAAGGTTACCCAGCAAAGAGGTGGTAGAACCTAGGACTGATAAAATCAGCAGTTCTGCTCCATCACACATGCCCGATCTGTCCAGCATCCCTCTGCTCCTCATAACCCATCCTGCCTGTTAGCTCTCCTGCTGCAGACAAAGGAGGTCCCTTTGGAACAATCATATATGCGTGGATTCAGAAAGAGCAAGTTCCTCCTGAACCCTCTGGGATGTGTGATAGATGACCTCAAAAATGAGTCATAGCTTGCCTTTATTTATTTATTTATTTATTTTTGGTCCTTCTTGGATTTTAAATATTTGAGATGTTTTGGTCCACAACCTCAAATCTCCTAGAGCAGAATCTTCAGCAGCAAAGGCATGATGACCTCAGATTTCCATTTCCAGCAAACAAACCTGAGCTTAATAAGAAGGCACAGTCTAGTGAGGGATCTGATTTCATGCCCACTTTACAAGTGGGGGAAATGAGGTTCGGAGAGGTTAATTCACCCCAAACCCACACAGCTGGTAATAAGAACAGGGCCTTTACTTTGCACAACTGCACAGGGTTATTCCCATTGTTTCTATGAGTCACAAAGAGCCAGGGTGCTTATCTAGAGTTTTCTGTGAAGCAAACACATGTTAACTAATTCAGCCCTCACAGGACCCCCATGAGGGAGAGTGCTACTAGTCTTATCAGCCCCATTTTACAAATGAAGAAACTGAGGCACAGTGGTATTAAGTAACTCGTTCAAGGTCACAGAGCTGTAGGAGGCAGGCTGAGGATTCACATGCAGACAACCAGGGTCTACAGACCATATGCCATTAACCACTCCACCATGATCCTCTCTCCTCCTCTCCCAGCAGTGCCAAATTTGGACAAGATCATCTGACTAAGTCCTGTGTTCATTCATGTCTCTTTTGGCCAATGCGAAGCCGAGGTTTCAGCCTAAGGGGATGAGCACACAAAGAGAAGTATGTTGGGTAAATGCAACAGGTGCACGGTTGTGCAGTGAGGCGGAACTGGTTCCCCAGCCCCGACGACTCTGCCCGCAACTCATGAGTTACACAAATACAGACCCAGCTGAGGGATGCCTGGGAGGTTTGCACACGCGCGTGCTCTCTCTCTGTCAACCACACACACGCACACACACACTCACAAGCTTCATGTTAGAATTTCCTCTGTCACCCACCTTTTCAAGTGGCCCTGCCAGTATAGGGAGTTGGGGGAAAAAGCAAAGATCTGTAGATCTGGTTGGTCTGCAGCGGCCAAGGGGACAAGTGTGTTGGCAAGCGGTGAATGGAGGGCACGCTCTGTGGGATCCTGGCATTGTCCAAAGCCAGGCAACATGGTGTTTTCTCCAAGGGGTGTGAGTGTGAATGTGTGTGTACAGGGGTCACAGCAGGGACTGTGGCCCCCAAGGAGTAAGTAACGTGTAAGGAAATGGATCCACACATACCAAAGGCAAGAAACATGGCCACAGTGCCTAGGAATACTGGAGTGGGGGCAGAGATCATATTTCCCTTTCATGTGGAGCCAAAAAGAGCTTTAGCTTGTACTGACTATGTCTGAGAAAGCCTCAGTCACGGGGCACAAGTAAGTGTGGACATGGCAGGAGAGGTGCTGTATTTCCAGCCTCAGAGCTGCGTCTACACCCAGGTGATAACTGAAGGACCCCAGCTGGGACCCACCTACCTGCCTCACTCGGAGGAGTCCCCCTCTGTCCACACAAAGCCTGACGGATCCTATTGGGCAACTCACTTGGGAAGATCCCAGGGCTTCCTTAAAAAGCCCCATTAACCTCAGGAGAGCCAGGGAGCCCTTCCATTCCAGACCATCTGCCCTGGCACAGAAATGCTGAGGCAGTGGGAAGTGGTCCCAGGAATGGCTAGTGGTTAGGCAAGATGAACAAGAGACACACAAAGAAGAGGAAACAAGCATTAAAAAAAAACACCTCCCAAAATGCAAATCTGGCACAGTGCTTTGGACCCAGGGGTCCAGGTCACACACGGTCTGTTTCTAGTGATTTGAGTTAAAGCAGGAGGCAGGGAGGGAGTTCTAGGAATGGGACCTTAGGATCACCAGCGGGGAGAAGTGGTAGAGAAGGTACTCAGCTGTAAGTGTTTGCGGTCTCCTCCCAGCCCCTCCCTACCCCCGACTCTAAACAGAAGAAAGTCAGGGATCTTGCACTGGGCTGCTGTCACCTGCCTGGGACTGTTACAGACTTAATAGGGTTGTAACGGGCAGAAAGAATGAGGAAATGAGATTCCTGTTGGACAGGGGCAGAAAGGGACAGCAGGAGAAAAAGACAGGTCTTTTAGGGAGGGGGAAGAAGAGAATCACTTCCAGGCAGCAGAGTTGAGGAGGCTGCAGGTGGTAGAAGGGGGGTGGGGATGGGGTGGGAAGGACTCTGGAAGCAGCAGCCACATGGACAGGGGTTGGGGTGGGATGAAGATGGTGGAGACTGGGAGAGAAATTATGCTCTGGTAATGAATTGACTATCCTTCTGGTAGTTTTTTTTTTTTTTTTAAAGAGGTGGGGGCATGGGTGGAGTACATGTTTTGTTTGATTTGTTTCATTTTTTTTTATAAACCTCAGTAAATACTGTTTTCAATTAATTTGCATATTGGTCAATGTCTTCAAATGAGACAGTGAGCTCAGATGAACCACAAGGCAAAATCAGTAGCGTTTCATTCCCTTTTAAACTCCATGGGCTTCCTCGGGGTGTTCCAGACACAAGGTGGGGGCCAGGCCAGCAGACAGAGCATGGGTCCCTCCTCTGTCGCAACCAGAATCACTACAGTCATTAAAAACAAAAAAGATTTCATCAATAAAACAAGATTCAATATAAGGTTTTCTTTGGGGAAAAAGAAGAGCCCTCTGCCAAAATAAAATCTGAAAAACAATGAGTCCATGTCCCTTATCTTACTGAGAAGTAAACTGAGCCCTGGAGCTGCGACTTGCCCAAGGTCCAGCTGCCTAGTTTGCTAGCCAGCACCAACCCTGGGGTCCGTCTGTCCATCCGTGTACATTCCTGCTTCTGGACGCAGATATTTCTAATCCATCCCTGGGCTCTGCTCCCTATCTAGGAGCAGGCAATTTAGGCTTTCACTGGGAATATGAAAAAAAATCTAAAGCTCCAAGAGAAACTATCCCACCACTACTAGGTCCCATATATACACATGCCACCGCGCCAAGCGGAGCACCAGGTACTGGAAGGACAAAGCCGGCCCGAGCTCCAGCACGTGTTTTTACTCCCAGAGCAATAACGTCTGATTCTATGTATTTCTTTACTTAAACTTAACCATAATCTTCTTCAAACAGTTCCCCATTAGTCCTACGCCATCCCAGAAGTAAATGGGATCTTTCCCTGGCTCCCTGGCTGAGCGTTCAGCTCTACCACCAGCTCCTGAAAGCCCCTACACTCTCCTTTCTAACGTCTCAGTCCCAGCGGCTGCTATCATCCCACTCCATGGAAGCTACTTTCCTGATTAAATACAAACGGAGAGTTTTGACTCTGAGAGGCGACCTGACCAGCCCCAGGCTGACTCCTATTTCTCACCTGCTCTCTGCTTTTCACGGAAGGGTGTGTGCTGAGGCCACTGTCCCAGCTCCCCAGCTGTTCCCAATTATCTTCAAAGACTCACTCAGAGCAAACGATTCAGCATCGCTCAGGAATCTGATTTTGCAAAAAGGTGACACTGTTTTGCAACACAACCAGCACATGCTAAACAAAACTGCAGCATTTAACGCACTCATTAAAAGTCAAGGAGCAGCAATAACAAAACAGTTTTCTTCACACTGAAAAATCCAAGATAAGCCGGTGACTCAAACCTAATCTGAAATTATTGATTTAACTTCAACCAGCATCAGTCAGTAGGTTGAAAGAATTATGTTCAATTTAAAAAATGCCCATTTGATCAATCAAGAAAGATCACGTCTGACCCTCATCTTTGAGCAGCTTACTTTCCTCCCTAGCCTTGTGGCTCCAGGGTAGCCTTTTTCTCTTTAAATTCTACGTGGGTCAGTCTAACCCCCTCCCTCATGTCCTGTGCTAGGGACTGAGGGTCCTGTGATTCTGACTTGCCTGCTCTAAGCTCACAGTCCAGGAGGGAAGCAGAGCCCTGACATATAAACAGAATAAAAATAAACCTACAGCATGTTGCAGTGTGCTGAGCTGTGACAGCAAAGATGAAATAATTTACTTTCCCTGGAGGCATCGTGAAGATTCTCTGCCCCCCTCTTTAAGAGGGCTGGGTTTTCTAGGGGGTTGAGGGCAGAAGGAACAACATGTAGAAAGACATCGGCTTATGAGAACACAGGATCCAGTTCAGAGGAGGCTAAGAGATTCTGTTCTGCTGCAGCTATACCGGGCAGGTGATGGGTAGTCAGAGGAGGAGAAAACAGAAAGGTAGATGGAAATAGACAGTATTTGCCACATTTAGAAGATATGCCTTATTTTGTGTGGATGGTTTTTAAATACATGCATTTATCTCTCTTTTGCAAATTACTGGTTATACATACTCATGGTAAAATTTAAGAGTTTTTAAGTGGTGGGAAGAATCACCCATAATCCTACTCCAATGAGGATAACTTAACATTTTTGCTCATCGTTTCAGATACACACACACCAGGGACCATATGTACAGATGGTCTTGTAACTTGCTCTTTTCATTGAACCACATATTGTAAACATTTTTCATTTTCTATTATGGGATATTAGATCATTTGTAATTTTGCCATGTTTTAATGAAGCTATAAAGAGCAAGCATGTACAATTTCATTCAGTTGTTCATTTATTGCCATAATTTAAAGTCACAATTTCTGACTCAAAGCTAATACACATTTTAATGCCTTATATTTATTGCAAAATAGCTCTTGAGAAAGGCTGCACCAATAACTTAGCATGGGGAATTAACTTAAATGAGGCAATTTCCTCATTTTCTTGCCATTATTGGTTCTTGCAATTTTTATAATTTTTGCCAATTTGTTGGCCAAAATGAACATATCATCAATACTTAACTTGCTTGTGATTACTACAAGGGTACATTCTTAAATACTCATTGACTTTTTGATTTTTTTTCTTCTTTGGTTAGCTTATTCCTGTTCTTGGACTTCTTTTTCTATAAGAGTTTTCTTTTCTGACTTAGAAAAGCTCTTCAGCCATTAATGAAATAAACTTTATGTCTGTTGCAAATGCTTTTTCCAATTTGTCAATTCTTTGTAATTTTGTTCGTGGTAATTTTGGAACTAAACAAGCTTTTAAATTTCTCTGTAAGCAGAACCATGAATCTTTTCTTTCATGCTTAAAGGGGCCATTCCTTTTCTGAGACTGGGTGTCTAATTTGCCTTCATGTTCTTCTTTTTAAGCATTTAATATATTATAAATTTATTTGATGTATAAGGTGAGATAAGAATGTTATCAATAACGGCCACCCAGAGATATGAGGTCCTGGAACCTGTGTTACCCTGTAAGGAAAAGGAGCTTGATGAGTGAGATTAATTTAAGGATCTTGACATGGGGAGATTATTCTGGATTATCTGGGTGGTCCCTAAATCCATTCGTGAGTGTCCTTGTAAGAGAGGTAGAGGGAGATCTGACACAGAAGAGGAGAAGGTGATGGAAGATGAAGGCAGAGTTTGGAGGGATGCAGCCACAAGCCACGGAACTCCAGCAGCTGCCGGAAGCACGCAGAGGCCCGGGCAGCTTCTCTCCTCGAGCCTCCGGAGGGAGTGCGGCTCTGCCAGCACCTTGGTTCTGACTCAGTGAAGCTGATTTCCAACTTCTGGCCTCCCAATCTGTGAGAGAATAAATTTCTGTTTTTCCAAGCTACCAAGTTTGTGGTAATTCATCACAGCAGCAGGAAACTAACACACAACCCCACCAAATAGTTTGAATAAAACAATAAATACCCATCATTTTCTTACCTGCCTGAAATATCATTTAGATCACATATAAAATAGTTTTATGTATGTTTGTTTTGAGTTTTTAATTCTTTTTAGTCTATTCTTGTGTTAGTAAACACTATTTTAAAAATGATCACATCTTTTAACTTTCGTATTAGGCAATATAAGGATCCCTGTATTACATTTTTTAAAATACATGTATTATTCTTAACAAATTAGTCTTCCAGGTAATGGAAGATTTAGAATAACTTTTTTTTTCAAGTTCTCTAAAAATTTTCATTTAAGATTAAAGGCATTAAATTTACAAGTTAATTTGGAGAGAAACTGCCTTTCTAAAATATTACTCATTCCCCTCCCCATTCTCGTTATTAAAACTCTTGTTTTATGTCCTACAGTAACTGTCAAAATGTCCTGCCTATAGTTCCTGTACATTTCTTTAGTTCCACTTAGTTTTTCTGTCCTTTCTCCCTCCCTCCCCATCCTCCTCCCCTGCAGGTGCCCTCTCCATCCTTCCTGCCTTCTTCCTTTCTTTTCCCTTCTTTTTCTTTCTTCTTTTGCTGCTTACATAATGTTCATAAGCAGAAAAGTGACATGATTTCTTCTTTGGCAGTTGACTTAAATTTCTAACTTTATTTTCTTAGGCTAATACTGAAACTCACTGTTAGGTCCTAACAGATGCCGTGTGGGTGGTGGTAAGAGGCAGCCCAAGTGATGATGTGTGTGTACGCTGGGGAGGCGGTGAGGGGTGCTGGGGACAACAATGCCTGTGACTTTTAATTAACTCTCAATAATCAAGGAGTCATTATTCACATGTTTTGAACAGGACTCAAGAGTTTTTAAAAAAGAAAGATATGTCTCCAAGAACCACAGTTAGAAGCTCTCCTGTGAAGACCTTCTTAAATTCTAATTGACTGTTGTCATCCCTTTTGTCTTAGAACTCACCTCCATATGAGTTCTGAGACCCCATCCAGCCTCAATGATGTCTGTACTTGCATAACGCTGTGGCATCTCAAATCCCTGGCAGGAGGGTGAGGGAAGCTTTTGAAGAAGAGTTAGCCTACTATTCAGATCTGAGAAATAGCCCTCTTATCACGCCTTCCAGACGGAGACAGTTACAAGGGAGAACTGGGTGAAGACTCGCTCTGCAGCAAGAGAGAGAGAAGGGGGACATACAATTCCGTTCCACCGGTGGGAGAAATGAGAAGACAAAAAGAAAGGGAACTCCACTTCCATCTGAAAGGAATAGAAAATGCTGGGCAGAACAGCTGAGGCAGGGGTTTCCAGCCTTGGGAGTAAAATGAAGCAGACATTTTAATGACACCTTATGTGATGTGCTGCAATAATGATCACTAAAGATTCATTAATGATGGTGATAATGACTATAGCATTATTTTTATTAACTTACAAGAGCAATCTGTAAAAATATACATATATTATCTTCTTAGCTAGGCAGAAACGTATATTTTTTAGCTAATCAACACTCTGCCAAGGAAGAGGGAACATTCTGCCAGAATTTCAACTGAAAAAAAAAACAAGTTCTTAGGAAAGTGTATATAAAACCCAAGAAAAGTGATACATAATAAATTAAATATACTGAAATAAGCAAAGCATGACTATTGAACCACTTGACGATTTTACGTTAAAAGGGAGCTCTTAGACCAATGGCTAGTGGTTAGTTCTACACGCTGGAAAGTTGAAGCCCTGAAGCTGTCCTGCGTCTTTCTTTATTCAGGAGACTGGCAAACAAAACATGGTACCAACGTGGCATCAAGCTGCTGGCCAAGCCAAATGTTTGCCGTGTCCCAGAATGTATACAGCTGGGGAACTTGGACACAGAACACATTTCACATCCAGCTGCTTGCCCCAGCTGTCAGCACCACCTCAGAAGCTGGCAGGCACCAAATGGCAAACCAGAATCATTTTGGTGGGGTCCTGGGATGGGGCCGCCCTCCCCTCTCTGCCGTGGAGCCCAGTTCCCCTGGGTCAAACCCCAAAGAGAGGTGAGTGCAAATACATCTAATCACTGATCACGCAGTGGACTGAACGTGTGACGAAGAGCCCCAGGGTCAAAGGGAGCAGCTGAGGAAGGGCTCGGAGAGAGAAAATGAGATCCCACTGCCTCACAGAGGGACTCCCATTCCAGCCTCGCCGGAATTAGGCTCTGTCTGCAGGAAGGGTATCCTCCCTCTCAGCCCGTTTTCACCTCTGTTTGGAACCCTGCCCTTTGAGATTTATCTGAAATTGGTTCTACACCACCCCATTCTGTGTCCTCTCAGAAGTCCCAGTATTGCTGTCTGATATTTCTGTGCACAAAGATAACATGCAACTCTATGCCCTCGTGGAGTTTACTATCTGGGAAGGAGGATGGATATATGACACAATAGCTGGGCAAACCGAGGTGGGGAGAAAGACTGAGTGGGTCATGTTCTGAAGGGATATTTCACAAAGCTGCAGCGGGATGGCAGGAGGCAAGGGTGAGTGGGAAGCAGCCCTGCAAACTGCGGGGAGTGATGCTCCTGGCTGACAAAGGGCAAAGAGGTTTCAGGATTTATAAACTGTTTTCTACCTGCCTGGCCCTGTACTGCGTGTGAACTTTACATGCATGATTTGATTTAATCCTCACTTGGTTCTGTGAGAGAAGTGTTATCATCATCCCACTTTATGCATAAGGAAACAGAGGCTAGGGACCGGGACCATTCAAAAAGGAAAGTGCTCCCAAGCGCCAGAGCTGGCACCTAAACGCAAGCCTACACTGAAACCCATGCTCCCTGTATTCACGCCAAGCTGCTTTCCCATGCAGGGAGGGCCAGACGCCAGCCTGGCAGTTGGAAATGGTACGTGGTCTATGGAGACACAGACCAGTGCACGGACGGGACTGGAGGGCCCACGTGTTAGGGCTGACGTGGATCTGCCGTAGACATGCTTAGAATGCCAAAAGGTAATTCTTGAAAAGGAATGTTGCAGTCTGGCAGGTAGTACCAGAGGATATCAGCTGAAGCAACAGAGATTGAAGTTCCTAAAAGCATCAGCAAGAAGAGATTTTTCTCTCAGGATTAGCAGAACCCAATACAAATGCTTCATGATTCTACAGCCTTTTCCACCCGATGGCTACTGTTTCCCCAAACACTTGGAACTCCCCCTATGTCTTTGTTACTTTGGACTGCCCCAATATTTCTGAGTGGCTTGTAATGCAATGGACATCTAGAATTTTTTTCCCCAACACTGTCATCAGAGTCTTTCTTCTTCTGTATTCATATTCGAGGAGAATGAGGCACGGAGAAATTGAATATGCCCAGAATGTGCACTCAGGGACCAGGGGACAGAAACAGGCAAGGTTCCTGATTATCAACCCTGTATCTTCTTTGAGATTCAAGTCACCCCTTTGGCTTCAGGAGGCAGAAAAAAATCCCAAGTTTCCTGGGAAGAGATTATTGACACCAACAGATTCTTATCAGCGAAACTAAAATTCTTTTCACACACAATAATGAAAACACTCAGGGGATGGTCACGTGGGCAGGCTTTTTTTCCTGGTTTGCTCTGTAACTGCAAAGGCAGCAGGGGTGGGAGCATAAATGGGAGCAAAGAAAAGCTTTCTCAAAGGGTTACTTACTGATGGAAAAAGTACCAATTCTGTCAGCGCTTTATAAACAAAGCTCAGGTCTAATGTAACGTGAAATCTGACTTGAATCTTGCATCCCTCCGCCTTCGGAGAGCAGATTTTCACTCCTAAGGCTTCGTCGAGGCAATGACTCTAGGTTTGGGCTTCAGAACCACGGCCAGCCTTTCAGTGCCAGGGCCGAGACTTGTGTTCCAACTCTCTCTGCCTGACGTTAATCTTCATGCCAACCTGTCAACAACGGGCCTTTCTGGGTGGAACTGTGAGGTTCGGGGTTAAAATGTGACCAGCCACGTTTGCAGGTACCTCTCACGCGGGTCAGAGTGAGCCAGGCCAGCCTCTTCTGTTGCTCTGTGGGCTCCTGACTTATATTTGGGCCCATTAAACTAAGAAAATCAGCAGTTATTACACTGAGTTCAGATACTAAATGCACTGATATGTGTTTAACTACATCTGGATTGTGCTTGTGAAGGGGGAGTGAGGGACTCCTGCCTCATTTTCTTTTCCCTTTGGAAAATAATTGAATGGTGAAAATAAAATTGAATTCTATTTTATTTTGTATGTATTACATACTATGAGTACAAATATATAATCAAATACATTATGTATTTATGCTATTTATTTATATTCACAGTTTCACTTAAACTCTTGCAATTAGAATATATCCATGTACTCTTGTGTCCTTTAAAATGTATTTTTTAAAGCTTAAATGTCACATTTATCTTCAGAATTTAAAAAACTGGTGTGAATATATTCATTTTAAAGAAATCTTAAGATAAAAAGACTCTGGTACAGACCATCCACCATCATTCTTTATGGAGGGAACGTCTGATAATACCTGGATGTGTATCATCTCATCCTTTTTTTTCCCCTGGACATATATACATACTCGGAAATGCAGTGGTCCCCCTCTGTCTATAGTTTTGCTTTTTGAGGTCTCGGTTACCTTCGGTCAACAGGGGTCTGAAAATATTAAGTGGAGAAGTCCAGAAATAAGCCATTTATAACTTTTAAATTGTGCGCCGTTCTGAGTAGGGTGATGAAATCTCATGCCATCTTACCCTGTCCCTCCTGGGAAGTGACTCATCCCTTTGACCAGAGCACCCCCCTCCCCCATCCCTTAGTCACTCAGCAACCTCCTGGGTTATCAGATCGACCGTCGTGGTATTGCAGTGTGTGTGTTCAAGTTACCCTTATTTTACTTAAAAACGGCCCCACAGTGCAAGAATAGTGATGCTGGCAGCTCAGATCTGCCGAAGAGAAACCATAAAAGCCTTCCTTTCAGTGAAAAGGTGAAAGTTCCCAACTTGATAAGGAAAGAAAACCAATCATATACTGAGGTTGCTAAGATTCACAGTAAAAATGAATCTTTTTTCTGTGAAACTGTGAAGAAGAAAAAGAAATCTGTGCTAGTTTTGCTGTTACACCTCAAACTGCACAAGTTAAGGATACAACACATAATAAGTGCTTGTTAAGATGGAAAAGGCATTAGATTTGTACCAGAAAGTATTCTGAGAGAGAGGGAGAAACCACATTCACATGACTGATATTACAGTGCATTGTTATAATTCTTCTGTTTTGTTATTGGTTATTGTTCATCTCTTACTGTGCCTAATTTATAAATTAAATTTTATCAGGTGTGTATGTATAAGGAAGACACATTGCACACGCAGGGCTCAGTACTGTCTGTGGTTTCAGGCATCCCTGGGGATCCTGGAACGTATCCCCCATGAATAAGGAGAAACTACTGTATTTTCCTGGAGATTTGTACACACACACATGAAATTGCATTTTCTCTTTTAAGTGGCTTATGCCTTTTCACTTCAAAATATATTATGAACCTTTCCATCTTTCTATGAATATATATAATAATTTTTAAAGTGGCAGAGTATTCTATTGTTGACCATCATTGTCCATTCCAAGTTTTTCTAATAGAAACAATATTAGAGATAAATGCCCATGCATTCGCATAGGAAAATCCCCCAGATAAGGAACTGCCGGATCAAAGGTCATATCTTTCAAAGGCTTCCCCTGCCTATTGCCAAACTGCCCTCCAGAAAACCTGTGTCCCTTCGTGCTCCCTCCGCCAGTGTGACAGCACGTTTCCGCACGCTCCGGCCAGTGTGGTTTTACAATTCTTTTTTTGTTTTCACCAATTTGATAGGCAAAAATAAAATATGTCTCATTGTTTTTACTTGATAGGCAAATATAGGATGGTCAATCATTTCTGTTAAAGAAATTATTAGAGAAACAAACCATTTTCCATTCATTTTTGATAGCTAATCTCCAAAGAAGAAAAACAAGTTATTTATAGTCCCATTTTTTCCTATTTATCCTTTCTAAATTTAATTGTAGAAGTTTTTCATGTATTAAGAATACCCATTATTTGTCTCTCATAATGCTGCAGAAGTGTCTCAATGTTTGTTTTTCCTAATCTGGCTTATAGTATTTTTGATGTGCTGAAGTTTTAATTTTACTTTGGTCAGACCTGTTAAGTCTTTTTCGTTATGGCTTCTACCATTGGTGACATTTGCTACCCAGTGATTGAGAGTGCCTATCTTATGGTATAGCTCATAGATGGAACATGAGCTAATAAAACACACCCTAAGTTGGGTCAGATGCCAAGCTGAGCTCTAGGTATGCTAAATGCTTTGGCAGAATAAGGCATGAAATGTTTGCTAGAATTAGAACAAAGAACCTGTGTGTTAAAAGCCCCAGGAATATTTAAACATATCCAAAGACGGGGTGGTTTTAAAATGAAGAAAAGTTTTACAGTGTATCTCCAAAATGTTGCTATGGCAATTATATTTGCTTCCTAACATGCAACTTTGACCCACCTTCCATGGGGAAGTGGGGTATGGGTTCCTTCCCCTTGAATCTGGCACCACAGGGGAAGTAATGCTGTATGACTTTGGAGGCTAGGTTATCAAAATGCAATGCTTTTTCCTCCTGGTTCTCTTGGGATACTTGCTTTTAAATCCCTGTGAGAACCTGAGGGCTCTGAAGCTGCTCTGGGAGAGAAAGCCCAACCTAGCGCACAGAAAGAGACCTCCGAGTAAAACTGTGAAGGGGCGATGCACAGCCAGCCTCCCACTGCTTCAGCACCTCTCCCCCCACCCCACGCTGCTCCAGCCCCAGCTCCTTTCAAATCTGAGAGTCTAATGGAGATGTGAAAAATACAGTTACCAGTGCCCCTCCCACAACTGCTTCCCTTCCCACTTCAGGGCACACCAACCTCACTGCCAACTGCTAGCACCTGCGTTTTCCAGCTGAAGGGCTTTCTCGGACCCCCGATGCCCACTCTGCATGCCCACTCAGCAGGCCAGAAGTGCAGGAATTCATTCCATCCCCCTCACTGAGAGCAGCTAAGGCACATGGTGCATAAATGTCCCAGCTCCCTCACCCTCAGGGGGGATAACTCTGCAGCGCATGTTCTAAACTGGCCCACAGATTCCCCAGAAGGGTCCCATTCCTGTTACCCACAGTGATAGCTTATTTCACAAAGGCTCCTTTATTTCCCACTTTCCTATCTCACCTCTCTACTCCCCTGACATTTTGATTTTTTGTTTTCTCTAGAATTACCTCTCAACTAAACAACGTGCACTCAAATCTTTGTCTCAGAGTCTGCTTCGGAGGGAAACTAGACTAATTTTTTAAAAAGACAGGACACTTTCATGCAGCATGGTAGGGGAAATACCTGATATTGAGCTAGCCCTGGGGGTCAGAGATGATGCAGGGACTGAATGAAGGTCTGAAGAGCAAATAGGAGTAGGAGCAGGAGGGACAGACTCAGCTTGGAGGGAGTTCTAGTCAGAGGAGTCAGCATGGCAGAGACCTGGAGGCAAGAAGGAGTGTGATTATTAAAGGAAGCGGAAAAGGTTCAGCATGGCTGAGACATGGACCAGGAATGTACAGAGATGAGTGATGAAGCTGCAGAGGTAAAAAATGAATAGATCACGAGGGACCTTGTTTCCAGGGTGAGAAGTTTAGAGAGATATGCCTATTTTCAGCAGAAAAACTTAACATTAATATTCCTAGGTGTTGCTGGGATTTAGATATAAAATGTGGGACTTGGAAAGTCTGAGCATTTTCTTATATTTTTCTTAAAAACTAATTCCATCCATCTTGCTCTGCTCTTAGGGTACTTTTTCATCGTTCTACCAGAAGCTGTGTTCTTGTCCTTGAGCTCCCTCCTGGTTTAAAGCTAAGCTTCTCAGTGTGGGGACGGTGTCCTAGTGTCCTCTGTATGCCCAGAGTGCCTAGCCCAAAGCCCTGCTCGTGGTAAATGCTTAGGTTAGGCAAGGCGGTGTCTTAACTTGTCCGTCCCTTTCCTCCCTCCCTCTCTCTTTTTCTCTCTCTGTCCCCTCCTCCCCAATTCAAAACTTTTTTGCAGTCAACCCACATATATGAATCATCATCAGCATCTCCCAAAGGGGAAAACCCCTCTGCCAACCAGCTGGCCCAGCCTCATTCCGTGCACGCTGCTGAGTGGGAACATCCCCATTACACAACCGTGACACAGCCCCGTGCCTGCCCAGCGCTCCTCTCCCATCTCACCAGACTCGGCTTTTCCGTCATCCTCCATCTTGTTTTCCTTTTCCCCGAGGGTCTGATTCTTTGCTTTCAAGTCCTGCTTATTGTCAAGTGCCTGTAGCTTGACCTTTAGAGTGAAAATATGTACTGACCCATTCCATGAGACACAGAGAAACACGTGCTCCCCACTGTGTACTTAGGGGAAAAGATCAGTTCAAAATGTAGAGGAATTATAGGGTTTGCAGCTTGAATAATAGAAATGCTTTAGACCTGGGCTGAACAAACGTTTCCAGTAAAGGACCAGATAGTAAATATCTCCAACTTTGCGGGCCATAAGGTCTCTGTTGCAGTCACTCACCTCTGCCTTTGTAGTGGGAAAGCAATTACAGGCAATACCTAAACCAGGGGCCGTGATTGTGGGCCAAGAAAACTTGATAGGTCCTAATACTCAGGAGCTAAAGATAGCTACCAGAACTTGAAGGTTGTGGACACTTTGCCAGGTTTCTTGTCATTTCTAATACAATGTATGTCTGCTTGGGAGCGACCAACCTCCAAGTCCAGGGGACTGTGTGTGTGTGTGTGTGTGGTCCAATGCATAGAAATATGCCCACTTACAGGGAGGCAAGAACATTGACAAATGGTCAGATGGATCTCGCCCAAATTAAGGAAACTTTTTCTAAGCTGCTCTTTTGGAACTGCAGTGTCTAAAGTTTTAGGAAGAAGGATTTTAAATAATGCAAATGTGAAGAGGCTGAGGTTGAAAAGC
This sequence comes from Camelus dromedarius, assembly GCF_036321535.1. Taxonomy (NCBI): domain Eukaryota; kingdom Metazoa; phylum Chordata; class Mammalia; order Artiodactyla; family Camelidae; genus Camelus; species Camelus dromedarius. The sequence continues at coordinate 48,970,864 of NC_087438.1, forward strand.
CAAGTAAACAAAATAATAAAACCTAGCTGAATCACTGGTAAGACATTCCAGAGTGCTTAGTGTGCAAATAATGACTTAAAAAGGCAAGAAGGACAACAGAACCGGTTCCCACAGAGAGGATTGTTTTGTCTTGCATCTCAGCCAAAACAGGCCCTGTGACTTGAAAGGTCCTGAACACGTTCTCAGTTATGGAAGAACCGATCTGTCCTTGAACACAGGTGCCTTGAAGCTGTTTCTTCGGAGTGCAAAAGAGGGAGGGCAGGACATTCCTGAAGGCTTAAGCAAAAGCACCGCTGGCCTTTTTCTGACCTAGAAATTGTGACAACAAAGGGCCTGGTTTGAGAGGACAGCAATGAATAACAAATAAAGTTCTTCTACACCTTTCTAGTCCCAAGGGTTTGTTCTAACTGTTAGATCATTTCCCACACTCAGGAACAATGGCTATAGATGTGTGGCTAAGGACACGTCTTACCTGTGCACGCTGATGGCTTTCGTTTGCCGTTGGCCATTTCAGCCGTTCTCCCAAAACAAGCCTTGATCAGTTTCAGTGGCATCATCTTTAAAATGGCTCAGCAGCGTTCAAAAATATTAACTCATAAATTAAATGACCCAGAACTATATCTGGAGGGATCGTGTTTATTCTAACGATGACTTAGGAATCATATAAAGTTACTGTCCTGACAACTTTGGCAGCGACCACAGTGAAAGTGGCAGACTCTCCTTCCCTACTCTTGGCTTTAACCACTTTTTAAAATTCAACACTAGGTACCAAAAATCTCCCACCAGCCAGGAAGTTGAAGAACACTGATAACTGTCCAAAAGTAACAAAACTCAGTCTTGAAAGTGAGGGATTTAAACTAATGCGCCCATCCCTAGTCCAGGTCACCTGCCCAGGTTTGTGCCTGAGTCACCTAGACACGAGTAAATTCATATTTACTTTCATATTTATTTTATAAAGGAAAAGCTAAATTCTCTAATGTTATTACAGCATCAAGAGATACTCCTGTCCCCACGTATCTCCCTGCATCAGTTTTTCTTAACTGTTCCTAAAACTTAATGGGCAATAATATATGTTTAGTGAAGAAAAGAATTGAAGAGTGAATAGAAGGAACATAGGAAAAAAGAAGAATCACTATTCACTATGCATAAACACAGAAAGCAGTAATTTTCATATGCACTTAAAATCTCTCCATGAAACAGGAGAAGTTTTTTCTCCAGCCCATCAGAAAATGTTGATAACATGTTACATGATACAGTAGGGGAGGAAAACTTTCCTGAGAGCCATTTTGCTTAGATTATTTTATTTAATTCTCATCACTTCCCTGGGAGATTCTTGTTATCTCTGTTTCACAGATGAGGAAATTGAAGCTCACAGAGATGAAGTATTTTACCAAGGTCACCAACTAGTAAGTGATGGAACCCCCAGACTTAAAGCCAGCTCTGTCTGACCCCAAACTCCGTGTGCCCTCTGTAGCATCCTTTATTGTGCTGAAGTAGAGAAATGTCTCCTGCACAGTGAGATTACCACATTATTTGTATTGAGGGAAGGAGAACAAATTCATTATTTAGAAAACAAGTTTTAGTCCCCTTTCAAAGATACAGACCCCAAAAGGACAGAAGATTAGGGCTTCTCTAGAAGTCCCAGGTGACATCAATAAAAACTCAAAACTCCCAGCTTTCTTTTGTCCAGTAAATCACATTGATTCAAACACTTTGCAGAGCTCTGACGCAGACAAGAGGCTTTGAAATTTTTAAGTAAGGTGAATATGATGTTTAATGAAAGTATTCTTAAGTCTCATATGGAGAGCATCTTTGGTGCCATTGTAAATATTAATGAAATGTAAAATAGTTACTAGAACACAGTGATCAATAATGCAGCTTTGAGTGGGCAATCATAAATCATGTTTTTATTAGTGGTAAGAAATTTATTTTATTATTTAAATCCATTAAAGAATGACTTGAACACTTTGGAATGCTGGTCTTAAAGATCTGTCTGTGTTACCCTGTTTGAGGGGAAGAAATGGCCTCACTTATTTTTATACAACATTGGAACTCACACATTGATTTTTATGTATAACTAGCCACAAAGTCCTTTTTTTTCTTTTCCTGCTTTTATGGGACACTGATCATGCCTGTAGTTCAATGGACTAAATGCTATGAATTGTTTTCAAGTAGGGTAGCGTACATACTCTAACACGAGCCTTGCCTTAAAGTCTCTATTGTGTGCAGGGTTAGGAGGATGCTGATTTGTAAATAATGATAGTGAGAAACAACCACTGGATCATTTAAGCAAAGATATTCTAACACAAATAGAAACTAGTTCTGCAGATGACTTTGCATATGTAAGACTCCCAAATTGCCTAGATTTGACTAACTGTTGGGCATGGTAGGGAAACAACCTAAGTCCACTGTCATGTTAGGATGAAAGAACAAAGGTAATCAAATTATCTAAGTTTTTCTCTATATAATAAGATAATGCCGTGCAGTGTCATAGTGAGGATTAAATAATGCAATGGATAGACAATGCTAGGGAGGGGTGGGAGGGATAAATTGGGAGTTGGGATTGGCAGATACAAACTACTATGTACAGAATAAACAACAAAGTCCTACTGTACAGCACAGGGAACTATATTCAATGACTTGTAGTAACCTGTAATGAAAAAGAATATAAAAAAGAATAGGTTTGTGTATATATACATATATATATATATATATGATTGAATCACTATGTTGTACACCAGAACCTAATACACGATTGTAAATCAACTATACTTCAATTTTTAAAAAATCTACAAAATAAATAAATAAATAAAACTCTAGGGAGTTCTGATAAGAAGCCACGGCAGTGGTTGTGGTTGCTGTTGTTGGATTACTATTTTGCCTTTTACAATCACCTCACAGCCCTCATTCGGTCCCTTAACCCATCAGTCAGGATGGTGCGTGCAGTGACTCAGGGTCTCTGGAAAGACATCACAGGGAAAGACAGAATTGCTGCTCTAAAAGGGGCCACAGTCCAGAAAACCACTCAGGAAAATACGAACACTACAACACTTTCTTACATTTGGGGTGGTCAAAAATTCCCAATTCCATTCTCTCATTACCAGTCCCTAAAAACTAAGAGAATAGTACTTAAAACACAAGAAATAGGCTTTGGGAAATGAGTGTGCTTAGAAACGCAAACTTGTTTTCTTAAACCTATAATTCAAAACAGTTCCAAATGGAGGATCTGCAAATCACGTGCAGGAATAAATTGCTTTCTTTCAAGGCCAAGCCCCTTGATGTGGTGACCATCTGACAGCAGGCTGCTGATAGGGTCCTTCCAAAGACCTTGTCCTTCTCGGTCTCTCCGCAGTGGCTCATCACTCAACACAGAAACTGCACTGAAAGGTGGACCCCTAGGCCAGTCAGGATCACTGAAAGGCTGGCCATATTGGGTTCCAATGGAGACATGACTTAGATTCATATTCAAGCTGGTCCAGCATGCAGACTCAAAATTTTCTCCAGAGTCTGTCCAACCCACACATATCTCAGAAATTTCTCCTCCCCTCTCGTCTCCCCAGCTCCCATCCCTGCCCACAATATTAGATCAGGATGACGCTTGATCCAAGCAAGTACGTCAGATCTACTCTTTCAGGGGCTTGGGTCAGTTAGCTATGCAGAGGGGACATGAAAGGTCATACAGACTCGGGCAGTGGGAAAGCTATTGCAGGTGGCCGTGGTAACCACCTGCAAGTTGATGAGGGGATCAGAAAATGGATCTGCAGATAAAAAAAAAAAGAGATGAAATGAACATGAGAAGACAAGGAGAAAAGATGCAGTCTTCCAGCGATTTTCCAGTTCCTCGGAGGCCCAGCTGTCCTTCTTCTAAGTGTGTTTCTGTAGGATTCCTTCATATCCTATAATAAACCTCCTATTCTCTTGAGCTTCCTTGAAAGGATTTCAATTCCCAGACACCAAAACTCCCTGGCCAAAACATTCTCCAGCTACTCTGGCAGGTTATTTTGAACTAACCATCTCCCGGCCCCAGTCTCCCAGAGGTGTCAATCACATTTGACTTTAGGGAGTGCCCAACTGGTAGCAGTTCTATTGGTTGTTGATGAGAAGTGGGAAAGATGCAGACACAGAAACTCGTGAGAAGTAAACAGTGAGTAACACTGAAGTGAAGATCAAAGTTCTGTCCTGCCCTAAACAAGAAGTTGGGGCACCGCCTTTGAAATGCAGATTGTCATTTCACATCTGCCTTGGGTCGGGGCTTCGGTTGTTTCAGTAACATTTGGAGTAAGAACTAAAGGACTCCTGGTGGCTCAGTCACATTCCTTTATTCTAAAAGGAAGACTGCCACAAGTTGACCCCCATACACACACGCACACACACACGCTGTTTTATCTGCTTTAATGGATAACAAGTCTCTATGGTACTCAACCACTGTCGGTAATTAATAAGAAACTCTTCCCTAAAGAGTAAACAGAATCATTCATGAATAAACACTACCACAAAAGGGACCTAGGGCACCACAAGAGAAGGAAGAGATTGATTTCAAAGTAGAAGGGAAAAAATTGTGTGGCTTTTGTACCCCCATGGAATGTGAAGATAGAGTGTGGTTCAGTGGCTTTCCTTTTCCTTGGACTTGGAATCAAGTAGCTTCTTATTTGGAAGAGTGAAGAGACGAGGGCATAAAGAGAACCATATGACAAGAAAATGACAAAAGCTCTAAGAGGAGGACAGACAAAGAGGTGTGGTGCCCTGGAGAGGGAAGGTACTACTTTCACATGGGAAACGAACAAGGAGGACCTCAAGATAAAGGGCAGAACCAAAGGAATCTTTGGGGGCAAACTAGTGGGATTACAGAACAGACACTGTTTGGACTGCAGAGCCTTGACAGGACTGTTTGGAGACAGTGCCTCCCGTGACAGCCACCAGAGGAAGCTGGACGTGGTCATCACACAATACGTGTGTCTGTGGCCGTATCTACTCTGGGAACCAAGGATTGAGTACCTGAATATAGTTGTTCACACTTCTAGGAAAGAGAATAGGAAATGGGTGACTCTAGGAGATAGGGGGAGAACGAGTGGGCTGTGGCCGTTTTCCTGGGGATGGTGCAGGGCGTGGAGGAAGGGGCGGTGGTGGGGGGGGGGGGCGGGTAGCGATCCCAGTTCTCAGATGCCGCACATCCCCATAGACCCTTCAGGCTTCCCCCAAAGCACCTGTGTGTTTATGTGGCCGGAGGAGCAAGACTGGGAGAAGGTGCTCTCCTGCTGGTCAGTGAGCCAATGGGGAGATTCTTTAGAAGTGTCCCTGTGGTTGTCTGTGCCTGGAACCCACAGGGTTCGCCAGTCCAGGACAGGTATTTTGCTTGGTGTCTGGGTTCCCACACTATAGGGCTTCCACACAACATGTAACACACGCATTCAGGCTCCAGGGGTCATCACGTGCCACCGAGCAGGGGTCTGACTCTCTCTCAGTTCACTCTGTTTGCACCCATGATCCAGGGCTGGGAGCCCGCGTCTGTGCCATTCCTGGGATGAGGGTGCAGACTTTCTTGTTCCCGTTCAAGAGAATCCTTTTGGTTCTCAGTTTTGTCCTGAGAAACAAGTCCTGGCTCCCTCTGACTCATGAGACCAGACAGCTGCATTTCCATGTCAGTTTTAAAACTGTCTCCTCTAAGGCATGCGTCTGCTGTGTGTCACCACCGGCCACAGCTCTTCCCCAGGACGGCCCCCTCCTTACTGCTGCTTCTCAGTGCTTCCCTCTCTTGCTTTTGAATTCAACCAGGTATTTTACATTCTTTAACTTGTAAAGCATTTTTATGCATTAAGACTGGGGTGGAGGATGTCCCACATAATCTCAGTGTACCATTTTGGTTGAAAGTCCTCCTCATCTAATAAATGGCAGAGCTGGGTTTCAAATCTAGGTATTCTGTGGCGATGGAGGATATAGCTCAGTGGTAGAGCACATGCTTAGCATGCACAGGCTCCTGGGTTCAATCCCCAGTACTTCCATTAAAAAAATGAATACACCTAATTACCCTCCCCCCCCCAAAAAAAAACCCCAAAGAACAAACTATCAAATCTAGGTATTCTGAATCTAAAATCAGGGAGCATGTTTTATTGTAGCATATTTTTCCCAGAGCATCTCAATCAGGTTGAAAGATTTAGCCAGAGTCTTCATACAGGAAAAATAGAGATAAACGTACAGAACTGTTACACCCAAAGTCTATTACAGGTTAAAGCCATACATATGAGAAGGTTTTAGAAAATTGCACAGAATGAAACTGCACTAGACTGGGATATTCTAGAGACTGAGCCTGACCTTCTGAATTTGGCATTGAAGGCAGCTTGCCTCCCCCAGTGCTCCCCTGTGTGAACAGGGGTCTAACCCAGCCTGCTTATCCCTACATCCTTTTTTGGCCGTAGCAGAAAGGAATCACTGCAGGCAGGTGCTGTTTCTCATAAACACATCATCTCTTCTCATCGGGCTGTGCACATATGCACACACACTTGCCCCAGCGCAAAGCCTACAAGACGACGTTGAGAGCGTGGGCTTTGCTTTGGGAAGAAATGAAGCTTGTCATGAAACCTGGTATGTCTGCAGGGACAGGCTGTGGAAAAAATGCGAGCCACCGATACTCCCAGAAAAAAAGAAGGAGGCTTGCTCGCGCCCGTTGCAACCCTCAGGGAGGCCACCTGCTGTTCTTTACACCAGGGTTTCGTGTAGCAGAATCTCATCACAAACACAGCTGGATTGATTATCCAGCGTTTCCATTTCCACCAATGCCACCTCCTACAATGCAAGTGACTGAGTAGTGACTGAGTATTGATTTTACTATGTATCAGTTAACTGGTTTGGTCTGGAAGTGGACTGCTTGGTTGATTTTCCTGTTTCTAAATAATTTAGGCAGTTAAAACCTGCCTCTGAAATCTCCTTTATGCATACGTAGATATATATATATATCTACCTATATATATATATAGGTTGACTTGAATTAAGAAACACTTATCAAATACAAAATATAAAAGCTTGGGTGTTGGCACAAGCTTGGGTTTCTGTCAAGGCTGTACATCTTGTTGGCTGAACTTTCTTGGGGAAGTTACTTAACTCCTAGCCGCAGTGTCCCGGCCTGTAGATTGGGATGATAAGCCCCATTTCCTCGGATTACTGTGGGGATTATGTTAGTTCCTGGATGCAGAATGTTTGGTGTGGATCCCGATGCGGAGTTCAGGTTCACTAAGAATCAATCTATTGCTGCAATGGTTACAAAACTGAAACTGTCTCACTGCAGAGGAGTCTCTCACAGCATGACGGGTCAGGGCTAGGCTCAGAGCAATCCCACAACAAGTCACTTGGAGAAGGTGAGGTTGGGATGCGAAGCCAATGATTGGCCGAGAGAGTTGCACAAGAGAAAGTGGGCAAGTGAAAACCGGATCGCAGGCACCCCGGCTGGTGACTGAGCTGACATTGCTTGAGTCAGTGCCCTGAAGCCCATGTGGTTAGCTGTTGACAGAGAAGAGAATTCCTTGTCCCTCTAAGATGCGAACCCCCAAGAGGTTCCCTGGAAGAGCCATTTTTGGACTGGCTGCTAGAACCGAGCAGTTGGAGCCAAGATTGCTTTTCTGGGTGACGATAGCCCAGTAAGGAGAGTCAGCTTGGAGTCGGGCTAAGGAGATTTAGATTGTTGTCATTGATGGAATTCCGGCTAATGAACTCTCACACCGCAGGACGTGGTCTAGACAGATCAGGAGACATGTGACCTAAAGGAAACCACCCCATCTTTGGCCTCTCCGGTCCACCCCCCAGAGCCCCTCTCTGGTTTCCCACACACAGTGTTTGTTCCTCTGGGCACTGCTTCTCAGGAGGCTGGGAAAAAGGAGACTGGGTCTTCCAAGGTTACCACACTTATCTCTCTTCCTTCGCTGTGCAAACAACTTGTGTGAAGGCCACCCAGATTTCTGCAATTAAAGAGAAGCTTGCAGGAGAGGGTATGGCCAAGGCTGTTTCATATTCTGCCAAGTTGAGGCTCAAGTTGCCTCTGTGGGAGAACTCCCCTGCCCTTGCTAACTAGGCAGCTGCCTGTCCCTGGGGCAGGGGGGTGTGGGATCGGGAGCTAGGGTCCCAAGTCGCTTTTCCTGCCTCGGTACAATGTTCTGAGCTCAGCCAGAGTCTGCTTATAGACCACAAGCTGAAAGTGATTTCACATTAGCAACGGGGATTCCAACAGGGAAGAATCCAATAAAACTCGGTGACCTGTGGCGGCGGCTCTCAGAACATGAGCCGGCCTCGTTGCATCGGCATTACCTGGGAAATGGTTAGAAAGCCAGTTCTTGGGCTCCACCCCATTCCTGCCTACTGATTCAGAAACTCAAAGGATTTGGTCCAGGAAGTGTTTTAAGAAAGCCCTCCAGGTGCTCCTGACACATGCTGAAGTTGGGAACCACTGGCTTCTGGAAACCCTGGCTGTGGGAATAAAGAAAATCATTCTAGAGTCTTATGAAAACCAAAGTGTAGCTAGAGAGGTATGCTTGTCCCCTTCCCCACCTACCACTCCCCCAGAATGATGTAAGAAAGGAGGGGCACGTGGAGGGAGGCGATGGTTTGAACAGAGCAAGTAGACGACGGGGACACACCTGGGCCTATGTGACTGGTGGTTCGTGTCTGTTTTCATTTGTTCGGTTATTAATTGGTGCTTTCAGTGCCACATAAAGGTTCCTGGTTATCCTTCAGGAATAGCCATCTCATGCACAGGATTCTCAGACTGGCAAGGCGGGGAGATGATTCAGGACAGGCAAGGAAGCAGAAAGGGGCACAGCCACACCTCTGGTCCTAAACGTCAATATCAGACGTCAGCATATCCCAGGGAAAGGGCTCAGAGGAGAAGACGGGCTGAAAAGGGAAGAGAAGCAGAGAAGGAAAATAGAGGGAGGAGTAGACAGTCCCACCCCAACATGTGCGGGGCCAGGGGCCAAAGGACACACCAAGATCTATAGCCTGTATGTTTGATTTTTTTTAAGTTATAAATTAATTTCACATCAATTTTTTAGTAAAACATGTAATAGCCTCCTCCCTTGACAGATATATCTTCATAGCAAACTAGAAATCCAGGGTTGGTAAATCTAGGATTCTTGGACTCTTCCAAGATCCAGGATGCAACAATGCAAGGAGAATGGGCACCCATCCTGGCCACTGGTCCAGGACCCCACTCCCTTCTTTTTCCATCCTGGCTCAATCACCACGCCACCAGGGGCCTCACTCGTAGACACAGACACACCGCCAGTAAGTCTGAGCTCCAGCTACACCCCTTGCAAATAGCTTTCCGTGGTTACTACTCGGACCTCAGATGAACACCTTAGCCCCAGAGGCTGGACCCAGAGAAGATGCCCATGAAGTCTCTGCAGATAGACTCGGGGTTATTGCAGCAGAGAATTCTGCCTGAGTACTTGGAGCATGGTCTTAAAGAGAGGAAGGTGCTAGGTGAGCATGACCCCTTTGGCATGTGAATTCTTCATCCTGTGGGGAGGCAGAAGTAAAATAAGAGGTCCCCTGAAGCATCAGTCCAGGAGAGGGGCCATCTCGCTCAGGCCTAAGGGTGGTGACAGAGAGAGAAGAGGAGGAAGGGTAGTAGAAGTAAGAGAAGGAAGGAAATAAGATGATAAAGACTTTGTAAGAAGTCCTTCAAAATGTGGCTTCTACTGTTACCCAGTTGTGATGGATCTGATATTCTTCTGGGCATCAAGCTAGGATTCTTCCTCTAGATTGGACGAACCACTCAAACCAGGGGGGAAATGTCAGTGCCCATGCCTGGTTCCGGTTTTGTTCCTCTGCCTGCATTCCTACTCAGAGGCAGGGGACACCAAATTTTCCTGTGATAATAACTGTAGATCCATAATAATTTCCTGTACTGCACACTGACAATAAGGAAGGAAGCGCGGAAGGAAGTTATGATCACAGAGCAGAAGTTTCTCTGGATGAAACAAAGAAGTATTTCATTAGATAAACAACTGAAAAGCAAGTTTACACAGAAAATTGGTAACTTGATGCAACTCTGGGGGCCTTATGATGTGGGCTGCTTGCTACTTGGCTTAGCTTCTGATGTTGCAAAATTTTCGTTTGTGAGGGTTTCCAGGGCTAGCTGTTTTGATGTAGATTGCTTGAGTTTTGTTGGTTGCTTTTTAGTGAAATATGATGCGTTTCTCCGGGAATGTTTCATTTCCTGGGGCTGGGAACGCCGTGGGGTTAGGGCAACGGCTCCACTTCTGAGCGGTGTGTTCTGGGTGACTGAGGGCCTGGGTGACCTAGATCACAGCATCCTCGTGCTTTCCAGAGCATTCTTTAAAGCATTGTTTCTTGGAAGAAAAGCATACTTTTTAAGGATAAAATCGACAGAAGGAATCACACACACACACACACGCACACACTGATAGAAAAGCATCATGCAAAAACTGTAAAAAGCAAACTGCAAACTGGGAAATAGGTTATGTGGCAAATATGGCAAAAGGACCAGTTATCACTGTGTTAAAAACTTACACATATTTTAATAATCACCAGTGTTCAAAATTTTTTAAATGTACAAAAACAGGGCTGGAACAGTCACAAAAGGAAAATTATAATGACTGAAAAATATTGGAAAAATAGTCAAAGGAATGCAAGATACAAATGAGATCTGTTAATTGATATAACTTTTCTGGAAGAAGCTTTATAAATGTGTCAAGAGCCTTAAAATGTCCATGGTCTTGACCTTGGCAGCTTTTTGTAGAGATGTGGGGAAATTCTGATATAAGTAGGTGATCTTTGTAGCAGTGTCCGCAGTAGAATTTAAAAAACAGAACAGAACTCTGTCTCTTCTCCCATCAGAGTCCACCTGTGCTCTAGGACACACACCGTGGCCCAACTCCCGGGGCTCTCATCCCTCCCACTGTTCGCCCTCTCTATTTATCATCAGTCTCTCTCTGGTGGATACATCCCATCAGCGTAGAACTATGCCCAATGTCTCCTGAATTTTTAAAACCTTTTTTGATCCCACATCTCTGTCTGCTACCCCTCCATTCCTCTGCTTCTGTTCATACAGAAACTCAGAAGAATTATCTCCGCTCACCCTCTTCACTTCCCTGCCTCCCCTTCTCTCACAGACTTGCTCACTCTCATCAACATCAGAGATGACCTGCCTCTTGCCAAGTCCAGTGAGCCCTCTCCTGTCCTTAAACTCTCGGCAGGATGGCAAGTGTTTAACCTCTCCCTTTTGTGTCTTTCCCTGGCCTCCAAGACACCCCTTTGCTGTCTTTCCTCTTACCTCACTGGCCAGTCCTCACCAGGCCATGTTCCTGACTCTCCCTTCTCCACCTGCCTCGTAAAGACGAGAGCTCCTCGGAGTTCAGTTCAGAATGTCTTGTCCATCCGTATTTATTTCCTTAGATGTTCTTGTCTAATCTCATGGCTTCTGATGCCATTTTACAGCAAACCAAAGTGCACATTTCTGGCTTGAACATCTCCTTAGAAGTCTAGACTCAGTCAACTACATAATGAAGTATATCTCAAGCATCTTGAACTACGCGTCTAAAACAGACCTCTCAATTCCACCTCCCTCTCCCTCAAATACCCAGATCTCCTTCTGCCATCCCCATCTCCTTAATTACTATCACCCATCTGCTCCGTTATTAAAACCAGAGGATTGCATGTCATCCCTGACCCCTCCCACCCCTCAGCCTCTGTATCCAAACAACACATCTTGTCGGTGCTACTTCCAAAATGTGTCTTTCTTCCCTCTGCACTGCCACCGCCACCACCTCAGTCCAAGTCACTCCTTCCTTTGCTAAATCAGGAGTCTCTTGGAAAGAAAAAAAATGGTCTTTCTTCCTCCACACTTGCTGCCACCCCTACCATCTCTTCTTTAAGCAATACCAGGATTTAAAAACTGCAGATCAGTTCATGGCTCTCCATTTCACTTAGAAGAATGTCCAAAACTGTGCATGACCCAGCTCTTGCCCAGTCATCTGACTGTATCTCATCCCACTTGCCTCCGTGTTCCCTCCAATCCGGCCCACTCCTCCCTCTCCTACTTTCTGGAGCACAGATTTTGGTGCATGTGCCCACACAGCAGTGTTCTCAACTATAGTCAGCCATAAGACATGGAATGCTTGCTTTGAAGGACATGAAGCTGATTTATTTTGAAATACATTAGTGTATTAACATGCACCTTCAATTTTGCAGTTGATCTCAGATGCCACACCAGTTAAGAATTCTTTTTTTTTTTTTTTTTTGGCTAAAATAACAGTAACATAAATAATATAGAAGTTTTTTTTTTTTTTCTCTCTCATGTGTCATGAAGTCCTGCACTGATCATTTCAAGGCTGATCTATACAATGTCTCCCATGCCCTGGGGGTCTTCTGTTTTCCACGCCTTTCCCTTATGGGGTTTCCAAGGTCAAAGTCATCTCTGAGTCTCAGGGTGGCTTTTGCAGTTCCAGTCATCATGATCACATTCCAGAAGAGAGGAAGAAAATTGTTGGCATTCCTTTAGAGGCTGATGAAGTAGTAGCTTTGAAAAAGAAAAATATTAAGATAGATCCTCTTCCTATGATTTCTCACAAGTAATTTCTTGGGAAGAAAAAAAGAGGAAAAATTAAGTTGAGGGTAAAGGAAATACATTCCTTTCTACCACCAAGGACAAAGGAATTTCAAATGGAGAAAAATAAGAAAGAGAGCTAACATTTTCAGCATCTTTATTGTGGACAAGGAACTTCATGTACAATATCTCAAAACACCTTTTTAGGATAGATGTGTGTGTTGGCTGATCTGTCTCCTCAAAATTCATATGTTGAAGCCTTAAACCTCAGAACCTCAAAATATGACTGCCGTTGGAGATCGGGTCTTTGAAGAGGTAATGAAGTTAAAATTGAGGTCATTAAGGTGAGGCCAAATCCAGTATGACTGCTGTCCTTGTGCAAGCAGAGATTAGGACGCAGACATGCTCAGAGGGAAAGTCAGGAAGACACGGGGAGGAGGCGGCCCCCTACCAGCCAAGGAACGAGGCCTCAGAAGAAACCAGCCCAGATGGCACCTTGATCTTGGACTTCCAGCCTCCAGCTGTCAGAAACGAAGTTTCAGTTGTTTAATCCATCCCGTCTATGGTGCTCTGTTTCACAACCTGAGCAAACTAATACATGTGATGATGCCTGCTTCTCAGATAAAGAAACTGACACTCTAGGAAGGTACCTTCTCAAGGTCACAAGCCAGCAAGTGGCAGTGCCAAGCCCCCGTCCCAAGTCCAGCCTCTGAGGCTGTGCTGTCTCCATTCCACCAGGGGATTCTCTCCCTTGTCCACCCTGACCCGAGAGCTTATTTCCCCCAAAGACTCTTCAGATGTTCTCATTCAAAGGAGGAACACAAGAAAGAAGTGCCGATCAGAATAAGGAAAAGAATGTTCCAGGGTTCAACATCTGGAAACCAACCAGGACGAGAGGACAGTGAAAGTCTTCTGTTGTACGGCACACTCAGGCATATTTTAGACACTTAAAATCGCCTGTCAACCCAGATGGAAAATGATCAGCTCTTTATTCCCCACTTAACAAAACTGTAATATTTTAGGAATTTTAATCTTTTGGTTTTGACATCCTATTTACAGATTCTGCTGATTTTGGAATTGTTGATTCCAAAGTGTGAAGTTAAGGGGGCATTATTTTTATGTGTCCTTAAGTAACACTCTGCTCTGGTTATTTGGTGCTGAACTGCCTTGATGGATTAACAACATTTAGAAGCAGTTTATCCTACTGATCAAGCAGATGAGCATATATATATAAATCCCCCTAAATTATAAATTCATGTCATGTATACACACAGGCAGGGCCAAAGAGTGCAACAGAGCCAGGCTAATGACAAGGGCTGATCTGATAAACTCCTCATTCACTGGCATGTGAATAAGAGATCAGGACTTAGACATATAACCCAGTATCTGAACTGAAAACTAAACCACTGTTTTCTGTTCATGGTGGCCATTTGAGGCCACACTTTTATCTTCTCTTCACCTACAATGCTAATAAAGTGATCAAGAATAAAAAGATTTTAAAATTCTTTTTATAGAAATAAAAAAGAAAAAATAGAGTAAAGTTTCATCAATATGAAACAGGGAAGGGTAACATGAAAAGCCAGACATTTTGGAAAATGTTTGGAGTATATGGAAAGGGAATTGGGTTGGAGAAGTCCCCGCCTGCAAGTCACCACGTGATCCACTCATCCACTGCTGTGTGCTTGAGCACCTGGAGCTTAGTGGCTTAAAACAACAACATTTCTTTTGCTCCTGGATCTGCATCTGGGGCAAGGCTTGGCAGGATCAGCCTACGTCTGCTGCACTGAGCGTCAGTTGCAGCGTCTTAAAGGCTGGAGCCTGGAGTCATCCTCACATGCCTCGTGGTGCATGCTGGGAGGGCTGGTGGGGGTTCTGGGGCACCTCTTTCTGTGGTCTCTCCCACTCTCTCTCCAGCATTGTGGCTTTAGGGCAGCAAACTTCTTACAGGCTGGCTCAGGGCTCCTACGGTGCATGGAGAGACAGAGAGAGGGAAACAAAAACCAGACTGAAGCTGTGTTGCCTTTTCCGTCCTAGCATCAGAAGTCATGCAGCCTCACTTCAACTGCACTCTATTCACTGAGGCCAATTCATTTTCAAGGGGACGGGAACTCTTGTCCTTTTGTGATAGAAAGGGCTGGAAACTTCCCAAAGAGGGTGGTATGTGAACATTTTGAAAATACAATCTGTCAAATATGTGACAGAAAAATACAACGGGGAGGAAGAGACTGTGATCACTCACGAAGTCGAAACATACCTTCAAGGTCAGCAGGACAGGGGCAAGGAGTGGGGTGAGCTGAGGGGCAGACTGGGAAAATCCCAGCCCCACACCTGAAGCAGCTCTGCCTGGGGGTCACGCCGCAGTGTCACCTGCTGTGGACTGGAGGGCCAGGCACAACGGGGAATTGTTTAAGCCATCCTTCGCGAGGGCATCCATCTCAGTGAGAAACGGGTCGTTAGTTTCAGCATGCCGCAGCACGATGCCCCGCAAGTGCTTCTCAGAGTCGTGGCGCGCCTGCCTGTGGCTGCCCCGGTCGTGTTTTCTTCCTGGGCTTCACAGACAGTGAGACTAGAGTAAGTATAAACTTCCCATGTTCCTATTTAGTCTGGGACTAGACTATGTGGACAAGTACCTACTAGAACTCTGATAAAATCTATCTCAACATCTAATATGAGACAGGCATGGTCTCCCCTCTAAGGTTGAGAAGGAGGAAGGGAGGGAGGAAGAAAGATCACTGGACACACCAAAAGATAAAGCTGTTCCAAACAAAGGATTGTTCTTAAGACTCAGAGCAAATACAACCCCACCCCCAAGAAACGGGGAAAGCACTTAGAAAAAATATGAGAACCAAGAAGACATAATCTGAGATTATTGAGAACCGCTTTTAGATTTTCAAAAATTAGCAAATTCCAGATGTAATGGAGGCAATAGAGGTAATACACAGCAAGGCAGATACTAAACAAATAGATGAAAATTATGAGAAATGTGTCCACTATTCACAGGGATAGGACGAAGAAAATGATACATTGAGCCAACCTGTAAGAGACACAGAGAAAAAGTGTAGGAAGACAATTTTTTTCCAGGAGAGAACAGTAATGATGTCCCTGCAGAAAGACATAAGTCTTCTAATCAAAGGACACGAACTAGCGGGGAAGGTATAGCTCAGTGGCAGAGTGCACACTTAGCACGCACGAGGTCCTGGGTTCAATTTCCAGTATTTCCAGTTTAAAAAAAAAAGGTTACAAATGGTTGGGAAAAAAAGAGCCATACATAGGAATTCTCTGGTGATAACTCAAATTTGAATTTAAAGACTATGGAAACCCACAAAGACATACATTACACTGGTATATAAAATGAATTCTATTCAAAATGGAAATAAATTAGATTATCAGAGTTTCCTGTAATACTAAATCACAAAAGGTAAGAGAGTCATATAATGGTTCTGAATCCTGACAAATAATTAGACCAAATGAGGTAACCTGATAGTGTGGTTGGCCACAAAATGAATAATCAGAAGTAAACATCTTTTCCTGTTCTGGACAATATGGCAAAGTGAACTCAATTCTGAAAAGTGCTGGGAGGTGAGAGGAAAATCAGGGACCCCAGAGCCTAACATAAAATGGAAGAGAAACCTGTGGGGAGGTACAAGGTGGTCGGGTCTCGGCTGAGGACCAGGCAGAGGGGCCGGGAACCAGCACCAGGGCAGGGGGCTGGAGCCCTCTGAGCTTTGCCCTTTCTGCCACCCCTCCTTGCCTCGGGCAGGTCAGTGCTCACCTTAGTGCCTCTGTGGGACCAGAAGCATCCACAGCCCAGCACCACGTGCATCAGTTAGGGCAGCGCCATGGCAACGCCACAGGCTGGCTGAGCGGAACTGAGATGAGCGGACGCAGGGGCGCTGGCCAGCCCCTGAGAATGTCCTCCTCCCCCAGGCCATGCACATAACACTCTGCGTTCCCGCCTGCTCAGAGGACCAGTCACATCTCCAGGGAACCAAAGATGAACACGCACATTGTTTTCTTACAAAGAAATCCCAAGAACCTATCTCACCTAGCATTTTCCCTCCACTTAGGATATCTGCTCGATTTCATCTGCGGGAGAGGATGTGTCCCAGGTGAGCCATACCGAGGGATGTTTGCCGTTCACCTATTACGTGCTGTTTTACTTCATTAAGTGGAAGCAAGAAGTCTCCCCGCCATGGTGTTCATGATACCTACCATCACCACACACATACCCCAACGTCATGCACACATACACCACAAGCATGCTATACACACACAGCCACACCGCCACACACATCACCATCACCACCACCCCTATGCTGCACACACGCCACACCACACACCACCATCCACACTGCATACACACATATGCGCTTCTCATCTGAAGATTCTCTTTGTCTTCATCGTAAACTGATGACTCTTCCAACATTGCTAAGCTGCCGTATAACCCTGGGGCCAGTTAACATTCACTCACAGTTACTAGCTAGAACAGAGAAGGGGTTTTAGGTGATTGCAAGGGGGAACTTGTGCTGCCAGGGAGTCACTGTTGCTTCAGCTTGTGTTGAGTTGCTTAAGAAGCAAAGGGCTGCCTCTTCCGACTGTGAAAATGGTGCGGTGCCTTCCAGACTCTCTACTCCCCCACGCCACATACACACTTTGGGATTCACTCCCTCTCACATCCTGCTGCAAAGTATCCCTGAAGGCTGAGCCATCCCTCCCTTATAATGTGTCTGTCAAGTCAGCTGGCTTAAGAGCAGTGCTTTGTTAGTGGTTTCTCTGGGGTGTCTCCCTCCCACTGGCTCAGAGGAGACTGAAGAAGATGGATGTGTCTGACCTGGGCTGGGCAAGAGCAAGGCGGACAATCTTCTCACTCTTGCCTTGGCCTATGAACATTCTCCATGGCCACAAGCATCATGGAGGTTGCCCCCACATCCCTGTTGGAAGGTCCCCAAGGCAATCGTGCTGGCTGGATCCAGCGTCTCCGTGGGGATTTGGATCCTCACTGCACGGAACTAAGGGGCCAAGTGGAGGACACTCAGCCTCAAAGTGGGCTGGATCATTCAGGAAATAGCCTAGGTGCCAGGGCCGGCAGGGGACAGTTTCCCTTTGACCTCTGTCCTACCAAACCCAATTCTAAGTCAGAACCAATCAGACCTCTGAGTTGCTCCTAGAATTATCTCAAAGAGAGAGAAGAGGGGCAGGTGGGGAGGAATGGAAGGCAGATGTTCTAAGAACCAGCACAGTATTGAATCAAATCTTTTTTTTTTTTTTTCCTGGCTTTATTTCTGTGGACAGCCATCCACGAGCACAGCATTCAGGAATACTGAGAGCCCCAAGTTGTGCTGTGCCCTTTATCCATCCGGCCAGGCTCCAGTCGGACTTTCCTAAGCCTCGTGTTTGGAATGATGAGGACATTTTGCCATAGGGATGGGGTCATATGCTGGGGTTAGGTGCTAAGGACACACAAAAGCCTATGTAATTCGTGATGGTTTTCTGCCTGGGGGGCTGACTCTTGGAAAAAAACCTGCGGGCCACGTGGGCCATGACAGAATAAAAGCAGGACCACCATGGCCTGGGTTCTTTCCCCAAGGCTTCTCTTCTTAGCAGTGAGAACTTGGTCCAAATACCTGGTCTCACTCTGCCTCAGCTTCATCCCTAAAATGAGGCCTTTATAGCATCTACCATCCGGGGCTCTTGTGCAGATTAAACATGATAACACAGGCAGGATGGTCAGCACGGTTCCTAAATCACCGCAAATACTTCAGTAAGGGCTAGTTTTTAATATTTGAAAAGCGTTGCTGGCGTGTGGTCACGCCCTGGGCTGGATGCCGGGATACAGTGTTGAGTGAAGACGAAAAGTCCAGACTCTCTCCCTTGCTCTGCTGCCTCTCAGGCCTCGGGTGCAGGGATGTCCAGTCGGCACGAATCCAGATGAGTGGACGAGAACATTCAAGGGGTGGGACCTCCCACCGGCAGGCCCCTAGGCACCTCCACGTCCTAGGCTCACTCCCCACCACTTGCTTTCCTGCATCTGCCCGTCTCCCTGTTGCTTTACCGAGGCCCATCCCTCCCTTCCCAGGTGATTTTAACAGAGTTTAACAGAGTTTCCTGCTTCTCCTCGCTCTGTCTCTGGCAGACAGTTTTCAAGGGATGTTTTTCTGCTTGGCGACAATAGGAAGGGCCCACTCCCAGGCTCACAAAAGCCTTCCCCTCGCTGCCCTCAACCCTGCTGAACTGCAGTGGGTCTGCAGTGAGGCCCAGAAAGAAGTATTTTTCAGAAGTTCCTGGGTGATTCTGATAATCAGACGGCGTCTCGTAGGATCAAAGGGACACGCAGCTCGCTGGGACTGCTGGCCCCTGCAGTCCGGGGGTGCTGCCAGACTTCTGGGCAGAGTGTGACACCCAGGGGGAGGGAGAGGCAGACCACAGCCATGATGGACTCCCTGCCACCCATCCCCTCGGTCACTGCTGCCAGGGAGAGGGGACAGCAGGAAAGGTGGCAGGGCCCTATTAAGTAGGAGGTGGGGTGGATGGGGAGGACAAGAAAGGAGGACATCCCACAGCTGATGGGGAGGATGGAGAATTCCTTGGGCCACAGGGCTGACCCGGCCATTCTCAAGATCACCAGTGTCCTCCGGCCTCTCCAGGTTGCCTGTGAATCAGCTCACATAAACCAGAGATGGCGGGTATGCTAAAAACTGCCTTAAAGTATTTTTCAGTCAAAAGTTCTGGCCCTTTGTTCTTAAGTCATAGGACCCCAAACCTCCCGGCAGATCCCGAGGGAGACAAGTTACTGCTGAAGGATAAGCTCTGTGCCCCCACCGCTCCACCTGCTGACCGAGGCGCTGGCCCTCCGGGAGCTGGGATGTCCCATTGCCCTGGTGCCGCCTCGCCTGGCAGGTGTGCCAGAGAGGTAGCAGGAGTCTGGGAAAGACAGAGCTCTGGCCTGCAAAGCTGATCCAAGCCCCATTATTATGAACAGTTATTAACTGATATTCAGTTACAGAATCATGGGCTGCACAAAGAATGAGGCCCAGGGCAGCCGAAAACCATATGGTCTTAGAGGCTGCACACCTGCACGAGAGTGGACAGGCCTGCTTAGAAACCGTCATCAGCTCTAGGAAAGCCATAAAGTTCCGACGTGCTTCACGGCCCTTTCTAATTAGCTGTGCACTGAGTTTTCTCCACTTCCTTATAAAAGCCTGTGCCCCCTCCTCGGCCCCATCCGCCTCCCACGGCCCCGGACACCTGGGGAGGAGGCTCCCACCCGGACTCCCAGCCCGCAGTCAGACCACGGAAGGCAGCGTAAACAGGAAGGTAGCATTTACCTCTGGATCTGAAGTCAAAATAGAGAGGAAACTTAGGAAGTGATCTCGAGGAAATAATCCCCAAGGGGAAAAGCGTAGTGCTATCCCGTAACAGCAAGACGTTGGAAGCCCTTCCTACTGATTAAGTGTAGGAAAATGACTACATCAGTTATGGACATTATATTCACCCAGCGGGATGAGTAAGCCAAGACTAGAAAGCTAAACATAAATGCTATGTGATGACACGGAAAAAGGCTTACCATATAATGTTCAGTTAAAAAAAAAAAATTGACGCAAAAGGTCTCTTTGCTATAATTATGCCGGTAAAATTACACACTCACATGGCTCTGAGTAGAACGAGGGTGACAAAAAGCTTCAAACAGCGTGGCCACTTGCGGTGGAGGGGTGGTAGGTGGTTTTTCTTGCCTTTCACTGAGAATTTTGTGAATGCTTTTTAATGTTTGCGTAATGCACACTTGCAAATCAAAAGGGAAATAAAAGCAATGAATAATGGTTTAAAAAGCGGAGGTGGGGGGGTGGAGGAGGGTAGAGGTGGGTGGTGGGGGAGGCAGTTCCCAGGGTGAGGCTCTGCCTGGGTTTACACCCCTGGACCTGCATGATGTGAACTTGTCGTGAGGATGAATGTCCACCAAACGCAAAATGAGGCACTGGATGGATGAATATGCCCCAGTAGCTGCTGGGTGACGCAGGGGAAGATCTGTGAAGAATTCCCAGAAAGCAGCGCCTGGCCCCCTCCCAGTCGGGGCCCCCCTGCTCTGGGGCCGGCTCCCCAGTGCTTTACCAGGAGACTTGGCCACCAGCCCACCTGGCTACTGCAATGGCCAAGCTGGCCATGCCGGGACCCCAGCCCACGCTGTGCTTTACAAAAAGAGTTACCTTATAGAAACTCAGAACTTTACTCTTGGTCAATTAAAATACTGCCTTTGGATTCATATGCATTCAGAGTCAGGGGCCAGTCACTTCTATGGAACTTGAGGATTGAATAAATATGTCTTGTATTTAATATTCAAGAGACTCGTCACAGCAGGGAAACTCATCTCGGCCTAGGTTTCCATTCTTTATCGCTCTAGGGGTGAGCGCAGGACTCGGAGGCTGTGTTTGTGCATTCGGGGGAGGAGGACAGAGTGTGTGGGAAGGGTCAGGGGAAAGAGCCCCCCTGTGTGCTTCAGAGGATGAGACAAGCTTACAAAATATCTCATCTTCCAGTCCCAGAAGGGAGGCGGCTGCACCACGAATAGTTCCAGTTAAGGGAAACACATAAATGTTGAAGAAACAGCCTGGAGCGATCAGGGTCATAATTCCTGGCTGCAGCAAGCGGAAGGGAGAGAGCAGAGGAGTCACACAAGAGTGATTAGGCAATCGGCGAACCTGGCTCAGGACCTGACGACACAACAGAAATGTTCTAGGGTCACGCAGTGCGGAACACAACTTCGATACCCGGGAAGCATTTGGACTTTGCCCTTCTGAGGAGGTAGCTCAAAGCTTGTAAACTGCACCCATGATTCTCACACAGCTCTTTTTGGGCGAACGTACTTCACTGCCTCCTCCCTGCCCTGCACTTCATAACTGCCATTTGCGTGCCTTCTTATGAGGAATTAGCCTCTTGGTGCCTCAGGGATGCTTGAGAGACAGTGAAAATAGTTTTACCAGTTGCTACATCCCGGTCACTCAAGGGTGATATTAAGTCTGGGAGCATTTAACACTCCCAGGAGAAATGAATCTGAGAGATGAAAGTCTTTCTTAAGCCCTAAACCATTCCCTGCTTTCAAGCATCTTCAGTGTTTTTAAAACCTCTCCCTTGCTCTCCTGTTGTGGCGTTTGTCTCTGTGTTTCAGCAGACAGATGGGAGATATGATCTGTATGGGGATTTCCACCGGAAGTAGGTCCAAGGAAGAAATCCTGCCTTCCCAGAATACATCGTTCTTTCTTGCCATCTGATCAAAGCTTCCCAGACTTTTGCATCTTGCAGCTGAGCATCGTGAGGGGGTAAAAAGAAAGCCAGGAAAATCAAATGTAAAACACAATAGGTTTTCTTCATATATCTTTTCTCAAATGGAGATTGAGTTCTACACTTGGCAACATTAAGTCACACTAAAGAAACAAACCATCTATTCTCCAATCTTAGGATGGTCACAGATGTGCTGGCATTCAGAAAACACTCAAACCCTTCAGCTGAAAAGCCCTGCCCCTACTTCCAAACATCTTTCAAGGCCAATGCCCCATTTTCCATGAAGCTTTCCCTGATCTTGCACTCCCACGAGTATGGGAGATGTCACAGTGCCTGCAGAAGAGCTCAGACTCTGAAGCCAGATGTTCTGTATTTGCGTCTCAAAATGCCACTTGGCCTCTGTGCAACCGTGGGCAAGTCACTCAACCTCTCTGTGCCCAGCCTCCTCCCCTACAAAACGGGGGTACAAATAGCATCTATTTCATAGCGTTATTAATTGTGTCAGTACAAAGTATTAACTGCTAGTATTACCCTCCTGACCATGTTTTATTTTTCACAGAATTATCTTGATGCTCCCTAAGGGCACATCTATTTTTGTGGGTTTTTTTTTTTTTTTTTTTTTTGCCTTAGATTCTTCTTATTTGAACCCTATCTTCTGTCCCGTAGGAAAGATTTAGGGCCCTGTTCTTTTTTTTTTTTTTTTTTTTTCCCCATTCCTTAAAGTCACTTCGTAGCAAAGAGGGATTGACTATTAAATGAATGAATAATGAAAGACAGAACCATGAGAGAAAAATCACAGCATTGTGCCAAGCTCTGGAGCCTTCCTGCTTGCTGGGGTCATGGTGCAGGGAAGGGACAGTAAAAAAAAAAAAAAATATATATATATATATATATATATATATTATATATATATATAAAGGGTTGAGTACTGAGCAGAGTCTATAATGCAGGGGATGAAATGAAGAGAGGAGAAAAGATCCCAGGGTATCCCAGGTAGGGGAACGACAAGTGGGAAGGAGAGGGCCACCCACTCAGGTGTGCGCACACACAGTGTATGTTCTTTGCAGTATGTAACATGCATGAGCCCCTGCACTGTCACCAGTGCCCTCTGGGTGACGCCTGTTGTCCCGTCAACCTGCACTCCCTCCCACCTCTGCCCTAAGGGAGTCACTCCCTAGCCCTGAGCACCCCCCCAACCCCCATCCCTACAGGCTTCCCTGGGCCCCTTCTCTGCCACTTCGTCCTCTGCTGCGGCAAGAACAGCAATCCCAGGAGGGGGACTTGCCTGCTCTCCCTCTGTGCCCAGTGCGGGAGGGTCCCTGAACCACTCGTGAAGCTAAGACTGGGAGAGAGCGGCCCTGGTGGGCGTGCATGTCTGCAACACTTCAGGACTGGCCTGGGCACCCAGAATATCAGTACTCCTGAGAAAGCCACTAGAAGCCTTGAAGGGGTGTGGAACATTCGCCCCAAAATAGCCCACTCTGGCATAAGGATGATTTTGAGCAGAAGGCAACGGAGGAGAAGCAGACACAAGAAGAATTCTCAGCCCTCTGCCTCTCTGCCAGGAAGGGCAGGACACTTCTTAATCACCACAGACAATCCCAGGCTTCTAGCAGCCCAGAGACTGCACCAGAGGCAGCTACACAGCAAACCTTGTCAAAAGCAGCCTTTATCTCCCATTAGTTTCTCCTGTATATTTACTTTCCTAGAGTTTGCTGCTCCCGAAAGCCCAAAGTCCTCTTTCTCGGTCTTGTCACTTCTCTACAAACTTCTTGTTCTTTTGTTAAGATGCTGTATAAGCCTGAGTTCTAATCAGCCCTTTGAGTTACTCCGCACTGAGGTCCCATGGGTCCCCTCAGATATATACATGAATAAACTTCTAATTCTTCCTCTCCTGTTCATCTGTCCTCTGTCGGTCTAATTTACAAAGCCCCAGACAATGAACCTAAGACAGGAAGAGTTAAAAAAAAAAATTGTCTTCCCTCCCCTCGAAGCCCCTCAATTTAGAAATGTGGAAAAGGAAAGGCAGGGATTATGGGCACTGCTGCACAGCACATGGCGTTTGCTGCAGAGTGAAGGCTGGCTCTCTGCATGCTCTCATCCTGTGGGAAATGCCACTTCCAAATTCAGATGCTGTTGTTTTCTTCTCTGCAGTCTCACTTCCCACACTGAAATCACATTGGCTTTTAACAAGCTGAATGTCGAAAGCACTTGGAGACTCTGTTGACCAGGAAGAAATAAATCCTTGTCGTGACCCAGTGTGCATGCACATCTGGAGCTGAGCCAAAGCGTCCAGGAGGCAGGACTTGCACTCACTAAGTGGGATGCTAGTTGAAAATGCTAGTTGGGTCCAGCACTGAATTCACGACAGACAATTTGCAAAACATTGACTTAGGCAGTGTCTCTGTGTGGGAACCACACAAAAGCAGGTGCCGAGATGAGGACTTGTGTGCAGGTCACGACTTGGGGAGGTGAGTCCAGGAAACACACCTGAGGGGGTGGAGAGGTGAGGCACGAAGGGAGGAGAACCACAGGTCACTTCTCTAGGTAAACAGAGGCTCAAGCCCACTAGGACAGTCTGAGGAAGGTTTAGAGTGCATCCCTGAACTACCCCAGCAGAGCTGGGGAGTTACCTTGCACTCCACTGGCTTATCGTTGAAGATTTCCCTGGGGATACTGAACCTGTAAGACGTGCACACTGCTCTGGGAGGGCTGAGAGGCAGCCTTGGTGCCACAGAGAGCCCCGAGGAAGGAGGGAGCTGAGAAAAGCAGAGGGTGTAGGTGTCTGAAGTGGGGAGCTGCTGGCGTGCAGCACCTGTCCACCTGGGCTGCAGTGCCCTCCGAGGTGACTGGGGGGGACATGGAAAGACACATCACTGCACCTGCCATTGGAAGTGCCAAGGTGTCTGGGGCTGTTTCCGCTCCATAAATCATCCCAACTAGATTGCAAAATGAAAAAGTGAAGGAAAATGACAAAGTAAGGAAAGAAAGGGTTAACAGAGAGAGCAATGCTGTGAGATTCAGAACTAGAGAAACTACAAAGCCTGCCCCTCTCTTGTTTTTATACTTAATTGTAATATTGCTGACATACAGAAAGGGCGAGGAGAAAATTAACTGCAATCTGTAATCAAACTGTGTAGAACACTGTTGCTTGAAATGTTATGATCTGAAATGTCTGTGACGATAAATCCAGACATTCGTGGCATAAAGATTTCGCCTGCAGATTTTTCTCTATCTTGGATTTTCTACCCACACTCCAGCAGTGGCTGTCCGACAGCTAGCCACCTCCACGACGCCCGCACCCACAGGATGACTCTTGAAGCCAAACAGAAGGCACTAGAGCATTTATAATCTAGAAAGGAGTTTGAGGTCTTGGAGGTTGAAAGACTCTGTGTAATTACTAATTGTCATCATAATACAAATATGTCTGGAGAGACAAGTCCAAGGGAAAAGTGGGTTTTCACCAAGGACTTGAGTCCTCGCCTTCACTGATCAAACACACATTTCAGATTTCCCGGCTGGCATGTCCACACGGCAGCATGTGCAGTCCATCTGGAGCACATGGTCAGTGCAGGCAAACGGGCCACCGAGCTGCTGGGGAAAGACCTGGATGCCTGGCTTGCTTCTGCCCATAGCTGTGCGACCTTGGACAGGTTACTTAAGTTCTCTGACCTTGTTTTCTCCGAATTGTGAAAACCCTTTGAAGAGTAAGAAAGGGTAATGTCATAGTCTTGATAAGGGAGCAAAACAGAATTACATCTCTTACTAATTGCATAATTTGGGATGGCCCACTTGGTCACTGCCCTGACCCTTTCATCCCATTTTCAGATGCAAACGCTACAAATAAAAGCAAACATTTGGAAAATGTCAGTTTATTCAAAGGAAACTGTCTTTCGCCCATCTTGCTTTAAGCTGTGTATCAGATCCAACCAATGGATGTGCTCCGTTTTCAGTCCTTATTTCTCACATCACTGCGATCATCCATCACCACAGCACACTTATTGAGCACCTATGATGTACAAAGCACTGCGCTAAGCAGTCGGTGGGGCTACAAGGGCTCATAGCCATGGTTCTCAAAAGGATTGTATTGAAAGAGAAAAATCCTATGTGTCAATAGAGACGCAACAACATGGGGTACTGTGTGCGAAGGACCGGATGAGCGGCCTGAACAGCTGGTGCAGTTGGAGGTTAGAAATGCCCTGCTCATATGTAAAGCCAGCACCCTGTGCTTTGAACTCTGTTTCCTTCCACATCCTTAGGAACCACACCCCGTCAACCATCACTTATCTTTCCATTATATACAACCAGTTCCTCTCACTGGATTCTTCCCATCGGATCTTCAAGAGGCTCAACTATTTTCCACTTAAAACAAAATCCTCTCTGGGCCCCTTCTTGCCCCTCCAACCAGCACCGTTTTCAGGCTACCACCTCAAGCGTCACCCACACTCACGCTCTCCTTTCCTTCCTTCACCACTCATCACTTACCCTGCCATCCCGACCGCCAGCCTGAAACCACAGCGGCCAGTCGAGTTACCAGCACCTCCATGCTGTGAAGCCCAAGGGCCACTCTGCCATCCTCACCCTTCTGGCTTCAGCAGACTTTGATACTCTTGCTCACTCCCTTTCCTAAATAACCTCTTTTTAATTGACATAGAATATAATATAGGAAAGTACAAAAATCATGACTATAAATGTCTACAAAATAAAAATGCCCTTGTAACAAGCATTTAGATAAACAACATCGCCAGTCCCCTAGAAGCCCCCTGCCTTGGTACCCCCTTCCTGGTTACTGAGCGGTCAGCCCTGCCAGTAGATGCTGATGGGGGGGCCACCCAGAACCCCTCCAGATGTGAAGCATTCACTTCCCCAGTTCCTGGCAGCATTAGTGGCCAACAGCTCTCAGCCTAGTCCTCCTCCAAGACTGCCTTGGGATGAAGGGAGACTTACCCAAATTCATGCACCCTCCCTGGAGGATACCCACAGCCGATGCCTGGTTGATGTGGGAACATAAAGACCTGGCCTCTTCATCCCAGTTCAACACAACTCTGAAGGCATAGCAGAGCCCCGCTGCAGGTGAGCTGCTGCCTTCGTTGTGACTCCATCATGGTTCCCCGGCTCCTTCTGCCCCATCCAGCTGCCTTCATCCCCTCACAGGTGCTGATGCTGACTCCCTGGGCACTTCCCCCAAGACTTCTGCACACAAATCTCTGCTTCCTGGGGAACCCAAGCTGGGGCGCCACCAGCCCAACTTCCAACATCATGACTTATTCCACGTGAATTTGAACTTGAGAAAAAAATGGAATCAAATAACATGTACTCTTTGGTGTCTGGTTTTTGTTTACCATATTCTTCTTTTGATTGGAAAAAAATCAAAAAATTATAGAAACCATTCTTATCGCATGAGGTAAACAAAGCAGGTATTAAGCCAGAAATAGCCCACTAGCCACAGTCTGCTGATTGTGGAGCCTGAGATAAAAAATCTAAACTTTATTTGGTAAACAGATGTCTGGGATTTTTAAGGAGGGGTATGCTGTGTACAAATCAGTGTTTTAGGAAAATGGAGGTGGTGTCAATATTTAGAACGGAGCAGGAAGGGAGAGATTGGAGGTGGCCAGCCAGGTAGGAGATGCCCTGGGTAGACCTAGTAAGGACTAGTGAGGATCGGGTACCTCATGGTGACAGAGAGGGGGTCGTGAGAGAGACGGGGTGTGTGCAAGAAGGTATTAGGAAGAAGTAAGAAAAGAATTTGATGACTGAGAGAGAAAGAAAGAAGAATCAGGGCCTGACACCAGGGTTTAAGCATGGGAGGCTGGCAGGGTGGGAGTCTGATGAGACGGTCAAGGGAGAGTTGGGCTTGGTATTGAGGGCCTGGGAACCGAGGCCGAGTGATTGAGTCTAAAACCCGGCTTCCCACTCTACCCGCTGTTTCCTGCTCTAAGACAGAATTAATATTAGCATCTACTTCTTGAGGTTGTTATGAGGATTAAATGAGTTAATACTACATGTAAAGTGCTTAGAACAGTTTCTGGCATGTAGCATACACTAGCAAGTGCTAGCTTTTATTATTAATTGTATAGCTTCATTTTTAAAAAATCACAAAATAAAAATTTTTAAGATAGAAAGCATGTTTAAGGGGGAAAAAGTGATATCTGGCTTTAGGGGGGTGAATTTCAGCTCACTCTGGGCAGCAGACTGACAGAAGCCTGAGGATGGTGGCTCAGAAGGGCCAAGGGAAGTGCTAGGGACGTGTCCGTGTAGATGTGGATGAGCGCCCGTGGAGAAGCAGCTGAGTCCCTGGGAGCAGATGGGAATGCTGGAAAGTTCAAAGTAGGAACATAAAGACTCACTTGTGGTCAGGACCTCAAGCTCTGGTTAAATCTCTTCCCTGTCTCTTCTAGTGGCTATGAACCCTTGGGTGGGTTACATAACATTGCCATACCTTTGTTTTCCCGTCTGTAAAATGGGTGTAACCACCATACTTACTACAGCGAGTGGTTGTAGAGTTTTAAAAAAGTAAATGTGAGGCCCAAACAGAATCTACCACAAAATGAGTGTTCAATTAAATGTCAGCCTTTATTATTAAGACCGCATTTATGGAAACTGTGGAACAAGGAAGAAACAGGAGACGAAGGCCTGGCCTGGCAGGACTTCTCCGTCTTCATCTCTTCCGCATTGCATCTGGATGAGGAAGGATGATTTTACGAGAAGAACTTGTTCAACTCCTTTAAGATCAACGGCAAAATCCCAAGCTTTCCATTGAAGGGCGGTTGACCTAAATCTGCTGAATGACAGCATCTTTAGGAACAGCCCCTGGTGCTCTTTAAGTGGCTGATGGGGCTGCCGGGAAAATCCTCTGCTGACAGAAATCTCCTTAGTGGGGCTCACAGAAAGCCCCCAAGTTGTTCCTTTTCCGTTCAGGCATAGAGGCTGCTTGTCATTTCAGTGACGTGTGCTCCGCCTCCAGCACTCACGTTTGGGTCTGTATCACATCCATCAGGGTCTTACACTGCCACACTGCTCAGCCACTAATCCACAGCCACTGAGAGGGACTCCTTTTCAAGATTCTTAATTTGCTATTTAGAAAATTACTTTGGGTGGAGGCATTAGGGCCGCACACTTCGGAGGAGAAAAGTGCAGGTCAGCCCGCTCTGACTGCGTGGGTCAGGGATTCCCTCTGCACCCGACTCCATCCTTCTATTCCCTTTTCCTCTTAGCCCCTATTCAGTCTGGCCTCTAAAAAGTTCTGAGAGCATATCCTGGTGCCAGATTTAAACTTTATCCAGCAACTCTTGGCAAAGGAGAAAAGCTTAGAAACAAGGAATAGAGGTGACAATCTCCTCAAATAGGACTGACTTCCGGAAGGCTTTCCCTGCCCTGACTAATGGGTAAAGTCTGTGGATGTGTTGTTGGTGTATCTAAAGTCTGTGGATGTGTTGTTGGTGTATCTGTGTGGGCTGGAGTCGGGTAGAGGTAGGGGTGTCTGGGCAGGGAGTGGAGATGGACTTAGAAAACCGTCTTTTAAAATGTTCTTCTTAATCACAGCCTCTCTAAGGTCCTCTTCATCATTTCTGGAAAAGTCATAGTGGAAATTTCTACTGGGCCAACTCAGTACAAATCGCCAACGGGGATGCTGTAGGGACAGTCAGTCTTAGTCGGAGGCCAGCAGGAAGGGGTCAGTAGCTCTGCCTTTTCTGCTTGTGGAGGGAACAGCACTAGCCAGAGGCTGCCTCTGCCTCCACTACGTGACCACCGCAGCCACAGACACGTGAAAGCATCGTTGACTGTCTGCCTGCACGCTGACTGCTTGGCCAAAGGGCTGTGTGTGCGCCTGAACGCCTAGCAGTGGGGGCTGGAGTTGCCACTAGCGTGTCCAGGGCCCTCCTCTGCTGTTTTCTGCCTCAGATCCCAGTGTTCCCGGGTCTCAGGGTTTACAGGAGACAGTTCTCCACCTGAGACACGTTGTCTACCCCAGGCGCTCGGTGGACACCCTAGTAGCCCCTTGACCACCACACAACACAGGATATGGGTCTTACGGTGTCAAAGTCTCCCTGACTTTCCTAGGGGGAAGGCCCGGGACCTCCCGGGATCGTAGAGGAGGTAAGCAGGGTCCAGAAGGCACAATGGTAGCAGGCTTTACGACAACCCTGGGTGGAGCCCGGCAGGTCTGTCCTCCGAGTGACCCCGAGCACGACGTCAGTGAGGCATGTTCCCTTGTACGGCCCACATCCTCCCTTTGTCCCTGCGACTTGTTTCTGAGACCTTGATTTCTCTTGTATCTGGCTCCTGGGACTGAAAAATCATACTTCTTACAGCCCTAGCGTCTTCACCAGAATAACCTGGGCTAAAAGCAGGCTCCAGAAAGCTTCAGTCCCTGGAGGCTCATTCTCCTAAGAGCCCAGTGCTTACTAAAGGAGAGAGAATGAATGTGTCGTCTAGCTCCAAATAGGGGGGGACACTACTGAACTGTGATCAGTAAGAAGTGCAGCCTTAGTGAGCAGAACGAACTTTCCTCCCCTGATGGGTTATTACGTTTCTGGAAGTCAGTGGGACCATTACGCTAACAGGGCTGGGTCTGGATTCTGTAACACTCGGAGTGGTTTACTCAGTGGAGTCTTTCAGTCCTACAGTTAAGTCTTCCCCATAGACTCCCCCTCCCCCTCTAAACTTTCTCACTCATAAATCCAATGCTGTTCTGTCTGAAATACAGCAGATTTGCTTTCGTCTTCATGAGTTTGAAGTGGGAGGTTGCAAGGGTGAGGTCTGGACTCTAAGCATAAGTTGTAATTACATTTCTTCACAGTATGCCTTTGATTATGTTTTGATTTGATGGACTGCACACCCCCTGCCGCACATACCAGGATTCTTTCGACACATGCTTTCATTAACTTTCACAGTGACTTCCCAGAAATACCTTTTGAGAAGTCTCCCAGAGTTCCACGACAGCCTTTCTTGCTAAACTGCAAAATCACTAGCCAGAAGTATTCTCTAGAAACCTTGCGACAGTTCATTTTTAACAGAGAGTCTACGGAAGGCCACAAGGGTTACCGTTTTGGTGGAGCTCATCATTTGCTTTATTCAGATCCTCGAATGGACTGATGATTGCCTCCCTAAAGTGATTTCTCCTTGAACTGAATGAATGAACACTGAATCAGCAAGTTATGGGAGCTCATATAGTGATGACCTCAGGGTCATGGTATCTGAGTCCAGCCACCACTTCCTTGTTACACGACCACAGATAAAATCACTTCCTGGCTCAGTTTTCAGGAGTGTAAGCAGAGGATTTCATTTGTGCCTCGAAACAGCCAATCAATATTTAGAACTGATAGGCTGGGATGTCTATTATTAAGAAACATTCAATAATGATAATCATGATCATTACTATTTCTAGCAAGTATTTGCCTTGAGTTGATGGGAATATTTTGTTTTAAAGGCTGAAGGCAGAGGAAGAGGGTTGAGAGGCTGTGCCTTTCTTTGAGTTTTTCACAGCCCCCCATCCCTGAGAGAGCATGGAGAGGCTGGTCACATGAAGGAGAAAGCCCGTTTTCTGCTCTGCACCCTTCCTCTTAGGCTGGGGCTAATTAAGCTCCCTGGGGAGTGGAGTCAGACCAGCAATGGAAGAAGCTGGATTTCTGAGAGGCTGACTCTCTGGGCAGCAACAATGCTGTTTGAGGCCGAGGGGTCCTTGAGTGGAAAGGGAAGCTAACCTCCCCACTGCCGCATGGAACCTGGTCGCTCTGACACCTTGAAAACAGACAGGGACATCAGAGATAAGAAGATGGCCCTCCAAAAGAATGTGGGCATTTTCACATGGCCCCAGCAGGGCAAAAGGTGGGACAGGGGGCTGAAGGAAGAGCTGAGGCAGAGAGGGAGTCCATGGTACATCCCAGGGGTGGACTGTGGCTCACGTGCTGTTCCCCAAAAATGGGAGGTTCCCTTTAGGAGCTCCAAGAATTACCTAGCCGGAAGGCAGTTTATGGGACTGAGCAACAGGGGAAAACTAGAGACTCTTCATGAGCAAGTAGGGAGGAAAAACCCGGGGTTACTGACGTCATTATGATTTCACTTATAGCTGCAGAAAATAATAAATCAAAATTGTTTCTGTTTTAAATGAATAGAAGCCAGTTAATCACCCATGTGTGGGTTTCTTTCTGAGCTCTGTTCTGTTCCATTTTTCTATGTCTTTATGTCAGTAGCTCACTGTCTAGTTTACTATAGCTTTATGGGAAGTCTTAAAATAATATATAATTTATAGTTAGTCTGGTAAAATAAGGCCTCAAAAGTTGTTGGGCTTTTCCCCCCACAGTTGTTTGGGCTATTCTAGGTCCCTTGCATCTCCATAAAAATTTTTGAATCAGCTAGTCAGTTTGGTTAAAAAGCCTTCTGGGATGTGGACTGATTTTGACAAAAGTACAAGGCAGTTCAACGAGAAAGAACAGTCTTTTCAATAAATGTTGCTGGAACAATAGGCTAGGTATAGAAAATCAAAACCAAAATGAAAAAGAATACCTCAATCCTTGTCTTACCATATACAAAAATTATACAAAAGCTGAGATGGAGCATATAAGAGCTAAAACAATAATACATCTAGAAAAAAGCATGGGAAATTTTTGTGACCTTGACTTAGGGAAAGATTTCCTAAACCAAATACAAAAAGCAGAAACCATAAAAGAGCTAACTGATAAACCGTACTGCATCAAGATTTAAAACTTTTGCTCTTAAATAAGACATTCTTAAGGAAATGAACAAGCAAGCTACAGACTGGTAGAAAATATTTGCAAAACAGATATCTGACAAAAGATGCTTAGAACTCAATAATAAGACAAATAGCTCCCCAAAAAATGGGCAATAAAGTAAATAATAAGTTGGACACTTTCCCAAAGAAGATCTAAGGACAGCAAATGTGTGCATGCAAAGATGCTCATTATCATTAGTCATTAGGGAAACGCAAATTAAAACCAATGGTAGGTTACCAAAACACAGCCACTAGGATGGCTGCAGCTAAAGACTAACAATACAAATGCTGTCAAGGATTTGGAGCAATTGGAATTTTCGGGTACATTGCTCTTGGAAATGCAAAATGATAGTCACTTTGGAAAATAGTTTGGCAGTTTCTTACGCACGTACATGTAATGAAACTTTCCCATTCATAGGAGTCTACCTTAAGGAATTAAAAATATATAATCATACAAACCTTGTAACAATCACTTGCCATCGTAAGAAGGATACCTTACCAATATTTGTCTTGCTATTTTTAAAAAGCTCACTTTTTTCTTTAAATAAGTTTACTTTAATATTTCAAGTGACTTTGAATTTTTTTGGCTCTTTCTGCCATTCACATCTTTCTTAAAACCTGGAACACATAGAATGGTACTCTTTCATCAATATTATTTTGGGCTGCTAAAGGGCATCAGGATTCTCAATGGATTAAAACAGGGACTTTAGACTCCAAATGGATATATATCATTGCATTGCTAGGTAGCACACAACGCTACCAGGACCCTGAGAAAGTTCTAGGTTTTCAGATTTTGAGTGTATGGTCATCTCTGGGACCCTTCAAAATCTTAATGGGCCAGTTAGGAGCCTCACTTCCCATGATATTTCTCTCAGATTGCTTTTACATGCAAGCTGTCTTTACATGTCTACATATTTAACCACACGAAGGGAGGCTTCATTTAGAATTTTCTTGAGCGTGAGTTAGATTCTCTGTAGCTACAGATCTTGACCCCTGACATCTTTCTGTGCGGAGAACAATAGTCAAATCAGCAGTCATTACTCTCTGGTTTAAGAGGAGGTCAGATAGGACAATGAGCTAAAAGTCAAGGTAACAAAAGAATTGAAGGCTGAAGTGGGTCCTCTTCACAAGCGAGTGAACTTGATTCTTGCTTATTGGGATGTGAGGAATCTGGGGCTATTTCAGGAATGTCAGCGATTTTGCCCTAAAGCAACTTTGATCTGCTTGCCCCTCCCTGTGCTTGGTCATTAGCTGGAAACAGGGAGACCAACTCCAACACTGCCTCTTAGCAGAGAATCACCACTTACTGCTGAAACAAATCTCCTTCCATTGTTCTCTTTCCTGGAAGAAAAAGCAATCCTCCCGACCACGGAGAGAAGCTCCAACTGCTCATTTTAAGACTGTTTTCTCCAGTTGATGCTTCACGGGAAGCAGGCCCTTGAAACCGGTCAACAAAGGCCAGAGGAGGAAAATGAGGATCTCAGGCCACAACTGCCTAAAGTAACAGTTCCGTTCTGCCTTCACACAGGCTCAAATCCCAACAGACTAGGGTTTCCCGGGGCTTTAGAAAATTCCTTAAAAGAGGGAAGAGAAAGAAATTGTGTATAATTTCTATTGTATTTTGTCAAAAAAAAAAAAAAAGTAATTGTGTTCCCCACCCTTTCTTTCTTTTAAGCTTTTAACTGTTAATAGTGGCAGTTAATAAGAATTCCCTACAGCAAAGATGTTTCATGCTTCATTCTTCGGGAAACAACTAGTTTATGAATGGTTAGGCCTGCTCACCTCCTAGAGAAGTCCCGGGGGTTCTCTGGATGAAGAAACCCTCCAGAATCCTCTTGGTCCCACTTAAGCAAAGATCAAAGCAAGAATCCAATTGTCTTCTTTTTCAAAATTCTGTCTCAGACGATAGCCTGAGCAGAGCCATCATTCGTTCGGACTCTCTCCCTGCATGTCTGAGGTTTAGGTTCTGTCATCTGCAGGGTTTAGAGATTTGCATGGGTTTTATTGTGTTTTCAAAAATTAAGAGGCCAAATTCCCTCAGAGCAATTACTAAGACTTGTTTAAGAGTCTCTCACCTTAGGAAAAGAAATGGCCAGCACACTTGTTCAAACAAAACCCGTGCCAGTTTTCTTTATTTTATAATCTTATAAAAATGTTTTACTTACACCATGGGATTCTGAACATGTTTATGAAAATTTTCCAAATGCTTTGAAGTCCAGAGTTGGGAGCGTAGTAATTGTCAGCTGATGAGTTTGGGGGAACCATTGGAGGGCCCCAGGCTTCCCCTTCTTTCCTCTCTCACCAGGACCTGGTCTCTCGAAGCTTCTCCACGACCTTGCGAGCTTGGCTAATTTTGAAGACCAGTTCTGATTTACAGAACTGGGGCAATGTTTTACAGTGAGCTGTTGGCATGGCCATCAGCCTGATGGTCTCCAGAGAGCTTACTCACTTGTTAGCCCCTGTTTCCCACAATAACAAAGGAGGGTAGACCAATGATACACATTTGAGAGACTGGGATGTTCTCTTAAGTCCAGTTTTCTAGTTAATAGAGAGTTATCTCACATCCTGTCCAATCAATCAATAAACATTTATCAAGGGCTTCCTAATTCATCAAAGAGTTAGTACTCAGTAAAGCACCTTTAACATTTGTTTAAATTTACCCGGGCAATTTACTGAGCGCATGCTTAGCAGGCAGAAGGTCCTGGGTTCAATCCCTAGTACCTCTATTAATAAACAAATCTAATTACCTCCCCCCAAATGTAAATTAATTAATTAATTTAAAAACCTAAATGTCTGAAAAAGAAAAAGTTTATCAGAATTCTGTAGCATTTCAGGCTCATTTTGTTGAAGCTTCCTCACCCCTATTCTTAGCATAGTCTGTGGAAACACTCGATGCTCGACTATCCCAGCCATTGACTCATGCACACATTCATGGAGCTCCTCGTGGCATCCAGAGCTGCAGCAGGCCCCCAGCAAATGAGAATGGGGGTGCTTACAAAACGGATGTAAGCGGCAGTAACCATTCAGTTTACAAAGCGTTCACTTTTAGAATTCCTTTGCATGGTGTTTAAAGACTAAAGTAATTTACATAATTTCCAATTACACCTATAGTTTTATGAACATTCTTACAGTACATACAGAGTCCCCTTACTCTCCCTCCACTATAACCACACACACATGTCCCTACGCACGTACAACAAACTTCCCTCGCAAGCAGTAGAGTCATAAGAATAAAACGAAGACAGATCTCATTGCTCTCCTATGGTTAGCCCGCCTCCCACCTAGAATCAAAATACGTTGCAGGAGGACTTTTAGATCATCTAGTCCAATCTCATTTTATAGAGGAGAAACTGAGGCCAAGAGAAGTTGTGATCTGGCCAGGAGTCACAGAGTTCATCAGTAGCAGAGCTGAGACTAGAACCCAAGGTGTGAGCCTCACATCACAGCCTCTGCTCTTCCCACGAAATTCTGTTCCCACACCCGGGGAGATAAGTGCTCCTTGATTCAGACAATTACAGCGAAGACAACCCTACAACCTGCCTGAGAAACTCATTTTCCAGACTGAAGAATGCACACTTTCATGGAAAACTTCCTCTGACTTCCTCTAATCAGAACCGTCCACGTCAAACAAACAAAGGTCACGTCCAGATGGACATGATTCAAGATGCTCCCTGTATAATGCAACGTACTGCTCCTTCTACCTAAAATGGTTAATAACCTAACCCTCTAGGGTGACCTAATTGTCTAGGCTTTGTTTTTTTTTCCAACAAGGATGACTATTCTAAATTCCTTCAGCTTTGTCTCAAAACCCTATGTTTTATTCTTTACTTTTCTTTATAGATTCCTCAGACCCCACCCTACATTCTTAGCATCCCTCTTGAGCGGTACAGCTCAGACTGAAATCTAGGCTTGTACACAGGCCCTGCTTAGTGCTGGCCTTTGAGGGAAGGTAGCACAAGCTGATCATTTCACCTGCTTCATTTTACAAAATTTTAGGACTTTCCTTTGATATGAAGAAAATTCCCACACGATTCAAAGACTTCTTCTAGGCGTGTGTGCTGAAGCAGCCCATTACGGGGCGCTAGGAATAGAAGCATGCAATTTTCATCATTACAACCAAGTTGCAAGAAACCTTACTTTTCACCTATTCAGTATATGACTGTTTAGAGGCCTGATCTGTCTTCTCTTTGAGGGGGAAATATTTGTCACCATCTGGCTCTGCAGCCAATAAATCAAAATGTTGAGCCTCTTGTAATAAAAATAGTTGCTTTGAAGTAGAACCTGAAATGTCTAATTTCCTACCAGCAATAATGAGGCTTTATCCAGCCATTTCAGGGGTGGGGGGAACTCGGCTTTCTTTTTTTTTTTCCTGTTCTTTTGTTTTTCTAACATGTGGGCTGTCTAATGACAGGATTTGGTATTCCAGATGTTTTGGCGAGAGAAAGCATTGAGGACGGGTACACATCTCAGACTCCTGTACCACCCAAGTGGCGGTTACATCACCGGCCAGCGTGAGCCTCTCCAGACTGTCTCCACCAAGCTCCACCCCCTCCACTTTATTTAATGCTGCTAACCCTTTAGTCATCAACACAAAATAACAGAAATCCTTCCATGCAGCTATTATCCCACAGACATCCCAAGAAGGGGGAAAGAATCTAAAACCACACAGAAGTGAAAACCCATGTGGTTTTAATAAGAAGACAAGAATGAGATGGCTTAATTAAGTAATAAGACTTGACTCCCTGGTGGTTAATAAGGTAATTTGCCACATGATTAAAGGTGTATGCAAGTGGAAGTTCTGTAGTAACACACTCGCTCAGATGGATGCTTTGGGGAAACTGAGATTGTTAGCCACTTGAATTCCATGATTCTTTTGAAATGGGTGGAGAGCGACAACAAAGAGTTGCTTTTGAAATTCTTTCCTCATTATCTCAACATTTTCAAAAAAGCTCGAGGAAACAGAGGATCGCACGAGAGAGCACAGTCCAACAGGGGGGCAGTCAGCTTTCAGAGCGCACACCTCCTGGCTGTGTGCTCAGCACCCAGAGGGCGCACAGACCAGGCCCTGCTCTGCCTGCTCTCTGGAGGGAGGATCAGATGCTGAAGGCTGGACAAACTGACACCCCCAGGACACCAGCTCAGTTAAAAGCTGCTTCCATTTAGTTACTTACCATCTACCTTCCTGCCTCTGCCTCTCTTCCTCTGCATCACATTGTCCTGTCTCCCTTGCTTCTTGGAGTCCTCGCCCTCCCTGGGGAAGCCTCTTTCTTAGCTTCTGCTGCTATGAATATTGCGGTGCATGTATCTTTTTAAATTAGAGTTTTTACTTTTTCCAGATATACGCCCAGGAGTGGGCTTGCTGGATCAGAAGTCTATTTGCAGTTTTTAAAGGAACCTCCGTACTGTTCTCCATAATGGCTGTGCCAATTTACATTCCCACCAACAGTGTAGGAGGTCAAAAACTATTTATTGAGTTGAGGCGACCACAACGAATAGGAATGCAAAGTCCCTGCCCTCAGAGAGCTTAGTTTCTAGGAGAATGACAGACAATAACCAAGAAAGCAATCAGGATCATTAGAAAGTATAATAAATGCTATGGAGAAAATTAATAGGCTGATGTCATGGGGAGTCCGTGATGTGGGAGCTGCTGGAGACGGAGAGGGGGCAGGGGTCAAAGAAGGCCCCTTAGACGTGGGGCATTTCAGCTGCAACACAAGGAAACGCAAGAACCAGCTGCACAAAGAGCACTAAGAGGCCCATTGCAAAGAGAGGGGAGAAGCTGCAGGTGGGAAACGGCTAGACTGGTGATGGAACAGAAAAGCAGCCCGTGTGCTTAAGCCCAAGTGAGGCACCAAGACAAAGTCGGAGAAATAGGCAGGGGCCAAGTCACCGAGGGTCCTGCAGGCCCTGGTAACAAGTGCAGATTTTATTCCAAGTGGAAGGGGAGCTATCAGCGGTGCGGAGCGAGGGTATGACATGATCTGATGTGCATTGTTAGAATGTCACTCAGACTGATGTGCAGAGAATACGTTTTAAGGATGCAAGACAGAAGAAAGAGACCAGGAAGAGAACATTGAAGTAATCCACATGGGCCATCAAGGTGACCTGGACAAGGAAAAGGGCAAAGGATAAAGGAAAGAGTGGGGGGATTTAGAAATAGAGTTTGGAGGTAGAGCTGAGGGGACTCACAGAGGGCTGCTTTTGTATGTCCATTATCAGGATAGACCGGACCACGCACACAAAAGGTCAAGGCCAGAAGGAAGAGAAGGAAATTCCCAAGAAAGGGGCTTTCTATTTTGTAACCCGTTCTTCCCTAGGAAATCTGGGTTTGTGGACCTCTCAGTTAGCCCTCTCAATGTGATGTCTTTTGATGCACAGGGAGAGGAGATAAACTAGGTAAACTATGTCCTGACCACATATGGCGGGGTCCATGAAAGTCAATATATTGATTCCCTTGAAAGGCGCAGGAAACCAGCACATGTTCCAGACACAAAATCGAGTTGTTGCAGTCTGACCCACAGACGCCGCAGTTCAATCAGCCGAGTCTCTATCCAGCCAGGACTTATCTCAGATATCTTATAACCACTGGGGCTTTTCCTACACACCCTGAAGTCAAACTGCACCGGAAAAGCCCGAGAATCAGAGCCCGCTGCTCATTCTCTCTCTCTCAACCTCCGATTTTGAAATAATTACAGATTT
The DNA here is from genome assembly GCF_036321535.1 of Camelus dromedarius. Lineage (NCBI taxonomy): Eukaryota > Metazoa > Chordata > Mammalia > Artiodactyla > Camelidae > Camelus > Camelus dromedarius. Next base: position 49,010,121 of record NC_087438.1, read on the forward strand.
ACAGGAAATTGCAAAGATATGACAGGGTTCCCATGTACCCTTCACCTAATTCCCTCAATGGTTACATCTTGCGTAACTGTAACAGAATATCACAACCAGGAAATTGACACTGGTACCGTGTAAGTGTATAGTTCTATTCCATTTTGTCACACGCATAGATCTCTGTATCCACCGTCACAATCAGGATGCAGATCTCCAGAGAGATCTACTGGTGCCAATATTTTACGGGTTGGAGTGAAGAGTAGAAATCTCATCTCCCTTTAAGCTCTTTTGTCATCCTCACCCTCAGCCACTATTTATAATACAATTTTCTCAACTATTTTCTCTATAAATATTGAAAGCCACATCAGACAATGTTATGCTTTTTGAATCGACCGATGAATATAATTTAGAAAACTTAAGAAAAGGAAAGTCTATTGTATTTACTCATATTTTTTTTACTCTTTCTGTGGTGGGTTTTTTTTTCCCCCTCCAGATGTTCCAAGATTCCTTCATTTATCACTTCTTTACTCTTTCAAGAACTTCCTATAGCCATTCTTTTAGGGTAGGTCTGCCAGTGACAAATTCTCTTCATTTTCTTTTATCTAAGAATGTCTTGATTTCCCTTCCTGGAGGATAATTTCACAGGATGTAGAAATCACACAACTATTTTCTTTCAGCTCTTGAAAAATGTCGCGTTACTCCCTCCTGGCCTCCGTGGTTTCTGATACAGCTTCCACGGTCGCTGAAATTGTTTTTCCTCTTTAGGTAAAGTGGCATTTCTCTCTCATTGCTTTCAAGACTCTTTGTTTTTTTTTTCTTTAGTTTTCCGATGTTTGATTACAATGCATCTTGGTGTGCATTTCTTTTGATCTATCCTATTTGAAATTCTCTCAGCTTCTTGAATCTATGTATTTCCCAATTCTTACCAAATTTGGGAAATTTTCAGCTGTTATTTCTTTGAGTAGTTTTCCAGCCCCACCCTCTTTCTGTCTGAGATTCTGGTGACATGAATGTCAGATCCTTTGTTAAAGTCCCACAGGTCCCTGAAAGGTTTGTTCATTTTTCCTTTTTTAGTCTATCTTTTCTCCTTCGCTCATATTGGGTAATTTCCATGGTTTTCTATTCACATTCATAGTTCGTGGACCCCTTTCTCTGTCTCTCCATTCTGCTGTTGAGCCCCATTACAGTTTTTTTATTTTGTTACTGTATTTTTGGCTTCTAACATTTTCACTTGGTTCTTCTTTGTATTGTCTTTTGTTGTTTTTTTTTCCTGAGACTTTCTATTTTTTCATTATTTCCAGCATGTTCTTAATTGCCTGTCACAGCATTTTTATGATGACTGCCTTAACATCCTTGTCAGATAACTCCAGCAGATGTGACATCTCAGTGTTGATGTCTGCTAATTCCTTCTATTCTTCTTATTAAACTTCTTATTCATTATCTCGCTGTCAGAGTGACTTGGCCATCCCTTGAAAGTTTACTGTGAGCCCCGGGAGATTTTGATCTATGTTGGATTTTTTGTTACATAACATAGGCATTTTACAGACTTTGGGATCCGACAGACTCAGGCTCAGTCTCAAACTTGGCTCTACCACTCACCAGCTATGTGACCTTGGACAAGTTATTGAACTTTTGAGCCTCAGTTGCCTCATCTGTAACAGGAAATGGGTACATTTCTTATCATGTTTGTTGGGGAGGGGGTAGGGAGGAACAAGGTAAATAAGATGGTGCTTTTGTAATAGGTACAAATTGTTCCACAATATTTGGGGAGTGAGAACACTAAAGCAAAAATGTATTATGAAAGATAACATACACAAGAACATCTAGAACATATATGCACATTTCCAAAAAGTAGTGAACGTTCAGCACACTCAGAGTCAAAAAAAAAAAAAAAATAGAATAGCCACAGTCAAGAAACAGAACATCACCAGTACCATAGAAACAGAGTGGCTGGGGTGGGGGAGGGTATAGCTCAAGTGGTAGAGTGCATGCCTAGCATGTACAAGGTCCTGAGTTCAATCCCCAGCACCTCCTCTAAAAATAAATAAATAGATGGAACTAATTACTCCCAAAAATTTTTTTAAAAGGGAGTGGAGTAGCCAGATTTACCAAATAAAAATAGAAGAATTTAATGTTAGATAAACAATGAATGATTTTTTAAAGTATAAGTTTGCCCCATGAAATATTTGGGAAACACTTTCACTAAAATATTTTTTATTGTTCATCTGAAATTCAGATGTAACTATGGTGTCCTGTTTTGTCTTGCAACCCTACTTAGAAGCCTACCCCCATCACATTACCCTCCTTCCCCCATAAGAGTTTCTTAATAATTATCCCTTTCTTTTTCTCTCTAATCTTACCATGTACATATTGATTCCAAAATGTAGGGTATAGTGGTGCCCTACATGGCAGAACCGTCGTGGTCGTAGTCGTGGTGGTGGTGGTTTTACTTTTTTCTAAATGATGTCAAATCCAGGTCCCACTCTCCACTCACCAATGTCGTGAGCAGTCTAACACCTGTCCTGTTGTGTTTGTTTGGTTCCTGACCCCTTGACCTGTTAATCCAGGAATTCAGTCAAGGAAATCTGGTGGGGAGAGGCCACAGGTTGCCAGTCTTCTGAGATGACCTCTGAAGATGGTCTTACCAGACTCACACAGCCTTGTCAAAGGCAGATTTCCCTGCCGGGAGCTGCACGACCTTCATGCCTAACTGGCCTTGCGGGACTCACTGCTTTTGGATTCCAGCAGCCACGTGGAACCCTGAGCCATTTCCCTCCTAGCTCCAGCACCTTCTAGAGTGTAGATGCATGTGCACTCAAGTTTTACCCCCGTTGGAATGCATCAACCACCCCTCTATTCTTATCCTGACTCCTGGAGAACTCCACTCAGCCCCACCTTGAGCCTCTCTTTCTCAGCCCTTTAAAAGAAAAAAAGCATAATCTTCCTACTCTTTGGTTTTATGAGGAAGTTTAGTGGCTCGAGGGGAGACGTGCAGGATGATTTATGGAGCCAATGGCCCATCAAAGAACTGGTTTAACTTTCCTAAGGGAAAGAAGGCTCAGCCTTTAGAACAGTGGCAGCCTCCCATCTCCCAGGAATGAAGAGCTTGCTTCTTCCAGCAGCGGAAATAAATAATGTAGTCATATTTGCATATTCTGAAACATTAGATGCTCAAAAATTTACATATAAAGCACCCACATCAATGCCTGGGGAAAAAAACAAGTCACTAAAAATACAGCCGGTAAGAGTTTCTGTGTGGTCTTTTCTTGTACATCAGAATTTTCTCCCCAAGTTGCAGCAGGCCAAAGTTTAGCCTTCAAAGCCCATCCGCAGCAAAATACAGTGTTCCCTTGACCACAAACCAACTTCTTTTTTTACCAGGTGCAGACTAGCAAAAATTCACATTACATCCAGGAAGGGGAAAGGCAGCAGTGACAGGGCAGCGTGCAGCCTGCCGGGCAAGGACGTGGGCAGGAAGGAAAGGCGAGCTTGCCCTCCTCGCCTTGATGCACAGGGAGTTCTGGGCTGTCGGTACGCCAGCAAGGGTCTCTGGTCCTTTCCCACCCCCGGGTTGGCCCCTCGTCTCCTGCTGCCTCTCTGGATCTCTGCCCAGCTGAGCCCCACGAAACAGCTCCCGAGGCAGAGTAGGGAAGAGAGCCGCCTGGCCAGGCCCCAGGGACGGCTGGCCCAGCCAGTGTTTGTTGGCCGCCACATTGACTACTGTCTGTCAAAGCCAAAGACACAACCAAGGGCAAAGAAGTTAACAAATGGCCTGGCTTGTATTTGACGAGGGTCAAAATCATTACGACTATAAGCCAGCATTCTGACTTATTTCTTATCTCAACAAAAGGCCTGACATTCCATATCTGCAAAGTGAGAAATCTTCCTAAAATTGGAAGACTGGTCCTGCCCTAGGGTCCATTCCTTTTTTTTTTTTTTTTTTTTAATTTAAAAGTGGGATTTGATCTCATGGGACTTCTTGCATCATCACCAGACACTGAATCGCCAGGTGAGGGACCTACCTGCAAACCTCCATCTAAGCCAGGGCCCTCCAGGTTTCTACATCACATCTCTACTGATTTAAGGAGAATCACAGGGGCACACAGGGGCTTTCTGATCAGCCTACTGATTGTCCTGCATGGCAGCACCCCAGGCTGCAAGTCAGAAACACTCCTGGCCTCAGCAACCATGGCTGACCTATGCACTGAGCTTGCAGGACCAAGCAGCCTCATGTATGGGGATCTCCACCAGAATGTTTCAGTCTGTGTGAAAAGAAGCTTCTCCCAGATATGTTGAATTGGCCTTCGAGACTATTCGATTTATCTGTTAGTCATACCTACTCTTAATTCAGGGAGCTACTCCAGATTTCAGAGATACATCTTTTTGGTTTTGTTGTTACCGTTGTTCTTGTCTGAAACAGGGATTCTAATTCTTCATGGAGAAACTCAAATGACTTGCCTAGAGGATGCCACTGTCATGTGGGGGATGAGGACTCAGTAGAAAACAGCATGGCCTGATCCCAGTGACTTAACGAGAGATGCTGCTATTGTCTGACAGGTGACAGGTGGCCTTCTGTTAACAGAAGTTCAGGAATTCTATCTGTCACACTGGCCAAAGGGGATGAAGAACTTTGGGCCCTCATATTCTCTCATTTGTGGAGGGAAGAGCCCCTTCCAGAGGTTGGAGGCTTTCCCTGAAATCAGCCCAAGGCAGACTCTCCACTGACCTGATGGAAGTGCTCCGAGGAAGGACCCTGTGTGACCCTACGTGGCCACCTGGGCTCCTACCATCTGTGTAGCACCTACCAGCTCACAGCATCCTCCACATCCATTATCTCCCCAGCCCCTGGGGTCTGTGGCAGCATCGCACTTTACATGTGAGCAAGGAAGGGTTGAATGAGGTGTTGGAACTGTGGATCACACAGCTGTGAAGGGCAAGGGTCCACCTGGAACACCGGGTCTCCTGAGTCCACAGCCCTTGCTTCTTTCTGTTTCCCTCCTGCTGACAAATGCATTACCAGTTCATGGAGAAACTCTGGAAAGGACAGAAAAATATGAAGAAGGCAGGCACGATTTACATTTTGCTGCATTTTTCTACTTATATTTGACCCCATCACTGCAGAAAATTTGCCAAGTACAAAAATGGATGAAGGTAGAACCTGAAATCACACAGAGATAAGTTGAGCACATTTCCTTCTGATCTTTTTTTTTTTTTGAGTGTATGAAAAAAAACATGTTATTGTCTACATAATATTCCTTTGTCTATGGACTTGGCTTCTAGTGAAGATCACACGAGCTGCACACACACTGAGCCCTCCCAGGACCTTTCCAGCTCTGTCTTCAATCTGTCTTCAAAGCCGTCCTGTCGACAGCACTAACCCAGAGAGGCCTTCGTGTAACACAACGTGCCCCCTTTCTCCAAACCTGTGTTATTTTTGAGAACTCCCAGTATATCTTGTGTTTGTATTCAAACAATCCTGGCACGCTTTCCCCTCCCTGTCCTTTTTACTGTCTTCACCATCTGAAAAATCATTGAGGGTAATGCGCTAACTGCCACCCTTCCTTGCATGAGAATCCGCGGCCCTAGTCGATCCCCTGCTCTATCTGTGCCCCAACCGCAGCAGCACTCCAGCAGACGTGGGGAGACGCTGCTCGTTCCCACTGTCTGAGATGGGCGTGGATACGCTGGGTGTCCCAGGGCAGCACTCCCCACACTTCAACGTGCACGCGAATCACCTGGGATCTCGTCAAAATGCAGACCCCCGTTCACAGGGTCTTGGGTGGGTCTGCATGCTCCCAGGTGATGCTGATGTAGCTGGTCCCAGCACCCGGCTTTGGGTAGCGAGATCCTAGAGTTCCTCTGTGGACAATGATCTCTCAGCTTAGGCCTGAGAACTCTGCCCACGGACCAGGGGTGCCACTCCGTCTCCCCTATCCAGCTTGCCTCCTTCTGCCTCTCTTTCCCACATTCAAATAAACTCAGACAGATAGATGCCTACAGACTACCCACTCCTTCAACTTCTAAGCCCAGACATTTCTAGATAGCTCCTCCACCCCCTTCCAGATGCTCTGTTCATTCTCCTGTCTTCTGTCCCTCTGTGCTACTGCCAGCTCTTCCTAGCCCTCCGATTCCCATAAACCTCCATGCGGAGAAGCTTACTTAACTCTTTGTCCAGCTCCGGTTCATCACTAGAGAGCCTCACTCTCGTAATCATAACCGCCCCAGAAGTTGTGACCCTAGCCCAAGGCAGTTTTCTCTCTTAAAGGAATGATTTGCCAGCTCTTAGAGTAATTATTTCCCCAGCCAGAAAAAAACACTACTGCAATAAATATTTTTGCACATAAAGCTTTGTCTGCATTTCTGGGTATTTCCTTGCTAGGAAAGATGCCGAGAGTTGCAGCTACTGCATCCCAAGATATGAAAACTTTGGGCCTGTTGATACATCTCAGTGCCCATTCTTCTTCCTAGGGGCCACACTGCCAATCATTGGGGCCTTGTGGCAAAATTCAAGGGGCTCTGAAAAATAGAAAAATACTCCCTGTTCCCAAACATTTCCCAAACCAGCTCTTCACGCAGAATGAAATCCACCGCCCCTGCTTTGGTTACATGCACAGAGGAGGCTGGGGAAGTACCAGTTACCATCACCCAGCTGGAAAGGAGATCACACCACTGGGAGGCATTAATGCTTTCACTTGGAACCTCCCTCCAATGGAGGGACCCTTCTCTGAGCCCAGAGTGCCATTAAGTTTGGGCTTTATTATTGTTGAGGAGAGTATAGAGAAATATAGGGAATGGTGTGGAAGAGGGGACATGTGAAACAGGGATTTTGTTCTCCAGCCCCCAACTCTCCCCACCCCATTTTGCATGACGCGGGCGGCTGCTGGGGGTATCATCCTGTGCTGGGAAGGAAGAAGGGAAGGGTGGACACTGACAGAGGGTCAGGAAGGCCCCCACCCATGTACACATCTGCTCAATCCTGCCTTTTCCAGCCAGGAGGTGGTTGAAGATCCCCAGGCTGTCTGTACCCATGAACTCTAACTCTACTCCCGCCAGCTCTAAAGATTCCTACCCGTGGAGGGGCTGTGCCAGGCAGGTGACACCGGCACTCCGGGCACTTCCCAGACCCCAGCGTCATCCCACACAGAACCGCTGCTTCCTGACTTGCTGCACAGGAAGCCCAGGTCCCTGCCCCAGGCAGGCCTGCCCAGTCATGAGGAGCACTCGGGGTTCATCAAAAAGCAAATTGTGCAAAGGACAGCCCACAAGAGAACAATTGATACATTTTCGGGAATCAAAGTGGCCTCAGGAGCCGGACATTTTATAGAGTCTGCTCATCATAGGAGAGAAACAATGAGCCCTCTGACCGGAGCCCCTCCCCGAGGCTGGCCACGCTCGATCCCACAGTGATTATCTCAGGACCTCATTTCCAATTCGAATGGACGCCACCTGTCTTATTTTGGCCTGCTGCGGATGGTGTTTTCTGGTTTAAAAATCAGGAAGAGAAAGACTCATGTTGTGCCTTTTACTGAGCCAAAGGAGCATCTGTTCTCACCCGCAACAGGACTGCTGGCTGAGGGACACAGGCCAGGACTTTTTTTTTCCACTAATGATTTTTGAAATGCCCAGAGTGCCTGGCACAGCTTTTTGAGCAGTATCTTTGCTTTACATCCTCAGCCCCTCAGCCGAATGAATCGGCGTTTGCAGGCTCAGGACCCACCCAGTCCCGGGCTGTGAGTTGGTGTTGTCACCTGATGGGGCAGTTGTTCACCTGTATTCAGTTTGAGGACCTGGAATTTCTCAGAAGTGATTTCAGTTCCCGCAGGTGAAAAGATAGCCACTAGCAAAATTCTTTCTGAAACATCCTGTATTTTTATAATTCATCTTCGGGGCCTCATTTTAAAAAGAAAAACTCACAAGCCATTGGTGGCTTAGCTGGTGTCTCATCGGTTCAAAATCAGTCTTCACTGTGATTGTTTTAATTCAGCCAAGATGAATTAAGGAAAGTTTATGTGCGAAACCCCTCTTAGTCCATGAAATTGGTGAGCGGGGGCAGAACTAGAGAAATAGAAGGTTCTGGAACCACATGACATTGAAGAATCGCTGGGAGTAAAAATACCCATCTCGCACCTCCTCTTACATAGCACCTTAAAAAGGTGATATTCCGAAGTTGATAACCAAGGAGGGAGTAAGACAGGCTCCTTTCATTTCTTACCTCCTGGGTCACATTGCTTGGGGTCCAATTGGTTGAAAGCTTTGCAGCTGCCTTCTGGAAGCACGCCAGCGAGACAGATTTAAGCTTGTTGCTTCACTTGGCAGGATGAGTCTTCTCAACCTTATCGTAGAAAGAGGTAGCAGTTTGGTGTCCAAGGATATGCTCCTTGGGGGAATGGGGGTAAAGTCTATGCCAGACTTTTCACAAAGACACACAAGAACCACACCAGGGTATCCAGAAGCCCTGATGGAGACAGACAGGACGGGGGAAGGAAACAACACCATCAATCACAACCTCCTCAGGGAAACAAGAGGGCAGTGCTGAGAACTGCCATTCACAGAACACCTGCCAGGCACACACACCGGGCAGAGAGAGAGGATTTCCATTTTATGGATGAGGAAACTGAGGCTTTAACACCAAGAGGTGAAGTCATTCATTCAAGGTCACAAAGCCAGTTAATGTGATCATGAAAAGCATGAGTTTGGGCCAAAGACTGACTTGGGTTGAAAACCTAGTGAACGAGTTAAAACTAAGTGATTTGGGGCAACACACTGGACTCAGTCTGCTGGGTAATCTCCGTCTGACATCTTACAATAAAGAATCTGTGCTTGTAAGACTCACCCCTTCCTCTTCTCCCGCCCCTCATCTGGACCGGCTAATTAGAAAGCCTGGGTGCCCTCTCCTTTGGCACTGGCCGGACGTTTAAACCCTCACTCTGGTCCCATCCTCAAATCTCTATAAAAATACCAAGCTAGTCTCCTCTCTCTGCTCTCTCAAACCATTTTGAGACCTGCTTGGGGCCTGCCACACTCTCCCTGAAAACCTCATCATGTGAGCTAAACCTTTCCATACCTTCTTGTGTACGTATGGTGGTGTTAGTCTCAACATCCAAACCACATTCTGGGTGGGATCCCGCCTGTGTCTTCAGAGTGTCCAACTCTCAACCCATCCTCCTCCTCCTCTAATCTGCTTGTGTCCTGGATCTGCAAAACATCATCTGTCTGCCTGGCCCCCTGGCTTCCCTGTGGGGGCGGGTCAGCGAGAGGCAGAGACAGGTGACGAGAGCGGAGAAGGGAGAGAGGTTGAGGTGTTCTCCCCACTTCCTCCCTGAGCTGCTGACACACTTCTGGCCGTTGCAGCATCCCCCTGTGACATCAGTCCCACCGGGCAGGCCCTCCTCCCCATGCAGGCACTCCATTTCCGCCTCTTACCCCTTCAGCACTAAGGGTGGTAACAGATCTCCGAGGCTGCATCCTCCAATGCCTCAGCATCTTCTGTTGGTTCCCTGATCCCTGCCCCATCTCTGCAAGGAGCCTTCCTTTAAAGGCTCCATATTGGAAACCATCTAAATTCAATCCTGCTTCCTGCCAGGACCCTGACTAATTCATTCTCTAAGCCTCAATCTTCTCACTTGTAAAATAGAGATGACCAATAATACCTCAGGATAGACCATCACAGGATGGTTGCGGTGATTAAATAAGATAATTCAAGCAAGCACCTGATATCCTGCCTTTGTGTGCAAAGTAAACAAACTATTTTTGTTATTACTTATCATTACTTACAACCACAATAATAATAATGCACAGTGACACTGGAATTAAAAATCTGGATCTTTCTACTTGTAAAGTTCACGGTCTTCCCACCGAGCTACAGTCTTCCCCTCTTCAGAGAAAAGAGGTCAGGCCGCTCCCTCCTAGCCCATCTTGGAAATATCATCTTTAGACTGTCACATGAATTAAATCATTCCTTACTCCTTGCTTAAACAAAGCTCTCCAGTTCAACAGATATGTCAGTTAAGTGGGAGCTCGCCAAAAGAACAAAGTGTACTGTTTTCCTTTTAACGTCTCCATGCCAGACATGATTCTATGTCTCTCACCCAGCAGGGACTTTCTGGAACATCAGCTCCTGAGGCGGCCAATGAGAATTCAATATAAATCACAGTAATTAGTATTCAAATGATAGGTGTTTGTCACAAGTCCATTATCAGAAATCAAATATCCATTAAGCAACAGACATGACCTTTGTAGCTTCTAAACATTTGTGACCACTGCCCCAGACGCTCTCCATCTGCCAATGCCCAGAGAGGCAATCTTGTATGAGAGAGCGTATAGTTCGTAAAAGTAGCCAGGAAATGGATTCTCGGTTAGAAAGACTCCCAGGTCACGGCGACACAAATAATCCACTGTGTACAGAGAAGATGAGGGTGAACTAAGGAAGAAGGAAGGGAAGCTTTGGAAAATTAAGGGAACTTGGGTGATTAGAGAAATAACTTGAGTTTAAGAGGTCATCCGGCTTTGAAGGACCTCCGCCCACTTTCCCAGACAGCCTTCCTACAGTTGTCTCCGGTCCTCCAGGGGGCTCAGAAAGCAGTGAATTAAAGAGGCAGGGCTCCATCTTTGGAATCATTTTAAATGATCACCTCTCCAGGGCACCATCTCCCCATGGATGAGTCATGTATAAGAAGCTGGCACTGCGTGTCGTGGCAACGAGGTAGAACAGAGAACCTGGGCTCTGAAGCAGGAAAGGGCTGGATTCAAATCCTGACTCTGCCACCACTAGCTATGAGCTCTAGAATAAGTTACTCATCCTCTCTCTACTGTTTTTCTTTGGGAAAATGATAATGATACTCATTATAAAAGTATTTTGAGCATCATATCAAATTTAGGAAAACCACACACAGACACAGCCTATGTTTGATAAATAATGGCTATTGTTACTGCTGGCCTCTGAGTAAACAATGCGAGCAGAGCTAAGACGCAAGTAGAACCCATGGGAAATTGTTCAGGCACACACAGGAGATGAGCAACGCCCCCAGAGTATGTGGGAGCCACAGACCAGGGTTCCAGTCTCATAATACTGCCAATAGCTTGCTATGACCTTGGGCAAGTCACAGGATTTTAGATGCTGATGGGGGCCCTTGAGCAATTCTCAGAATTTCAGAGCGTGCCCTGGAGAGCGCTGAATCGTCTGAGCTGAGGCTGTGCAAGTTCTGCCTTTGCTTTTGAAAGGAGAATTATCTGAGTCACACAGTTACCCTGATCGTTTTAATCTTGGTCTGATATTCTAGTTGACATACATATGTCTCTAATAAACACAACTGAGAGAATCAATGGATTGTTATCAAAAGGTTTGGCAGGAAGATCTGATGAAACACATGAAAGGAATTTTAAAAGAAAGATCTTTGCTGATGGAAAGTCCAGGAGGCTTTCCCTAAGGAACTTTTAGCACTACTGGATTCTATTTCTGTTGTTCCCCTTCCTGACTCTCCAGAATTTTCTCCCATAGGAGGAGAGTAAAAGTTATTTCAATTCATTTTCCCTTGCCTGTCCTCACCACGCTGATGTTTCTACCTGCTACCACCCACCCGTCTTTATACGGTGACCTCTTTCGAGCCTTTTATCATCCACAGATGAACAAGGATGTGAAGTATCGACTTGTTGTTTCCAAAAAATCATTGAGCACATGCTCTGGGTCAGGGACAGTTTAAATGATGGGAACGTAACACTGAACAAAAGAGAAAAATCCTCTGCCCTTCCAGAGTTTACATTTGAGCAGAGAAAGATAGACAATAAACCAAATTATGAACAGATAGTATAATGTTAGCGGTAAGTGCCTTGAAGAAGGGAAAAAGATTTGGTCAGGTTGTTGAGATAAGCCAGTCAGTGAAAAACAAGTGAGGAGGTAAAACTCGAGTCGATACTAGAGGGTGAGGAGCTGAGATGTGTTGATAGCTGGGGACAGAGAAGGGTTCCAGGTGGAGAGGAGAGCCAGAGGGGGAGTGAACTGGACAGCCACCGTGCCTGGAGAGGAGCCATCTAGGAGTGGGCAGCAAAGGAGCAGAGAGGTGGCCACAAGCCAAACCCTGTGGGGCCTCGTGAACTGTGGTCAAGACTAGCTTTCCCAGGTGTGTGAGGGGAAACCATTGGAGAGCTGTAACTCTGAAAGGGATATTTTCCAAATGTCATCTCTCTAACAGCAAGCCGGGGGCAGGGACATCGGTAACATTCTGGACCAAATACTGCTGTAGGAAGACCACGGTAATCCACAGCAGCACAGTCTGCTGCGCCACGTCCCTGGGTTTGAATGGAGTTTTTCCTCATCCAAACAGAGGGAGTATCTGTCCTGCTTGAATTCCTCGGCTGCGCTTCCTCCCTGGCAAGAGCGCAAAGGATATTAAATGTAAAGACCCCCTTTTCAACGTGAAGATTAAATTGGCAGCAAAGAGTATTGTAAGCAAATGCAGAACCCATCACTGAATCACATAGATCTTAAACTAGAACAGCATCTCTAACTCACAGCTTAAATATTTCTCCGTCGAGTCGTGTCTAGGTGGGCCAGCATTTGTGTTGTCTGGAGTAAAGCTTCTTTGCTCAGAAGCAATGGTGGGGAGGCACTCACTTAGCAATAAGATCTCATTTTTCCTGCCTGTCTCCTTGGGACAAGGGAGCAGGCATCCTTTCTCAATCCGCACTGTCTGCCCTTCAAGTACTTTTTGGGGTTTCTGGTATAATTATCTCCCTGCTGCCACTAGCCCATTCCACGCCATGTCAACTGGCTTTTGGCTTTTAATTTTCATTTTAATGTCTTTCAGACATTAAATATACATACTGAACCTCTATTTCTTAATGTGAGCCACGTCAAAGGTGTTCGCTAAGGTGTCAAGGCAAACAACTCCGTGAGCTCTTGTGTGTGAAAGGGAGGAATGGAGAGAGGTTCGTTCATTCATTTATTCAGCAAACACAGTCAGAGCCCTTTCTCTGCCCAGCCCTGTGATGGGACTGCACAATGGCTTTCTTCTTCTTTTTCACTGGGGAGAGACTAAATAACCTCAAAAATCTCCCCTCTCTTCTCATGTTTCTATTGTCTTTCCTTAAAAAAAAACACACATAGAACTTTACTTTTAAACTATGTAGGCTTTATTCTGTAATCATCCTTGGAGGATCTTATTTTGAACCGTGTTTCCCTAGACACCTGCCCTCCCCACTCTCCCTCCCAGGGGAACCATGCTAAATTCTGTTGAAATGCATGCTGTATCATTTGCCACTTTAAAGCAAATTCCTCCTTTAAAATGCTGAAGGTGTGTGGAGACTGAAGATGAGGGAAGTGTGTGCAGCCTCTGGGAGCTCGGGTTTCGGCTGTGAAGGCTGCCCTGTGTAAATCATGGTCCAGGCTGGAACCCCAGATCCAGGAATCTGTGAGCCAGGTTCCACAGCACTCATGTGCTTCTAAGTACTGAAGAAGCCAACTCTCCAATGGCATCAAAGAGGCACACACCAGTGAGCTACTGCCAGGCCTTGGGGAAAATGGTGACAGCCTTGGCCAGACTCTCTTCTGGTTTTGATGTGGTCCACACGGCTGTGCAGCGTCCACAGAAACCGCCCTCTGCTCTCCGCCATCTCCAAGTCCACTTCATACTAGATCCCAGCACTTCAGCCAAACTCTCCACCCACCAACACGAGACTCCCTGGGAAGAAACCAGCCGTTCTCGCTGCCCACAGAGCAAGCATCCCAAAACGACCAGAACGACATTCCAACACGAGTGACTGCTCTGGGGAGAGCCTGGGAGAGGCTTACAGAACAGCTGAGGTCTGCACCCTTCTCACTCCCACGCTGTTAAATACACTCAGACCTGCATTTTCCCCAGACAATGCTCATCACTTCAAAAAGCCCTGAATCCTGTTACAGCACGTGGACAACTTAAAAGCAATGCTATTAAATTACCTTCCAATTAATTGTCTCTCCTGTTGCCAAGCCCGATCGCTAGAGGCTGAGTCCCTTTACTGAATGATTGCCATGACTCAGGCCAGGACCAACAAGTTACCACCAACATCTCTAAAGACAGTGTCGAGATGGCCGGGGACCAGCAGAGAGCCATTCCTGCTCCAGCTTCTGCACTGGCTCCCGTGTACATCAGACGCTAAAGATGGCCTTCTTTTACCCATGAAGTCGAGTCGGGAACCCTTTGTAAAGTCAGTCTCCCAAGAATTTATCATGCTTTGCACATCAAGGTCATTCCATAAATATTAGATGGTTGGGAAACGTTTCTCCACGTGTACGAATATTTATTGATCCTGGACAGCCTAATGATTCCTTCCACTGAAACTATCTGGGTCCTCGGGTCCACACGCAGGTTCAGCTTTGCCCCAGATTCGGGACAAGCCCAAGCCTTAGATCGAAGAAAACGAACCATCTCTGGATTGACGTGGCCTGTGGTTCTGAAACTCGCCATTCTTACGGGCAACTTTTCTTCTGACATTTCTGTCCTCCTTGTTGGAGATTCGACTCTTCTCTGTTCCAGCCTTCTGGCTTCTGCCTGAAGTCACCCTTCCTTAATGAATCCCTCCTGTCTCAGAGGAGGAGTCCCTGTTCCTTTTTAGAGCTATTTTCTATCCAAGGTCCCAGCCTGCCTCCCCCACGTCTCATTCAATGGCTTCCTCTATCCTGCCTTCGGAAGTTGTGACTCCCCTCTCTACCTACCAACAGTTTAAAGTCCTTCTGGCCCATTCTAAAAATAAATTTCCTTGGATTCTGCTTCCCCCTCCACCAAAGCTCGCTCCCTCCTGCTCCTTCCGGTGATGACGAGGTTTGCCACCTCCTCTTCCCACTTCCCAGTCTCTCCTCAACACACACCATCTGTCATCTGCCTCCAACCTTCCAGAAAACCAGCTCCCACAAAGGGTGCCAGCAGCCCACCGGCATATTTTTACCTCTCCGCTTGCTGCAGTGTTTGGCCTTCTTGGCTACACCCTGGCGGCTACCTTTGGCTCCCAGCTCACCACCTCTTCCTGGTCATGCCGTCCTCTGACCATCCTTTCACCATCCCCCTGCCTGCTCTTCCTCTGCTGCCTTCCCTCCACCTCCAAATATTGATTCTGCCCCCGCCTCCCTTCTCTGTTTCTTCTCCTTGCTTTCCCTGGAGACAGGGCAGCAAGCGAGGTGCCCGAGACACAAACCTTTCCATTCAGACAGACTTGAATTTTATATTCTGGTTCTGCTACTTCTGAGCCATCAGACCTCAGAAACTCACTTAACCTTTCCAGACTTCAGCCTTCTCTTCTATAAAATAAAAGCAAACGATAACAATAGCACCAACAATAGTAAAAGTAAGTCATTCTCTCACAGCGTTGGTGTTTCCAGCTTACAGGGGGCTCAGCCATGGAAACTATTACTGTTTTACTATGATCGCCTTGACCCCCAGGGCCAGCTTTTCTTTTCATGTTCTCCCCTGACCTCTGCCCATGCACTTGACTCACCCACTCACCTTGACATACCCTGAGCTCCAACTGATGCTGCAAACGACCTACTAGACCTTCTCTGGGACGTCCACAGGCACCTCAGTTTCTACGTGTCTTGTTGTAGGCTGTCTATTTCTATCCCCCCAAAATTCATATGTTGAAGCCCTATCCCAGAATGTGACTATATTTAGGGTTTTAAAAGAGATTAAGTTACATGAGGCAGTTAGGATGAGCCCTGATCCAACCTGACCAGCGTCCTTATAAGGTGAGGGAACGCGGACACAGAGAGACACCAGGGAGGCGCGCAGAGGAGAGCCCGCGTGAGGACACGGGGAGCAGGCAGCCATCAGCAAGCCACGGAGAGAGGTCTCTGGAGAAACCCAACCTGCTCCACACCTTGATCTTGGACTTCCAGCCTCCAGAACTGTTAGAAAATACCTTTCTGTCGCTTCAGCCTCCCAGTCTCTGGTGTTTTGCAGCCTGGCCAACTAACACAAGTCCCAAGCTCTAATTGCTGTCTCTTTCCTAAAATACACTTCTTCTCCTGAAGCCCCTCTTTCCACGGACCAACAACTCTTCCTTCTGCCTGGGCACCCACACCTAACCAGTCTCCAAGGCCTGCTGACTTTAATCTCTGAGCAGCTCAGAACCTATGCATCACCTTTCTTCACTGAGGCCAACATGATCATTCAACTGGTCCCTTGCAATAGCCTCCCATGTACTTGGTCTGTCTCACCACGGTGTTTCCGCATTTCCATCCATCCAATATGCCAGCTGGGTCAATCATCCTAAAGGCAGACTTGTTCACCTCTGCCTTCAGCAAAAAGTCCTTCATTAATTCCCCACTTCCTGATAAAGGATCTTCAGCCTGGATCCCTAAAACCATCAATGATTTGGCTCCCACTTACCAATCATCCTTGTGTCTTGCCTCTTCCTTCCTTAGACCTTTGCTCTAGTCAACCAGGAACACTTACTGTTCCTTAAAAAGACTCCCCCCTTTCTAACCACTCCCTGAGCTAAAATGCCTCCCCATTCCTCAGACTGTCTTGTTTTTTCCATGCTTGAAATTTCAGCTCAAATTCCATACCACTAAGCCTTTCTTGCCTTATTCTCCATAGAAATAGTCTTCACCTTGGGCTCAGCCTCTGACAAATGTCACCACGAGGGCCTGTGTCATGTGCATGTCCTCTCATCTCTCCTGCCCCCACAGTGACCCTGCTCAGCGACACACAAGTGGCTCTCATTCACCTTTTCTCCCCGTGCTGCCCAGCACAACACCTGTGCGCACCTCCTCCACGGTGCTGACTGATGAGCAAATAAAGAATGTCGGTAGGCAGGTCATGGAGACAAACAGGCCTTGATACCCTAAGTAAACCATTCTTACAAAAGACCTGCTAGTGCCGAGTTCACGCTAGTAAATTGGGTTGTTCGTTCAACTAGCCCCAGTGAATCACTGGTCTATAATATACTCTGGGCTCTAAGCACTAGAGAGGAGTCAAGTAACAAAAAGATACTTTTTTTAAGAAAATGGCAGCTGGAGGCAGAGGGTCCGGTTATGACATCAGTAGTGCCTAGCCACCATATCTTGGCCTTCACATCTCTCTGGGGACAATTTCAATCTCTGTGAATGCCTCCTGGAGACCTGTTCTCACCCTCACTGGAAGCTCTTGCACCTTGTGCATTGTAGCTGAATTTTCTAGTCCCCAAGTGATCCCCACACCCTGGCTTTTCTCCCTTCACTGTGACATCCAGGACAGAACACAAGTGCCATGGAGTGAGGTCAGTGATGTGCACTGTGGCATCTGTTCTGACAGGTCACTCCTGGCAGCCGCTGTTGGGGCTCAATGCGTTACAGCACCCTGATGCCTCCCAAAGGCATCCTCGACTGGGGCTCATGCATCTGGGTTCTCCTTCTGCTCATGAGCAGAGCATGCATTTACAGGGATCATATCGGATACAGTTCCTTGGGTTATTTTCTATGGCTTTTAAATGAAGCAAGAATGCATTTCCCACGTGCGGTGCCAGTGACTGCCTCTCCCCCACAGCACCAGGAGGGGGTAGTCACAGGGTAACCCCTCAAACACTATGTGTTCGAGCTTGCTGCAGCCACTCTAGGAAAGGGAGGTTCCGCCAAGCTAGTTATCAATTTGGTTATCTATTTTGGCAACAGATACAGTTCTACCTCTCTTAAAAACAGGAAAATGAGCTTGTCTAAACAAAACCTTAGAATAAATTGCAGGAACACCTAAGACTCAGAAAACGTAAGATCACATAGTTACTAGTCAGAGACAGTCCTTTAACCCTCTGGGTCTCAGTCTCCTTGTCTGGAAAATGGGGTAACACCTGCTTTTCTTATCCTAGGAATTGTGTAAATCCAACCAGGCAAATACATCATTTGAGAATTATAAAGTGCCATATAAATATATCACTTATTTTACTTGTATTTTTATATGTAATGATTTTAAGCTTTCTTATCTACATATGAAAGTCTCTTGTCATCAAATAATTCAATATGTGTTTATGCCAATTAGTTTTCCACCACCACCGAATTTCTATGTCACACTAAGTATAAATGATAATGTGATGTTTTATCATGTGCCTGATATAGGATAAGTCGGCAATAAATACTCATTAAATTAGTTAACTGCTTAGTACTTTAAGTTTTTTTCTGATGTGCCTGGAGTTACACAGTGACCAGATTCACCCCCCCCCCCTTAGTTCTGTGGTCTTTCTACACCTTTTATGAAGAATAATGGACTAACCACTATGGCCTAAAATGTTTTATTCACATTCTGCTGGCCCACAGACAGGTTCTGCTCTACTCTGTAAGAGGCTTCTCGGCTGTTTTCTTGGAGGGAGGCTGGGGTGGGAGATGAGGACACGTGGGGCTGAGGATGAGCAGGGAGGAGGAGGCGGGGAGGTCAATGTGTGCACAGGACTTTGAACCAAAGGCCTGGGATGAGTCCAGACTCTGATGCTTTTACTGCCCAGTGTATTTCCTCACATCAAAAACCGGGAGTAGCAAAGCTTGTTATGTGGTAAATAAGACAATGCTAAGGATTCTAACTATTTTCACATCATAAAAGATGCAAGTCAGGACCCCTGAAGTGAAAACATCTTCTCTTTGATCATCAAAGGGTAAACATGACCCTGGTACTTAAATGGGTGGCCATGTCCTTCTCACTCCAGTTTCTCCACAGGCATTTTTGGGGGGCTGCGGATCCTTATCTTCGTGGAACGTTCCAGTCTAGCTCTGCTCTGGCTTTAGTCAAAGTTCTGAGAGCCACCCTCTAAAAAGCAGAGTGATGACGTGCCTAGAGCTGAAGGCAGAATATATTCCGGGAAAATAAAACTTTGAAAAGTAGATTCATGTCCCATCACACCATATGGCCACATGAGTGATCAGATACATCTATCTGTGCTATTGATAGAAAAATTGAGCATATTACATTATACTTATAATCATGAAGAATTACATCATTAGAGAATTTAGAAACAGAAACCATCTCATATTTGGGTTAGAAGGCGCATGGGGGAAAATCAGATGCATCACCATATGGATAACCTTACTTCTAATTTGCATTTTAATGGAAATGAAGCTCCAAATGCCTCGTTCTCTTCAGTAAGCCTTTTGTGGGTCTCTCTAGCTTGAGCAAACCAGATTTCAGCTGGAATCTGACTTTCCAGAAAGTTCACACCACCTAAAAAGCATCTAAGGTGAGACTATCACACAGTGACATGTTAAGACACATACATAGGGAATCCTTAAACACTGACACTAAGAATACATGTCTCTTTTTTGTAAAGGAATGTTTTCCCCTGATTTTAAAGGTAATCCATACTCTTTGAAAGAGAAATATAAAAAGTAATAGATTGTCCGGAATCCCAGCACCCCAAATAAAAACTGTATACAACTTTATAGCCTTCTTTTCTCTACATACATCAATGATTATAATTTTTATTGGTGCTTTAAGTTTTGCAAAAATGGAATATCAGACATTCTGTTTGTGAGCTACATGTGTTCCCTTAAAGCTTAAGGTGAATATCTTTCCCTGTTCATTTATGTAGATCAACAGTAAGATTCTTAGGGGCTGCAATATTATACTGCATGAATATGCCACAATTTAACTTGCTTCCTATTGGAACATAGATTGTTTCCAGTTATTACTATTATAAACAATGTTGTAGTAATCATCCTTGTATCTTTCAATCCCTTTCCAATAATTTTCTAATTTTTAAAAATGGTACACAGAAGGTTGTCCCATCCTTTTGAAGGAGACATTTTGGCATAACTGGGGGGAAAAAGACAACTTTCACCTCTTAAACATATCAAATACGTCAAAGTAATTCAAAGATAGTCTTCAGCCAATGGTGCTAGAAGGAATGCATATCCATGTGCAAATAAATGAACCTCAACCTTGACCTTACAATATAAAATAATTACCCCCAAGTGAATCCTAAATATGAGAGCTAAAACAACATAAAATTCTTCAACAAAACATGAGAGAAAACGTGACCTTGAAGAAAGCAGATTCTTAGACAGACAAAAATAACAAACCATTAAAAAAATTTGACAAATTGAACTTCATCAAAATTTAACATTTCTGCCCCTCAAAAGACACTGTTAAGAAAATGAAAAAGCAAGCTACAGGCTGGGAAAAATAACTGCAGAACGTATGTCTGCTGGAGGACATCAATAATATGCAAAGAATGCTTACTATATAATATTAAGACCTACATCTGGCAAAAATAAACAGGCAAAAGATTTAAAAGACACTACACCAAAGAAGATGTACAAATAGCCTCAGAACACCTGAAAAGATGTTCAACATAACACTCATTAGGGAGGTGAAAATTGAAATCGCAGGGAGAAGCCACTTCACGTCCCCTAGGATGGCTAAAATAAGGAAGAGTAACCATATAAGGTATTGATTAGAATGGGGAGCTGGAACTCTCATATTTTGCTATTGGGAGTGCAAAATGGTTCAGCCACTTTGGAGAACAGATTGACAATTTCATCAAAAGTTAAACATACACTTACTATACAAACTGAAATTCTCACTCCTGGGTATTTATTCACATGAAGTGAACACACATGTCTGTGCAAAAGCTTGTACATGAGTGTTCATAGCAGAACTATTCATAGCAGCCCAGAAGTAGAAACCATTCAACAGTGAATGGTAAACAAATTGCGGTATGATGGAATACTGCTCAAGAATAAAAAAGAATGGGCTACTGACACAGGCAACAACATGGCTGAATCTCAAAAGAATTATGCTAAAGAAAAAAGCCAGAGATAAAGTCTACATATCACGTGATGCCACTCATGTGGAATTGTAGAAAAGGCAGAAATATAGTGATAGAAAGCAGGACAATGATATTTGCAGCAACATGGATGGACCTAGAGATGATCATGCTAAGTGAAGAAAGTCAGACAGGAAGATAAATATCACATGATATCATTTATTTGTGGAATCTAAAAAAAAAATGAACTTATTTACAAAACAGAAATAGAGTCACAGACATAGAAAACAATCTTATGGTTACCAAATGGGAAAGGGGGAAGGAGGGATAAATTAGGAGTTTGGGATTAACATATAAACACTACTACATATAAAATAGATAAACAACAAAGACATACTGTTTAATACAGGGAACTATATTCAATATCTTTCAATAACCTATCATGGAAAAGAATAGATATGTATCTATCTATAACTGAATCAACTTGCTATACACCTGAAACTAACACAACATTGTTAATCAACTATGCTTCAATTTAAAAAAAAAAGGCAGGGCAGTGGTTGAAAGGGACTAGGAGTGATGGACAGGGACTGACTGCAAAGGGACATGAGGATCCTTTCTGGGAAGATGGAAATATTTTCTATATCTTAATGTGGTGATGGTGTATATTCTTCAAAACTCATGAAATTGTATCCTTTTTAAACTGGTGAATTTCATCAAATATAGATTATACCTCAGCTTTTCAAAAATCACAAACTATAAATTGTAATACATGCCAGAGATATCCCCACCTCTTTCCTAATCTTTATTCCATCCGTCATCTTGCAGGGATATATTGCAATTTACCCATTTTTTTTGGTAAAAACAATTTAAAATTGTTTTCTTTCATCAAAATGTCTTTTGTATCAACAAGCTGTGACAAATTGATTTGAAAGAAGCTAGAGGTCCACAAACCATGAAATACAGT
Source organism: Camelus dromedarius (assembly GCF_036321535.1). Lineage (NCBI taxonomy): Eukaryota > Metazoa > Chordata > Mammalia > Artiodactyla > Camelidae > Camelus > Camelus dromedarius. The sequence goes on from NC_087438.1 coordinate 49,031,761, forward strand.
CAGCTAGCTACTATCTTCTCAGAGCTTCAGGGCTTTCCAGACAACTATTGACTGGTGGTCAATTGCTAACCAGCTGTCTTCTACCTCCAGCTTACAGCCAACTCACTATTCCCAATCACACTCAAAGCGATGGTTCGTTTGATTCAACTCACCAAATATCAATCTAAGACAAGTTGAAAAAGAAGTATCTTCTCATTTGTGGGTATCTGTTGATTTGTAGTGGCTGCCTGCATCAGAGTGATGTGAAGAGACCTAAAGCCATCTCCAGGCTCAACAGGAAGTGCCCATTAACCATGTCTTGATGTCTGCCATGGACACAAGATATGTTGGCCTCTGAACCATGGATGTGCCACCTCTGGCCTAAGCAAAACTTAAGGCATTGAGTTCCTCAATGGCAAAGGCTCTGCTCTAGTCACCTTTGTGCCTACCTACCTCTCCTCTCCCTGTCACCCACACTTAGTCTGGTGTCTGCCATGAAGTTTGCACCATTAAGAAGACATGGCTGCTTAGATGTATCTGTGCCTATAATGGATGTGCGTGCTCTCAGTCACACTCAGTTTCCACTTCTTCTTTGTGTGGAAACAGTCCCCATTTTCATCTGGAAATTCATTCACCTCCTGATTTCAGTCTGTGGGGCTCTAGGGGAGACGATTCTACCCCAAGCTCATGTGACAGGTGAGTCAGGCCGCCCAAGGAGATCATTGCATTCATCACTAATCGGCTTAGGGAGGGCATGTGACCCTATCAGGACCAATGAGATACCTTGAGATCTTTGCCGAGGTGTTTGTCAGGGAGATAGTCACTCTTTCTGCTCGCCCTGCTGGAAGCTAACTTCATGCTCCTACACGGAACTGAGAGCTGTAAAGCTACCTGAAAGAAAGACTAGGTCAACATACGATGACAATGACAATAGTCGTGATTATATCAACTGAGCCCCAAAGTCTGTCATTCCTCATGCCCTGACTGCCTCTCACTGATGAATGCTCTTTCCTGCTTCGGGCTTTTTCAGTTTTCTGTTACTTATAACTAACACAAGACCCCTGAGATAAACCTTTATAAGGCCCTTCTTTGACTCTTGACAACTGCAAAAATGGTGATCATACCTAGTGGAAAGTATTAGGAAAGATGGCTCGGCTGGTATTTATGCTGATGTTGGGAAAGACCACACCCTGCCAACAGGAAACAGCAGTTCAAGAGCAAGAGTCTGGGGTGTTGAGCGTATCTTTCGCCTTGTGCCGTTGCTTCCTTGTGTGGGTGCTGATGGCTGAGAACAGGCTATTTACTTTGTAAGTGCTCTACTAGCCATTCGATTGGGCCGGTAAGGGGAGACTGGTGGCCGAGTCACTGTCAGCAGTGTCAGGGGCCATCTCCAAAGCCAGAAGAGAGGCCTTCTCTAGAAGCAGTAGGACTGGGCCAGGCAGCTGTGGGGAAAGTTCCAAAGCTTGGAGCAGAGTTCCCTGGCCTCATAGACCTTGACCGCTTTCCACAAGGGATGAGGAGGGAAGGGGAGGGAACGTAGTCTACTAATTCAAGAATGGAATTCTCAGGAGGAAGGGTCTTCATAAAAGGGTCTACCCAAGCTGGATGTTGGCAGCATCACTGCGTCACTTGAGCACTGACCACGTCAGGACAGCTCTGCCCATGGCCTAGTAAGTGTCTGACATTGCTGACCTTGGGTAATTTGAAGGAACAGTAGAGTCTTGGCCACAATCCGAGTCTCTTCATCTCATGTTGATATTTTTCCAAACTAAAAATAGTAGCTTCCTGCTTCCCTAAGATCAGGCTCAGGGGGCGCCTTGCACATCAATGCTGAAACACTTATTTCAACTCCAGGAAAATGAGTCTATTGTGTCTCCATAGAATTGCTGTCTGAGGCAAAACTGTCTCCTGCTGCAACACCCCCACAAAAGCCTACAGGAAAGGGTCACACAAGCAACCACAAAGGAAACAGTGAGAAAAGATTTCTTTTCTTCTCTTTTTTTCTTCCCTTTTAGCTCTAAGCTCTGAACGTACTTAAAAGTCCAAGTGATGAGGCCCATTCTGTATGGTCCTTGTTCTTCAGGACAAGTTCAAAGATATCAAAATGACTTTCCCGACAGTCTCTGAGGCTGATGGGAAAATGGTGCTTTCTACTTAGCCGCCAAAAGAGTTTAAAGCAGAGGCCTCGTAGAAATTCAGAGGTGAGGACTAAGAGGGAAGTTTAAGATTGTTCCCTGACATTGGAAGACATGGCTTTTTTTTTTTCTGTAGGCAAATCAAATTCACACAGCTGTACCTTTAGAATAATTAGACACACCTAGAAGATCAGACCGGGTGCCAAGAAAATGTCCCCAGGAGAGGAATAGTAAACATTCTGACATCATATGCACTGATTGGCTTTTTATATTCTGAGGTCTTTTCACGAAGATTTTACTCAGATAAAAACGCATGCATCTGAACCACATGCCGAAGTGTTTTCTCTCTCTGCTGGCCCAAGCAGCTGGCAAAACCTCATCCAGGACTGATAAACCGTCCTGACACAAACACTTCAGAGGGGACTGCGGGCCAGGGCCTGAAAGATGTCTGAATTTTAAAAAGGGACTAATTGCTCAAAGGATGAAACAATTCCTCTGAAATCTAACCCAGGACTTTAATGGAACCCAGAACAACACTGAGAGGATCTCAGAGAGAAAACCTGCTTGCTTTCTCCCTCCTCCTGACACAGGGGGAAAGGATACCCACTAAGAATAACGGGACGTGGGCGAGTGCAGGGACTGGAACTTGTCAGGCACTGATGAATCCTTCAGGAACTGTAAGAAAAACTTGCCTTTGGCAGCCAAGCAGGAAACAAAAGAGCAAAACTCTCTGACTGAGGAACTATTGGCAGTGAGGTCAGTGGTCTCTGTGCAAGCTTTGATGTCTGAAGCTCAGTCCTCCCCACAGCTATTGCCAGGGTCCGTCAGGAAGACGGGAAGGGACTATGCCCAAAGGGTGGGAATGGATGGTCAGTCCACACACCCAGGACCTCTGACCCTCCAGAGAGAACGTGACCTCCACAACTGGCCCCAGTCCGCTCATTTGGCACACACGGTATGGATTTGATATCAGCAGTCGACAGCTGTCTCATTAAGACTTTATCAAACATAGAAAACCCTACATGACTAGGCAGCGAAACCAAGTTAGGAGTTCAATGGCCGGCTGACATCTGAACCAATCAGGGCTGAGGACTCGGGTGCCCGCCGCCATGTTTTATCTGGCCACAGCACCTCCACATCAGGGGTCCCAACAATTTCAGGCTCTCCAGTGATCTCTTCTCAGCCGTATGTTTTATCTAAAGCACTTGAAACTTAAAGATGAGTGAACATCTCTGTCCCTAACAGGCAAAAATACACTGGAGTAGGATCCTCAGCTCTTGCTCACCATGGCCAACAGCATTGGTGATAAGAAGAGATGAACCGAGTCAAGTAATGAAGGACAGTTTCAGGGTAGCTATTCTGCATCACAAACGAGCAATTAATGTTATTGCTGTCGGCAAAAATATGATCTAGACGAATAACAACATAAAAACATCCCAAGCTTATTCAATATGCACACATCAGTTTCTGGTGATGTCTCCAGGAATTAGTTGAGTATAAAATATTATGCAGAAATGGGGGTAATAAAGGGTAATGGTTTTACAAAACACAGCAGTGAGCCCAGGGTCCCATTACCCTCCCCTCCGTCCCCTTCTTCTCTGCCTCTTCCTTCCCTGGAGACAGCAAAACACCACCAAGGGAGTCGCCGAGATTACTAAAGGGAAGATGAATCACGGCTGTGTGTCCTGCAGCTCCACCCGGGCTCAGGAGAGAGCCGCTCTCAGACAGTAATGGCCTCATAACTGATGCTGTGGAGGTGACAGCGTGTCTTCTCTGCAGAATAAACTGGTCCTATCCACCTTTCACAGGGTAAATTAAATTCCTCTGAGCTTATTCACCATCTTGAAGATGGCTGGACTCTTTCCGAGCAGAAGTTTTACAGTGAGATTCTGCTAATGCCTCACCCCCGCATCTCCTTGGTAAAGCACAAGAGAGGCGACCAGGCACGTGACGTCTGTGTAGGTGACGCTCTGTCTCCTGTCTTCAGAACATGCTGGAATTCAGCCCTCTGCTGGCTGGAGTCTTGAGTTTGGGGCTTTTGTGTGTTATCACCTTTGCAGCAACCTACTATAGCCTTGGAGCTTCTGGGTCACCTACTGTTTATTGAGCACCTACTATGTGCCAGGTTCTGTGCTTAGTTGATACATGTGCATTATCTCATTTAAAGACAATCATCATCTCTCACGGTAGACATCCTCTCTCTCCAGTAAACAAACTGACACTCCAAGAACTGAAGTTTCTTCCCAGTCAAATGAAATAGTAACTGATTGAAAAACAGGGAGCTCGGTAAGCATCCTTCCACGCTCCAAGGGCCACCTCCCCAGGATGATAGGGCAGAAGAGCCAGGAAGGAGCTGCCAGTGCGCATGTGGTCCACAGCAGCACATGCCTGTCTGCAGGATTCCCACGTCTAGAAAAGGTCAAGGTGCCAGCATTTGCCTGGCTTGTCTGTGAAGTGCCTGCCAGTCTTCCCCTGAGAACAGAGGGACAAAGGGGCATCCTTCCTCTGCGTGTGAAAATCTACAACCAAACCTCAGCATGTAATTAGCTTGTATGGGTGGCCAAAAGGTGTAAGTAAAGCTTGCTAAAACAAAAAGCATTCAAGTGGTACGTGAGTCGCCCAGCATTACCGGCTCCCGGGTACCCAGTGCCCACCTTCCTACTTGGCCCCTTGGGAATTTTATCACGTGTTAGAAAGCTCTTGCCACCACAGAGTTGCATTCAGATGGACACAGTCACAAATTAGCACACATTTTTGGAACATAAATTCACACACCTGTGAGCTTATATGCTCCGGAAAGTGCAGAAATTAAAATCTGGAGAGAACCACATTGAAGAATACTGGTTCTCCACGGAAAGGCAAGCTGACGTCATCACCATCTTTGCACCATCTGTATTTCTTTTATTACATCAAGTCAACACTGACCACAGTGGTGAGAATAACTATGATTACATGACTATGCATCTGAAATGTTATCAGATTGGAATTTGTTCAGCTTCTCTCCAAATCCCTGTCTCCCAATGTTGCTGAGCATGCGGTTGACAAGAAATCCCTGCTCTTTCAAGACTAGCTATAGAGGGGGTGGGGGGTATAACTTAGCGGTAGAGTGTGTGCTTAGCATGCACGAGGTCCTGGGTTCAATCCCCAGTACCTCCCTTAAAAAAAAAACAAACACTATAGAGACAGTCAGGGTCAAGGGTCACCAAGTCACAAAGGGAACTTCTCAGACTTTCTCACCAAAATCTCCCAAGGACAGGCTGAGTCAGCACACCACCTGGAGGGTCAACCCCAAGGCCTTCAGCAAGTGCATAGCTTCTTCAAAGTCTCATATTTTATCTTAAAACTTGTGGAAATGTCTCATTTTGCCCATATTAAGTCCACAAACTGTAATATAGAGAGAATATTTTATGCTGCTTAGAGCTGAAGCTTCGGGAAGATGCGTGGTATGCATTTAGTATCTCAAGTGCTACTTTCAATCCTGAGGGTATAAACACGCAAACAAATGTCCTTGGTTCTTAAATGCCAGGGCAAAGGGGAGGGGTGAGGAGAAACGGAGAAAGGGAGGCGGTCTGGCCAACTGAAGGGCAGAGTTACATTTATTGTAAACCAAGAATGAGAACAAAGCCCAGCCGGCCCTATTTTAAATGAGAGTGTGCAAACGCATGTGAGCTTTGTGTCCCAGTTGTGCTGGTGACACAGCCACCGCCTCACAGAAAGGAACAATTGTCGTAGGGTGGCTGAAGGGCTGATTTCCAGGCAGGGCTCCTGGGCTGCCACCAGAAAGCTGACTCACTGGAATGCCTCCGCACTGACCCAGCCTGGAAATCCCCAGAGAACCTCCCAGTCCGCCTCTCCTTCCCCAGCACTGGGGAGGTGAGCGTCCCACTGAGGTTCTCATCTCCCCAGGCTCAACGGAACAGGTCTTCCTCCTGCCTGGGGGCCCCATATGGAATGGGCCCCGGGATGTGGAGGCAGTGGCCACCATGCAATGAGGTCCTGTTCCAGCACGGCAGGCTGTTGTCACCATGGCTTCCCTGGCCACCTGTGTACGTCTGTGAGGACAGTTGCCATGGCACCAGCCTGCGGGCAGTGAGTGAGGTTGTGCTGGTCAAGCAGGGCTCCCCACAGGGCTGATACTCAAGTGGGTCATGTGGAGTGGGACCTCAAAGAGACCCTTGAAGGTGCTGGAAGGGAAGTGGGAGCCTGACTGACCCAGGGCAGGGAGGAGGGGTGTGGGGGAGGGGGAGGGAGTGCAGGGAGGGGCAGGGAAGGTTCCAGAGGTTCTGAGAGGTTATGTCAGAGGTAGTGCTGCTCCCCCAAGCCCACCAGAAAGCGCCGTCAGCTTCCTTCTCTTGCCAGAACTTCTGGGCCGCCTTCGGCTCGCAGACTGGGCCGATTCAATCCAAAGATAAAAAATAGATACATGTATAAACATATGTTTTTATATATTGTTAAATATGCATGTATTAAATACATAAATCAGTGTATATGTATAGCAGCAATACTTCCTTGCCTTTCCTGGAGAGGGAAAAGCAAATCAAAACAGCAAATTTGACAAAAATACAGCTAAACTAATTTCTACAGTTTTCAGGTAAAGGACAGCAGGATGGAAGGTAAACTCTGTTTCCTCAGAAACACGGGGGCACCGAGGGGTGGGGAAGGTGCCGACTTGGTCCCGTGTGAGGGTACAGTCAGAGGAGGAAAGGAGAGGGAGTTGGGGGGAAGCGGAGGTGACCCGAGAGGAGGCGGAGCACGGCCATGTCATCGTCAGCTGTCCAAACGTTGAGAGCTCTAAGAGCAGCAATCCTGAAGACTTCACTCCAGCAGAATCCAAAGAGATTAAAAGTGAGTTAAGTACAGGTCACAGCATTGGATTTTGGACTTGCCCCTGTGAGCCGCACAGAGGAGGTGGAACTCAGGGCCCAGCAGGACAGTGATGACCACCATTAGCAGGGCGCATCCTCTGTGCAGATGTCCGTCTGAGTACTTCCACGTTCAGTGCCCACAGAACCCTGGGGAGGGAGCGGGATCGCTCCCTATTTCATGCATGTGAGGCGTGTGGCCCAGAGGGGTCAAGGTCACCCAGCTTGTAAGTGGGGCCCTCAGGCCTTGAACACAAGCCGTCTGACCCAGAACCTGCCCTCTTAGCCATTTCTCCAGGGTCGTGGTTCTTGAGTGTGTGTGTTCCCTATTACCCTCAGGAATGGTTTCCCAAAAGCAAGCTTACACATTTAAAAAAGAAAAAACTGGGTAGAGAGAAATTTCAAGCAGATTTTGGCAAGCAGTGTGACCAAGGGCTGTGTGTAGGACGGCTGTGGAGGCAGAAACCCACCTGCATGACCAGAAGTTTGGCCATGTCCCCACGCAGGAGGAGACAGCCAAGCACAGGACCTCTCACTCTCCTTTGTTTTCCAGTGTGTTCTGAACATTGGGCAAGTAGAGGAAGGGTTTCCCAAGGGCTGTCATCATCTCACAGCCCCAACTCTGACTTTAAAATGCTCCACCTTCAGTGTCCAGGTGTCCTCAAGTCTTTTTTAAAATCTCAAGCTGGAGCTGAAGACAAAAATAACAAAAAGCCAAAAAAATCTGCTAATTGTAATTGCCTAAGGTGTTGTTGAGCACAGATAAAGTACCCAGGTAGAATGAAACTGGGAATTGTTCAGACAGAGAATTTGCTGGAGTATTCTTGGCCTTTCTGACATCATCCCACCTGCATACCTTGTCTTCTTCCCCTTGGCCTTGAGGAGAAAGTGCTGGGAGAAAGTTGTCACCAGATGCCCTGGCCAAAGACCTGTCTTCTCGTTCTTCTACCAACCCTAGGAGACAGCCTTAGGTATCCTCTATTCTCTGTGGTCTTTGTGGGGCCCAAAGAGCCACTGGGTACTTGGAATCCTACTTAAGTGGCCTACAGCAGCTCTTTAGATATAAATTCCTTACTGAAAAAACCCACAAATTTTCCTTAAAAAGAACCAAACCTGTTTGAGTAAATAAAATCTCAGAAAAAATTTTAAAATCTTCATTGTTATGACTTTTCCTCTCTAGATGCCACTGAATGACCAGGTTGGACAGTAGGAACCACTCTCAAAAATATAGTCACTAAATATCTACATAAGAGGGGGATGACAGAGGCTCTGGCTTGGGTTCCAAACCTTAGGCTTCAGCATTTCTGCAGATGAAGAGGGACAGTGTTTCTAGTAAGTGTCACTGGTTAACCCACTTGGGGGGATACAGAATCTTGGGCCCCAATGGGCTTCCTGACATCCTTTTGCTTTTCTCTCTCCTTTTTGCAGCGCCCACCCAGGGGAGAGTGTGTTGTTTTCACTGGGTGTGTAAGGAGAATCCATTTTGAATTGAAAGCTCAATTCAAATGACTCTTATGACTCAGTATTTTGCAAGGAGTGTCACAATTAAGTTGTTACTCAGAGGAGAATAACAAAATGTGGGTATTCTCTTTACAAAAGGCAAGGTAGAACCAACTCAACATTCTCACCCTTTCAGAGTCACTCATGGGCCCCTGTTGTCCAATATGCTTTTTTTTTTTTAATTGAAGTATAGTCAGTTACAATGTGTTGATTTCTGGTGTACAACATAATGTCCCAGACATACATATATATATATATACAGACACACACACATACACATATACTTGTTTTCATATTCTTTTTCATTAAAGATTATATTGCATATAGTTCCCTGTATAATATGCTTTCTTAAATGGCAGAGAAAGAGACAGAATTACAGCTAGTCAAAATTGCACATCCTCAGTATTACAACCGTGGGCCACTTCCTACCCGCTAGGATGGCTACTATTGAAAACAAACAAATACAAACAAACAAACAAATTGTTAGCAAAGATGTGGAGAAAATGAGACCCTTGTGTCCTGTTGGTGGGAATGTAAATGGTGCAGCTGCCATGGAAACATGAGGCAATTCCTCAAAAGCTGAATATAGAATCACCACATGATGCAACAATTCCACTTATGGTTATACAGCCAAAAACTAACACAGCATTGTAAATCAACTCTATTTCAATTAGATAGGTAGGTAGGTAGATAGATAGATAGATAGATAGATAGATAGATAGATAGATAGATAGATAGATAAATTCTCTCCTTCAAGAAGCCTTCCCTGGTTACTCTGAGGCTTCGCATTCTCTGCACTTTCTCTGTTCTGAGGGCAAGAGAAGAAACTCTGACCACTGAACACTTAGCACAGGTTTACCGACTATCTGACTTTGTTCCTTAATTCATTCATTCATATGAACCTTATCTCTCCAACTAGACTGTAGATGTTTTTAAAGATTAGGAACCTAGTCTTCCATGTCTCTTGCTTTTGCAACATCACTGAGTTCAAAGCTGGACAGATGACAGAACCCTAAAGTCTCAGAAGAGCATGCCTGGTGGCCGTGGGAAGCGGGGCCCCATGCTCACCCTCTTGGAGAGACAGGCGTCTCCCCAGAGACAGTGAGCCCCCTCAGTTCTCCCTTACTGCCACATACTTCCCCAGGATTTCTCTTTTCAATTTTGAGAAATGACCGACGTAAGCTAGGATAATCAATCATTCTGGAGATTTCTATCAACACGGAATCATGAATGGGAATATTCCAAGAATTTTACTTCCCTTTTTTGTATCATATTCTCCTCATTTCCAAGTGGGACTAATGGAGGTTCCCTAGCAGCCCAGGGATTAACTGTCCTGTAAAATCCCATCAGCTTGCAAATGTAAACTATTGCATTGTTGCCCAGTCACTCTGACATACAGTGTAAATCAGATCTCCTGGTGGCTCTCCCACTCCGTGGAGTTTGTGGCCACACTGAGATACCTCTGCTGGGGAGAGAATCCCTGAGAAACAGACACTAGATTCTCTAGCAGCCTAAGGGAACCTTAGTAAACATCTTCCTGAAGTCCTGGGAGAGCGATGACTAGTCAGGAACCTGTCGGGTAAGCCCACACCCTGGCAGGGCCGTCCTCGATGGCCCCCCAATCCCTTGGAGGCCTTCCTGAATATTTGGGGTTGGTTTCTATTGAAAACACAGAGAGAAATGAGAAACAATCGAAAAAACACTCCTTCCAGCCCTGGCACAATAGCCCTTTGTTTTGTGCAGTCTCTATGCAAGAACAAGACAATCATTTTCTGAGCCAACTTGTTGGAGCAATAGTGTTGCAGGGTGAAATGCAGAGATGTAATTAGAATATCAAGGCTAATGAAACTCGTAGTTTCAAATTAAGCCCATATACAGCTGCAGCACCACAAACTGCCTTCCCTTTTTTGTCATCTCAGGGCAACAAGCCAGATGTATCAGGAAAAAAAAAAAATGAGCTGTGTTTTCTAAGAGTTAAAATGGGAACAGGCCAGGTGCACAGAACACCCGTCACAATTTTGAAGGGAGCCAAATGAAGCTTTTATCCCCTGGGGGCAACCTCTCACAGGTGGAAGATCATTCCAAGTGCAAAGCAGTAGAATCTTGAGGTGCCCTCCATGGTCCCCTTTGCCTTCTCATCCTTTGCCTGCTCCAACCAGCCTCTCCCCTTTGTAACAGATGCTTCACTAAGGGAACCATGGTAACACACATGCTTCTGCTGAGCAAAGTGACAGCTCAAAAGAGAAAGGAATGGATTCAGCGTGCTGCTTGAGATCAGAAGTATGATTTGGGGAAATATTCTAAAATAAATTGCTAGGAGGCTAGAGTAATACGCTAGATGGTAGTTACAAGTTACTTAAGTGCAACCTTGGTTTGATGCGATTCTCACAAAATCTCAAATGGAAGAGTAACACGGGGTCTGGTGGGTGGGGTGGGTAAGACCCAAGGTGAGAAGAATTTGGTCTGTAAGTTTTGGCAGCGCTTTTGAGTCTGCCACGTAATCTGATTATCTGGCGCCAGTAGCAGTGCCTTGCGAAGTCCCAGATGTCTTTTATGACAACTTTGATCACATACCACCTTGTCCTCGCCCATGTTGAACCACCACGCACAGGCTGTTGGACTCAGCTGGCTGTGGAAAAATTATACCAACCGCATGCTTAGGCAGAAGGAATACAATCTACTGCTTATTTTGTAACTACGAAGCTGAGCCACGTGGGAGACACCAAGCCTGCTCAGTCACCTCCCTTGAGGACAATGGAAATGCTTCCAAGTGACCTGACACCAAACACATCTCAATCTATAGTCAGGTGACATTCGCAATAATAAGACATCAACTTGAATCTTAGAGTTGAATGCCACTGAATGTGTCACCTCCATATTCCACAAGAAGGGGATTGTTGATTGAAATGGCCTGGGCTTGCAGATCTGAAGACTTGGTAGATTTCTTTCTGCCATTCAGTTGCTTTATTTGTAAGAGTAAACTTTGTCTTAGTAAGGATAAACTCCTTCTTAGCAGGGCTATTTCTTTTGCTTCTTGGTGTTCCCACCACTCTACTTACATCACTAACACTTATCCCTGGTTGGCACCCAGTAAACATTTGAGGGAAAAACAAATGGGTGGCTGAAGGAGGACAGTCTAGGATGGGTCACGTGGCTGCCGGAAGGATGAGGACAATGCTATAAAGTTATTTCGAAAAGTTAATAGGTAGTAAACACAAGAAATTTTATTCATGAGAAGGATATATTATTATTTTATTAATGTGTCAGAGGAATCAATGTGTCCAAAGAGCATTTATTTGGTCTGTGTGATCAAATAACCAGAAATTCATCTGAGACATCAGCTTGACCGGTTGTTTGACAGAAGTGACTAAGCAGTCCCGTGGATCTAGCTGTCCCTTTCGTGGTCACGTCCACTGTGCCATCGTGGTGGCCCAGCAGTCCTGTCGGGAACTGGACGGAAAGGTAATGCGAGGCAGGGCAGCAGCTGTGCTGGTGTGTGGTCAGGAGAGTCCCGGCTGAGAGCCAGCAGACCTGGTTTCTACAACAAGATCACAGTCATATCTCCTCTGGAAGCAAAGTTCCATGTCACCAAGTTGGCCTTGGCAGGAGACCATTTAGGAAAGCTCTGTTCTCCTTGGAGGCGGTAGAGGATGTGGGGCAGGAAGCAGGGGGCAGTGGAAGATCCAGCAAACTCTAGAGCGGTGCACTGCTCCGTAGATGGGCCCCTCCTCAGCCTGGTGGAGGGCCTTCCTGGCCGTGGCTTCGTGATGCTCCATTCCTGACCCCTGGTCCTCCCTCTTAGGACCAACCATGGACTAGGGACACAGCGTAGGCTAGTCTGAGGGGAAAATGGCCTATTGTCTGCTGTCCCAGATCCCTGCCCTTTCTTCCACGTTCTCCTCTGTACTGTGGGGGACAGAGCCAGTCCCCTTGCCAGAAGGGAGACTGGAAAACAGGAGGAAGAAGCAGGCTTTGTCTGATATTAGTGGTGCCACCAATAGCAGCAGTACTGGGACCAGCAACTAGGAGCTCCAGTGGACCCCGAGGTGACCCTGAGCTGCATCAGTGTCAGCCCTGGTTTTGCTACCGAGTCCAACTTGATTGCTCACTGCCTGATAAGCCAATAAATCAGGAGACAAGGTGTTGGGGCAAAGAGTAACGACTTTATTTGGAAAGCCGGTGGACCAAGAAGATGGCAGACTAGTGTCCTGGAGAACCATCTTTCCCGAGTCAGAATCCAGGCTCCTTTTATACTAAAAAGGGGAGGGGGTGTGGTTGATTGTTGCAAACTTCTTGCTGTCAGAATCCTTGGTTCCTGTAGCTGTCCCCTGGGTCAGGTCATGGCGTCCCTGTAAACCTCCAACAAGACAAATGTTATTTTCTATTCTGCAAATTTTATCTTTATATGAATGGGAAAGTGTTAATACCCTTAAAGGCCAGAGCTTAAGAATCGGCTCTCCTGTGTACTTCAGACTATAGGCAACATTCTTTTACAAAAGGTGCAGAACCAGCACGACTAAACACAGGAAGCAGAGCACAGAGCACAGGGTTAGAGACAAAGGAGCAGATCTAATCTGGAGTCAGATCTGTTCTTCCCTGTTACGGCTGCACCAGCGTCAGAGTGTGGCATCCTGGGTTCCTGTCCAGGGGGAGCAGCCCTGCAGCAGCTCAGCAGAGACTGTGAGCTTATGGATTCCAACACCCAGGTCAAAACTCTCCTCCGGATCTCAGGGGACCATCTCCCTCTCCCCGTGGTCCCCCAGCCCTTCCAGCACCTTGGGAACCTTTCTTCTCTATTAATCCCCTTTATTCGAAGCATCCAGAGCAGCTTCTGTCTTCCTTTCTAGATACTGATACACCCGCAACAACCCGCTGCTCTCCCCGAGCAGGCACAAAGGGCAGGGGAACCACAGGCAGCCTTACCAATAAAGTAAGGGAGGAAAGGAGGATTGAATGGAGCCCTGCACCTTACAAAGCTCAACTCCACTTTGAAAACCCCGAAATGGGACAAGCCAGCCTTCAGCTTGTATTCATGGTAGACGCTGTGATGTGCCACTCGGATCCCCTCTAAGGGATGACGATGCCCCCGGCTCTGGGCTTGCTCCCAAAAGATGGTCCCCAACTCTCAGCCCTCTTCAGAAATTGCCTTGGCCAAAGAAAGCTGCCTCACCCAGGGTCATTCCTCCTTCCAGAGGCAGCACACACCCAACAGTGGATCCACAGGGGTGCACGGAGGCTCAGACCCACATTCCAACTACGCAAGGCCACCCCGACCCAGAGCGTCCCATGGAGTCAGCCGAGGCCATCGCCAGGACTCCATCACAGCTCAGCGTCCCCCTCGTCCCGGGCTGCTGCTCTCTCTTCCCCGCCACGGGCGTTTACCTGCAAGTGCTCCCTTACAAACTCCCTTCGTGTTCCTCTCTGCCTCAGAGTCTGCTGCCCAGGGTCTCTGTCTTAGTTTGCTAAAGCTGCTGTAATGAAACACCAGTCTGAGCGCCTTAAAAAACAAGAAATTGATCGCCTCATTTCTGGCGGCTGGACGTCCAAAATCAAGGTGATGGCAGGATCGGGTCCTTCTGAGGGTTGTGAGTGAAGGGTCTGGTCCAAGCCCCTCTCCTTGACTTGCAGATGGTCATTTTATGTTCGTGTGGCATTCTCCCTGTGTGTGGGTCTGTCTCCAAATTTCCCCTTTTCACAAGGATACCAGCCATGTTGGATTAGGGTCCACCCTAATGCTCTCATTTTAACTTGACTACTTCTGCAAACACCCCCATCTCCAGTCAGGCCACATTCTGAGGTACTAGGGGTTGAGACTTGAACATATGAACAGATGAGGAGACACAATTCAACACCTAACAGGACCCAAGCTGCAACCACACTCAGTTATGTTTTCAAGTAGGAGGTCAAGGGACACGGCCCTGACGGCTTCCCGAGCCGTCTCTGAGACTCAAGCACCGCCATATCAAGTTCCCTTTAGTGAAGGGTCTGCCCGCTCAGGAAGCTGAGACAAACAGAGATGCTCAAGCAGGTTACACGCTGGTTCCCCAGCACAGGTTGGCAAGTCTGAAATCAGGAAGGATAAAATCTTGTTCCCAGGCTAGAAAGAAGCCTGGAATGGGGAGTCTATTGGGAAATCTGCATTTAACAAGGAAGCTATTCCTGACACATAGCCGGGTGATGAGAAATGTGGCTGATACGCTAACCTCTGGAAGGGCGTCCGGGAATCTAACATCATTAGCATTTTGTTTCCTTGGTTCTCAAAATTAATAAGCAAATGATGATGCATAGAGGTGGGAGGAGGGAGGCTCAGGCCAATCGATGCTGGATTTTTCACTAGAGAAAGACAGATATTTTTAAATTAATATAGTAGAGTTTTAATGGCATCACCAAGGTTTTCTCCACACACATACACACATATTACATTAGTTTCAAGCTGGAAAGGCAAAGCCGCGTTGTTGTGAGAGGCACTGCTGCCATAAAAAGCCTTAAGCACTGACATTTTGTTACTGGGGGAGGGGCAGCTGGAAATGCAGGTTATAGAAATTTATACACGAATGCTTAAAAGCAACTCAGAACCAGCCTGCGTGTCAGAACTCATGACTATTCTCATTCAAGGCTGTGTTACCATCGATGTCTGGAGCCATCAAAACCATGTTTGGATGGGGCATGTGAAGGGGACACAGGCAGGGTTACACTTTGGCCCGGGGCCCTGATTCCCAAGAATATTCACCTCAAAAACATCAGAAAGCCGTGGAGGTCTGAGAATCAAGTGCAAATGTGTTCATGTGCCAAGAAAACGTAAGACGGGCTATTTTCACAGCATATTGGGGCTTGGCCAGGTTCCAGGAACCATCGGTAAAGTAGCCTGCCTGCCCTGATACTTCAAAGGAGGAACTCTTGCTGATAAATCCTGCCCCACACTTCCCACAGCACACACTTAATCTTGAGGCATATAATACCGCAGCAGTGAGTCACCAGGCTGGAGCCCCAGGCCTGTCCACAGGACAGGGGGGTAGAAAAAAAGTCCCCGCATCTGTCGTCTAGGGCAATTCCCCTCACTCCTCAGAACGATACTAAAAGGGAGTAATAAAAACTGTCACAAGGCAGGTGAGTTACGGCCTGGTTTACCTGTACAGAGCCCCTCACGGAACCGTAAGGAACTCAGGCCACCGTTTTTCATGACCCTGTTTGATCACGTTTTGATAAAACCCATCCGACAGGGGCTCACCACTCTGCTTTACTCCTCAGATTGAGCCCAGGGATCTCAGGAGGTGTTTCAGCCATGAGACAAGCTGAGAGCTTCTCTTGAACACACGTATACTCTCACCTTTCTCAGGAGGTCTGAAACTTGGAAAGCCTCCGTCTTCTGAATTGGGTTCAGTATAAGTTAAAGTTCAGCAAATATTCACGAGAAGACCCAAGATAAATAAGGCCAAGCCTAAGCGCCATGGACGGGAAGAAGGCAGCAAGGGCACGCCAAGGTCAAGGGTGAAGGCCTCTCTGCTTCTTCATGGGGTGGGGAGAAAGAATAACACTAATTCCTTTGCAACAAACCCCGCGCTGTCTGGACCACTCAAGGGCCGCCTGGCAGTCGGGTCAGCTGGTAGACCGTTTCCCATCTGGTCATTCAGCAGTGGTCTGTGGCGGGGGAGTGCAAACAGTCTAAGTCTTCCCTTGAGTAAGACCAGCAAGCCAACAACTTGAGCGATGGCATGTAAGCTGGAGGCGGCCCCTTAAGAGCCATTTGTTTTAGGTGTTTGCATATGGCCCGTCTGCCACATGGGTGGATTTCTGGGCGCACAGACACTTCCCCACCCCACCCCATTCCATCCCACCCCACTCTCTTCTTGAGACCATTGTTATGCCCGCCTCCTAAGGGCACACACCTTCCAGGTGACCTACATTAAAAGTCCTTTTCCAAAGGCTCTCCCTTTGGTTCCACTGGATTCGAGTTTTCCTTTCACTCAAGTTTTTTGGCTTTTATCTTATTTTTTTAACTTTCTATTTATTTTTTAAATAGAGGTACTGGGAATCAAACACAGGACCTCATGCATGCTAAGCAAACAGGGGTTCCTGCTTTTCTTTCACAGGGACCCCTGTTGTTTACACGATGTAGGGTTTCCTGCATTTGGCTAGTGCCCCTCCTTTCTGCCCAGTTCCTGTGTCCCCCTTTCTCAGCTCATATCTAGCTCTCTGCCTGCTCTAACAGAACCACTTGGATTTTCTCTCCTGAAGAGTCTAAATGAGAGTCGGAGAGAGAGGTTGGCGAGTTGGAAGGTGGGAAGGAAACAGAAGCTGAGAGACACTCAACAGAAACCTAGAGCAGAAGCCATGGGCAAGAGAACCCGTGAGCAGCCAGAGCTCAGAGAAGCCCGGAATCCCAGGGAACAGAGAGCGAGTGATGGAGGAGGAGAGGGTGAGCCACCTGCTTGTGCAGCGGGCTGCACAGCAGAAAATTAGAAATCCCCTGTGGCTCTAGGGCAACAAGATAACCCAGTTCCTAGAATTGCTTTTGATCTTGATAACTGCCAGCTCCTGCTGTGCATCCCGCTCTCCTCGAGGCTTGGCTGTTTGTCATCTCCCATGAGGTAGGGTGCAGATTCCTGCCTATGTCTACCTGTCAGCGCTTCGCCAGTTTTCACTGGAAACTGAGTCAGTCTCTCTGTCTTGTCATCAAAAATGCCTATTAAGTATACGACACCACATGGACTCAGTGGCTGAACCATGCCTTCCTGTTCACAGCTCCACTGGCATGGATGCCTCTGTTCTGGAAAATTCCAGGGTTCACCTTCTATTTTTATTGACTTGACCATGTGCCTGTTTTTAAAACGCTCTAAACTCTCTATTTCCATAATGCCCTTACACCCTCTGCCATGGCCTACTCCCTCCTCCAGCCACCCAAAGCTAAAGTAAAGCTCTGACGCTTCCTTCCACCACCACCTTACAGCTGTGCTTTTTCAGACTTTTCCGAGCGCTTTTCCAAGCGATTTCTCACACATGATCTCTCTTGAACCTGGCAACATCTTTATGAGGGGATAATAGTAAAAATACCTAATCTTTGTAGAGGGCTGCACAATTTGAAGACTGCTCTCACACAAATGAACTTATTTACAAAACAGAAACAGACTCACACAGACATAGAAAATAAACTTATGGTCACCAGGGGGGCAAGGGGGTGGGAAGGGATAAATTGAGAGTTTGGGATTTGCAGATACTAACTATTATACATGAAAGTGATAAACAACAAGTTTCTTCTGTACAGCACAGGGAACTATATTCAATATCTTGTAGTAGCCTATAATGAAAAAAAGAGTATGAAAATGAATATATGTGTGTCTGTGTATGACTGAAACATTATGCTGTACACCAGAAATTGACACAACCTTGTAAACTGATAGTATATTTCAATTAAAAAATTAAGTCTACGTTCACATACACAAGCTCACTTGAATAGATCCCACTGAACAATGCTGTGAAGTATTTTCCTCATTTTATAGATAAGAGAACTGAGACTCCAGGATAACAAAAAAACCCATTCAAGTTCACACAAGGAAGAATGGATTCTACTGGGATTTACGACCTCCAGATCTGTTAAATGCTTTATGGTCTTTTTTTCCACCACAGACAGACAGAAGCTACTTTTACATGTGCTCACACAGCATTGGAAATGTCTAGTTTCTGGTCTCTGTTTATTAAGTCAAAGGTTCTTGAGGTTTGCTATGTACTGTTCCACATGACTGTGATCTGTCCACATGGTCTGGCTGCCACTGCTCGGCAACAGTCAAAGGATGGCAGTTTAAAAAGGAAACTCACCTTTGTTCTTCCACAGGTGCACAAATAACCCATTGATAATATTAACTTAGCACATAGACCTGTTTCTTCCTGGTCACTTAACTTGATATATACGTGTCCCATAACCCAGGCTGCCTGAGGCAAAGCCTTGTTCTAACACAGAGGGCTTTCTCTTAATACCAGGAAACTGACACTCTCAGAGGAGTGACTCAAACCAGCCTGCTATAAATACATTGTACTGTTTCAGCTTGTGGGACAGAATCTTGACATCATTTTGTTAAGGAGAGAGAGACTCAACATATAAATTGTTGTTTGTTTTCATCCATAGTAAATACGGTTGCTCTCATGATAGCACATGAAGCTCGTGTTTTTATCATTCCTTAAAGAAGACTTTGACATTCAGTACCTCTTCCTCCTGTCATTTGACAGCCAAGGGAGCTTAAATTTTGTTTGCCCCAGTAGCTGATTTTCCCAGGCACGCAGATGGCTGATGCAGTTTATAACAGCAACTCTGGTGATCAGAGCAACATTGTACATGTAATAAAGTCAACACCACGCGCAACAGCGTGAGCTGGATTCTGGCGGGCTCCTCCTCGGTGTCTGAACCACTGCACAGAGAGGCACTTAGCTGAAAGTCAGCAAATCTTTGGCACATGGGCTCCGCACCGTCAGTCAAGGCTTTCTTGCTGACAATAGCCATAGCCTCACAGTCCTCAAACATGGTATTCTAGGCACCATGTAGATCAGACCTGATTACAAGATGATTCCCATTTAACATTTAAAATTTAGATAATCCCTACCAAACAAGACTGCCCAGGATTGATCTTGGTCTCAAAACAACTGGGTCTGACTGCATGGTCCTACTGTAATTGGACTCCGTGGTCAGCGCTGTGAAAGTGATGGAAAGTGTTCCTCACCCTCTGGTATAAATGTGCACTGGAACACTTACCGTCCTATTCATATTGAGAACCCCACTCAGAGTTATCCAAGTGCTACACTCCAATAATATGGGACTGTGATTCCTCCACACATCATGTGGTTTCACACTTCCATGCTTTTGCTCACTCTGTTCCCTCTGCCTGAAATCTCTCACAGGTAACTTACAAATTCCTCCTGATTCTTTAAGACTTCAAGGTTAAATATAATTATTAACCCATAACTCACTTCTAGAGAGAGACCCTAGAGAAACCTGTGCACCAGGAAACAAACACAAATGTTCATAGCACGGGGTAAGTAAACTGAGTGAGGAAACTGTGGTGTACTCATACAATGGCATCCTGCAACCGACTAGAGATGTGCTTAACATTAACGAGGCTTATAAACAATGTAGAGTAAAAGAGGCGAAGACGCAAAATGATATATGTTCTATGATTTTCTTTACATAAAGTTCCAAAGCAGGCAAACTCAAACCAGAGTGTTTAGGGAGATATAGGTGGTCAAACCCTAAAGAAAAGGACAGCTGTGGTCACTATAAAAGCCAGAGCAGACTGCTCTCCTCTGGGAGACAAGAGGTTGCCAGGGAGAAGTAACAGAAGAGCTTTTGGGTTACAGACAAGGCCCCATTCCTTGAAATAGATCGTGGTGACTAGTGTTCATTCTTTGTTACACGGTGCCTTTGTATTTTATGTACTTTTCTGCATTTAGGCTATACTGAATGATTTTTTTTTAAGCTAAAAGGAAAAAATGGGTACAGAAATTGTCCAATCAGAAACCCAGGGTTAAGAAATGTCATCAAAAATGCAGACATCACCTTCCTGATTTGAGTCGCTTTTAATGGACCCCTCATATAGTCCTTTATTAGTAGGGAAGCCCCCGAGCCAATGTAAAACCTGCTGCTTTACTAGAATGGTGAAAATTTATATATACCCTTCTTCTGGTATACCATGACTGCTGTAACATAAAATACATATTTATGGGAAATAAATCGATCCAGAATTTTTTGTAGGACCCTAGATTCTTGCTTTGTTTTGTCTGCCTGGAGCGGAGCCTTCAGAAATGTGGTTCACAGTGTTTGTTTCTCCTTCCTGGGGTCCTCTCTTCCATTGTGACAAATTTTATAGCTGTTTCTGGAAATCAGCCTTGGCTGGCATGGTGACGTATACAATTTTGTAATTTTTTTTAATAAGGAAGAATTCATAAACTTCCTTGAAGTTGGGAGGCAGAGAGGGGTGTCAAAGATAATTAAATCCTGCCTACTTCAGTGGCCCCCTGTGGCTCTGATTGGATATAGTTCCCTTCTTCATTTCCCGTCCTTAACTGGCGTGCACTGCTGCTCTGCGTGTCGACCAGCTGCCGGGCCCTCCGCAGGCAGCTGCTTCTCGAGGCTGTGTGAAATGAGTCTGGTACCCCGGTGCCTCAGCATCTCTGTTCCTGGGACCATGATACGCTCCACTGAACAGGTAGCAATTACGTGCTCAGAACTCAAGATTCACTTTTGGCTGCTTCTTTTGTCAGCCCCAGAGATCAGCATTTTATGGGGAAGCTCAAGTTCTCAGAGCGGGTGGGGCAGTATCTAACCCGCTGAATGACTTGAAATTTTGCCCACGAACCACAGAAACTGAACCACAGCAGGTAGCAGGGGTGGGGAGCGGGGGGAGGAGGAGATGTGAGGCAGTACCAGGACTATACTGGAATCCCGATGAAAAAAATCTAACTGCAGAGCCAAGTGCATCGTCTCTCTGGCTGCAGCTGGCAGGGTGCCCAAAATAAAGGATGGCGTGCTGAAAGTAGGGGCAGTGGGTTTTGTTTTGTTTTAATTTCGGGAGAATTTACTTGAGTCATTAGAGGTTGTAATGTTAAATTGAGGAAGAAGGATTTTGTAAAGAGAGAAAGTAATCTGCCAGCAAAGCAGAGAGGCAGGGATACACAGAGGAAGAGATTCAAAGAGACACAGAACACGCAAGAAAACAGGGATGGGGAGAGAGACTGGAAGCAGAGACAGATAAAAAGAGAGGCAGAGACAGTGACCAGGAACTTTCCTTGGTCTGGTTCATTTTTTTGTTAGGACATCAAAACAAAACACTTTGCACGTCTCAGATAAGTGCTGTGCTAAAACCCATTTACTTACTGTGATGGATTGCCTACTTGCCACCAATGGCCTTGTTCTCACTCGCCCTAACTACTAATGGGCTGTAAATATGGTCTTGAAAAAGGGAACCAGGTTTGATGTGGATTTGTGCTCACCTATGTTAATGACATGCAGGGAGACAGATTAGCTGCTGTCGGCCAGTGGCTCATGGCACCGACCGGCCTGGGCCAGTCCGCCTGGACACAGGGCACTGCCCTGACTGTATGCAAATCCAGGCTCTCATCATCCAAAGACACGTCTCCAGCAAAGGAGAGCATTTCTAACAGGAGCAGAAAGAGCTCTGGTTATTGCCTGGTGAGAAGTCTCCTAAGGGACTCTTCCAGGCGATGAGCAGCTTCAGCTGGAAATAACTAAACAGCTTTCCAGGGAAAGAGGCTGAGGAGGAGGGAGGGGCGTTCGTGAGCTCCAAACAGCAAAAGGGTCGCAGCAGAATTAACTCCCAGATGGTCTCATGGATGGTACCACAGGGCTGTCCAACCCAACCCAGAGTTTCCTCTCCGAATAGAATTAAAGTTTCATTCAGTGTCAACAGGGCATCAGATAAAAGCCCTGCGCAGAACTAGAGGAAGAAATCGATGAGCTTCACCGAGAAAAGGTCACGATGTGGAGGCTCCTTTCTGCACAGTTGGCCGAGTGGGTGGATTTTAAGGTGTGCCTGTTAGATCGTCTGTCCCAGACTGAAGGAAGTCGGAGTCTGGGCCATTTGGGAGAGAAACTGATGGAAATATCTGGATGCCTGGAGAAGCTATTTGCTTTGACTAATGCTGCTGCTCTTTTCCTTAAGGTTAGTGCTCACAGGACTGCGAAAAACCAGTGCCCTGAATCAGAGAAAGTTTTCTTTTCAAGAGACTAGGAGGCCCTGTGCCTCGGGCCCCCACCTGCCACAGTGGGCATTCGGTGCTCAGGAAAGAGAGACCTACAACCATTGGCCTATCTCACCTATTTAACAGCCGGAGCAGATCATCTTTAATATTGCCTCCTCTTTTCAACAAAATTACTGTCATCAGAATCTTGAAATGTAATAAAAAAAAAAAAAAAAAAAAAACAACAACGTGGCCAGCAAAGGAAAGGAAAATTTCCCAGGCAGTGAAAAATTTCCTTTATGATATTTTGTATGCATACTCTTGCCAGTTGAAAAGAAAGTTTATTTTTGGTTTACAAAAGGAAAAAGCACCATTTATGCAAACGTTTCAGACCCACCTTACAGTCTGAACTTTGATCTTTTCTTCACAAAATGCTGTAATATTATTTTACATAAAGAATTGTCCAGTCACTTCCAAGTCAGTTTTATTGAAATCCAAATGTCTGCAAAAACTATAAGTCAGATAACTGTTAAATGATACAATTGTTTTGTTTACTGGATTTGTTCTCAGGTTTCAACACAAATACTTATAGTTTTAAAAGAAGCATACATTTCCTTTCAAAGACGTTCACATTCAGTAAAATATTTCCTGTGTGAACTAAAATTTGCACTTAACAAAAATATACCCCACGGGTTTACAGGGTTTCACTCTCAAATTTTCTTTTGTTTGTTTGTTTATTGAAGCATAGTAAGTTTACAATGTTGTGTCTATTTCTGGTGTACAGCATAATGCTTCAGTCATCCACATACATACATATATTCATTTTCATATTCTTTTTTGTTATAGGTTGTTGATATTGAATATAGTTCCCTGTGCTCTACAGTAGAAACTTTTTGTTTATCTATTTCATATATAGTAGTTCGTATTTGCAAATCTTCAACTCTTAATTTATCCCTTCCCACCCCCTTCCCCCTAGATAACCATAAGTTTGTTTTCTATGTCTGCGAGTCTTTTTTTGTAAATAAGTTCATTTGTGTTTTTTTTTTCAAATTTTAAACACAAATACACACTTAAAATGTTCACAGAGAATGACAGAAATGAGATCATTCAATTTCTGTTTTTCTATCTTTTGCAATCATTGTTTTCTTCAAATCTAGGGTTAAAATGCAGGAGTCTGCAATACGGTAGGGCCAGAGAAACAAACTCCAAGATGCAAACCCAAAAGATCCCAAGTCATTAGGCACTGGCTCTGGCGATAAAGGCGGGCGGCTCATTCTCACATGGCCAGGAATTCTCTGGGCTGACTTCCACATAAAATATGCTTATTAACTAGAATGTTTATTGGGATTTGAGGCTTCTACATAGCATTAAA
The DNA here is from genome assembly GCF_036321535.1 of Camelus dromedarius. NCBI lineage: Eukaryota > Metazoa > Chordata > Mammalia > Artiodactyla > Camelidae > Camelus > Camelus dromedarius. The sequence goes on from NC_087438.1 coordinate 49,055,292, forward strand.
ACTCAATAATAACCACAGCTATTGTTTAAAATTTCGTGCACTAAAAATTTTTCTTTTCCAGGGAAGATATTTTATCATGACATTGTTTAGAATCAGGGCATATGGTGATAATGAAAAGCAAATCCCATTTCAGTCAGTATTATGATTGTTTTTCAGTTCTTCACACACTCCCACTGCCTGTTGCCGACATCGGTGGGACCTCTCCCACCGCCCTGCCCTTCCTATGCCTCTGCCTGTTATTCTCAGCCCACAACCCAACTCAGGCATCATCTCAGCGGGGACAGCCCAGAGCATCCCCAATAATACCCAACCAGAGTGAGAAAGAAGAAGGGAACTAGGCAGAAGTCACGTTGACTGAGGCTCCCTTTACCAAGCATTTATGCTCACAATGACACTGTCATTCTTCCCAACGACTTATCACAAGAGGGGATGCAATCTCAATGTTTCAGAATGAGGAAGAGCAGGCTACAAGAAGTGAAGTGGCTTACCCATGTCTCACTTCTCATAAGTGGCAGAATCCGGATTAAAGCCCAGAGATGGCTCTGGTTACCTCCTGAAGTCACCGCAGGTCCTGCAACATCCTTAGGAGAGGACGTGGCGTTCCCTGGCTGTGCACGGACACATGGAAGATAGGATGAGGGTCCCACTGCTCTAAAGAGAACAAACTCACCTCTCCTGGGCTCTTTCCCGAATTCAAGTAAATCACCCCTTGAGCGTCGCTGGACCATTAATCCTATGCCAACAAAGGGCTCCCATCTGACTCAAGGAGGTGGAAAAAGTGTCATCAGAGGGTTCCTGAACTTTGCCTGCTTGCTTTCTCCCTTCCTCCCTTCCTTCATTTCTTCTTGTTTCTCTCTCTCTCTCCGTCTGCCCATCTCTCTCTCTGTTTCCTTCTTTTTATGACTTTTTTAACCTACTTCCTTACCAATATTTGTATCCTGGGTGAAGTTGCTGGAGCTGTCACATTAAGTTCCAGAGAATTTCTCATCTGGGACTTTGCATATTACACATAGCTATGAAGGACTGAGAAATCCTTTTTATGTCCTCTTTATGACTAAAGCTTAAGGGGAACATCTTGTGTCTCTTTCTTTCTCCTGCTACATTAAAAAATGATAACCTGCCTCTCCATGTGCCAGAGTGTGGCTGAGGTCTGGCTTGCTGGTTAGTATTGATTAGTATTCATTTATAGCTGGTGTAATATTTTCCCTACAGGGTGCACATTGCAATTTTTAGAATCAGGCCACAGAAAGCTTTGAATCACATTAATTGCAAGATGTGGCAAAACTGAACCTGTAGTCGTGGTCTGTCTACTCTCTAATTCTAGGGAGAGCCGTTTTGTCCCTATCTGTTGTTCTACCTTCAAGTATGACCAGAGGCAACAAATAAAATGCTGGCCATCTCAGACTACTAGGGGAAAGGATCCCCAACCGGGCGAGGTGAACCCCCTTGTGGGTGATACGGTACATAATTAAGTACACAGGGCTGGGTACACAGCAGAGCCTTCCCTGAAACGCATCTCCTCTGTAGGACACCCTTGAGAGCCTTCATGCACACAGGTGAGTGAGGAAGGCGAGAGCAACTGAGTACTTCCTCTCTTTCCATGGCCGACAGAGGGACAGGTGTCATACCACTGTTTTCCTCTTTACCAGTTGATCTGTTCAACACACGCTGGAGGAGAACAAGCATCTTCAGAATAACAAAGCTGTACCAGGAGTAAGGTCAGCTGCATATAACAGCAGCCCAAATAAGTGACATAGTCATAGACAAGTTTATTTTCCCCCACATAAAAGAAGCATCTGAAGTGGGCAGCCCAAGACTATAATGGAAGTTCCACAGTCATCAGGGACCCAGACACTTTTTACCTTTCTTTTCCAACAGATGTAGCACACGGCTTTAATCTTCAAGGTCACCTCGTGATGCAGGACGGCTGCTGGAATGCCAGCCACCCTGTTTGTTTTCTAAGAAAGAAAAGGTAGGGCAAAAGAGGGACCTCCCCCAGCTGAGGCAGCATCCTTGAAGATTTCTAGAAACCCAACCAACAATTCCTGCAGAAGACTAGGAAACGTATGTCTTTACCTGGGCACATCACCACCCAGAATAAAACCAGAGCTCTGCTAGTGAGAAAGAGCGGAAAACGCCACAGTGAGCAGGAATCCCGCTGTCTCTGCTGCGAGCTAGGTCCAGCCTCGGAGCTGAGCATGTTACATACGTTACCCTGCTTCTTCCTCAAAACACCTCCACTAGCCATATGCCGTTAGAGCTAGAGAAGTCTGAGGGATTACCCATCCATTCAACAACCCGATTTTATTTGAACTAGCATTTGAATTGAGTTTTAGCATGTACAGCACTTCCTCCAAACCTCATTTAATTCTCAAAAACACTGCCTTGAGGTAAAAGTTGTCTTAACTTGATTTTCCAGAGGAGGAAACAGATCTAGAAAGGTTTAAGTGATTGTTTCAAAGCCACACAGCTTACTAGAGGCAAAACTGGTATTAGCAACTCATATCTCCTAACACCTGGCACCACACCTTTTTCTATCTATTTTTTTTTTTGATAAAAGATCTAGAGAGTTCAGAGAATATTACTAATGTCTAGCCATGATTCAGAATTAACAAATGCTGATATTTTTGTCACTGGGCTTCAGAATTTTTTTAGGTTAAAAAAAAAAACATTACTGAGAAAGTTGAGATTTTGTACCCCTCTCCAATCACATTTCCTTTGCTCCCAGAGATGATCAGTATGATTCATTTAGTAGGTATCCTTCTGGTATTTTATTCTCTCATATGCATTCATAAATAAGGGGTTGTTTTTGCCACCTGGCTTTTTTTTCTCATCCAACATGTTTTTTGAACTCTAGTTTCATGCATATAGTTCAGTCATTTTAACTGCGATGTGATACTCTATTACATAAATCCATAGCATGTTCTATTTATTCATGTTCATTTCCCTGCTATGTGTTTTGAGTGCTGACTCAATAAGCATACGAGGAAGTTTTCCAAGAGCCTATCTTCATAATAAATCTAAGAGGAAGGGATTGATACCGTCCTTGCTGTACACGATGGGAAGCAAAAGCAAGCGAGCAGTAAGAATTTGCCCAGGGCTTCAGAGCTGATGAGCAACAGAGCCAGAATTCAACCCCAGAGGATCTGAATCCAGAGCCTTTTACTCCATAGTACCCAGGTCTGACCCGCAAGCATCCTTAGCAGTACAGCCACGCCTGAAAACACTGTCCTCTACACTCTGCTCCCACCAGGCAGGACTCTGCCCCAGTATCCTGCCGGCATCTGTTCTGGCTGGCCAGTGCCTGTACCCGACTTGATGGCTAAATGTTTTGAAAATCTCTCCTGTTCTATGTTGATTGGATGGACACTGGAGTTGTTTCTGATTCTTCACCTCTACAAACAAGGGAATCTAGAAATAGAAATACTGAGTCCCATATTACACCCAGCAAAGCTTTTGCTAAAACCTACTGATTGCCCTGGAAAGTCGGCTATAGAAATGAACTAATAAACTATACGCAATAAGCTAATGGAAACTCCCATTCTTCGCTACTATTTTATAGAATCAAAGGTTTTCATTTTGCCAGTTTGTTGGGTGTAAAATTGTATCACCTTGTCTTTGTTTGCATTTTGCTTCTCATAGTAAGGTGGAGAGGGGGTTCTGTTTGTTAGCCATTTCGATTTACTCTTGTTTGAATTGCTTTTCTCTGCTCTTTGAACATTTTAGAAAGCTTCTTTTTTCTTTTATGTAATTTCTTTTTCTTTATACAATTTGGACATTAATCTTTTGCCTATTACATCCAGTATAAATTCCCTTTACCACCCCTTACCTCTGGCCCCCATCTCTCCTGTCTTCTGCCATACAGAAGTTTTAAATTAATATAGTCAAATCTATAAATCTTTTCTTTTATAGGATATACTTTTTGCTACTTCTCATTCTTGAAGTAGTGAAGAAATTCTGTATTTTCTTCTAACGTTTTATAATTTTGTTTCTTCTGTTTACTTTGTGTGTGGTAGAAGGAAGGAATCCAGATAACTATTTTTCTACTTTGATATCGTTCCAACACCATTAATTTCATAAATTATCTTTTTCCCACTGATTTTTTTAGTACCACTTCTAGTGTAAATAACCAAGTTCCATAAATGTACTGATTCATTTCTTGGTCTTCTATGCTATTTCACTAACCTGTTTTTTTATTCCATTTTCTTTTTCAGTTTAATTCTCTTGCTTAAAAATAATGCATGTCTGAGCCTAATACCCTGTCTGCCCATGTAATTGCTATTGTTCTGATGCAGAACACAAGCCTAAACGTTTGGTAAATGCCTGACAGTTTTTCAGGAAGGTAGACTAGAAGGCATGTGGTTTCTGGTTTCCATGTTGGGGATTCCATTTGCACTGCAGAAGGATCTAGGTGTTTGGAGTCCATTCCTTTGCAGTAGAAGGAAGAATAAATCTAAAGATCATGAGCAAGAAGGAATGAGTCTCAGGTTCTGCATCCACAAAGATACCCCACTACGGATACCCATTGTTCAACATCTTATGAGTAAATCTCAATGACAGCACAACATTCATAATTATCATTCTTATTAATTTAGGTTGACCAAATGTCCCAGTTTTTGATAACACAAGGATAGAAAGAAGTTTGAAAAAAATCAGTTTCAGGGCTTAGAGAACAAAGAAAATTTTAAAATCACATTGCTTTTTATAAATGACTGCATCTACACTACATAATGGTCTGTGGTTTATAGTACTTTTCAGGGTTCAGCTGTCTGGATATATTTATGGTTGAGAGTCTGGCCAGGGAAAAGTTCCCTTCCAGCACAAGTTGCACGCACTATAGGCAGAGAATGTGAGGATGGATCAAAGTTCTGCACACAACACCCTGAAGAAAAGAAGAGTAGAAAGGAAAGAAACCTCAGCAATCTTGAGTTTGGCTGTAACAGTATCTCTGTGCCTGAGAAACCAGACTCAGGCCAGGGACAGGGGAGGTGGGGGTGATGGGGCAAGACCAGGAACTGGTATCTCATGGAGCCTGGCCTTTGACCACCACCACCCTAATCACAATGAATAGGAACATGAGCCACATTCTTAGTTAACATTAGGAAGAAGGCAGGCCCCCCAAAATGATTTTTAGCTCAAACCTCCAGCTTTATTTTTCTACCTGATCTGTAGAATTTTTTAAGCTCCTGGCAAAGATTCCTGCATGGCAGCTTCGAGAATATGCCACAGTCCAATCAGAAGATTGTTTTCCATATGTGAATGTATTTTCCTACACAGTTTGACTTTCCCGGGCCGGTTAGAGATAGGGGTCGGGAGCAGGAAGGAGCAAGTTCTAAAGACATGCTAACTTTCTGGTTCTGCTAGTGAAATTGCATAAAAAATGGCAAGACGCTGATGGCACAGGACCAACATTAGAGATTCGCCATCTCTATATTTTCTGGTCATCCTCCATTCTCCCACCCCAACGCCCACCTTTTCCTAAATAAAATTTCACAAAAATGAAGAGCGATCATTTTTAAGTATTCAAGGAAATCTGAGGCTATTTCTGATTTGTAGCCTCTAATTTCTATAATTAAAATGATATGTTGCTCAGATTAAATTTGAATAAAAAGGAATTGACTGTATGCCTGAGGATTTTTACTTTAAAGCATTTTTTTCTCTCCTGCATTTGAGCCGACATAGCTCTTCTCAACTTCATCAAACAATTGTGTCTAAAAAGGAGAATAATCCAGGCTACTCATTTGCTTAAAGCAAGTTGAACAGAGAATGACGTGAGAACTCCACTGCCTTCTTACAACCATATTGGGACTTCCCGGTAGCACCGTTCACTGGGTCTATGACTGAGACCTTGCTTTAGGTAACCCTGTGTTTTAACAAGAATCCAATGCTCCATCCAGTAATAAACCACTTTGGACAGGGTCCAAGACTCAAACACCAAGCATTGTATTATGCAAAAAATCAAGTCTCATTCGTGCAATTGATGGTACATTTTTATTTCTTTTTACTCTACTTCTTAACCTGCGGACTTCACTGGCACGCTGACGTCAGTGGCGCTGTTTTTCTTGCCTTGTTGTGGTTGTATGTTTTAATGAGAACTTTTCCTCCTGCAAGACAGGATCTATGGAACCTGTAGATTTTTCTCCCTGGATAATAAAACAAGAGCTCGCATTCAATTGGCCAACATCCACATTTGCTAAATGAGGCTTTCCTCAAATGTCACTCATTCATTCAACAAGTATTTGCCAAGCACCCCGGGCCCCGCGCTTTGCGTTTGTCTGTGAATACAACGGCGAATGAAGCAGGTGTGCAGGGTCCCCGCCTATGTGGTGGGTACCAGCCACCGGCGGAGGCAGCAAGGAGCAAATGTCTAATTATGCATTGTGCTGAGGCCAGGGAGGAGGAAATAGGCTGCTGTGACAGAGGCTACTGCAGTGGGGAGGGCTGCTACTCTGCAGAAGAGCGGAGGAAGACGTCTCCGAAGTGTGACGTTGAAGTCCTAAAAGACTAGGCGGACCCACCAACCAAATGGAAGAGGGAAGAGGATGGGCAGAAAGGCAACCGTGAAGGTCCGGCGGAGTATTCGGACCACCTCCGCTCACTATTTCTGCCCATCTATCCCCAACAGACTTCAGAGGGCAAGTCCGGTCCTTCTGCCCCTAAGGAGTGGCGACTTCCCGCCCGGTCAGCACGCACGATGCTCTCTCGCCTATGGCCTCCTCCGGAACTGCATTGGTTCCCCGCGACTTCCCACTTAACCATATGCTGGGTTGCATTGTCCTCAGATGGTCCCTGTGGTTGAAGTCGCCTCCCCAACAAGTTCTGTGAAGCCGCTGAGGACAGAGGGCGTGCGCCCCTTTCCACCCCCACCGCCCACCACGTCCTCTGCGGCGCTGGAGCCGAGCTGCCGGCCATGGGCAGCGTGGCAATGACCCGAAGACTGGGCGGAGCAGGTGAGCAGCCGGGGCTAAGCTGCTTTTCTATCCCCATCTGCTCACATTGGACAAAATGCAAATCGATAGGCCCCATCTCTCTCGGTTCTATTTAGCATTTATATGACACCTTTCAGCACAGAGAAATGAGTAAGTGGAACCAGAAGCGGCTGCTCGCTGTGCTCACCCCTCCAGGGCTGCTGCAGCCAGGCATCTGGTCCCCACCTGCTTCCCACACCCCTCCTCCCCAGCGGGCGGCCAGCCCCGCGCTGCGCTTTCAGCAGCGCCCTTCCCTCGGAGCCAGCGCGCACTGTTGAAAGAATGCATAGTCTGCGCTAAAGGGACAACGCGGGCAGCACGTTACAAATCTGAGCCGTTAAGTGATAAATGAGCAATGAAAAGCGTCCTGACATCGTTAAGGTGTTCTGGAACACGCGCCCGGCTCAGCCTCACCCGCGCGCAACCGCGCGAAGACAGACTGGCTTGTAGGGTGACCAGAGCCTGGCTTAGGAGTCACCAAATGGGGTCATTCCAACCCCATGGGGATTTCCTAGATTCTACCATCTGGGAACACAGGCATTTTACCGTAACAGACGCCCATCTTTGCAGACTTTCTTAAGAGGATAGGGCTCTCTTCAACCATATCAAAATCAACTTGCCTTTTCTCTGCTCAGAGTAGTCCCAGCGTTTGAAGCAGTCCCTCAGCACTACCCACTCCCGGGCCAGCCTCAGGTTCTGGACGCCCCCCGCCCCCCGCCCCCCGCCACACACACACCCAAACCTTCAGGGCATGCACATCTGGACTGGCCCCTCCTGTAGAACCCACAACACATCCTCCACCTCCCCCTGGCTCCACCAGGGCCCAGCACTGACTGGGAATCCAGCACAGACCGCCTGGTGGTCAGCAGAGCAGCTTCTGTGATTTTTACGAGATGAAATTTGCAGGGCCACAAAAGGCATCCCCTTAAGATCCTTTAAAAAGCATCTTAACCCCTGGAATGCTGGGACGGGGGTGGGGGGGTAGGTAAGGCAACCCCTGTACTTTTACGTACTAATGCTCTAGAATTCTGTTTCTAGAGAAGAATTCAGGTGTTGGTCAGCTGTTGGTCAGTAGTGGAGGGGCTGGATCCATTTCCTCATGGCTCAATCACTTCTCATTTTCTTGTAGGGATCCCACAGCCATTGGGGTAGGAGAATAACAGATTGTGAGAATGTGGGTATAAATCCTAGGTCCATCTCTTTCCACCTTTGTCAAGTCACTTAGCATCTTGGTTTCCCTACCTGTAAACCAGGGGCAAATGATGGCATCTGTTAGATAAAATACGCTGAGGATCAAATGATGGCAAAAGTTCCATGCTCAGCACACTGTCTGGCACCCAGAAAGGATGTAGTAAATATGTACTCTTTCTTGCAGGCCTATTTGATGTCATGCACCAAATTATATGTTTTATTTGGCTCTCTAATTTAATCCTCCAATAACTCTCAAAGGTAAGGCCTGTATTTATAATCACTGTGCTATTCTACTCACTTAGTTTCCCTATGAGAAATATTTTCATGTCAGGGGCTATTCCTGTCTGCAATTTTCCCTTGAAAAATGGCTCCAGGATGGGTAGTTCCTTGGGAAAAGCTTCCTCCATTAGCCAGACAGGAGGGGAAATGTAAGGACAAGAACTGACCCATCATTATCAAGAAATCAGCGATGGAAGTGAGGCTCCTTTCTCTCACCACTGGGCTAGGTGAGGTGATTGATGGGAGACATTGGAGATTAATACACTTTCTCGTTCAAGTTTTGACAATTAAAGCTCCTGGAAATGTGAGCCCAGAGAACGAAGGAAAAAGCAGGAAGGAGAACAAAATTCTCTTTCTAGCTGTCTGCTTTCAAAAACTCAGTGCCCTCTGCCAACACGTAGAGCATCGCCTATCCTTGTCTGTGCCCATGTTGCTTTCCTTTCTTCCCTCCCCACCTCCAAAAGGACGTTAGTTCCAGCCAAAATGGTTATCATAGATCCTCAGCACAAACAGTTTCCAAGTTACCAGATGAGACAGTGGAACAACTGATCGCACTGGCACAGGCCAGTAGGAGATAAGCGAGTAACACGTGGGCCCAAACAGCTATTGTTGCCGTGTTTTTTCAAAGCCTGCATGCGCAGGCTGTGCTGGCCTGAACCCTTGAGATTCTTGGGAAAGAAAAGATAGCCCAGCTTGAGTCTTATCAAGGCCAAGCTTCTCAGGGCTCCGTGCTTTCCTGGCCACCTTAGGGAAGCCCACACCACCCCATCCCGAGATGTACTCTGAGACCCAGCCACCCAGAGTACCCTTTGGTCCCATATGTTACCACCAGAGTTAGGCCACCTGAGTGATCGTGGGTGACATTTACTGAGGATCTTCCACTGTGATAATAGTACTCCTCAGTTTTCCATTTAAATATTAAAATGGAGGCATTTAGGAAGAGACTTCCATATTTTATTTGTAATGATAAAGAAGCCGAGGCTGAGAGATGTTGGAAGCTCACATACAATCACACAGCAGTACATGGCAGGGCCAGTATCTGAGCCCAGATGCTGGGTCCTGAGCCCTAAACACATTGCTTAGTCTTGCACCCTGAAGATGTTACTTGAGAATGAGGAGAGAGGAGAGGGAGGCACAGCAAGTGAGGGGAATGAAGGAGGTGGGGGAAAAAGGTGCACTGCAAGACCTAAAGTTAGGATTCAGCATTACCTGCTGCGCGGACAGCTGACAACATGGCAACCCCCCCCCCGTGGCAAGCACGGCTCTCCCCGCAGACCAGGTCCTCCAGCTGCACACTCCTCCCTCCTTACCAACAAGGAGCTCTGGTTGGAAGCCCTCCAAACCTGCCACGGCCTTGACGTGAGAGGGACAATGGAGAAAGCCATTCTTAGTTCTTCAAGCAAATAAGAATCCATAAGCATGCTGCAAAGCTGGAGCAGAGTCTACTGGGTTTAATGCTTGAACATTCACTCACCAGAAGGAGCTCACAGCTATTGAGTGTTGCCGACTCTGGGGTGGCCCAGTTACGTGCACTGACACACAGTAACTCATTTCACCCTCGCCACGGCCCTTTGACGTCCATCCAAGTCTCACCCTAATTTTGTAGCTGAGGCTGTCGAAGCAGAGACAGGTTCGTGGATGCACTCAAGGTTCAGAGAGCCTGTGCAGCTGCTCTGGGGAAAGGGCCCAGGCAGTGGACCATTACCTGCCTCGGCAGGGTCTCATGTGCTGCCGGCAGGTCAAGAGTCACTTGACTGAGCCAGCGTGACCACCCTGTGGTCCTGTAATCCCATAACGCCTTATGCGGTAAACTGTTCCCTGCAAGAGTTTTATGCCTCCAGTAAGATGATAAACGCCCAGGAGTGATAAGGTTGGACCAGAACAAGGTCTGATGATAACGTGGAATCCATTCTTTCAGTCCTGGCACCACAGGGGGCACCCAGAGTAGATTCTCAGTGCACTTGGAGGCTTCGGACTCAGACTGGGCACAGGGATGGCGCACTTCTCGTGTTCAAGGCAGGCTGCACGCCAGTTCTTTCACTTATTCCATGAGGCTGGTGTTACTCTTATTATTTCCATTTTATAGATGGGGAAACACAGGCACCAGGAGGTTAGGGACACACTGCTAGTAAATGGGAGAGCTCTGAGTTGAACCCAGTCTGGCTCTAGATCCTGGTCTAATCCAGTAGGATGGGAAGGGGAGGAGAGAGGGAGAAAAAGAGGATCCACGATCCGGAAGATGGAGGAAAGTAGAGAATTCCAAGATGTGTTTATCTGCTTGGATTGTGGAAACAAAGACCATAGACGGAGTGGCTTAACAGAAACCGATGGTCTCATCTTCTGTAGGCAGGGAGCCCAAGATTGAGGTGTCAGCAGGATCAGTTCCTTCTGAGGCTGTGAGGGAAGGTCTGTTCCAGGCCTCTGGCCCAGCTTCTGCTGGTTTGGGGCAATCTTTGGCGATTCTTGGTTGTAGAAGCATCACCCTGATCTCAGCCTTTATCTTCCTTATAGCATCCTTCCTGTATGTGTGGGTCTGACTCCAAATTTCCCCTTTTTGTAAGGCCACTGGTCATGTGGGGTTAGGGCCCACCCTAATGGCCTCATGTTAACTTGATGACTTCAGTACAGACCCTGAATCCAAGTAAAGTCCCATTCTGAGGTGCTGAGGTTAGGATTTGAATGTATGAATTTGGGGGTGAGGGAGCCAGAATGCAACAATAGCATACGTTAAGGGCCACGGGTATGTGGGTTAATAAGCCAGGTCTGCGTGGGAGTGGGGATGGCTCCCTGAGATGTGAGGCCCGAGCCGCCTGGAGAGGGGCTCCATGCATTCAGAGAGGCAGGTCCTCAGCAGCGGAGGCCGGGAAGGGCCAGGCGCAGACTCTCTGGCATCCAGAACAAGCAGGGTCTCCTTCAACCAGTTGCCGGCATGTCTTGCCAATACCACAGCCCCTGGATTGCACAACCAGCTCATCAATGAAAACCAATAAGCTTAAAAGAAAAAAAAAAACCCTAAACAACCACCAAAAAACGACACACACGAAACAGTAACCTTACATTGTCTGTGAAAAGCCTCAAAAAATGCCAACAAGTGCTGAATCAGGAAATTCTCCCCTAATAGCTTTTGTTGGAAGCATTTAACATTTCAACTTTATCTCCTCTTTGCTTGCAGACAGCTCCTCAGAGGTATTCAGATGCAACAATACCATCATTCGGGCCTCTAGCTCCCAGAGCCCTGGCCAGCGCATGCATCCTTACAGAGTCAGAGCGGTGAGCTCGTCCAACCATGCTAAGGACGCCTTGCTGCCATCTCTCCACCCAGGAGAGCATCCCCGGGGGAGGGACTTCAGGCAGACACAACCCAAGGGCTGAGGGTTCATCTCCGGCAGTGGCCAAAGAACATACCAGGGCACCTCCACATTGGGCCTTACAATGCCACTCAGAGACTCCTAGTCATTGTCACATCACGGGACAAGAGCTTGGCAAAGGGAAGACCCTGACACTCCTTCGGCTTCCCTCGCACCTCAGACCTCCCAGAGGGCTCCCAGGCCGCTCCGACATCACCACTCCCTATGCACCGGGGCTACCGCGTGGTTCTTGGCCACTGCCCCCGGCACCTCCATTGTTTCTTCACTTCAGAGTCTCCCCTGAGTGGGGAGCCATCTTCTTCTGAACAAAACAAGCAAACAGGAGGACAGAAAGGGCACTGGGGAGCAGGACAGACATGGAGAGAGTACTCAGGGGGAATGGAAGTAATCAGTTTGGTGTCACCAAAGCTGGTTGCTGGCCTTCCTTAAGGAAAAAGCATCTCTCTGGTCAAAGAAGCGAAGAGGCGTCTTTTAATGCAGAACAGTAAGTAGCAAGGAAAACAGAGGTGCGTTCTGGGCTCAGCCCCAAAAACAGGCACAGCCTCCCCCCCAAAGGGAGTTCACACACGTCCAGGCTGGCACCCAGTGAGCCTTAGTCCACAAAGTCCGTCCTCCCCCAAAACTCGGGTGGAATCAGTGAGCCCATTGTTCTCAAGACTGAGCTGAGAAATTACACAAACAGAACTAAAGAAGAGCCAGTGCCAGAGGCCATCGTTGGCCACACAATCATCATGCTAGGATAAATAATGCATCAATAAGTATTGATCAGGAAAGGACATACTAGTTGTCCAAACATCATGAGGTCATTATGCCCAGATGTGAGAGCTAAAGAAAAAGACTGAACCAGCAACCTTTGCCCTTTTCAAGACGAGCATAAAATTTCACTGAAGACACAGCAGACAGGGCCAGGCTCACCATCGGGACACAGACTCACACGGCAGCCACTCCAGGCAAGGCTGGGGAGACTGAGTGATGGGTGTCACTCCTGCAAAACTGAGTGACACTTCTCACCTCGAGCCATGCTGATAAGCCCCATCACCTGGTAGAGAAAGGGGAGGGAAACAAATGTTTGTTAGCGCTTGTTCACTGACCAAAATCCTCCTGACTCCTTGAGGTAGTGCATCGTTGTCATGATGACACGAAGAGAGCAAAAGGGACCCGTCCTCAAGGACTCAAATCAGTGTGCCTTTTCCTTGCAAAAGGACGTTCAAGTCAAGGTCAAGGCCAAGGAGAGGGGTAACTAGTTGGGTGTGACGTTATGGTAAGCACAGAATCTCTGACAGCATCACCAGGTTAATGAACTCATTGGGGAACAAACGGATGAGCTCATCCTCCCCCATCACAAGTGCTGGGAGATGTCCCTTCTTCACCCCTGTGCAACATCCTGAGGTCCCTCTGTAGCCTCCTGGGCTGCTGCCGTCTGTAAGAACAAGTCCCATTTGGTCAGTTAAGTGCTTTTCAGGTATTAAAAAGTCTCGTCCAAGACCAAGTTTATCTGTCCTGCCATATTGAAACTTCCTTCCTTCTGTGGTTGAGGCCTGATTCCGCTTGGGTCCAAAGTGGCCAGGGATGTGGGAATCTTCTTCCCCATCACTCCTCCTCCCTACTTCTGAGTCTTTCTGGCTCAGAGCAGGATTGAGGGGGCCAGGAAGTGCTCAGGGCTTTTGCTTGGTGGTCCTCTTGGTGGTTATCTCTTGACTCTGAATGCTCTGTCACAAGCATTGCAGGAGGACCCCATACAAGAGTCCCCCTCTCTACACAGTTTTGGTCTGTAGCTGAAGAACGCTCTGGTGGACCTCTTATAAACACCTCTTGGCTTCTCACCTTTGCCCCTTACCCTCAAAGGAAGTCCTCTTGCTCAGGGTCCCCTGAAGGCTCTAAGGAATCCACTGGGCCCATAGGAAGCTCAGACACACCTGCCACAACAAATGGTGGGGATGCAGGCCACCCACAGCCATCTTGCCTCCTTGCCCTGCCCTGCTGGGTGATTCAGCTAGCACCCCACATGCAGCGTGCTCCAGGCAAGCTCCAGGCTCTGGGTTCACATACACCTCCAAGCTCTCAGACGGAGATGCCAGCCTCTCCCAGGGTGCTGGGTGAGCCTCTGCTCCTCTGTAGCTCACAGCCAGCCGCCCAGAGAGCAAGAGACCAGCCCCTTCCTATAGGGACCCAAGCCCCCTGAGTAGCAGGTTCCCCTGAATGCTGCAGGGCCCAGGGCAAGAGTCCAAATGGAGCCCCAAATGCCAATTATCCACACATTTAAGTTATAACTCTAACTAGCAAAACTGTTAAATGAAATCTCCTCTAGCCTCCTACCTTGACAAATATACAAGCATGATGGCCTAGAAGGTAGGTTTGAATTTAGAGTTCTCCATCTTCTGGGAACTGGCAGCTGAGAGAGGCATTCCTCCCAAGCCCAGAGCCTGCATCTGGCGGACAGCCTGCGCTGATTTTCTTCCTACCCCCACCTCCATCCCCCATGGAAGAGCCTTGAACACGTGCCCGTGGCCACCCAGGCTGCACCTCCAGGCTCAGCCCACGTCCCCCTGGATCTGCTGCCCGTGGGCCACACTCAGGGCTGAGCAGCATCCACCGTGGGTGGATGGACCTCAGGACAAGTCTGAGCAGGCCCTGGAAGAGGACTGGGGCCTTCTGGGAGACCCAGAGTGTGGTGGGGAGGGGGCTCCTGGATGGCACGTCGCCTTCATGCCACAGATCCCCAGCTCCGTGGGGAGGAGAGGGCTGGAGGAATTCCTGATAAGATCTCTCTAGAACGTAGAGGTCAGAGCAGGGGCCCTGCTTTTGGGTGGTTCTGATGAGCATTTTCTTGGCCTTCCCTCACCTGACTTGAGGGCCCATCATGGGAAGGGACATGCCACAGCCCTGTCCCCCAAAGCCCTCAGCTCCCCACTCAGCAACTCCCCTTTCTCTGTCTCTACACCTCCTGGTTGTACAGGCTGCCTGGGACAGTGCCCAGGCGGGCAACACACCAGGCTGGCTCCTCCCCGTGAGCCCTGACGGGGCGGCTTACGTCTCCCTGTCTGTTCTCATGAGACTCAGGAGGCACGTTCTGCCAGCCGTCCTCAGCTCGGGGCCTTCAGCCACAGCTTCCAGACCCCCAGTTCCGTCAGGCTGCAGAAGGGACACACAGTACTGATGTGACATGGATTTTTGGTTCAGCAAGAGTGTTTTACATGCCCACATTTTAACACCCTGTGAGGGGAGGAGAGAGAGGGAGTATGGTTCACATATGCGCAGCTTTAAAACCAGCCTCTCACCACGGAGAGCAGTCTGGAGGTGCCTTGAGAAACTAAAAATAGACTTACCATATGATCCAGCAATCCTGCTTCTGGGCATATATCTGGAGAAAACTATAAATCAGAAAGATACCTGCACCCCAATGTTCACAGCAGCACTATTTACAACAGCCAAGACATGGAAACAACCTAAATATCCATTGACAGATGGCTGGATAAAGAAGATGTGGTATCTATATACAATGGAATACTACTCAGCCATAAAAAAGAGTAAAATAATTTCATTTGCAGCAACATGGATGGACCTAGAAATTATCATACTAAGTGAAGTAAGTCAGAAAGAGAAACAGCTATGCCATATGATATCACTTACATGTGGAATCTAAAACAAATGATACAAATGAACTTATTTACAAAACAGAAGTACACTCACAAACATAGAAAACAAACTATTATTACCAAAGAGGAAAGGAGGCAAGAGATAAATTAGGAGTTTGAGATTTGCAGATACACACTACTATATATAAACTAGATAAACAACAAGATACTGTGCAGCACAGGAAACTATATTAAAGATCTTGTAATAACCTGTAATGGAAAAGAATCTGGAAAAGAATATATATGTGTATGTGTGTGTATAACTGAGTCACTATGCTGTACACCAGAAACTAACACAACGTTGTAAATCAACTACACATCAGGTAAATACAAAACAATGGGCTCGGTCTGTGACAGGAAACAGGGCTGCAGTGACACAAGGAGGAGGCACAAAGTCCTCACAAAGGGAAACTCCATGAAGACTTTGGGAGAGAAATCTGACACTTCCCTCTGCTCAGAGAGCACTGTGCTGTCCCGAGGTCCCCAGCCAGGAGGCTGTTGCCCTCACATCACAGCACAAAGACAGGGTTAGCAGCTTTTACTACCCGCCCCCTTGGAGGGCCCTCGCTTCCCTGTAGGTGAGTGAGGGGTGAGGAAAGCCCGTCGCCTCTGTCTGGTCCCCAGCCCCTCTGGCCTCTGCTCACCACAGCCAGGACCGCAGGGCCTCCCGCCCTCCACAGACCCAACCCTGCTCCGGCCTCTCTTGAAGAGGGACTTGGGAACTCAGTCTAAGCCCATGGCACACAGGATGGCCTAGAGAAGCAGGACTGATCTGGAATTGGAGGCCCTGGAAAATCTGGAAACTGGAGCTGTGAAAAAGCCAGGGATTCATTTTCCTCTCTCCCATCCCTGCAGAGTGAGCCCTGCTCTCTTGGGTAAGCCAGGGCAGTCCCAGCCCCCGGTGACATCCTACTCATGCCAACCAAAGATGGGTGACCTAAGGGGTGGGCCCCGGAGACCGGCCCCACACATGTGGACCCGCCAAGCTGTGCTACCGGCCTCCTCCACCCCAATCCTGCTTCCTGGGTGCAGGTGGGAACTGAGCCCGTGAGGACCGGCCCCTGGCTCCAGAGCCATGGTGACTCTGTAGCTGAGACAGCAGAGCCCAGGATAAAGCCCTCACGCGTCCCCCGCAAGGCTCTCACAGGCCACCCTGGGACAGGTTCCCAGGGAGCTGCATTTTCCGCCTGTGTGGACCATGCCTGGCAGGAAGGGAACCTTTCAACACTTCCAACTGGATGATGTGGGCCTCGGGCTTTTTTCCTTCTCTTCATCTTTCCCACACAAGAAAAGGGACACTGGCCCAGCTCTGAAGAGCTGGCCGGGTTGTGATGCACAGCGGCTAATTCCTAAGTGCAGAGGTGCCAGGAGTGCTGGAGGGGCCAAGGGAAAAGATGATAAAACCATTTATCTTTCAAGGAAATCCAGAGGGCAGAACCGTCCCCAGATGAGACTGGGTGGCTGTGCCACCAGGGATGGGGTGTCAGGAGGGGACCTGCCTCTCAGGCCACTGTGAATAAGGTCTTAAAACCTTCACAGACATGTATGTTGACTCCTCAAATTAGCTTCAGGGGGAGGAAGAGTGGGTGACAGCTTCATCTTTCTACCCTCCCCAGTCCTGACTTCCTCCTCCCCTTCCACCCTCCTAGCCTAGAAAAACCATCTGGTGTCAACTGGGGCTGAGCAGTAGTTCACAAAGAGCAGCTGGAGCAGCAGGACACAGCGACAGTCAGTTAACGACAAGAACCTCGGGAGGAATTTTGGAAACTGGAACCATTTGGCTGACGATTGGGCGATGGTGGGTGTGCAGAGGGGGAGGGAGGGAAAAAACCGACAGGGATCCAAGAAGAGTGGGCAGGCACCGCAGCACAAAAATGGCCAAAGTACACAAGGAGGGAGAAAGTGAAGTGCCTGCTCTCGGAGAAGAGGGACAAAAGGGAGAAAAGGGAGGAGGAGGCAAAGGAGAGGAAGAAAGTGCTAGAAATGAGGAGAGAGGGGAAAAAAACAAGAAGTCGCTTGGGATAAGAGGAGTTCGAAAGAGATGGGCTATTCAGAGAAGCAGAAGGAAGGGCGAGAGCCCCAGCTTATAAAGGGATCGTGCCCAGGAAATGTCTTTACAATATGCAAGTTTAAAACGAAAACCGCTCTCCATCCAAACAATCCCACGTTGTCTGAGTTTCTAAGGCCACCCCCAAAACGTGGCCGACCTACACGGTGCCTTAGATTTTGCCCCTTGGGCTTCAGCCCAGTCCTGGCCCTGCTCCAAAATCCCAGGGCTCTCAACCCAGTGCACACAGTAGAATTTCCAGGGAAACTTCTTAGAAGCACTTCTGCCTGGGCCCTGCTGAGACCTGTTTAATCCGACTCTGGTGACTGACGCAAGCAGGGTTTGAAAGACCCCCAGGTTATCCTAAGTGGGCCGTCCAATTTCAGAGTCACTAGTGTAACTTACACTGTAAGGTGGAGCTCTGGGAGTTTAAGATGGCTTTCTGACCTCCATGGATAGTATTGTTTCTAAGGGAAGAGGCATTTAGAGCCTTACTCCAGCTGTCAGGCACACCCTGAATCCCCCCCAGGTCCCCTCCACACACACTGCAAGGCTTACTCAGCAGTAAAGGAAGGGAAAGGCCGGTCTGATCCAGTCCCCCTCTTGGGTCCCAAAGCACGGCTCCCAAGCCGTTCCTAATACGGAGGGCAGGAGCACCATCCAGTCACGTGTGGGAAACGTTTCGTAACCAGAGTGTTTGACCCCGTCAGGGGGTTCTTATTTAAGTCTGGTTACAGCTGAAAGGAAGGGGGATGGGTGTCAACAATAACAGAGGGATGGAAGCTCGAGAAGAAAGGGCCGAAGCTTGGAGTTAATAAAGAAGACACATGCCTGGAAATGGAGATGAAGTGTGGCTTCACAGCTCCATACTAGGAAATCAGCCCAGCCAAGACGTCAGGGAAACTGGTTTCTGTGTTCGCTTGTGTCAGAGCCGCCAGACATCACGAGAGCCGTCCAATCAAACAACACAGCCATTTCCCGAGGGGAGAAGGGGAGGAGGAACAGCACCCGCACTGACCCGGGGTGGGGGGTGGGGGTCCCTGGAAGGGGGTTCAAGTGAATTTCCACGGCCTGCGCACCCCACCCGCATGCCGGCGCCTGGCGGAGGGCGCGCTGGTGGGAAGCAGGATGCCGCCCGCGAAAAACACCCGGGGAGACGGTTGGCAGCAACACAAAACTTCATGAGATCCTTCAAGCCAACAAGACAGAACAGAACAGGCCAGAGGGTACAGCCAAAAACCTGTTGTTTCTTCGCCTCTTCCAGCATCGCACAATGTAAAGTCAATCAAATAATCGAATTACACAAGCAACAGCCTAGGGAGGATTGTGTCAATGCAGCCAGCATCTGGCGGCAGAGTGGGCTCCCGGAATCCCCTTCCAAAGAGGCTCCGCAGCAGCAAACGGGGGCCCCGGCTGCTGAGCCGCCGTGCCCGCGCAAAACGGAATCGCGGCCAGGCCTTGGGGAGGTTTCTCCCACCGCGCGATCGGCTGCTGCGTAACCCGCAGCCGGGGTGGGACGTGTGCCTCCGTCTCCCTCTCCTGCTCCGGAGGAACGGAATAGCACACTGCCATGCCTAAAGCACTTGAATTCCTTTGCAAATCAAGCTCTGCAGCTACCAGGATGGGACACCTTCGCACGTTACCCCAAAATGGGACACATGGGGGGCAAGGAGAGCAAGAGCCCAGCCAGAGGGCAATCGGGACACGCCCCTGGGTACAGGGAGGCTCCAGCAGCCTCAGGCAGAGCAGCCGCTCCAGCATCCGGCCTTCTTGCCCCGCGCAGCGTGGGCTGCTTCTCCCATCATGATAACACAACCGCTGTCTGTTCAGCTCCTGCAGCTGCTGCTATAACCTGGTTCCTCGACCTGGCGGCGTGCCCCCACTCAGCTTCTGTTCCTCGTGGCATCTGCTTCTTTGTCCCCTCTCCTTGTGCCCCTTGGCTTCTGTCCAACTCCAGACTCTCGTGTTCAAAGAATGACTCTAAGGCAGAGGCGACGATTGCGTCAGTTAATTACTGCCCCGTGTGGAGATTTCTTATTGGGCAGAAATCTCCCGGCAGCCTCTCCCTGGTGGCCTTCGAGTCAGGCCCCACCCTCTGGTACAAATGGCCAAAGCCCAGACAGATGGGGCCTGTGCAGGGGCCTGGCCACCAGCGCCTGGGGAATTGCCTGTGGCTGTGTCAGAGTCGATGGGGGCCCCGGGCAAGCTTAACACCTCATCCAGGACCATCTCAGCCTCCCCTGCTACACAGCTTTCCTTTCACAGGTGCAGGATGTGACAGCTTCTGGACCACACACTGAAGGAGGCGTGTGCAAAGCAGGCACAGGAAAGGAATACAGTTCTCTAAGGGAAAGGAGTCGAATAACTGCCTAATACCAAATCTCAACGGTTCTGGATTCCTGCCCTGCATGGTTGAGAATCACTGGGGTGAGACTGAATCAGGGCAAAGGGGTGAGAAATTGGTTCCTAGAGGATGACAGCTGATAATGAACAGGTGCCAGTTCTGGGCCAGCTCCTCACTGAGCGCTCAGGCCCGGTGACATCCTAACGTTGCTGTGGGGCCAAGCGGCACACCTGTGTGCTGGTGGACCCCAGAGCATCCCAGCCCCTTCTCTGAACCACGTCTACAGAGTTGAAAAAGACTGTGCCATCTTCCCTCACAGATGAGAGGCCTTGTAGCCCTGTTCTGACCAATGAAATATAAGAAGAAATCATCTGGGAGCTTTGGGGAAAGTTCTTCATTTTTGGAGAAAAGGGGGAAGCAGCACTGAAGCAGGTGTCTTCGCCCTTTGCACCCTTTATCTTTTTTTTTTTTAATCTTTCTTTCACCTCTCATCTCTGCCCCCTGCTTCCTACTATGAATGAAGACAATATCTGAAGAAATCATAACTGTCTTGCAAGATGAGACAAGTATGAAGATGGAAAACAAAGATGGCGAAGTCATCAGAAGAGCCTCAGTCCCTGATAAGTCTGTTGAGCAGCTGCACCTGCGAAAGGATACAAGTAGTAGTGTTACTCTCCCCATCTTACAGGTCAGGAAACTGAGGCCCAGAGTGAGCAAAGGATGGTCTGGGGTCTCAGCTACAAAGGGGCTTTGTCAGGGTTCAAAACTAAACCTGTTGATTCCGGAGACCTAACCACCATGACATACTCCTCTCCCACCAGGAGAAATCTTAGAATTGAAAAGTCTATATTTTGGAAGTTCCCTCAAGGACCCTGTGGCCCAGTTCCCCTTAATTAATGGATAAAGCCCACAGTGGTTAAATGCTGGGCCCACCTCGCACTGGCTCCACCCTCCTGAAGCATTAGGACTGAATCCTGATTCCTCATCCGGGGCTCGCCACGTTGCTTTGTGCTTTACACTGCCCTTGCTTTCTCTCCTGAGAACAACATGAGACGGCAGATCAAATCCTGCGTGGTACTGTGGTGGCTTCTCTGTTGTCTCAGCTAAGGATTTATCATCTTGATGCGCTTGGGACCTCTGACGCCACAGAAACCGAGACAGAAGTAGAGACGACAGTATTGCATGTCAGAACGTTGTCACGGTGACCGCATTACACTTCAATGTATTTCAACTATATTAAGCCAAGATATTTTATACCAGAAAATGTTACCTGAGACGGCCCATTATTAGTGGCTTTTGCAATACTCACTCTGGGATCCCGCGGCACAGTCCCTTCGGGAGAACAGTATTGCATGGGCAAAGCAATGACAGATTCCGTCCCTGAGGCCATCTCTGTTATTGAGCTGCTCAAAAAAACAAACCTCTCCAATTTCCTAAGGATCTCAATAAAACGAGCGGATCTGTTTACATTTAAATTTGCCATCTTTCCAAAGGGTGTCGAGCATGACGGAGACTGGCTTTGAAAACTCAGCTCTAAGAATCATTTCGTTCTGCACTCTGGCTTCTTTTCAAGCATCTCTTAACGTTCCCAAAAAACTGCCACCATCCTGTGATGGATGCATTTCTGGAGATTCAGCTGAACTTGTCTGTTCACATTATCCAGCTGTTCAGTGCCTGTGGTTTTCACTAATGGCCCTTATGTCTGATCATTCCCTCCTTGCCCCTAAACCTTCTGGCATTGCTCGAGAAAAGTGAGGAATGCAACTGGTACTGAGATCCTTGCAAATTTAGCATAGTTTAGGATCAGAAAATGTCTTAACATTTGAAATAATATGGGATCAAGGTGTGAAATCAGAGGAATCACTGGTTCGTTTATTCCACCCCTGTTTTTTGAGCACTTACTGTAGGTCGAGCCCTGTGCTCAGCCTTCTAGGTGCATTCTTCTATTTAACAAGACCGCAAATGTGTGAGTTCAGCACTAAGATTATGCTCACTTTACTCACCAGGAAACTATGGCTTCACAAGACAGAATAACTTACAATCTGAAAAGGGAGCGAGCAGGTAGTACACGTACACTTATGCATGTACAAGCTCCAACATAGAGCAGAATATATTACTTAGAGGGTCTAAATGTCAGGGCTCAGATAAAGAAGAGGTTGCATTCCAGCCTCCTAGAGAAGATGGCATGATAATAAAGTTCTACAAGATGAGTAAGACTGCAGCAAAAATAATCATCATAGGAATCCCAGAGGAAGGAATGGCATTAAGTAAAGGGGAAGAGGCAGGAATTAGGAAAAGGTGAACCATCCATCAAGTTTAGTAAGAGCAGAGTGGTGCAGTAGACTGAAGGGGTTAGGACTGGGCACGGGTCATGGAGGACCCAGAATGTTGATTGAAATCTGGAATTTGTCAGTATCACAAAGAGAAGCTGCTGCGGAACTTTGGGGAACCAGGAAATTCTCCCAGGTTGTCCTTAAGTAAAGTGCATTTAACAGTAATACGAAGATGGAAAAGGAAAGAGGCTGATGGCTGGGAGCCCAGGCAGCTGCAGCCACAGAACCCTATGGCAAAGAGTGAAGCTCTCACTGAGGTGGGAGTGGCAGGGGTGGAAGGATGGCCACTCAGGCAAGAAGCCTGGCAAAAAGACCAGGCAATAGATAAGTGGGAGAGATGAAGTGTCAAGAAGGATTCTGATGCTGAGTGCCCGAGACATTAACACTCAGGCAGCTTCAGTGTCTGGGAGGAAATGTTAAGCAGAAAATTACAGTGTAAAGAACTTCTAGTTAAAAATGATACCTGTATAGCACAGGGAACTATATTCAATATCTTGTAGTAACTTATGGTGAAAAAGAATAGGAAAATGAATATATATATATATATTCATGTATGACTGAAGCATTATTCTGCACACCAGAAATTGACACAACATTGTAAACTGACTATACTTCAATAAATATATATATATATATATATATATATATATACCCCCAAAATTGGGGGAAAAATGATACCCGGCTAGCAGTCCCTTCCTCCATGAATTTCCTGCTAAACATACAGATGATCACACATTTGAAAGAATAAAAACTCAAAAATAGCCCAAAAATTGCCAAAATGGCAAAAGAATTTCCACCGATTCCAGGATGGCTGTCGGGGGACTCAAAGAAACAGGGAGTGGCCAGGCTGTCCTTGTCCTCCTGAAGCAGAGAAGCCCACACATGGCAAAGAATGCAAGGTGGCCCCAGGGCCTTCCTCACTGGCTGCCCATTGTCAGAGGCCCAAGGTCAATGCCAAAATGAAAATGGGTTAACTGTCCCTTTATCAGGCAAGTGTTTCTTTTAAGGCACCAGAATAACACTCCAATCATCTGTTCCCCATCTTGTCCTCTCCCACTAATCCCATCGCAGCCAAATTTTCTATCCCATCTGTGGACTGAAAACAATAAGCAGGAAGTTGAAGGGATGTATAGCGCTGCCCGGCAGCCTCAGGGGTGGAGCCCACACCTTGAAGCTGTATTAGGAAGAGGAACAACTTTAGGAAATCTAACAGCAGTGCACGCCAGAGTTGTACATTTCCATGAACACCCTCGGCTTTAGACTATCAGAGAATCAGACAGTGCTGGGAGAAGGTCCCATTTCTGTACAGCAGAACCACAAAATCTGTTGGCAAACCCTGAATCCAGGGGGACCCAGTCTAACTGAGGATTAATACACAGTGAAGTAAATAGGAGGCCTCTGAAGAAAGTGCCAAATCTCACAAGAAAGGGAACGATGTCCTGAAGATCAAGAAGATGGACACAGCTTTGAGCATAATTTACTACTGGAAAAAAAAAAAAGAGAAAAATACTCTGCCATGTTCTGGTGTCTTCAATAGGATCTATGAATATATGGCCTTTCTGAAACAGGAACAGAAAGCCCAGCTTAAAAGCTGAACTGGAAGAGCATGATGAGATGGAAAGACAAGACAATGAAATGGAAAGACAGGAGCCCAGGGGTGCAGGGAGCTGGCTGAGATGAGGAGGCTGAAATTACAATAAGAGAGATAAAGGCAGCACTGACGACAGCAAAACAGAGGCTGGGAAGTCAAATCAGTAACATGTAGAATTTGAAAAGCTCTCCCAGAAGACAGGGAGAAACAGGGGGTCAAAAATGTGTTCATTTTTAAGACAAAAGAATAGATAATATACAGAGAGGACAAGGAAAGGGAATTCAGTCTACCAACAACAGGTCACCAAAGACAGAGCCAAAACACAGCGGGACAAATGCGCTGAGCGTGGGGATAATATGGAGGCCGTAGCTGTAAGTCTCTCATGTAGGAAATCGGCTTCATTTCTCTGTGTCTCAGGGTCCTTGTCTCAAAATGAGGTTTTAAAACAATAGGCAGGGAATTTTGATGTACAGTAAAGGAGCCGCTATATGCTTGGCTTCGATACTGGTACAGAGAAAACATTAGGTAACATCGGTTGTCATTTATTATTAATCTATAAACAGTTCAGACACACTGATAAGCCGAGGTGAATAAATAAATAACAGAAAGTCTGAAGAGTTAATTCCTGAAATAAGAACTACGAGCAGCATCTAAGGATATGACAAATAGTCCCCTTATTAGGAATCAAAGAAACCCAAATTAAAACAAGGAGCAACAGCTTTTCTAAGAAGAGTTTGGCTACAGTTTTTTCTTCCCTTAATGATCATGCTCTGTGTTGAGAAGAATTTGCTTACAAGGAGCTCTCCCCACCTTGCTGGTGGGGCTCTGAATTGGCTCAAACTTACGCTTGATGTTTATAGATCAAGAGGATAGAAAAAATCGGTATTCGTGCTATGGACTGAATATTTGTGTCCCTCCCAAAAGTCACACGTTGAAGCCCTAACCCCCAAAGTGACTGTATTTGGAGATAAGGCCCATGGGGAGGTGACAAAGATTAAATGAGGTCATGAGGATGAGGCCCCAATCTAATAGGGGTGGTCCCTAATAAGAAGAGGAAGAGACACCAGAGCTCTCTCTGCCATGTGAGGACACGGTGAAAAGGTGACCATGGACTAGCCAGGAAGAGGGCTCTTACTGGGGGTCAAATCAGCCAGCACCTTAATCTGGGACTTCCAGCCTTCAGAACTGTGAGAATATTGATTTCTGTCATTTAAGCCCCCAAATCTACAGTATTTTGTTATGGCAGCCCAGACGGACAAACACAGTTCTTTAAGCAGAATATCCGTTTATGGGAATCTATTCTAAGGAAGTAATGAGTGAGGTTGACAAGGACTTATGAACGTGTCCTACAGCATTACTGGTACAGTTTAAAACAACCTAAATGTCTAGCAATAGAACAATCTTTAGAAGAGTGCAAAATGCATATTTTTGAGTATTTCGCATCCAATAAAACCAGGTTTTAAAGCTCATTTATGATGTGGGAGAATGATTATTATATCATAACAATATAAAAGTGGCAGAGGAAACTACTTCAGTGTGATGCTCATTTCATTAAATTATGTATCTACCAAGTACATGCACATAGAAAAAGGAATAAAAGGGTATATACCAAAAATAGTAACAGGAATATTATCTCTGGTGGTGGGCACAAGTGGGACTTTTTTCTTTATTTTTTGACATGTTCTAAATCTCCAACAACCATCCTGTATTATTTTACAATAATTAAAAAATCATTTTAAAAACAAGGCATATAAATCCAACTTCTGCCAGTAGCTTGAAATCATCTTTAAAGAGAGCCTCGTTTCTTCATGTTATATTGTTTCCTGCCTATAAATGTCTAGGGAAATGATCAATCATTCAGCTGCATTCATAGCATAATAAAAGTTGTTTAGGCTCCTTGGAATCTTAAATATATAAAAAAAAATGTATTCTTAGTCAACATGAGTACATTCTTGAAAAATATCCCACAAAAAAACCAACATGAAAAATATTGGGTGGAAGAGAGAAGTTTGTGCTGTATTGTTGCAGAGGAAGGAACTGGAATCAAAGGGTGAAGGCTAGAGAAAGGAAGATTTTGATGCAGAACCAAGAATTCCTTAACAATTAGAGGTTCCTGGCAAAGGAGTAAGCTCCCCATCGCCAGTACTGTGAAGAGCAAACACATGATCACTTGTTTGGAAGGAGGGGCAAAGTAATTTCTGCATTAAATGTGAACCAAATTGAAAGATGAACTGGATAATCTTTAAAGCAAACTAACCATAAAACTTGCCCAAACTAAGCAATTTTGAGAGAAAAAAAGGCAACATTAGTGATTACAATGGGACAAGGGGCATCCTAATTACACTGGAATGTGTGGCCATCCTTCTCTCTGGTCTCTTCTAATTCTTGGCACTAAAATTCTACAGTCATCAACCTTAAGTCTTTAATCCATGTTTCAAAGGCTAAATTCTTCCAACGCCTACGCTGCAATGGCTTAATGGCTTATTGTAATGGTCAGACATTCTGGTGCGTAACAAACTTTCTCTGAATGGCTGGGGATGGAGGTGGGGGTAGAAATGCTGCGTTTCCCCAATAATTGGCCCTCGGAGAAAAAAGAGAGAAGTGAGCACAGCTAATTGGAAACCTACAAGGCATAGGGCACTGACAAGCCCAGAATTATCCTGAGCTGTAGTTAGCATACCTAGATGATTACTACTTGGGTATTTCAGGGCTTCCTAAGCATAGCTGGAATGCGTAACTCTGATTTGTTTTCCAGCTGGAAATGTTACAGAAACAGGGAGACTTCTGCTTTTGTGTGTCTTGTTGTATCCTGCCTCTGCTTGGCAGGAGCTCTGCTCTGACAGTCATGGACATCACCTTCACTGGGCTCTGGGCTCAACATAAGTCATTTAGAATGAGCTACAGAAATACCAGCAGAACCCTCCCCAGCAGCAGACAAGCCCACCCTCACGCTGATTCCTTGGGGTTTTATTGTCTGTGATCATACGTCATCGTTTGGAAAAGGGTGATAGAGAAGAGGTAAAAGGTGGGAAAAAACGATGTGATTTTAAAGTTTCCTGCCTCTTCTGAATATCTCCCCATTGGCCTAGATCAAAAGTACCATTGGGCTAAGGTATCATATTCCTATAATTTCCCTATAAGAATGCATAAGTGTTTTATTCTAGAAGTAAGACAGGAATCTATTCATTATCAATAGTGCTTACTTTCCTGCAATCAGACTATAAACTCTCCCAGGACAGAAATTCTTTTCATGTGTTTGTGTGTCCTCAGGACTTAGCAAAAAGTAGGTGCTCAGCACAGGTTAGGAGGAAGTCGTGGTGATGTGATAGTGATGAGAGAGATAATGATTTTAAAGGGAATAGTTTTTTAAAAGGGAAATTATTTACCATAAACAGAAAGGGAAAGGCTGCCAAGAGAAGGAGTCAGGTGAATTTGGAGAGGAAGTAAGTCCAGTAATGACCTGCTCTCAAAGGCAGGGCAGGCTAGGGCTGCACAGCAAAGAACAGTGAACAGCTGGGAGGTACTGGACCTATAAGGGGGAGGGGAGGGTACAGAGAAAAAGCCTCTGAAACAGAGATTGAACAGAGCCAAGACAAGTCATCTCAGGTTAGAAATTTTGCTTGATGCCTGGGGAAAAAAAAGTGATCCTCTACCTAAGCAGAAAACTAGGTCACATTTTTAAAAACTAAGAGGATTAGCTCTTTCTAGAGAAGCTTGTATGTCAATTAATGAGCAATTGACTTAAATTGCAAGGGAAGAGTATATATTCTTGGGCATTTTCGTGAAGCTCTGGCAATTGGAAAGGAGAGAACAATAAAGTATGCAGAATATTATCTTCAAGCCTTTGCACCTTCAGGAAAGCCAGCACCTCCTTTGGGTGGTTGTAGCATCAATCCTGCATCGGGTCCCAACCACAGTCAAAAGCAGAGATGCTGCTTTTCCAAGGGAGCTAGAAGTGAAATGTTCCATGGTCACTTGGGACCAGTTAAACCAGCCGCATCTCTAAAGCTTTCAGACTGTCCGCCAACAAGACAGCAAGACCAGAGTGCCTGGAACAAAGCCAAGCTACCAGTTGAGGGGCGACAGTTCATCCCTGAACACCTCCCCAGGGGCAGAGCTGAGCTGAGGGGGAGGAAAGGATGGGGACTGCACAGCCCCCATGTGGAGTGTTAGGCAGGGCAGGTGCTTGCTGTGAAGCCAGAGACGCACTTCCCAGCTTCAAGCAATTCAAAGTATTAAGGTACCTCTGCCACTGGCAGACTGGTGAGCCTCCAGAAGGAGGACTGTGCCTCCAGAAGGAGGCTTCATTTTAGCAAAGGCTGTGAATTATCCAGAAAATCCAACTGGCAAGGTAGGAATCACCTGCCGTGACAAAGGCTGTTGCAGCCACCAACTGAAGAACAATGTACCGGTTAGTGCTGGCTGAGGCAAGCTCAAGGTACCTCCCCCTTCAGCCACACCTGGAACCGTCTCCATGAAGGACACCAACAGGTCCTGAGCACTATTCAACACCACCTTCTCAGGAAGAATGAGCACTGTATTAGGAGGCAGGAGGCTTTGGCTCTGGTCCCCACTTTTCCACCCACTTGCCTGTGACCCTGGACTTTTCATTCACATGCCCACAATCAATAAAATAAACATCCCTTCCCTTCCAGACCCAATTAAGTCTTGCTGATAGGAGTATTCAAGTATGGAACGAGATAATGTTGAAGAAAATTATGGGGAAACTATAAAGTAGAGTTCAAGTGGAAAGTATTGTTACAATCTAACTGAAGGCAGTTAGGATAAAAACTAAATTAAATAATGGTGTCATGCAAAAGAACTTGAAAATTAATATATGTAAGTATATGTATGACTGAAACATTATGCTGTACACCAGAAACTGACACACTGAAACTGACTATATGTCAATCTAAAAACTATAAAAAATGAATTATAAAAATTTAAAAAATAATGGTATCTTATGCTCAAAGAGGCCAAAAGGAAAAATCCTTCCTAATAAACATTTGTCTTCCAAACAACGCCTACCACCAAAAAAGGGCCTGCCAATTTGTCTTTACTCAAGCAATATGGCTGGACCTGATAAGTGTCTTCACTCTGAGATTTCCAGCCCCACTTTTCTCCCCAGTCACTGTGACCAGAAGTGGGTGCCTGTAACTGCTGGCAAATAAGCAGGTAGGACAAGTGTCAGATCCTGGCAGGCAGCTCCCACCCTCCCACCCCCAGCTCCACTCCTAGAATCATACGGACTTCTGTAACTATGCGGCAAAGCCAGGTCAAGGCATCAAACACAAATGTTGTTGTTGTTGTTGTTTTTTAATGCTGTAAGGTTTTCCTGTTATCTTCAACATTTTCACTCATCTCTACTCTCCTTCTTTGACTGAGTGGTGAAGAAAAGATTCCTAAACGTTCGTGTGCCTCCGTGGCTCCAGAAAAAAATCCATGAAGGCGTATAGGCAGCATGCATTTAAGCACAACCAGAGGGTGGTGGTAGGAAGTTGGAGACCTCAGAAAAACTTGCTTAAAAATGCGTAGGCTCGGCCTCCTCCCAGACCAGCTGCTCCAAACTCTCCATTTGTTGGCGGAATTTGCACTGAGTCCCTGGCCCTCACATTTTAGCTCTAGAAGTTCCCCCTTGGTTATCTCTTTTCGACTTCATCATCCATTTGTAAGATCAGGAATGATACCACATAAAACTGGCCTCTGCAAATTTGGAACTGACCAATATCGTTTTCCAAGAGCTCTCAGAAAAATGAAATGGATTATGCAGGAAAATTTTGTAAAGTGGAAAATATGGCATACACAGAGTCTGAGGCAATCCAGGACATTTTAAACCAGAAAGCAGATGGAATAAGAGCAATATAAATTAGTGTAACTGTATTTTGCCAACTGCAAAGTGACTCTAACTCCAAACAGAACTTCTCCCCAACGTGTTGATTGCACATATACTTGTTTGTAATTACCACTGGGTAGAATTTAGTGAGATGTTTAGAGTTATAATCATAGAGCCTACAAAACTAAGGAAACAAGCACATAAAATACATGCGAGGTATTTACATTGGACAATAGTATCCATGCATATGTTGTATAAGCCAATTAACGAAAACTCTGCCATGTGGCAGTTTTTAAGAAAAGACAAAGTCTATTAAATACTGAACGGAAGGGCAAAACTTCACAAGCAGTCCTTCCTAGCCTTGGCCCTCTCACGTGACCCCCGTCCTGTCTCTCAGATGTCTTGGCGGCTTCCCAGTGGAAGAGTCTCGGCCCCCAGTTGTCAGAGTCAGAGCAGGTCTTAATCGACTCAGTCCTCTCTAGGCCACCACGTCAGGCTTAGGAAGGTTTGTCCAACTGTCCCTGGCTGGAGCAGATCGACGCAGTCACAGCAGAGCAAGCTAACCAGCTAACTGGCAGAGCAGAAGGGGCGGGGCGGCACAGATTTTCCCCTGCAGTGCAAAGTGCCGTAAAGAGCAGAGATGTTAACGACTTCTTGGTGAATGTGTCCCTTCGTATTCTGGCCGAGGTGCTCCAGCCTTGAGCCATTTCCTTGGGCTGGGTGAGCCTGGATACGGCTTGACCAGCAGGCTCTCGTTAACCAAGGTGCTACAGTAAACACATGACTCCCCAGTCTGCTGGCCTGCGAGGCTTCTGTTTGCACAAGGACTCTTGCTTAATATCCTAAGCCATTTCTGGCTCAGGTTTTCACAGCCCAAGTCTTCCATGACGAGCCACTGTGGAATATGGATGATGGGAGTAGAATGAAGGTGTCTCCCACGTCTGCAGTCTCCCTTTCCAACCACATAAATATGGATTAGCGCAGAACCACAGAGCCACGCTGAAACGGACAGTCACTCCAAGGTGCTGGCTGCAGTCTTTCTTACTTTTTCTTTGACATGCCTTTCCTCTCTACTCTTTTATCTCTGCCACAAAACCATCTTCATACCTCCTGCCCAGTTTCAGCTTTCACACCAGCTGTTACTATCAGGTAGAAAGGCTCAGAAGGAATCAGCATCTGGAAATATGGTAATTTTGCATAAAATTAGAGGATGGTAGCACAGATTACAGAGACTGCAAACTGGAGACATCTGTCCATCACAGCATTCCAACACACAGTAAGTGCAGGGAGCAGGGCTGGGGAGGAAGTTACAGAGACCTACAGGAGTGGCCAGGGAAGGTACCCTCCACCCCAGACTCAGAGGGGCACCATCCAAGGGAGTGAGAGAGACAAACCAGGGAAAGGAAACTGGCTAAACTCATTCAAATGTTGAAGAGCCTGTGCCCCAATACACAGGGGAAGGAAAGGGATGGTGATCCCAATCCCTGTCGAGCAAAGCTGTAGCCCTCACCCATCCCCATAGAGAAGGACCAGTCTTTGGGGATCACAGGGATGAAGAGTGGAAAGACGGCACCTCTAACACAATATCTGTGCACAAGCATTGCAAAGATGGGGACTCATTTCCATTCATAAACCAAAATAATGTCCCAGGGCCGTTTCTG
Organism: Camelus dromedarius; assembly: GCF_036321535.1. Lineage (NCBI taxonomy): Eukaryota > Metazoa > Chordata > Mammalia > Artiodactyla > Camelidae > Camelus > Camelus dromedarius. Next base: position 49,086,542 of record NC_087438.1, read on the forward strand.
AAACTACTGAGGAGTCATATTCAACTCAGTGGCCGTGATTGGCCGTGGGCCTCTGCCCTTCACAGCTCAGTCCACCTCTCTGCAGCTGTTTCTGGAATCGGGGGTGTGGTCCATCACGGGAGCTTCCGGGAAGCAGGGCAGCTGCAGTCACCCCAGCTGGCTTCTCCTCCCAAGGGTATTCCCACCACGACAAACCTGCACACTTCGTTCAAGGAGCCTCGAGGGTAACTACCATCCTAACACAGGGACTAAACCTGGGAAAGGAGACTTGTAAATTGCATTTCCCGCTCAGTTTCTAGGGGAGAAAAGTGGGTGGGGTCGCAGAGCGCAAACATAACCCCATTCACTCACCTCAGAGGACAATGGAGAGAAATGGCTAATAAAAATGATTACAAATCACTACACACACGTGAAGCGCTTTATAATCGACACTAATACTTTAATCCCACGTTGCTTGTTTTTTAGGCTTGAAGCTTAAGGAAAAGTTAAGCTGAAAGACTCAGTGGAACAAACTTCATATGCTGTCGTTTTCTAGTTTTAAGTAAAGACCAAAAAAAAATGAAGAAGAAAACCCCAAGAAGTCCATTTTTAACTTGCTGCTTATGTAACGAGAGCCTGTGAGCTGCACCAGAATTTAATTGAAGGAAAAGTAACTGTAGGGGAATTGCTTGGAGAACTGCCAGAAGGGTTTTAACAGCTGGAAGTTGAAAAGTGATTAATTTTGACAGCAATAAAAGCCTCATGTTCATACATAATTATGCTTAGATTTGTGGGCCGCTGGAATTTTTTTCTATGCACTGTTAACCTTTTGCTGTCCAAACAGGAATTTCAATACTTTAAATGAGTGCCTATTTTAAAATGGAATAATAATTTGTTTTCAATGGCTTTGACTCCTCTCAAGACAAGGAAGACTCCAGAGGGAGAAAGTGTGGAGGAACGGGAACAGATTCAAATCCTCTTGTGAGTATTTTTAGAACTTAATGCAGATAAAGTCATCTCATTTTACCCTACTGCAGAAGCACAAGGATAACAACAAAAAGCGTCCGGGAAAAAGGCATTCAGAGCAAATAAAAAATGATGCTGCAGTGGTCGTCCACTGTCAACCAAACAGTTCAGCTAAGTTCCTAGCGTAGGAAATCGAGGCAAGTCTGGATGTGGATACTATAATACCACTTTAACAAATACTGTGTAGAGTGAGAAAGTAATTAATTAAACTGAGTCCTCAAACTGGCAGTGTTGCTAATTGGCTATGAAAGCTTAGACAAGTCCCTTCATTTCTCCATGACTTCTCTGTTTCCCACGTGAGAAGAGAGGGGTGGACCAGATCACTGTGAAGATCTAAAATCAAATTGTCTTGCATCACCTGCTCTAGGATTAGCCACGTTTTGAAATTTTTCTCTCTTAGTCACCTTTACTATCCTCCTGCCAACCAGTCTGACCAGAAGAGTGAAACTTCAGTAATAGGAAATTTTCATTTCATTGAAAATAACTAACATTTAATAAGAGTAATTACAGCACTGTCCAAGGCACAATTCTAAGAACTTTAGATAATATTATATTTTAATCCTCACAACCACTCTGTGAAGTGGATCCTCCAGTGCTACTACTACTATGATCCCATTTCACAGAAACTGAGACCATAAAGAAGCTACACGACTTCCCAAAGTCAACAGTCACCTAGTAGGAAAGCAAAGATTTGAAGGCTCTCATGTCCTACTTTTCCCAAACAAATACATACTATTGTGAATACACTTGATTGGTGGCTTTAAAGGTGACATGGAAAGCCAAACAATGACCCTAAACTCCAAAGAACTGAACTTACTTTTAGCGCCTTCATTTTCTCAATTGGACCATTAGTCCAGTCACCTTGGACAATCCACTGACTTCTCCACTGCAGTTTCCTTAATTGTAAAGGACAGCACTTGTCTAAATCAGCGGTTCTCAAGGCGTGGTACCCAGACCAGGAGCATCACCCTGCCCTGGGAACTTGTTAGCAGTGGAAATTCTCAGGCCCCACCCCAGACTTACAGAATCAGAAACATCTGCATTTTGACAAGCCTACCTGGCAATCCTGGTGGAGGCTAAAGTTTGAGAGCAACTGGCCGAGGTGATCACTAAATTATCTTCTGAGTCCCACGTGCCATGATTCCATCTATACATGTCTGGTTTCAGGTCTCTGGATTTCAAACGGAGGTGGGTTTACTACAGTTAAATTCTTCTTTCCTGATTCAGCAGACATTCGGGCCTCTCGTTGCTAGAGGACAGACAGGATACCTAATGTTGGCTCGCTGGAATGATGGCTTCCTTACTCATCATCAGATCACTATGGGATTAGAGGGCAGAAAGGAGTCATGACTCTAAATAGAAAGATAATATTGTGAACGTTTCGTTACCTCCAGCAAAACGAGAAGATGGAAGTGCACAGTCAGAACCTCAGCATAATCTGAGTCCTTAATCCACTGCCGTGCATCGCACGGGGGCTTAGCAAATCCTTGTTGCTGCCTAAAGCAAATGACACCCAAGCTATGACTAGCAGCCTGGAGGAGATGGCCTGTGGCTGCTCCCATATTCTCAACTGTGCCAAAATCCAGACCTACCTTTCTCCTCTGAGTCAAGAGGGAGGCAGCCAACCCCAGAGAGAATGTTGGCTTTACCTCTTAATTTAGCACTCCATTGCTGCAGGGTTACTGGCAGATAAACACAATGACTTTGAGCCAGAAGCCGGGATGCCCGACAAGAGACAATTCCAAGTGTTCTCAGGAGCACATGGCCCTTGGTCTTGTCCTTGTCAAGGAACCACCTGCTCATCAGAAAAGGCAGAGGAAGACCTCTAAGTTTGGGTTAACCATGACGTGAATGTCCAACATCTCTTGCTTCATAAACCTACTTCTAAAAGCAGAATATCAGGTGACCTCATACCCGAGGTACAAGACCACGAACAGCAGGGGAGCAAAGACTGATGTCTCTACTTCCTGTGGATTTCTCATGACTCTCATTAACATAAATTGTTGTTTACTGATTAATCTTTTTTAAAAGTTACAACCGGAAGAAACAGAAGAGGCCGAAATGCAAACTCTATTAGAGTTACAAAAATTTCTGAAAAGAATAGGAACTTAGGCAGGAATGACAGCTGGAGAGAAAAGGTAGCCACATAAAGCAATAGGAACTTGTCTGGGACTGTAGCTACAAAGTGGGCGGGCTCTACTTTTAGAGCTGAGGAAACCTAAGACTTACATGAGGAATAACTCTGTCCTTTTGTTTTATGAGAGTGGAAAATCTCAAACATTTATTCTAGACCATCCTGGAGTCTAACAATTTTACATTTGGACATCATAAATATGAGAAGGACTGAAAAATTTTACTAACCACTTCCTAATCCAAGTTTACTTAAAATGACATTTTAGCAGAGATTTTGCATTCTTTGATTAAAAATAATATATAATAATTTTCCAGCTCCAGACACCTATGTATTGCTGTGACCACCCCCCCCCATAAAGAAGCGACATTTTGACATTTCTTCTGAACTACACTGCATAGTTGATGTAGGACGTACTATCTTACAGATAGAGAAACAGGCACGGAGATGCTTGCCCAGCCAAAGTTACAAAACTAGTACTCAGAAGAGCTTAGATTTGAACCCAGGCAGTCTGGCTCCAGAGTTGATGCTTCTGGATGATCAAGTCATTCTTGTTTTATTTAGTCCATGTGTCACTTAGGAATGCTTCTGGTGACATAACACACAACCCAACTTAGAGTGGCCTTAAAAAATAGGAATCCATCTTTCTCACTTTCCAGTAAGTATGGAGATAAGCAATTGCTAAGGAGTTCAGGTGCTCACAATGTCCCCTGGGACCTGGGTACCACCATTTTGCTGATCCATAATCTTAGCATCCTCATGCTTATCATCTCATGGTCAGTGCTCTTCCAGGCATCACCTACCATGACAGGGGGGCAGAATGGGCAGGAGAGAAACGTCTTCTGGGAAGACTTTGTCTTTTCTTTGAGAACTAAGCTTCTTTCCGTAGGTGTCCCCTTACATCTCACTAGGCAACACAGGATCACCTGTCATCCTTCAACCAACCAGAGGCCAAGCAAAATGAGAGGATCATGACTGGTTTTGATTGATCATGATTTATATTTTGGGACTGGGAAAGGAGCTGAACCAATGGGTCTCCACCGAACTCCTGGATAAACTGGACTTCTATTCTTGGAGAAGGAGAACAGGCAGGAAGGGGGATGAGGGTTAGGTGCCTACCAGACTCCTACTTTGGAGTGTAGGTTGCCTCTCGCTGTTCAATATCTAACTTATTTGAACTGTGGGAAGGCACCTTGCTGAGAAGCGTGAATAAAGATAGAAGATATAATCTCTATATAATTATCAGTCACTCAAAGGCTTCCTTTGAGAGAACCAACCTCATATCCAATGTTAAATAAAGGGGTGAAAGAATTGGAATCATATATGGCTGGGTTGGCAAACGGCTGTCAGGAGAATCCCAGAGGCTTTACCTGAGCCAAGAGTACAGGGCAAGTAAGAAAGTATAAGCCCCAAGGTACCATTCTTAGGCTGTACAAGTCCAGACAGGGCAAGGCTTCTGTACAGAATAGAGTGCATGTTGAGTATATCTGAGGCATTCCACACACAGAGTTGGCTTATACCCAGATGTAACTACAGTATAACCTGAGTCTCTCCAAGTCTCCCCTCCACTGGGTATAGTTAGGATGGGGCAAGTGTAGTGACTCAAGCCTCACAGGCACCTGCCCCTCCAGGCCCTGAAAACGCCCTTGCTCTTTGTGGAGGTCCCATGGGGTTCTCACGCGGGCACACAGGCACATCCAGTCCCTTTGGGGCTGCCCACTGCACAGACGCCCCAGGTTGCGTGTCGGCCTGGAGCAGAGCAGGGGAAAGCAGCCCTTTCCTCTCCCCACTTTCCTTGCCCCGACTGTTAGAAGGCTCTGGAAGCAGTCCCTGCCTGTAGTTTCTCCCTGGAACCCAGACATGTGCCCACAGGGCTGGGCTGGGCACAGATTCAAGTGCTAGTGACTGTGATAAACTCACCATCTATTCTCTTCCCCAAATATGACATCTTTTTTGTGACCTCAGATCATCTTGTCTCTTTCTTCCCTTGGGATGACTGACTGTCTCTGTTCTAGGAACTTATTCTTGGGAAATAACCAGACCCATGGCCAAGAATATGTGTGAGGAACCAGTTACAGAGTTCTTTACACTGGTTAAAAAAAAATCCTAAATTTTATCAGTAATAGACTAGTTAAATTAATTATATCACATTCATTTTGAAGAATAATATGCAAATAATATGCATCCATTTAAAATGATGAGGTAGAGCTACATTTATTAACACAGAAAGATATTCATGATATATTGTTGAACAGGGAAAAAGTATGATCTCATTTTTGTAAAAATATGAATATAAATAACACATAGAGAAAACGGAGGCTATCTTTGAAAGGCAAGATAAGGGTATTTTTACTGTCTTCTTTACATCTTTCTGAACAGCACTTATGTCTTCACAAAAAGCATTAATTTCTTTCCTAATCATAAATGTAAAAAGATAAAGCCATAGTCATTTTGAAAAATAATCTTAATAACTGAGCTTTAGTAACAAATGCATTCTTTAGAGTAAAAGTGTGGGCGGATATAAAATCTCCATTTAGTGAGATTATTTTAATTTAAAAAAGGCTTGATCATTTGCTGGATATTCCTGGGTAATGTGGAAGAATATGAACCTTAATAGGAAGATGATTAGAACTGTACATCTCCCCAAAACTACTGCGACACTGGCCAGCAGCTTCGTACCCCCAACATTGCTGCTCCGGGAAGCCTGAAAAATTTGTGATTTCTGAAAGGAAAAAAAAAGCAAAGCAAACACATGGACTGGTGTATTTTGTAGCTGTCTCTTTCTAGCCTTGCATTATTTTTTTTTCAATTGGTTATCTTTTTCTAATTAGTAAAAGCTCAAAGTTTAACACCACCTGGCATTTCATATTTTTTTTCTCTATTTGTTTTGCCTTTCAGGGTTTTTTGTTTTGTTTTGTTTTTTCTGATTTGGGATTTTATACCATTACAAAAGTTCTCATAGTTCATGTGGTCAACTATAATAATCCTTTTCTTTATGATTCTTGGCTTTGGCATCATGCTTGGAAATGCCTTTTCCACTCCCAGACACCAGAATTATTATCTATATTTTATTAAATCTATAAATTTTCATCTTTTACAGTTCAATGCAAAATTGATCAGAATTTATTTTTGTGTGAGGCATGTATGAGGTAGTGATATAAACAGTTTGCCCCAATTGGTTGGTCATTTTCCCCAACACCATTGGCAAACTATCCAGCCTTTGCCCAATGATTAGAAATGAAATATCTTTATCATATACCAAAATACAACAAACACACCTATCCTTGGGTCTCTTCTGGACTTCTGTTCCATCCTCTGCCTGCTTGTTCCTGAACTAATATGATACAGTTACAATTATTGTATTTTTAAGCTATATTTTATTTTCTGATAAAACAAAGTGTCCCTCATCATTGCTCTTTTTTAAAGAGTATATTAGCGATTCTGAAGTGATCATCCTTTCAAATAATTTAGATTTCATAAGTTTCCAAATAACACTCCATTAAGACTTTTATTGGAATTACATGAAATTTATAGATGAATCCATAGAAAAAGTTCAATATTTTCAGTGGAAAGACTTCTTTTCACACTCCCGCTAAGATTTTGTAAATTTCTCTCTATTGTTCCTGCGTATTTCCTGGTAAGTTTATGAAACGTTGGTTGTCTTTCCCTCCCTACAAGTTGAGTCCCAGGCACGGTGATGGAATCTTTATCAAATTTACAACTGAAGGACAGATTTGCATATCTGCAGCTCCCAGGCAAACTTCCGCTTCCCACAGGCTTGACTTCTGTCTTCGTGAGGTGGCGCCTTCCTCTGACCTCCACTATCTGCCTTCTGGCTTCAGAGACCCACTTAGTCATCCAAATTCCCAGCAGGCCCTGCTCCCCAGGCTCTTATTTACTCCCACACTTCAGATACAGTAACTCACTCTGTCGCTTTTCTTTTGCTACACAATAGACAACCACAAGCCAGCAACATAACATGACACACGTCTGTTATCTCATAGTTCCTGTGATGTGAGGATCGTAGGGTCCTATTCCAAGCTCACAAGGTTGTCAGCAGAATTCAGTTCCTTGTAGCAGCAGGACGGGGGGCCCTCCATTCTTACCGGCTGTCAGCTGGGGGTGCTCCACAGGTCCTCGCTTGTGGCCCCCTCCCACAACAGGGTGGCTTCCACCCTCTAGGCCAGGGGAAGACCCTCTCCCTCTAAGATGACCACAGGGGTGACATCCATCACCTTGGCCGTTCTTTCTCGGTAGAAGCCAGTCATGGGTACCGCCTGCACACAGGGAGAGGGGATTATTCAAGGGTGTGACTTTTTGGAGTCACCTTGGGGTGTATTTTCCACAGTCACAGGTCTTAGACCATCGCCAGCACCCCTCTATTTCCCAGTCACTTCTAAGACTTGGAGTACTGACCTAAATACAACAAGATGGAAGCCTGCATGAAGACAGGGGGAAAGGGGGACAGGTGGTAGCAGGAGGAAGGAGAGGGGAAAACCGAAAGACAGGCCCTGCTCCCTTCACAGCACTAAGTCTTCTGTTTGACATTGGCCCTGGGTCTCCAAATCACAGAGGCAAAGGAGAATTATGGTATAAGTGAAAGCTACGCTGGTTATTCTTGGTGCTCTCCACCTGCCTTGTATTTATCGGCAGTTCTTTCATAATTCTGGAATTTGGTGGTTAGTTATTTTTCAGTATTAGTGTTTCATCTTTTCTTTTCGTTCTTTTTTTTTTTTTAAGTCTTTGTGTATAGTTAACAAGAGGTTAGGGGAAAACTGCTAGCTTTGCGATGCTTTAAACCAGAGTCTCAACCAAGCCAATTTCTAGCAGGCTTTCACTTCGGTTTTCTTGAAATGGTACTGCTGCCTTGTTTCTGGCTCTTCTGGAGTAAGTTCAAAGTTGAATGCAGCACATCTGACAGGAAGCTTCTTGGGTAATTGCGGCAACTCGTGGGAAACCAAAGAGACAGCTAGTCTGTGCCTCAGGACGCTGTGGATATCAGAAACATATCTGCGTTGCTGGTGGCCAGTTCATCCTCATGATAACCTTGTGAAGTACGTATTATTAAACCACCTTGTGGAAGAGGAGACAGAGGCTCCGACTAGACAAAGAACTTTCCCAGTGTCACACAGTCAGTAAGTGACAGAGCTTGGATTCAAAGCACACTGGGGCTGACCCCTGACAGCTCTTTCTGTCATGTCTTCACGTGCACGTCTTGTACTTTTAGATGCAAGTCAGGTTTTCATTTCTGTAATAGAAAATTATTCATGTATTTTTACATCATTTGTTTTTCCTGACCAGTTTAAAACCAAAAGGATATTCTGAAAAATGGCCAATTTTTTTTTTAAATGCCATCCCAAGCGGCATGCCTAAACATTACATTGCATTTAGAAATAAAAAATCATGTGCCCCAAAAAAAGGATTAAAAATACTTTAAACTCTCAGGGTGAGGGAACACCTCCTGAAATAACCAACACATTTTTTTTTCTATTCTGAATTCAGCGTACAGCCTCAGAACCCTAATGTAGGAATCAACTGCAGCTTCCTGCAGGTGGGAGTTTTTCATGATGAAAATGAACAAACTTCTCACTTCTGTGAGCATACCACATGACCTTTGCCCCATATATTTTGTACCTTAAACAAAGCCAGTAATGTCAATTTTTGAGGGATCTGATAGTCACGCTGGGGCTTTATCTTCAGCCACAACTTTAACCCCTTGTCTCCTATCTCCCTGAAACAAGCCACACTAAACAGGAACATAAGCAAGTCACAGGTAAACTCCCTGCTTGGTTCCTTCAGGAAATTCTTTAGGGATTAGTGCGCCCTGATGGGACAGGACCTGGATACCGCAGTCAGAGCGCCCGGGTCCAAATCCTAGGGCTGGGTGCTTGCCAGCTGCTTTAGCAGGAAGGTTGTGTGTGGACGGTGCAACTGTGATAGGCGTACACTAGGTTTACGTTCTTAAGTAGCAAAGGATACCAAAATTTACCAAGATGTCTTACCAAATAGGAGACCACCCAGCGTACCCCTAGGTGGAGGAAGAGACTCCCCAGGTCCCCACAATGTATAGCTGCTGACCACAAGCCCAGCCCTATTGATTGCCTGAACTACATGCCTGCCTGCTGACCAGGTACAAGTAATTATAGCAGCCAACCCACCACATTCCTAAGTGTTTGTAGCTCATCGAAGGTCAGTTTCCCAGGCATATTGGCCTCAGTAGGCTCAAGATTTAGGACCACCTTGGGCCCATTCCTGCAGCAGCCTGGGGCAAGTCAGAAAATCTGGCCAATGATCCGTTTCCTCTAGCACAGTAGTTCTCAAATGTGGTCCTTGGCCAGCAGCATCAGTAGCATCTGAGAACTTCTTAGAAGTGCAAATTTGGGCACCCCACCCAGAAATACTGAATCAGAAACTCTGGGGATAACACCCAGCAATCTGTTTTAACAAGCCCTCCAGGTGAGGCTGAGGCACACTAACGTGAGAGCCACTGCTCCAATACCTCATCAAGCTGTGAGACTGAAACAATATAATGCACCTGTTCTGCTACCATGAGCGTTTCTGCAGCATGAATGACCCCATCAGGATCGGCTATAAAGCAATGATGTCAGTGGAATGCGAAAATTGCCCATTAAACTGCACATAATTGCACATTAAGGTTTCACCTTGCAATATAAAAATTGCACACTGGTTTTCACCGTATCATAGGTGGGTTTTCCTAAGCAAGAGGAGCTGGAATAGCAGAAGTGGAGCCATAAACTTCAGTGGGAAAGAAGGTCAGGGGCGGGGCAGCTGCATCCTCAGTGGGCACCTTTTTGTTGTATTCCAGGAAATTGAGAACTGGCTCCTGCCTCCAGGGCTGCCTCCTCGGTTAGGCACATCCCAGCCTCTGGAGCTCTCAGCTTGGGGGAGGCTGTCCTGCCTACTGTGTCCATCTTGACAGTAGCCCCACTGACTCAGAGCTCCACTTCCTTTGCCCTCTCTCTGCCCCTGCCAGTGCTGGACTAATTAAAAAGTTGCCAGCTTCTCATCTCTCTTGCTTTTGTGGATTTTAATGCCCTCTGTGGGAGCTTCTGGCCACTGAGCTGCTGCCAGTGTGGTCCAAGTAACGTTCCCAGGTGGCAGTGATTGTTTGGGTTCAGCAGTATTGCATGGGGTTTGAATAGTCTATCTTGGCCCTATTTTTCCCATAAATGCTATTTTTTTTATACTGACTTTTGCAGGTGGCAAAATTTTCTGGGAAGTGTTAGTTTGTGTTACCGCAGAAATGCCTGTCTATGTAAAGTCCCTGGCACCTAGTATAAGTTTAATAATTCTTCTTATTTGTCTATGTCTACCATACCATATCCTTGAAACACTGGGGAAAAAAAAAAAAAAAAAGAAGGACCCAAGAAAACCCTGCAGTGACAACTCCAGTGCAGAGCAAAGGAGCACCATAATAATTTTGATTCTGAAATGGTGAAGTTTTTACCCTCTTTGGTCAATGTTTTTAAAGATTCATTTGGAGCAATTCCTTTCTGCTTTCTTGTTTGTTTTTTTTTTTCCTTCCCCCAGTTTGAACAGCTTTTTCTAAGACATGGGGATGTTGTATCCACTTCTATGCACTTAAATCCTTAATTACACTCAATCTCTTTGTGACTCTGTAAGATGAGGCACTTAGAAGTAGCCAGGTGGAGACTAATTATCTTGGCCATGATTCCTGATGTTTACAGAGGATGGCACTCAGACCTGAAATCTTCCATCACCTCTGCTGGCAGGGACTCGTTCAGTCTCCTCACCTGACAAGTGTGGGAACTGAGGCCTGGCTCAAGGTCAAACAGCAAGAGTCTGGCCACGACAGCCAGCCAGGTGTCCCGGCTCCTGGTTCAGCACTCTGTGTGTTTGCTCTCCAGTCACGCCCTGCCTTCGGAGGTCATTTCTAAATTGTTTCCTTAAACATGGGGTCACCTGGTCAAAACTGGTGATCCGTAGGTCAAATTCAGCCCACAGACATCATTTGTTTGCCCACATATCATCATAAAACTGGAAAATATTACATTTGAAAACCAAAATCCTAGCTTTACTTAAAAATTCAGAACATCTGGCAACACAGTGAATAGCCCCACAGGGCAGCGCCGCTGGCGCTGAAGAGCATTTTCCCCTTCCAGCCAGGACGGACTCACCAGCCCCACCACGGTCTCCGCCACTCCCTGTCATTTCACACACCTGCCCACACCTCGCCTCACGCAAGCACATACATTCTGTATTAGTCTGCGGGGGCTGCCGTAACCAAGTACCCTAGACTGGGTGGCTTTTGTTTTCTCATGGTTCCAGAGGCAAGAGGTCCAAGACCAAAGTGTCAGTGGGGTTGGGTCATTCCAAGGCTTCTCGGGTGTAGAGGTGGCTGTCTTCTCATGGTCTTCCCTCTGGATGTGCCTGTGTCCACATTCCCTCTTCTTACAGGGACATAATTCTTACTGGATTAGGTCCCACCCTACTGCCCTCAAATTAATTCAACTTCCTCTTTAAAGACTATTTCCAAAAACAGTCAGATTTTGAAGTACTAGGGTTTAGTATATATAAACTTACATAAATTTGGGGAGGGGGAGCATGGGGCATGGGACATCAACCATAACATATTCCTTCCTCCTTTTATATCACCTGCTCAACCCCCAAGGCTTCTGAGGCTGCAACTGTGACAAGCAGCGGAACATTTTGGTTTGTTCTTTAACTTCCACAGTTTTGTGTCTCATTCCATCAGACAGCCCCTCAACAAACTGCCTTAATAATGAAATGCATATAGTATACTTGAAAGAGATGTAAAATTTTAAAGACGGAGAGAATCTCAGGGACTATCTCCTGCAGTGGTTATCAAACTATTTGAAACCACAGAACAAAAGTGAGCAAGAAACTAACAACGAAAATAGCTAAGCTTCATTCCTATGCTCCAAAATGGCTCCAGAGGGAGCTCCAGAAGGTTCTGGGCCTCCCTGCATGAAACGTGAATTGAAAACCACTGATCTGATCCAAATCATTTAGTTTATATTTGAGAAACCTGAGGCTCATGCAAGTGCCCAAAGCCACGTAGAGCCAAAGAGGAGAGCTGGACCGGGCCCCACGTCTCCTGCCTCCCATGCGGGTTCCTCTTCTCTCCGTGGTTCCAGTGAGGTCCTGGCATCAGTGGAAGTGGACAAGACAGCTTGAATAATATCATCAGGACAGGGAAATCCTGATATTGTGCTGGTGGGAGGGGAAGCCAGGAGCCCAGATGCTTACTGAGCTTTGCAGCAATGGCTGTGCGACCCTAAGGACAAAGGGCTTGACCCCTCTGTCCCTCTCCACATACAGCACAGCGGGGTCAGGCTCCATGGGCTCTAATCCCTTCCAGAGTCAAAGCACTAGGACCCCAGCATGTCACCCTTAGAGTAATTCTGCTCATCTTTACATTTGCTCGGTTGGTACAAAGGGACTTCATGAGAGCTTCTTGCCCCAGAGGCATATGTTCCAGTGATGGCAGGCTCACCCTTCCCACACTCAGAGCATCCCCCAGACAGGGGTCCTCACGCCTAGGCTGCTGGCCACCAGGGTCACTTGGAAACCGTGGGGCAAATCCATCTCACCTGCCTTCACTAATCTAAGTTGTTTTAAGCCTCGAGTGTTCTCCAAGCAGCACGTAGCCTAAACAGTAAGATGTTTGTCAGGGTTGTTTTCTGGGAACTTAAGAGTCAGCTGCGTCTACTTCAATTTAGCCAGTTAAGACCGGCTAGGACCACTGCCCCTCCAAGTGGGCATGCGCGAGTGGCTGCTCCGGGCCCTTCTGTGCAGAAGCCGGCAGCCTAGTTACGCCTGCACACCTTTCCCCAATCGCCGTTCCCCACGCTCCCCACACTCCTGAGGCCTGGGACCGCCCCGCTGCTTTATTGGTCATCCCATAAATACCCTAAGCCCCTTGCTTTCAGCGGGGCGGGTTTTACATTTTCTCTACTGTCTTCTCACTCGGCTTCCTCGCAAATATACCCTTTCTTTACTCTCTTTGCTGCAAACCTAGGCCTCTCAGCTTTTTTGCTGTGCGCTAGGCAAAACTGGTTCAGTAACTAATTCAACATCTATAGTCTAGCTTGCTATCATAGGGAAAAAAAAGTAAAAATGAAGACGTTGTGTAGAAGAGGCAGCACCCTGCGACCCTCTCTTAGTAACGGAAACTAGGGGCTTTTCACCACAAGGAAAGGGGAGGGGGGTTAGGGGGGAGAATTGCCGTGCTCTTCGGGAACTGACTTAGGAGTCTGAAGTAGAAACGGGGGAATCTGGTTTCCGGCTAACACTCCAGTGATGACGACCTTACTGTTTCGTGAGGTTGCCCGTCGTGGGGTACACTGACGTCCCCCAAGTAATCAGTACCTCATTCCAAGCCAAAACCTGTGGTGCCAAACATCCAAACTTTGGTCACCACCTACGGCAGGTTTCTTCCTCTTCCCCGATACATAGCTGGGCCACGTTTCCAGCCTCCCTGCAGGTAGCTGTAGCCAGAGAACAGTTCTGCCCAGTGAGCTGTGAACCGGCTGTCCTGTCTCTTCCAGGCTTGGCCCATAAAAGTCTCCCCACTGTGATCCTTGCTCTTTTCTCTTCTGCCCACAGAATAGAAAGCCCTTTAGAGACAGGAGGACAAGGCCTAGGACCCTGAATCACCCGCATCCCCACAGCCTGGGATGTAGGCAAAGAGCGAATTTTTCATTCTGTCTAGTCATTGGCTTCAGCTAGCATTTCTTACTTGAATATGTGCATCCTTTGAAGCATGAGACAAACTCCTCATCCACTTGCCAGACCTTGAAATATTTGAGGCTAGTTCTCATCTAAAGGTGACAAGATGACAGTCTCTTTTTCTCTTAGTATCTTCCCCCTTTTGACTTTTCCTGATTCATGTGATTCCCCAGCATGCTTTCCTAAACACCCTGCATCAGGACAGGAGGTCAAGTGGAAAAACTCACTGAGAATCTTTCTGGCTAACATTTTCCAAAAACCTAAGCTTTTGGTAGGTCAGAAGGGAGTCCCAACATAGAATATTTGAGAGAAGTGTCATCAATGGTAGGAAGATGACTGAGGCACCCAGGGCTTCTCCACCCCCAAGATGAAGCCCCACGAGTTTGTCTCAGCCAGAGTTCTGGGGCAGAATTAAGCCCAATCCCCGAAGGGATCCGTTGCATCTAATGCAGTAACTTTCCTCCTCTACATCTGGAGAGACGCTGGGTATTCCATCCTGGGGGGAGTTGTAAAAACCGAGTACTATAGCTTAAATGAGGAGCTCTACTCAAAGGCTGGCCAAAGTGAAGGAGGAGAGGAATCAGAGCAGAGGGAAAGGCGCCAGGGAGCCCCCGGAATGCCAGGTACTGGCAACGGAGCCTGGCTTTGCCAAGCAGTAGGGTCCCAGGAGAAGCAGCAGGGTGGCAAGTTGCAGCCACCTTCGCAGAGATGCCAGCCCCTGGGGGCTCCAGCGCAGCGAGTGTGAGCTTGAAGGAGTGAGGCCGGCTGAAGGAGGGTCCTCGCAGCTGTAACCTGTATCACCAGTTCTTAAGGATTCTATGGGGCAATGAACGAGTACCTTTTGAAGACAATTCAGGAACTTCCTAAAATTGCCCCGTCAGGCCAGGTATTCAGAGGGGGCCAAATGATCAAGCCAGAGACTGTTCAGTGAATGCTTCCTACTGCAGTCTTGAGATAAGTAACCTCTTCCCCAGGCTGTTTTTTCATTTTTTCCACTCTCAACAAAGAGCTCCAAGACACAAGCCCAGCCCTTCTTCAAATGCAAAATCAGTCTTGGGACCTCCTCGAAGACCTTGCCAGGCCCCGAGTACGCTCCTGACAGGATGTAGTGGTTCCCCCATTTTAGGTTTTTCCAGAGGGATCTCCCTCCTTTAAGGTCATCAGGCTCCGGAATTGTACCCAAACAGCAATTTTGTTGTAAAAGTCATTAAGTCTTGCTCTAGAGACTCCTGAAGAGGGACCAACAACTGGGCAGGGCTGGCTGGCAATACACTGTCAAGATTATAAATTTAGCAGAAAGATAAAAAAAGAAGTTTTTCAGCAAAAGTAGGTATTTAATAACTACAATGTCAGATGCGGGCATCACACTGACGGTCCATGCAGTGTGCTCGGCACGCGTGAAATGTGCGATTACATGCTTAATTGGGGAAGATTCCTGTGCTGTCTTTAGCTGGGGGGCTCTGCCTCTTCATGGGGATATGGGGAAACGGGAGAGCGCAGATCAACCCAAACTATTTAAAAGCCCTTGAGAGAAGATTTAAAGGGGTTGAGGTGGTTTTATTCTGGTGCTAAGGTGGGGCTACGCAGCTGCTTTCAAATACCGTGAAGTTTAGTCCCAGGACACAGGCCTCCTGAGCTCAGCCCCGGGCCCCTCCCAACTCAAAGCACTTGAACTCAAATTCTGGCTGAGATCGGCTCTCCTAAGTGGAAAGTCGAGTCGAACGCCCTCCTGTCCCTGGGGAAGCTTCCTCCTGAGGCTCCCACATCACTGTCTCCCCACCCCATCCATTACATCATCCCTGATTCCCCAGCTACCCAGCCAGTCCCCGGGGCCCCACTGAGTCTCATGCCCCGCTAACCTGCCCTTCCGCCCTCTTGCCCCCACTCCCTTGGGGACTCTCTTCGTGTCTTGCTTGTAGCTGTGCCACTGCCCACCTGGCCTCCCTGCCTCCCACGGCTTCCCCCTCCTCACCCACCAGCCCGTTTCCACACTGTGCCAGCGCTCCCACCCAAACAAATGTAATGGTATCGCCCACCCACGTGAACACCTGCCATAGACTTCGTGCAAGTTCAGAGTTTTTCAAAATTTTTTTTTTTTTTTTTTTGATTCCTGCCTTTGGCTCCTTTTGGATCCAATCTCCTTGGCCTTGTTCTCAAGCCCCTTTACAACGTGGCCCACGCTGACCTCCCCTCCTCTGCCCCTACTGAATGCTCCGCCCCAGCCATGTTCGACACTCACCATGCCTTGAACCTCCTCCTGCCTCCCTGCCTTTCTTCTTGCTAATCCCTGTGCCTGGAATGCCATTCCCGTCTCCTCCGAGTGGTAGAATCTGAGCCATTTCTCACAGCGCAGGTCAAAAATCTTCCCACCTAGGCCTTCCTGAACCTAAGCCGAACTCATCACTTCCTCCTCTGGTCCCCATAGTGCTTGGCCCTGGAACAGAACTTGGCACACGTTGTAATTACCTGTGTACGTTTGTCTCACCAGACGGTTGCCTTCTTAAAAATAGGAACCACGTCTTATTTATCTGGGTCTTCCTCTAATACTTAGCACAGTATCTGGTGTATAGGAAATGTTTGATTATTGTTGAAGGAAAGAGAGCTCCTAGTTCAGAGTCTCCCCAGATTACCTGACACATCCGGCCTGGCTGGGAGCTGGGAGTGTTCCGCTTGGAGTAAGAGGCAGGATTCCAGGAACTGCTTACTAAGAAGTGAGCTACAATGGTCCATAATGGCTCTTGCTAGGCATGGTTTTACAGCCCTGGGTCTGGAGCAAAGCCAGTGGTTTCCACCCTGTCTGTTCCTCAGTGTCGTAACTGCACAGAAGTCCTTTATCAACCAGTCTGGCCACAGCACAAACAGGTGGGGTGGAAAGCAGGGGCAGCCTGATTCTTTTCTGGTTCCTATGGCTACCAGGCCACCATTGATCCACTGGGACCTGTCTGTGTGGGCAGTGGATCCACCGTGAGCGGGCTGGCAGGGGAGGAAGGGAACGGGAGAGCAAGAAAGAACTGAGAGAGTGTGTGGGCAGAAGAGCACAGGAAGGAGGCTTTGGTGTTTGTTCCCACAGGAGACAGTATGATTTTCAAGTATGTAATATTTTTTTGAAGTTCCTTTTGCTCCTGCCTCAGGGCTGATGGGACAGATATCACTATTTTAATTTTACGGATTAAGATATGGAACTTGGAGAGCCTGTCATGTGTCCATTTAACACAGCGAGAAAGTGGTGAATCAGGAACTACTAAATCCTAAACTTCTGATCCCAAATCCAGGCTCTTGCCAGGATGCCTATTGATTGTGTTGCCTTCTCCCACACCCACCCCCAAAAACCCCGATAAGACGGAAAATCGATCCCCACTGATGAACACAGCTTAGAGCACACGCTGGACTGCTGGCAAGGGACTAGGGTCCACCTCTGGGGTGAATAACAGGGCACTTCCCCCTGCAATCCTACCGCATCCTGGGCGCGTCTCAGAGAGAACGTCCGACTCTGCTGTGGTTGTCCCTTCACCCGTCTGTGCCTCTGACAAGGGAATAATGGTTCTTAAGCCTGCATCCAGGGGTAACTGATGAATCCCCTGTGATTGAATTTTCTTGCTCAGATAGAAGGTCCATACTTTTCATGGATCTTCAAAGGAGTGTAAGAGGCTACAAACGGCCACTCTGCTCTGAAAGCACATCAAGCCTGGGAGGTTTCTCCGCTGCCTCCCACAGTGCCTTTCGTATAAAGTGCTGGCTGACCGGATGGGTGGAGGCAGGCCTGACTCTGTTTCTCTGTCCAGCTCTAATTCTACAACTAACTGAACTACCGTGCAAATGGACTGATGCTCTAGATGGGAGCCAGTCAATGAGACAAAATCTTAGGGAGAAATATTTGAAATTGAAAAAGACATGTTTTTAACCCTCAAGGCTATTAAATGTGATGTGCCTACTCGCACTCAACATTGTTCTTCCAGTCTTCCCATCCCTTTACCGTCAAGTAAAAGCGAGGATCTGCCATCCCCAAATGCAGCAGAGCACATGGAGAAATTGTGGCATGTGGTCCAGCCCTGGCTGGTTATGTTTTACATGCTATAGCCATTTCCCTGTCAGAATGAGAAATCTACATACACACAAAAGCATTAATTTTAAATGGAGCATATCAGAAAGTCACAGCTCAGCAAAACACAGCTTTTTTTCCTTGACAAATACTGAATAAGTTATATATGCACGCTGTGGTTTTAGAGACTATGGGGTGATTTGAGACTTCAGTCCCTCCTCCGTGAGTGCTGGACTGATTTCAAGAAGATAATTAAAGTCAGTGATACCTGGCATATGAAATCGAACACCCATCCTCTACTCTCTGGGTTTGGTAGATAAAAGATAATAAACCTGTCATAAACCAAGACAAAGGGCCACCAGGGAGTGACAGAGCCCTCTCAGGCTTAAATGTTGTCAGGATGGGCAGTGCAGATCCAGGGTTGGTAAGCACCCAAGCCTCCTGCTAACCGAAACGGAACAGCCTTGAAGGAAAACTGGCCAAGCCCTGACAGCCTGGAAAGGAACAGAGACGGGGAGAGATGTGCTGGAGAACAGGGCTCATCTGTCCTGCCAGAGCTCCATGTCCCCGTGGCCAGAATCTGTCACTCGGTATTTTCACGCCGCTATCAGTAAGCCACACAAAAACTACCTGGAGGCGGAATCTGACTCTGGCGTTTAGATGCCAGAGGGTATAAAATATCCTGCCAAGGACAGACTTTTACAACCCTGCGTTCCTCTCCCAGTGACTTGTATTCTTATCCTGGTCAGATTAGAAAGAGGCGGCAGAGTACAATCAATGGATTGAATATCAAATCAAAAGTCCTAAGGTCTGGCATCTGTTTTTCAGCTGCTGGACAAAAAGACATCTGAGGCTTCAGGAGGTCAGTTCAACTTACTTCTTACACCATTTTGATAAGAAGAATTCTTTGTAGTTTATTACCTCACTTCTACGTTATCTTATTTATCTTCAACTCTGAAGTAAGCAGAACTGGTATCATGGTTCCGAGTGTGCAGATAAGACATGGAGGATCAGAGACCCTGAGGGGCTTGCCTGGGTTCACACAGCAATTTCTAGAGCTGGGTCCCAAGTTTTCTGACTCCAAGTCCAGGGTTCTCTGCAATACAGTCTCTTCCCTTGCAGGTTGTAAGAGCCCTGCTAACCCTGAAACAGCTGCTCAAATGTTTCTCACACTGGCGAGTCATCTTATAAGTAAAACCCTCTTATAAAAGGGACCTCTCAGCAATTTGATTTAATCCTTTGGGTGGATCCAAAAGGTATGCATTTGGCATTGTGTTCTGGTCTCTCTGCAATGATCTGGAGTCAGCTTTATTTTCAGTAGTTTAATTACAAAATATAGCCACGTTTATTATGTTACTTTATTCTTTTAGGACAATTATCCAGTCTAGTCTAAGGCCTTAGAAAAATTTTAAAACATTGAAAAGGTATTATTTAAGGGAAACTTGCTTTATTCATTCAGTTCAAGAAATATTTATTGAATATCTACCAAGCACTATCCATGGCATTAAGAAGACAGAAGTGGTCAAGACTCCTTCTGTGCAAGGAGCTTAAAACAGAGAGGAAGTCAAATAAGAACGGGTTAAATGCAAAGAAATACACTGAGACAAGAGCAGAGGGTCCTGAAAGCACAGAGAAAAGGCACTTGATCTGGTGTTGGAGGTCAGAAAAGGCTTTCCAGGAGGAGTGACGTTAGTGCCAATGATTTAGACGAGTAGGATTTTGCAGAACTTTCAAGCCTCGACTATACCTCTAGGGCCACTGGGGAACACTGACCAACACTCAGCACGCTATACCGTTGCCCACTTGTTTACTTTATCCACACTATTCTCTTCGCCAGAATACCTTCTCTTGAATTTGATTCCATATCTTCCACCCTTCAAGGCTCAGCTTTAATGCTGCTTTTGTTAGGAAGCCTTCTCTGACCTTATTTTAAGAAACAGAAATGAAAGTAACTTGAAAAGGGTCAAAACACAGGATTCAAGTTCTATCACATTTCCCTTGACCTTTCAGCCCCTCGGTTGTATTCAGTCATTCATAGATCACTTCGTCCATTCTTTAACATTTTACGGATAAGTCACACTGTTACAGAGGAAACCTAAAGGGGGAAGATTACGGCCACTCCTAAATTCTGCCAAGACTTGTGTTATTACAGCATCTTGGTCTTCGGCCAAAGCCAAGGAATAAGAGACGACATTGCTCTTTGTCTCGGTTCCATGGGAGCCCAGTTGGGGCATATGAAGCAGCCTGAAGGGTAACCACCATCTGATCTGACTCCTTGGTCAACTGGTGGCAAATCTGGGTGAAAACACATCAATATTGCATTGCAGAAGACCTCAGGTTTTTTTTTCACTCTGAAATTACATACTGGTTCTTTTGGCTATCATCAAATCTCTACACATGGGACCAAGACAACTGTCTCCAGAGATACCATGGGGACTAAAGAGAGAGACGGTATTCACATTATGGACGGAGTTTTGCAAACTCTCCGGATGTCCTAACAATAAGTTACAGATGTTTAATCCTAAATTAAGAAGCTAAATATAATGTGGACTCTACAAGTGGCAATTTTCTATAATTTGAGGAAAATATCTGGTAGCTCAATTCCCCCTAGAAATGGCTGGCAGTGGTTTTACTCTGTTAAACATCTCTGTCAACTTTTCATAAGGACAGGATCGTCCAGAGAAGATCAAGTGTTGTGTTTTTTTTTTTTTAATAAAATTGATCAAGAAACTAATTTGAAATTTCCTCTGGACGTGTAGGTATTAGTTTATGATAGAGGAAGTAAGAGGAAATCAAGGGACCGATATTCACATTTGTATTCATTCCATCAGACCACTTCCTGGCTTTTCTTATTTTGTGTTACTGCTTTGTTCTTTGTTTTGAAAAGAAACTTCGTCAGTTTTCCTGTGGCATGCCATTTTATCTACTTATTCTGCTTACAATAAGATAGCAGCCTCATATTGGCAGAGCAACTTAACGACAATGATTCTTTGTTCCAAAAAAAAAAAAAATGAATAGTACATTATTAAAATAGAAGGAAGTGTGTTTCATTCCTTACTCTGAATATTGTCCTGGAACTAGGCGCTTTACAGCCAAGTGAAGCAATAATGCAATGCATGCGGATCTTGCATTTACCATGAGGGTCTCTGAGTATTTACCAAACTGTGGCTCGTAAATCAACTCACTTCCAGTAGGATGCAAATGTTGCTTTAAGTTTATAGTCAACTTTATGGAACCACCATGTCACCAAGCAATGTATAGACTATCTTGTTGAAACTCCGAGGGCTTCCAAGGAAAGTGAAACCAAAGTAGGAGTAGGCTTACGAAAGACGATAGGTGAGTTTTGGGGAAAAAAAAAAAAAAAGAGGGAAGAAAGTAACATATAAGAGAAACTGGGAAACCCAAAGCTAAAGCAATGAATTTCCTAGACAACTAGCAGTTAACTCCGGATTCTAAATCAAATGGCTGTCAGAGTAAATGTTTTCCTTATCGCAAACTGACTCTTATCTGTGTCCAACACATTCATGACATCTGAAGCTGTTTTTTCTGCATGGGAGGAAATGTCTCAACATTTTTTTTTTAAAGATCTTTAATCATCTAGATTGTATTCTTATATTCACAAAGTTGAAATCTGTTTCATCCTAAATAATGATTCACATAAGTTGCCACATACCATTGTGATGTGAGCATTTAAATCCTCAAATCCACATTAACTCAGATCTCACGAAGTTCTGAATTTGTGGGAAGCAGAAATCGGTGGAAGATTATGCTTGTGTGGTTTGTCAGGTAGTGTCTGTGATGGGGCAGAGACCAAAGGTGTGGGCAGCTGCCGCCCAGGGGACCCCCACATTGGAGACACACGGTTGCCCCTGCAGACCTTCATGGAGAAGGTCCTCACACCTTTTCTCTTGGGAAGAATTTGGTGAGCCCCATGCTCAGAAACAAGGTGGAGGGCAGAGGGGCCTACAGGCCAAGTTTTCCAACTACTATTTCAGAACCAGGTACCAGAGGCCAAGTGTGGGCAGCGGGAGCTCGGCTTTAGCCTGAGTGCCTTCCACTGCTGGGCTCAGAGCTCCCTGGGTCTGCGCTGGTGGCTGGGGCCTGAGGCAGTCTATTGCCTGGGGTCTGAGCAGCCTCCTGGGAACCTGCTACGTGTGCCCACCACTGGATTCAGTCTGGGTATGTTCCAGCCTGGTAGAATACAAAGCAGAATTCCACTCTCTCCGGGAGGACCAAGGAGCTCTGGGAGGCAGCTCATCCTAAGAGCAGGCGGAGCCCAGAATAGGGCCAAAGAAAGTAACACAGCCCTAATGTTTGGAGAGGGCAGGGGGAGGCAGTATGGGTAAACCAAGAGTGTTCAAAAACAATGGAAGCCCCTAAAGGAGTTGTACATCTGTGTCCGCACCCAGCAAAGCACTCAAAGTGCAGCCTCCTCCTGCTCTGTTTGGTTTCCTCGAAGAACAATAGCATTCACGATGACGGTGTCGTTCACGGACGATGCTGTGGTACCTTCCTCTCTTCTCGCCTACGTCTCTAACTCAGGCTCTTCTGCTTGGGTTCTTGGCAGCATCTTCACAGTGATCTGTGACAGCTGCTGTTCGGTACTTGAGGGTAGGGACCCCTCCAAGGAACCCCACAGTAGGATTATCTCAATTCAATGCACAAACTCCAATGTTAGAGAAACAAATCATCTATCTTACAAATATTGTCTATCTGCCAAGGAAGAGTTCTCATTTCTTTCTAGTCTTATGCTCCCTACTCCTTCCTCCTTCACTCCCTTCTCTCTTCATGCTATTCCTCGTTGGAGCTGGCTGCCCAGGCCCCACGGCCAACTGCCTCCACGCTCTCCCTCAGAACAGGCAGAAACGACAAGAATCCTCGACTTGCCTTTTGACTCCTTTGCCTGCCTCTCTCCCTCCCTTTTTTATGTCTCTTGACTTCCTCCCAGGGAAGTGTTTTATGCTTTCAAAGTGCTCCCACATTGCTTATCTGTATCCAGTGTGTTAATTTTTAACCCCAAACTCATGGATCCAAAAACTAATGCACTCGGGTGGCAACGTTTCCATCTTGATCTTGTTGCCTGTTGCTGATCAGTGACAAGGTCTACTGAGAAATACACAAGGATCTTATGGGTAGCATAGCATCTTTTAAAACTGCATTTTTGAATCCCTATTCTTCTACCATTGTGGGAAATATGACCTCTCTTGGCTTCTGTCTCCCCAAATGATTTCTCTAGCTTTGGTATAGAATCAGAGCAAGAAGCAGAACAGGAGAGATCTAGGTGCCAAGAGGAATTGGTCAGGATCCAACAGTCAGTTGACTTCTTTCTTTTCTTTTGTCAATGTCAAGGATACATCTCCAGAGGAACGCTAGACTGCCTGCCCCGTAACACAGTCTTGAAGTCTCAGGCACATCCCGATCTCTCTTACAATCTCCTGGAAACAAAGGCAACTAGTTTTTACCAGCCACCTCAGAGACATGCTCATCAGATTCATTCCTGTTTAACATGCATTTCTTAATTATTCATCAGCAAGACATAAAATCGTTTATTATGAGAAGAGGTCTCCTTTGGACATGAATTTGCAGAGAAAAGGACAAAGTTTGTAAAATATTATGCTTTTAAGTTTATGTACATAAAATTGCTTCTAAAACTTCAGCAAGCCGGTGAGTAAAAATCTTCCTGGGAAGAATAATGCAAAGGCATTCCCCCGACTTGAAAAAAATGTTATCAGAGTCCATCTTCTGTGGGCTCCTTTAGTAATCTAAAGGGTGAGATTAGACCTCATTATGAACTACTTATATACAGCATTTGAGATGATGGGAAAGTAATTTGAAGAATTCGGAGCCCGGTAATGAGTTCCCTTTGAAGTTGGGGAGGGGTGACACTGGGAACAGAGTGTGAGATAATTGCTGGTTGTCTCCAAGGAGTCCAAATGTCGATGAAGCTTCTGTGTTGAATTATTAAAGATGCTAACCTCAGAGAAAGAAGGAGGGACATTGTCAGGAACCCCTGGACTATCAAAAAGACTGCATCTTGGTCTAAGGATCCACTATGATCCACTATTGACCTTCATCCTCCTCTTGCCCTCTTGGCTCCCACCTCTGTGCGTGCTGCGTCTTCCATCTCAGGCACTGAGAAGAACAATGGGAACAGGAAGAATGGAAGAAAACCTGCTTAGGGGACTTGACAGGCAGCATCCCCCACGGCAGTTGTGAAAATATCCACCTTTGTGCCTGAGGTGCCCTGCGGGAGAGCAGGGCTGACAAGGACCCCTCTCCCAAGTATGTTCAGGAAATCAGCAAAGGTTGGCCCGACTTTTTGAAGCTTCTAAACTCTGCATCTGGGTGAAGTCCCATTAATGCCTCCCTAAGAAACCCTTTCCTAGGATAAAAATGCAATTCTGCTCATGGCTCTTTCTTGCCACTCATTCCAATCTCTGCTGTTCAGCTCATGAAAGCTTTACTCCGGTTAATCAAGCCACACCTGGAATATTCTCCCAGGATCTATTGCCAACAGGCCTCAAAGTCCACCTGCCGTGTTCTGCATTTGGCCTGAGTAACCCTTATTCTAATCAGCAGTGTGCCTCTTGGCACAGCTGTGTGGGCTTTAGGGGACTTCTCGTGGAAAAGGGGAGAGATGTGCTCACTTCTTGTGCCAATTCCCAGAGGCCCCCTTGGTCCTAGAGGCATTTTGCAGCCATGCCAGCAGAGCACCAAAGGTGACAGAGGAGGAAGAGCTTGGCCACGGTGGCCCAGGGAACAAGGTCAAAGACATGACCTCACCTCAACCAATTATATCTGCAAAGACTCTATTTCCAAATAAGGTCACATTCTGAGGTACTGGGGGGTGGGATTTCAACACAGGAATTTTGAGGGGACACCATTCAACCCAGAACAATATCTAAGTCAGTCATTCCCAAATCCTGGTCCGGGGCTGAGGCAGATGGAAACTGCATCCTCCGTGGCAGATTAATCTCCCCCAGCTAAAGTCTTGTCTGCTGTGTGACAGGCCTCAGCAAGTCACCCTGCCTCTGGCAGAGAGAGCTCCCTGCTTCCCTTTGTATGCTTTCCACTGGCCAGACACCTGGTCTCCCACTGCCCACTCTCCCCTGACCCGGGAGAAGCAGCCGGGAGGAGAGGAGGGGTGGCTCTGGTTTCTTGACTTCTCTTGGCCCCCTCAGAACTCAGACCCTGTTAAGGAGTGGGCCAGCAGGACATCCTTCCTGAGTGCCAACCTAGAATACCAACAGGCTTTCTTAAAATCACTGGAAATGAAATAATAGAAAGACAAGTGTAACGACCAGGGTGAGTGGGATGGTGCGTCCTCGGAGAGCGTGTTCAGAGGCCAACAGATGCCTCCTTGGTTGTCTTCAGAGAGCAGGTCCTGCCAGCTAGAGGATTTGGGTATTGCTAAATGGTGTTTTTGAGGTTGGAGCACCATTTAGTAGCTCAGATTAATCCAGACTGAGTTCTCCCACCAATTCTCCTCCTCTAACCTTCCTCTACACAATAATGACCACCCCCAACAAAGGCTGAATGTAAATATTACCATGTGAAAGTACTTCCAGATTGTCAGAGCCCCAAGTGCCACCGTGCACAGGATACGCCAAGTTCAGTGAACTAACACCAGGTATGATGTTTCCATTTGCATTGGAAGAATTATGACAGACTGGATTTCTCCCACTGAATGCAATTTTTAAATGTAGTTCCTAGAAGCTGGATATTGGGACTCCACTTCGTGTCATAGAAGATAAATCTTCAAATCAACAAACTTGTAACAAAAAAACAAGTCTCTAAAAGGTGATTTGATTAACAAAAATTTTACTTAATTATTCGACATTCAATCATTCAAAGTATCTTTCAAAATATACATGGGTTTGGAGTCATGGACCATGTGTTACAAAGGATGGCCCAGCTTTCTACTGTTCAAGGCTAAGTTGTCCTTTTCATACAATGATGAGAAGAAATGATACTTTGGCCAATTAAGGACATTAAAAACAAAGTAAAATTGGCCATCCTAGTGATCTGTCCCGTCTCTCTCCACACACACAGATACTTACTTTTTACCCTTTACTAGGTTATGACATTCAGAAATCCATAAGCACTGGCCAAAAAAACCAAAACCTAGAGACAGTTCAGATGATACAGTCTCCTGTAAAAAAGACTTTAGCAAATATCTGAGGAAGTGAGTAAAAGACCTGATCAAAAAACCTCCTCTGGATGAATGGACATAGAGATTATCACAATAAGTGAAGTAAGTCGGTCAGAGAAAGACAAATATCATGATATCACTTATGGTAAAATCTTAAAAATGATGCAAATGAACTTATTTACAAAATAGAAACAACTCACAAACATAGGAAAAACTTATGGTCAGGGGAGGGGAGAGAGGGATAAATTGGGAGTCTGGGGTTGGCTGATACAAACTACTATGTACAAAATAGATAAACAACAAGGTCCTACTGTGTAGCACAGGGAACTATAGTCAATGGCTTGTAGTAACCTGTAATGGGAAAGAATACGTATCTGTATAACTGAGCCACTCTACTGTACACCAGAAACTAACACAACACTGTAAATCAGCTACACTTCAATTTTTAAAAATTAGGATTTCAAAATCTGTAGATACTGACAGGCATATGCAGAAATAGATACACAAGATTATACTGTATAGCACAGGGAAATATATACAAGATCTTGTGGTAGCTCACAGCGAAAAAAAATGTGACAATGAATATATGTATGTTCATGTATAACTGAAAAATTGTGCTCTACACTGGAATTTGACACAACATTGTAAAATGACTAAAAGAAAGTTTTAACAACTTAACATTAAAAAAACACACAAAACCTAATTCCCTCATACCTTCCCCTCCTAAAAAAAACTCCTCCTGACTATACACACCTGCTTAACTCCAAAAAAAATCATTTCTTAACTCCATCTAAAACTGAGTCCATATGTGACACAGGGGTCTTTACTTCTGCCTTCGTTCTTTCTGCTGCCATGAGCTCCATGACACTTTCATATTCGTTTCCCTCTGTGACTGCTGGCCAGTGAGCCGGCTGTCTTGGACTGTCTAGGGAGCAGGAAGCAGATGGAAAATAAATACAGTTGAGGAGCTCTGGGGGCAGAGCTACAGACAGGACAAGAAAGCCAAGAAATAAACAAACAGGAAGGAGACTGGCCCTTCTGCCTTTCATCCCTGGCAGTGATAGATAAGACGTTAACTGGGCTCAGTTTCAAATTCTACCCAGCTTTTACTCCAGGGTAGTAAAAATCTATACCTGCTTTTTTTTTTTTTCCTAAAGGATGATCAAAATAAGCTCTTAATAAGTGATTGCAGCTCATTTCAAATGCTATGGTCATCATTACATCAGAGATGTATAGCATGCAGGAATGGACTCGACTTCAGCACAAATCTTGCTGGCGTGTACACAGGGCACGTGTGTTAAAGGTAGAACACTGATTTAGACAGAGCTTATGTGTATTGAAACAGAGCCTTGGGCCCAGGTCTTAGAGTTTTAAGCTATTGGAAACCACGACTGTGTTGCCTTCATCATTCTTCCTGTGCCTACTGTTCCCCATGCTTCCCTTTCCCCTGGTCAAACCCAGCTTTAGCACATAATCTAAAACCAGTCATCGACACCTCATGATAAACTTAAGCCAAGCGTTATCTGATTCTACACTCTTATTCTTATTGTGAATGCTTTATACTCCAAGCCGATTCCATTTGAGTTTCCTCACTTAGAATTTCTTCCTTAAAACCTCCTCTTACTGTCTGATGTGTCTTCAGTACTCCCCACCCTACCCTCCTCCTCCTGGGGGCTTTCTAGGTGATCAGTATGAACGGTGGTTAACACGCTGGAGCTGGATTACCCAGATTCAAATCTTGAGCCCCCCCATGTCCTGACTGTATGCCCTTGCCAGTGCTTTTTAGTCTGGGCCTCAGTTTCCTCATCTGCAAAATGAGGAGAATACCAACACTGCCTTATTTGCAGGATTATTGTGGTGCTTGACTGTGGTAAATGTAAAGCTCTTAGAGCAGTGACCAATACTTAACGACCAACAAGTACTGGTACTTTCATTGTATTCTCAGAGATTATTAATGTGTATATATTTTCCTTGATACTAAATAAACAAAATTTCAAAAGCAACTGGCTCAGCAGAAAAGAATAATTTCCAAAACCTTATATCTTTTTTCTTTTAATTTTATTTTTTATTGGTGTAGTTGATTCACAATGTTAGTTTCAATTGTACAGTAAAGTGAATTCAGTTATACATATACATGTCTTTCAGATTTTTTTTTTATTATAGGTATTACAAAAAATTGAATATAGTTCCCTGTGCTATGCAGTAGGTCCTTGGTGTTTATTTTATATATAGTAGTGTGTATCTGTTAATCCCATACTCCTAATGTATCCCTACCCACCACCTTTTGCCTTTGGTAACCATAGTTCGTTTTCTATGTCCATGAGTCTGTTTCTGGTTTGTAAATAAAATTTGTATCTTTTTTTAAGATTCTACATATAAGTGACATTATATGATATATCTTTCTCTGTCTGACTTACTTCACTTAATATGATAATATCTAGGTCCATCCATGGTGCTATAAATGGCATTATTTCATTTTGTTATGAATGAGTAAGATTCCATTGTGTGTGTATAAATATACCACATCTTTATCCAGCCATCTGTCAATGGACATTTAGGTTGCTTCCATGTCTTGGCTATTGTAAGTAGTGCTGCTATGAACATTGGGGTGCAGGTGTCTTTTCGAATTAGAGTTTTCTCCAGAAATATGAGCAGGAGTGTAGGATAGCTGGATCACATAGTAAGTCTATTTTTAGCTTTCTAAGGAATCTCCATACTTTCTTCTATCGTGGCTGCACCAATTTACATTCCCAAGGAGGGTCCTTTTTCTTCATACTCTCACCAGCATTCACCATTCATATAAGCCTCTCTTTTCTTCAGATCAGCACCTTTTTTTTTTTTTTTTTTACAGAATTCTGTCTTTATGATCATTTTGTCCCATGTAAGACTATCTTGGTGACATTTATGTAAGATACAGTGTTTCAAAGAATCTTTAGGTAGAAATATATGTAGGACAAGAAAGTCTCTTAAATTTTAATCTTTTTTCCAATATAGGCAATTCTCATTTGTTGTTATGAATCTAAAACTTTAATCCTTTTAGTGTATCTTGATTCAAGCCACACCTGACTTTCTACAAAATCTATTTTAATCTCTACTACCAATTTTTAAACGTTATTGGATGGGAAGTTTTTTGAGGGGAAGGCATGACATTCAATGAGTTAGCCAAGGGTGAAAATAGTGGACTTCATCTTAAAACAATTTTTACAACCCTTGACAGCTACAGTATGGCACTGTGGCCAACAGGAAAGAAACCATGCCTATGAGGCAGTGTTTTCTGCCTTTGGCAAGTCGTGTCCTGTATTTCCAATGTCTTCCTGTTTACTCCAGGCGATTCAGCAAGATATGTTGGATCTTCCCTCAGCCTAATGCATTTAAATGTCAAAGGAATCATAAGAATTGTAAGGGGAGAAGGGAACGGGGAGAAGATCTTGTACCTCTGCCATCGCCCGGTGTGAGTGGCATCCTGGTTGGTCTTCACCAATAAAGCTGGCAGAGGACAAGGATTCACTCTGATTTACACTAATTGCAGTTTTATTTTGTATTAACTGTGAAATTGTTGTAGTTACATTTCCTTCTTGCCTATGTTTTAATGTGTGACGGTGGAAGAGCACATTTGGAGGAGCAGCGCAAGGAGTATCACCTCCCACTGAACGCCCAGGTCAACCATGGCTTCCTGTCTGGTCCTCCAAGGTCACCCAAGTCGTGAAGCTTCGTGGTACCTCTCTTCTGCAAAGCTCAGATCAGAATGTCTATCTACAAAGGATGCTCTGTGGATTAACTATCAAGGGTTTTGAGACTAGTAACTGCTTGGTAAATGCCGATGAGACACGTCAAAGAAACTATTATTTGTTTACCTAGCACATTATTCCATCTACTCCGTGTAACTGCCTGAAGCATATAACTGCCTTGAGTCCCCTTATTTACAGAGACCAGTTTTTCAATTGTATTGCCACTCGACTTTGGCCTCCAAATGATCATCCTGTTTTAATTATAAAGCCTTGGGTTTTCAGCCATAGCCATGGAGTCCATCTTTAGGGTCTGTGTTAGGACCAGAGGGAAGGTGCTCTGCCTTGGGTTTAGTTGGGAATCACCTGGGCAGCATAAGCCTGGGAGTTTTAACAGAGACATTTTAATAGTTACTTTAAGGAAAGCTCAGCGGGGAAGAAAAGCCAGGCTATGGGGGCAGAGTAGGGGTGGTGACCGTCTTCTAAGCTTCAAGTGGAATCCAGCAGTGGGGCCGGAGACCTCATAAGTACATTAGAAGAGACTTCCAAAAATATAGACTTTGCAGTTTCTTTGAGTCCTATCTCTGTGACTCAAAATGTATTTGAAACATGCTAGGGGAGAAAAAAAAAGCATCGCAAGCATCTCTGTCCTAAAGAAATTAAAAAAAAAAAAAAGGCATGCTGCATTTGCCCAACTTTTCACAGGGAAAAAGAAAATAAAGATGAGTTTAATAGTTTGGCTGCAAAGCATCCAGCTCCATTCTCACCTCGGTGCTGACTCATTCAGGTCCTTGAACTCGTATCTCTGTCATATCCCCCCTCTGCCTGGAAAGAAAAAATGTAATTAAAACAGCTCTCTCATACCTCCCAAGTCGTAAAGATTAGAGTTAGAACACAGAACTTCAAAGGCGAAAGGCTCAATATAAATTCCAGCGTTATTGTCCAGACATCAGTGTGAACTGACAGAAATGTGCTGCTTAAGCCATTCCTACCTGTCAGCAGATCTAAACGAGGACGGCATTGATATGCTGAGGGAAGGGCAGGCGTGGCGGGGACTGGGCAGCACACTCAGGGCCAGTCCTCGCCATAATACCACTTAGTGGTCCACCACCATAAAGATTAAATGCTACAGGTTAGTGTCTACCTGCGACTCGCCCCACCCCTCTGCAAAAGAAATGCATATTCATCCTGCCCCAAAAATGCGCAAGGCTGTGCCTAGGGCTTGAAATACAAAAACAAAATGTAGTTCTTACCTCTTGAGAGCTCACATTAAAATAGGAGACCGGTGCATTCTGTACGTAGTCTAGAGAGAGGTGAGTCTGTTAAAGCTCAGAGCATCCCGAAGGAAGATCTCTACCAAAAAAACTACCCAGTAATTTTGTAGCTGACTTCCATTAGCAATGACTTTGGCCAGCTTCCTATTCTCAAATCAAAAAGATGTCCGTGATATTTGAATCTACAACTGCTCCAAATTACCCCTGAAGATATTCTTGATGGGACTAGGATGAAAACTTCATCACCCTGAACTCAGAATCAGTAAGCTTGAAGGAGCCCTTAGCCCCCAGATGACAAATGCCTCCACCAAGTTTTGGCAGCTGACTAGCCTCGAGATGAGCTTCAGCATGGCCGGGGGTGTAGAGAACAGACTACTCTGTGTGTGTGTGTGTGTGTGTGTGTGTGTGTGTGTGTGTACACCAAGGACAGCATGCCACATTGCCCTATCCTGCCCTGGGTCCCTCCTGACTATTTGGTCATGAGTAAATGACGGACAAGTTCGGGTGTTGCCTCAGATAGTGCGTCCCCCTCCACCTAAGTCTTTGGAAGCAGCTGTCCCAACCCTGTTCTAAAGGTCACTAGACCCTGACCTCCCTTAGAAACCTAATTCCAACATCTGACCCTACAACTACAGTTGGAAAAACCTGTCCTACATGGAAATAGAATCCCAGGTCAGCTCATTCTCTGGAAGTCTAGAGAGACCATTGTCACACCTTTTAATTTTCCAACCTCTCTCATTAGAGTTTGGCTTTCCTCAAGGACAGTTAACAACCGATTTTCTTCAAATTCCCTCCAGTTTTTTTCCTTGTGTCTTTGAAAAATACGGATTTAAGCTAGCTGGGAGAATGTGGGTATCCATTTCCTCATCCCTAAAATGAGACAAGATGATCCCTAAGATTCCTTTTGCTGAGGAGCTTAGTCCTCGAGAAACTCTGCACAGTAGTCGAAAGCAGGGATCAGCACATTTCTTTTCTGTAAATGCCAGAGAGTAAACATCTTAGGCTCTGTGGCCATAGTCTCCATTGTAACAGCTCAGCAGTGCCGTTGTAGGGCGAAAGAGGCCACGGACGATACATAAGCAGATGAGGGGGGCGGTGTTTCAGTAAAGCCTTGTTTACAAATCCAGGTGGTGGCTGGATTTGGCCTGTAGGTCCTAGCTTGCCAACCTCTGGTCAAAGTTCAAAAACAATTTCCTACTCTGCAAGTCCATGCCACCCCTCCTGTCCCGGCATCCAGGCTCAGATTTTCTGAAATGACGCACAACCATTCAGCAATCAGTGGACTTAGGAATTCCTCAGTTGCCTATGTATATAACACACACACACACACACACACACACACACACACACACACACACACACACACACACACACACACACACACACACACACACGGAGTAGAGATAGACAGGCAAACTTAAAGCAGAATGTCTTTTGTTTTTTATATCAATCCATTCCTGACTTTCAGGGTGAGTGGACGCCTACATTTTTGTTTATTGTGTTGTGTAATGAGACTCAGTTTTTTCATTTCTTGGGCTCTGTTTGCCATCAGCTACAATACAGTTAAGGAAGAAAGTTCCTCCTGCTCAAAGCATTGTCCATGGACCAGTCACCTCAGCATTATCTGCGAGTTTGTAGAAATGCCAGATCTTGGGCCCCAGCCCAGATCTACTGAAACAGAATCTGTGTTTGAACCAGACCCCAGGCGACTGGTATGAACATTCCATTTGAGAGGCACTGCTGTGCACAATATATTAGTCAAAGGTCCTGGCAAGAAACAGGCACCAACCAAGGGTAGAACAAAAAGAAAGGTGTGCCCAGAATGAGATGAACACACAGGGGTGTAGAGGAACCTCTGGACTAGCAACAGCTGCAGCCCTTCCTGTCCCTGGGGCCGCGGGGACACCAAGGAGAGAGAGTGACACTTGCACCCATTTTGCACTAGAACCATCGAGGCGAGCCTGCCTGGTAGAGCTGTCTCCAAAGAGGGAATAGCAACTTCTGGGGACACAGCACCCAAACAGGGAGAGAGGAAAGAAGAAATAGCCCAGCCTCTCCTTCCTCCTGCCCGCCCTTCACATGCTTGCTGCTACCTCCCATTGGCTAAACCCAACCAGAAGACAGAGTGCAGGGAAGCCCAGAAGGCATTGTGCTCCAGGGCCGGGCTTCCGCGTACAGAGCAGAGGATGAGGGGAAGCGACGGAGAAGAACCAGCACAGCCAGGAAGTGCTCCAGCCTGGGGTGTGCTCCCCCCACCCCGACTGTAGGCGGGGTCCCCCCAGCTGGTGTCTACCATCTGCCACTGGCCCCCTCACTGGGAGCTCCATGTCCTTGGTTAACACTGTCATGGCTTCTCCTTTGATTTAGAATTCGAAATTGCTCAACCTCTTGCCCAAACTCCAACACCATTTTTTAAAAAATAGCGAACAACTTCTCCACGCCACCTCCAGAAAGCCACACCTCAAAATTGTTTCTCCATTAAACAAGTTTCTGCTGTACAGCACAGGGAACTATATTCAATATCTTGTAGTAACCTATAATAAGAATATCAAAAGGAATATATGTATGTCTATGGGTGACTGTAACATTATGCTGTACACCAGAAATGGACACAACATTGTAAACCGACCATATTTCAATAAAGAAGAATGCGAAAAAAATTCTCTTATTGTCCAGTAAAATTAAACAAGCCTGTTTTCGGCCATCAAAGCACCCAGACTGCAGGAAGGACTGTGCTGTAGCGGGCCATGAGCTTGGCTCAGAGAAGCCAACATCCCTCTCTCTTCTACAGGCAGCAAATTCCTGAAGACGGTCTTCAAACGAGACTTGATTTTCTTTCCTGACATGCACAGCAGATCAAGTTATTTCTTATTAAAATAAAAGAAACAGCAGCATTAAAAGGAGGGAAAGGAGACAATAAATAGACGTATAATAAAGTGTTTGCCTCTCAGTGACCCTGTCCTTAGGCAAATTACTTACTTTAGCTTCGATGTGTAAAATGGAGATCCTGGCTATATTGTGGGTAATAATAGTACCCATCCTACACGTTTAAAAAGAAAACCAGCAGTGTGTCATGGGGTTGAAATGAGATAATGCAGAAAAAGCACTTTGATGGCCTGTTAGCCGAAATTACTATCACTACTGTTAATACTGAGCTACACTTTAAAAGCTCCTAGAAGAGTTTTCCATCACCCAAACCCACCTCCACTTCTGGATCACGGGGAAAGGACTCATCAAATGTGTCATCTTTACTCGGGAGCTGCATGTCTGCCCCTTTTCCCATCAGGCCAATCTGAGTCAGACGGACAACCTAGAAAGAAACCAGAGGACCCTCTCCCTCCCCCTACTGGGTCTGAGAACAACAGCCCTGGGGCGAGAGCTCCCTTTGTCCTAACCTTCCAGCCAGATGGGCTGGCTCTTCAGAAGCCAGGTATCTCCCAAGTAGGCCCACAACGCCCCAGTTCCCACGAGGCCACCCAGCCGTCCCAAGGAGAAAGAGCGTCTCTCCTGTTCTCTTTTGGGTTTGCATCCGTCTCCTGCTAGAAGAGGCTTCTGTGTGTGGGAGCTGAGGGGCGTTGACAGAAAACACTGGGGTTTAGACATTACCTCCACACCCTCCCTGTCTTTTCTGTTTTCAAATAACTCTTACCAACAATTTATCTGCCAACTCCTTCCACCTCTCTCTAGAACTTTCACTGATAATCTTGTATTCCCTGTCTAAAGGCATGATAGCAAAGGAGAATGGATGGTTTTCTCTGGCATTGGTTTTGGCAGCACTGGATTACACGAAAGGCAGACAAAGCAGTACTTAGGGTGCATGCATAGCAAAACAAAGCAAAGAAAGACAAATGAAAGAAGGAAGATAAAAAAAACTGAAGGAGAGAGGACAGGGGGTGGAAGGGAGGAGGGATGGGAAAAGGAAGAGAAGATACTATGAAATAATTACAACTTGATGTTTCAATACAGTTCTGAATTAATTGTCAGGGCAAAATGCAGAATCTTGTTGGGGTTCCTTACACATTTGATGACTTAATATTATCTTTGTTTTAAATTACATTAGAGGAGGTACTTCCTTTCTCACAATGGCTGCACCCAAAATTATTTTTTTAAAAAAACCCAGCCTGGGCTGCCTTGGGAGTCTGGGCAGGTATGATGCAGCTCACTATGAACCCCAACTGCCCCACTGCATGCAGGCACAGAATGGCAAAATGACTCACTAGAAATCACCCGATAAGCCCACCAAGTTCTCAGGGCACCCAGCCACCCAATCTATGTTTATTCCACTCAGACAACAAACTCCCTTTCCCAGAGTACACGGTGGCATTTCTTTTTCAAAAGTTCAACACACTATCGGCCACAAAAATGACTTAAACCAAGAGGAATCAGAGTGCTTGCTTTGTTTCAATCCAAGCTCCCCTTCAGAGTGCCTGCTACCTGGAGGTGGCATACGTCCCAGGCTAAAAGGATTTATTCAGTATGTATGCATAGCTTGCAAAATCCAGGGACCCAGCACAACTCCAAGGAGTGGCCACAGTCACCAAGTTTATTTGCTAACTTTTGCAAATATACATTTGACTCATTTTACTCATTAAACATGTTTTCTTTCCCAAGATGAGTGCAAGAGTCACAGGAAAAAAATTACTTAGGAGGTGTACTTTAGTGCTGTTTAGAGAAGATTTTCTCACCGTTACTTGGAAAGAGGAAGGTACACAGAATGGGAACCACATGAAGTCAGCTCCTTCAACAATTTTGGTGCATCTTTGGACTTTTGTGTGTGTACCCTTGACCACAAAACGAATGCACCTTATAGGAAAACCACCAGACTGTGATTCCATGTCATTTTTTTTTAAATATTTTTTATTGTGGTAAAATATACATAAATAAATTTTACCAGTCTAACCTCTTTCAAGTGTATGGTGAAGTGGCATTAAGTTCATTCATCTTTTTGGGCAGCCATCTCCCCCTTCCATCTCCAGAACCTTCTCATCTTCCCAAACTGAAACTCTGGACCGATGAAACAACCACTCCCCATTTCTCGCTCTCCCCAAGCCCTGGGAACCACCAGTATACCTTTTGTCCACGAATTTGACTATTCCAAGTATCTCCTATAAATGGAATCCTACACTGTGTCTCCTTTGGCCCCTGGCTTATTTCACTTAGCATATAATATCTTCAAGGGTGAACCACACTGTAGCATGTATCTGCATTTCATTTCTTTTCAAGGCTGTGTAGTACTCCATCACGCATGTAGACACCACATTTTGCTTATTGATTCATCTGTTCAAAGACATTTAAGTTGTTTTCACGTTGTGGCTGTTATAAATAATGCTGCTGTGAACACGATGTACAAATACGTGTTTGAGTCCCTTGCTTTCAATTCTTCAGGATATATGCCCTCCGTGTAATTTGAATTATCTTTACCAAGATGCCTTCCTCTACTGGAGAAGGCCATCCTTTCAGCCCAGCACATGTCCCTGAAAGAGCTGTCCCTAGCCCAGTGAGAGAGGATGCGGGAAGCTCCCCGGCACCATCGGCCAGCTCAGCCCTGGCAATCCGCAGAGCAACACAAGTTGCAGCCAACACACCCCATGTGCTTACTAAAGGAATTCATAGCATTCTTAAATTGAAAAGAATTTAATTTTCAATTCCATGACGCTTTAAATCATCTGAATTTCAATGTTCTAAATTTCTCAATCCCTAGGGCCTTCTTTGAAAAATGGATGGCGTGGCCCCCCAGACAGCATTTTGGCAGCAGGTGAAGAGACAGCCAGGCTGCGTAGGGAAGCACGGCTCAGGCGGGCCACCCGGGTGTTTGGTGCTCAAAGGGAAAAGGCCAGAGGAGCTGAACGGAGCTTCTCTGATAAAGTCATCCAGGATAGAGAGGAGAAGAAGGGAGAGGAGCAGAGACAGGGGCTCTGGGGTGGCAGAGAAACAGGATTCCTGTGGAGTGAGGAACAGGCCCTCTGCGGCATCCTGGGCCGCAGGAACCCAGGAATTACAGGAGAAAGCATGGAACTTCGAGTGCAGCCTCTAGAGAAGCAGCATCCGAGTCCTGAGAGAGGGTAGGAAGCAAAATCCCTAATGGGAACCTGGCCACAGCGACACCGGCCCTCACAGGAGCTCAGCCGAAAGCCCAAGGGAGGGGCGGCTGGTGTCCAAACAGAAGAGACTCCTAGCTCCCAGGCCAGGCAGGCTCTGAGGACGGTGTCAGGCCCAGGCCTTGAGTGTCTCGAGAAAGTCTGTGGCCCCCGGAGCCCCAGCACAGAGGAAGAAAGAGGAACAAGGATATTGAGGGACCAGACACTGCTTCCCACCAATCGTAGGGCCATGTGAGTTGGCAAGAGACAAGACTTGGCAGAGATCTTTCCTGGATGGGTCATAGCCCACTCCGGTCAGT
The DNA here is from genome assembly GCF_036321535.1 of Camelus dromedarius. Taxonomy (NCBI): domain Eukaryota; kingdom Metazoa; phylum Chordata; class Mammalia; order Artiodactyla; family Camelidae; genus Camelus; species Camelus dromedarius. The sequence goes on from NC_087438.1 coordinate 49,123,999, forward strand.
CACCCACGAGCCAACTGTTCACAGCAGACTTCAGGAGCCCATGGTGTCAGGGAAGAAACGGGGAGAGGAAAATGGCTGGAACCAGGGAGTTTGGGGACAAAAGGACACGTCCTCACACTCCCTCACAACCCGTTTTCACCTTCGGTCGGTATCATCAAAGGGTGACACCCAGATCTTACCAAGCCAGAAGTGGTAGACATGCTTCCTCTTGATCCGTTTCATCCTTTGGATGCATTTGAAAATTCCCCATTTGGCACCGATTTCATTAATTCACTCAGCCAGTGCCTGGGTTCTCACTCCATGCTAGGCGCTGCTCCCCATGAGTTTGTGACCCAGGAAGTGTATATAATCCAGAGGATCAAGCCCACCCAGTACATTTGTATTAGTCTCCTATTGCTGCTGTAACAAGTCACCATAAACTTCCTGGCTCAAGACAACACAACTTCACTGCCTTACAGTACCTAGGTCAGAAGTCCAAACTTGGGCTTTAGAGGGGCTAAAAGCAAGGTGTAGGCAGGGCTGCAAGCCCTCTGGAAGCTCTCGCGGAGAATCCGCTCCTTGTCTCTCAGTTTCTGGAAGCCATGCTCTTCCTTGGCTCACGACTCCCTTTCACCAACAGCATCCCTCCCACCCCGGCTTCCCCATCACATCTCCTCTCTGACTCTCACCCCTGCTTTCCTCTTAGAAGGACACTGAGCCCACCTGCTTAATCCAGGATGATCTCTGATCTCAAGATCCTTTACCTTAATCACATCTGCACAGTCCCTTTGCCATGTAAAGTAACACATCCGGTTTCCAGGAATTAGGACACGGATAGCTTGGTGGAGAAGGGGGAGCATTATTCTGTCCACCATGAAGTTAACTCCTTAAAAACCAAAAGATCCTTTTGCAGAAGTTGGTCATAGCATGATTAGCCTCCTGAAAATACTATCCTCTTTTTTTTTTTTTTCCTGTATCTTCTTTTAATGGGAGAAAGAATTCAAGCACATTTTCTTCTACTTGAAAACTTGCCACAGGTCATCTAAATTGCATGTTAAAACCGTGGTGGGACAGCATCAGCACCCACCAGGCGTCTTCTGTGAAACCTACACTTCTTTCATCATTTAGTTTCTCCAGAATGTTTCTACAGTGAGTCACTCTGATTCTCCACCTGCTGGTTTCTCATATTCTGGTCTCATCACCGCTTTTCCCTTGCAGTAGAAACTGGGGAGTCTCCTAACCAAACTTGACTTTTCAAGAGCTGATCAAATATACAATAGTCAGTTTCATTTTATAAATTTGGCATCAGAATAGAGTTCAGAACAATGTACTGAAATTATTTGTATCTATAAAATCATAAACGGAAAATCTTAAATCCTCTAATATTCATTGTATTTCTACAATTGTGGTGTGTGATGGAGGAAGAAAGAAAAATTGTAATCCGAAGTGGAAGCAAGAATAAACTTTGCTAAAGGCACACAGGTTATTAATAGTACAACCGGGGCAAAACCCTCAGCCTCTGGGCTGCAGACCCAGCGATCCTCGCACTAACCATGCTATCTTTTCTATGTCATTTTCTCTTGGAGGTTAAAAAAAAAATTGGTAGGAATTCACTTTTAAATACACACTGAGTTTAAACACTTGTCCTGATTTTCCTCTTCATTGAAAACCTCCCACCAATAGTAATAATTGGTGTTCTATCAAGAGTCCTTCCTGTTGGTGGCTGTTCACCCCTGTTAAACATAGACAAGTTTCAACAAGAAGACAGGGAATCTGTCATCAATATACCTTGGCTCCTGTTCCGAACAGCCATGCCCCGGCACTTGATATCTTTGCCGAGAATGGATACTGGAAATGAAGATCGCACTTCATTTAAAAGCAGAAGAGCAGATGTAGGGGTGATGGTGTCAGTGAGAATCAGTTACGACTCTGATGAAAGTCTTTGTGACTCTCAAATAATGACAATATGGCCATCCTTTTATTTCTCTCTGGAATTCCCTGGAGTGGCTCCTCCAGACCCCCTCCCTCTCCCCCATCCCGGTCTCTTCCTCACAGCCAGATGGCTGCAGCCGCGACTGCAGGGGGACATCAAGGCCAGCCGCCACCGGCCCCCGGGATGCTCCTGCCCCCACCTCAAAACCACTCCTACCTGCACTCAGCTTCTCTTCCTCCCCACTCAGTTACCATCCCCTCATCTTTGTTCGACTGGCTGCCTCCCCTCTATCTACTGACACAGAAAACCCGAATTCCTCAGCCTAGTGCAAAACTCATAAGCCACCCCCGCCACCTCCTGCCTCACTGTGCCATCTACTCCAGCAGTACGACCCACTAAGGTCTCTCCAGTCCTTGGCACACACTGTTTTCTCTGCCTCCAATGCCATTCCTCCATTCTTTACCTGGAGAGCTCCTAATCATCCTTCAAAGCCCAGCTCAGCAATGACCCCTATAATGCTGTTCCTGATCAATGGCCCTCTCCAGTTAAGGTCAATTAATACTCTCACTCTGTGCAGCAAGAGCCCCAGGCTTCACTCCTGGGGAGCTCTAGACACAATACATTAGCATGATCAGTCTCCCTCTCTGTCTCCCTCCAAAAGTTCCCAGACTGAGAACCCTTTAAGATCAGAGCCTGCTTCTTCTATCTTTAAATCCCCAGCACTTACCTCAATCCTCGGTACTAACTTAAGTAGACCCACAATAAATGTTTGAATTGGTTGAAAAGTCTGACCCTTTCCATTAAAAAAAGGAAGAAAACACAACCTGTCCCTCTGCGGCCTTCTGAAATGGCTGTCTCCTCCCACCTCCCGGCTTCCCTTTCTCACCAGACTTGTCAGAACCCAGGCCTCAGCCTCTGCAAGCTGATAACTTTGCCAGCCGACCCCGGGGTCTGCTTCACTAGTGCTTGGTCCTTTCCCAGTCACCTCGTCCATATCTGTGGTCAATCCTGGCCCCTTCTCCCCACCTCTCTGGGCATTTTTTACCTTCCTGCCTTTTGTGGCACTGCCTTCTGCTATTTTAAGTCTAGAGTTTGTGTCCCTACCTTTCCAGTTTCCCATCCAGCCTGTTTCAGCCATGTTCCCCCACCCCAACCCAAATTGCCACCTTCATAAAGGCGCTGGTCGGGGCCACGATCCAGAGCCTCAGTGTACACAGCCTGGGAACATCTGTAAATGGAAGCAAGCCTCTGGAAACAAGACAGCAATTAAACGAAGTAATGCATGCACACACTGAGCATGGGGCCTCAGCACTTAATGAGCGGTGTCACTCTCCACCCTGGATGAGCTCCCTCCTCACCCCCCGCCCACCGCCTGCCTCCAATCCTCTTACTCCTCTGCCCTGGAATTCACTCTGAGCAGCGCTGCTATCATAGCATTTCTAACACAGAATGTCGATTTCCAGGTGAAGGTCCTCAAGGTGTCGCATACACGCAGTTATGAAAAGGAGGTGTTCCCACGTGCTGCTCATAGCAAAGTGAGAGCAATACAGGCAGCGAGCGCCGTGGGCTTTCCATCACGTTACGTACCTTCAACTTAAAGGCTGCTCTTCTGACTTCAGGTGCCTCCTGCCTTCTATATTAAAATGCCCTTTCTGCAGTGAAACAGTGGTCATTTGGCTTTGTTTGTTTCTTTCAGTATCCTTATTTGGGAAAATGCCAAATTTATAACTGTAAATATCCTAAATTTTGGTTTTTGGAAATTATATTAACTAGTCTGTTATCTCAGATTTCTGCAAGAGACCATGTGGTCTGTATTCTTACTACATTGGATGGAAGACCTTACTACCACTTCCAGCATTTTAAAAGTAAAATACAAAAAAGCTGTTGGTTTGTAACAGAGACCTACTTGAGATCTTTGCAGCCCCCACTTTCTTTTCAAGAAGGTGTACGTCAGGGAGAGTATAGCTTAGCGGTAGAGTGCGTACTTAGCACGCGTGAGGTCCTGGGTTCAATCCAGGACCATTTAAAAAAAAAAAAATAGGTGTATGTCACCATATTGACTATCCAAGCGATGGACATTTTCTTTTGCCCTGAATGGCCTCCTGTTGTATATTTAGAAATAATGCATTCAGCAAGAAATGAGATTTCTTTGACTCCATGCCCATCAGGAGGGCACAAGCGTCCTGACAACCCTAAGAGCTTCTTTGTTCATTCACACCTTCCAATTTTTTTAGTGATTATTTGCCTTTAAGTTTTGTAGACACACATACTAATAGTGACTGTCCTCAAACATGCCACACACACACACACACACACATACACTTTAAAACAGGCAATCAATCATTTCCTCCCCCAGGACCATATTTTACAGTCAGAAGCCAATTGTCAGCACACATGCTCCTAAATAAACCGACACACACACCAGCTAATAGATTGATTTGCATGGAGGAGGCGGCGTGGGAAGAAAACCTGTGTTCCCAGGTTTCTCAGGCAGGTGCTCTGCCTGTTAGCATAAAGATCAGTCGCCCTGGCTGCAACCCCTCGGGAACACTGCCCAAAACGACTTACAGTTTCAAATACAGTTGATGCTAAGATAGTTCTGCAAAATGAAAGCCTGGTTGACACAAGGGAACCTAAGGACAACGCAGCCAGGGAAGGGACGGTATAAGCTTTTTTGTTTCGGTAGGGGGTGGGGGGGTTGGTTTTGCTTTCTTACATCTGACTTTTCTAACAGAAGATCATTGTTCCCCAGTGCGTCATGCTTTCTAATTCCCTTGCTGCCCTCACCCCCTGTTTTCCCTCTGCCCCCTGGAAGTGGGAAAGGTTATAGTTCCTGGGGAAACAGACTTGATGGAATGAACGTGTTCAGAAGGGAGAAGGCGTCCCACGTGCACACACGCTCACTTGAGGGCCCCTCCCTTAGGGTGCAGAGCTCCTGGGACCCCTTCCTTGCCTGGTCTCTCCTGAGCTAGTCCGTGAGCTCAGTCAGTCAGCGCTTCTGAATAAAACGGTCAGCTCCCCTATAAATCACCCTATTGAGGGAAGGGACCATGGTAGTTTGCACAGAGCCCCAGAAGAGGTCAACTTATGGTCTGTTTTTCTGTTCCACTCCATCAAATCATCCTGCTTAGAGCAATACTTTAAAGCTTAGTGTGGGTAAGGGAAGAGATTTACATGACAAAATACTAGACGTCCAAAATTCTGAAAAAGAATCTAACGCCGGTATTCTAGTTTTCATTTCCATAAACAAGGATCATCCATCCATACTCTTCCATATAGGAGTCACAAAAATGTCAAACGCAGCAGCTGCAAATCCACCCTGCAGTTCCTTTCTGGGTCCTCAGTGAAGAGAGGATGGGAGTCTGAGAGCTCCCCAGGGAATTAGTTTGGCAGCTCAGCCTAGTGGTCCAGCAGAATGGCTACATCCCAGCAGGGCGGTGACCCTTGGTTTTACCTATTCCTCTATTGTAATCCTCCAGTAATCCCACCTGTTTTCAAAGACACCATCCTCAATGTTCTCAACTCCCACCAAAAAAGAAAAAGGATTAAACTCCTGCTAACCCAGCCACTCTCTTGTTCTGACACCTTAAGAAGTAAAGGATTTCCCTTCCCTTCCGTAACAGGAGCAAAGCCTTCCCTCCCTGCAGGGGATATGGGATATGGTCCCATTCCACAGCGTTTCCTCCAGAGAGTCAGCTTTTCTGAACAAAGACCCCACTGTCTGTTCAGTATGGGAAACTCTCTCCCTGGAGTTGGGAGCACACCCTCCTGCAAACCCAGACATGCACAAAAGTTCCGCACTTCACCACAGGAAACTAGACTGGTGGCTTCAGGCATCGTTAATCATTTTGAAGTGATTATTCTTAAAAAGGAAAAATGAAACAGGGATGCAGTGTAAGTCATACCCAATAAAAATTAGCACTTCTCCTCAATAGCATTTTCCTGGTCCCATGTGGGGCAGGAAGAGCTCCCTGTACTGCTGGGAGCTGAGGGAAACAGAGACGGTGTCCTCCCTAATGAGAACTCTGACAAAGATCTGGGACACGGCGCGGGCAGAGGGAGCACCTTGGAGGGTGGTTCAGCCTGAGGGAGGGGGCTCTTCTTTCTTGGCCTCTCCACCCAGAGACACACATTTAAGAGAAGGATAAAACAAGAACAACTTGGGGAGTTCGCTCCCTCCAGGAATCTTCATCTTCCATTGGAATGCCATTACACACAGCTTGGGACAATCCTGTTTCGTGTTCTGATTCACCTCGGGGAGCAGTGGAGCACCCCCGCCCCCATCACGAGGCCCTCCAGCCTAGCAGACGGGGCCCAGGCAATGATTTCCTTGCCTGGAAGTGCTGCCCCCTGAGGGTGTTCCCCAGAAAAGGAGGGGTGCACCAGCTGATCAAATCCAGTCATCCTTCCTAGTCTTCACCTTTGATGGAAAATTGCTTCTCTAGCATAGAAAACGTGATAACCAGAAAATGAAATCTTCAACTCTCTTTCCCGGGAGATTACATTTCCTGGTGCCCTGGAGCAAGAGGGAGCTCACTTACATAAAATAGGATTTTTTTTTTCCTGAAGTCTCCTGGTCTACCAGAAGCATCTCCTGTCAGTTGCCTCTTTCTGAACACTTCGCTATATCCCAACCTTCATTTGTTCCTTAATCAGGACATCTGGTTCTGGAGTCGAGATCAGACACCATAATAGAGGCAGAGAAGAATCTGCCTCTTTTGTCTTGGTTGCATGTTGCCTCCTTTCCCCCTAGGCTTGCATATGCTTTACACAGTGCGAACCCAGACATGCCTTCATCCTCTTCTCCATCAGTCAACTGCCAAAGTCTCACAGCTAAGTTCCCAGCATTTGTTTTAAAGTCTAAAAATGGAAGAGAAGGGGAGAGAATCGACAAATTTCATCTTAGTGGTCTAAGCTACACGTGTTCAGTGTCATAATGTTACTAATGAGGTGGTTGTGGTTATTGTTTCTAGAGTTTGGTTTCTTAAACTCCTTTTGTATCTAAAGAGGAGCCTTTTAAAATCTGCTCTGAGTCACTCTGTAAATGACTGACAGAAAGCCTGAGCAGGGGGAGGGGGTGGCCTGTCAAGGGGATTGGAGCTCGGGGGCAGCTAAGGAAGGTGTCTGCCTAGAGGAACAGCCTAGCAAGGGAAGTCAGCCCGAATAAGGCGAGAAGGGCATCCCAGTCTGGGAGCCTGCAGGATGCGGCATCAGAGGCAGGGCTTCGTGTGGCAGGAGGGAACTGTGACCCAGAATTCGGGTCAGAGCCTGAGCATCTAAAGGAGGGAGTCTGACAAGGGGAGATGGGAGATTGGTTACATACTGGAGGACTGAGCAGAGAAGGGAACATTTGAAGGCTAGCAGAAAGGGAGAAAACTAGAATGAACCCTATGTATGGTTGGACTGGATTTGGACATAATTGATGTGAATAAATGGTTTTCAATCCACATACGTAAATATAGAAATAAATAAAGCTCTGTCCTCTGCGAGGGCCTGAGGGCAATGACACCATGATGACAGTGAGCACACCAAGTGTGCCTAGATGGTTACTTCAGAATATCCTTCTCCAAAGAAACCAGGGCTCCCTGGAGAAAGAGCTGATGCCAGAGCTGGAATCAGGAAAGCACAAGATAAGTGGAGTTTCTTGCCACCCCAGAAAGCAAGGGAGAGCTCAAGGAATGAGGTAGAAATGTCCAAAGGACACAGAGGCCACTTCAGTGGACGGCCACTAACCAAATCAGGGACAATTCGAACCTCAAAAAAAAAAAAATTGCAAGAGCAGCAGGTTACAACCCATTAAATAGGAAACTATGAGACCATTCTGAAAGAAACAAACAAAAGCTTGAAGAAGAGCAGAATATTTACATAGTTTTAAAGTGCCTCCCCACAAAATGCTCCTGAATTACAAAGGAGCAGAGGATCACTTTACGGTGGAGAAGGCTGGCATTCGCCATCTTGGTCAAGTGCCCACAGTGGGATATCATTGGTACCGAATGGAGTGAAATCTCGCACCATCCCATCAGGTGGGATGAAAAGAACACAGAGTCATTTCTGTGGCTGCTCCCCAAAAGGCACAGCCTCAATCACATTATGAGTGATCATCAGGCAAATCCAAAATAACTGGCCAGTAATCTTTGAAAGTGTCAGGGTCCCGAACAATGAGGGAAGATGAGGGACATGTTCGAGACCCGAGGAGACTGAAGAGGTGTGACCAAATTCAACGTGTGATTTCTTTTGGGAACCTCTTGCTATAGAAAATATGACAAGGACAAGTGGCAAAACTTGAATGGAGTCTGTTTCCTCACTTGGGTGACTGTATCGTGGCTGTGGAGAATGTCCTTATTTGTAGGAAAGACACTCTCAAGTCATCAGGGGTGATGGGACAGCTTACACCCACACAGGTCAAGGGAAAAAAATATTTATTTTGTGCACATAACTCTTTTGTAAGTTTATCATTGTTTCAAAGAATTTTTAATTGAATTAAAAATTTTTTTTAAAAAGACTGCTAGCTTATGAACACCTGGAACGGCAGAGACCATGCAAATTCATTCTTCCCCAGCACCTGGCACACACTCAGTCCAGGTGAGTGCTCAATTAATGTTTGCTGACTTGAAATGTTTGGAAAACTCTCTGAGATACAGAAGGAACGCAATGAAAAGGCTTCCATTAAGGTTTATGTATTTTAAAACACTTTTACAGGGCTCATTATGTGCCAGACATTGTTGTAAATATTTGACAAATAGCTCTAGGAGATAGGTGCTATGACTATACCATTTTACAGAGCGGGGACTGGAGGACAGAGAGGTCATGCGGCCTGCCCAGAGTCACACAGCTCATGAGTAGCAAAACTAGGAGTCGAGCCCAAGCAGGGGGGCTGCAGGGCCAGTGCTCTTAGCCACTTGGCTCCAAGGCCTCTTCAAGATACCCGCTGCAGAAAATTGAATATCCTTTTCAATTCAAAATACTCAGCTCTCAACTCTACAACCTTATTTTCTGTCCATTCAAAGTTTACAAAGTGATGTCATACTCTTTACTTTATAACGCCTAGAGCCAGCCGAAGAGAAGCTCATTCCAGGGCTGAGCACGCATCTTTGCAGGTGGTGCTTGCCCAGCGTTGGCCTCCATGTAAGTCCTGATCACCCAGAGACATATGGTTCTAAATTACATCAATCGCAGCTTATTTGGTCCTGATTTTTTCGATTTCTTTCTGCTACACACGCCCCTTTCTCCTCTTTGTATTAGGATTTTAACACAGGGTAGATACATCCTGGGCATATCATGGTGCGGCCAATCTAATACATGGTGAGCAAAGTCCCGTCAGCCACTGGCCGAGATCCCACATTCTGATCCCTCACTGTCAGGCTTCCCTCTCTCACGAAGCATTGACTCAAACTTGCTTCCTAATGGAATGGATGTTTCTGCAGCCCCTATGGAAAAAAAAAGTTGAGGATCTCTACCTTGTAGCCTTCTCTGCCTGACTTTCTCCCTCCTGTGCAAATATGTTGTGAAAATACATTGTTTCACGTTCACTTATGTTCTTCTAGGAAAAGGAGCTCCTCTGTCAACCCCAAGGTGCCACATCCATTAGGGTCCCCATTATAGCAAATGGCTCATGAAGTGAATCCAATAAACAAATGCTTTTCTTTATAATTCAAGGTAGCAAGTTACCTAATAAAACTGTAAGAGGCATGACACAATGAGTTCTATTTCACAGGAATGGTCTGACTATTTTTATAGCCTGTGATGTTATCACAAAAATGTATCGCAAGTTTCGGGTAGGCTTAAAGCAGTTTCCATGTTGCCAAATAATAGCTCTTAGAATTTTTTATCTTCAAATAATATTTAGTCATAGGCACAAGATCTTCCGTTTGCTGTGCTCCATTTCCACAGGGCTGAAACCACCAGGGACAAAACAAGAAGGAGGAAAGCTTTTATTCAATCTGAGGTGCTATTTCTGCGTCTAAAATTGAAATGGAATCTCTTCCTGCACTTCCTCTCTATATCAGTTTCCAACCGTTGACAGGCATCGTTTCCTCTGTAAAGAAAAAGTCTATTTCTACATTTACACATGTGTAAATCTGTGAGTGTGTGTGTGTGTCCTCTGCTCGCCTATCCCCACTGCCAGTTTCTTTCAGTTGCAAAAGCATAGCTGTGGGGCTATCCGTGGGCCGCCTGCACCCTCTCACCCTCGTCTCTTCAGTGCACCTGCCCAGCTTCCAGCTGCGGCATCAGCCTTTCTTTGCCTGAGAGTCCTTTCTTCATTGCCGGAGCCCATGTTGCTGCCTGGGAGACAGGCAAAGTATCGTGGAATGAATGTGCCCAGGAGCAGTCCTCCATGCACGACTCAGAAACCTTGGTGCATACCCCAGCTCCCTTGCCATTGGGTGGGATGAGTCTGAGGGAGCGTTTTCAACCCTCGGTGCCAGAGCTGCCCCAGCGGGGTAGACTTCCAGTCACCCACAGTGGCAGCTGGCTCGATCACACACTATCTGTTGCCTTCTCACATGCCTGTCTCCCTTCCCCCATCCCCTACTGGCATTGCCTAAACTAACTTTAATCCTTGCCATAGCATCTTCTGGGGAAACTAAGGCAATCACTCTCGAAGAATATGGAAGTTGACCAAAGCCACTGGACAAACAGCCATCCTGCTGTCCTGGTCGCTGACAACGCCCCCCATAGAAGAACTTCGAGGCACAATTTGTATCTGGGCCTTAGTTTTTCTTTGCCTCCACTTTCCCCCACCCTCTGCAGTGGTCAGCATGCCAGTGATGGGTTTCTCCTTCCCTCGTTCTCAATAGCCCTTACCCCAAAGTTTTGCTTCCCTGGCAATCTGTTGGCAGAGACGTCCCCTGTTTGCGGCACTGGCCCTTTTGTTCAATTGGCTCTTATAACGGGGTACTTATTCTTCTGTGCACGACAGATAGAACCTACCATATGTTTATTTCCACCAGGGTCACCCTGCCATCTGGACAATGGAAGCTTATGCCCCGGGGAAGACAGAGCCATAAGCCAATTAACATTAAGACACAGATTCTAGACATACAGTCTAAGTTTGGACACAGAGCTGACTCCATCTGACAATGCCACCAGGCTCTGATTGATTTCACCCACAGTCCGTGGAGGTTCCCGTGTCTCACAGACAGAGGCAAAGACATTATTTAGGCTGCATGACCAATCCAATTGTTTATTCCCTTGCTGTACCCATCTGTATTGGGTCTGAAGGCACCAAGTCCAGGATAATAGTTTCAGGTGTCCCCCCCCCGCCCTGAACCCCTATCCAATTCCCTCAAGCTTGCTTTGAAAAGAACCCCAAGACACTGTGCCCATGGGCCACCACTTTCTTTGTGGCTCTTCTCGGCATTTCTGAGGCCATTAAATTTTTCTAAAGATTAAAGGGCTGGTTACCGTCATAAAAATTAAAATTATTTAGCATCAGTTTTTCACAATCTCTCTTACTTTCCAAAACACAGTGGCGGACAGAAGATGTGGACTAGCGTTCAGCAACCTATTTTTCTCTTCTCCAAAGCAAAGTTTCTGCTTTCTCTCTCTCTTTTATTCATTTATTATTTTTTTTAATGGTATTGGGCATGGAAAGAATCTGTCAGTATTTTCAGCAATCCTCTCCCCTCCCTACCCTAGTGCTTCATACAATATTATCCAGAATATTCCTTGGGAGCCCAGAAGCAGGGAGACGCGGACGGCTTTATCAGCAGTCACCAACTGCCAGCCGCGCTCGAAGAATCCTCTCTGTAGCCTGAAGATGTGGAGGCCTGTTGGGAGGAATGCCGGCGTTCCCTGTGCCTTGGTGCTGATAAGATACAGACTCTTGCCAGCACAGTCTTCGCCCGGCCCCACAGCCCTCTGCAGGAGAAAGGCTCACCGTGCATCCAAAGCAGCTTTGCTGATAGGTTACACACACACACACACACACACACACACACTTCATTTCTTTTAATCAGCCTGGAAATGTTTCACAAGCTTTTTCCAAATCTAATCTTAATAAGAAGCCTCTAGGAGCGTGTTGTGCAGGGTTAAGTACATTCCTAGTATCTGGCATGGGACCTGACACGTGTTCAGTAAACAGCTACGTCTTGATCTATTTATCTATTTACATAAGACACCAGGCCAATTTAGGTGTCCAGCAAAAAAAGTGATATTCTCATAAAGTAATATACTCTTTTCAGTTTTCATGAGAATTGGTACATTGAATAAATACAGAACTAGTGTCTTACTTCCCCAAAGCTTGATTTCCTGGAGAACTTGTTCCTCAAGTCTGTGGTTAATTTAAGCAAATGACAATAGCTAAGAAGGAATGACAATAGATTATGAAAAATGCCTTAAAAAGAGACAATTCGGTTCTCTGATTTTGTGTGGAAATTCAATCAACAGGCGCCAACACTGCACGTCCATTACAAGAGAGGCACCCTCCTCTGCTAGTTCTGCTATTGTTAGGATTGATGACTTCTTTGTCTCCTCGACTGCTTGGAAAACAGACACCCGTCGGGTTGTTCTGTGCCCCCAGCGCCTGGCATGCTTCTCGTGCATCCAGTGAAAGTTTGAATGAATGGGTGTTTGAATGAATGAGAAACAACCATATAAGGATGTCAGCACTTTTTAAAGGCTTTCCTTGTACAAGGTGTTCTTTCCACAGACAAGCTGAAAGGCCTCTCTGATTCCAGAAACCAGTTAGAACCCCGTAGGGGTGGGGGGAGCGCTTAGCCAATGACTGAAGGGCTTAGGAGTGGGGGAGCCAAATTCCTCTCCCTGAGTGGGACACACTCTGAAGACAGGCTAACTCCAGGGCTCCCTGCGGGATCAAGCTACAGCTGCCACCCAAGGGACTTTTCCAGAAATCACACCCTTCCTATCTGCCTCTTCCCTATCAGGCTGCTCCCACTCCCATACCAGTTTATTAATCAATTAGCAACACGTGGGAGGGAAAAGCAGGTTAGGATCAAAGGACGGATTCTGTGGCGGAAGATCCGATCACCGACTCTCCCATTTCCTAGAAGCGCTGGCTCACCTCTTCCTTCCCTTGTCAGTGAGCACCAGTCTCACCCAACTGCTCTCTTGCCAATCTCCTCTCTGAGTTCCACCCACTCTCCATTTCTCCTTACTCTCCCCCAAGCCTCACCCCACGCTGCTTCCTACACACATACTGCCACCCTTGAACTCTGACTTCTTCACCATCAAACCTCCACGACTCATTTGATGGACACAGCCTCTCAGGATGGTCTAAGTCTCTACCCAATTGTCTCTAGAGAAAGGTAGGCAAATAAATGTACCTCTGGGGTGCCACACCCGCCTATGTGAGCAGACATCAGACACTGCACTGGTTTAGAAGGTCTCTTGATGAATTCCACTTTCTCTGTGGATAGACAGACTATGGGACCTGTTCTTTCTAGGATCACCTGATGCAGTCCTGCAGATGCTTCCTGATCCTCTCAGCCTGTTTTGACTCCAAGAGTTGAGAGCAAAGCTATCTTGGAATCTGTCTCTTTCTGAGCAATGTTCAGTATTCATATCCTTGAGCCCTTCCTCCACTTCATATTTGTAATGTAACAGGGAAGTAGAGCCAGTTGGCCTGTTGGTCAGTTTCTCTGCACTGTGTCCTTTTAGGGACAGTCATCCCCTTCTGATTGGACAGCAGGTCCCTGGACTCTGGACCTAGGCCACGTCAATTAAATCAAGTGAGCACCCAAGTCAAGACAGGTGTAGGCCAGAAAAAAGGACTTGGAAATACAGGGGGCTTAAAGGGGTACTGGGCCTTTACAGGGGTCTGTCCGTCTCTGCTGGGTAACTGACCTGAGCAGTGATGCAAAGCTGAGGCTGGGGCAACCATGTTAGTTCCAAAGAAAGTGAAGAGACACGTACTAGAGCGAGAGGGTCAATGGGCACCCAGAGGCAGGGGTGCAAGACTGTGGCCCCAGTAAGACAGAGGAGTTATTCAGCTGTGGTGGTCCCTCTGGGTTCCTGGTTATAATTCCTACCCTCGGGTTCCATGACACACTCCATGTCCTTCTAACAAAGTCCGCTCTTTAAATGAGTTTCAGTAGGTTTGATTCCAGGAAAGAAAAAAAGGGAAAAAAAATCCTGTCTAAGATAGGAACAGGAAGGTACTGAGCCTTGGTTTAGTCTGAGACAGGGGAGCGTTCAACTAACCGATGATTTCTGACTTCTCAGCGTTACACAATCATCCTTTCTTTGTAGATAAGGGAAAAAGTCCCCTATGTTTAAAATAGATGATGTAGACTTTTGTCATTTAGGAAATACTCTCGGATTAGATAACAGGATTCCTGATTTTCCAGACAACTCAGCAGGGTCCCATAGACTCTCAAATCAGCTTATCCAGTAATCGTTACTGCACCGTGTCACGAGCTGACGAATTCCTAGAGCCTGAAACCTTGCAGATGAGGGAGGGCGTGGAGAAATAGGCTTATCTCCCTCCTGAGTTAGCCTCCATTTCAGAACAAGCGCAAGCGTGCCAAGAATAACTGATTATTCTCCCTGCGATGAAATGTGCATTCCAGCAGCACTGAGTCCTTCCCACCAGTACTGGGTTACGATGTCAACATGGCTTAGTTATTCTCATGCCAATGTGAGGTTGGCCTAGTTACCTAAGAGCCAGCAGGAGAGCTCAGTCCTCAGTTTCTCATCCAGAAGTGAGAGCGTGACCACCCGGATAAACAAACTACATCCTACTGCCAAACACCGCTCCCTGGGAGGGATCGCCAGTGCCATCTGAGCCGTAATGCTCTCCTTGCCGGAATCTGATGGAGCATTTCACGCATACATTTGAGTTGTTTGCCAGCCTCTGGCAATTTCCAAGCTTCCCACAGATTAATGAAAAAAATCCAGCTGTTTCCAACTATTTGGAACAGAGCAAAATGTGATAAAATGAGGCTGGAAGGGAATCTTTATCCAATTTCTCCAGCAGTCAGAGAGATTTGGAATATACTGGGAAGAAAAATTGCTCCAGTTGTCCAAAGATTTTTTTTTAAGAAGAAGAAAGAGCACTTTGTATTAAGTTTCTGAGAATGCTTTTTATTTTCCAAACAGAGAGAGCTGAAAAACTATTCTTCGATTAATCAGGTATGAGCTCATTCTGCCTCCTTCATCCAGCCTTTTGGGGAAAGGTGAGCAGCTCTGGCTCACAGGAAGGGCACTTGGATGTCCTGATGATCTCAGAGCAGCAGCTAAATGAAAATGCTGTGTAGGTCAGTGCCCCCAAGATTATCCTTGCTGAAGGACCACTGTTTGTTGGCTGATTTGAAATCTTTCACAGACTCTTTTCAACAAAGCGTTTGGATAGCCATATGCAAAAATAAGGAAAGAAGAAACAGCTGCCCTTCCCACCGTTTACAAAAACTAATGCAAAATAAATCCTAGCCTTAAATGTAAATTCTAAAACTGAAAAAATTCTCAAAAATTAAATATGACACCAAAAACTCATTGATGCATGAAGGGAAAATTGATAAATCAGAGTTTATCAAAATTAAGAACTTCTGCTCTTCGAAAGACACTATCAAGAGAATAAAAAAAGAGAGTCTGGGAGAAAATGTTTGCAAAGCACACATGGGATAAGGGATTTGTATCTAGAATACGTAAAGAATTCTTACAACTCAATAATAGGAAAATAATTTATTTTAATTGGCAAAAAAAAAAATTTGAACAGGCACTTCACCAAAGAAGATAAACAGATGGCAAATAATCACATAAAAAGATGCTCAACATCATCAGTAAAATACAAATTAAAACCATAATGAGAGCCTGTTACAAAGGCTGAAATTTTAAAAACCAACAATAACCAGACCTTACAAGGATATGGAGCACTGGAACTCTGATACAGTGCTGGCTGGAATGTAAGAGGGTAGAGTCAACTTGAGAAATAGTTTTGCAGTTGCTTATAAATTTGAACACAGACTTGTCATATGACCCAGCAATCCCCTCCTAGATATCTTCTCAAGTGGAATTTTAAAAACCCTATGTTCACGCAAAAACCTATAAGCAAATGTTTATAGCAGCTTTATTCAAAACTGCCAAAAACTAGAAACAACTCGAATGTCTCTCAATTTGGGAACTGACAAACAAGCTGGGGTGTCCATGGGATACTACTTTGCAATAAAAAGAAATTTCAAAAAATGGCACAACATGAATAAATCTCAAATGTATTAGGGAGAGAAAACAGATCAGTGATTGCTAGGGACTGGAGGTGGCGGGAGGGGTTGATTATAAAAGGGCAGGAAGACATTTTAGGGGATGATGGAATCCTTCCATATATTCACTGTGGCTACAAAACTATACATTTGCTAAGACTCATACTAAAAAGAGTGACTTTTACTATATGTAGATTGTACCTCAGTTTTTTTTTCTTAATTGAAGTATAGTTGATTTACAATGTTGTGTCAGTTTCAGTGTACAGCAAAGTGATTCAGTTAAACATATACGTATTCTTTTTCAGATTCTTTTCCATTATAGGTTATTGCAAGATATTGAATATGGTTCCCTGTGCTATACAGTAGAAGGTCCCTGTTGTTTATCTATTTTATATGTAGCTGTGTGTATATGTTAACCCCAAACTCCTAATTTATCACCCCCAACCCCTTTCCCCTTTGGTAACTATAGGTTTCTGTCGTTCCGTCTGTGAGTCTATTTCTGGTTTTTAAATAAGTTCATTTGTATCATTTTTTTTTTAGATTCCACATATAAATCATATAATATTTGTCTTTCTCTATCTGACTTAATATGATAATCTCTAGGCACATTCATGTTGTTGCAGATGGCATTATATCATTCTTTTCAATGGCTGAGTATACCTTAATTCTTAAACTTCACAGGCTGATAACCCTTGTAAAATATGATAAAAATTAGTTTCTAGGGAAAAAAGATACAAAAAAAAGACCTACATAATACAAGTCCAAACTGTTTATTATTAGATTCATTGAACATGAAATTTCTTTGGCCAAAGTGTCATTTCTAAACACCAGTTCTCAAGTTCTGAACTGACTTCATCGCAGACTGGGGGACAGGCTTACAGACCGGCCGCAGTCTGCGGGCTGCACTGAACAGCAATGTTGTACAGGACGTTGTCGATGGTCTTCTTGGGACCCATTCCCACTTCCTAATAGTGCCCCAGTCTCCTTGTAGGTGATGACCTCCCCACGGCTTCCAGTCTGACAGCACAACTGGCTCACACAATCGTGGGGGCTTGGTGAGTCTAAAATGTGCTGGAGGAGGCCCGCAGCCTGGAGACTCAGGGAAGAGGCTCAGTTCTGGTCTCAAGGCAACCTGCTGGAGAACTCCCTCTAGGTCAGGGAACATCAGCCCTCTGTACTATCTGAGCCTTCAACTGATTGAAGGGGACCCGCCCACATTATGGAGCGTGATCTGCTTTACTCAAAATCCACCAAATTAAATGTAAATCTCCTCCAAAAATACTCTCCCAGAAACATCCAGAATCATGCTTGACCAAGTATCTGGGTATCATGGTCCAGCCAAGGTGACACACAAAATTAACCATCATGGGTGGGTTTTAATCTTAGTTTATAGACAAAGCAATCAAGGCTCAGAGAGATGAAGTAACATGCCCAGCTGAGGGGGAACTGAACCCCTGTCTAAATCCACAGTCCCTGTCTTCTCGTGATGTTCTGTGCCTGGTTTCTGGGACCTGGCTGGGTGAACAGGACATTTTGAACCAGGAAGAGGGCTGGGAATAGCACATGCTGTGTATCACCCTGCGTTGCCATAGAAATGCTTAACACACACTTCAGGGGTCGATGGGTGGAGGGATGTGTGTGGGAATGGGTGGTTGGGTGGGTAGATGGATTGGTGGACAGATGGGTGAATTAATGCAATAAAAAAAATCATCACTCTGGTAATTACAGGTACAAGATGGAACTGATTCCTGATGTTTCTTCACATCTGGCATGGCTCTAGAACTGGGCTGTTCAAAACAGTAACCTTGGGACAGATGATAACTAGACTTATTGTGGCAATCATTTTGCAATGTATAAAAATGTTGAATCGTTATGTTATACACCTGAAATTAATACCATGCTTGTCAATTATACTTTAATGAAAAAGATGAAAAAAGCAATCTGCATTAGGAACATGTGCCTATTAAAATTAAAATGTTTAATTAATATTAAATCAAATGAAAACTCAGTTTCTCCATTGCACTAGCCACATTTGGTATGGTCAGTAGCCATAGGCGGTGAGTGGCTACATGTTGGACAGCACAGATCCAGAACATTTCCACCATCATGGCAAGTTCCACTGGACAGCGCTACTCCAGAGAGACTGTGTGGGTCCTCCCATAATAGAACTTCTGCTGGTATCTCTGAACATATTCCTTGTACCTTGGAGGTGAATTATGAGAAAACATGTAACTATAGGCCCAGCCAAACTCCCCCTGGCCAAGGCCTTTCTTATACAACACAGATCTGCAGGGACCTGGCCTGCTGGAGTCGGTTCCTGCCTCACAGAACTGCTGGCTCCACTTGGCTCCCTTCAAACCATAAACATCTAATAAGCTCCAGCTGCACAAGCAGTAGATTCAGAGTCCTGTCAATATGGACACTAGGGCCTGAAATGAAACACTTGGCATCTAATTTGACTAAAATGTTAAACTCACAATTTATTGGTTCAATAAAGTGGGAATGCTAACAGCCAGTTTTTAGGTTGAAGCCTCTGTCCGTGGGTATGTGTGTATGAATGTGTCAACACAGGTTTTCAAGACAAAGCAAAGAGCAGAGTCAGAAACCTGTCTTCCAAAGAGAGCTTTAGTGATGATGATCATTTTTAATGGGCCCAAAATGGTATTCATGATCAACCCTTCCCTGGGCTGAGTGATAAAATTGCTGATAAGCCACATTGCCTCTGAAGAGTGAAGACGGACGGCAGAGGAGACTGGGAAAGTAAGAGCCTTCCTGGAGGCTGGCCTCATCTCCCAGTGCTTCCTGCTGGAAGGGTGGCCGAAATGCGCCAAGCCCCATGGACTGGCCTTAGTGAAAAGCGAACCGTGGCGGGTGCTGTAGCTGTAGACGGTTCACACAGCGATCACAGTTACAGTCAGTGCCCGACTCGCCAGAACCACAACAGCTGAAGACAAAATCTGCCTTGCCCAGTCAACGGGAATCACGAAAACGAGTTTTCCTCTCTGACACCGGTGTCACCTCCCCATCTCCTGTTTAAAATGCAAACGTGGGCAGGCAGGATAGACATTTTCCCCTATTCCTCTAACTACAACCCGAAAAAGCCCAAACTTTATGTAAAACATAGACTCTGAAAGGCGGAGAGAAAGCAAAATCGTGAGGGAGCTCAAGACCCGAGGAATAATATGGGTTATAAGTTTCCTGGGTTGTCTTTTGCCTTCTGCTGCTCAGATGGGAGCTGGGAAAACCAGCAACCCAGAAAGAGCCCCGATGCAAGCCAGAGCAACAGCAGAAGCCTGCGCGCGCTCGCCCGAGGACCAGGAAACAGGCAGCCAAGTAAGACAGAAAACCCTAGATGGTAACTGCCCTAATCTAACCAAACACCACAGAAAAAGGGTGGCCCTGCCCCCACCCAGGCCAGCGAAGGCTGAGGGAGTCTAGACCTTCATCCTCTGGAGGTTGCAACAAGGTGCCAAGCAGGGAAGCAGAACTTTCATCCCTGCTGGATGATACAAGCCCTACCCTCACTCCCAGACTTAGAGACGACATGGAAAGTCTCAACTTCCACCCTCAGCCAGCAGTAACGAGGCATCTCTCCCTCCCCTGCGAGACTGGTGGCTCAGGAGACCCGGTAGAGAGTCCAGATGTTCATCATGACCATTGTCACTAGCGGTACTGTCCTCTCTCATGCTGTCAGCAGAGACCACGTGGGAAGCAGTAACCAGCCATTGCTACACCCGCTCCCAGCCAGGGAGGTGTCCGTGGAGGCCAGGTTGGGGGGGGGGGGGTTGACAAGACTGTCGCTAAATCCATCCCCACCCTCCCACTGCAATCTTCCGTTATGAACAGAATAGGACCTCATGACCAGAGCAAAATGACACCATTATTTTGTCAAGAACAGATCACACCTGTTCCTTTAAATCAATACTATAGATGTAGTTAGCACTGCAAAAAGCCTAACAGGGCGATGAGGAGGTAAGAATTCTTTGGAAATTACCATTTCTCTTTTTCCTCATCTCCTGCTGCCCGGAACCAATCTGTGTGTCATATCTGGGGGCAAAAATAAGATGGGCCACGGAAATTGTTTTTCCACGCTCGGGCAACTGTACCGAAGAGCCAGAGATGGAGAACCATGTTTTCTCAGAGAGCGTGTGGCTTCTCGAAAATCCACTTGGGGATTTGACCAAAACAACTGCCTCCAAGTCAACTGCATTTAAGGAGAGTGAGAACTCACGGTGCGATTTGAACTGTGCCATGGGCATCATGGCTTTGGCATTGGGATCCCATCCTAACCGTCCCCAAATCCGAATCTCTCTGTGGGAAGAGAAGGGGTGACATTGGTGTTACAGCTCAGGAAGAGAAACAGTTTATAAATTATCTTCAAAGACTCCTTACAAGACAGAACAGCCCTTACTCAACACAGCTTTTTGATGAATTAAGTATAAGTAAATATTTAAATGGTTATTAAGCTTCCATTCAAATTCATGCACATGGGTTTAATGCTAATAAAGAAGGAAAGCTGGCAAAACACAGGGAGAATTTAGCCAAACCCAAATGCTTGGAAAATAAGTCGGACTTTCTGAAAACACAGAGCACTCCTGGGTTTGCTCACCCCTTATGACAAGAAACTGAGAAACTGTGACACTAACTCTCTGCTTCCAGCAGATGCTGAGGACCCGGGAGGCTGGCTCTGTAGTTCCCAGAACAAAGCCGGGGTTTCCACATGCCTCCCGTTCTTTCAGGGCTCCACGCTCAGATGCCACCAAGGCAAAATTTTCTCCCCTCCACTTTCAGCCAGGCAACACAGTTCAGGCAGAAGCCTTATTTGCTTTTTTTAAAAATCAATTTTAACATTTTATTTAACCCCATGTATCCAAAATAATTATTTCAATGTATATTAATGAACTATGTAACATTCCTTTTTTTAAAAAGTGAAGTATAGCCAATTTATAATGTGTCAATTTTTGGTTTACAGCATAATGTTCTAGTCATACATGTACATACATAGATTTGTTTTCATATTCTTTTTCATTATAGGTTACTACATCTATTGAATATAGCTCCCTGTGCTATACAGTAGAAACTTGTTTATCTATTTTATATATAGTAGTTAGGACCCCCAATTTATTCCTCCCCACCCCTCTTCTCCGCTGGTAACCATGAGTTTGTTTTCTATGTCTGTGAATCCATCTCTGTTTTGTAAATAAGGTTATTATGTCATTTTTTTAGACTCCACATATAAGTGATATCATATGGCATTTTTCTTTCTCTTTCTGGCTTTTTTCACTTAGTATAATGATCTCCAGGTCCACCCATGTTGCTGCAAATGGCATTATTTTACTCTTCTTTATGGCTGAGTAGTGTTCCATTATATATATATACCACATCTTCTTTATCCAGTCATCTGTTGATGGACACTTAGGTTGCTTCCATGTCTTGGCTATTGAAAATAGTGCTGCTATGAATGTTCTTAAAGGGTATATCAGCCCACACTTTGAGGTCAAAATGATTACCATCAAGCCTCTAGGACCCTAGGTTTGTGCCTATTCTGACATGGTGTTCCTTTGGTACAAGACCAAACATAATTATGTGATAAGACTGAAGCCCCATGACTGCTGTCAAATCAGCATAGCAGGACAGACAAGGAGGGGTGCACAGCACTAGATGAAAATGTAAAGGGTAGGAGGTATGTGGTCAACCCCAATCAATTCTTAACCCATGCTTGATTCTGAGAGGGTTAGCACAACCGCAAATGCTTAATATCTGTATAGAGGTCCACAATCCATAAACTATTTTTCTATGCACGATGTCTTCTAATCTTCACAGTAACCCTCTGAGTGAAGTGTTGCCATTCCCAGATAAGGAGACCACAGCTTGGGTAGAGACCTTCTCCAGCTAGTGGCCAGTGAGGCGCTGTCAGGGCCTGAGCCCAGGGATTCTCTGTCCAAGTTCATGCTCTGTCCACAATTCCACTGCCGAGGTAGGGCAGAGCCATTCAGAAGACGCCAAAGCTGGTAGGTTACCCTCACGCGTGCCCAGTGCTTTAAACACAAAACTTACGTAAGCTTAAAAGACCTCATGCTCTCCTGAAACTCTGCCACTCAGATTCAAATTGCCAAGCCCACTTTACCATGAGCTTGTTGATCTTTTAACTCTTGGGCTATACGGACCACAACATTTTTATGTGAAGAACTTAAACATTCAGGAGACTCTATTTTCCACTATAGAAGATCCTAAATACCCCATATATATGAAAGCCATCTTCGACAAAATGCCTGCCAAAATGTTTTAAGCAATCGTGGCTCCCAGTTAAAAGACTTTAGCATCTTTTACAGACAGAACAAAAATGATATCTGAAGGTTTAAAGAATTTATAGAGAATGCCCTTCCATTAGTCAAAAGACGCCACCTGTCTTCGAATTCAAACCTGTGCAAATAAGCTGAGATGCCACTTTCCATCTGCTGTATTTTACGCTTTATAATGATTGGAATACAGGACTACAATTCACTAAAGGAAACTGTTTTGTTTCATAATAACTGATAAAATAGTTCCCTAGACGTCATTTGAATAAGGAACACCTGAACATAATCTTGCTCAAAAAGCCAAACCAGCTGATTTTATGGGTCTCACAACCAGGTTTAGATGTATCATTTATAAAAATATTTTTAATTGCCCTTGACTCTTGCATACTTTGGAAATATTTGATTGAAACTAAAAAGCCAAGTATTGAAAAACGAGCAGACCTACAGTTATTGTAAATTCTGGCTTAAACAAAAGCAGTCAGATCACCAAAACTCATTAGGAAACAAGCTTGGGAGAAATTTCCAGCCCATTAATCTATTCCTATGACAGAGTGATAGACCTAGAAGACTGAAGAGACGTCAACGACGTAACATATCTTGGTTGAAGAAAGGTTTTCTGATTTAGTCTCATAAAGCAGAGACTAATTAGAAAAATATTCAGAACACAAACTGCTTGGTAGGTGCCCAGATAATTGGAGGATTATAGCCAAGAAGTGCCTCTGAATAGGTGATGTCAGCAAAACAAAGATGTTTTACCTTTTAATCTGCTGCGTGAGTACTGCGTGTGGTAGCACTCTCGCTGCGTTTGAGAACACCACCCCGTTCAGCAGAGAACCCTGCCCCTTGGACAGGGGCACCCAGAGTGGTGGCACACAGCCCTTCTGCCCTTCACAGAGTGCCTGGGAAACAGGAGAGCAGAGGAGGAGGAGGAGCAAGCGGGAGGTGGGGTAGGGGCAGAGAGCACACATGCGAGGGAAGGTACTGAGAAGGAAAACAGTGAGTAAGGATGAAAGACTCTCCGGGTCATAGTGAAGGATGTCAAATTCAAGTCAATGTTCTATCCAGAAAGGATTCCAAAAAGGTCATCCGGCATAGTTAAATGCCAGTTTTTACCGGTCTTTGATGAAATTTTAAAAAAAAAAAGAAAAAAAGACACCTTATTAAGTTTTATATAGTTTTTTAAATTGAATGTAATGGCTCTCCTTTATTGCTAAACTACCTCTGTCCCTCCTCTCTCTCCCTTGCACATATGTGGCAGTCACGTAGGTGATACCTTGGTCCTTTTTTGATGCCCTTACTTGGCAAAAAGGAAGGTTGATAATTCTGTATCAGTCTTCAAAACCACTTTAGATGTTTTATTGATCCAGGGAATCCAAGAGTCTAGAAATCACTGACCTAGTCCATCCTGTCCTTTTCACTAAGTAAATCTCAGTATCCAGGTGCATTCAATTTGAAAGTTCCCTGGCAACTTCGATAAAATGCAGTCAGTCTCCAAATGTTCTGGCCAGTGCAAGGCTTGCCCAGTGCCAAGCGGCACCCCTGCCGGATGTTGTTAACTGAGCTGTCAGGGAAGGTGGTGTGATGGAACAGTCCGGGTATCTCAGGAGACTAGGTTCTCACACACGACTGAGCAGGGAGGACGTTCACTTACATCCCTTATCAGAAACCAACAAATTAAAATAAGGAGAGGCCTGGCCCAAAGAGGAAACAGCAGGAAATGATTATTTAGGATTGAGATTCTCGTTCCTAGACATGTGCGGTAAAATATTGCCTGGATCAATTTTCTTCGCCTCCTTTGATGAAGCCACATTAACTTAAACCAACTGTTAGAAGAACTGATGGTTCTAGACACTAATGTCACATTGCCCAGAATACCCTGGAGACTTCTTGATGAAAACATTTCAAAGCCCTTTTGATAATTAAGAATTCTTAGAATAATTAAATTCATTAGGAATTGCACTTTGGTGGGTCCTACGCTAATGATTATAGGAACTTCAAACTGCCCAGTTCTTACCCTCCAGCCTCCCCAGGAAAGAGCCTCTACTTCCAGATCCTCAGTTCAAACCAGACAGTGAAGAAAAGTGCTAACCAGGGGTTGGAGTCTCACTCAGCAGTGCCTTCCAAGCAGTTCAAACCACTGAGCACCAATCTATTGTATTTCTCCAGCACTACAGGAGCAGAGAGCTTGCCCCAGCACAAGGGAGGAGAGAAGCTCTTTAATCCAAGCTGTCTTGGGTCACATTCGGGCAGAATCACCCTGCTAGACTCCTTAACACGTACATGTGTGTAGACACATATACACATGCTTCTAATTACATTCCTTTTGTACTCTCATTTCCCTTATAAAAGCCTCTGCCTTCCCAAAACACACTGAACTACATGTACACACGTACAGCTGTCAATCACCCCCATGAACGGTGTGGTTAGCAGGTGCACACAACCCATTGCTACCCTGGACCATCCAGTAACAAGATACCATTAAGAAGTAAAGATCATAAGCCCAATATAACCTATAATGGAATGTCGTTTACACAAAATCCAAATCACTATGCTGTACACCTGGAACTAACACAGTGCTGTTAAATCATCTTTACTTAAATTAAAAAAAAAAAAGTAGGGGGAAGGTATAGCTCAGTGATAGAGTATGTGCTTAGCATGTATAAGGTCCTAGGTTCAATCCCCAGTAACTCCATTGGAAAAAAAAAAAGTTAAGAGCTCTGTCTGGGAAAAGGGGGACTTTGCCGCCTAACCCTGCCACTCAGTAACTGTGTCATCTCAAGCCAGGCTTCTACCCTTCTCAGCCTCTGTTTTCTTGTCTATAAAAAGACAGGAGCAGAATACTGGCGCTGGTCATTTCCCTTGCAGCCTCAACAGTCAAAATCCTGAGCAGCTACAAATGACTTAATAACCACCAGCAGCCAAAAAGAGTGCAAGCATCCGGGCCAGAGGGTGAGCAGACTCCGTGGCTGACCGTAGCCAAACTTAGACTTGAATGTCAGGTTCTTTTTACAGTTAGTTTTGGAACCCACTCAAAAACCAAAAGGAAGTTGAATCCCAAGCCCTAAATCAATCCAGCAATCTTTTCCCAAGGGCGAAAGACAAGCCTCAGGGAGAGCAAAGAGAGTATGGCTGCCATGTCCCAGCAACAGACGGCCCGCAGTCCTTCAGATGCGGGGCCCTGGCTCCGGGCGGGGAGGAGGCTCAGGGCTCATCAGTTACCCCGATCGGTCTCTGCAAGCTGAGCGGACTGGGCACCCTGCTTCCCTCTGGGCACCATGTTAGCCACCATTCAGGATGAAGTCACACAAGTCTTGAGCTACCTACCTACCCATCCTCACCCCCATGCTACAGAAAATCAAGTTCCTCCCCCAGACCAAGTACAAATGTCAGCATTTATCAGAATGCTGATGCGTTTTCAAAAACAGAAAGAGTTGCTCACTGAATGGAAGACAGCGGTTCTTCGAATAATACGGTGCAGCTTGAGGGCTTGCCTGGGGTGAAGGGGAATTAAAATAATCAAAACCAGTGGTAATAATGTGCTCAAGAGGCAGTTCTGAAATGCAGATCACCCACTCAGCAGTCAACTCACTAATGACATTAGAGCCTATGAAATACAAACAGGAGAAAAAACAATCTAAGCCAATTACACTGATTATGCTTCCAACATCAAAAGTACGGCAAATGAAGCTACATTTCCATATATTAATATTTAAGCCCGTGTAGAATAGAAAGTACTATACATAATGAAGACCCACTAGATTTAAGGACACACAGTTAAAATCTCTAATCAAGCAAAAAATAATTTTCTAAATGATAATTAGCAGTAATCATGTTCTTTAAGTGCAGGATATTATGAAGTACAAACTGCAATATTTTTTTTAAAATGCAAAAACCAGAATTCCATTTCTTAGCTACAGTACAACAACTGTAACAAGCAGAGCAATGTCAGAGTATCTCTCTCCAGGTCTTATGATTAAACGTAGCTGCCAAGACACAGTGACGTGTGTAATTGGTGTGATCGAAAAGTAAACTGATATTGACCCAAAAAAGGCATGATGGACTAGGTCGTCTGTTCTGCACCAGAGAAAGAAAGGAGAGAAGGAAGAGAGGGAAGGGATGGAAACGTAACAGGGATGGAAGAAGAATCTAGACATCTCCACCTCCTAAATTATTTTGTTGAGACAACCTACAACTCTGTCCAGACATTGAGCTGGCTCTTCTTTTTATTCATCAGGTTGCAAATAACTATTTACATGCAGCAAGGCAGAATTCCTGCCGCGCAGCAGTGAGAAATGTGTCATTTATTCTACTGCCTGGGTTTGTTTGAGTTACTGAGTGAAAAGGGGGGAAATGGCTAATTACAGCAACAACATACATTCACAGGGACCTCCTAGACACACACACACCATCCAGAAAGTACTGACAACTCCTGGTACCCAAGGTGCTTTGTAAGAACAGAGCAGGGTCAGCCCACGTGACGATCCTGCTGAAGACAGCACGATTCTGTTGTGCTCCTTACACAGATCTCATTATTCTCTTCAGCTCCTCTCTAACTTGCGAAAACGCTACCGTTATCTGCAGGATGAACGATTGCACAGAACGGAAAAGTGACTTCCCTAGAACCCCGCGGCTGGTCCCCAGGACTATTGTGGAAGATGTACAAAACAACGTGACTGCACTCACTTCCTTTAGGAGACACCTGAGAAGAGCTGAAATGCGAACTTGGCACAGGAATGAGCACCAAGTTAGAAAGTCGGCTCTGGTGTGGGATGAATGCTCAATTCCCAAGCTTCCAAAGACTTTTTAATCTGAATTATCCCTAAGTGTCATATTTGACAGCAGAGCCAGGTTTTATTTTTGGTCTCACATTTAAACCACCACCATCACTACCACCACCACCAATAATACTACTCTTCAAAAATAAAATCCAAATGAAGTGAGTCTGAATTTTTACAACACAAATAAAACAATTTCAGGCTCATTCCGACCGTGCCAGCTACCAATCAATTGGCCCTCCAGTGGCCTCATGGGCCTGAGGCAAGAAATCCCAAAGAGAAAACTTTAGTGTGGACTGTTCAGCAAAATCACGTATGAACTCAATATCCCTGAATGGCACACTTTAACATAGTTAATATGGTAAACTTCATGTGACGTGTTTTTGAACACAGGTTTTAAAAATTGGGGGAAAAAAATTCTAGCAAAATCATGAAAAGATATACCTGAGGCTGAAAGCAGAAAAGTCAGAAAACAACAGTGATGCGAAACTTCAATGGCGGCCCACCAGAGGGCTCCGTGGGGACCACGCCCGCCAGCGCATTCCTTTCCATCTTTCTTTTTTTCATCATATAAGCAGCCAATATAGCCAGTTGCTGATTTCTCAGTAGAAGCTGCTTTTCAGACAACTACTTAGGGCTGCCCAGAACTTTCGACCCACGTAACTCAGACCTCTGACAGACGGCGACTCCACACCGTCAGACCCCAGAGAGTCCCTTCAACTTCTCTTCACCAAATTGCTTCGCTCATGCTGGGCTGTCTCGTTTTCTCTAGTCTCCTATGGATGTTCTACTTTCTGCCTCCAGCCCAGAGCGGAGATGCCTCCTTATCTAACAAATTGCTTCACAGATTTAAGTGTGAAACAGACTGCATTTAGATGAGAAAAGAGTCTTCTGGACAACTCCCGTCTGACTGCAACATAAAATAGCAAGGAAACTGTGAGCTGAAACTGGAATCCACACTAAGGCTTTGAAAAATAGCCTGTGTATTCAATCGAGATTTAAAATTATATTTAGAATATTTATTTTCAGCCCTGAATATATATATATAAAAACATTTGGTTAAAAATGAAAATCCTGGAAGGCTAAAAAGAAAAAAAAAAACAGAAGTCCTCCGGTTACACACAAAATCGTTAAGAATAGCAATCTGCAAAAGAAAAGGAAATGAGGACCCCTTGGTACTCACTGAGCATCTACGGGATGTTCAGCGATTTTCTGGGCACTGTAGGATATCAGAGGCAACTAACATGGCCAGGTCCCTTAAGAACTCTGCCTTCTTTTTAGAAGGCCAGGCTAACTCCAAAGCCTTTATTGATGTGAAATATGTCACGCCGTACAGTTTAGCTCCTGCCTTTAAATGCTGTTGGTGGTAGGAGTGTCTAGTGTGGCCGATCTCTTCCTTACTCTTGGTCTGTCCAGCATCACTGACAAAGGTGCGCATGCTGTCAGAACATCCTGGGAGAGGGGTATGTTGGGGAGGAGACTGACATGTATTCATGGTGGAGTCTCAGATGTTCTGACTGATTCAGTGAGTCTGCACCATGAAATCCCTGAGAAGTCATTCCTGCTGAGAGCTTCCTATTTTGAAGATCTGTCGTTCCCACAGCCCTGGGATGAGACTGTGGCCACCACGTGGGCTACAAACTTGCATATCTTTCTCATAGGTCTTTCTCCCCCAGAGACTCTTTCCTTTATTCAATAAATGTTTAATGAGGCCTACCGGACACTGTGGACTCAGAGGTACAAGGTTCTAGTTCATGGCCTAGCAGGAGCACAGACAAGTTAACAATTACAACACTCTATGAAACAAACCCAGGGGGAGGAGATGAATTCTTCATGAAATAGTGTTGGGGGGAAATGAAAGGGCTTTCCAAGTGTAAACAAAAGGAAAGAAATATTTAATGAGCAGGTATGATTTTTGAATTGGTTTTATCTAAGAATCGTCTTTAGAAAAAATATATATAATGCTCACATAGCCACCACCCATAGTTAATAAACAGATGTTTGTGTTTGCCCACATAAAATGATGTAGACATCTGTCCACCAGAAAATCTTATCAACAAAATTAAAATCAAATGATAAATGGGAAATGGACTTGCAAGCAATATAGTAAAGGTTTGACTTTTTAGTATTAAAGGATTGTTATAAATTAATAAGACAAACAGTTGACATCTAATATAAAGATAGACATATGCAATTAGATGATTCTTGAGAAGTTGAACCTGGTAATAAACACGTTAGAAAGTGTTTAGCCTTACTGATCACTGATAACCGTAGATGTGCAATTAAGTCAACAGTGAGATACTGCTATTAAGTACTGGCAAGAGCATGGAGGGACGGCTGTTGTCGTGAGCTCCTCGTTAGGGATGTTAGTTGGGTTTTCTTTCAGCAAAGCAGTATTTATGAAATACATGCATATAACGTTTAAGTATGTAGACTTTGACCCAGTGATTTTACTTCCTGGAATCTTCTCTAATGAAATAATCAGATTTGGGAGGATTCATGTACAAAAAATGTTACTGTACCATTGTTATAATTGCAAAAACTGGAAACAGTGTAAACACCCAAAACAGAGGAATGGTTAAATAAAGTTCAGAACAGCAGGAAGATACTGACATGAGAGGGTGTGGGGTGTGTGTGTGTGTGTGTGTGCAGGCACACACATGCATGACAGGTTGGGATATACTGGGTGCTCAAGATTTTAGAATCATCCAATCAGAGATCAATTGATATTACATTTTTTTATGAAAAAAAAAAAAACTCCCTTTTTTTCAGCTCCCTTTATCCTTGCAAACACATGAATCCTCTCCGCCAAAAAAAAATAGCCTCATTTTGCACGTTTAAAAACTGAGAAACCCTAGGGTCGAGCCGCTGGTAGTGGCGTCTGTAACACCAAAGGTCACATTTCCACCACACTGTCCTGCCTTTGAGAGAATGTTCCTAAATAGAACCACCAAATAACAATAAAGTTTCCCATTTGTTGTATAATAACGCTTAATACAGAGAAGAAAATTATACACTTAAATGTTCTGCAGCAATAAATCACAATATTTATTAATAATAATTCCTTAATAAGGGGGAATTATAGCAATTTGCCTTTAAACATCGCATCAGAAAGATAAGGTAATAAACTTTTACTGTAAACGAACTGATGAAAAACATCAGGAAAGGTAGTATTTATGAATAAAGAAAAGTCACAGGGAAAGTAAAATCTGAAGGTCTTATTTATGCATTAAAAAGAAGAAGAGGAAGTAAGCAATTACAGAAAGTTCAAATGAGATCATGCTGGATGGTTTTTCCAGCGATTTAATTAGAATAATCTGCAGGCTAGGATGCTTGTTTTGAAGCTCAGCATGAATACAAATGAGCACGTCACACTACAGCAATGTCAATCCAAGAGCATAATATTTTAGTAGTATTCTTTTTAGGGAGTGAGAGGACAGCTTGCTAAATACAATGACAGACCATTTATTAATATTTAGATGTCATACACCTTCAGCTTTCCAGGGAAACTGTGAAAGGGTCCCTGAGCATGCATAGCAACCAAAATACCTGAAACGACAGAGGTGTGCTGTGATCAGCAGGCTCACTGGCAAAGACAGGGGACGTCTCACTGGTCTGGCTGGGGGTGGTTGTAAAACCCTGCATCAAAACCAGGAAGAAAACGTAAGAGTAGAACACTTAATATAAGAACCGGCAGCCCCACCCACCTCAGCTTTCTCTGACTACACACCAGCGCACACACAAGGTTAGCACAATAGTTTATTTTGAGTAGTTTTTTTTTCCAGATTCCTAATAAGTGATCTCTTGAAAATTAACATGGAATCTCAAAGAAAAATAAGTTAGGGAAACGCTAATAGGTGCCCTCTTGCAAGGTCTCTTTAGGATAACGAAATCCTATAGCAAAGAAACATAGTTAACTTTGTTTTATACTCAGTGCTTATGGCTGAATTGTGGCCCCCTGAAATTCGTATGTTGCAGCCCTAACTTCCAACGTGACTGGACTTGGAGACAAGGCCTTTAAGGAGGTAATCAGGGTTAAATGAGGTCATAGTGTGGGAGCCTAACCCACTGGGATGAGTGTCCTTATAAGAAGATGGCTAGCAGTCACTGTCACTGTCACTGTCACTGCCATACACACGGCAAAGTAGCTGATGTATCAGGAAGCAGAGTGCGCCCTTTGATTTTCTTCAGAGCATGTACTTCTCTTTGAAAGCATCTTCCTCACTTACTGGTGTACTTACCTGGTTTGCAGGAGAAGGCAAGTGGTGGTTGAGACTGCGGGCTCCAGACCAGCCTGTGCAGGGACCCTGGCCCTCTACGTTGCTGCGTGACCTTGGGGAAATTGTCGGACTCCTGTAGGGTTGGTTTTCTTCTGCAAAAAGGGAAATAATGCCTGTACTGAGTGCTACAGTGGGTTACCCCAGAGCCCCCCCTCAGCCCCTATGCAATCCCTCCCCAGTTGCTAGGAATATTGATAGCTGACGCCTCTCAGCTGCTGAGAGATGGCCTTGCCCAGGGTCACATCCTTCCTGGGGGCATTGGACACCCACTGGGATCATTGGGAGGGTGGCGGGGAGTGGTGGGGAAGAGGGGGTGTGTAAAAGCCTAGTCCCCTTGCCTTAAGATGGGACAAAGCTGAAGGGCATTCCCAGTCCCCAGTGGGCTCTGCAGAGTCCCCTGCTGCAGCTGTGTGGCACTGCGACTCCTCCCTCCTCCTCTGCCCTCCCAGTCCACTGCCTTCACCCCACAGGTGTTGATCTCAAAAGCATTCCCCCATAAACTTCCTGCACACGCCTCTCCATCTGATTGCCGGAGACCCCGACCTCAGGCACTATCTCATAGACTTAAGGGAGATAAACCTTGCCAACGCTCAGAAGGGAGCTTGGCACACAGTAAGCAACTCAGCAAGTATTTGATGAGTTGAAGGAATGACTGATGCTTGGTCCTTTTTTAATTAGAAATATAAACCAAGAGAAGTTAGGAGAACATCTATTAAAGAAGGATAGTTGCCAGGAGCTGGGGGTTTGGGGGGGAAATGGCAGTTCGTGTTCAATGGGGACAGTTTCAGATTTGCAAAATGAAAAAGTTCCAGAGATCTGTTGCGTAACAGTATTAATATACTTAACACTGCTGAACTGTAAACTTAGAAATGGTTAAGATGGTAAATTTTATGTTTTTATCACAGTTTAAAGAAAGCTTTGTCCTGCTTTGCCCAAGCAGCACCCCTGTTAACCGAACTCTGCCTCAAGACCCTGTTCTGTCCCATACAGTGTTGTACATGGTCTCTAAAATTAGAATGAGGGAATTTCTCAAAATGTAATAAAAATATACTTACGAAGTTAAAAAAAAAAAAGAACCCCTATAACTGCATAAAATTATCTTTGTCTACATTATATTGAGGACAAAGTTATTTGTAATAGTAACGCCATTTCTTATAACCAGAATCTCTTACATCTCCACAATCTCACTAGCAAACACGCATAACCAGGAGGCACTTTGCATTTTTCTGCCTCTAAGGCTCTTGGCATCACCATTCAGCCCAGCTGGCTTCTTCCTCAGAGTCCTGCCTTCGCTTCAACCGTTTTTAGCTTGGGGGTTATTTCTCACCACAATGAGCCAGATTCTGAACGTGAAGAAGACATGAAATTCAGTGTCTAAGCTCCACCAATAATTTTTTAAGTGATTTACTTCTCAGACCATTCAAAGCAATTTTGGAAAAAACCATTGCTAAAAGACGTCCCCTGCTCACCTGGGGTGCTGAGGGCACTCTTGTCTACACCTTTGCATTCATTTCCCTCCCATGCAAATACACTTACAGCCCACAGGGAAAGAGGCACAATTACCAGCCTCAGCCAGATTCATCTCTTTCAATTGAATGTCAAAGAAACATCCCAGGAAGTCACAATTTACATGTAGCCCATTCATCGCCCCTTTTCAAATGGACTACATTAATTCACAGGGGAGAGAAACCTTCTCAGAGACACACATTTACATTTATATAAAGTAGACTGGAAAATAATTGTATTTCTCTAAGAGGAAAATGACAGCTACATCAAGAATAGTCTTCTACCTTTTTGTGTGCCACTCGTGACACTGCTTTTAAAATTACATCTATGGAGGGGACGCTTGGAAAGGCAACGCTATTTGTAACAAGCACTGTTCAAACCATTCACGAATGCCCTTATTTTTTCCCTTCTTACAAGTACACCTTGCTTAATTTTAGTATATGTTACTCTTTACAAAATGTATCCTGTCTAAAACTTTCAAAGAGGTTTCTCAGAACATTTCCCCTCTTAGAGTCTTAAGTAAAGATTGCACATTAAAGGGTTACAAAAGACCCTGAATAAAGACTGTTATCTGCATGTAGCGTTCACTTGCACTGTATCTCTGATCTATTGACATAAAGCAATTTATTGGTCAATATCACTGGCCAAAGGCAGAGACAGAGGTCCGATTCCAGCCATCTGGAAATCTATTATCACAGGGCTAATGCACAAGCCTTTCACCTCTACAGATCTGGTTTCAGCTTCATCAGTTAAAAGTGAGTTGGGTGGTCTTGTCTTCCCCACATTAAAGACCCATTATGCAGTTCAGCCTAATGAAACACCATTGGTCATGGACATCCATTTAGTCTAAGTCAACCTCGGGGAAAAGTTCCCAGTCTCCTAGGTATGCCTTCTCCTCTGATCACTTATCCCCTGCTCGGCTGACCCTGGACAAAATTATGAAGTAGGCAGGGTCAGTGTGGGGTTACTCTCAGTCTATTAGTTAACAGTGTAGAGTGGGAGAAATAGACAGGAGAGCAGAACCGGAGACAAAAGACCTGTGTCCTAGTCCTGGCTAGCCTTGAGCAAGTCACTGCCTCTCTGTGGGCTTAGCATCTTTATCTGTAAACTGGGAACAACCACCACCCCTACATGGTGAGTGTTCTTGGAAGGATCAAAAGAGCTTATGGCTATGAAAGCTATAAATCATTTGCAAATGATGGGATGACTACAGCTAACTTTTCATTTCCTCATTTTTATTTCTCACATTTGCCACATGCCCTTCCCCATTTACCGAGGCCTCTCAAGCTCTCCAGTCACACCCTGCTCCTCTCCAGACTGGGCTGTTATCAATCCTACACCCTGGGACCTTTCTTGCTCCCCGTATGCTGGTAATGTTTCCCTGATTCCCCCTTCCCACAAGGTGTGACCTCTGCTAGGTGTCAAAAGCAGCCAAGCTGAGCAGCTGCTACTCCCTGTGCTGTCAGAGTTAGCGCTGCCTCGCCGAACACTTACTAAAGATAAAGACCCTGAATTTCACGAGCAATTTCAGTATTGGCACAGGATGACTAGGAACTCACAGGGGGCAAGGTAGAAATTTTCAGACCTAGAGGTGGGCATGTGATTTACTCAATATCACTCCAGGCCTAGGAGTCCAGGGCCAGCCCGGTCCGGGAGGAAATAAAGACGGCTACCATACATCCGTATCCCAAAGTCACATGATTTCCCTCCACCACCACCCCACACACACACACAGGACACTCTGTAGACAACATGCCTCAGCTGTGATTCTAAGAGGCAGGCCACAGTTTGGAACTTCCTACCTGTGCCAAGTGGGTTGTCACTCCCTTTCCTCCTCTCGTATTTACCTCGGAGACATCCATTGGTTACACTGGAAACAACGCCTCTTTCAGGCTAGCTCAAAATTATCCGCTTGTGGATTGTTGATGAATATATATTTTTAAAAACCCAAGTAGATTTCATTATATATCTGTCAATGCTTCTGGGTCGCTTTCCTCATCCACAGTGTGGTTGGTTCTCAGGAAATGCAAGCTAGGATTCATACGGTCCTGAAGTAATCTATTAGAGAAACATACGGCCCCCTAAATTTTATCAAGGTGTGTATCCCTCTCACTCAGCAGAAACGTTTTTATATCGGGCCCTGCGTGGATTATCTCCAGCTACAGCCCTCCCACCCGCCACGCCCAGGATGAGCTAATGAAATCAAGGTCATCCTATGAACACAGAGCTCTTGGGACAAAAGTACAGAACTCTCCAACCCCTCACCTCAGTCCTACCCACCCCACACATATACCCACTCTCAATCCATGTTTTACAGATGAGATCATTTCCTAAAAGACTTTAAGAAAAAAAATACAAGGAGCACCCGGAAGGGCTTAAGGCCTGGTGAGGAGGCAGATGATGGGGTCAGGTTCACAGGCTCGGAGGGCTGGTGCAGTGATGGAGAGAAGAGGAGAGCGGGTGTTAGCTCTGCTGATGCAGATGACGACCTGATAGCTCCTGAGCACCAGAGGCAGCCCCCACCCTCCACCTCCCTTAGCTGAGGGCTTTACTGAGCATCAGGAAATAAAGCACCAGGGAGCCTATCCAAAATTCAGATGACACATCTCACCCCCAGCAATGGATCGGTCAGTCTGGATTTGGGGCTCTGCATTTTTAACAGGCACCCCAGGTTATTGTGAAGTAGTGGTCGGACAATTTCATCTTGAAACGTGAACACTGATCTCATTAAATAGAGAGGCTTGGAAGCCAAGACCCTGGGCTTTATGAATGGGACTCCAGTATGCAGGCATGATCCCAGGAGAAGGTGTGCGTGAAGATACTGGAAGACAGGGTGTGACTTGAGAGAATTCAGCTGACATGTGATAGTTACACTATATGTTGCATAAAAGGAGGTGTTATGGAGCTTAATCATTACCGCTGGAGGCTTTTAAAAATGTCTTCTATGATCCCTGATTGCTTGAAAATTTGAACCTGGGGAAAAAAAGTCTTTGTGTAATGCCCCATAAATAATAGCAATGAACAGCTGTGAAGAATGACTTTATTTGGCACTCAAAGTGAGATGATCAGGCACTTCCCCCAACTTTACCAGGAACCCATTTCTGTATTTTTATTTATTCCCATAAGATATAAATTGTGTTTATATTGTGCCTTGTGTTGTACAAGAAAGGGATACTTAAAACAGCTCTATGATTTTTTCTTATGTAAAATATCTATGCTTCCCACTCTATTCTGTTGACCATCTCAAAACAGTGATTTTCTTTTGGGAAACTCTATTTTAAAAGCTATTTTCAGTATTCCAAAAAGAGAGCTCTTAAATTCCAAAACAGAAATTTATATTTCTCTAAGTTAAGGCCATAGAGGCCCATATTGAAACTTTTAATTCTGTGAGTATGTTAAACAAGTTTTGGAAAGCTATAAGGAAAAATAATAACAGAAGTCCTTGATAGCAAAACAATTGGGGAAATCTCACTTTAGAAGAACATCTCACTCTTCAGCTATATCCTAGCAACCAGAGGTAGCTTAATCAAGAGGCAAATTCATTTCCCAATTAAAAGCCTTTTTAAATGCTGTGCTCAAGATCTATCTCTGGAAACACAAATCACTGCATCTGCCATTGAGTCACATGCAATGTCAGGTTGAATTTTTGTTTTTTAATGATTTTATTTTGGCCTCCAAAATACAAAAAAAAAAAAAAGGCAAGAAAGATAACAAGAAAAAGAAGCTGTCAGAAAAATGAGCATATTCCAAAAACCAAATAAGCTGTCTTCCCAAAAAAAGCATCTCTCTCTCTGTTGTTTATCATATGCACAAGTGATTTGCATGTTATTTCAGGTGGAACTTTCCATAGCATTTCCATTCTCTCAGGAGCCAGTTGCTACCCACTCCTCATTCTGTCTTGTTGCTATGGAAACAATGAGGTACAGTAGGACAAGGAGCAAAGGTAACAAGGCTTTAAACAGAAATATTAACAAAGGAATCATCTGGAGAGCACATGGAAACTGCTCTCCATCAAGCAAAATATATGCAGGGGGAAAATGCCTACATTTACAATCTGCCCTAAAAGAATAGTTATCTAGCAGTAAAGACCCTTTAACCATCTTTGTTCAACTGACTTTATTTTTAAAACCTTTGTAACAATCATAGTGTGTATGTTCCACAGCTTGAATTTTATTGTGTGCCTTCTCAAGTATTAAACTGTTTAGTCTGTCTTTATAAAAGGAGATTGGTTCAAATTTGCTATGCTAAATTGATAAAAATTATTTCAGAGTCCTCACACTCACAGAGAAGTTTCTATGGCTCAAGTTACCAAAAGTAGTGGTTAACCTAGATGGCATTATACATTTGAAACTTGTATATGACCTGAAACAAGTGTCTTAAACTCTAAATCTTTGTTCCCTCCTCTGGAAAATAAGATGATACCACTTACGTCGCCAAGTTGAATAAAGATTTGATCTAATAAAAAGTTTGGCCCAAGATAGGCATTTAATAAATGTGAGCACACTGGCATGACAACTGAATTCCACAGCACATACCAACCGAAAGGAGGAGATAGTCTACAGGATCATAGTGGGTGGCAAGACAGTTGGGGGAAAAGGACCCAGGCTGGACCTAAAAATTGCTGTGAATAATCCATAAAGTGAGTTATGCACACAAGCAAATAATCAAGCATTGGCTATATATGGAAAACAGCTTCCCTGCCCATCCAAGATAAAGGTCTTGATGGGCAAGATAATTCCAGGTTGTGGTTTGACACTGAGAACTGGCAAGGCTGCCTTTCCCCACAAGTTCAACTATTCTGAGCACACAAATATCACATTCTATTACCCACCCTGTGGCAAAGGCGATTTGAGAGCCGTGCAAACTCCTCACTTCTTCTCTCCACCAGCGTCCAGACTGCTAAATATTTGGTGCCAGTGGTTACGGCTGATTCCATTTCCAGAAATGCAACGCAGCTGGAAAATATCTTTTCTTATAGTGGAAAAAACCTATGCCATTACGTATCTCTTTAGCAAACACAGGAAGCCATTATGATACATATAGAAATTGATTTGAATGCAATTGTAAAGCACACAATTCACCAAACCCCAAACAGGAAATAAGGTCCAGGTTGGGACTATCACATGAATTTATCCACAGTTCACATTATCGTTTGTGATTACCAGCTATTGGGAAAACTGGTCCCTTTCCCTCCAAGTGTAGTTGGATGAATTTAGAAATGTTTTGGAAATGAAAACTTAAGTTTGTTAGTGTAAGTCCTTTCCACTCAATTCCTTTAATGATTTTCTGAAATAGGAGAAAATAAGCTGATACTGACTCTGCCATCTGTTTTTACCATGTTAAATGAGCTGGAGACCCTAATCTAGGAACTCGTTCAAAAGATGTCAATAAACCACACTTAGCTCCATTTTTTTTTTTCTCCCAGGCTCAAGAAATGTACTTCCAATTTTAATTAACAGTATTTGCAAGAAAACTTCTGCTAATAGGTGCCCATAATGTGTCCCAAAATGCAGCAGGCATCTTGTTACATGTCTTGTCGAGTGCTCACACCAGCCCTGTGAAGTGGTATGTTACTATTCTACAAATGAAGAAACCAAGGCTAAGAGAGGCTAAATCACCTGCCTAGGGCCGTAACACTAGAAGTCAGTACAGATCTGCTGATTCCAAGCCAAGTGCTTGTTCTTCTTGCTCAAGAGCACCTGATGAACTTCTCTAACAGTTGGAAGACAGGACTTCCAGTAACTTTATTAAGAGCCACCCTGACTTGGTTTTGATGCTATGATGACATTATTTTTCCTTCCATGAAAGGCTATGACACTGGTTCCAAATATTATGAGTTCTGCAGAGAGGATATAGTTCAAATGGTAGAGTCCATGCCTAGCATGGTTCTGGGTTCAATCCCCAGTATCTTCTCTAAAAACAAAGCAAGAAATAAACAAAGAAACCAAATCTTAGGAGTTTTTAATATAACTAACTTAGTAGAACCTCTGGGACGAGGACCAGGCATCTTACACTTCTTTAAATTCTTCAGATGATTCTAATGTGTAGCCTAGATTTAAAACCACAGCTTTAGAATAGTGTATTTTATTGAATTTAAGAAGTCATTGATTGTAAGTCACATTCTGGTTTCAGAGGCATTAAAATGGGAACAATAGTTGAAAGTGATAATAAAACACCAGGGATTGTGCGACTCACCCCAGTTTCAAGGATATTAAGATAGGAACAAATGTGCATTTCAGAATTGTTCCAAGAGAGTTCACCATACAAGATAAAGAGAAGTTGGACATGTGATCTTGGGCCACTCCATTGCACAAAACAACTTAGAGTGAAACAACCTTTTGTTTAGAAGGTTTTGTGATTTGACTTTATATTTGCCACCTAACAGTTATCGCTTATCTCCTTAAAATGAAGGTGAGAACCATAACAATACATTATCCCCAAAAAAGATCGCCCAGCAAGCCAACCAGTCACACACCTGCAGTCTAGAAGAAAGCAGAGATGGAAAAAGACAAAGAGTGTCTTTCAACTCAGGTAGAGCCCCTTCTGGGTGAGAACCAGGGCACCCCCTCCCCCTGCCCACTCCTGGGTGCTCAGGGTTCCTCCTGTCAATATCCCCCAGCGCTTGCCCCTCCTTCCCTGGTCCCACAGGGATCAGCAGCAGATAATTCAGAGTTTTCTAACTCATGCTAACAGATGTTGTCAGAGGGTAAGAGAGGAAGATAGGTTACATGAGCATTTGTGCTTCTTAATCCATATACAATAGAATAATATGGAGCCATTTAAAATTAGGTTTTAGAGCACGAATATCATGGGGAAATTCTCATGGTACATCATTAAGTAAAAAGCTAAAGATGCAAAACAATAATCAAGACTGGAGAGATATATACATAAAACATATCATCAAAGTACTGCATGACAGATGGTTTTGATTTTCTTCATACTTTATTTTCCAAATTTTTATAGCAAGCATATAGTATGTTAAAAATCATAAATGTTATGCATATATGCAGTATATGCGGTTGTTATAAAAATTAGAGTAACTATATGGAAAATTCCTAAGAACCAATATTAAAGAAAAAGAATACAAAATTGTAAATATCATGTAATTAAAACTATTTTACTAGGCATAGGGAAAAAAAGGACTAGAAGAGAAAATATCAAAATATTAGTAAGTAATCATATTTCAGGTGGTGGGATTATAGATTGCTTTTCATATTGAAATATGCAATTGTTTAATATTATACTTTATGTTCTTAAATTTTTTAATGAGAATGCATGGCTTCAAATTTTCTTACTTTCAATTTACAAGTTTTTCAAGCATATAAAAACTGTCACACATACTACTCATATTTAATAGACATTAACATTTTGTCATTTAATTCAGATCTCTGTACTTTTAAGGAATAAAATATAAATACAGCTAAAATTCAGTCCCTTCTCTATCCTCCCCACCTTTTTTTAGAAGTGACCACAATTCCCTGATTAGTATTATTATCATATGCATGTTTTAGAACTTACGCCGCTTGCAGTGCTTCTATAAACCACAAATACTATTGTTTATGCAATTGTATGGAGTAACATCAAACTATACATATCCTTTTTATTTTTCACTTTAATGCTTTGTCATGTTAATATACATCTATCTAACTCATTGATTTTTAACTACTGTATACTATTCCATTGTATGCATCCACCACAATGTATCCATTCTTCCATCCATTGTTCATCAAACCTGGTGTGCATCAGAATCACACGGGGGGCCCCCAGTACAAAATTTAAATGAATGAGTATGGCTGTATTCCAATAAAACTTTACTATGCTATAAATTAAGTACACTTCAATTTTTAAAAAAAACCTTACTATGGACACTAATATTTGAATTTCATATAATTTTTATATGATATAACACATTATTGGTCTCTAATAGTTTACATTTTTTTAACATTTAAAACTGTTTGCAAGATATGTATAAACAGACAGTGAGATGGATTTGACCCAGGAGCCCAGGAGGCTGTAGTTGGCCAAACCTCTACTCCAGTCAATAGAGTTGGGTCATGTCCACTTTTTTTTTTTGACTATTATAAACAGTGCCCCTTGAGCATTTGTGAGACAGTCTTAGTTATTTCACTTCCAAGTATTTACTCTAAATTATAGAGGACCTACATCTCCAACTTTACTGGGAATTACCAATTTGCTGTACAAAATAATGGTACAAAATCTGCCCTCAATCAATAAATATGAGGTTCTGTTTCCCTGGGGCCTTGAGAACACTTAGTATTAGAAAGTTTTTCGATGTTTGCCCATCTGGTGGATGTGAAATGGTACCGCACTGCTCTTCTGCTTTGCATTTCCCTGATAAATCCTGAGGTTAACCATCTTTTCAATTGTCAACCATTTGCCATTCCTATCCTCTAAACTGCCTCCTCATACCTTGGCCATTTTGTTTTTAATTATTGATGTGAAATCACTTTTATATATTCTAGATAATTATTGTTTGTTGAAATTTAGAAACCGAGAAAAAACTCCAGTTTGAGATTTTTTTTTCCGCTCTATCTATAGTGCTTTGTCATACAGATGTTTACTGATTTCAGTGTAGTCAAATGTATAAATCTTTTCCTTTATAATACATCCCTTATAGTTTTTAAGAAATCCTCTCCTATTTCAATGCCTTAAAAGTTTAATCTCCCCCATTTTCCTCCTAAAAGTTTCTAAGTTTTATTTTTCATATTCAGCTCTTTAATCTACTTGGAGTTTAGTTTTATGCTGATGAAAGGTATATACTTTTTCTTTTTTGGTCAATATGGTTAGACAATTGTATATATGGGTTTGTGATGCCACCTCTGTTACACACAAAGTTTAATACGTATGTAGGAATTTTTTAAATGAGGAAAAAAAAAAAAAAACTCTACGTAAAGTTTGTCCTAGAGGCAAGGATGTAGAAACAAAGTCAATGGGCTACAGGATAAAGTAGTAAAGAGTGAGTTGCTATGATAGGGTATCCAAGATGTGTGTGAGCAATGCCAGAAATTATCTGCTGGAAAGCAAAAGCTTCTGCCACATTCATTTTATAAATGTAACTTTGTGATGGTGCTGAGATAAAACATGAGCAAAAGCTTTGTGAAAGAAATTTCTCCTTCCCCCAGAAAAGAGATTAAAACCATGATCACTTCAAAAACAGGGGCCAATGGCTGGACGGTTCTCCACGTCAGTAATGGACATGTTATAAAACCACAGTCTCTGAACCTGAGGCTGGCTACTTAGACAGAGCAGCAGAACACCAAGTGTGGCCAGCCCAGGCCAGGGCAGCCACTGAAGGCTGGCCGTGCTACCTGAGGGAAGGCAACAGGAAACTAGCGTGTTTAGCTTTTCTGTTGGATTATTTCAGAGAGCTCAACAGGTAGTGAAATTGACAGGCAACACACAGTCTCAGAGAGAATAAAGCACCCGTGTACCTCACAGGATTGTTGAGTTTTGCTGAAATGTT
The DNA here is from genome assembly GCF_036321535.1 of Camelus dromedarius. Classification (NCBI taxonomy): domain Eukaryota; kingdom Metazoa; phylum Chordata; class Mammalia; order Artiodactyla; family Camelidae; genus Camelus; species Camelus dromedarius. Next base: position 49,166,411 of record NC_087438.1, read on the forward strand.
AGATTGAACCATATGAAATTGTCATTTCTGTGGTTTTAAAAAACATAGTTGACCATCTTCACCTCCATGTAACTCAACAGAGGAGGAGGAGAGCGCCAAGTTAACAATGATTCAGGAGTCACCTGCTCCAGAGCTAGTCAATGTAATGGAATTTCCTACTCGGGTCCAAAGAGGAAACTCACTGGTGCTGCAATTATTGACTCCTCCCCTACGTGTCATGAGCTCACTGGCGAAACTGGAAATCAAGTTTCTCTCAGGCTGAACAAGCGGAGTCCCCTGACTGAGAGACTTGATTTCTTTCTCCAACTGATTGGGATTAGGGTCTCCAGAAAGTGGTCGCAGGCGTCCCTTTCCCTAAAGCTCACCCCCTCAACAACATGAAGAACGCTCTTCTCAGCAGTGGCATCCTGTTCTGCTGACTCACACCCTGCTTTTAGGTCACCCAGGAAATGAGATACTAAAACCGAAGAAATCATTAACGACATCTATTACACTAAACAAAGAAAGCATCTTGGGTGCTTCACACAGAACTAGCAGAGCAAACTGTTTCTGCCATGACATCCAGGGAGGCCACCTCCTGAAACATCGCCCTGCATGCGGCTCTCCCAGCAATTTCTTTCTAAACCTGTGGCCCTAGAGTCGCATTAGTCCATCTTTCCAGCTGTCAGCTGGGCAGCCCGCTTACACCCAGCCCCATGCCAGCTTTTCTAAACATACATGTTGCTGGTATTTCACTGGATTTCCCGTTCTGAAATTAGGAAATCCGATTATGTTTGGGTACCAAGGAAATGTGAGGGGACCCACTGAGCTGTGACTTTCCTTAGAATCCCACAGTACATGTATCAGGCTGACTGCTATCAGTCTCCAATTTTCTTGTTTCCTATTGTTCTCCCGTCATGTCAGCACTGTCTCAGGCTGCTCCCTTAGGGTCATGGTTAATTAAATGAGACTATCCTCAATGAAGGAAATTGAACTGGAAGCTTTTAGAATTCTCTTCTCATCATCTAATTACAGGAATAGCAGTTATGGGCAGTCTAACTCTGGCTAATTCGCTCTCTGAATCTTGAGCTATCATACAGTTTGAACATCAAACCCGAAAACCACAGGGTGGGTATTTTCCACTGCTCTGGTAACACACTCTTTTCAAGTTTCCCTGAAGTGTATTCTGCCAGAAGACTGCTTTAAGGCTACCTCTGGTAGCCAGAAAGCCTTCAAAAACCACATCCAAATAACTGCTGCTGTCCCCTCTACTTTGAGCATTCCAAGATTTTCATCACTCAGCGGCTCCAGATAAAGCCACTCACATTAAACATGGTTGAAAAGAGAAAACTTAGATGGGAAGTTATAGGGTTTCTCTAGTGCCCCCAGAATACTGGCTTGCTGACATCCCCATAACACTGGGCTAGATCAGCTCCCCAGCAACTGTATAACCAAGTGCCTTACAGTGATAGGAGATTCATCCTTCAACCCATCCATCCCGTTAGTCATCAAATTCTCCCGCCTTCTTGTACTCCTCAGCATCTTGCCGAACATCGTTTCCCACCTCTACCTCTACAGTCTTAAAGGAGTCCTGCTAGTTCACCACAATGTCCTTTCAGTAAGCCCACGATACCAGACCTACCAGAGCCACTGTCAGAGGAGCTCTGTATGCTTAACTGCACGGGTGAAGATGCTCGGGTGGCATGTCATAACTCAAACTGTAGGGAGCAAAAGTCCATGGGTGGAACTGGCTCCAGAAGTCAAATGATATCATCAATATTGCATCTCTCAACTCTCCACTGCTTCATCTTAGGGATCCCCAGGATACAGGTCTTCTGCATAATAAGCCAAGCCACAGTCTCAAGGTTTTTCATCAGGAAACTCCAGACCAGCTCCCTTTCTGCTCCGTGGCTCCATTATTCCCTATGTGATTCCTTCTTTTCTTCAGGCAAATAGCTATGAGCAAAATGGCCGGAAGAAGTCATAGCTTCAGGGAAGAGGGCTTGGGTTGTAATCTCAGCTCTGATACTCCCCAGTTGTGTGTTCTTGGACAATTTATTTCACCTCTCTGGACCTCAATGTCCTCATCTGTAGAGTGTCATTTCCTCAGTGAAGTTTCCCCCAAGTACTTGCCCTTCCCCATCCAACTAGTCACTTCCTCCAGAATACGCACAACACGCTGTACTGCGCTTACCACCAAATATGGAGTGGTAGCACTCCTGGAGAGCATAAATTGTTTTATTTCTCTCTGTAGCCCTGGGCCAGGATACATTAGCTGCAAAATATTTCATTCGTTGGTAGGATCAGATCTCCAATGGCTCGTCTAATCTTTAAAATCACATGATTTATCTGATCATCCCATCACAATCCAGATTTATCCTTAATTAGGTGGACCGACCCTCTGTGTCTTCTTCATCTCTGAAGCAGTTGCTAGAAACCAATCTCTACTTTTGAGGTTTTTCCAGACTAACTAATCTCTACCCATCTCCACATCCAATTCTCCCCCTACATGACTCATTATATCCCAGGTATTCCTTCCCGTTGCTTGTTTGCCTTGAAAATGCCTTAACTGCAACCTGATCTGGCTAGTTTTTTCCATTTGTAAGCACTTCGTGCCTGACTGTCTTGCAAAACCATCCTGGCTTGCAAGGGGGCCAGAAATCAAGGGCTGGATCCATCAAGACAGTGCCCCAAGCATGCAGCTGTCTCCTAAATGCTTTTAAGGATAATGAATGGTAATGAATTCAGATTGATTATGTTATAATATTCTGCAGTATATGCTCCCACTCCAGATGAGCACAAAGGTCAATTTAAAAAGTCTAATTCAGTGACTCTCAGTGGAAAGGGGAAACACAAATTTGTGGGGGGTGGGGGTGAGGCTTGTCATTTGAAAAAAACATATTCAATGTGATCATATAATTGTATACATTTGGAAAATCTAAAAAAGTAAATGATCATTACTTAAAACATAAACTATAGCTTTCTCAGGTACTTGATGTATTAATCTTTTCTTATCTTCACTATAACCCTACAATTTCACAGATATGTCTACTCAAATTCAAAGAGGCTAAGTTACTTCTTCAGGATTAAACAGCTGGAAACAGCAGAGGTAGGCTTTGAACTTGAGGCAGCTCCTCATTCTACTACACTGTTTCTCCATGAAAGAGGCAGCAAGTGTGGCAGGCCCCAGCTTAGCTGGTTTTGTACTGTCGTTCTCCCCACATGCTTGATCTACACGATAAAGAGCCCTGGAGTAACCCTGGAGATTTCAGAAAACCTTTGTCTCATATGATGGGGTGAACAAGACTTCCTAACAGTCAGCAAAAAAATTCTCTAGGCACCAGGGTTCGACTAACGCTCAGGCTCATGGAACAAAAACCAACGACAGATCTCCTTCCTTACACCAAAGAGTCGACGTGCTTCCCATTTCTTCCCAGAAAAATGAGGTGAGTGGATGATCTAGGAAAAGCCAGACAGTCAATACATACTTTTGAACTCCCTCTATGAGCCAGGCATGTTCCAGACCACTGTTGCTATTGAGGTTTTCTTTACAATGAAGTTATTAATGAGCTGAGTGGAGTCTCCAGTGGCTTCAAATACAGCGGTAGAGAACAGTTTATTTGACCCCCAGGGCTAGTAGGATAATGATAATACCATTTGAATTGACAAAATCTTGTTTTTACAAATGCATCCTGGCACTGTATTCTCCCCTTCCTAATCTGCCAGTTCAGATCTCATTTCATACTGCATTCTGTATGATGATTTTGGAAGAGTGGCTGAAATCATCCACTCCATCGTGTTCAGAATCACTCTCAAGAAAGCACTTTGGGGGTGAGATTTCACAATTGACAAATTTAAACACCACTGCCGAGGCATAGAAAGCAGGAACAGAAATAGTTTTCAGGGCAAATTAGGTCATCAATTTTGGTCTGCTATAAGACTGACCTCAATAAAGACCTTGCTAAGAAAGTTGTAAACAAAAGAAAGTGGCACATCACAGAGCTTGGAAGAGTATTCGCGCCCTGAATAAATAAAACCTGGGCTGCAGTTCTAAGTACAGCAGGGATAGTATTTTTGAAACACTTCTGAGGGGTTTCTGCTCTTAGTAAATTCTTCTAATCACTACTCTTTTCACTCTCCTTCCCTTACAACCTGCCCTACCTGCCCTGCATTTTTCATTTATTAAACCTGAATTCGAGGCTGAGGTTTACCGTCTCAGGAGAAGGCAAAACACAGTGAGAAGCAAATCAAGCCACCACATTCCTAAATAATTTTTCAAGCTCATAGTAGAGATAGTTGTCTTGAAAATCAAGATCCTTCTGATATGCAAAAGCCAGGATTTTTAACAGATAAAGGTTTTCTGTGATCCAAACGCTTGGTTTTCGAATACCAAGAGCCAAAGCCTTAAGTAATCTCTATATAAAGCTTATCCATAAATAATGGTTTGGGGGAAAACATTTTCTCTCCACCGGGAAGAGAAGAGATGAAAAATATTTCTGGGTGGGAGTGGAGTGTTGAGGAACCGGGGAGCAGAGCAAGAACCTTTGCAGCCGGTCTATTCAGCCGTGCTCTCTTGCCACGCCCCTTGCCACGCCCCTATGCTCCACTCCCCGCCCCAAACCCCACCCACATTAAATGCCAGGAGGACCTCCCAGAGCAGAGGAGTTTGTGCTTGAAATCCTAGTGCAGCAAATTCTCCTAGAGGTCTTCCACCCGCCAGTGCTCTAGCGGGTAAAGTTGAAAGGGCCAGGGAGGTGTCTGTGGAGAGCCCCGCCCCCACAACCAGGGCGTGGAAGTGCAAAGAAAGGTCCGCAAACCCGAAGGGGTGTCCTGACCGGAAGGTGGAGGATGTGGAGTGTGGAGTGGTGGTGGGGCTGGAGGGCTGGTAGGGAGAGGCCACGGGGACACAGCAGCCGAATCCCGGAGGGATTGAGGCCAATAGCCCTTGAGGACCAGAAGGCCAAGGACATCTCGTAGGGTGCCAACCCTAGGGCAGGGGCCAGAGGATTCCCCAACTCCACTCTGGGAGTGCTGCCATCCCCTCCCTGTGAACTAAGATGCCACCCCCCGGGTCTAGGGGAAGGGGCAGAACTCTGCAAATGACCGGACCTAGGCAGGAAATGGGGGGGGGGGGGGTCGTCACTAACTGGACTTCCCCTTGAATGGGCAAAATTAAATGGTCAGTTCCCAAGGAGAATAAGATGTCGAGGTAGAGATTAAGTTCAACTGCTTGTAAATTCCTACCCGTTATGTAACTGTTAATTAAACCAGCAAAAACTTTAGCCTTTACCAGATCAATAAATAAATCCAGAAAGGGAGGGGAGACAAAAATCAGTGGAATTATTCTTTTTTTTAACCTCTGCAATACAAAATATAAACTATCATGGTATTACAAAGCTTCTTGGAAATTCAAGCCATAGTCCCATCACCAAATACAGGTCACCTTTTTAATATTTCTGGTATTTAAAAGTTCTCTTCCAGGAGTTCAATCAAATATTATAATTCTCTTTAAAACTTCAAATAAGCGAGACTAAGCATTTCAAAATGCAGATCTAATGGGTCAATTCTCCCCAAGATCTACCCCATGAGGGTGGGAGATGACCTGCTTCTGCTCACCAGTTATTCCAGCACACAGCAGGGAGACTGGCACACAGTCGGCCCTCAGTTGTTGAATGAATAGGAAAATTAATAAATCAATGTGATAAGGCTGGAGAGCTCCGACTCCTGTTTGAAATTCTGCAGTTCCTTGAGTAACATTTCCCAGACAAAAGATGACCTGAACCCCTTGAATTTCAGAGTTTAAACTGATGAATCTTTGCAGTATTGAGAAGTGGCTTAATATGTTTGCATCCTATTAATTGTAGTTCTAGTCACAAGTACATTTATCCATACAATGTATATTAACTGACCTCATTTAATACAGGGCTTGATCCCTGAAATCTAATTAACACAGGCATTAAGTTAATAAAATCTTAAAAGCTTAACTTAGAACTGGGGTAAATGTTAACAGGGATAATTCTTTCATGTTGCAATTCAAATTAATATATAGAAGTGGTCATGTTTTGTTCCTTAAGAAAAAAAAAATGCATATGGAAATTACATTCTACTAAAATAGAATAATGCAAATGAACACATTTCCTTTTTTCCCAAATTGGTCTGCAGAGGAATTAATTTTCGTCCATGACAAAACCTCTTCCCTGAAAAGAGCAGTAAAGCTTCGGTTTTCAGTTCTTATCCCCTGATTGTTTGTTCACCTCTGCACATTTTGTTGCACACAGAAACATTTTTATAGATTTATGACTATCTATATAAACACCTTTTACTCCAGCAGTCCCTACATTTTCAGAAATTGTAGGAATTGAAGATTCTCATTTCTCCACAAAATATGAGCAAAAATTCTGCAAATTCTGGTTTCCCATCCACCAGAATCTCTCACACAGTAATTCAAGTCTTTTATCAGCATCACTCTGTGCTACAGAACAATCTAGTCTCCCTAAAAATAAATGCATGAGGGCACGGGGCGGGGGGAAATTCCTCTCAATGATAAGCAAACAGCAATTATTATTCCCTGTTATTAAAATGCTTTCAACTAATTGCACAGATACCAGCAGAGAGATTACCTTAAAAGGCTGGATACCAAAGGGGAGTTAGAGTTTTGAAACTTCTGCTCTAATTTAGAGGACAGTTTACAGAGAGAGTCAGTAAATATTTGTGAGGAACCATTAACATTGAGTAAACAATTCAATGCTGGCAAAGAAAAATGTATTTTAGAAATTGTAAAAGAGCCTCCCTTGATAAATGCTGAAAAATGAATGATTTTGAATTGAAAACAGACCAAATACAATCACAGAAGAATACTACCAACCACATTTTCTAAGCATTTTTTGTTGTATACAGTTTATCATCTTGGACTGTATTTATAAGAAGCACATGTTCAAAAAAAAAAAAAAGCTGCAGTTTTCACTTGAGGATTATTTTACAGAGAATTCAGTGAGCCAGCTCTTTCTTAGCCTTTTTTCTGCTTTAGTCCCAATAGAAATGGGATTTTACTGTGTGTCCTGCATGCTGATACACACAACTTGTCAAGGTTTGATGCTGTCCTTGCATCAATAGGTGGAGAAAGAAAGATCAAGCAAAGGAGGAAGTTCCCTGAGACTTCCCTTCACCTCCAAATGACAGATCAAGCTAGCCAGGGAATGGGAAATATCTTGGAAGGCTTCCTGGCTCAATTAAAATCCAACTTGGAAGAAATATTTTGTTTAAAGAGAAAAATGGTATCTCTCCAGTGAACACTGTTTAGGACAGCTGCTCCGGGGAAGGCAGGTGGTTGTGACTACCCTGAGGGCTTCAGAGATACTAATATTTAAGCCTCTCGCATTTCACTCAAGTTCAGTGCAGCTTCCTAACGCCTGGAGGAAGACAGAGCCGGAAATTCACAAGCCACAAAGCGGGGAATACCTTCTAATTTGGCCCGAGGAGGGACTGTTTGTCTGAATTCCCATCTCAGCCTCTCTACTTGCTGTTAGCTCACAAAGGCACTGCGTTCGAGTTTCAAAGCCGGCTCCTTCCTCCCCGCACAGCAAAGACATAACATGTCATCAGAACCCAGGCTTTGCCAGAGCCGTGATTTGTTTGTCTAGACTGGTCATTGAACTCTGTTTATTACTAAACATCACGCGGAATGGGCAGCAAATCAAAGGGGATTCTGGGAACCTGCAAGGCCTGGCTGCCTGAGCACAGCCAGGACCACAAGGGGACAGGCTTCCTTCTCAGTTTCTGCAGCCTGGAGACGCCCACCTTTCCCAGGGCCCGGAGGGTGACCACTAGACGAACCTTTCATCTTCTTTCCCACCCAGGACATGACCCCAGGTCATTTGCAGCCCCCAGAGCCCTTCCCCACCACTGCTGGAGCGGCAGCCCTTAAGAACTATATTCTGGGCTGTGCGTGGAGAGGTCACTAGGAATGACTAATGATTAACGTTTGAAAATGGAATGTGAGAAGAAAATGCTACCAGTGGTGGCAAAACAGTCTGCCAGAAGAAAAGAGGACCAAAACAACAACAAAATGTGTATAAATAATATCCTCTTTTCAAGATGTAAATGCACTATTTATAAGAACTCTTCTGGTTTTTTTTTTTTTTTTAGAAAGACACATAATTAACAGATACACCATTATCATTTTGATGGATAATTGTTGCCTAATTTCTAATGAATATACAAGTTCTCTACTTTAAAAGATTTGATTTAGAAGATAAAATGAACAGAGACTCAGGCTTTCTTTAGAAAATAATGTGCAACTTGATTCTTTTGAAAGAAAAAGCATCTCTGTGGCCTCTAAAAATAGAACTGCTTTGGACAAAAATCAATTCTCCTGTGCACTATTTTGGAAACACATTGATTCTGTTAAGGAAGACCTATGAGCTGAGAGAGCTACTCTGGTAAGAGTCAGGGTCTCAGGACGCAGGGCTCTCGCTGGAAGGGCCCAGGTATCTAATCCCTATGAACTTTACGCATTACCCAAGTGGGGGTAAATTTTCTAATCTGCGTTTCACTTTTGCCGAGAATTGAAAGCTATCCCACAAAGGGATGTTAAGCAATACAAAACAGCACTCCCAAAGGAGGTCCACCTTCTGCACTATGACAATTCCATGGTCATTCATTCATCAGACAAAGAAAGCGAAAGGGTCAAAACTGCCAGAGCCCTAGAGCATGGCCAGGGCCTCCTGGCCCATCCCAGGAAGTCTGTAGGTGCAGCAGCCGGTCCACTGTGCGCTCTCTGTCTGCACCCACGGGCTAGATCTAGATGGGTACAATCCCGTGGGGTCAACCACAGCCGTGGGTCTGCAAGTCCTCTGATAGTCCTAGGGAAATTCCTGGGGGAGTGAGGGATGGACAGAACCAATCGAGATGTTCCTGGGGCCCATCCTGGCCAGGACCCTTGGGATGGCTTCTAGAACCCCCAAATGACTAAGAGGACTTCGGGGTGCTGCCCCATTGAATCTGGGGTGATGCCGCAATATACTCATCTGATTACCGGGGGTCTCAAGTTTAGCTGCAGCCCTTTCATAAAACTGCTAGTGAAGTCAGATGCCGTATTATCATCCCTGTCATAGGAAGATACAAGCAATTTTGTGATTAGAACGAATCATGGATAATGAGCGTCCCATTTACGTCTAGAAATAAGATCCCACTGATCCAGCTACTTAGGCTCCATACCGGTGCATTCTGCTTTTGTTCTGACCCTGCCTCTCCTCGACCTCACCAGGTAGGTGCCTCTAATGCTGAAATGCTGGTTGAATTAAATTGAATAAGTTCAGCTACACTTTTGAAAACTCCAAAACAAAGCAAAAGAGCAAGTAGGCATTTTCATCCAAGTGCACACAGCAAATCATTTTCTTTAAAGGCTGAAGGGGATATCAGATGAAAGTTGAAAGAGTGGATTATGAGAAAGGATTTCCCCCACTCAATTTGGACATTGATTTTTCTTTTCTTTTTTAAAGAAGTCTTCACATAGATGGTATGAAGTTATAATTTAACTCTCGAGTTAACTATTGGTCCCCTTGTCTTTCAAGCCATACAAACACAAAGGGCTTTAATGATTTTTAACTAAGAAAAGAAAAAATACGAAAATCTCTTCTCTCTCTAACACCAGTCCCCTGGCCACTCAAAGACTGGTCTGTGAGATCTTTATCCACAGGATCCATTCATGAAAGTAGCACAGGAAACTCTCAACAGTCCAGACAACTTTAAGCTTGACAAACACAGGAAGGTTACGAGCTTAAGAGGTTCTGGTCGTGCAGTTAAAACTTTATTTGAACACTTGAATAATCATTTCCCTCCTAAAAAGAGGATGGTGGGTTTTTAGCTCAGTCAGTTCTCAGTCTCAATTAGACCAAACCTAACACACAACAGCTTCCTCCATCACGACAAAGAAAAAGAGATCTAGTCAGAAGAGATACAAAATAATAGATTTTACAAGGAGCCCCACAGAAAGACAGTCATTCTCAAGGACTGTTCACGCCCACAGGAGACAGACACGGCACATGTGACATTTGTATGTAAAACCATCCCTTTGTTGCAACAGAGGACTTAACTCCTTTACAAGAAAAAAAAAAAAAAACTTTGGAAAAAAGAGGACAGTGATTGTCACAGAGTTATGGGATTCAGAATAATTTTCCTTATTCTTTTTCATATTTTCCAAGTTTTTACACAAAGACTAATTTTTACCTTTGAAATCAGGGGAAATTTTTTTTAATTAAAGAAATCCTATGGTAGAATCCAAGGTGAAGAATCAGTCGGAGGAAGTGGAGCCAGCCCATTCCTTGCCTTTGTGTGCATTAGAAAAAGGCAAGACTTCGGGGCAGACACACATACCCTCCAAACTGGTCCTGCTTGCTCTTGGGAAAGTTGCTGGCTCCCATGTCCAAATAAGCAGCTGTCAAATGGGCCAGAGTGAAGAAAGTAGTAAAATACAGAAACTTCTGGAGAAAACTCTCATTCGAAAAGATACACACACCCCGATGTTCCCAGAATTACTATTTACAACAGCCAAGACATAGAAACAACCTAAATGTCCATCAACAGATGACTGGATAAAGAAGCTGTGGTATATGTATACAATGGAATACTACTCAGCCATAAAAAAGAATAAAATAATGCCCTTTGTGGCAACATGGATGGACCTAGATATTATCATACTAAATGAAGTTAAGTCAGATAAAGACAAACATTATATGATAGCACTTGTATTTAGAATCCTAAAAAATGACACAAATGAACTTATTTACAAAACAGAAAGAGTTTCAGAGACATAGAAAACAAACTTATGGTTTCCAAAGGGGAAAAAGGATGGGGGGGGAGGATAAATGGGGAGTTTGGGATTAGCATGTACAAACTACTATATACAGACTAGACAAACAAGGTCCTACAGTACAGCTATATTCAATAGCTTGTAATAACCTATAGTGAAAAAGAATATATATATGTGTGTGTGTGCGTATAACTGACTCAGTATGCTGTTTACCAGAAATTAACAGAACACCGTAAATCAACTATACGTCAATAAAAATAAATAAATAAGCAAACAAACTCACAGGCCATCAGGAGATGTCCCAGGTCAGCCTTTAATTTGCAGACAGCCCAAGGCATTTTTCAGAATAGTTTTCTACTTTTTTCATCTGGAGAGTGGGGCATTATCACCGACAAACATCACAGTGATCCAACTTGAACTCGGCAGCTCCTGGTCCTGCAAGTGATGAGCCTGTTAAATACAGCCTGGATGCAATTATGAAGAGCAGTTTTCATTATGACACATCTGGATGGAATTCAAATCACTTTGCGAAAAAAAAAAAAAAATGAAGCCATAATTTTCTCTCCCCATGTACTCATGTTCAGATAAAAATTAGTTGTGAAATGAATGATCTGGGCAGCCAGAGACCATACTAAGAGCCCTCACTTCCTGGAAACCCCTGGGCCAACCCCCGCCTCGACCAGCCCTCTGTCAAGGGCCCCAGAAAATCCTCATCCCAGCCTTCCTGGAATTTTCCAGGACCCCATGTTCCCAAAGATCCCCCCCAGGTACCAGCAAGGATCCCAACAAAGAAAGTTATGTGTATATTTTGAAACCAGTTATTTTACTTTTATGCTCAAAAAGAAGTTGGAGCTGAATTTTTTAACAAAATTCATAGAGTTCAGGATCTCTCCAAGCTGGATCCTCCATCCCGAATAAACGGTTGAAGAAAAAATGTCCAGGCACCAACTCCAAAGCCTGCCAAGGCCAAAAACTGCTTTACAATGTAAATCACTCTTTTAAGAGAAAAGAGAAAACATCAAAATGCTAAAATTGGCGAAATTCTAAAAAAGTCCTGCTGAGATGGATGAATGGTTTGTGGGGCTGTAAAAACATACTCAGGCCTTGTATGAACATAGCCTTGGCTTTCAAACATACGAGCCACATCGTTACAGACGGTCTGGTGTGTACACTGCACAGTCCTACCCGCTCACACCTCTAACCCACATACACCCACAGTTCCTCTTCTGGGGGACTAAGCAAACACAAGACATTCCTAGGGCCTCTGGCTAAAATAGGCACTTTTTATTCTGGCAGCTATATTTCATAGGAAACAGGCAGGGGAAAGGAATGGAGATGAGGTGACAGCCTACTGTGTGCTAAGTTGTATGTTAAGCGCTTTCACAAAGGTTGGCCTCTCTTTTCTTCCCAAGGTAAGCCCCAGTTTAAAGATGAGTGGCCTCAAGACCTCCCCCCTGCACTGGGCGGAGTCCAGCCCTGAAAACAGAACTGGACTGGAGGCCGTGGCCGTCAGAACACTCCGGTAAAGCAGCTGGACAGGGCACCAGGGTGTCCAGACTGGCAGGCAGAGCACAGCCCGGAGGAGGCAGGCACTGCGAGAAATGCACCTGCAGTCAGGCCACCGCGGCTAGTCCTCTGTGCCCAGAAGAGGGTCCCTGTCATCAGCACCCTGTCGGTCTGCAACCATTGAGTCAGTGCACATGAGCAGTGCACATCCCACAGGTGAAGAGCCCACTGCCTGGCTCAGAGGCTGGTTCTGCTCTTTACCTGCTGGGTGACCTTGAACAAGTTACTTAGATGCTCTGCCTCAATGTCCAGTACCAAACTGAGAGATTTTGAAGCTTTGCATAATTTAATACATCTAAAGCCCTTGGAACAGTACCTAGGACACAGAGACGGGGTGATAATTGTTACATGCTATTATGTACCAAGTATGTTCTGCAGCAGATCTGGGACCCCAGAAAGTTCTCTCAACTCCAAAGAGGCAAAGCCATCTGTGGGAAGCCTTGAAGCCCCCCAAAATAGCCTCTTTCCCCATCACACAGTGTGCTCAGTGATCTGTGCTCCAACAGAGGAGACCTTCGGATTCACAGCCCAGGCAGACTTTCATCCGTGAGCGGCAGCCTGCAAACGGTGTGATGGCCCACACTCCTGTGACAGGACTCCCTAGGGCTCAACATTAAGAACCACCCTGGCACACTCATGGCAGAAATGGGTCCCTTCTCCTCCGCTGCTGCTGCTGAGAAAGACAATCAAATCGCTGAGGCTGAAACCATTTGCAAATTCCAGGGGAGTATGGCACCCTCATTCCCCTTTATGATTGTAATAAAATGCTTGGGTGCTGCCAGGGGACTTGCCATCCCCCCAAACCAATCCCTACAGCTCCCCATGAGAGGGCCACCCTTCCAGCCAGAAGAATTTTCCCAGCGTGGAGCCCATCAGTGTTTCCATCAGCTGGGGAGCTGGTTTTGCTCCAAGACTATCAGGAGATTAATGGTTCAATTTGCAGCTGCTTAACGGTGTCCTAGGGAGCCTCCCCCGTGTCATTTGCCCCGGGCAGCCCGAGGACTCGTGGTTAATGGGGCAGGTGGAGAAGCCATTTGTTTCCCCTTGACTGGGTGTCTCAACACTGATCGGTTACTCTATCGGGTGTCTGTATCTTAGTCTCAGTCTTGCTCTGATGGAAGGCTTCTCTCCCACATGCTTCTATCAAGACCACGTATTAAATATCCAGAAACTGATAGCTTCAGCCCCACTTGTGTTTTCCAAGGATCCAGTCCTGAAGGAGGTAGATATCTTACTCAGCTTAAAACAATAACACATAACACCCGACGCCCCTTACCAAAATGATTGCGGTCTTTTGCAGTGCTGAGAGCTCCGTCTGCACCTTTGCAGGGGACGGGAGACTTCATAAGATTAGACAAGAAAGGGTTATGTGTGGCTTGTTAGTTTCTCCACGCTCTTTCCCTGGCACCCCCGCCTGTCTCTTTCCACTTCTGTTCACTAAGACCCCTCTTACACATTTTGCCCCTTTCAGTAGAACACCGTTTCAGTGCCAGTCACAGGATCGTGTGTTTCTATCTGAGTCTACCAAGCAGAATCCGGGAAGCTCAGTCCACAGGGGTAGAAGTCTCCTCCCTAGAGGCTGGCCCTCTTACCCAGTCACAGAACCCACGGCCCTGCAGCCTCCTTGGATGAAGGAAAGCTGACTGCTCTGGGGTGTCCTCACAGCCAGCAGCTGCACTGGACATTGGAGGGGGGTTCCCCTTACTGGGCAGAGGGACAGAGTCGAGAGCTCCCAGCCGGGTGGTCCCAGCACTTTCCACTGGGAGACTCTGCTGCCTTTGCTTGGGGACCACAGAAGTGCTGGCACAGTTTGGCTGTTCTATTTGGTGAATATTGGTTTACTCCAGTAATTTGAGATGGTGAAGGCAACAGGACTCCTCCATCCTTATTCCTGGGGTATATGTGTGGGCAGACAGCTCCCCATGGCTCACTCACATTCTGCACGTCTTGTTAGCAAGCCCTTGACTGCCCTTTGTTCTGGACGACTTTTTCAAGGATGTCTGAATAGAGAATAGTCTTCGAAGACAGAGATAATGTCTCTCTCCAGAGCTTAGTTCCACTATAAAAGATTTGGTTTCCCTAAACTCAGGTGTCATCTCCTGTACCATGACCCACTCCATGTGTAGGTATCATCTGGCCCTTTTATCACCCTATGGGGACTGAGGCTCAAGTCCTAGGTTCAATCCCCAGTACCTCCACCAAAAAATTTAAAAAAAATTTTTTTAAACCATACATAAAAGTAACTACTGAATATCACCAGACTAGTAACTCTTGGCTCTCCTATTTATAAAATTCCACTTGAAATTTCAAGGTAACATAAAGAAAACTGAAATTACTTGTGTGTTTTTGAGTAGAATTTCCCCCTATGCGTGATTGACTAAAGCAAAGCCTAATCGTCTGTCCTTTTTTCTCCTCTCTATTACCTACTGTGCAGTTTTCCTGAAGGCTGGTAGCCCTCTGTTATTATGATCCAGGTTAATCTCTTATATTCATATTTATTCTATGAATCAGTCTCTCCAAAGAGAAAGAGATACAAAGGGAGACTTGGAACTTCCAAGCTCTTTGAATTTTAAAAACACACCTGTACTGTAAATTGAAGAAATGGTTAATCCGTATTCAGGACGTAGTTTTCAGAAATGAGAGGCCCTCGGCGGTTTCCAGCTTAGCATCTGCAAAATCCACTTGCCGTTTAGTGAGAATCGAGCTCTCCTTTCATCAAATAGGCCAGCAACTTAGCTTCTCTGCGTGATGACATGAATCAAGAGGCCCGTTCAAATCTTATCTTTCGGATTTTGCTGAACTGCCCAACTTGAAGCGTGTGTCACTTGAGCAAGGACAGACATCCTTAGCTTGAAATTTTCAAATGCCAAGGAAAAAATTTAGAATGTTCTTGACGTGAACAAGGGTTATCTTTTTGAAGAGCACTCAAACGCTTAGGCAACTAAAAGTTCCATTATTAAACACAGAAATATAACTTTTCAAGTTACATTAGGGCTTGTTCGAGTCAAGCCTCTGTCCTAGTATTTGTCACCAATAGTTAGTGTCCCAGCTGATGGAGATTGTTTGCTGTACATTTTTTCACTCTGTCTGCATGTAGTGAGGAAGAGCTGCTAGTCCACCAAACTGGTGCCGGCAAAATCCTGAATACTAGTAAAATCAGAACACGGTTTTGTCTGTTCAAAGCCAATCTTTTCAATCACCTTATGTGTATGTAAAGAAAAATTAATAAAGAACATTATATAACATTATAAAGAGATTTGTTTATACAAACAGCAGTTCTCATGGGAACTCTAAATTTAGTATTAGTGGGTAAATACTAAATTTACATGGATGTTATATGTGAAATTAGTATCTATTTCAAACCAGTGGACCTTACACATCAAGATTGGCATTGCCATGTCGTGGAGGTATCCACCTTGGGGCATGATTCTAACTGGTCTGCCATTGCTTGGTATCGTATTGGAATTCCTATTGTAATTGCTTTTAGGGCCATTTTACACAAAGAAAAGAATACCGGGATATTATCATTGAGCCTTGTTTGATCAGCTGCTTTATTCACTGAACCCGACATCCAAGGACTTTGGATGATTTACGAGAATCAATTTTCTTTCCAAGTAGAGAGATTGCCACCACTGAGGACATCCAGAGAAAACGCCAGAGGGGCGAGAGGACTTTTAGTATGCTTTGAAGCTACTTTGAAAAGGCTAGTACTCATTTACTTGGGTGACTGTGTCCTGGTGTATTGTGCTTATTGAAAAATAAATGAGCTCTCTTATCTCCATGCTGAGAATAAGGACATTTCCTAGCAAAATGGGGTCCCCCACACAGAGTGCCGGCACACAGGATGGCTGAACTGAGGAGTTACAGGGACCAGAAGGCTTCCTGCAGGAGATCTTGCCACTATGAGGCTCAGATACAGCTTCCTGGGGTCCCAGACCTGCTTCAAAAGAGCCTAATGGGATGTTCTTTGCAAAGCAGTTCTCGTCCCTCTCTGCCTGTTTACTCACCGTGCAAAGTTGAGCCTCCAGCGTGCTGGAGCCCGCATCCCCTCACCACGTGCTGGGTGCCAACAAGAAGCCAAAGAACAGTGAGGCGATGAGGTTACCCTGTGCCCATGTGCAGGCGCACCAGGAGTAGCCATGCAGATTAGAGACCGCGCTTCCCAATCTTTTAACTAGTTGTCATGGCAACAAAAAGGAAAGCCCGTTCCAGGAAAAAAATCAGCTCCTTCCAGCTTCAGCCCAAGTGCCCAGTCCGGTTGGCAGTCAGCAAAGTGGCAAAATTGGTTTCTTTTGTTTTCTAGCCATGGTAGCCCTTAGTTTACCACTGTCCCAAGGACTGGGTGAGCAGGGAAGGCTCACAGGCTAAACCACACCTCGACACAAAGCTGTTCTTCATCTCAGGATAAAGGAGTCCCAAAGGCAGCCCTGAACCAGAGTCACCTCCCAGGTTCTTGTGTTGATTCCTCAGCTCCTGGCCCATTACTACCGAGAGAATCCAGAAAGGGTTTATCCAAAGGCCTCCACCCCAGTCTCTGGGAGGGACTCTATTCCTCCTCCATCCCATCACTAGTCATGTAAGACACTTAGGACTCTTTTAGGGCAGTGTGAGAGCGTCTCAGGACCCAGGTCATCAGCTAAGACACTGTTCTCCACAGCTCCGTTAACTGGACTCAGGCTTCCAGCATTAGCCAACTTCCTCCCACTTCTTCCCTATACCACCTCCACCCAGAGGACCACTGAGGGGTCTGGGGAGCTCTTCTCCTTCTACTCCAGACCTAAGCTGAGATGTCTCTGCAATTCCGTGGTCACAAAGAGCAAGGCTCCAGGTTTTACACTCTTGCAGCTCGCGCTCAGCCCCTGGAGCTCAGGCTGGACAGCCTGCCCCGGGCTTCACCGCAGAACTTCCCCCAGGGGGACTGCAGGTGGCCAGAACAGCTGCCTCCTCCTCCCAGCACACTCGTCCCTCCTTCTACCCACTGTCCTTCCCTCTACCAGTTCTCCTTTCCAACTTTCAGGCTTCTTCAGCTTCTTTCTCCAGGAAGAAGGCGTCAGCATCCCAACCAGCTTCACCCCTAACCAACCAGGAGTCACCACCTGTTCTCACCAGTGGGGATCCAACCTGCCCCACCCGTCCACACCAACACAGACACGTGTAAATCAAGCCGATTTCCTGGTATGGTTTAATTCCCAAAATATTCATTGCTAAAATTTGTTGAGAATGAGAAACCAAGCTGTGGCTTTCCCTCCCGACCTGACAGCATGCTAAAAAGCGTTAGGACTGAGCCCTGGTGATGGGTTCAGCAGTAACTCAACTGCGCGTTCTGTAAACACCGGGGTCACGTTCACTGGTCCCTCTGGTTGCCGCTAAGGCCATACTGACCCTTGCCTCTCAGTGCTGATTCCACCAGTTTTTAAACACACCTGCCACGTATTTCTCATCTGGAAGCCTACAGGCTGCATGCTTCTTTCAGTATCCCTTGATACTCCCTGTACAGACACAGAAAAAAAGGCTTTCTACCCTGGCTTAGAGCCTGCATGGACCCCAGACCAACGCTCCTCCAACCACAGTGTACATTGGCGGGGAGCTTGTTATAAATGAATGTTCCTGGGTCCCATCTGCTGTGGACCCCAGGAATCTTCTTTGGTGACAAACCTGTGAATCTGAGAATGGCTCTTTGAGAAACACTCCTATACAGTGTCTTAGGCGTTTTACTACGTGGTAAATCCCTTGAGGCCAGGGGTCATTCCTGGTTCTTCTTTGCATCTCCCAAAGGCTTTAATGCAGCTTCCGTCATACAGTGGGCCCTCAGTCGATTGAATGACACTGAAGAATGGCATTCCCTTGATGTTTGGTGCTTATTACCCCAAAGAGGGTACTGCACTGACCCTCTGATATCACAGCGCCTGTTGTAAGAATGACAGGCGAGGAAGGAGCTGGTTATAAAAACAGCTGGTGTGTGCGGGGTTGGTGGGGGGGTGCTGTGAGTGAGATGATGGTGAATTCGTCTTCCCCCTGTTGCCACCGTCTCTTCTCCTGAGTAACCCTGTGTGTGCAGCCGGGTCATCAGGTTCCCTGCTGGAGTTAGTGAAATGTTAACTTTTCCCCATTAGCTGAGTGATAGTGGATCACTCATCTACTTTCCCACTCTTTAATCTCTGTCCCCACAGATGCCCTTCGCACATTCCTTTAGAATGACCCAGCTCTTGAAAGCGCAACCGCCCAGCCCTAAACCCAGATCTCCAGCTGAGGCACCACCCCCAACGCCCTGCAAGAGCCAGTGTGAATTCTCACGCCAGGGTTTCCCCGGCTGCTCCTGGCCCTAGAATGGGAGCCCCAGTGTCCATCCCAGGCTCTAGATGACGGGAGGTGAGCAGACAGCCCAGTCCCACAAAGGCGTGAATGAAGCCTGGAGGAATGTTAACAGCGGTATCTGTTTCATATCAGACTTGCTTTTAAATTCTTCAGCTTCTACCAGAATTTTTATTCTCCAGGAGCAGATAGATATTTTAAGCATATCAAAATGTTTTGTTTCTACTTTCAATCTAGGTGAACCATAGGACCAACAGGACTTTCAGAGTTTTAGTACATCGCTGAACATTTCACAGCGGAGTCCTGGTGCATCTGTGCAATGCGTTTACATTGTATTCAGGACTGAAGCTGACGTCTAGTGAATTAATTGTGCCAGACCCAGTGATGAGTGCTCTACCTATATATATTGACTTATTAAAACAAAACAATATCCCTATAATGTAGGTGCCATAATTATGCCGATTTTACAAGCAAGGAAAATGAAGCTTGGAGAAAGTTACAAGAGTATATATTTACTTAGGGTCACACTTCTCTGTGGAATGTGCAGCCATCTCCTAGTGTGTCCTAATGCAGAAAGGCTCTCCAGCCCAAGAGGAGTTCTCTTGAGGGCTTGCCCCTCAAAATTTCCAGGATGAAAATCACAAAAAGTATTTGGGAAGCATGGGCATTTTAAGTGAGTGCAATTTTTTTTTTTCCAAAGAGGGTGCCATTGGTATTCTAAGTAGACTATTTCTTCATTGTGTAGGACTTTCAGAATATCTAAGCAGAGGGGACTGCCTCCCCGCCCCTCAGAGCTTTGCAGCCTTGCTCACAGTAGGGCAGCTCCTTTAGCTGGACACTTCTTACTTTGTTCATATGGAGAAAGTTCCAAGGAGTCAGGATGGGAACCGGAGAAAGGGGGTGGCCCCCAGGTCCCCAGCGGTGATGAGGGCTGCAGCCCCAGGCAGAGGACACGCCCATCCTAAACACAGGAATCGATGCTGCTGAAATATATACTGACAGCCTGGATCTCTGCCGCTGGGCGGACACTGCCCTGCCCACTCCAGCCAAGAGGAAGTTTCCAGGCCAGAGTTATTTCATTATAGAAGCAGTTCCTCAGTTCTCAGCAGGGTTTTTGAACTCCCAGGCTGTCCAGACTGCAAAGAGGCTGAAGCATCAATGACGCAAACCTCTTATTTGTAGCGAAGAGCACAGAGTCCCCAGGATGTGCAGTGCCGTGCCCAGCTCTGCAGAACTGGGGCCGAGTCAAGCTCTGAGTCAGGCCCAGGGCCCGCGCTCCGCCTCCATCCCCCACCTCCCAGGACCAGGCAAACCTCGTGGGCAAAAGCCGGGGGAGACAAGTGCTGGCTGCCGAGATAGTGCAGGGGGCCTGAGGACAAGCAGGCAGAAGAGAAACTTGCCACACTGAGTTCTTTCCCAGTCTTCTTCGGCTGATCCAGTTTTCAGGGCAATGTCTTTTTTCTTTTGGAAAATCGTGAGACTGTCAGAGGCTGGCGGATCACTTGTGTTCTCAGTGGTCTGGTGACAAGAGTTGCCTGGAGGTGGGAAAGGTGGGCAGATGAGGAGGAGGAGTTGAGCTAACACTTGTCCACCACGTACATTCCACCTGCCACACATCTTACAGCCACTAACTCATTTAACCCTCACAGCTCCATGAAGTCGCCACTACTGGTGTGTCCATTTTACAGCTCAGGACACAGACGCACAGCGAAATGAAAGCAGCTAGGCCGTGTCATCCAGCTAGGTCAGTGTGATTATAGACGAAAATGAGTTGAACCACTCAGCACATCAAAGGGCCCTGATAATTACTTATTTAAACCCGTTTCAGAGAGCTTCAGTGTTTCCACACCTTCAGTAAAAGGAACCTTCTAGAATTATTTTTAGTCCAGAAGAATAAAACATTCATGTCTGTTTTGCGACCTGTTCAGAGACATTCAATTTTCCAACTCCCCTAAAACTTAGCCACCAGGTAAAAGGGATCATTTCCCAGTTACAGCTACTCGTAAGACACCTGCTAAACCCCCTCCCCGCCACACACACGCCCACCAGGGAAGAAGCTTGCTCTTCAGCCATTATTTGAGAAGAGATGAGGTCGCTTTTTGAGCCCATGAATTCCCCCTCAGTGTTCTCTCAATGGTGTCTTGCAGGTTCATGGAGGATATTAAATTTAAGTCCAGAAAGCCTGTGGAAAGAAATGTGTTTCTTGCTATTTCTAAAAAAAAAAAAAAAAAACTACCATCTGCAAAGTAGGTGATGGGTATTTAGTCTCTGGGAAAGGGTTGGCAAGTTCACCCCCCTTAAAAACTACAGACGAGAATCCACGCTTTACCCCTTATACTGGACCTCAAATTGCAGTAGTAAGTGAAATCGTTTCTCAATACTTATTCCAATAAATATGCTATTGCTTTTAAATGGGGTTTCCAGCGAAGCCCTCCTCAGCCCCCACTCCCTCTCCCTCACTCCCCCGTGGGTTCCCTGCACAGCAGTCCATTCCCTCCTCCATCAGAGGAAAACTAACACAAAAAGAGCCTTGTTTCTGATAAGGGTACCTGTCACCGACAAAGCAGAGGCAATGAGTTTTTACTGAGTGGACCCCCGTAATGAGCAATACACAAAAGATCATTAATTATAAGCCGTCCTCGGTCCCAAGCCCATACACGCATTTGCATTTCCAAAAGCTCCACTCGGCCCTTTTGAAAACCTTTGCCCTGGTTTTTGACAGGCTGGTTGGGAAATGGCTACACCCAAAGGCACCGCCAGCATCAACACTCAGCCCACAAGACATGTATTTAAATTTAAACAGCATAGTGTCCCAAGCCCAGGCTGCCCCTGGAAGGATGCTCAAAGGTAATGTCGGCACCGTCTCAGATTCTCACCACTGGAAAAAGAACAGCAACTGAGAGGAGAGAAAGCAACGTCCACACTGATGGTGAACTTCCTGCCTTTTATGCATTTGTGTCACAGCACGCACACCACACAAACAGAAAATTCTGCGGAGTTTTGGGACCATGCATTAATGAAAAGAAAAAGGATATGTCCTGTTTAGAGTAGCTCTGTTCTCCCTAGGAAATAAGGATTAACCTGTCGAACTAAAACAACTTACTGAAGCCACTTCTTCAGATAGGCTTTGTCCGCTCAACACACCGGGACAACCCTCATGTTTACATTTTATGTGACATGAAGTCTTATGATTGCTTATTTTAAAAGCAGAACGTGGGCATGCCTGTTCTCCACCATGCAGGGGATGTGCAGTATGTCTTAAAAGGCGAGAGGACACGTTGTACAAAACTCCTAATCACACTTACGGTTTGGAAAAGGGCGGGGAGGGAGGGGGGCTTGGAGCAGAGGGGAAGGGATCATACCTAGTGAGCCTAACAAAGTACATGAACACATCATACATCATCAGGGAAATGCAAATTAAAATGACAAGGAGATACCGCTATACTCCTATCAGAATAGCCAAAGTCCTGAACACGGGCAACACCAAATGCTGACAAGGGTGTGGAGCAGCAGGAGCTCTCATTCACTGCTGGTGGGAGTGCCAACTGGTACAGCCACTATGGAAAACGGTTTGGCAGTTCCTTGCAAACCTTAACGTACTCTTACCATATGATTCAGCAATTGTGCTGCTTGTTAATTTACCCAATGGACTTGAAAACTTATGTCCACACAAAAACCTACCCATGGATACTTACAGTAGCTTTATTCATAACTGCCGCAACCTGGAAGCAACCAAGATGTCCTTCAGTAGGTGAATAGATAAATAGACTATGGTATATTCAGATACTGGGTTATTATTCAACACAAAAAAGAAATGAGCTATCAAGCCACGAAAAGACAGGGAGGAAACGTAAAGGCATGTTACAAAGGGAACGATGTCAATCTGATAAGGCCACATACTGTATGATTCCAAACATACGACATTGTGGAAAAGGCAAAACTATAGAGACAGTAAAAAGATCAGTAGCTGCTTGGGGATGAGGGGAGGAGGGATGAACAGGCATACCCCAGAGGGTGTTAAGTCAGTGAAAATGCCCTGTAAGATACCATAATGACGGACACATGTCATTATACATGTGTCCGGACCCACAGAACGGACAGTACCAAGGCAAACCGCGAACTTGGAGTGACGCTGACGCATCAGTGCAGGTTCATCGGCTGTGACAAACGCATCGCTCTGGTGGGGGGCGTTGATCACGGGGGAGGCTATGCATGTGTAAGGGGGAGAGGGTATATGGGAATTCTCTGCACATTTTTTTAAATTTTGCTGCAAACTTAAAACTGCTCTAAAAAAAAATAAAGACAGTAAAAAAATTTTTTAAAGAAAATCCTTAGAAACTATGTTAGGAGACCACCTTCCCCAGGTTTAGCAGGAGAACTCGCAATAGTCAGGCAGGAGTAACTGAATGACATCTATGTGAACTCTGTGTATATGCAAGAATGACTGCAGTAGGAAGCAAACAGCTATTTAAAAGAAGACTAGTTCAGATTTTGTAATGTGGAAATGGGTCCTCATTTTCAAATGGTTTTATGCAAACCAGTGTTTATAACTATAGTGATCCTAAAGTGTTGCATGTACATCAAATTTGTATAAATCAATTTTTTCCTCCGATGAATTATTATCTTTTTAGCTCTAAAGTGAACAGTTCTCTTAACTGTGCTTTCTAAGGAGCTTTATCTTTATTGTACACCCTTCTTAAGCCTAACTTCCCCCAGTGTTCTGTCATTTTCTTTTATTCATTCGTCACATTTTTACTCAGCAAGTATTATGGGTCAGGCATAATTCTAAGCATCGACTTTATGTTTATTTGCCATTCTGCCCTTTTATTTACAGTCTGTGAATATTAGGACCATGTTGTAAAAACACACACAAAAGGTGTAAAAGGCATAGTGATGACTGTTGAAATGACGAGGATATAGAGAGGATTTAGCAGAGGATTGATGCAATGGTGGGATAATGGGACAGAAGTAGTGAAATGGAGAAACTAATGAGTCTTCTCAGTGTGGACAGGGCTATCTTGGAATAGTAATCTAGTTTATCTCTGTGTTTTCCTGCCCTCCTTTTTTTCTTCCAGTTGCACCCCAGGGGTTTTTCTGTTCTCTAGCCTATACCACAGCAGGAAAAAAATAATTATTCCAAAGAGCTATTTCCTTTTCCAAACAACTAATGCATCATTCAATTGTATCTGTGGTTCTCAGCCAATGGAGCCAAAACATTGGCAGATTTTCTATGTATGCAAGAAAATGTAGAATCAAAAAGAAGTGAAATTGATTTAGAATCACCATTTTATCTAACTGAAAAGTAATGCTTCATGGAGCATTGATAAATTGATAAATGACATGTAAATGAACCTTCTGCAGCTGCATGTGTTAAGCTGTCTCCTTGCAAACTTGCAAAGAAAATGGTGATGACTTTTAGGAAAAAAAGAAAAGTGAATGATGTTCTCAAATAATTCATTCTGAGTATTAGTATTTTGTCCCCTAACTTTTCAAAGTTCTACACCCCCGACATTGTAGTTATCAATACAATGGCATGAGCCACAGTTATTAGTGGCCCTCACCATAAACTGGGTGTGCACCTGTCCTGTATGGCCGCACCATAGCTGCTGATCGCTTTCCCAGTTAAAATGGTGAGCTCATATCACAGCTGGGACCAGAAGTCCAAGCCTCTCTCCAGTCCACTTTTCCCTGTCCCTTAATGAGGATTACATCCCAATGAGAGATAAACTTCACCCACTTCAAGTCTTTATCACTCCACTCATATTGTTCAGGAGGAAAACTCCAAGTCTCTGCAAACTCAAAAACTCCAGTTTTAGTCAACAGTTGCTTTAAAAGAGCATGTATTTCCTCACTAAGATATGAGGAATAAACACATAGATCTGCTGAGACCCCAGTACAGTGCCTGGCATACAGGAGGTACTCAATGAATGGTGATTGAAATGAAGGAGATCAGTTGTCCTTTAAAGAGAACAATATTATGTTCTTTGCATCTGACAAGGTCACTTAACTTTTCATGTTTACTGTCAGTAAAATATTCCCTCCTGAGACAGGTCTGCCCAGAATGTAAAAAAGAATGACAGTCGGAAGTTCTGAAACTTGCCCCAAAAGAACATGCGACTCACAGAAGTGGACGCAGCTCTACAAGGATGCAATCACCCCAGGTAAACCGGGGGCCACCTTAGCATTCCAGATAACTGAGATGTGTAAATAACTCTCTTCCTCAAATAAAAAAGAACACAAAACCCGTGGAGGTACTTAGCAGAGGGATTAAGGGCATGGGCTGGATTTGGATCCTTTGCTTTGGGCAAATTGCTTAGGGCAAGTTGCTAAATCATCTACAAAGTGAAAAGAACAGTTACCTCCTACAGTTACTGGTCAGATTAAGGGAGATCATGTGCTAACAAATAGTTCATAAATGTAAGCTACTCATCATAATGATCTTGATGAAATAAAATAATTCAAGGGACCAGAAAGATAATGAGCTTACAACGGAAGTGATCCAGGTTGGACAGATGAGGATGCCAGCCAACAGAAGCTTCCTCCCTTCGGTGGCCACACACGCCCCCTTCTAAAGCAGGGATTCTTAACCTGAAATCCACAGTGCCTTCAAACTCCCTGAAGCTGAATGCAAAATACTGTGCACAGGTACCTTCTTCTAAGGAAGGGGTCCATAGTGTTCAGGAGACTCTCAGAGGAGTCTGGCACCTCCCCAGAATTAGGAATCTCTGCCCTAGGGTACAGCAAACTCTTAATCTGAGTCTCATTTTCAAATCTAAATGTACACAAAACTCCCTTTCTTCTCCCTCTTTTGGTTTACCTAACACATGCTGAGCTTTTCAAAAGAATTTTGCTAAGAATCTAAGGAGAAATTAAAAAGGGAAATAGAGCATATATCAAAAAGAAAAGGAAAAAAAGGTGAACATCAAAGTGCAGGGTGCGTTACAACAACACTGGTGGGACCTGCTTGCAGGTGTGTGGGCCCAGAGCCCTTCGTTCTCAGCCCCACTCTTTTGTCCCTTGGAAGGTTCACTGTTTCCTTTTATTTAAAAGTAGAATTCTTTTAGGGAATCTGCCACCTACTTGGATTTGGTCGTATAAATACAGACCATTGCTTCTTTCTTAACAAAACTCCTAAAGGAGAGTTTACTAAGAACCAAAAGGGGCTGGGACTTGCTCAATCTCTCGATGACTAGATGACTGGGGGGCTCAGGGGGACAAGTACGCTGCAAAATAGACATGAAAAGAATGTCCTGGGATCAAAGCATTTTGTGGTAAAGTCCAGAGATGAGATGGGAAATGCAAAGGAGATTAGAAAGAGAGAATTGGGGGAGAACCAGAAAAGGGGAAAAATCACATTAGAGACCCAAACCATCACCAGAAAAATTTCGTTTAATAAGCAAGTGCGCCATTATCCGTTATTAAGTCCTTAACATTAATGAGTTTCAGAGGCTTTCCTGAATAACAGATTCTTTTTCTGGGGGAGGGATCCGAGGTGAGGAAGTAATACAGATATCAGACCCACCAGATAGATCCCTGACCCCCCTTCCCTGCCTGTTGCATTAAGTCTGAATGCCCAATGGCCTTCCTAAAAGGAAAAGGAAGCATGAAAAAATAGGGGAGTTTCTGAAAAGCATTCACAGCCAATTCACAAGCCCTGACTGAGCTCTTACTGGATGCCAATCTCTGGACTAGGCTCTATAAAATAGGAAAATTATTAAGAGTGAGGTCATGTCTTCCAATGTTCTTAATCTAAGGGAAGATGTAAGCAATTAAAAAAAAAATGTCATCCAGAGCGGTAAGCATGTTATTAACTGTGTGACAGGGAAACACAAGAGGAACGAGGTTGGGGAAGAGCGTCCCAGACTTAAAACCAGACCACCCTACTTCCTATAAAACCATCTGTAAGACCTGTCCTTTCCTGTCTACAGCCACCTCGTGCTCCTCTTAGACCCACAAGCCAAAGTTGACATGAAAAAATTTCCTGGGATCAAGGCATTTCATGCTGTAGTCCAGAGTTGAGCCCCCTGAGCATTTTGGCTCCAGGCAAAGTAAGCTCTTCCCACTCCCAAGGAAATGAGGAAGAAGGGAAGGAGAGTTGTTCCTTTTTCCCAAAGCCTGAGCCTTTGCCCTGTAATCTTTCCCTTTGCTTCTGGAATGCCTTGTTCCGCAAAACTCAGAAATGTGTGACACAGAGGCTACTTTGCCACCAGAGTGTAAGGACATCTCCGGGTGTGAGCGCCATAAACGTAGGAGAACTATGGGCACACAGGATGTTACTTCTAAGTTCTACCTCCTGGCCCTACTTCTGTCACCAAGGAAGCCAGACCCTTTTGGTGTGGGCCCCGATCCAAGTCCAAACCAAAAACTCTCCACCATCACAGGAACCTCTCAGTGAGTCACGGAGAGATAGAAACCATGGGTGACAACAGAGGTGGATACGGAAAGGCAACCAGAGAGACCAGCCCCGGGGTCTCACCAGAGGGATAGAGGAAAGGGATGCCAGAAAAATGGCACTGATACGAGCGGGACGCACAGCTTTTTACACCCAAACTTGCTGGAACTCCCGCCAACCCACGCGCCCCCACACCCACCCCTCCCCACCTGGCCACCTTTTGAGACCTGCACCAGGCCTGCCCAGCTGGAATCCCCAGCCTGGACCAGGTTTGTGGGTCCGTGGACACCACAGCTGGTAGCTGGATGCCCCCTCGCTGCTGCTGCACCAGAGAAGTTTCTGACTCAAAGGTAGCACTTAGAAGCACAGCAGAGTTCCCCAGTTACCCTCGGCCCACCCCACACACACACACACACACCCCATCTGCCTGGACTCCCTACCTTTCAGATGGCTCTGCTGAGATGGCCAATTTTACGTCAACTTGACTGACCAGAGGACGCCCACGTTAAGTGCTATTTCTGGGTGTGTCTGTGAGGGTATTTCCAAATGAGATTAGTATCTGAGTCAGTGGATTCTAATAAGGACATTGTCTTCCCCAGTGTGCCATGGTCTGAATGTTTGTATTCCTCAAAATTCACATGTTGAAATCCTAACCCCTCATGGTGATGGTATTAGAAGGTGGGGTTTTGGGAGGATGATAAGGTCACAAGGACCTCATGAATGGGATTAGTGCCCTTACAGAAGAGGCCACACAGCTGCCTAGCTCCTTTCCACTATGTGAGAACACAGCTACAAGGTGGCAGTCTAAACCCTCAAAGAGAGCCTTCCCCAGGACAAGACCATATGGCACCCTGATCTTGGACTTCCAGGCTCCAAAAGTGGGAGAAGTAGATTTCTGTTGTTAAAAATCACCCAGTCTATGGCATCCTAAATGGACGAAGAGATGCTGGTCACTGAGAAGTAACAATTGTCTATGTCATGAGCCTGCTTTTCTTCATACTTGAAACACTGCATCTCACATCACCCGCCCAACACTGCATCTACCATCCCTGTCCTGCCCCGTGCATTCCTACTTTTCCTTGAAAGCTTAGCCCTGTCATTATCTCCTCTAGAAAGTCTTCTCTGACCTTCAAAATCAATGTTAGGGGCCTCTCATCTGCCTAAATTTATCATAGCTCTTATCATGCCAAACTGAAATTATTTGTTCTCTTCCTCAATTATGGGTTAAACGGCCCTTTGTGAACTGACAAGGGATCATAACCACCAAGTGTGATGCTGCAAAAAAATAATGTAGATGAGTTTCAAATTTAAAAATTGTGACCTGCTGGAAATGATTTTTTTGGACTGCTTTATGAAACCATTTTTAATGAAGGAAATGGAGGTTTCTCTGAGAATCCCTAAGCCATTCTTGTGTAATTCCTGTGTCTGTGTGCTGCTCCATCACTTGCATACTGCCCTCCAAAGGGGATTCTCAGACCAAATCCAGTCTCACCTCTGGTTCCTCACTATTAGATTTCAGCATCCTACCATGGCTCTTCTCTCCAAGCTAAAGCAAATAAGCTCAGTGCAAGCCTGGTTAGGATCCCCAATGTGTAGGAATTTTCTGTTTGTTTCATTATCTGCAACAGATCTTAGTTTAATCTGTGGAAAGAAAGAAACATATTAATATATTTCTATAGCCATCTTGTGTGCTTTTGAGAATGAGTCCCTCGTTTTTAAACCATGCTTCTCCTAAATTAGGCTGGCTCTCCTCCAGACCCATTGCTTTAGAGGATATTGCAAATTTATTACAAAAGCACTCACTAAGTGAATTACTAGTGGGCTTCATAAAGTCATTTAAGAGAGAACTCATCTGTATTGAGTGGGCTCTGTCAGGCATTGAGCCACAGTAGGAGGGCAAAGCATGTTATACAGGAAACAAAAGCCAGCCTCCATCTGGCAGTAGCAGTAATGGTAGATGTGTCAGACAGTAGCATGAGAACTGCTGCTATCCTTGTGCCCAGAGCCAGAGTCTGGGGATCAAGATGGCATTTTAAGCTTATGTTTTGAAGTCATTCCCTCTACTCTAAACACTTAGGAATTGCTGAAAACATATTTGAAAAGACTAAATTTAAAAGATAGTAAGGGGGAAAAATGTAAACCATGAGCAGATTCATACACACATAAAGAAAAACATAAATATCTGTGCACTAGAAATTGAACAGAAAATTATCGTAAGTTACCAAAGCTGTGAGCTTGGTAGGCTCTCAAGGCACGCAGAGACAGGCCAGGTAACTCCTTCATGGCACTGGGCAGCAAAGGTGCTTGAGATGGTTGGAGCCTGGATCCAGGCTTACTGCTGGAGCCTGAATAGGGTGGGGAATTCCTGCCTGAAAAGAGAAGCTTCATCTGCTACCTGAGATGAGGGCTTAAATTCATGTGAATCTAGAAAAGTAGGAATAAGCAGGTCAGGACTTGGACCAAACTTCCAATCGGCTCAGTGACCAAATCTGCAACATCCCAATAACATTAGAAGATGGGATTCCAGAGACACCAACACAAGACCAGGCTGAGGACTAGGGCCCTAAAGCCTACCTGGAAACTATTGCAAAACTGCTAGACATGGAAGAGCAAGCAGGGAAAGAAAGGGAGAAGAAGAGGAAAATGCACAACAGATGTGCATCACAAAAGCTAAGACAGAGGACCTGCACAGAAGTGACCGTTAGACTAACTTTTATGCACAATGGATGCCAGAAGACAGCAGTCATCTTTTCACAGCCTTGAGGGAAAACATCTTCCAACCAAGAATTCTATACCTGGGTCAACTATCATTCATAACAGAGTAAAATAAATTATTTTCAGGCAAAAAGATGAAGTATGTTACCACTCACATGCTAAGCCCAAAAATGAATAAACATTGTTGATAAATATAATTAACCATTGACTTTAAATAACTAATTTATGTTTTCAAAAAAAATAAGTAGAAAAATCTAGACAATAATATTATGAAAGATAGAGGTGATGTTCTGTGGGTGGGCATTACGTGCAGATTCCTAGGATCTTTCAGGAAGAAGACAGAGATAGTGAAAAACTCTAGATGTTCTAGTGAATAAATATACATATTAAAATTTAGTTGTAATCACACAAAGTGAAAAAAAAAAAAAAAAGAGTCAGAGTCTTTTAATAAATGGCCTAAAAAAAATCTTCAAGGCAGGACTTGAGCTGTAGAGATAGCAGTTCACTAAAGGCTGCCCTCGGCCTGAGAAAACAAAACTTCCCAACATTTCTTCTTTGTTATTAAAGGGGAACTTAAATGCTGAAAGAATTAAAGGCTGTGAAATTAAATTCAGAAACAAATTAAAATTTTTGCTTCTTCAGTAACTAAAGGATTTGAAAGAAAATGTATGATTTCAGTTTGAAGGTGCTAAAAATTATGAAACACTATCTGTTTAAAACCTTTTTTGCCTATGTTACTCTTTGACTATAAGGTGCCGTCTGATTTCAGAAACACTAAGTAAGCATTTTTATTTCTCTGTTTACTTTTATTGAGATATATCTGACATTTGACACTGTAAGTTTAAGGCGGACATTTACACTGGTACATTTATATCGCAATTTGCTTGCCATTGTAGCATTAGCTGACATCACATAATTATCATTTCTTTAAGTGTTGGGAGTAATTATAATCTACTCTCCTAGCAAGATGAATGTTTATAATACACTTGTGTTGTCTATAATCGCTGCACTGTGTATTAGACCTCCAGGACTTACTTCTCTACTAGTTGCAAGTATGTACCTTTAAACAACATCTATCTTATTCTCCCCACCTTCCAGCCTCTCACAGCCAGCATTTTACTTTCTGCTTTTATGAGTTTTTTTTAGATGTCACATATAAGAGATATTACACAGCATTTATCTTTCTCTGTCTGACTTATCTCATTTAGCATAATCCTCAAGTTTACCCATATTGTTGCAAATAGCAGAATTTTCTCATAGCTGAATAGTATCCTATTATGTGTGTATCCTCATCTTCTTATCCATTCATTTATTGATGGACACTTAAGCTATTTCCGTATCTTGGCTATTGTGAGTTTTGCAATAAACATAGGTATGCATACGTCTCTTCAATGACCTGTTTTCATTTTCTTTGGATACATAACCAGAAGTGAGATCGCTGGATCATAAGGCAATTCTATTTTTAATGTTTGGAGGGGCCTCTGTTTTGTTCTCCATAGTGGCTGAACCATTGTACAGTCCCACCAACAGTGCACAAGGGTTCCCTCTGCCCCACATCTTTGCCAACGCTTGTTGTCTCTTGTCCTCTTGTGGCCTTTCTTACAGGTGTGAGATAATATCTCATCCTGCTTTTGATCTGCATTTCCCTGATGATGAGTGACGTTAAGTGCCTTTTCATGTCCCCGTTGGCCTTTTGGATGTCTTCTATGGAAAAATGTCTTTAACTCCTCTACCCATTTCTTAATTGCATTATTTGTGTTTTTGTTATTGAATGGTATGAGTTCTATATATATTTTGGATATGAACCCCAATACGTGGTTTGCAAAATTATTCTCCTACTCTGTAGTTTGCCTTCTCATTTTGTTGATCCTTTTATCTGTACAGAAGCTTTTAAGTTTGATGTAGTCCCATGATTTTTTTCTTTTGTTAAGCATTTTAAATCAATAAAATGCATGAATTTGACTTTGGTCCAGGTAAAGTGGTTTTCAAGGGCATAAGACTTTCTTAGGGAAGCTTATTAAAATCCAGACTCCAGATACAACTCAGAGCTTCTGATTCTAGGGGTCTGCATTTTTAACAGATAATTCTGATATGGGTAGTAGAAAAGACCATACTTTCCGAAATGTTGGCTGAGTAAAGTTAAATTAGCCAGAAATCCCTGAGGGAATCAAAACCAAAAAGAAAAATGGAGCCACCCATTCTGGGAGAGATCTAGGTTCGCACTCTGACAATTCTAATTAATGAGCTAAATACTAGTCTAGAAATCAAAAGCCCTGGTTTCTGTCCCAGTCTGCTGGTAACCAGCTTTGAGAGCAGTGGTAGGGAAGCAGAGCTGGGGACTGTTTTTCCTCTCTGAGCCTCAGTTTCTCATCCATAAAATAAGAGAGGATTAATCCCTGCCAACTGTGATGTTCTTTGGCTCTGTGAGTTCAAGCAATGGGAGTGTGGACCTGTAATTAATTTCATTTTTGTGCATTCTTTGGAAAATAAGAGCTCCCCTTACTTCCCTAGGGGGTGACAGCAGGAATGTGCCCCAGAAGGAAACACCCAGGATGGTTTCTGTTTGAGGACAGTTCCCTTAGCGTTAGGGCTGCGAGCAGACTCTGGAGGCTACACCAAACTGCTCCTCTGAATCAGATCTCCACCCGCCCAGTTGCAAAACTTATTCCCTAGCAAGAAACTTACCAAACGAATATAGCAAAGAGTGGGTAAAGAAAATGCAGCCTAGCCCCTCTGATTGGAAATAACATCGGCAGTTGCACAAAGCAATTTCAGATAAAAGTGGGTGGCAACTAAGAACAACAAAAAAGACGTGATTCCCAAGCGAAAATCCCTCAGATTCAGCCCAAAGCCAGTTGGCACACACAAGCCACATACAGATCCTGGGAGGAGCAGGTCCCTGGGAGAGCTGTGTGGTTGGTGGCCACAGGGACCCTAACAAAACATCCTTTGGAAAACAAACAGACTGTGAACCAATTCTTCTACGAAAAGAGTTTTTCCTCTAAAAGCTGTCTTTTGTGAGTCTTCAATTCCTCCAGCCACGAATGTAGGGCCAAGTTGTTAACCCAAAGCCCAGAGCCCTGCTCATCTCCAGCATTTACATTAGGATTCTTTATTTGTTCTGGAAGCCCTTTTATCAACACTTCAGTTGCTCCTACAGTGTGGACTCCAAACACTGCTGTCTAAGAAACTATCTGCAAATACCAGAATGGCTAATCCCCTAAACAAGGAGTTAACCGGTCCCTTGGAGATTCCGACCCCACACACACCCTGCAGTGTTTCTTTTCAACTGCAGAGGTCTGGCCCTCACAGCACGTCCGAAGTGCTGGCCGCTTCTCACCTGGATTTCTTTTCCCTTTTTCTTCTTTTCAGCTTATGTTTTAGGTGAGGATAAAGGGGAAAGAAAGTAATGAGAAATATAACGGGTCTTGTTCTTTTGACCTGACAGTAATTATAGGGTGTTAAACCCAGAGTTAAACAGGCAGTACAGTGTCTTCAGGAAGAACCGATTAGGAGGGAAGTTTGCCATTCCTGAAGTCTTCATCAAGAACACAGGAATCTCCATTTAAATAATAAGTACCTCTTAGTGCCTCTGGCCCCAGTGCCCAGCGAACTGTGGCCCAGTTTCCCCGGCTGCTGGCTGCGTGGTGACCTGACACAGGAAGTTAGTCCGTGAACTGCCGACCTTAATCCTTCTCAGCATCTGTATTTTCATCTCCTACCTCTGACCTGCAACAACCTACATTGTCATCTGAGATTCTGGAGTCTTCTAACCCTTCCCTTGCCACTAAAAATGAAGGTTTCTCCAAGGAGTGAAGGAGTATGACTGTGGAGTGGCAACAGAGCCGGAGAGACAGGGGCAACCAGACAGGGACAGATGGCCTCCGGGCTCTACTCCCAACTCCCTTTATTTTTTGTATCAGCCCTCACTGCCAACACTACAGTGGAAATTCTTTGCTTTGGCAGGAACAGGAATCTGACCTGAGATTTGTATTGGTTTTCAGGAGAGTACATGGCCCGAGGACAACAGAGTTTGGAATGTCCTTGGGCACATCTTGTCCTTTGCCTGGGAGTGGGGCCGGAGCAGCGTTAGGGGAGAGGCTTGCACTGATGAGGACAGTCCTTCCCCCAAACTTTCCAGGCAGACACAGCGTTGACCCATACTTTCGAAACCTCCTGGGGCTGCGTGTACTTCCTGGCGGGCCTGGCCGCTCAGTTGCCACCAGTGGAACTGGCCTGGAGCCTGGAGAGCAAGGGTCAGGAGACAGGATGCGGGGTCTGTCACTGTCTGAACTGGGAGCAGAGACTGAGCCGGCCCAGCGCTGGGAACGGAACCCTCAGGCATTCCTTCACATCTCAGAGGACTGACACAATGATGGCCCTGTGGCGGGTTCTGTTCAGCGGCTCAGTGTTTGGTTCTCTGTCCTCAGTGATAGTCTTGTCACCAAGACAATGGCTTCATCAGATGACTTCAGCAAGGATCCTAGGATAGTCGCTTTTTTCTGATTGGTAGTATCAGTAATAATCACAGGCTCCCTATACCAACCACTACATGAAGCCAAAGCTAAGAAAAGTGGCACTGCCTTTCTATAACCCATCTCCCTAAAGATTATTTTTAAGTCCTTCTATGTGATTCATTCAACAAACATTCACTGAGCAGTTCTTATGAGCATGGCACTATGCTGGGTGTTGCGTTTGCTGGTGGATGATGAATTCAACACCACCTTGGCCTCGGGGGTCTTATAGGACGTTATTGAGGACAGATGGGCACATACAAACTAGACAGTCCGAAGTACCAGCCCAGAGACCTGGAGCTCGGTGGAGGGAGGGCTGTCTTGAGCAGAAGAGGAGAATCAGGGGTTGGGCCGCGTTGCGTTATCCTTGTGTGTGGTTATAACTCAAGGGTGAGTAGTGTATCTGTCTGTGCCATTATAACTCGGTGAGCCTGTGGTGTGGGAACTCCTTCTCTTCTCCAGGCCAGGATGCAGCAGAATATGTGTTTAACATAAAATCTCGCCTCATCCAGTCTTTCCCCTCCACTACAATAGGTGAAAAAAGAGAGGGCATGAAATAGTTTACAATAGTATCTAATAATAAACCCCACTGGTCATTAAAGATCTGCCAGTGCAATACTGATACCCTACTGAGACCCACACGGAATCTGAAGAGGATTCCTGCCTGAGAACCAGGACTGGGCTGCCGTTGTCTTCGGCTCTTTGCCGTAACTCCCCTCTGTCTGAGATGCGCTGCCACACACCCCAGCTCCTCTCCCCGGTGCCTAAAACATCACCTCCCGGAGAACTTCCTTGAAGACTCTACAAAAAGAGTCTCCCCAGCCCACACCCGTCCATTTAACTCATGAACCACATAATTTCTAATCTTTATTTCCTTACCATCCATCTTCCCAAGCAGACTGCAAACTTCTTAAGGACAAGGTCCTTCCTGCCTTGTTCCCGATGGTACACCAATTGCTTAGCGCAGTGTCCAACACATAGCAGATGTGCAAAAATTACTTGATATGTGGATGAATAAATAAAGGAATGGAAGCAGTTACTTGAGACAAGTTTCCCCACCTCTCTAGACTATGGTTGCTCTGCCAATAAAATGAAAGCGTTCAAATCAGGATCCAGGTTGAATAATCTATGACTCTGTGACTTGGTAAATTCAAAACTAGCTCCTCACCAGAGAATGCTGAGCATCTCTGATACAACAGAGTTTTCCTCATAGAGAGAGAAAACAGGCAATTGGTGGGAGAATGTTGGGCATTCTGATCTCATTTTTTTTTTTAATGAAAATGCTTAAATACATTTTGTGTCTGCTGAAAAGCCAGGAAACTGAGAAGAGGCTCCTGTCCATGTGCAGGTGGGCAGTCAGGGGCCCCGGGCTGAACCCCATCCACTGCAGGACACTAACGGAAAATACTTGCAAAATGCTTTCTGATGGAGTCAAGATTGCCTCCACTCAAACCCACGAGCCTGCATTAAGTGCCTCAGTTCAACCTGACTCCAGCACCGCCTTACAGATGCTAAAGGTGGGTGGTCTGCGCTCCCGCTTGTAAGCCTACCTCAGACTCAGACAAACCCCCATTAGTTCGAAACACAGAGGCCATAGGGATGGTCTGGATCACCAGTGTTGGTAAATACAGTGGCTTTTTTTCTTTAATTAGCTTTAAGAAGCACACGTTCCCGTTCAGGACAGGAGTGAAACACTGAAAATAATTTCTATCTGAGCTGTTTAGTAGCCCAAGTGAAACACATCAGTGGTGTCATTCTGATTCGCAGCAGATCCAGCTCCAAAGGTTTTTGTAAATCAGTCTTTCTCTATTTCCTGTTAGTAAAGAACATGGGATTATTAAAAAAAAAAAAAAAAGGTGGGGGGTTTTCCCAAGTATTGATAAGGTCTGGAATAGCCTGCATATCTCACAAAAGAGAAACCAAAAGTCCTAATTAGAAGTTTTGTTCTCACAGCCGAATCTTGAACTTGTGCCCTTTGGCTCCACTTCTCATGTAGTAACTGGTTTCCATCTTCCTCCAAAAGGATAAGTCGACAGCGCGTGGGATGAGCAATTATCAAAAGATTATTAATATTATTATTTCTGGTTTTGAAAGGAAACGTACTTCGCTGCAGCATCATACTTCAGAGAGGATGGTATGCACACCTGTGCGCCCAGCGCCTACCCCAGGGGCTGGGGCACACCCAGCAGGCAGTGAAGACGCACTGAACTGAATTTTTCCTGGGTTAATCACAGGTGTTCCTCTCCAGGGCCGGCCAGGTAGGCCGAGGTGGTTTATTAAATGGACTAGATTTAGGCTCAGGTTGAATCCAGTGACAAGAAACTGGAAACAGACTTGACCTGGGATGACTCAGCAGTACTTCATCATTTTAAAAGGATAATTCAGGTGCTGGTGCTCGGGGGGGGGGGGGGGGGGGTGGCTGCCAAAGGTCTGCTCTCCGCACAAGCAAACTATAAAATGTAAACTGGAGCTGTAACGAGCCACCTGCTTATTTCCCAGTGCAGACTGCATATTTTCTAAACCAAAATGCTTGATCTGACCACAGGCCTGAATGTTCAGAACTGGGGCTGTCCCCGAAATCTGCTCAGGGCCCGAAACCTGCAGTTGAGGGGGAGTTTATTCAGCCACACGGGAGCCTGCTTTCCTCAGCGCGCGCGCGCGCACACACACACACACGCCATTAAAGGCTGTTATTATTTAAATACTTCAAGACTGAAAAAGACATACTCAAAATTCAAATGTCAGTGCCATGGTGGACTCATCCAGGCAAACACCTTTTCTTAGCAAGAGTCTGACTTCTCCAAGACCACATAGAAACTTCTGGAAGGGAAGTGGTATGAACACCCTTTCTGCTACCAAGAGTATCTGTCGTTACAGCAAATTATAAGTTCTGTTTTACTTATGAAACAACACCCCCCACCCCCCGTATTTGGAAAGCTCTGAGAGGAGATAGAAGTAGGTGGGAAGATGGCCCTGAGCCCACCAGGCAGCAGCCAGACTGAGAGGTTGCTCCCCCCGACCCTCCCCAGCTTCGAGGAGGCCTCTCCACCTTGGGACGGGTGGTTGCTCGAACCGAGGAGGAAAGGTGATGCTGCGTGGAATCCTTGTTCACCAAGAGAAGGGCCTCCCTTGTGGCTCACCCACCGGCGATTCCCCACGGTGCCTGGCGCCTCCCCCAGTGCCAGCCACTTCTAGTTGAGGGGAGACAAGAAGTGATGTTCTAACAGCCTGGTTTTCCCACTCTTTACAACTAAAAAGATTTCTTGAAGAAGAAACCTAAAAGCAGTGGCACATTAGAGGCCTTTTGGATACTCTGTCAACCTGAATCGTGCCTGATATTTCTGTTCCCTCTGCTCATGCGTGATAGAAACCAAACCAAACTAATCAACTCTTGTTATTCTATTTTGCTGTTTTCTATTTTAAGAAACCCATAGTTTGAATGCATGTAGGAGCTCTTTTTTGCCAAAGAGCAGCATCCTCTTTTTTTTTTAATTGAAATGTAGCTGATTTACAACATTGTGTTAGTTTCTGGTGTACAGCGTGCTGACTGCGTTGTACCTATGTGTGTATATATATATATATATTCTTTTCCATTATACGTTATTACAAGCTATGGAATAGAGTTCCCTGTGCTGTACAGTAGGGAACTACTGTATATCTATTTAATGTATAGTAGCTAGTATCTGCTAATCCCAAACTTCTAATTTATCCCTCCTCCCATCCCCTCTGGTAGCCATCTGTTTGTTTTCTATGTCTGTGAGTCTGTTTCCGTTTTGTAAATAAGCTCACTCGTATCATTTTTTAGATTCCACATGCAAGAGGTATCATGTGATCTCTCTCCAGCAGCATCCTCCTATAGGTATTCTCCCGGTGACCCACCTCATGTCCCCTCAGTTTTCTATAAAAGAGCCTTGAGTTCTTAGAAGGACGAGATAGCTCTCTAGCCTGCAAGTTAATGGAGGGGTCGTCTCGCTCCAAGAAGAGGCAGCAGCCATGCAGGGAGTGGAAAAGGGGTGTGACTGAGTGACAGGAAACCCCGCGGCCTCCTTCTCCTCTGCCCCCCTGTTTCTCTCCCCTCCTTCTCCTACCCCCCCCAACCCTGACCTCCTGCCTCCTTCTCCCCACTCCTTCTCCTCCTCCTCCTCCTTATCTGTGTGAAGACAGAGGAGCTCATTGATCAGACCCCTTCCAGCACAGAGCTGGAGCGAGCTTTCCCCCTCTGTGCCCCTGTGCTCCACGCCTCCTTCCCTCCTCACATCCATAGAGGAGGCTCTGTGGGGCCCGGAGGCAGGCACATTCCAAAAAGAATCTCGCCTATTTCATTGTCAGAGAATCCTCCTCGGCTGGTTTCTGCCAGCACTCTTTTCTCCAGCTCTCACTTAAAGGCAGGAGGCCTTGTCTTTGTCCCCTTCTAATTTGCCCTCTCCACCCCCTCACACCTCAAGCCCACTGCCTCTGGCACCCCTGCTGAGAACAATAGATGGGGGAGAAAATGTTTCCAGGGGGGATTAATCTCATAAATCTTTCACTGGCTTCCCTGGAAATTCTCTACCCTTGAGCAAGTGGGGAGGGGGAGGATGTCCCTAGAAGATCATTCCTGACTCATTAGCACGGTTCTGCAATGTGCCAGCTGGATCCTCTAAAAATTATGCAGCTACCCGGGAGGGTAGGCTTTTTGCCAAACTACAGGCTAAACTCGAAGAATTTAGTGCAATCCTCAGCCCTAGTGCCCCATGCAAAGCCTAGAAGGCCATTCAGAGAGTCACCTCCTGACCCCCAGCACGGTCAGTGCCCCCCCCCAGTGGATTTTTACAGAGATTCTGCCCTTGTCTGCAAAGTTTCCCAAAGAACAGTTCCGGGAAGACAGTCCACTGTGTGGTTGCCCACGTGCATATCGGGGAAGAGAGAAGTCACAGGGCTTCCTGCTCTTGACCTTGTGGGACCTGGGAAGCGCCCTTACCTTTCCCTGTCAGGTGCCGATGCATCCAGTCAGGCTGATGATGCAAGCCTTTAGATCGTCACGTTGTCGCATTCACTGTTTATTCTCCAAATGACTTTTATGGTTTCTGCCTTGGCCCCTCCCATATCTAAAAGACTTTATCCTCACTTTCTTACTGTATTGGTGTCTGTGTCTCAGTCCCGAACCAAAGGTGTCACATACATTACCTCATCGACATTTTGACAACACAGCAAGTAGGTGTTTAGTATCCTATTTGCACATGAGGAAACTGAGGTTTAGGAAAATCAGGACTATGACTCAGATCACACTAGCTAGAAAGTGGCTGCAAGGCGTTCAAACCTTGCTCACAAGCGTTGCATGTAGTCACTTCTCTAAGACCCAGAGAGCCCAGGAAATGTTCATTTTCTCTGATTAACACCCATATCTGAGCCCATGCTCCAGAGCCTGGGCAAAGTCCGGTGTCACCTCACCAGCTCTCTGATGATGATGAAGACCAGGATGGCTGTGACAATTTCTGCAAAAAGGCAAGATACAAAAGGAGTTGAAGGATTGTGAGAAACCTTGAGGCCAGGAACATGCCTAGTTCCTAACCCAGAGCAGGGTGTTAAATAGGTGGCTGATTAAATGCTTTTGATGGTGAAAGAGAATTCCTCTGGGAGACAGGAGATAAGTGACAGACAGAGTAGTAAATGAACACCCCCAGGGAGCAGAAACGGGGATGCCACCACCAGAGACAAGGAGACAAGCCAGACCAGCAGAAAAACCAGCAAGCCTTTGGTTTGAGGGATGGGAGAAGGTTAGAGATGGTACTGAAAGTCCCTCTGCTGTTAGATTCTGGTCTTCAAATCTCTACATCTTCCTCCTCCCCAGTACTAACCCTCCAGGAATATGGGCTCGAAGAGCACCGGAGGCCAGTGAGGTTGAGTGGAGCAAATCAACGGAGCTAATTGGGAAAGACGGGTTTGACATCTTTAGTTTCTTGGTCCTTAGTTTTCTCATCAAATATATCCATTCGTTCTAAAATATTGAGATTTTCCCATAGCTAGGGCTTTGTCTTAGCAGCATGAGAGACATGATCCCTCACCCCGAGTGCCTGGCTCACTAGGTTGTAAAATTATAAATGCACACATCAGAGGTGAATAAAGATAGTTCAGACCTCTATCCATCTGCCTGGCACCATCCCCACTCAGAGGTCCAACAAACACCATGAAAGTTGATATATTTAAAAAACAGACCGTTGGTTTTCCCCGCATCTTGATACATCCCCTTCACTGTTCTCCTAACCATCCTTCAAGGCTCAGCTGGTCTCCCCCTTCATAGAGCCAACCTGCCCATCCAGCCCATACGGGCTTCTCTCTCCTCTAAAACACATTGACCTCTGCCCCTCTTACGGAGGTGACCCATCATCCTCACCTTGGTAAACAGCAACTCATACCACCCAACTTATCACCCTGAGCCCATGACATCATCCTTGGTCTCTCCCTTCCCCTCTGCAGTGAAATCAACCTCTCAACAAGTCCTGCCAGCTGCGCTTATCTCCCACACTTATCGCAGTCTGTGCCCTTCTCTCTTTGGGCACCACCTCCAGCCCCATCACTCTCTGGGACATCTGCAATGGCCTTGTAACCAGCCTCAGCTTCCACTCAGTTGTTCCTCCACTATTTCTCTACTCTGCAGCCAGAGTGATGTCTTTTACATAAACTGGAGCACATCATCCTTCCACTTAAAATTCTCAAATGTCTTCTCATCATATCTAAATTTAACTCTGAAACTTCTTACCCAACCGGTAACTACATACACTGGTGGCAGCCTCCCTTATTTATCTGTCTCCTCTATGCTCAGCAAGTAAATGGACCTTCCTTCTGCTCTTCCAACCACTAAGCTTGTTCTGTTCTTGGGTCTTGAACTTGCTGTTCTCCTCACCTAGGAAATTCTTGCCCCAACATAGAAAAGAAACATATGGTTACCAAAGAGGAAAGGGTGAGGGAGGGATAAAATGGGAGTCTGGGATTTGCAAATACAAACTATTATATAAAAAACAGATAAACAACAGGGTCCTACCGTATAGCACAGGGAACTATATTCAATAGCTTATAATAACCTGTAATGAAAAAGAATATGGAAATATATATATAACTGAACCACTGTGCTCTACAACAGAAACTAACAAAACACTGTAAATCAACTATACTTTAATTTTTTTAAAAAGAGAAGAAAAAAATAAAATTCTTGCCCCAAATCATCCTAGAGTTGACTCTTCTTGTGCTTCAGGTCTCAGCTTAAATGTTCCCTCCTGAGAAAATCCTTTCTACACGGCCAGTTCAAAATAGCCCATGAGGCACTTTCAAAGCCATTACTATTTAATTTCATTACAACACATTTCACTAGATTTTTTCCTGATTGCTGATTTATCTCTGTAATTGCTAACTACCTCTTCCACACACACACAGTTAGAATGTAAGCTTCATCATATGCCCTGTTCCACACTATTTCCCCAGTGCCTAGGATGGCACTCAGTAAATGTTTACTGAATGAATTAATGTAGGACAATAGAAGTTTTTCTAACTAGAAAATGGTATTGACAATACGTAAGCGCTAATAAGAGCTGAGCCATGAATGAAGATTAGGATTTGAGCTGTAAGGGAGCAGGCCATGCATTCCTGGCTGGGGATTTAGCATAAGGACAAGCTCCTTGACACACAATAAGAAGCAGTAAGGCCCTGACACAAACCTGGGAAGCCCAACTCCAGACACGGAACCAAAGCTCACACTCTACTAATAAGCTGGGCAATACTGCAGTCATTCAAATGAAGATGATGACCTCAACCACAGCAGAGCTGGAATGGAAATGGAGGGGGCACGGAAAGAAGGGAAATGAGAGGGATTTTACAGAAAAGAGACACCAGGCAATGAGTTATTTAGTACAATTAAATTGAGCAGACATAAATCAGAAGTAGAAGGAGGAGTCCGAATGAATTTGAAAACCACAAATCAAAGATGAACTTTAAAAATTAGGGAACATGGTGGTGCCATTGATTGTTAAAAAAAAAAAAAAAAGTGCCCCAGATAGTATGGGGGATGTGGATCAGACTTCTTTTGAGTTGGGTCTGAGGAGGTGGCAGGGACTTCTAATGAAAATATCTAGGAAGCCATGGGAAATGTGGACTGGTGTCTGAGTGTGAGATTAAAGCCAGAGAAATGGGTCTGCAAGTCATCTAAACAGAAATCACTGAAGACTGTGATATATTCCAAGAGAAGAGAAGATTGAGGAGACAGTCCCAGTGTCTCTCCCCTCAGCTGCTGCACTCCAGCTTCAGGAAGGGAGGACCTGGCCAGGCTAGAGGTGGAGGTGCCGCCCAAGCACCAGAAATACAGAGTGTCCTCCCCAAAGAACCAAACAGCACGTTGGAGCTGTAGGGAAGCAGAGTGGCTAGGGGGGAAGACAATTCAGCTGCTGCTCAAAGCAGGCAGGGCATGCGTGATGGACTGGCTGAAATGATAGAGACCAGTGGAGACTGGATGAGGAAGGAATAAAAATTTGGTCCACAGATGGGGACAGAGAGGAAAAGAGAAGGAAGTCAACAAGGCTGCACAGCTGTCTGGCTAGAAGACCCCGGGTGGTAGCGTCAAGAAGCCAAGGGAAGAAACTTCAAGAGACCTGATGTGACCAGGGTGTCTGCTGTTGCCAAGATGTCAAGGAGAGTAAAATCTCTGAAAGGGGAATTGGTTTTTCCACTCCGTGAATTCACACTGACAATTGGGAACAATTTCAGTTGAGTAGTGGGACAGAAACCAGATTGCTTGGGTCTTTAGGGAGGAAATAGAAACCCCTGGTGAAAAGAATTGGTTCAAGATGAAGAACCACAGTAACTAATATTGTTTCAGCGCTCTGTAAGGCAGCAAATGAAGTCATTGGCTGAAAGAGACAAAATGGAAGTGAGGTTTGGAAGAACAGAGAAGCGTTGGTATAGGTTCTATGGAGACAGTGCGGAGAGTAGATCTTCAGAAGTGACGGTTATGTGAAAAGTGAAAAATGCTGAATGCAGCGAGTTATCCCTTTAATAAATACTTTTTGAGCGCTGTCTTGGCCAGAGAGTTACAGCCATGAACAAGACAGCCAGCCCCGCCCTCAAGCAGCCGGCAGGGGTGGGTGGTCATGGTTGTCATGGTAACACTCACCACGACCCTTCTATAACACCTTATACTGGAAAAGCACTTCCACATTCCATTGTTTCATTCAAACCTGACAACGATGCTTTGACGTCAATGTTGGGAAATTCACTTTTCAAAAATGGAAACCGAGGATGGGAGACTAGAAGCCATGTCGAAGGCTCCACAGCTGGTTTCTGTGGGGCTGAAAGAGAACTCTTGTGTCTGGACTCAAGGAGGATGCTTCTCACAAGCAAAGGGCTGGATGAGCAGAAAGTAGCTATTTTGAGCATCCCTTTTCTTTATTCTCTCCTCCTTCCCCTTTCCTGCTCATCCCCCTCCCCTCTTTAAATTAAATGACATTCTCTGCTTGAATCTAATTTCTTGATCTGGGCTCAGTTCCAGCACTGAAGTGCCAATTCAAGTCAAATACTTTACCCATCTTTGGATTGGGTGTAGCCAAAGATAGTAGCTGTCAATCTTAAGATGAACATTACGTGGTAGACAGTTTTTAGATACATCAAATTCTCATGAACCCAGCTGTCCTGTGGGATTTCCCTGTCCCTTGAGTGCTAGTAAACTTGGCTTAAACCTCCCAATTTTAAAATCTGTGTAAGTTCAAAGCCATCCCCTCAATTTCTATGAATTTCCGGAGCTTTAGCGTCTAATCTCCTTATACCCAGTTTCTGCATTCACACATGCTGTCTTTTCTT
This sequence comes from Camelus dromedarius, assembly GCF_036321535.1. Lineage (NCBI taxonomy): Eukaryota > Metazoa > Chordata > Mammalia > Artiodactyla > Camelidae > Camelus > Camelus dromedarius. The sequence continues at coordinate 49,210,521 of NC_087438.1, forward strand.
TGGCCCCAAACTGACAACCAGAGTCCCCTTCACTTGTTTCCACACCCATCCGGTGAGTTTCATCAAATGTGTGGATTTCCTAGCAGGTGCGCAAGGGAGTTTGAGGACATGCTTCGGCCATCCCACAATCTCCACTCTTTCCTCCCCCTTCCCCAACTCCATTCTTGTGAACTAAATGAAGTCCTCTTCTTATTTCAGGCAGTTTAGTGTATCAATCACATTATGTGTCTTGAGGTTGCCCTTGGGGGTCCCTTCCTCTACCCTGAGTAGTTGATCCAAGTATTTCTTCCAAATAAGTGCAGTATATTCTCTATAGGAGAGATTAAGGCAAATAAAATATGCTATATTTTGTGACATTCATACTAACCCTCTGAAGCAGACATTATTATTATTATTATTCCCATTTTGCAGATCAAGCCCGAGACACAATAAAGCTAAGCCACTTATCCACATCTTTATAGTTGACAAGTAGCAAGCTCAGATTGCAACAGTGTTCTGTCCAGACTCTCAAGTCCATTGGTTTTTGTAAGACACCATGATCGTGAGGTTGTCCCAGAAAAGTCGAGGTGAAGGACCAATACTGGAGGAGGGAAAGTGGAAAAGGGCCACTTTCTTCCATATTCAGGAAGGAAAAGGCAAGCAGAAAATTATGCCTATGGAAGATATTTCCCTGTGCAAATCCTTGTGAGAATAAAACCAGAACACCCAAATTGTTATTTTGAAATGATCTGATATAGATATGTCTGGAACTTTCAAATCCGACAGAAAAATTTATCTGAAGTGGTATTTATCCCAAGCTTCAGAAGTACTTGGACTTTAACATCATCCACTTTAGAAAATTGCAGAGCAACAGCCCGGCTAGACCTTGAGGACATTTTGTTAAGTGAGATAGGTCAGATGGAGAAATACAAATACTTTGCATCACTTATATGTGGAATCTATAAAAGCCAAACTCGTAAAAAGAGAGAGTAAAATGGATGGTTACCAGCGGATGGAGGGTTGGGGGGTTAGGACAGTTGCTATTTAAAGGTACAAACTTGCAACAAGTAGTGAATAAGCCCTAGAGATCTATTGCACAGGCAGTGAACATAGACAACAATGTTGTTTTATAATCATCAAACCTGCTAAGAGACTAAATCTTAATTATTCCCACAGCTAAAAAGAAATGATAATTATGTGACATCACAGAGGTGTTAATTATTGCTACAATGGCAATCATATTACAATATATAAATGTATCAAACATGTTGTACATCTTAAATTTATACAGCGTTGTGTCAAATATATTTCAATTAAAAAAGAAAAGAGAAATGAAAATGATTGGCGATACAGACCCTGAGGAAAGTGAAGTCATGGTTGAGGGAGCATCTTTCAAAAGGTCCAGAGGCTGACCCTAATGAATGGCTGAATTTAACTTGGGAAATGAACCAGCTAGCCTCGGGACTCTCTTCCTGCTGATGCTGGGAAGCTAGCAAGTCTCTGAGAATCTCCCTAACACTTTGCACGGCAGAACAGAGCCCAGAAATGAGGTCTGTACAAATAAGGGGAGCTATTGCGTCAGATTTCTGTGTTTAACAAAAACTGTAGCGGGAAATCCTAAAGAGGGGGGGTGCCCCTCATCATCAATGATTAACAGAAGCAGGCACTGAGCTAGGCGCTCCAGGTCTAAGGACAAGTAAAGGCAGAGTCGTTGCCCTCACCGAACTTCTCATCCAGTGGGCAAAGGAGGTTTTCATTTTAAAAATCACAGACATGAGTGTATGATTGCACCTACAAATTCTAAATACTTGACTTCTGTAGGCTTATTTGATTCCCACAACCCCAAAGGTAGGCAGTATTATCCTCGTTTGACAGAGGAGTAAATTGGGATTCAGAGAGGTTAAGCCTGAGGTGACAGGACTGGGATTTTACCTAAGTTCGAAGTCACCCCTGTGCATTCTTGCACTGCGGAAAAGAAGGACCTCAGCTGAGCGTTTTGACACAGAATTATGACAGGTTAAGGCACGTTACCATGTGAAAGAGATGATGGGAGGAGAAGGGATTACCTGTTGAGCCTTGTGAACCTCCCTGGGCGGCCCCTTACAGCTACTGCTGTCACTTCCCACCAGATGGTGGATGGGAGCAACTCCTTGGACTTTTCTGAGTTCTCCTTTAAAAGGCGGACACTTTTAGAACCTACTTTTGATTATTCCCTTGTTTGTTTGATTGTTATCCTGTTTATTTGAATCGCCCCTTGATTATTCTCCACCAAAAAATGACCAAGATTCTTAGCATGACAGATCTCTTATGACCTGACACCTTTCGTCCTCTCTTGAGGTCCCAACCTGGAACACATCTCTCTATTTTCAAGACCACATCTCCCCATTTCATTGTCTTGGGAAAGCTTTCCTCCTCTACTGCAGGCATTGCCTCCTTTGCATTCTCACCTTTATTAAAGTTCTTATCATCTTATAGGATATTTGCACCTCACCAAGAGAACCCTGAGTTTCTCCAAGTAGGAACTGTATCATATGCATCTGGACAGTTCCAGCACCTAAGGGCAGGCCCACAGTAACACAGCAGGCGCTTGATAAATACTCAGTGGTTGAAAGTAAGTGAATGATTGGCTATCCTGTGACTCAGGGCTCTAGCATTCCCAGCAAGTACAATTTCCAAAACCCTAGTAAGCCGTTTCACTTAAGCAGCTCAAGAAGCAGCATCACAGAATATCAGTTCTGTAAGGTTCCTGAAATAACCTCTTCCAACAATTTCATTTTGCAGATGAGGAACTGAGGTTTGCCCAGAAGAGACTTGTCCAAGGTCACTGCCGCATTACTCTCACTTACCTCTCCATCTCTCTTGGTTCGTCCTTCTAACTTTGTGCTCAAATGCAATCCCAATACATTTTTTTAATTAAAATTAATGAGTGATCTACAAAGAAGCCTGTTAGTGCCACAATTACCCTGAGACCTGGAGAGACACTCTGGCGGGTGGAGGGAGACAGAAGAGATGAGGTCATCTGGTATCTGTATTTATCAATAGGCATCTCCGTTCCTTCCCCTCCACGAAGTCTCTCTGCCTTTAGTGGGGAATTTTAAAAGCTTGTGGTTTGCAATAAGATCCATCACTCTGGCTTCAGTTGGGCCTATTGTTCCTTGCTGCTCACTGCGAATACAAAGTGGGACTCAAATAAACGTGGGTTGGTATTGAATAAATACGCAGATGGCATTGGTAACATTGAATTAGCCCAGTCAAGGTAGTGCAACTAATACTCAGCTGTGTGTCGTAGCCGAGAACTTGGCAGTCTCACCCCTAAAAGTTATTACGGTGTTGAATTCTTTACAAAGGAGTTTTGTCTGAAAAGAATTATATGAAAAGTGCAATTCTCCTGCTTAGCGAACAAGAGACAGCCAGACTTCCCTGGCCTGCCCATGGCCGTTTGGCCACTGTTCTTCCCTTTAGAAAGCAAGGGGTTGCAGCACTAGGATTCTCTCCTTTCGTCTTGCATCCCTAGTGCCTCGAACAGAGTTGGAGTTCAATTAATGTTTGGTGAAATGATAAGTCAACAAATAAAAGAATGAGTGTTTGCCCACTGTGGTGATTAAGCGTAAGGTTAGCTATTCATACTTGAAACCAGAATGAGAGGTTTGCACAAGACAGGGGTCTCTTTCTCTTTTACACAAAAGAGAGCTAAGGAAATCAAACTGATACGAGGGGTCTATGGTCAGCAGGGACCCAGGCTCATTTTATCTTTATGCCACTTCCTCCTGTACTCAAGGATGCCTCAAGAACAAAGGTGGCTGCCATAACACCAACCATCAAGTCTGTGTTGAAGGCAGAAGGAAGAGGGGAGATGCACCCCACCTAACCAAGTGGATCTTTTTTTTTTTTTACTTAAATATTTCTTGATCTCTCTTTTTTAATTGTGGTAAGATATAGAGATGTAGATAGATATGAAATTTACCATTTTCACCATTTTTAGGTATATAGGTCAGTGGTGTTAAATACATTCTTAATGTTGTGTAAGCATTGCCCATCGATTCCCAGAACCCTTTTCATTTTGTAAAATTGAAACTATGTGCTTCTTAAACCCTGACTCTCCATTTTCCCCTCCCACCAGCCCCTGGCAAGTTCCATTATACCTTCTTTATGAATTTGACTAATAGGCACCTCCTATAAGTGGAATCATACAATATCTACCCTTTTGTAACTGGTGTATTTCATTTAGCATATCTTCAAGTTCCACCCATCCATGCTAGACCATAAGTCAGAATCTCCATCCTTTTTCAGGTTGAGTAATATTCCATTGTATGTATAAACCATATTTTGTTTATCTATTCATGTCAATGGACACTTAGGTTATTTCCACTTTTTGGTTATTGGGAATAGTACTGCTAAAAACACAGGTGTATCAGGTAGATCACTTTTAAAGAGCTTGACCAAAAGTCCCACCCAATTTCTATTTATTTTTTTTATTGGCCCACCCTTGGCAACAAGAGAGTTTGGGGAAAGTAGCTTTTCACCTCGCATATTTGTCACCCCAAAATAACACATTTCCCAAAAAAAAAAGAGAAAGAATATTGGGTAGACAACTAGCAGACCATGCTCTCTACCAAACGAGTCTGTCTCATCCGAAAGTCCACTTATACTGTGCTGGGGATGAAATGTACCACATGACGAATGTAATGAACACTGCTGTATGTTAGATACAAAAGCCGTGAAGACAGTAAATCCTGAGTTCTCATCACAAGGAAAAAAATACTTCTTTTCTATTTCTTCAATGTTGTATCTGCATGAGATGACAGACGCTCACTAAACTTATTACAATTATAATTTCCTGAACTGGGTAAGTCAAATCATGATGCTGTACACCTTGAACTTGTACAGTGCTGTGTGTCAGTTACAGCTCAATAAAACTGGAAGAGAAAAATGCCCACTTGTTCCAAAATAATCCTGTCTACTCCCATGTCTGAACTTACCACCAAGACTGTGGCTTAAAGGACCGTCTCCAGAAATCTCCTTCCCATAAAAGACTGGCATGTTCAGGCCTGAGTAATAACCCTCCTGAGCATTTTTCGGAGCACTTTCACATACCTCACTCTCATCTCCAGACCCACATTTGCAATGACGTGTTTAACACCCTCACTTGGAAATTCACTGGCATTTTAACTCAACAGATCAGAAGGGTAATTACTCCCCACCCACCGAGCTGCTCTTCCTTCAGACTTCCTAATTTCAAATCAAACAGGTTTTCTTTCTGTAAACTCAGAGTCTTTAATATGAGCATTTGTATTGTGAGGCTCCAAAAGAGAGAGAGGGAGAGCTTAGAACGCTTTTCAAACGTATTTGTCCACGGAAGGCTCTTCTTCTTCTATGGAAGAATTCTGGGAACATATTTTGGGGAAACAGCCATCAAACCTGGAAACTCAGAAACATCGTCATGTCCCTCTTACCTCTGGCACTTTCCAGGTCACCTCGATTCTGCCTCCACAGAGTCTCTTCTCTCTCCTTTCCTTCCCTTCTCTCCAGTTAAATTAATTCAACAAGAAGGTCCTGAGGTTGAGGTGATTCTAATGCTTGAACAGCCTACGGAAGCAAACCAAAACTCAAGCCTCAAGTGCCTCGAGGGTAGGAAACCGAAAGCTAAGGACCCCCAATCACAGCCAGCCAGCGACGCTTCACGCTGTAGCCGAGCGATCATTTCCTTACTTTGTTTCCACCTTTCTCCATCAGTGTCTCTCCTCTTGCTTCTGCTGGTGGCCGAGTTCTCCTAAACACTTCTGGTTTGTCACTGGCCACTTTAAATCAATTTTTGCTCAAATCAACTCAAAATTTTCAATATGACTCAGTTTATCTTTTAACACTCCCATCCATGTCTTTAGGGCCACCGTTCCACCTGTCCCTGTGGGACTTCTCCCCCAGAGCTAGAGCACTGACCTTATTCTTTCATTCCTCGAACCATGTGCCAGTGAGCGTGCTGGGCGCTAGGGAAGCCACAGCGACAGAGGAGCCGTGGTCCCTGCCTTGTGCTTTGCACTGCTTACAATCCGACGGGCATGGAGAGACAGACGTACACCAAATCGTCACAGAGGAAGAGTAAATTGGCAGGTGTGATGGGCACGGCAAAGCAGAGGAGGAGGATGCTATGTGGTTCTCTGGGAAGGTCCCTGGGGAGCAATGTTTGGCTGTTTGACTGGAGAGCTGAGGGCTGCATGGGAATTAGTTAGGCAGGAGGGAAGGAAGAGTTCCCCAGGCAGAGGGGAGCCCCTTGCGTGAGGTAGAGCTGCGGCAGAAGGCCGCCGCCTAGATGGGAAGGCTGAAGGCCGTCACGGCAGCTGCAAGACACAGTGATGGTTGTGGTCCAGATGGACAGCAGGGGCTGAAGAGGCAAGTGGGGCCTTGAAGGGCTTGTTAAGAATTTTTATCTTTTACCTTGAACCCTGGGGGATGATTTATCACTGTTTCCATCTTGAGAAGTGAGTTTCGTCTGCTGTGTAGAGGGCGTGGGACTCGGGAAAGGCAGGGGTACACGCACAGAGACCCGAGAGTGTTTATTGCAAGTATCCTCATGAATGATGGGGGTAGCAGCTTGGACCGAAGTGGCTGTGATGGCTATGGAGAAATATGGACGGATTCGTGTGCTACTTAAGAGGTAGAATCAACAAGACATTGTATTGGGTTGTGTTAACTTACTTGTGGACTGGTCTCATTCTTTGAAGACAAAAATCTGTCTTACTTATTTCTTGGTTCCTCATCCCTACCTGCAGACCTTGCATTTGGGAGGAGATGGCCATTAAATCGGCAGTTTATTTGCATTAAATATTTGCATACAGAGAGCAAAGGTTTGAGGAAATCCAACCCAATAGGTGCATTTTGATGCAAAGAGAAGGGGCAAACCCCACTCTACTGGACAACTCCTGAGGAGGGCAGACTGAGTGAGGGACTCCAGAGGTGCATTCCTGGGCCCAGCATAGAGACACAAAAGGCAACTCTCTGTCTCCTCGGCCTCTACTGATGGCACAGACCTAGAACCACTTGGTGGCGGAAATGTAGTCATATGATCACTTTCCTAATGGATGAGGGAGACGGATGGACCCCTATCAGCTCACGTAGCTCCAACTCTGGAAAGGAGAGAGATTGGAGGGCTTACTTCAAATGAATATTTTGCAACTTAGAGCAGTTGCCGGACTACTTCAAATGCCGGTTGCAATTATCATTTTTAGATGTCAGTAAATGTGCCTAAAAAATTGGATAAAATAAACAAATGAACTCCCAAACAAGGGTCTACAGAGATTTTTGATTAATTGCTGTAGTTCAGAGCATTCGGTGTGGACCACTAGACAATAGTCACCATGGTCCACATTGCCCATGAAGACTGGAAGTGAAAACCATTTCACCCCAGCCAGAAACAGAGTTAGCTTGTCAGAGATGCTGAAGAAGGTTCTAGACCTGGAGTCAATCGTTGCCCCTTTTCTTCAGCCTTGAAGCAATCCTATGACAGAAACAAAGACCCCCTTGTCCTCAGTGGTCTCCCCTTCCCTCTAAGAGATGTTAGTGTTCTCCCCGAGTCTCGGTCGCTGACCCTACAGTGTAATTACAGCCCAATCTGAAACCTTCCCAGAGTTCAATGGCTCTCACCTCAGTGACAGACTTCGAAGTGGAAAAGTATTTTCTTTGAAACACAGCAGTGCTGTCAGCATCTGTGACGGTTTGTAAGTGATTAGATGCTACAGGCGCAGGGCTGGTTTAAGGGAACGGTGAAATGGCAACTGGTCACGGGATAAACACAGGAAAAGCGGGTGCCTGAGGGGAATTGCTCAGTCAGGGCTTCCTTTTCTTTCTTTTTTTTTTTTTTTCACTCCTGTTCTGCATTTTTATTAGTTGCAGTCTGGGTCTGAAAAGGTCACAGGCCTAATTATACCTGTGGACACCACATAATAGAAGCATTAACATGGTGCCCAGTGACCCGCCAGAGAGCCCCCCCTCTCCCCAGCCTGAAAGTTCCCAAACCAGTCAAATCAAAGAGCCCATGAAATTTGGCTGACATTAAGGAATTTATTGTGGGGTTGTTTTAGATGTGATAATGATGTTGTGGGCATGTTTAAGAAAGCGAGAGAGTCCCCAGCAAGCTCTCAGAGGTACACGATGAAGTATTTACAGATGGAAAAGTGGAATGTTTGGGATCTTCGGCAACATCATCCCGTTGGGGGAAGGGGGGTGTGGAGAATCACTGAAGCACAGTCCACCTCGTATTGATGACGCTGAGGCCGGGTGATGGGCGGATGGGGGTCAGTCCACAATGCTCGCCTTGTGCGTGTGTTTGAAATTTTCCATGATAAAGAAGTCCTTAAAATACCACAGGCGTGTTCTTCTTCTTCAGAGATGGCTAGGAAAGTCAGGCTTTTGACACCCAGAAACCCCTTCCTTGAAGCCAGGACAGCAATATAACCGTGCTGGTGTTATCATGTGCTCTCTGTGTTTCGAAAACATCAAATGTTGAACTCTTTGCCTCCAGAGAAAGGGAAACCTAGAAATTAGACCCTCTCTCACTCTGTAAAAATATGCATCACATCAACATTTTTTGCTCACTTCTGAAAATCATGCGTGCCCCCCGCCTGCCAGATGTTAACCAACTGATCAGTTTCACAAGAATTTTTTTAAATCCCACTACTGTCATCATCAGGTACAAGGCCCTGTGGGTAATGCACTCAAAACAGGAGCAAACTGAGAGCCGGTTACAAATTCTGGGCTCAAAATAGCATCTCTGCAGAAGCCACAACCACAACCTCCCGAGAAACCTTCCCTGGGGTGGGGGTGGTTTAAGGAGTTCTCTGGCCAAAACTCAGGCTCTCGAGGTTTCCCTTAAGTGGCTCCAGTTCTCAGGCCCAGTGTCTCCCTCCCCAGCAAGAAGCTGAAAGCACTCTTCTGGAATTTTCTTCCCACCCTTCTGGTTTCTCCTTCCTCTGCAGCACAGCACAGGATAACGTCCTGGGGCCTCCTGCTACCCCCACTATTCAAGTCCAGCACCTGTCCCCTGTTGACTCAGGTGTTCTCACCAATCAAATCAAGCAAAATCAAAAATTACAGATTAGGAGTTTGAGATTAACAGGTACACATCACTGTACATAAAATAGATAAACAACAAGGACCTACTGTATAGCACAGAGAACTATATTCACTATCTTGCAATGAGCCATAATGGAAAAGAAACTGAATATATATATATATGTATGTATGTGTGTGTGTATAAAACTGAATCACTTTGCTGTACACCTGAAACTAACATTGTAAATCAACTACACTTCAAAAAAAATAAGAATTAAAAAGTATATAAATGTAGAAACTTCAGTGTGCCCAGAACTATCCTATGTCCTAAAAGAAAGGGAAAGAGAGAGAGAAGCAAAGAAAGGGGAAAGGGAGGGAGGGGGGAGGCAAGAAGGGAAGGAGTGGGGAGGAAAAAAGGGAGGGGAAGAGAAAGGGAGCAAACAGAAGGAAGAAAAGAAGAAAGACGAAAAAATGACTTCCTAATTAACTATGTTCAGTTACTTTCAGACATAAGAATATGTTTTTCTAGAAAATGCTCTCCTCAGATTGACTAATACAAAACTTCAAGAGCAAAAGAACTAAGCCTGATAGTCAAAATTTGTCTTTACTTTTTCTTTTCCTCCTCAACCACCTTGGGTTCAGAAGGCTAGTTCTGCAGGCTGCATCGTCTGGACCTGGACCATTTGATGGAGGCAGCATCCAACTTGATGATTCAATTGACTCTGCGGGTGACTAGATAGCTTTAAAAGCCCTTCGTGTCTGCACAGGTCATTTGTCTGTAACAGATGCAAAAGGCAGCTCTGCGGCCGCCCCCAGCCGCCCTAGAATGCTCTCCCAAACGGACTGGATGCCATGACTCGTCAAGAAAAATGGAACATTCCCAGGTAAAGTTCTTCCTGAACAATGGGTCCAGATGTTAGCTTGAAAAACATCCCTCGGGCTTGTTTCGTTTTAAAGCGTGTGGTTAAAAGACTTTGGCATGATTTATTCGTTGGTCGGACATGTGGTAGAGTAGAGGGAAGGGGGCAGAAATTATACGACAATTTAAAACGTAACAGATTCTGTTTGGCACTCCTTGGTGGGAACTTGAAATCAAATACAGTAGCAAAGTGATATGTCAAGGGCAACTTACTCTGATGTCCGAGAGAACTCCTTAAAAACCTATCAGTCATCGCTGCAGGAAGTAAATGACATTTTCATTTCTTCCATTCTTCATGTCTTGGGGATGTAAGATGCAAGAACGAGACCTTGGATTGTAAATCATGGTGACTGGTTGTTAAATCTGAGACCAGGCCCGTAGATTCATCTGCATGTTCCATATCATTCATCTCCAGGTCTCTCTCTTCCCACCCCCGTCACCTCCCAGACGCCCCAACCCCCACAGCCTTGTTATCCACCTTCATTTATCTTGGTATAGATGACATAATGGGAAATTGTTAAGGCTTGAAGGAATTGCAAAGAAATGGTCAACTGAAAGACTAAACGGAGTCCTTCCACTTTTTTTGGACTTGAGATAAAACTAAATGATACATTGAGGGGTAGGAACTGAATTAAACCAGCAAGTTTCCTTCCTATCCTGAACAAATGCAATCTAATACAACAAAACGAAATCTTCGTTGTGACTGTGACTTGACATTAGCATCTGCTTGGAAGCTCTTTAGTAATCTGATGGCTCCACCGAGGATAAACTCTAGGCCGTGGGAGGAAAATAGAGGTTGCTTTATTTTACGTAACACCAGCCTTGAGTCCTAGTTAGAGAAGTGTGTGTGTGTGTGTGTGTGGAGGGAATGTAAAGAGAGAAATAAGAAGTTGGGTCACTCTGATCAGACCCTGGCCTTTTCCAGTGTGTGCAATTAGAGCCCTTCTGCCTGGGTTCAAAGTTTCCAAAGTTCTGGAGCGTGTGCTCCCAGAGGCTGCCAGCCCTGGATGTGCAGGTCTCTGCTCCGTTCAGTCCCAGATCCCCTCAAGCCTGAAATCCAGGAGGGGTGGTGGCAGGGTGAGGGAGCAGTTGTCTCCTTCCGCAGTGTGGGAGGGCACACTGCTCTTACACCTCCCCAGGGGAACAAGGAGGGTCAGTCTAACTCCATCTGAAAAGCTCTTTTTTGCAGAAGGGGGAAAAAAAAGTGATTTGAGTCAAGAAACTGACACATTGATTTACATTGGTTCTGACAGGGAACGGGCAGGAGAGTGAGTTTTTACAAATGAACAGTGGACACTGTGGCCCTTAAAATGGCCTATAACCATCAGTAACTCACAGCACCCGCATCCACGTGTGGCATCCCCACGAGCAGGAGCCTTGCAGAAACTGTATTTTCACGTGTGATTATTCAGGTCTCAGAATGATAAGAGAGGGCAAAGGAGGTCAAAACGGTGGGTGGAAAGAAATGGTACTAAATGCAAACATACACGAAACTAAAGCCCAAGCCGGCAGGTGAACGCAAAGTCACTCTCTACGTCCAGCCCATAGAATCAGAGTGGCCGGCAGCCCCCGGGGAGCAGGGCAGCCCCAGGCCCGTTGACGGCCCATCTTCTCTTCCAGACCAGGAAGACTCAGGCTACAGGTCTTGCTGTTTTTTTCGAGTCAAGGAGAAAAGCCTGGTCTTCTTCCTCTCCTTACCCTGGATGCTCTCCTTGTCCTCCTCAGCAAGATCACAAGAGTTGGGCCGGCAGTCCCAAATTCTGGTTTATTACTTCAGGGATAAACAGAATGGTCAAGAGGACTGGACAGCTCATGTCAACCTCTTAGAACCTTCTGTTCCCAGCAGGAAAATCAAAATAATAGCAGCAGCTTACTTGGCGAGTCTAATCAATACCAAGAGAGGTGGACTCGAGGAATATTTTTATCAAGATATTAGAGCTCAGGAAATCACCTTTTTCCTCTAAAGGAATTCATCTGCTACTTGGACCAGATTTGATCTCTCCTTCCCTTGAGTTTACAGCCCGGAGACTTTTAGATTGTCCTGCAGTTAGAACACCCCGGATCGTTGGGCTGAGAAAAGAGTCAGGGATTTGGGGCAGATAATCAATCTATGTGGGGAGAAAAAAGTTCTCTGTCAGAGGACCACGTGAAACAAGAGTGTACAGAAGTATAATTGTGATCGCTGTTAAAGGTTCACACTCTGGGGGAGGGGTAGGATACAGCTCAGTGGCAGAGCGTGTGCTTAGCATGCTCAAGGCCCTGAGTTCAATCCCCAGTACCTCCATTAAATAAATAAACCTAATTACCTACCCCCCCAAAGAAATAAATAAATAAAATTGTTTTGGAAAGTTCACACTCTGAATGCAAATCTAAGCTCCACCACTTGGTAGCTGTGTGACTTTAATCTGGTTATATATCCTCTCTGAGAATAAGTTTCTTTCTATATGAAACGGGATAATAAGGTTGCTGGGAGGTTTAAATGCACTATAACACAATCTACAATTCCTGGCCCATTGTCAGTAAGATACACGTGGGCTAATATAATCATTGGCATCGTCTACTGTTTTGATTTTGCCATTTTCAACTTATACCCTCTCTACCGTGCTTTGTATTTCTATTATGCAATGATCCCTCTATTTTAAAAGATGGGCTTCCCTGACCCACTACACTATCCATAACTTTCTTATCAAAGGTAAAAATAAATTAAATATTCGACTGGAAAGGAGAGGAGAAGGGGCATTCCTAGCACAGTGTTCCCTTTTCCCCAGGGAGGATGCCTACGACCATGCTGCCCATCCCTTGGCTGCTTCCCAGGAGGCTTGGGTGTCTCCCCGAGTGGCATGAAGGCCTTGGAAAACTATCCTCTCTCACTTGCATGTGGAATCTTAAAAAAAGAGAGAGAGAGAGAGAGCTCATAGATACAGAGAACAGATGGGTGTTTGCCAGAAAGGGGTGGGGGTGTGCAGTGGGTGAGAGGGGGAAGGGGGACAGAAGATACAAACTTCCAGTTATAAAATAAACAAGTCATGGGGATGTCATGTAAAGTATGGCGACAAGTATAGTTAACAATACTATATTGTATACTTGAAAGTTGCTAAGAGATTAAATCTGAAAAATTCTCATCACAAGAATAAAAACTAACTATGTATGGTGATGAATGTCTACTAGACTCAACTTACTGTGGTGATTGTTTCACAATATATACAAATACTGAATCACTATGTTGTACACCTGAAACTACTATATGTTAATTATACCTCAATTTAAAAGAAATTTTTAACTGACCTCCGAGTAGGCTCTCCGTGCCTCCCAGGAGCCAGGGAGCACAGCCCTGCCTGCCATCACCTGGACCCACTTGGCTCCCGAGAAGAACACTCTGCCTGACCTGGTCCCACTGTCCTGTCATCTTCAGTCACCTCTGCCAAATCAGAACAGGGAGAGCAAAACATTTTCTGGCTTTCTACAAGTATGATTTTATTCAAAGGAGCTTTGTTCCCAGAGAAACTATTCATCTGGGGGTATCTCTGTACGTTGCTTGGTGTCTTCACTGCTGAGTATCGAAGACTCTATAACGTACTCTTGGGATAAAGTTATTTTGAGTTCTGACGTATTCTTCAGGTGCAGATGAACACAAGTATAACCCTGAAGGGGGCTCAGGAGGAAATGATTATGAAAACAGAAACAGAAACCAGAATCTCTTTTATCACAAAGAAAATAGTCATCACCATGGCAAACATGGAACTTGTTACTACCTTCCCCTTGGTCCCAAAAAATTCTTCATATCCTTCTATCAGAAAATTCCACTTACACATTTGACAAGTATAAGGCTATTCACTGTAGAATTGTCTTTAATGATTAAAAAATTGGAAGTCTGAGTAAATTATAATAAATTATAATAAACTATTCTAGATCTATATTTTAGAACACCATCTAATAGTTTAAGTTTAAAAGAATGACATAAATCTTCATAAAGTGATTTGGAAAGATGTCTAAAATATTCTAAGGGGGAAAAAGTAAGTTACTGAGCAAATATAACCCCATTTGTGTTAAAATATGTACATCCATATACCAACAAAAATAAGATATATTCTTCTACATACATCTAAATGTAAATGCATAGCCAAAGGGGGAAACAGAGGTCTGATTCATTAGAGTGAGAGAAACAGCACAATTTGGCAGAAGGGCTTTGATTTTCCTGTACTTTTCGAATATTTTACAACAAGAATATATTTGTGCATTACCAGTATATTGACATCTGGATTGCATAAGGGATGTTAAATTAGGCAGTTTAACAAAATACATAATTTCAGTTGTATAAGGAGAGTGCGTAGGGCCGCAATGTCATTTACAGCAGAATTCCCTTGGCGTTTACCAGCCCTTTCAACAGTGAAGAGACCATTTTGTTTGGCATAGAGGAAAAGCCTGAGGCAAAGATTTAAGGGAATCAGAGAATCACATCCTTTAATGAAATCAGGTTTAAACACCTGGTCAAGTTAAAGATAACCCATCACCTGTTGAGAGCCGCAAATCATTTACTAAATTTGAATCTACCCACCATGCGGGCAAAGAGTAATTTGCCCAGCCCAGCAGTGATCCAACCCAAATCACTGCTCTCCCACTAACACTGCCTCACTGAATCATTTTCCAGTTCTCTTCTGTGTATAAAGTGGAGGCAAAGAGCATAAGTCACATCTCACACAGCAGGGTAGCCAACAGGCAGGAGGGAAGATGAGCCATTCACATAAGGTTTTCATAAACTCTCCACTGTTCGTTCAGTATCCCGTGGTGGAACATAATGAAAGAATGATTGGAGCTGTAAACACAGAGCTAACTAGTATTGGATGATAACGTTAATATTGATCAGCCACTTTTTCAGCCATTCAGCAGCAAAATCTCATACATATTCAAAGATAACTCTCTGATAAATAAAATGGTAAAGAGACATTCTATATCAAGATCAAGTGTGAAAAACTCTCATTCAAGCCTTGCCACTCTCTTCCCCCAAAAAGAAAAAAGCAGGGAGAGAAGAAACATCACTTCCATAGTGAAGACTGTACTTTTCAAACTCTTTCCCCTAGGATGTTGTCAAGAAAAGTTTGAAAACAGAAACAGACTCACAGACATAGAAAACAAATTTATGGTTACAAGGCGGGGGGAAAGGGGGTCGGAAGGGATAAATTGGGAGTTTGAGATTTGCAGATAAACTAGGTCCTACTATATAGCACAGGGAACTTTATTCTGTATCTTATTAATAACCTATAATGAAAAAGAATATGAAACGGAATATACGTATGACTGAAACATTATGCTGTACACCAGAAATGGACACAGCATTATAAACCAACCATACTTCAATTTTTTTAAAAAGTTTGAGTAAATTCTAAGAGCACAATGGACATAAGTGCTTTCATTATTTCCAAAGCATTTTCACGTCTGTTGTTGGTGATACAACAACCCAGGGGAATAGGCAGCCAGATAATAGTGTTCCCAAATCGCAGGTGCAGCAATGGCGATAGATTTCAGAGTGCAAGTTCACACGGCTAATTAGCCACAAGGCCAGGGTTCAAATCCAGGCATGCTGACTGCCAACCAAGGCCTTGGGAAATTGCTTAAGAGAACTATCAATTTTCCAAATGCCAAAGGCTACTTACTCTCTAAAAATGATGTGAAGGGTCTTAGAGAAATGAGCGTGGCTTAGGGAAGGCCTTGAGCTCCCTCCCCTTAAAGAGGCAGGGACCACCGGATCCAGTCTGGGCCATGCACTTGTGTTTCGGCGGATCAGGTCCATGCTTCAGCTTCCGGCTGTTTCAGATATTTACAGCAAACAATTGTCATAGCCCATGATGTTCCCATCCACATCATTTGAAGGTCAGAACCTGTGAGGTCAGAGCACATCGGACAGTGGGTACCACTTGCTTTCTTGTGTTAAGACCCACGTGCTGCCCACGGGCTCTCCAGCAAGCCTCGGAGTAAGCAGCAGCAGATCTTACTGATGTGTCTCTCAAACTTTTCTGCCAAGATGAGTCCACGTCCCCATCCATAAAACTCCTGAGTCTCCCAGACCTTAGAAATGAGAGCTTCCCAGCTCTGGTGAGGACTGTAGTCACCTGGTGGCACCACTCTTCCCACCACTCAGCAGGCGCTCTCCTTCCCTGGAGAAGTGACCCGCACAGCACCTGAGGCTGTTTCCGCAGGACCAGTCACCTGAATATATGGGAGTAAAACCCCCTCGAGAATCAGATTCAAGAGACTTGAAGCTTCCCCAGAATCTGAAAGAAACGGCATTTGAGCTTTGATGGCCCACTGCAGCCAGTTAAGAGGTCAGAAATAAAAGGTTATTGACCTGGGAGATTTTCTTGGGGGGGAGAAGGGCACAGTGACTATAGTCCCTGGGTTGCTCCAACTCGGGGATCAGAAAGGAACTTGCAGGTCACTGACTCTGGAGAAAACAGAAGCGGGGAAATGGTTGGAAACTCTATTTTGCGTTGAGCATATACCAGCTCTGGAATAAGCTGTATTGGTTTGTCTTGAGTTGTGTATTCCAGTTGCTATTCGTTTAATAATTTCTGCATTGGGACTGCCTGACGTCCACACGGTTCAGTTTCTGGTCTCTGAGGAAGTAAGGAATTGTGATTCTGGCTGGTCCTCTGTTATCTCCTAAAAATTACCCCCTTGCCTTACAATCAGGAAACATAGCAAACATAAAACTCTCCTTAGCTTTGATCAAGACAAAAACGCCGGTCATCTGAAACTGCATTTGACAGAGTGGATGGACAATAGGAAGTGAACTCGTAAACTGGGTCATGAAATTGGAGAAAAGGAAAAAAAGAGAAAGTTCACTGATCAAAAAGCTGTCACAGCCACTAAGATGAAGCGTCTCCAGACATGACACTGGACACCCTTTGGGAAAGACCAGCCTTGCGGAAAGTGCAGCTGTGTATTTCCCTAGCAGACCTGAAACGTTCTCCAGCTCAGAATAACCCAGAGGCCGGGAAAATGCCACTTTCCCTCAGAATCGACAACAACCTGGAAGAGCTCTGTTCCTGGCCATTGACTCGACCTGGCCCAAGCCATTAACATGCAGTTTCACACGCTTCTTGGAGTTTGACACTGGCTGAGCTTGTTTTTCTGGTCCCCTGGGGCGAAAAATAAGCACTAGCCAATAGTAATTTCCCAATTTAAAATGTCCTTTTCTCTCCCAAACATTTCCCCCCAGTCACCTCGCAGTGCCTGAGCTCATGCTCAGGAGAGGAACACAACGGGAGACCCGACACAGCTCAGCAGCCAGTGCTCCCCAGGCAGACAATGGGGCCATCAGTCACGGACAGTTGGCCGCCAATGGCCGGACCAGGACCAGTGAACAACTGCACAGACCTCTGAGCAAGCATTAAGTGGGGGTGATGGGGGCTGAGTTAGGCCTGAATCAGGTGACTTGTTAAGGCATCTTAGTCCACCATCAATCTCAGGGCTTGTAGTTCCCCATGCCTTGTGATGGTTTCTGACCAGCGCAACATGTCCAAATTCAAGCTTTTCCCTTGGGTGCGTTAGAAATGTCAAGGGGCAAAAAGTACATACACTGTGTGGCTAGCAGTCTATCCAGTGTAACAGTCAGAGAGGAGTCCTTCCTACAGCGGCGCCACCAGGAAGCTTTATGAGACAAATCCACCAATGTGTCTGTCTACAGCATTCCTTTTCTCTCCTCCAGGCTTAAAAAAAAAAAAAAAAAAAGTAGCTTTTTTGCCCCTCCAGCTCTGGTCTCTGTTCTTCTGTGATACAGACTGATGGAAATGGATGGAGAACTGGAGAGGAGAAGGAATCAAGGAGACAGAAAGAAAGGAGGAAGGACGGGGCGGGGCACACTGGGTGTGGGAAAGAGTTTGCTTGTTGGTGTTTGGGATTATCTTTGTGGTCAGGAATTAAGAGGGGGAGAGAGACATAAGGAAGGACCACTCCTTTCTGTAAAGTCCCCTAGGAGAGGCTGAAATGGGAAGACGAGACGTGGAAGATAATCTGGCATAAATTAAGGGTGCATTTCCTGCTGTCTTTTGTGGTTTCTCTAGACACAAGTTAGAAATGAAGTTGCTGTTAGTTACATTTTTCTGATAAACAATTGTTTCTTTAAACCACCCTGAGAGAGAGCCACGTGACACCCCACTTACAATCAAGTTACCCTTGAAACCAGGAGGGGTAAAAACAGAGCTCGAAGGGGACTTTATAGTCAGGGCTGATTAGAACACTTTGCAGGACAGAAATCCATTTTTGCCAACATTCTTTTCTACTGATAAGAATGACACCTGCCTGCCTGCTAGCCCTTGATGTACTTGGAAGATAAAAGTATTGTGGACTGACACTGACCATAACATTACCCTGATAAAAGTGTTCAATCAACCAGATGTCTGCCCTTGAGTAAACAGAAGATCTACATGATGAACTGGAGTTTGCTTTTCATCTGGATGTTTGCTGTGAGGGAGATGTGGTCATTGACATCTCAAGTGTCACAACCTTGGTAGGTTTGATGCAAGGCATGCTGGCTTTTCAGCAGAGAAATAACCTAAGACTAAAAGGACTGAGTAAAACAGATGATGGAATGGGTCCCTTGGGGGAAAAATGTGGTCCACAGTCCAAATCGCAGTGTTCAGGAAGCACAGAGAACTCAGACTCAGCATCAAGAGAATCTGACACATTGAGTGAAGTATCTTTTACCCCCCTCCCTCTCTTCGATACAACAAAATTGTTTTTACTAACAATCATGAAATACATCTAAAAAGAAGTGTGGCCAGAAAAGAAACAAAAACAGTGAAAATGCTCTTTTCTTGAACAGCCTGTATATAATTGTGCCTATGAAAAGTAAGGACAATAAATAATAAAATGCATTCAAGTATATTAAAAAGTTAATGCATTAATACTTTCCAGTTTACATTACTGCATTTTTTTTTTTGAAAAAAGAAAAAACTCATACATATGTATCAGTCTGTTTCAGTAATGGATCTCAAGGTTTACACTCTGTTTCACTGTTTAACATTTTCAACACAAGGAAAAACTCCAAGCAATCATATGTTTCTTCTTGTTGACAATCACTGTGCCATCATTTTGAGTTTGAATCTACTCTTTAAATGCAGGAGTATCTGTGCCTGCAGGGGCTGGAGACACTAGCTGGTGCTCTGAGCCACTTCAAACGAGTCTAACTTGTTACAAACTTAGGAAACAAACATACCCCTGATTCCACCTCTTGGAGGCCAGCTGTAGAATGAGTAGTCCTCCGAATTCAATTCCATGCTTCCATGCAATGTGTAGTGAAGGAAGATAATAAAATATGGACTCCAATTGTATTAAAATGTGTATTTTAACTGCATTAAATTACAGTGTGTGTTAAAGAACAGTAACAAAAATGTGCTCATTTGACTCGTACAGTATTAAAAGTCAATTGTTTACAATTTGGAGCATGTAGCCCCTTAACTTTTGGCTCCCTGGAGGAATTGCTCCCCCTACTCTAACCTTAAAATGCAACTATTCGGACTCCTTTAGACCTGATGTTCTCTGTTTTGATGAAAAGAGCCCAGCTGCAGGAATCTGGAGGTGGTGTTGCCATGAGGGAAACAGTCTAAATCAGAAACCGGACAAACACAATGGGAGTTGGAAAGGCGGTAACGCCTCAGGTGCTCAAGACGGACTCCACTCTGTACCTGCTCGGAAGGACTGGATGTTTAATTTCCTGCCAAGTTTGGTCCAGAAGGCTCAGGGTGGGTGGGGTGGGGCTCTGAGGGAAGTTCTTTGATCCGAAGTTGAGTGGGTTCAGACCAGGCAGAGTCAGCTTGGAATGGTCCTTCAGCAGGGGTTTTATCAATGTCAGGTAATGAGGAAGACAGTCAAAGCTCTTCCAATCAAGCAAGGATGTTCACATGATTATTCCAAAGTGTGGCTATTTATAAAGTGAACATTAATTTGGGGCAGTCCTTATCTACCTGTCATGGAAGAACTGAAGAAATAAAAGGAATGAATAAAAAGAGGCTACAGCAAACCACTTCTTGGGCTGCTTCTCCTTGGCTTTCTGATGTGGCCACTTTTGAAAACCTTTCAGAGATTTCCCAAGTTATTATGTGGCAGTAGTTCTTCAAAAATCACCTGCCCAGCAGGTTCCTGAGCAAACCCTGATTTTCAATTATTATAATCACCATTTATTTATTGGGCACAAAGCACGTCCCGGACACTGTAAGCTACCTCTATAAAAGTAATACTAATAGTTGGTCTTTTTGGTGCAGATTTACAAAGAGATAGTCCCCCATCACAAATAAGAACAGACAGAAAATAGCTCAAAGGAATTAGCCATCATCCCAGCTGATAGATATAATCACACCAAAGTATGTCGGAGGCAGGAAATACCACGAGGTTAAGAAGATTACAAAGGATGAAGATGACTATAATTACTTACGTTTAACTGAATAGTATAATTGAATCACATAATTCTTTTCCACTATTTAAGTTCCTGGCTTAGTAGTAGGATGTTACTATGAGTTGGAAATGACCTCTAAGCCACTTCACTCTTCGCTAGTCAAAAACTACTGGGGATTGAGGGGGTGTGGCATTCAATGTGACAAATAAGGCTTTCCTGCCTATCCACGTTCCCGCAAAATTCTGTGACAAGTGAAGGCTCTGACATTGTAAACTACAAGAGGACAAGCCTTTGACGTCTCTGGAGTATGAAGAATTCTGGGAAACAACTAGAAAAGATGCCATTCGCATGACCATGCGCTGAAGCAGGGCTGGGAGTGGGGAAGAAAGGGGGATCCAGGAATAGATCTGACACTGAGTCTCCATTCATCCCTAACTGGTTGGAACCTTAGCAAGCCATAGTCTCTCAGGAGTCCGGGAAATGATGATCATGACTCTGTTCTGCCGGCCTTGCAGGTCACTTGTGGGGAGGGTGTGAGGTGCTGCAGGGGAGCACACAGTGGTAGGCCACTGAGTCTACAAAAGGAAGAGGCTGTAACTGAAGGCAGGTTTGTGTGCCTGATGCACCATGAGGCCAAAGTGGGACATCGGAGTTTGGTGCAGAAAAAGGTTTACTGCAAGGCTGAGCAAGGAGGACAGGGTGGCTCATGCCCAAGAATATCCCGAACTCCCCGAAGGGTTTCAGTAAAGTATGTTTAAAGCCCAGCGGGGGGGAGGGGGGCGGGTTGTTGCGGGGTACATGATCAGCTCATGCATGATTCTCTGATTGGTTGATACTGAGGTAAAAGGGTGGTCAACAATACCGACCTCTAGGCGCCAGAAGGTCTGGGCACCATGCACGTGCTCTCGATCATCAAGTGGTTAATTTCTTCCCTTTGGTGGTTGTTTTTAGCACCTGAAAAGCTCAGGAAATCTACATGAGGCACTATTGTCTAGGGACTTCAGAGAGGAGCTGCAGCAGAGGATACATGGAAGGGGGCTGACCCTCGAAGGCCCCACAGGGTCCTGCTCGTTACAAGGCCATCAGCCATACATGGGCTCTACCTTCCATCCCAAGTGTGTGCTAACGGCCAGTTCCTCCGAGCAATGGACAATACTAAATTCAAAATACACTTTATTGTAACTATTATTTCAAGCAATACAATCTTTTTTTGGTGAGGTGAGGGGCAGGAATTGCCTTTTATGAGAAATGGCTTAGTCATTTTGCTGTCATACAATCTGCTTTTAATCTTGTTATGTTATTCCACTGGGCCAAATGTAGAAGCCAGAAGTCAGGCAAGCAGTGGGAGGCTGAACGAAATGCTTGCATTTTTCCTGTTCCATGGAGTCCTCGGTGAGAATGACACAGGTTTCGGGGTGGAGAGGTGGGAGTGAAGACAAATTGAGGGAGAGTGGGAGGGTATTTCCAGCTCTGTGAAAATACCCCTGGCCAGGACCCAAAGCCTCAGGGCCTCGAATTCCAGACAGGCAGCAACTCAGTGTCAGCTGGAGCCCACCACCAACTCAGCGCTCAGCTCTGCTGCTCTTTGCCAGGAGTCCACTTGGAAAGCCCACCCTTTGGGTGGCAGAACGTGGTGCGTTTTGCGGCAGTCCAGGGCCTGGAGGGCAGTATCAGCACCAGAGCGTGTTTACGGCTCACTTTGTCACAGAGTAGATATTTGCTTAAGCCCTAAAGCTTATGAGATAGATTAGGAGGCAATTTGCTTACCCTGTCAACCCCTGGGGTTCTCATGTTTTGGCGTCTGGATGCCTTGGTGTTCTGTGTTCATTTGTTTGTGTGGCTGGAAGGGGGTGGGTTATAGACAACCTGTGTAGGGGAGGGATCTCTCTATTGATTAGTTCAAATAATGTTTCATTTCGATTTTTTTTTTAATTTTTAACATAAAATGAACTTTCCATTTAGAAGGATAAAGCCCTTATCTAAACTGTATTTCTGGTTCTACCAAGCTTCCTCTTGTGAGATTTGACCATGTTCAAAGTTTCTGATTTCCATTTTGCTTTGATACCATAAACATGATCTTGCCTGGGAATATGTATCATACAAAGAGGGGGAGATAAGTCAGGGGATCACCGGATGTTGATTCTCTGTCCATTTTCATTCAACACTGTGCCTAATGGAGGTGCCCCAGGATTAAAGAGAAGCATGTACATGTTTGGGGGAAGGCCCAGGTTCCCCCCAACCTCCTCACCTTACTCACCACCAGGCAAGAGAAAGCCCACTCACCCAGCGGTGACACGAATGAGCCCTGTGCCCAGACTCCACTAGGACCAAAGTTACCATGACAACCTTGGAGACTCTGATTGGAAGGCTGGGCATGTTGAAGAAAAGCGCAGCTTCGGCAAGGCACCAGGCTGCCTGTGTGCGAGGCCTCAGCTCACAGCAGCAATGAATTTGGTGGCCCCCAAGACTGGGGAAAAGTCACACTGTGATCACCTAACTCTAGCACAGCTCATCTCTAAGGTCCTTCTCAGGGACTTGTACTAGACAGAGAGCCTCGAACATTCCCTGCCTGCCCAGTATACGATTCTCGGAAATTTTTCTTCCACACTATCAATCATAGTGCTTATGAAGCATGTGCTCTGTCTCCAGCATGAAATGAGGTACTATGCAAAATGGGGCATTTCCTAAAAATGTGTGAGACACAGCTCCTCACCTCCTTGGGGGCTACAAAACAAGAACACATCATTTTAAGAGAGAAAGAAACTGTCATGGTCTAAGTCCAGAATATTTGATAAAGACCAGTGTGCTATATGAACTGAGGGCCCAAAGAGCACAAAATGCTTCCAGGAAAAGGTGGGGCTTAAACTAGGCTTATTTTACGGTATCCCTGTAACTACTGTTCTCATTAAAGTACACTTTCTTCTACTCTCCGCCACCTTAATCCACTAGAATCCGCCTCTCAAATATTGTCTTAGCAACCTGTTTACTGATTAACAGCAACGAGCCTGGCAGGCCAGCATCAATGCAGCCACCGAAACGCAGCCCTTTGGCTCTGGGTTGCTTTTATGCCATCACAGAGTTTCAAGGTCAGAAGGGACTCCAGAGGTCACCTAGCCTAAACTCCCTTCTGTAGCTTAGGAAGGAGACATCTGGGGGCACATTCTCCAAGCTTCCTAGGACAGTAAACCCAGTGGCTGTGGGATCTGGTCAACTGTGGAAGCCTCATGCCCACAAAGATGCAGGAGCTGTCAGGACACAAAGCACACGTGGACAGTCTCACTGGTGTGCACAGAACACAATCAGCTCGAAGAGTCAGACCATCGCAGCACTGAATTATCCCTTCAACCAACCAAAGTTCATCAGACCAGCCGCACTAGCGCCATCAAGCTGAATCTCAAAGTCGGTGTGGAGGTGTGGTGGTTTGTCCCCAAGCTAGCTCTAGCCCAGCTTAGTGCTCCTGGAGCACAAGGGCCGGACCTCCCTCTTCTGCACATCTCCAACCCTAATACAATGCCTGACACACTGTAGTGAGCTGAGTGTGGCTTTGGTGAACAGAACTGAATTGCACAAACTAAATTGTACTGAATGACACAGACTTCATCACTGTGAGCGAGAGAAACATCAGGTACCAGGAAATGTGACAGTGGCCAGAAAAGGATTAAAAGATGGGTAAACCAACTCCCCTCCTCGCCTCCCCAGCACCTCAGGGTCTCTCAGTCCAGAGAGAAATAGCCATTCATCAATTCGGTGAGACGGAGATACTGACTGCATCTGGAAAGAGTATTTGTAATAGCCAACAGGTATTAAGAGGTCCATACATGGCAGGCACCCTGCCGAATTCTTTCTTGAATCCCCACACAATCCTATGAGGTAGGCTCTCTTAGGAGCTCCATCTCTCAGATGAAGAAAATGAGTCTTAGAATAATTAAGGGACCTCAAGTAAGTACAGAAATGAGCTTTGGACTTTTGGAAGAAGGAGGAAGTGAGTGGGGTTTCAAAGGATAGGTCAGACTTTGATAGCAATATATGGATAGCAAAAGAGGGAAGAAATACGAGAAGGCATGGTCAGAGGGGTAGGAAGAGGCCAGGACAGCGCCATCTGTCACCGCAGCCAGGAGGAGAGGAAGGACGAGTTTCGATGGCAGCGGGCTGGGCAGACTAGATAGGACTGATCTTTCCAGTGCAGGTGGCAGGTAGGTCAGAGTTGATGCTAGCAGGAGCAGTAAAGCTGGAAGTCAGATCACAGTGGCCGGAACAGGAATGAGAGTCAGAGGTCCCAAGTGGAGACCTGCTTTTAGGTCGCATGGTGGAGGTAGCCTGGCTGGCTGCGGAGCAGAGTCAGGAAGGGTCTTAGTAAGAGAGCCGTGAGCTTCTTTCGTGGAAAAAGCAGCAGGAGCCCATGAAGTGGGAGAGGTCGGGGATGCAAGAGAAAGAGGGATGGTGTAGATGGTGGGGGTGTGCCTTACAAGGAACGAGCATATAACACAAGGTCATGCACCTGGGCAACCATCCTCTCCCTGCATCCTCTGCACAGATTTTTATGAAAAAAATAAGTCATTTTGTATTTTTGCCTCTTCAGAAATGGCAGTAAAACTCACCCTTAGCAAATGTGTGTTCTCTGTCAGGCTGGGTACTAGGTAATCTGACGCTTAGTGGATCATTGAAAAGTCTCAGAAGCTCAGCCAGTGACAGGAGGCGAGATGCCAGCAGGGAGACATCTGGTCCCAGTTCTGTGAGACTGGAGTGCAGGGCATCAAAAATGTTTGTGCAGAAGGGATCTGACAGAGCAGCAGCCCACTGCCATCTGCCCACCGAACTTTCCAGGACCCCAAAGACAGAACGACTAAGCCCCGGGCTCACCTCCAGTGACCCTCCTCTCCACTAGTCAACTTCCAAGTTAGCAACATGATCACAAAACAGCATCTTCTTTTTTCCATCTTGTAGAGGAAGATGAAATACCCTCA
This sequence comes from Camelus dromedarius, assembly GCF_036321535.1. NCBI lineage: Eukaryota > Metazoa > Chordata > Mammalia > Artiodactyla > Camelidae > Camelus > Camelus dromedarius. Next base: position 49,235,818 of record NC_087438.1, read on the forward strand.
GGTATCTACCGCTTGCTTCTTCTAAACACTTACTAAGCACCCGTTATATGCCAGGCTGCACCTGTTTGCTTTCACTGCGTAACAGTTCACCCCCAAACAGAAGCATGTAGTATTTCTCAGGATTCTGCAGGCCCAGGTGAAAATTGAGGATCCTGATGAAAGGACAGTGGGAGGCACAGAGATGGGAGTGGCCATTTCTTCCTGCTCAGGGAAGGCTCTGAAAAGAGAAGCACTTGATGGAGGCCTCAGACCTCAGCTCTGACATGGGGTAGAAGCTCATCAGATGAAAGGGTGAGGGGAAGAGAGGTCATTGGAAGAAAGAGAAATAGCAGGTAAAGTCAGAGCAGCATGAAACAGCAGGGTGAGATGGGGGAACCATCCAGAAATCAGTGTGAGTAGAACCCAGGGTGAGGCAAGGGAGGGAGGAGATGGCAGGAGAGGTTGGAAAAGTCAGGCCTAGAAGGATGGTCAGCAGCACCAGGGTTGTCTTTGCTGAACCAAGGGAAAGGCAGTGGAGAAGAGGAGATATTTCCGAAAGCTATTTTGAAGTAGCTTGAAAATTGGATGTAAAAGTCATCCCAGAGAGAGTCAATCTCAAGAGAGAAAGAATGGCGAGTGCCAGGCTTTGGCCCGTGTGAGCGGGTGGACAGCAGTACCAGCAGGACCAGGACTGGGGAGGGGACTCTAGAAGGACGACAGGAGTAATGATGATGATCTTGTGCCTCAGCGACACCAGGGAACGCCTGTGCGGCGGGTGGTTGTAAACATTGGTTTGGACTCAAAAAGAGAGTTCTGGGCTGGAGAATTCAATTTGCAAGCTGTCAGCATATGCAGCGCTCTGGGATCTGATATTAAAAAGAATACATCTTAAACATGGCTCATCCCAGCTGGAAAAAAAGGAAAAGAAAAGTAATTTCTTTTAAAAAAAAAAAAAAAAAGGACAATCATTTTCAAATTCTTTTCTCTCCCAACAAAGGAATCAGCTAAGGGTTTGTTTCAAAACCAAACAAAAACGGAGAAGTGATGGGCTTGCTACATGAACGCAATGGGTAATTCACGAGGCTCTGAAAAATACAGCTGCAGTTTTGCCAATCGTTTCCTGTGCCTGTGTAAACAGTACCATATTCTCTGAAGCTTTCTCCCCTCCTTCAAAAAGGTAAACTGTGCTTTGCCAATAAGTAGGGGCAGAACAAGTATTCAGTCTCCAAACTCTTTCTGGTAAGACTGTTCTTTCAGAAGAGTTTTCAGGTAGTAAACAGATGGTGTCCCACTTTGGTTACTGCTAAGCTGCGGAACTCGTTAGGAACATGGGAAGTCCAAGGGGCCAAGTGTAGTTAGCTGTTACCACTTACGTAGCTGAGGAAGACCGAAGAGCAGAAGGAAGATGGATCTGGCGACAGAGTTCATGCGGTGGCATGGCTCTGCCTGGTAGGAACTGGGTGCTGCTGTTTGGGGAGCATTTTGCTACAACATCAAAAAGAAAAACAAAAATAACCTGCTGTCCTGTAAATTTAGGGAGTACTGGACACTGAATCAATCCCCTTGTAGAGAACCACAATAGTGAAGAAACTTAGTTACCTTTATTTTGTCAGTGTTTCCCCAAGTTTATTTGGCCAAGGAAACTTGGTTTCACGGAGCTCTTAATATGATCTGACGATCTTAATGAAACATGAAAATGCATCTTAGGAAACCCCATCTCCAGGGCCTCCTGCCACTGGCTCTGCAGAGTCCCCCAAGCTTCCCACTCCGTCTTCCTACCAAAGCAGACATAGATTTGTACCAAGAGGCGGCGCCTTCTCCCATCCTCATAAACCCGGGGACAGCATCTCAGCTCCCAGCGTCTCTCTCAATTTAAATTCTGCATTTGAGTGGTCAAAACAGCTGCCTCCCCTCCCCCAAACCTGCCCAGCTCTGGGAGGGATCCCTCTCGAAGAGGAAATCCACCATTTCCTGTCCAAGCAGCGCCTCTGGCAAAGTGGGCCTTTGACCTGCTGAACTGGGGGGTCTGTCTTTGGGATTTTTCCAGGACAGAGGTAAAACTCCTCTTAGAAAAGGTTCTTTGTCCTGGAGCAGCGCGCCTTGAGGGACAAATCAAAAACAGTCAGATTTTTGTAGCCTTTTTATTTTTCTATTTTATTCTATATATTAGGTCAATAAGAAGTGCTCTTTTAAAAATGAAATCTAGTTCAGGAAAAGGAAGAATGTTTATGACAGCTTCTTTTCTTTCAGATATTATATCCTATTTTAGATCAGGAAATGCAACATCTGCATCTACTCTTAAGGGTTCTCTTTTTATTTCCTCATCACCAGAGATTTTCTTCTTTGGCTAAAATGTCAGACGCTATAAATTTGAATGCACCTTTGAACTAACTTTGTGTAAGATGAGACCGGGGTGCTGAGGGAAAGTACTTAAGAAAAATGAGAAAGATGGAGGAATTGAAAAGGGGGTATAAATTGGCATCAGTTCAGCTATGACAAATAAACAAAGAAATTAGCAAATAAACCATTGCATTGACCTCATTAGGAGATTCCAGGTGCTGGAGAAGTAGGAAGAAAGAGGGGTGTCTGAGTGAATCAGAGAATGGGTCCGATGGGGTGCAGGGTCCTGCAAATACTATGTATTAAATACTATCTGAAGAGCTGACTTTGCACTTTCATTCAAAACATATAAGATAGTTAGACTGCAGCATTCTCATTGCATCATTTCCCCCATGTGTGTAGTGGAGGCTGAGAAATCACCTTCAATCTTTCTTCTTAGGTCTTTGACTTATTCCTTCTTCCTACACTATATCATCCATCCTGTGCTCAGACCCAAAGGCTTCCTCCCAGGCCTGCATGGATGTCCCAACCCATGGGAGACCCCAGGTGCCATGGTGGAGGAAGGAAGTTGACTGAGTTATTCAATGGAGGAAGACTTTCTCAAGGCATATACAAGTGCATAGGGTTTATATCAATCAGTTAGTATTGCTCTGGACTGCAAGTAACCAATCAGGTGCCTTGAATAAATAAGAAACCTAGAGGGAGGCGGCTGTTGGTTTTGGTCTAGTACCTTAACCAAGTTCAAGTTGATGTCTGCAATTTTTATAAGCTTTCCCCAGTGATCATAAGATGATTGCTGTGCTCTAGACATCACATCTACATTCAATCTTTCTTTTAGTATCTAAGAAAGAGAAAGAAGTGGGTCTGGTGATGTCTTTCCTTTTTACCAGGAAGGAGAAATGCTTCTCAGCAGCCCCCAGCAAGCTTTGACTTATAACTCAGTAGCCAAAACATGTGACGTAGCTTCAAGGGGGCCTGGAAAGGGGGTGTTGAGGTTTCCCAGCCTCTAGAATGGAGGCAACAAGAAGATTGAGTAGGTCTATGAGCTCAACCAATGATAAGCATCTGCCACAGGATTATTATCCATTCATTTTATTATTACTGGATGCTTATTCCTGCAATAGATCAGGACCCATCATGAAGCTAGTAAGGCCACATTCTGCTCATCACTTGACCACTTACAGTTGAGCTATGGTGTGAGTGAGGTAACAGTAGGCAATAACTTTGCTCCCATTTAAAATAAAAGCTTTTAAATTAGCTGGAAAAAAAAATTTTAGGACCACTCATGTCTTCCAAAAACTCTCAAGTTTCTTTGGTTTACATCAAAGTCCTATCTAATTTGCTCCCAAGAGGAAACCTACCACAATAGTAAAGTTGTATATTTCCACAGGGATTTTCCCTAAACTGTTAATGAGTTGTGACTTCCTTATATGTGCATGCAGACGAGACTGGTGCTCTCCAAGCAGGTAGACAGAATTTGAACCAGATGGTTCAAGGAAAGGAAACTGGATTAGCAGATCATTTCAAACACCTCCATGTGTTGACTGAAATCCATAAGGGGAATGACAAAACATGTACCTTATTTTCTCAACAAACTGTGCACCATATTGAATGTTAAAGATTAAATTGAGGGAGGGGTAGAGCAAGCTCTGGTTTTTCTTTCTTTGTCACTAGAACCGTAAGCCTGGTTTTGCCTGATTAATGTATCCGGAGGGGGCAGGGAAGAAAAAGAAACGCATGGCTGGTTCATAAACTCTTACCACTGAGGGACCCTGTGGTAATCCTATAGCAAGAGCCTTTGAGTAAATCGGAGGTGGCAAGGGTGCGTCTAATTTCCATGAGTTCCTGTATGGAAAGCAAATCCCATTTTGCTTGATTTTCCAGTTTAAACAATAAACCATGAAAGTCTCTCATCCCCACCCTTAAGCCAACTTCATTGAAACAGGGGTTGATGCAAATTAAGGCACTTTCCAGTATTCAGGCTCCCAGTTTAATTAAAGCCCAATTTGGTCAAGGAGTAAACTGGTATTTGTACACCAGGAGAAAATCTGGTTCCAGTAATTAAAGGGATTTTCTAAATCTTGTCCCCCATGTTCGAACACCCTTTTTAATAGTTAATTAAAGACTCCTTAACCATCCTTTGAAGGAAATTTGAAAAAAGAAAAGATTAGGGACCTGCCACAAAGACATTACTGAAAACAAGGACTGAAATTCTTTGTTAGTCCCTTTAAGGGAAACTAAGGTCTTCATTTACCTAAAATACTGTATGTGGACTTTTTTTTTCTTTTAACAAGAGGAGGTACTTAGTTACCTCTGTAAATAAGTACAAGCTGGGTAGCCACGTGAATTTCACGGCTGTTCCACAAGCATAAGCCAGTTTGCAAGTCACCTGCACACCACCGCAGTGAGGGTAGGTTGGGAGCACAGATGTCTTCTTCCTCTGGTTTCCTAAGGTATGACTGGTGCCAAAATGGCAAATGCCATAGACAAGCCCCCCACTCCCACCCAGTTGCAGGAAAGGCCAACATCCTCCCTTGGCAATTCTGCATGCTGTCCCTATTCAAAATGCATTTAAACTAGTTAGCTAGATCATTCAGTGAACATTTAACCAGCCCCGTGCTAGGTGCTGGGAGGTACACAGTTGAATGCAATATAGTTCTTGCTGCTCAGAGACTGGACCCTGATTAAGAAGACAAACACTTGTCCAGGTAATGCTAATCCAAGTCGTACAGACATGGAAGATGTACTAGAGGTACAAACGAAGGACATCGTGATAATGGGGCAAAGGGAGAGAGACACTGAATGGCAACCCCTCCTGGAGGGTATTAAGCACTCCCCTGACAGGTAGGAGAAGCAGATACCTGGAGAATAATATTCCCAGACAGAGAGAACAAGGATGCAGTGGCAGGAAGGAGCAATGCACAGTCAAGAAAGAGCGTGGAGACCCCTGGGGCTGGAGCAAAGGGCTCCCGGTGTCGGGGGCTGGCAGGAGGGAAGACATGAGGTCAGCAAAGGCCAGATTGTAGAGGGGCTTTCCTACCTGGCCAAGAAGTTCATTTCATTCTGTACAAAAGCGGGTAGAGGGGATGGAAGTAACTGGGTCGAAGACAAAAAGAGACTTAGGCAAGAAACCGGTTCAGTTGTTTTCACTCAAGTCTATGGCAGCAGCGCCCAATAGTGCGCTCAAAGGCAAGAGGTCTTCAGAAAGGGGTACTTACATCCCCAAGGATCCACAAAGGCTTTCCAGGGGGTACATATGCTAACTGGATTATTTGAAGGGAATCGATTTCTAGATCCTCAACTCCTATATTTTTCCTAAAACTGCCTGATAACCAGAATCACACTTGAAAAAAAAAAAAAAAGTCATGCCCCTGCCTATGCCAGATCTTCCAGTGGTGGGCTAAGATTCATCAAGGCACCTTATACGTATAGGCTTCCTGTCTTTCCTTGTCCTCTTGGTTCTTTCTGTTAAGGATGAAACTTGACCCTTGAGGGAGGTTCTGAATTCAGAATGATCAATGCAGTATAGATTAGGGACATTGATCATTCAAATGTTCTTAGAATCTCCTCTAGAATTATCAACCTTTTAAAGATAAAACCCACAGGTTAAAATTCGGTTTAAATTCTTTCCAATTCAAACAGCATTTCAGGAAGTTACTTAAAATTTCTTTCATCAAAGCTGTCATAAAACATTTATTTTAATTACAGTAAGTTCTCATCTTATTTCATATCATAATATGCTTAACATTTTCTACCTCCTGCCAACAAGGTGGGAACTTTTTAAATCCAGGATGAAAAAGTTTAGATGTTAATGTAAATGTTTCCAAGAGAGTACCTAGTTTTTGAAAAACCTTTTGGGTGTGCCCAGAAAAATGAGTTTTAAGAAACCCAATTTCCCCGGGATGTCAATACAAGTTGGGAAGGGAAACCAAGCTGGGGGGGAGGTTGGTCTCTGTGGTAAATGAAGTTTGAGAGGTGCTGAGTTACAGGGGAACAGGCCTCAGAAACTTTTAACAGGCTAATAGTGCTAGGATTCTCTCGAGAAAGAGCTATAGTGTTCAGTTTTTCCCAAGCTCTGACCGTAGGAGAGACGCAGCAGCAAGGGGTAACTTGAGAGCATTTTACACCTCATCCCAATGATCTCCATCTCTCCAGCTTCCCCCAGCTACGCCCCATAACACATAAACTAAGTAAATACAGCATCTTACTAGAAACACGAGCTTCAGGCAACGGTGTGCTGGAGCCTGTTAGCATGGGCTCACACAAGCAGTTTGGGCATAATTGGCAACACAAATGTCCTCCGAGAAAAAAGTTCCGGAGCAGTAGGTCCAGAAGTAAACAACTGAAGCAACTGTGGAGATAACGCCAGACCTCTAAGACGTCTATGTACTTCCCTTATGAGATCCAGATGTGCAAGTCAGATATTTATCTACTGAATTATCTGCAAACTTGCTTCAGCTCTTAACATCGTTTCGTATGAATCTGTTCATAGAATACTTAGATCATTCCTGATTGGGACCTTACTAGTGACAGATTTCTCCTACCACAAAGTGTGCAGAAAGAAGCCAGTTAGCTAGAGGCATGGACCAGAAGTGGAGACAGACCAGGATAGAGGACATCAACCTATATCATCAATTCATGCTAGAGATCAAATCCAGTCCTCTGTGTCTAATTCCATGGTATGTCTTTCCAGAATGCTAACAAATACTGTCTTTGCTCGGCTTAGACAAGACTCAAAAAGTGTAGTTGGTTGTCCATCAAACACCCCCCAAACACCTCCAATTTAGTTTATTCACTGGATAAAAAGGTGTCTTTTCAATTCCAAGATTAATAAAATTTCTTGTTGATATCAGTTCAACAAGATTAACCTATTGATTGACTGAATCTTCGACCTTTAAACTGAGTATTTTGCCTTTGTGTCTGATGATGACATGTCAGTGTGCCAAATGGACAGGCCATCTGGCAAGAGCTGCCCTGCGAGATAAGGAAGAAAGGCAGGCTCCTTACAGCAGGGGTGCTCAGTGTCAAACTGCGTTGAATGCCGTGACAATGAAAGCTTCTCCAACAAAAAGTGTCCTTCAGATGCCAGCTTCATATCTCCCCGTCACATCTGTGCTGTCTCTGTGCGAGGACGAGTGATTCTGACCTGGCCTCCCCTCACCCTCAGAGTCCCCACAGCACAGTGCAAAGGATGTGGGTAATTCTCTAATACAGGGCCAGCAACACCGAATTTGAGAGATAAAGTGAAGGCCCTTTCCAACCTCCAGTCATAAAAATAAATAAGCAACAGTGATGTAATAGACAGCATGAGAAAAATGGCCAAGAACATTGCAATAACTCTGTATGGGGACAGACGGTTACTAGACTTACCACGGTGATCATTTCACAACGTCTACAAATGTCAAATCACGGCGTAGTACACCGGAAACCAACATGTCAACTATTTTTCAATTTTAAAAAGATGTAATTGTCTCTGAACTTTCTCTTCTCACAACATATCTTTACATTACTTTGTAGTTTGTATTGTCCAAGCCATCTGTTCTGTCTGCCTGACCAAGAGCTCCTTGAGAGCATGTGCTATGTGGCCTTTCTTCCCGCTGTATCCTCCAAGCCAGCTCTGGGCCAGACACAAAGTGGGCACTGAATGAATGCTTGTTAATGAATAAGTGGAAGGTGGAATGAACGAATAATGAAGGTGGGGAAGGAATTTGAGATTTCATTCCCTGTCTTCTGGATGAAGCCAACTGTTAAATCAAAGAACCATCCTAACAGCATCTTTTGGTCACACTGGCTATGATGACCTGTCTACACCACAGCATGACAAGCAATGACTGACATTTCTAGGTCTTAGAAACTTGCTCTGCTCTACATTCTCTGAATAATTGGACTGAAATGTATAGCCCATTCAAATATTGAGCTATTCTAGGCTTAGCTGCACTTTGTATATTTTGACATTTAACCTCCCTTCCTTCCAGATACTAAATACTGTTAAGTCTCGTCTGATGATCTCTGCTTTCCTTAAATGAGCATCTCTCCCCTCTTTATCTTTTCTGTCGCTTCTTGAATGCACAAATACTTCCTATCTTTACAGCCTGATATTGTTCTAATTCAATTCCTTCTTTGGAAAAAATTTTATCTTTTTGGTTTCCTTTATTTTCTATAATTTGTTTCCCAAGGCCTCAGGTCTAAGAGCTGTCCTTGACCCCTGAACTTACACTGAGTTCCCACCACCACCTCCTCAGCTGGCCGTCCTGGTCCTATCTCTAAAACATTCCTAGAGTTGCTCCTTGCTGAGAAGGAATCCCATGTGCACACCTAATCTCAACTTATCTTGGAGGTTCCATTTTTTCCATATATGGTCCACATACCTCCCTATTGTCTGCCAGTCTGCAGATGAAGATCCTGTGTCTGTTCCAAGTCCAAGACGTGCACACATCACTTTCCTGATTGTCCTCATCTCCTCGGACATTTGGGACTTGTCTAGGCGAGCATCCATCTTCAAATCTGAGACCGCTCAAATCATTTCTTTAGAACCAGGGATCCCATGTGGAGACTCGTGTTTTGTTTGGTTTTCCCCCTCCGGCTCTGCTACTGACATGATAAAAAGCTAGAGACAAGGTATAGTACTTGGCTCTCTCAGGGAGTATAAAGCAGGGATTTAAGATACTTGGCATTCATCCACTTTGGAGCATAGCGCTAAGGACAGATGAATGAGCCTATAACCACAGTGAAGAATTTATTGTAATGGATCTCGATTAGCAGTGCTCTAACTTTACTGGTGATGTGAATGGAGCTCATGATTATATCAGAAATGCATCAGCAGGCGTGGGAGCCCAGGAAGGCTCTACTGTCACTTGCTTTAAGAATTATCTGCCTGCTGTGCTCCCTCCCTTATCTAAACCCCGCAGAGTTTTTTTTAGCAAGTATCAAACTGCCCAGCGATCAGTTTTTATCTTGCCATTTTCTGTGGATTAGCTTTGTCCCAATGAGATGATAAAATCCATGTTTGGTCTTTCTCCTGAAACTCTGCAGTACCAGCTTCAGGACAGGACATGTAAATTCTCAGTAACACTTTTTGATTGGCAGTATAATTTCATCCTGATTATTCTCTTTATCACAGTGAATAAAGGACAGCTTATGACTTCTAATGAGGTTGAAAAACTACTATGTTCAATGCCTTTTTAAAAATATATCTCTGAAAAAGGAGATGTTCCACGCCCTCCCAAATCCCGGAACACCGTCCCCAACCATCCTTGGTACTCACAGCCGAATTTCCCCAGAGATTTCCCTGCTCCAGCCTGACTCCTGCTCTCAGGAGTTGATGCTGAGTGGGAGCGCCTCTCTTTTCAACTCACCCACGTTTCCCGGTCACATTCCTCTCCAGCCTCCTCCGTTTTATAGGTAAACCCTGAAAATGCCACATTTATCAGAGATGATAGGCCAGGAGCCAAAATACTCCCCCAGCCCCAGTCCCAGCCCCAGCCCCAAGTATAGCTATAGTGGCCTGGTGGTCTCGCTTCCCTTGTCTGCTACTAAAGAAAAGGAGGAATTCGTATTCACAGAGCACCTGTGTGGGTCAGGGACTCCTCTACTACAGGTGGGGAAGTGATGACAAATGTGTAACGACCCGTCTGGTGGAGGGAGCCCTGATTTGAAGCACTGGCTGATGGTCCTGGTGTAATTAACAGCACGTTAGCCAATTTCAAGCTATGAACATGACACCACTGAAAGTAAAAGAGGTGTGCGCGTCTGCTCTGGCGAGCAGGGGAGAGCAATACGGGGAAGGGTGTAAGGAATAAGGGTAAGTTGCTCTGCCACTCAAAACGGTCTTTCCCAGCGTGTCTGTGAAACCACCTCACAGAGACAAAAAAGCTTTGGCTTTTTTTTTTTTTTTTGGTATCTCATTTTTAAAATTTGTCTTGGCTCCCTTGTTATACACAGAAGACCAACTATTTACCCAGAAGGGTAGCAAAATATGCTGGCCCAAAATATGCCACCCTCCAGCCAGGTTCATTACAGAAGGAGGGCTGCCCCAGCTTGCAAAAGACATTTTTCTCCAATTTCCACAATGCAAAGCATGCAGGGTAGTTTTAATAAAAGGCACTTAATAAAAAATAAATAATACCTTAAGACCATTCATGCAGACACTTCCTGACAATCCCTGGAAGTGCCTGCCGACTAGCCCGTAAGCTAATTATCCTGTAAATTTCCTTTTCTTCCCCAGTGTGGAGGTGAGATCTAATTTGAAAGATTAAAATCTTTGCATGATTACGGTATCTGGTAATTGTTAAGCTCTGTAGTTACATGCTCAGTAGCTACCAACTCAGTGCAGAGAATTACAAGGCGATTTGTGCTTGTGAGATAAGTTCCAAGAATTTTGCTTTTACAGAAGGCAAGGACGTCGAGGTGGCAGAATAACAGACATACTAAATGGAGTAATTTATTGTGAACTTCAGGAAAGAGGGACTTAGGGGTCTCTGATTCATAGACAGGCCAAGTCGCAGAATGCCTTCCTGTGCGTGCATTTCTGAGGTTGTGCTGAACTTTACTTACATAAAAGCACAGCTCAAATGGGTAAAGTTATCCGAGGAGTATTGAGTCTAATCTTCTGGAGGGCTTCCAAATGTCTGCTAGCCTCATAGCAGAGGAACCAAGCAAACCACTATTTATCCCTTCCAAGCACAAAAAGCCAAGACCAAACTTTTCGAACTCAATACTAGAGTGATAACAGGAGATTGTGTATATGTGTGCATATTGTAAAATCAGAATTTTAAAGAAAAAGAAGAGAAAAGAATAAGGCTCTTAGTGTTTATCTTTCCAACCTCACCACTATTTGATTTTGTGCCAACCATTCTTTCTCTGCTTTAGTAGATCACACCGGAAAATTCATTCATTAAGCAAATATTTATTCAGCACCCGGTGCATACCAAGCTCCTGTTCTTGGCACCGGGGGCATGCTGATAATAAAACAGATAAGGACTCTGCTCTCATGGACTCAGTCCAGCAGGAAAGAAAGATTTACTAATACGTGCAAGTATTCGTTTCAATTACTTATCCTTACAGGCAATACTCAGAAGTCCTGGGAGAGAAAGGGGCAGCCCACCATGGAATGTGCAGGGTCTCTCGAGCCTAGCTTGGGGGTTAAGGAAAGCAGCTGTGAGGAAGTGGTGCTTAACGTGAGACCTTAAGGACAAGTAGGCATTATTAGCTTGGAGAAAGGGGAAGGGCAGAGACAATCTTTTCTCCCGTCAAGTAACGTATAGGGAACTTTCAAACCCATTGTCTTTGAAAGTCTTTCTCTCTCCAAACCTTCAAGATCCCCAACCCAGTTTGTTTGTTGTAGGTAAGATTTTTAAAGATTTTTTGACTTTTAACTGGTGATGTTACTGATAGCTGCAGGCATAATTCTAAAAGAACCGGAAATATCAGATGTGACGAAACCGGGCATTTATGTAGACAGGCAGTAGTGAGTCAGTAGATATTAACTCCAAATGGCCTGGGAGTGGCCTGCTCTAGCATCCATTCTGTGGAGTATCCAGCAGTCAGGCTTCCCTCGTAAAGAGAAGGGGACAGACGCAGGGACAGCCAAAGAAGGAGGGGCTGGTGGACAGGGGCAGAGTCAAGCTGAGCTCACACAGGACAGGCTGAATGATGGCTCACGGCTTGGTCCACAGGACTATCTCTGGCAACCAAAAAGAAAAACGCAGAATAAAATCCTTTCCTTGGAGGCTCACATGTGCAGAACGATAAACCTAACGTGACGACTGTCAACTTTATGCCTCATGTTTTATCATAATGTGTCAGCTTAGCCCATGTCAACGTCTAGAATTTTTGGAAAATGCACCCAACTTCCTTTAAAGGTAGAATTTTTCATCTGATACCAGAATAGGAGCCTCACCATTTACTTCTTTTGGTCTATAGTCGTAACCTGTTACTATTGATGGTTTTTATATTTATAGCCTTGGATGTTGTTTCTGGTTTTTAAAGAAAATGAGAAAAGTTGAAAAAAAGGAAATGCATGCTCCATCACTCAAATCATCATTCAAATAAAAATCATAGTTTACATTTGGGTATTTCTTTCCAATCTTTTTTCTCTTACATCATTTTTGGGTGGTACTTTTTCTTCTCGTTAATATAATCAAGCTAATGTCCCACGTATGACTCTGAGAACTGCTTAATTTTTATTTAGCATTCTATCATAAACATTTTCCTCTGTTATGACCTAACTTTTATAAACATGAGGTGTAATGGTTGCACAACGTTCCATCGAGTGGATGTACCACTGTTTCATTCACCAGTCTCCTCCTGTTGGGCGTTCAGGGCTTCCATAAGCCTTTTAACCTCACACTTTTTCAATAAGGAGGATTACTTCCATAGCAAGGGCCCTTTGGGTGTGTCATAATTGGCTCAAAGTTATAAACTTCTAAAGATCCCTAAAATTTATAGTCCAGACTGCATCTTTAATGATGTCGTTTTATCCTCCCACTGACCATGTATGAAGGCACTGTCCTGTGCTTGTCAGTTTTCTCTCTCTCTCTCTCTTAAATTTTACTAATTTGTTAGGCAAAAAAAAAAAGAAAAGAAAAGAAAAGAAATCATGCATGACCTCTTGCCTTAATTTGCATCTCTGTGTTTGGACATTTTCCCATATTTTGTATTAGTTGTAGTTTTCTCTTTGGTAGGTTGTCCATTTGTGGTTTTTGTCCACTTTCAATTAGCCCTTTTTTATGCTTTGTGGGGAAAAAAACTGCTCAGTTTTTGCCTTAAGTATTTTTAACATATAGAACCTTTTCATTTTTGTGATGCTGTTTCTCAACTATGACCATAACAGAAAATGCAATTTTCATTTGTGGTACTATTTAAACACAGTTCACTTTTTTTTTTTTTCAAATTAATCCAACTACTCTGAGACTGATTCTAGAATGTATCTTTTTACTAGGCTTATGTCTTTTCTTGCTTATGTTCTTATAGCCTGCCTCTTTACTTTTTTTTAAGTTTTTTGGGGGGCGGGAGTGGTAATTAGGTTTATCTATTTTTAATTTAAAGGAAGTACTGGGAATTGAACCCAGGGCCTCATACATGGTAAGCATGTGCTCTACCACTGAGCTATACCCTCCCCACATCCTTACTTTAATGTATACATGTACTCACATACACATAATGTGCAGGCAGAGATAAAAAAAGAGGAGATAAACTATAATTTGCTCTTTTTTTGTTTTAGTCATCAGCCCAATAAGATATTTGGCTAAGGTTAAAAGTCAATTATAAATGATATTCCTGTCCTTAGAAGCACAGAAAATTGAGAATTGAATGCAGAAAAAAATTAAGTACTGAGAACCTTTTATTTTTAAAATAAAGCAAGCATGTAATTTATTTTTAGAAAAATAACTATTTGAAAAAAAATCACTTTTTTTTTAGAATCCTTGTTTGAAATTACCTTCAGATTAGTTTCTGAGCCTCCTTTGTTTTTATTGCAAATGATATTACCCAGATTGATTACAATTCTTTTGACTTAACCTACTTTGGGAGGGTTCCAATGGTAAAGTCTCCCTCATCTCCAGGACTAGAGAGGTCCCACAATGCCTCTGTCCACATCAGTCCATGTTTCTAAGAATCTAAGTGCAAATCTGAAAACCAAAGTAGGGAGGAGGTCTTGGGTAATGAAATGTCCTTGGAATCAGCATAATGCACTTAACGGTGCCTCCTATGAAGGAGTCTGGGTCCACCTGCACGTGCTGGTTGTGGTTGGGGTCTCCAAGAGCAGTTGTGCTGTGCACAACCTGTACTGCTGAATGTGATGTCCCTGCTTCTCAAGAGGGCATTTGAAAAATCCATTTTGCTTCCTTACCTGAAGCTCAAATACTCAGAATTGCTTTTATTATTTTTTTCAAAAACTAAGAAACGTTGCATAAAATCGAGCTCAAATTGAAATGAGAAAGGCGGCACCATATCAGATTTAACAATCAACTGTGTGCAAGTAATTTTGAGCACTGCTTTTTCTGATGAGATGTGAACGAGTCAAGCCTACAAAGGTGCAATAGCACAATTTAGAACATTACCACTCTGTGATCCTTGGAGTGTAGGACGGGGCTTATGTCAACATACTCTTGTTCGAAAATTCCTCAGACGCTCACTTTCAGAGGCAGAATCAGCAATGTGGTCGATTATCCATTTAAAAAACACCCTTGGGCATCTCAGCAACAATGAACTAACGTCTTTGGTAGATCAACAATTGTTCAGTCTAATTACAAGAAGAAACCCAGCGCAACAGAAAAGTTATCAGCAAAAACATAAAAAGATACATGCCAGCTGTTTCTGGCAGCCCGTTGAAGAGGGGACAGAGCAAGCAATAAGAAATGTTTGCCATATGTTGGGAGATGAGTGGTAATGGAAAATATTCATAAACAAATGACTAACACTTGTCTGTATGTTACTCAGGTGCGCAGATAAAACACATCCCTCGCCTTGCCTGGACTCTTCTGGATGCAAGTTACCCTAAGGTTCAGGCAGTCATTTCCAGAGTCATGTAATTCCTTATGCTGACGGCGCCATCACTGGTGTCAGCAGTTTTGCTGTATAAGCACGTTAAGTTTAAACCTTAACATCGGAATTAGCATAAAACATCCTGTGTGAAATAATTCACGTTAGAGACTTTCCTTTTCAATTTCAACTGGAGTTGCTATTGTCTTGTACTTCAGATCAACTTAGAAATCTTTCCTCTTCTCTCTAATCCCATTTCCTTGGTCCTTGGCCTGACGTTCCTCATCCTCCCCTCCAGGCAGGCTGCTTCCCCTGTGTTTGCTGGGCCGGCTGTTTGGTGTAGGACGAAAGGAAGAATCAGAGTCTGCCCCAGTAAGGGTCAAATCCAGCACATGGGAAAATAACCATTTCCCTGGCTTGTATTTAAGCCGGCATGATAGATTTATTTCTCCTGAAATTCACCTTTCCCACAGCAAGAGGCAGGTGAGCAGCCACGGCAGGCAATACAAAATCCAGCTAAGGGATGGGAGCCCGCGACGCACACAGCCCTTCCTGGATGTTAGCCATCCGTAAACCAGATTGTGGTTTTGACCATCTACTGGGGGTTCAAACACTTGAGAGCTGCATCCCCAAGCTTTGTGGGAGAGCCCAGGCGGTCAGCACTCAAGGCTGTGGGAGCCCAGGAGTGACTCTGGTTTTGCCCATGTGAGCACATAGCCATGCTCTGTAATTTGGACGACTTTGCTGAAATAGGGACCCCCCCCCCACCCAGAAGCTGCCACATCTCTTGCTGACAAAATCTTGAGAAAACAGGTATATTTAGGCTAGAAGCAGAAGGTTGACCAACTTAGTTTTCAAAGGAAGGGATAGTACCCTTTGGGGAAGTTTGGAAATGTGTGGGAGTATTTTTGATTATTGCAGTGATTGGGAGGCACCACTAGCATTTAAGTGGGTGGAACCAGAGGTGGTAAACACCTTGCTGAGTGTGAGACATGGTCCACGTGACAGAGAATTTTCCCATACCCCACCCTAAATTTCATATGAATGTCCAATTATATAAGTGAAAAACTTGATAAAGATCTGACTCCATATAACACATAAACACAAACTATTTCTTCACAGACTTAATATACATTGAATTTTTCTAGACTGTAACCACCATGTGCAAATACCTGTTTTGCTTGGAATTTTACCA
Source organism: Camelus dromedarius (assembly GCF_036321535.1). Classification (NCBI taxonomy): domain Eukaryota; kingdom Metazoa; phylum Chordata; class Mammalia; order Artiodactyla; family Camelidae; genus Camelus; species Camelus dromedarius. The sequence goes on from NC_087438.1 coordinate 49,251,812, forward strand.
AGAACTGATCACCCTTTCAGTACGTCTGTGATGACGATATATCAGCCTGCATATGTAACTGCTGCATTCAAGTATAGATCCAAATACACTTACTGGGACCTTATTTCAAAATGCCAAATACAAAGCTGGCAATACTCAGCTGAGTATTCTTTTCTCTTAAACCCCAACTAATTCATTAGAAATAGTTGTCTCATGGTTACCAAAGGGGAAAGGGTGGGAGGATAAATTAGGAGCTTGGGATTAACAGATATGCACTGCTATATATAAAATAGATAAACAACAAGGAGTTACTGTATAGTACAGGGAATTCAGTATCTTGTAATAACCTATAATGGAAAAGAATCTGAAAAAAATATGTGTATAACTGAATCACTTTGCTGTACCCCTGAAGCTAACACAACTTTGTAAAGCAACTATACATCAATTTAAAAAAAAAAAAAAAAAAAAAAAAAGAAAACCTCACTAAGGTGAGGGTATAGCTCAGCGGTGGAGCACATGCCTAGCATGCACAAGGTTTTGGGTTCAATCCCCAGTACCTCTGTTTAAAAATATAAACAAATAAACCTAAAATTACCTCCCCACATTGAGGGAAAAAAGAAAACAATTTTTGAAAACTGAGTAGTTGATAAACAACAGTTGGAAAGATAAGATTAAAAAAAGAAGTAGTTGTAAGTATGGAATTACTTCAGAGTATCTTTTAGTCTAGTTATGCCAAAAATACATACGCTTTTATTATAAGTTACTTTCCTATTTTTTTCCTTCTTATTACAGGATGCACTAGACCCTGTGTGCCCCACCCCAGCCCCCGTTCCAGGGTTTCTTCTGCTGCAGGAGTGTGGACTGCTGCCAGCCCACTGCTGAGCGCCCCTACCCTCTCCCTGCAACCCTCCCATATCCAGAGGGCTGCCAATGCCAAGGTCCCACCCTGTGGCTCCTGCGGAGGAGCTGTCTGCGTCCACTGACTGTTCGCTGGGGGGTAACAAGGCTCTGCTTTGGTGCAGTTCTGCAGGGTCACCCCAGCTCCAGAGCTCCCATGGGATTTCCTCAACACACACACACACACACACACACACACACACACACACACAGCCCAACGTCTGTCTCTGCCCAACCCTGCTGCCTTCTCTGTCCCACCCGGGCTGTTTCTGGGAGCGTGTCCCACATACCTCCCGCCCTCTGCTGCTGTCTCAGGTTCTTTGCTGGGGATCTGAACTGTGACACAGCCCCAACACTACAGTGGTACTAGGACATGTGGTGGTAGGTCATCTGGCAAGTTTTAGACAGTAAAGGGGGAAATGACAAAATATTTGTAATGAGGAAAAAAAGAAGCACTGAGTCTGATGGACAGGAGAACCTCTGGACTAGGTCATCTCTTCAGGGTCCCTCTGAGACAGGAGGGAAAGGGGCAGGGCACAACCAACAAAGGAATGACACAGCAATTGAAATTAGGACAAAAACTGGTTAAAACCCAACTGGGCCCAAGATGGCGGGAGCGCTGGCTCCCCCAGTAGACCTTGAGCCTCATTACGCTCACTGTGATACATCAGCATGCTAAGTGGCACTCCCACAGGCACCATGACAGTTTCCAGGCCGACCACAAAAGGCCAGAAAGTGGGCAGTGGCCCAGTTCCTGGGAGTCCCTGCCCCTTCTCCCAAGTACCCGGAATAACCCTCCCACTTGTTAGCATACGAAGTTACTGAGCCTACAAAAACCATTAACCCCGCACCTCGGGGTCGCCCTCTCTCTCGCCTTCTGAGAGGCCTGCACTCTGTCTGCAGAGTGTGTATCTACTTTTACTTTAAACCAAACACTTCCCTGTGCATCGTGGCCTCTCTGACCTTCTCAGACGGCCTGCACTGTCTGCGGAGTGTGTATCTCTCTGAATAAATCTACTTTCACTTCACTATGTCTCACTCTTGAACGCTTTACTGTGCAAAGCCAAGGACCCTCACTTGATGGGGTGCGTCCCAGGGACTCGCCCAAGACCTGGGACACGGCCATCCCGTCTCGCCCGGTTTTCCTACACCTCCACCTTAAGACCCACTCCTTTAGGGCAGGAACACAGCTTGCCCCAAATGGGCTGCAAGTAACCAAGACTCAGAATGATGCCGTATGTAACCCTTTCTCACACACTTGAATGAAGTAAGTGGTCCTGTGCAGCATCACTTCACATCAGCACTTTTCTTCCCCAGGTTACCCGCCTAACAGGCCCTGTATCTCTCGGTGAGCACTCGCTGTCCATGATGTGACCAGCAGACCCCAGCCGCGCGTGCCCTTCCCGCATTCCTGAGGCCTCACGTGCCCGTGGCCAAGGGCCTCTTTGGCTCTAGGACAGACCCTAGGCGCCTCAGGAAATAATAAACTGGCTCAGTAGCAACAGGCGCTTTGTCCTCTGAGGCTTTTTTAGAAGAAATACAGTTTTAATTTAATTCTTAATATCCTAGTATTGTAGTTCTCCTTTACCTGTCAACTGAAAAAGAGTCACAGAGCCAGAGGAGAGCTGGATGGCGTGCGTGTGTGTGTGTGCGTGTCTGCGGATGCTCTGCGTCTGCATGGGAGACAGTGCCTGCTGGCCTCGGGGGCGGAGGGGAGGCCAGTCCAAGAGCAAGACCACTGAGCTCTATGTCTGCTCTTCTGGTCTAATTTACCCATCAGGCTGCCCCAAACCAACAATTCAAAATCCTTTGAAAGAACTAAATTTTTCCTCGTGTCACACAAGTATTCCTTTATAATCAGTCAAGCCAGAATGAAGCTAATTTACCAGGTTCTGAGACTCCATTCACATCGCCTGCTGACGCAATACCTCAGGAGCCACAGGGTCACTGACTGTCTCAGTGGCTGGACGTTCCACACAGAAACACAGCCCTGTGGCTGAAAGTGTGACCCCAGTTCCTCAACGCTGGCGTGCTGCCTGCGGGCTGTCTGGGTGTGGGGGCCATCTAGTCGCTCAGTATGTCTTCCTTACCTCCTTCACCTGTAGTACTGGACTGCGGGTCAGAGTTTCCACCTCAGGTTCCTCTCAGGGGTGTGGCGATGATTAAAGCAGTAATGGTTTTCAAGTGCAGAGACATTCCAGATGCAAGACCGGCATCATGAGACCCACGCGGCTCCTAGTGACCTAGGCTGATGCCATTGCAAGCTAGGAAAATACGATGAAGCCAGGCTTCCCTATTACAGCAGCAATGCCACTGTGCCTTAGGGCCTGCCTCAATATAAAAAGAAGCCCTAGTGCCCACGGAAGAAGGCATCAGAGGGAGAAAGAAACACTTTCATTTACTCAACTTCCATTTCATCAATCAACAAATGTGTACAATTCTATTCTAGTCATTTATCCCAAGGCTAAAAGTAGTTAAAAAAATAAATGGCACATCTATTTGTTCATCATGTCGTCTATACTTCAGAGAGAGCATCTATTAAAATATCCATGTTGCTGTTAAAGACAGGAAGACGGCGTAAGGTCCGCCAATTAACCTGGGTAAATGCTTTGCACATTCATCGTCTCCTCTTGCATTTACGATCAGCAGACCATGCTGTTACACGTCTGCTCTGCTTCCCAGTCCATCAGCTCTTAGCTGAACATCTTACATCCTGTGACAGTATTGATTGACATAGATCCCAGCACATGACGGTAAGAGGTTCCGCAGGGCCAAAGCGATAGACCACAATGGGGTATTAAATGCACTGCAAAGAGATCAAGGAAAGTCGTTCGGAGGTCTGAGCTGTTGGCCAACAGACTATACTTCTGCAAAGTAATGCTGATGAGAGATTGTATTAAGAAGTTCTGTCCATAGTCAAGCCACTGAGAATGTATGTTCTGATTCCATTCATTCAAAATGCTTGAAGTTCCAGGTCTAAACTGGCAAAGGAAACCCAGAAAGAACAGTTAGAAGTGAAGTACAAGTGCTTATTAGGCAGCTTGGACTGAGGAGGCCTGCAGCACGTGAAAGAGAAAAGAATAAGGTCTCAGCCAGAAAGAGAAACAAAAATGCCATATGGTATCACCTATATGTAGAATCTAACAACAACAACAAAACCACAAATGAACTTATTTACAAAACAGAAACAGACCCACAGAGATAGACAACAAACTTATGGTCACCAGGGGGAAAATGAGGTGGGAAGGAATAAATTGGGAGTTTGAGATTTGCAGAGACTAACTACTATACATAAAACAGATAAATGACAAGTTTCTACTGTAGCACAGGGAACTATATTCAGTATCTTGCAGTAACCTATAATGGAAAAGAATATGAAAATGAATATATGTCTGTATATGTATGACTGAAACATTATGCTGTGCACCAGAAACTGACACAATGTTGTAAACTGACCATACTTCAATAAAAAGAAAAAAAAAAAAGAACAGAACAGAACAAGTCCTGTTTCTGGTTGGACATGTCTGCTGATTGAATGATATGGAGAGCTCAGCCAGGGTGTCTACAATGGTCCTAATGTCCTGATGCCCAACCTGCTTCCAGAGGAAAAGAGAACAAGATTAGAAAAATATTCCCATGGAAAGAACTCAATGACATATTAAAAGAAAAATGCAGGGAGCAGATTAATTCGCATGACTGCGTATGATTGATCCTCCCGGCTCCACCCCCATGACCAAATTCATCAGAATCCAAGCAAGAACGGGATTATGGGTCAGCTACATTTGGGCCACAAAACTTCAGGGGCCATCATGGGAAGTCTCCCCATCAAGGATAACACCTTCTCTGTGAAAAGGTGTGTCCCAGATGCCAAACAATTCTTGCTTATTAGCTTTTACCCTAGACATTCTCAAAGGCTTTCAAAATTGTATTACACAATGGCTTAACTGAGGCTCTTCCTTGATTCATCTTTCTCAAAAGCGGAATGGTTTTAAAAAATCACTTCCCAGTAGCAAGCTAGCATGTTTTCATCATCTTTCATCCAGGCCTTCGGTGCACCTCTGTGGACCCTTGCACCCACCACAGGAGCCACAGAAAGCCCCACATCTCACCTCCAAAAATATTTTTTTCAAATTCCCTGGGAAATATTCCCATCTGGAACTATGACGATCAGGTTAAATAACAAGCTGAATCTTTATTACTATTTAAATCAGTCTAGTGTGAGGCATCGCACCCTACCTGGGACAGCCTAGATTACTTAGATATTTTCATTTTGGTCAGAAGTTTGAGATCGTTTTCATCAGTTCTCCGGGCAACTTTCTCTAGTTTTAAAAAACGTAGTCTTCATCATCTGTCATTTCTCCTTCAGTTAAACTCAAAAGAAGAACTGGCGACAAGGCCTGTGGCTGCCGGGGATCCTGTTTTGTCCCCTCGATGGCATTTCCAGAGGGTGAAGGACAGCATGTGGAGGGGACTCAGCTTCCTCTCCTGCTGTTAACATTTCAGCAGAAGGGGCTTTTCTCAGTGGAAGTCATTCAAGGACTCTCCAATTACAATTAAGTTTACTACGGAAACAGGGAGGCCCCAACCTTTTTTTTCCCTGTGACTAATATAGTTTCCTCTCCTCCTTCCTTAAGACTTTGAAGTGAATCACAGAGACGACCTGAAGGCTAAAAACAATGTGTCAGCTTTTTCATGAGCTTTAATTGTCACCGCAGAAAATTAAGCACAGGCCGCGAGTCGGGATTCCAGGTTGACTAGAAACCCCAGACTGGTAATAGCTCTGATCCCAGGCTATTGTGAAAGCTTTGCCTTTGGAGTAAAGAGAGAAAACCCACATAGAGCCCTGAAAGGGAACTTTCAGCTTTTGGGTGGAGCCCCATTTGAGACCACCTTCATTCACCCCTACCCTGTCCAGTTTGCCCCAGGCGCCCTGAGGCGGGACAGGAACGCAGCTCACACCACCTGTGTCTCCAGCTGTCCTCAGGCCTGGCCGGTGGCATCGAGATACCTGCATCCATCAGTGGTCCTTTGGTCGTCTCCCAATTCTATGCATCAGCACTGGAAAACTGACCTTGAAGAAAGACACTTGCTAGGGGGTCAGGGTGTTTCGTAAACTGAAGGTGACCGGCGTGGGCTTCCTGCTGCTTCCTAAGCTGGAAGGTCCTCGCAGGCACATTCCATCAACCTGCTGTTCCTGAGGAACATTCTAGTAATTTGAGGGGAAAAAAATAGGAGGAGAAATAACTGTGGAACTCAGTGTGCTGGGCATCTATTTCATAACAATGCTCAAAGGTCTCTGGTGGAAAATCTTGAATAGACAGAATAGGCCTGCTTTTAAAACCCATCAGAAGGGAGTGGGCCATGGTGCAGTTATAGCACATTCGATGGCTCTCAAATCCTTTTATTTAACACCCCCAGATAAAAGGAGTAGTTTCTTCTCCAAGAAACCAAGGCTGCTTCTTCCTCAGAGAATAAGCTCTTAGAGCTGGTAGGACATTAGCAAATGGCCCATCTGAGCTAGAAGGAAAATAATGGTTTGGTTTTGTTAAATGGAGACGTGCCATTACCTTGAAGGCTTTGCTGTTGACGGCCCCTGGATGATGGCTGCTGTTACTAACCAGAGTGTTCTAATTGGACATTAGCTCACTTACGGGGCAGAGTGAGGAAGAGTGTTTGCCCAGGTGACTTGTAACAAAATGAAATAAGCAGATGTTATGCATCCTGCAACTACCGCCCAGTTTCCAGGAGTTGTTAGATGCGGAGATGCTCTGTAGATCCTGCCTAAAATTGCAGCTTCGTTGTGAGCAGAGCACTCGTATCACTCTGCTCAGGCAGCTCGTTGCCAAATGCTACGACGGTTTCAAAAACATTCAGGCATCTCCCCCAAAATGAAAGAGTAAGTGAAGAAGCTACCCCTCTGGAAGTGAGATACCAAAAGCTGGGCCACTGGGGTGATCTCGCCCCTTTTCGAAAGCTTCCCTCACCTGCTCCTAGGCCTGCCTGGCCCACACGCAATCCCAGGGCCCCGGGGTGAGAGAACAGGGAGGGGTGATTTCAGTCTTAGTCTTCAGCTGTAACCCTCCTGAGACAGTCGGGTCCTCCAAGAAGCAGACGTCAAGACGGGATGAGACCAGCAGGAGATGTACAGGAGCAAGGCCTCTGTACCAGAGGCAGGGAGAGCCTTCAGACCACATCCCAGGTCTGACCCCTGTGAAGCACGGCAGGAAGAAGAGAAAACGCTTTTCTAAACACACATTTCCCACTGATGGTGGGGCTCCTGTGTTGGGCACCAGCTTCTCTGTCTACTCATCTCTCTTTCCTTTCTGGCAGGCTCTGTCCAGTGCCATAGGTTACGCAGACGGGTGCTATGCCCATCACGGACTCGCTGACGCCCCTCCAGGCCCACCTGTGAACTAGGGTGTCCATGTGTGACCCAAACCCCAGGAGGGGGGGATGGACAGCTCTTCTCCACTCTCTGGTTCTCCCGCTCTGCTCTCCACCGAGGGCTCCTGCCTGGCCCCTGGTTTCTAGGTGCAGTTACAGCCACCCCTTCCGACCTCGAGGTTCTAAAGAGCACCTGCAAGCTTTCTCCAAGATGCAAAGGGAGGAGTCCTGCTCATCCCCTGTTCTCAGAGGCGGGAAAGGATCGGCTAACGACAGCTCACCACCCAGCCTGAGTAACTCACTGAATGTTGAAGGTCTGAGCACAGGAAGTGCCAATCCGAAGCCTCAGGATTCTGCCCTTGGAGGCAGTTGTGTTAGAGCAGGCAGGTAGCTAGATATGAGCATAGAAAGGGCGGTACAGGCCAAATACAGGAAACCCCACATCCTGTGAACAACAGGGTTCCTTGGGCAGACAGAGAAAAAGGCAAGAACCTCCAGATTGATAAGAAATCACACATTTTTGGATGACAAGTGTCCTGGAAGCAGGCAAAGAAAGGTGGGAAAAGGCAGGAATCTCCAATGTAACCTTTTGCTCAGTGTGCCCTCATTACAATGGAATTAGCCTTGCAGATTACAAGTACCCATCATGCAATGACACGTACTTCTGACACTTCCGATCCAGACTGAATAAGGACAAAAATCCCTCCTCCCTTCGGGAAGGTGGAGCTGGGACAGAGATCAGGGAATACAACCCCGAACCTTTCCCTCCCTAATGAATATTCTGCCCATTCATTTTTACACCGAATGCAACCAACTTGCCATAGAAACTCAGGGCAGCTGCTCACTTGAAGCTGCCTGCTCTCCCCTTGAGAGCATCCTATCTATAGCTTAATAAATGTCTCTTTACTTTCTTGACCTCTGTGTCTCCTCTCTAAATTCTTTCTGCGATGAGACAAGAACCTAATTACCCGTTACTTGCCTCCATCGTGCCTCAGTACCCCCACCCCATTCTCCACACCCAGGGACCCCCAGGCTCCAAAGTGCCTCCTCACAGAGACCTTGAAGAGCCCGGCCCTAGCGCAGGCCAGCAAGGCCAGCCTAGTGTCACCCGAGAGAGGAGCAGTCTGCTTCCCCCCGGCTATCTTCAATCAGCTCTACTAGAGCTTTTTTAAAGAGCCATTGTTTTTACCAAATGGTCTGGTTTATCTCTGAACATTTCTACATTTCCACCTGGGATTATTATCCCTCCCTTCTCTGTTTTTGAAAAAAATTTTTTCCAGCAAATAAACCAATGAATGATGAAATGAATTTCTAGTCCTATGGGCATTTGTACACCCATACTGTCATTTACAAAGTTACTTTCTGCTCCAGAGAAATACCTGAAAATGGAAATTAAAATATGTTACAGCACTTAAATTTCAAACACGAGGTCTTGTGGAGAAAAAAAAAACTAGCAGAAAAAAAAAATCTCTGAATCAGCATTGACACTGTGAGTAGAGGTATTCACGTGTAGATATTTGCCAAAATACACACTGTCATTAACCTGTGATTGCGTCGGTTCTGACAGTGTGGATTGTAAGTTCGCAGCTAGAACAGGGGACGTATCCTCCCAGCGGCGATATTATAATTGATGGTTAGTTCCGTGGTTACCCATCATGGCTCGTTTCCTGATCCTCCACTGGGCCAGCCTTACCCTGAGTCCTGGGACAATGAACGCAAGCATGGGAGGAAGAGCTTTCTCTCTTTCCCGTGCATGGCGTCCACCCATGGTAACAGTTTTATATATATATAAACAGTTATATATATATATACATATATATATATATATACACACATTATACTTGATTAGATTAAACAATTTATTTGATATCCTTAAAAGACTCCTTTTGTTTCTTTTTATTTGGGAGTATTTAATGAACTTTATTTTTTTAGAGCAATTGTAGGTTCCCAGCAAACTTGGGTACAAAATGCAGAGTTCCCACAGACATGCTGACCCTCACACAACACACCATCTCCCCTCTATCAGCATCTCCACGAGAGTGGTCCATTAATTACAACCTGTGCCTGTTAGGAACGTACATTGACACACCATTATCACCCGAAGTCCACAGTTTGTGTTCGAATTCACTCAGTGTATGTTCTATGGATTTGGACAAACGTCTAATGACACGTATCAACCATCATAGCATCATATGGAATAGTTTCGGGACCCTAAAACTCTTCTGTGCTCTGCCCGTTCATCTCTCCTTCCCTCCTAACTATAACATTTTGAAGTAAAATATTACCTTTCTCATTCTTCTCCCACTCCCACTGGCTGCTAGCACACCCCCAGGCCTCCCAGCTCCCGTGTTCCCCAGGGAATGTCGTGGTACGAGCCCCACTCAGGCAAGCACCCTTCCAGGGTTCCCTGAGGAAGCTTCTCAGCACTCCCAACCCCTGCCCACCCTTCAGCAGGGCCTGATTCATACAAAGGGTTGAATGACTAACAGCTCCCAAAATGGAGCTTAGGTCTTTCCATTTTGAAAAAGGGTGCTGACTGACCCCCATCTCTTGAATAGATGCACCCTCACAAAGTACCAGGAAGGGATGTGAGGTGGCCCAGCATCCACCAGAGACCTCTCTCCAGGGCTATCTTCTGCTTTTTCCTCTTTCTCCCTTCCTTCCTTTCAGAGCAGACACATGATCGCAAAATTCCAAGATCTGTTCTCTCAAAATGGTACTCCTGGCAGCAATGCCTTGGCCAGAACTCCGTGTTTGCAATTTAGAGCTTGTAAATATACTAGTCAGACCCTAGTCAGAGAGAGAGACATTTGAGTTCTCACTTTGCAAGTGCCTAGTTTGTGTCTACTGATTTCATCTTCTTTGTAGTTACAATATTAGCATGTCTCGTGAAGAAAAAAGTACTCTCAGCATTTCTAGGATCTCCCGTAAACACTCCCAGCACCATCTCAAAACGGTGTAAAAGCACTTTTCGTAACACGCCCAATCATCTGATAACACAAGAAAGGGATTTGTGACAGACTTTGCTGAACTTCCAACTGCCTTTCCTCGATGCAGTCGCCCATCTTTGCGCAGATAAAGATTATGGTTGCCAAGGAAACGGGAGCAAAGAGAGAAAGACAGAAACTTTGTCTCATTTGGTTTCCCTCAGACTCACAAAGCAAGCTGGGCTGTAAGCAGAGCTGGACGAGATTATGGTAGATTTATAATTTACTTAGTCAAATTGCTTTTAATTCGCAGTCATGCCTCAATGTACATGTTTTTTCTCCTCTGAAAGTTAGGTCTCTGCACTTAGTTGTCCAACGTCTGGCAAATAACAGAGCTTTGAAATTCATTGTCTATGATTAAACTCAAATGCAGGACAGATGGCTTGTCTGAGTATGTGTCAGACAGGCAAAGCACTTAAGATTTGTGACAGGCAAGACCAGGAATTAACTGCTAAGTTTTTGCATTTATTCATACATTCATGTGCACCATGAATACAGCTATAAAACTTACTTAAGGGTTCTCACTTTATTCAAAATATTCCCAAACAAAGCAATTGCTCTCCTTTGGCAAACCAGACGCCCTAATCTCAACCCCATTAACTCAAAATCCATTTCTCTCCTATTCCATGTATTGTGTACCCTTCAGTTTGCTCTGAAATTCAAGCATGAAAATAACACCCAACTTGCCCAGAACCCAAACTGTTTGTTCCCACTTCATTTGTATGAAACTTTTAATTGAAATACTGTATTTTTTTTTTTATTGGACGAACATTTGTCTGTCAAAATAAACAAAGACTGAGCCAATGAGAACAGGCAAGGGCTGTTTGGTCAGAGCTTGCTCTAGCGGAGGAGCTGCTACTGTCACGTGCGTTTTGACAGAGACGCCAAGGCAGGCACAGAAGTGGGAAAGTTTTAGAGAGGAGAAAAGGGAAGGTTTCGGATATTCCCTCATCAGAGGCTGGTGGCCTGGGGAAGCTGGAGGCTGGATAACCAGAAGCAGGCATCCCAGGTGATGGTTAGCAGGGGCTTACTTGATTTTTTCGGGGTGGTTCTAAACTGGAAGCAGGAACAAAACTTAAGGAAGCTGGAAGTTGTTAATCAAATCTTGACTGTTTGGGCCAATTGTCACACAGGTTATTGTTTGGCTTCCAGGACCAGTTGCTAGAGATAGTGATCTGACTTCCTGCAAATATGACTTGTAGATTGCAGGCTGACATCCTGGGCTGCTTGCTGCAGATTGTGGACCAGAGTTCTATTTTCATTATGCTCCAGCCATTGTCCATTTGTATATTCAATTGCTCAGGCCATAAACATCGGAGGATCAAGAAAGGACACAGAGAAAAGGAGACAGCTAGTGAATTCTCAAGTGTAACAAGCACCCAGGGGCCCCATTTATTTTAAAATTCTCCACAGTCACAATTTCAGAACCCTGTGGTCAAGGAACGTTTTGAGTTGCTGCGGAGTTTCGTTCCCTGCACTCCTTTGGTCCTTGTGTCCAGGGCTGGGACTCACAGCTGAACCTCCTCAGCCCTTCTCAAGAAGTCAAGTCTCCCCAGATGCGGTGGACATGGGCAGCTGTGGGTTCCCCACAGTCAGGCTCAGCCCTGAGGATCACCTTCCTCCCCATTCCTGGATAGGTCGGAGAATATGCCTTGAAATCCAGGCTTCACCACTCCCTTGGGCAAATTAGAGAATCTCGCAAAACCTGCTTCATCTACAAAATGAGGCTAATAATGGTGCCTCTTCTCACAGGGTTGATGGGTGGATGAATTAAGGCAGTGGACAGGTAAGCCTTCAACATGAGCCCTCACACAGAATAGGCACTCCTATTTAGATTTACTGGATGTTTAAAATGTTGGAAAATGACAGCTAAAAGTCAGTGAGAACCTACTATGTGCCAGGCACAGGGCTCATTGCTTAAATGTATGGTATTATGCAATGTTTCTATTAGAGACAATCATCCTTATTTTAGAGAAGGAACTGAGGCTTAGAGATATTAGAAACTCTCTGTTCTCACCTGCATCTGTCATGAGAGCTAAGAGATTAAAGCATGTGCAGCATGTCCTCTGCGCAGGGCTCAGCTCATCGTAATCACTCAGTCAGTGGGGCTCCTATTGAAGATGACCCTTGGATAATCCACTGCAGCAGACCCTGAGTAGCAATCACCCATCCAAAGTCTGCTCTCCTTTTCATCCTTACTAACATCACATTTTTGTGCAGAGTGGCATCATGCTTGATAAAAGTACTCCTCTTATCAGGCTCCCTTATTACTTTGGAAGTTCATGTGACCTAATTCTGGCCAATGAGAGATAAGTGTAAGTGTCCTAGGTGGCCTTTTGGGAAAATGATTACTGTCCCAAGAAAAAGGAGGTCTCATCTGACACATACCTTTTCCCCTTGTCTGTCCCCATCTTTGCTGCCTAGGAAGCATATGTAAGGTCATGAGGTACAGCTGCCATCCTGTATGCGTGAGGACCAAAGGTCCATGCCCAGGACAGCAAGGCAGAAAGAAGAGCCCCAGACCCCTGATGGCCTTGTAGGGATACTGTCCCAGCCTCCAAATGGTTCCACCACTGTGGTTAAGCCAGCACGGACAGATTTCTGTTACCATGCAGCGGAAGGCCATCTCAGTTAATACAGCCACCGTTTGGAGTGCTGTGAATGTCTGAATGAACTGCAATTTCCAAACGAATGAAAACAAAGAATTTGAAGTGTCTTCTTTAATCTGTTTCCACATCCCAACTGAGAGGACGAAGAAAAAGAACTCCAGAGAATGGAACGTTGGTTTCCAGTCCTCTCTACATGAATTATCCTCAACCCTTCTGAGCATGGACACCAAGGCTTTTTCCTCAACATCCAACTCCCATGTGTCCGCTCCCAACTGCTAAGTCTCCCCTCTTCCCTGTCACCTGGTGTCATATATGGTGTCACCAGGCGGGTTTCCACAGGTCATTGGCACCATGCGCTCAGAGACCCGAGGACATTCGCCAGTCATTTGTCCTCAAGGCTTGGCTCTGGACCAGCCTCACCCAGCACGGGACTGAATAATCCTTCTGTAAAACCTGAGGCATCTGCTCTGGCATTCTAGTCAAGGTCTAAGGGCAGAAATTGCATTCTGCCTAGTTGTCAGCTCTCCTAGAGTTCTAATTAGGTAGGACTTACTTTCTCTCCAAGGAAGGTGATGCCCCACATGGCTCTGCACATTAAAACAAGGGGTCCAACCCAAGTGGAGCGTTGCATTGTGACAGGAAGCCATCATGAGGTGAGGGTGAGCGGCTTCCTCTGGCCCTGCGACGAGCCAGCTGGGATGGCGGCTTTCAGCTTGGGAGCAGCTGAGTGTACCGGAGGGGTTAAGCTTGTGGTTTCCTGTGCCATTTCAGAGAAATAACATGCATGTATTTCCACTTACTTTCAAGGATTTCTAAGGTGATGTCAGACGAGAAGAGGACTGAACTCCAGCCCCTTCTCTCACAGCTTTCCCATCAAAATATAGCCCACATGAGGAACACAAAAACTCAATTCCTGCTGTATATTACATACGCTGTCTCAACACTGCATGGGACATGACTGTTCATATTCTAAGCCATCAATAACCCTCATGGAAGTACTTTGCTTTGCTTAAATATTCTAAAAGGCCAAAATTTTAAATGATTTAATGTGCAAAATTGCCTTCATAAAAGTGTGGGACTAAATGGTGAAGCAGAGGACATCCAGAAAAATCTGAAATGATCCTCCTTTTGATTAAACTAGAAAAAGCACAAGTTTTCAACACGTAAAATCAGGTTTTAGTCAAATAAAGACCCGGACACACGATGAAGAGAAAATCTCTAATAATTTATTTGACCTTCAGTTTCACATTGTGAAAAAAAAAATAACAGTTTTACAAAACCTCAAAAACATAGTAGCAAACAAGTACATATGAACACGAACACTTCACTTCTTCAACTTACACAGAGGTTTGTACGTGAACCACATACTCAATAGCCAAGAGAAGGATGTTATTCAGCTCTAATCATTCTCATTCAGACAGGTGTCAAGCCCAGAGAAAAGGGGGCTACACAATTATACCAGAAGTGGAAGGCTGCCCTTTGTTGTCCGTTTCCACGGCAACCAGTCCGCAGAATAAGAAGAACCTTCTCTGTCTTATGCCAAGGTTTTTTGTGTGCACTGTGCTGTGAATTGTATTTGCTTCAAAGTGTGGGACGTTTCACAGGGTGAGAATGGTCAAGTAGTGAGCCCAAATGCCTACATCAATTCAAAGAGCGGGAGTCCAGAAAGTTCCCTGCAGGCTGGGGGCCCACCCTGACCACAGCTCCCTCTGGCTCACACACAGCAATTAACAGAGGATTCAAGGACAGACCACAACTTTGAAACAGCTGCAGAAAATTCACCCTGCTTTCAGAAGCCACCCAGTGACACCCCCATCCTGGCAGATTTGCATCATAAACTACACAAAGCTGTAACTGCTCCAATACGGCGACAGCGACTATGCCACCAGGGTACAATCAGACATTTGCATTGCCTAGAACACATCTAGGAGCCAGGGACTGACTGCTGGAAAGTATTGTGATTTTTTGATTCCAACGGCTCATTTATTTTGGTCCAACTATAGCCCATTTATGCATGGCACAGACGAATGCTTACAATTAGTTGAAAGTATTCAGGTGAAGAGAAATGTGAAGGATCTATCTGTCGTTAGACACTGCAAACACACGATGTAAAAGGTTACTGGTCTTAAACTCTATTTTCTAAAATACAGTAATGTGAGAAACAGCAACAAAAGCAGCGCGAGTTGCAAATTCTGGGCTTCCCCAGACACCTTAGAGGAATAACCTATTTGATTCTACCACTAATGCCTATCACAGCACATGTTTAGTAAACAAGCACTCGAAGGAGCAAAGAATGTATTCACAACTCTCCCGGAAAGCCTCTCAGCAGGGGCCACTGCTTACAATTCTTTGGTGTTTAGGGGCCATACGTGTCACTTTTGTGCACCAAAGACTTCTTTTAGAGACTTACCTAAGGGGGAAGCACTAAAGTATACATTATACCAATGGGAATATTGCCTTGGAGAGCTTTTAGCACTTGCTAAATCGTACAGCAGGAATAGAGAACAACGAATCCAGGTCAAGCAAATCTGGTGAGTGAATTAATTTCCATCTGTGAGGGTTAACTGTGGTTACGGCAAAGCATTCTCATCAGGTAAATAAATAGATAAATAAATAAACTTTGAACAATGCCTTTACCTGTGCCCTATATACAGAACGATCCCATAGAATTTTCCAGGATTTCAGGATATTACACAAAGAAAAAAAAAGCTGCAAAATGATTTGGTCCTTTCCAAATTTCAGTAGCTGAGATTGAAGTAAGCGAATCAGACAGAAGGGAGAGGGCAGAAAGCACCCTTTCCTTGCCCCACGAGCCATCGGCATGATCAGAGCCCACGAAACCTCACTAAAAGTTGGTGAGTCTAAGAAAAATGACCTTCATGCTTTCTTTAACTCTAGGATGTAACTTAAGTTTCCGTCTTGTAATCCTTCCCTGTCTTGACATTTACAAAATCCCTCCCCCCAACCCACCGCCCTGCCCCACCCGCCCTCCAGTTATACTCCTAATTGTAACTCCAAAGTTTTCACTTTTGTGCAGCCAAGCACATCACAACAGCCACAAAATTGTGCAAAACGTACCACCGTTCACACGGGTCCAAACACACAAGGACGACTGTAAAGCACTGTTTCAGCATGCAGGCCTCGAACAATAAATAGCTAAACCTAGAACAGATTTCTTATCAGCCAAGGGAAAGTTGAAAGTCACTCATAAATAGCAAAGAACATCTACCGAACAGCTACCAACAATGTCCCCATTGTTCACGAACAGTCCTGGGGCCCCTCAGAGATCAGCAGCGAGTCCAGGGGTCCTCACTCTGCAGCAGCCCAGCCAGGTCCCCTCCTGGCCCCACAGCTGGGCTTTCAATCTCTAACAGCAGCTGGTGTGGAGGCTTGGAGCCTTGCTCCTCAAAGAGTGGTGACAACCATTTCAAATTTTAACACATAAATGGCGGAGCCCATGGACATCAGATGCTGAATATGCTACAGCGAGGGAAAAGGTCGGGCTTTTCTCTCCCTTGGAGGGGCTGATTAACGCTGACATTAATCCACAATTACAAGACAAGGACTAGATCACAGGTTCGTTCATTCATATTTAAACCCTGTGCTACTTGCACAGAAAACCCCTCCCCCCCTCCCCCTCCCCTACCCCCATCCTTCATGTCCAGTTAGAGCATTTACAAGGTGCCGCGGATGGTACTCAAGAAGCAACTTCGTTTTCTTCTTCTTTTCTTTCTCTTCATTACATTTGGCCTCTCCAGAGTTGAAGTCTCACCTGGTCTCACTGAGGAATGGAGTCAGCTAAAATAGAGGAAAAGGAAAATTTTTTGTTAGCTGTCTCAGATCTAAAAAAAACAAAAAACGAACAAAAACAAACACTCATAACAGTCGATATTGCTTCTAAAGGTCTTAATTACATATCCTGTAGGTACCGTGCATAGATATTTAAAGGACTTGCCCTAAATGCACACACACATGCATTCACACATCCAGATGGCTCCACAAAAACAGTGGTATGCAAAGAAAGACCTTCACTTCTTTCCTAAACATGTATATGTTCAAATTCAAACCTATGCATCTAGTGTTGTAAAAGTTACGAGTTGCCATCTTCTGCCTCCAACATTCGTAATTTCTCTCCACGGTTAAACAGAGCCACTATAAAGTGATCACCAGAGTGTCACAAGAGATTCCTGTGCCAACCCCTCTTTTTTGGCCCCTTTACCATAAAGGATTCCAAATTAAATTTATTCACCATATAGAAGGCAGACATATTAATCCTCTTATTTAAATGCATCTCTGCTATTCATCTTGGCAGAAAATCAGTCTCGCTTCCTTTCACATGACAGCAGACCAGGCGTCATCAGCCCCAGGCTGGAGTTCATTCTCAAAGTTCATCGGTCCACACTTGGGAGACACCGGCTGGGGTGTGCAGTGCTTGTTAGCAATCGAATCTACCGACGTCCAACGTGAAAATACATTCAAGGTGCCCACGTTTCATGGGAGCTGGCATTTCCTCACACTACCCAGCCTTTCCATTTGGTTAAGTCTAATTTTATAGAGGGATATTTTGCAGAGGGCTTTTGGCTTTCAAATACTCACCCTATCTGTTCTTGGAGCACATTTCCAGCCCTAGACTCTGCAGCCCCAATGCCTTAACTCTCAGTACAGACAAAGGGAATTCGGGAGGGGCCACCCATCACTTGCACTGAATTCCTCTTGCCCTAGTGTGTTCAGAAGTCTGATTCATTTCATTAGTTGTTTCTTTTGGCAGTTCCGTAACAGTGATTCAAGCTTTCAAGGCATTCCTTAGACTACCTTGTCACCCCTCACCCCCACCTCCTTGTAACCAATACATCAATATTAGGCCAGAAGAATGTATCTTGTAATAACATGAAATTTCAAGATGTTGCATATTCAAACAGGAAGAAAAAAAAGACCCAAAACAAAAAACACCTCTAAAAAGGGAGGAAACAAAGCAAACCAAAATCCAAATGGTGTCAGGCTGGGGCCACACAGCACCATGAAACTGGAGCGTAATCCAAACTAATTTCCTTTTTGTCCCTCCCGCCCACCAACAGAGCAGCAGGAGACACTTAAAACCTCCTTGGTGGATGAGCTTTTAGACCCAGGGAAGCTTCTTGTTAGCACTGTATTAACCCATTTAGCACCTACATTTGGAGAGCAAAGCGAAGTCTGCGGAGGTCTTTGCAGCTTACGACTGATACGCACACAGCACCTCTTAACTCACTCCGTCCAGCTTAAGAGTTTTAACACTATCTTGTGTATAAGAAACTTCAGAAATTTAAACCAGCATTTTCCCCATCGGAAACTGCAGGAGTGGCTCTGATCAGGCCCACCCCGCCTTTCAAAAAGGCGAACCTGGCCCGTGTCGAATTTCCTTGTTCTGTGCCTGGCTCTCGGGCCAATGGCACCAAGGGCAGAGAGGATGTTGTTTCGAATACAACCTAACACTTTTATTTGCTCCATTTCCGTGTGTGATTAGGTTCAAATACCCAGGAGAGGGTGAATTCAAGTGTTTGCGAACATACTCACTCTGGGCTGAAAAAGGAGGTACCAAAAATGATGTAGAAAGATAATAAGCAGATAATAGTCAAAGAAACCTCATTTTCCCATGACACACAAAGCTAATTCCACTGCAAGCGAAGGTCTAAATTGAAGGGAGAAGAGAAAACTAATACAAGCATTGAACACTTAACATGTGCCTGGCATGGATTAGGGGATCTCATTCCTTTCTTTTTTGTCCCCTCATTTATCAATTTACCCAAGTCTGAACTGGGACAGATCTGAAGGAAAGCATAACTCAAATCACTTATTTGACCAAGAAGAGCTCTCACGTGCAGAGTGGTCCAGATTCTACAGCTTAGCGCTAGAACAAGAATGCACACACGGTGTCGTCACTCCTTCTGCCTCACGCTCCTTACCCGGCTCTAAGGATGCCAGCCAGGTACCACTGTGATGTACCGCCAGCATCACTGGCAATTTTTAAGGCTCTCCTATGCAAATATAGTCGGTTCTGGACTAACACCCAATTTAGTGTGCTGTTAATTGATGCTTTTGCCTGGAAGGTTCTTTAAACCTGCTTGAGAGTTGAGTAATGCATTCATATCGCAAATGAAATAAGCTCTTTCAGAGCATTTGTTTATTTAGGATTACTGAGATGCCAGCAAGGCTGCAAAAACCAGTTTGGCGTGGGACACTGTGAGCCCCACTTGCTCCCCAGAGGATGGTTCTGACAGTTCCTGCTCCTTTGCAGGAGTTTCATTCCAGGTAAACATTGCATTTCTAAGAGATGTACTAACTGGAAGAGGCTGGAAGAGGTAACTGAGGAAATGAAAGAAACATGTGAAAGGGAGGCCAGTTTTACTGGTGTTTCTAAATGAGCTGTAACAGAGGAGGAAAGAAAAGACAAATGAGTCAAAACCCCTCTTTGCTTAGCTTACAACGACCCCTAGGTTTCCTGTTTTCTCTTTGAAGGTGTGAAACATACTAGGGAACACAGAACCAAGTGTCTCCAAGCAATGGGTTAGTTTCATGGCTGTTCCTCCAAAGCAGATTTTTAAAAAATTTTTATTCAATTAGTAGTGAGCCCATGAATCACCAAAACAAATCAACCCATTCGGTGGGCTCTGTGCTACACTTAGACATGCTTAAGTGATTCTCAGGCCAACCCGAGAATGCTTTACCAGCAGCAAAGCGGCCATTAACTTCACAAACCCTGAACCATGCAGACCTATTAATTATTTGAGCCAAGAGTATTATACACTCTTATATACACAAGACAACCATTATGTACTCAGACATATGACACAGAAACACAGCTTTTGGGAGCCCTGACATTAGGGTCGGCCTGGCTAATTAACTCTGAAAAGCTGCCGTAGGGCGGTCTAGATGGCTCAGTGTGTCTTCACATCAGACAGGTTTATAACACGAAGGTTGCAACCTTTTACAAGGACAGACCTAGATTTCTCAAAAGTTAATACATGCCCTAAAGGGGGCTATTTTTTTTGAAGAAAAATATTTCAAGTAAGTGAATAAATAATTTTAGAGAGAATATACCAGGAATAACTTTAAGCATTCATTTTTTTTTTAATTTTTTATTGGCGGGAGAAGGTAATTAGGTTTATTTATTTATTTTAACAGAAGTCCTGGGAATTGAAGCCAGGACCTCGTACATGCTAAGCACACACTCTACCACTGAGCTAAGCCCTCCCCACTAAGCATTCAATTTTTTAACTCCTTCTTCATTCCAGAAGGGGGTTTGAGGAAGTTAAATGTGAATATCAACAACTATGTCCTGGGGCAAAACCAATGTGAAGTTTATTAAGTAGCAGCTGGGCATGAGGCTCACGTGCTTATACTCTGGAGCCAGCCGGCCAGGGCTGACGTCTGGACCATTGCTTCTGCCTGCTAAGCTCTACGGCCTTGGGCAACTTCGCTAACCCCCGTGTACATCAGGCGTTTTCATCTATAAAGTGCTCTAGTAATAATATCCCCCAGGGTTGTTGTGGGGACCAAATGAAACAATCCATGGGGAACACACAGCCCAGCGGCAGGCACCAGGGGAGGGCTGAGCAGACATCAGCTGGCGTTAACACAGGTCAGGGCTCCCAACCTGGCTGTGATTAGAGTCACTGAAAAACTTTCTTAAAGTGCTGATTCCTGGGCCCCACCCAGACGTATTAAAACTAGGATGGGCAGGTTTTAAGGAGCTCTTTAGGAGAGTCTAAGGCTCAGTAAAGGCTGAAAACCAATGTCTTATGCTATAGGGTGGGTGGCCGCTGTGGTCAGCACAGGTGTTTAAGTTCTGGGGTGCATGTGCTTTTATCTGTATAGTTTGTGCAGTGCTTCCGGAGGATGGGCCATATGGAGCATGTCTCCCTCCACACACGAGCTCACACAGCTAGCTCAACCATATGGAGATCTACAGCTAAGCTGACTTCTTACCTGACCCTCGCCCTCTTTTGGATGCGCTGCATTTAAGAAGGCAGGTGTTTCCAGGTGCTGACAAACGCAGTAGGGATCAGCGAGTACGGGACCGTGGTGATGCTGTTCCACACATCTAACGTGGGATCGTAGCAGTCCAGCGTTTTGCATCGCTGAATGCCAAAGTAGCCTCCAACCACGTAGAGTTTGTTGCCGGAGGCCACTGCGTGGCAGCTCATGCGCTTTGCGGTCACGTCTCCCACCTTGGTCCACTGGTAAGTCTCACTGTTGAATTTATAAGCAGAGCAGGCAGAGAACTCGGTATCTCCCCCCATGATAAAAATCTGGTTCCCCAGCACAGCTGCTGCCGTGTAACGCCAGGGCTGGGGACAGGTGGCCGGGACGGTCCACCTGTTTTCACACTGATCATAACACTGAACCTTGGGGAGCTTGTCATGACTGACACTGGTACCTCCGAATGCAAACAGCTTGAGTTTGGCACTCACCACTGCGGCATTGCTCACCCCTTCCCGGAGGGGGGCCACCATGGTCCATTTGTTGGTTGTGGGGTCATAGTGTTCCACCTGCTTCAGAGAGACTGAGGGAGAGGCCGGGAGGCAGCCAGTGGCAGCAGTGTGCCCCCCGACCACGTACAGGCAATGCTTCAGTTCAGCAGAGCCATGGCCAAATCTGGCCACCAGCATGGGGGCAGCCTTGGACCACTCCTCATGCAGGGTATCATAAACCCAGACATCTTTTGAGACCCCATTTTCAGACCCTCGTCCCCCAGTAATGTACACCTTGCAGCCAATTGCACACGCACTGAACTCTTTTCTTGGGCTGGGGATGTCGGCCTTGGGAATGATTTCTTTGGCTTTCTGGTCAACCAGATACAGCTTGTCACACATGAAAGTCTGCCCTCCCAGGAGGAAGAGGGCATGGCCGGTTTTCCGGGGCCGGGCACAGAGGCTGGTTACCACGCCGTCGTTCTGCAGGATCTTCAGTTTGCATCTGATGGCCTCTTCCACAATCTCCTTGCTCTTTCTCTGCTTGGTGATGAGTTCCTCCATGGCCACGTTCTCCATGAGATAGATGGCCGGCAGGAGAGCCAGCCTCACGGTCTGCAGCAGCTCTGGGAGGTAGCAGTAGCGCTTCTTCAGGTCGTAGCTGATCCAGTTAATTGCAGACTCGTACACGAGCCTTTCATCTTCTGTCTCCAGCTCTTCGCTGGATAAGAGCTGCACTACCATGTCCTGGGGCAGCTGGAGGAAATCTTCATTCTTCCTGATGGTTTGGAAGTTGCTGAGACACATCCTCCAGGAGAGTTCGTACAGCTTGGTGCACTGGTGCGCATCAGAGAGGAGCAGCATCCCCAGGCAGTTGGTGGGGTGCAGGTTCTTCTCCAGGAACTCTGCGCACGCATCCCGGATGTCTTGAAACTCCAGCATGTCGCCGGCCTCCAGGAGAGATTCTGCATTTTCTTCATTGATGATGACCCGGGAGGAGTATGCATAGTCAAGAAGCAGCTCCAAGACTTCTGGGTGGATGGAGTTGTCGAAGTTGACTTCGCTGTCCTGGCTCTCTTTCAGGCCACCGCTGAACATGGCTTCAAAGTAGCGGCTGCACGCGGCCAGCACTGCCCGATGACAAGGGAAGGTCCTATTTCCGGCATGGAGCAGGACGTCAGTGAAGAGGCGCTGCTGGCGTAAAAGGTTCAGGTGAGTGAGGACGCTGTCGGCGTAGGAGGACTTGTGGAACAGATAGATGTTAATGGAGCCACTGCTGGCCCTGGACTTGCGGTTCTCATGCACACTGACAGACATTTTGCTTCCACTCCTGAAAGACAAAACAAAAATGACTGAACGTGATGCTCTGGGTGTTCAGAACAGCCGGACCAAAGGAACCACAGCAACAATCGCTTTCGACAGAGAAAGTGGAACACTTCGCTGCTGGCCCGGCTGCCTGCTGTTCTGAATAGCAAATGGCCAGGCCTATACAGAGACAATAACCTATGAGGAAAGACACTTACTATAATACTGTTGAGCTATTTAAACTGTACATTGTTTAAAAAAAAAAAAAGTCACTGCTTAAGAGCAGGTTCATCTTGGAAAACCTGATTGCCAACTTTCAAGATACTGAAGTCCTTGAGACTGTAAGTCAGCGAAAGCCAAGAGGAGCGAGGTCTCCGTCTCACAGCTCCCTGCCCTTGTCCAGCTGATTCATTGCTGGCCACTTGAAATGCCAGGCCTCCAGCTCTCGTAACGCTGGGATGGGCACAGGCTTTAATGCCCTATGCAACATAAAGCCACGTATAAAACAAATACCTACTAATCAATCCCATTAAGAATTCCTTTGGTAAGACCCAGTGTCCCTGCATATACAGTAAATGGGAAAGGTGACATTAAGATCACAGGCTCAGGCCAACTTCTGAAATGATCAGACTTTAAGTTAACATTACAAGTAATTTCTAACCAGACAGCGCTACCACTGCAGAGTCCTAAAAGAGCTGCAATATAAACATTACCATATATTGATCAGCAAGCTATCATGGAAACACAGAACAGATTCTGGCCACAAATCACCACCCACATTTCTTGCTCTGGACAGCTTCCAAAATGAGGATTTGGGCACATAAAAGGGAGAATACTTTGAATAGTACACTCATATGTTCTGTTTTTCTCTTCTTCCTGCTGTAGATCAATTCTTAGAAAACCAGTTGCAGAACAAAGGTTCTATCTACCCCTCTCTTTCGATTAAAGAGCTCATCATCAGGGCCATTCTTGTGCACCTGCAAACAGTGGCACCTGCGTACAGAAAGTTCAAAACACACACATCACTTCATCTAAGTCAGAAAATACACAAACACACACGTGTATATGTGTGTGCGTGGTGCCAGCCATTGTTAATTTAGGGCCGCTCTAGAATTTATTTGCCGATTGGAGTGCTTTCCTCAGCATCTAAATTGAAATGCTAGCAGACCCGAATGCTACCTTTGGCTTTGCTCAGTAAGTAAACTGTAGGCTACAGATGTAGGACATGCCTATCACCTAGTTTCAAAAATTCAATCGTATACTTTTCCTTTTTTCTCTCTTTTTAATCCTACCCCTCTGTTACTTCAGAGGAATCAAGGCTTCAAGAAGCTGCCTGTCAAAGGATACCTAAGGAAGCTGTTTATCCCAGGAGGGTAAACAGTGTGGTTACAGTATCTGTTCCAAACACAGAACAGCCAGTCCTCACAGCAGAGCTGAAACCCTCCTTGTTTCCTTGAACCATTCAGGTATTTATTTTTAAATGGATATCGCAGGAGTTATTAACAAATGCAAATGAGTGATTTTGTACAGATTTCACGGGCTGGATACTCAACTGCACTTCCCTGCCCAACGGAGGTGAAGCAGGCACAGAAAACAAGGGGCAGGTGCCTAACTTGTCTTTTGGCACAGGCCTCACGCTATTAGGGGTTGCAACTTGTTTTCTTTTATTCTGGGCATGTACTTTTCATTATGAGTAAACACAGCTTAGTGGAAGAAAGTGAACAACAAAGTCCCTGGACTCTGGTGTTAGGAAGACTTTACAAAGCCCCCGTTAGTCTCCCTGGTGACTTGGGCTGGGACAAATGGTGAGGAGGCAAGTATCACTCCAACCTCTAGCAAAGCTTCTCCAGTCAGGTCCATTTATTCAATGCCTAATGCTCAGGAGAACAGGGGACAGGATCCTACGTGAATGTACCAGGTTTTCCAATGTGTTACAATATGCATTAGCATCCCTGATGCTCTACCGCTGCAGTTATCATGTGAATTAGCACATTCAATCTGAAGTACTGTCAGGAAGATATTAAGCCCAAACCTTGGAGGGGATGAATATTCCTATGCCTTATTTTGAAACTCATAAAAATTCCAAATGAGTAGCTTTGCTTTTTTTTTTTTTTTAAGCTAATGCTTCCAAAGCAACCTCAAAAGCTGCCTCCTTTCCAGCTAAGAGTGAATGCAGCTCTGAGTAAAGAATGAGGCTCCTGCACAAGGTGTGTAAGTACCAAAGTGCCAGCACATTGATCTGGAATCACACTTACAGGGCCCAGAACACGTTTCCCTGAGCCGTGGCAAAACCACATTTACAGCCAGGCTTACACTTAAGAAAACAATGTACAAGACCCTGGGATACAGGACCTGCATCTCGATACATTCTGTGTTTATGCTCCTGTATTTTTCACGTTGGCTCATTAAAGCTAGTGGGAAGACCCTAGCCTGTCATCTTGGATACCATCCAAATGGAGAAGTGGGTCACAGTCCAAATCCAACAATCATGGAGCAATATTTGACTATAAAATGAAAGGTAAATTTGAAGACCCAAGGGAAAAGACATGCTTTCCGGATTAAAATTATGCAAACATGAAAACATCCGCAAAAACCACGTATACAGTCACTAAACACACCTTCAACAGAAAAACTAATCACCATTCTTGCATTTTTTAAGTCCGCAGAGAAATATTTGCATGCCAAGTAAGGGGCCAAAAAATGCACACGTCTACTTAACCTGCCTCTACAAAGAAAGAGAAAAGGGCTGCTATTACTGTGAACATCAAAAGGGATTCTAGTTACAGTAACTTCAGTTCACTTAATACCCTTTAACCAGGCTCTCTGGCTCCAATACTTAGCGTCCAGTCACATTTCTTTGGGTTTTGAACCTGATCTCAATGCAGAGGAGAAACCAGGCAGATTTTCTCAGGCATTTACGTTATTAATAACAACGCAACATTATAAAGAGACTGTTACCAAGAAAAGCATTTTACCATTCAGTCCTCTATAATACTTGCAACGTTCTTCAACACTCTGGCCATGCCTGTGAGGGCGACCCCAAATACACGCCGACCAAGTTCAACGGTTCATCTCCATCCCGCCCACCAATTCCTATCCCTAGAAACTAATAACGTTAACACTAAAGGCCAAATATTTGCAAGAGAAGAAACTAATTTTCATTCATTTCCTACAGACATCTGGCCGCAGTGAACGTGCCCTCACGAGGAGTGTCTGCGCGTGGCCCAATGCTCCCCTTGCCAGGTAGGGCGCAACGCAAGCCAACCGTCCCGTGCGATCGGAAAGCGCTCTTTCCGCGGAGCGGGTATTGAGAGAACCCAGGCTCTGCTCCTTGCTCCCCATTGGGTCGAGCTCTGCTCTGCGAGCTGTAGGCGGGCAGCCGCGGACACCGGGTCTCCGCCCCAAGAACAGCTCCCCACCGCCGCCTAAGTCGGAGCTCCGGGCTCCCGGGCGCGCACACACCCCTCGCGAGCACATCCCTGCAGGCCAGGCAGCCCCCGAAACCCGCGGCGCCCGCAACAGGTCCCGGGCAATAGGGGAAACTTACAGCAGTGGCGACCGGCCACAGAGCACAACCGGCTGCGTTCTCGCCTCGATCACCGGGCGGGGAGGCGACGAAGAGGACGTCTCAGCCCCGGGGAGCAACTGCGACTGCTCGGGCGAAAGGAGCGCGCATGGAACTCTGGCTCGCTAGCGGGTTACCGCGGGCGGATCGCCGCGGCCTCACGATCCCCACGCGGCGGCCTCTGCGACTGCCACCCGCGGAGCGGCTCCCGGAGTGCGCTCTGGAGCGGAGAGCCAGCCCGCGGCTGCAGGCGCCGCGGAAGGAGGCGGGTTGTGCACTTGGGGGAGGGAGCTGGAAAGCGCCGTGCGCGCCGGCGGCCGCCTGGCGTCTCGACTCGGTCGCTGCAGCGCCACCGCCGCGCCGCCTCCGCTCCGGCTGCCAGAGCAGTCTGCGCCCGGCCGCCCAGGGCCCGGCTATAAGCGGCGCGGCGGGGAGGGGAGGGAGGGGAGGAGAGAGGGCGCGTAGGCAAAGAGTGACACCAGGGGAGGGAGGGAGGAAGCGCGTGAATGCGGCCGGCGGCGGCGGAGGAGGAGGAGGAGGAGGAAAGGGAGGAGGAGAAGAAGAGCCAGAGGAGAGCGTGTCGGGGGAGTTAATCGGGAGAGGAAGCGGGGGAGGGGACTGCGGCGACTGGAGAGAGACAAAGCAGACGTGAAAATCTCAGCCCTGAGCAGCTGCAACATTGGGGGACCGCGAATAAGACAAGGTTTCCCTGGTCAGGGTGTCTGCGCCTCTCTCGCCAGCCCGATGCCTGGATAGCCCCAGAGCTGAGGGACCCTGTGCGCTCCTCGCTGCCGAATCCCGCCTGATACTCATGAAAGGGCGGCGGGGGGCAAGCGGGGTGTCCGCGGCACGCGCCCTGGGCACGCACAGCCCGCGCGCTGGGTGGGACACCCGCAGGGAGGACAGTGGCAAGTTTGGACACTAGTTTGGACACTCTAGGGGCTGTAGGGTTTCTCCCTGGCAGAGAACTAGATAGACTAGACTCGAGCTCCAGGCGTTTCTCCCGCGTTCTCCCTCCCTGCCCCGGGCGGGTGCGGCACCGGCGGCCGGACTCTGCCCCGCGCCGCCGTCGGTAACAGCAGCCCGGCGCTGTCCGGCCGGACGCGCACCACGTGCTTCGCAGCCAATCGCCGCGGCCGCTTGATTCAAAGCGAACTGCTCCAGGGAGCTGCCACGCCGCCTCCTCTCCGTTGCGATAAAGCCTCAATCGCCCTCGGAGACCAGGTCCTTTCCTGTCTTTTATCGCTAGGTTGTGTTAGTTAGGAGTTCAGCAAAGAAATGGTTCAGCACACACGTTTGAAGCGCCGCGTGCCACGAGAAAGAAAGGTGGTTAGAAAAATAATCTCGCACGGCGATCACTATTTATGAAACCCATTTTTGATCTTTGTACCAAGGGCTTGCCTTTCGAAGGGGAACTGAAACGCCTGTTTATTTTGTTTTATGAGGTATTTGGAATAAAGTAAATGAATGAACTGTATAGATTACCGGTCCAGCTCCCTCGTTTTACAGGTCAGGAAACTGAGGCCCAGGGAGAATCGAATTGTCCAGCTCCAGGGCACACCGCCTCGATGGAGTTTTCTCTCCCCACTCCCCCACCTCCCAGGTTTCTTTCAAATATTAGACGCAGAAATGGTTTAAACCGGCCGGGGAGGTTCCACCTGGCGCGCCCAGGGACTGCCGAAACCAAGACTCCGTGGGTTCTTTATTCTAATTCCACTTTCCTTTAGCCCCGGTGCCTCCTGGTATTCGCGCTGAGAAATTTCGCTCCTTGCAAACAAAGAAACACACTGCCCTCTGAAGTCCTTTGTTAGCATTAACTCGTCAGCTTCACGAGAGCCTTTACAAAGCTGTTTCCTATTTTGTTACGCAGTCTTCACAAAGCCGGAGAGGCCCGATCAGTTCCCGGTCTGACCCACGTGCAGGGGTTCTGCCAGCTGCGAGGTGAAGAGAGGCAGATCGCCGCAAGCTGATCCGGTTCCTGAAGACATGGATAAAATCAGCCAAGACCAGACGGACAGAACCGCTGTAGACGCCAGAGATAGGTGCTGAAAAGCCGGGTGGTGGAAACCTGTAGCTATTGCGCATATGTCTTTTAAAACATGTTTCTCTAGCCTGTGGCAAGGTGTGGGGGACGTTGATCGGGTGCAGCCTTTGAAGACACCTCCTCCAAGCGCTTTGTCTGTCTGGGTTGTGGGTCAAAAGCAAGTGCTCTGGTTCTGAAACAGCAGACTGGTCTTTCATGGGGTGATGGAGCTTAGGGGGTGTTCTGTATAAACTGAGATTAACACTTTTTCTCATTAGAGAGAAGTATTTCCTTCTTACTTCAGTTCCTTAAGCAAATCTACCTGGAATGGTACCTAGATGACCCTGCCCAGGAATGAAACTTGTCCTCAGTTCATTTCGTTGGCTGAGAATTTTGACACAGGAAGTCACCCAGCTAGGAACAGGCCGTCTGTTTCTGTTGCCTCTTTATCACCAGGAAACTGCAGCGTGTCCTCAGCCAGGAGGGACAGCAAAGTTTATGTGTCATTGTCAATAGCTTTACCAAGCAGACAGCGCTGAGAAAGGAATGAACTTCTCTGGCCACGTTTCTGTGTCTGTTCTACACAATGTTGCCACCTTTCTAAGCTTCAAGAAAAGAGAAAGGAAAAAAGTCATAGACTAGAAAATCTTGAAAGCGTCCAGTGAACATACACATTTGCTTCATCTGCCTCAGGCAGATAAGCAACTTGGAGGCAGGGAAAAGAAATTGCTTATCATCTGGGTTATAAAAACTGGAAGACATTCCTGCTGAGAGACAGGAATGACATTTGCTTTTCTAGGGCAAACGTGCATGCTTGAGCCCATATATGAAACGTTTTCAGGCCCTTGGGCAGTGTCTACTGTTTATTTCACAGCTGAAAGGGATTCGTGAGTCAGCGTATTTAGGATCACAGCAGCTCAGACTGTTACTCCTCCAGCATCTCTTAGCCAATCCTAATGGTAATTCTTATCACTTCACTTACGGCGAAGAAAAGGTAAGTCTTGCATCTGTACAGGAGGAACTCTCTAGACAGACTTGTGTCCGGATAGATACTGTAGATAGGCGTCACAAACATCTCGGGAAATACTGCAGACATCGTGTTGTACATTGGCCACCGCCTCCCTCAAGATGCTGGGCCAGTCCCCTGGGCGCTGGTCTTCGCCTCTGCCTTGTGACACCAAACCGAGGTCTTGTTTTTAATGCTATTAAGAAGCTGTGCCCAAGGCTTTGGCCTCGTTATCTCCCTTAACAACATTATTTTGTTAGGCTGCAAAATAAGCAGCATGGGGTTAAATGTATTAGCTGCCTTCGAACCTAATTTATCTTCATTCCTTCCTAATTTACACTCAGGCTGAATTAATGAGAATGATTTAATTAACACGGTGCGACCATAGTACCAGGGACAGGACAACTCCAGGGATTAGACCAAACAGTGAGCCAAGCAGCTGCCGTCCTGCCCCCCGTGGTCCCCCGAAGCCCCACCCGAATCTCAGACACATTCCCTGCCAGTCTTCCAAACGTGTCCTCTTTGTTCTTTGCACCTCTTCCTGGATCTCTGTGAGGAAGATGGCGTGGCTTTGCCTCCTTGTGTTATTTGTGACATGGGCCTCAAGGTGGTGGCCTGCACAGCCCAAGTGGCTGAGGGCTCAACGCCCATCAAAGACCTGTGCTCTTCCTCCCCTGGTGTCAAGTCCCTACAGGGAAAAGAACACCCAGCCAGGATCGACAGCCCCCACCCCTGCCCCCTGCCCTTACATCTTGGGGTCAACACCTGTGGAAGGAAAGAAAGGGAAGCCGGAAGGGCAAGGGAGAAGTCCAGCTGGGATGCATCTCAGTCTACCCCAGGCGGAGCTCAAGAGTGGAAATGACCCTGCAGAATTGTCCTCAGGTAAGGCCAGAAGGCCAGGCTTTAGATGGCTGCATTACCTGTTGCCAAATGCCCACTCCCGGGAAAGGGGCCATGGCCATGGTCATGTTCCACAGACTCCATTCTGAGGAGGGCCTGCTGCTGCCAGCACCCCCGGGGGCCAGGAGAGAAGTCCTTAATTCTTGAAGGAGATTCTGAGGCACTTAATCCAGTGCCCACTTCAACACTTCACCCTAACCCAGAGATAAAAACTGAGGATAATGAGGCCTCAGTTCCTCCCAGCAATCCTCTTTCCAAAAGGGGAGAATTTTTTTAAGCTGGCTATTTATTAAAAATACAAGGGTGGGGAGGGTATAGCTCAGTGGTAGAGCGTGTGCTTAGCATGCGTGGGGTCCTGGGTTTAACCCCCAGTACCTCCCTTAAATTTTTTTAAGTAAATTATTAAAAAATAAAAATACAAGGATAAGGAAAAAGATCATCAATACAAGAAGTCATCGGTGTTGTCTAGGTCAGTTTTTTGTCTCTCTGAGCACAAACAAGAGGTCTAAACTGATACTCAGTTGTCCAGATTTTGGTTTGCTACCTTCTGCGTTTATGTCTTTTTAACTGTGTATGTTTGAAGTATGTTATGAGAAACTTTGAGGGTGTTCTTAAAATTGTGTCCAAATTGGCATGGTCATATTTTTAAATTTCAGTTGCTTCCTAAATCTGTTGTATGTACTACCACCGTACATGTATTTTGTGAATTGAATTGGATTATAGTGTGACTTTTTAATTTCCAATTTCCAACTGCTCCTGGCTGGTACGTACAAGTACAGTGGACTTCTGGATAGTGCCATTTAGTGGAAAGTTGTGTGTAAAAAAGTATTTGTGTCCTTTGAGTGCTGGGCACCAGCGTCGGGCTGAACTCCTCTATTCTGGGTGATTAGAACTGGGAATTCATTCATCCTTTGTGATCCTGTCACTTTCCACGGCCCCAGGTGACATTGCAAGTGGCAGATAGTTTATTGGCAAATGTGACCACAGCGGGACACATTTGAGGCACTTTTCCTTGGCATTCCTCGAATTAGTAAATCAAGCCATTTTAGCCTGCTTTGGTCATTTCTACCCCAGGGCTCTTCAAAACAATGATCTTCACAGCCTGTGGCAGGTTACATAGATTTTAGGGTCAGGCTTTTAAAGCCACGTTTATTATTTTCTCTCTGATTACAAAAGCCATGCATGGTAGAAAGTTGGGGGGGGGGCAGGGACAGAAAAGTAAAAGAAAAAACTAACCATAAACCCACCAGTTAGAGATAATAACACTTTGCATTTAGATTCTAGTCTTTCTGTATCCACCTAGTATTTTATTTTTAGTGGTTAGGTGGTTAAGGGCAGAGAGAGACCCCAGCTGGAATTCCTGCTTTGACATTGCCTGGCTAAGTCTTTGAGGGGGGCAAATATTATAATGTCTGCGTGCCTTAGCTTCCCAGTTGGCTATATCAGATAATAACCTGGCTCAGAGGATGCACTGGCTCTTTAGTAAATTAGCATATATGAAGCACGTAGACCAGCGCCTGGCTAGTGGTAAGTGCTGTATGATGTCTCCTTTTATGATTCTGTCTTAAGCTTTTGAAGGAGAATGATATTCCTGCAACTCCACAGCCACTTCCTAGACAGGCTCCTAAATGAAAGTGACCTGAATTTTTATCAAAGTTGCTATTTCCACGAGCTGCCCAATAGTACTGGGTTAAGGAGCGCTTCCTGTCTTCAATGAATTCACATACTCTTTTGGAGGGTTTATCTGAGGCTCTGCTTGTCTCAAACGCAGGAAGTTGACAGCTTGTGCAGTAAAAGCTCAAATTCATGGGAACTCCCTTGGCTTCCTTCCACCTCCTACTGACACTGTCTTGGCTTTGTTCTGGGACCTTCGTTCTTCAGTTGATGATGGAGAAACAATTCTTTACTCTCCATCACCTTAAAAACTAAGCTGCTGAATGGGAGGTGTATTTAAGAAATCACATTTAAAAAAAAAAAAAAAAAGGCAGCTAGTTGTATTGAGAAGGCAACAGGCCAAAACAGTGAACATGGAATACAGGCCCCTGCCTCCCCCTGCCCTGAAGACCTTGTAGAGGGCACTGGGTAAAAAGCTCACTCTTATCTCTCAGAATCACACCAGGCCTCTGTGGGGTGTGGCCTTTCACAGCCCAGAGGCATCTTAAACCATTTCCCCCCTCTTTTCCATAGTTTTTGAGTGCCCCAAGGCCCCTGGACCTAAACTCTTAATTTGTTCTAAGTAATTACATTAAAGAATTGACCGTTGTTCCAAGCAGTGAGAATGAAGGTTTTGTTTGGCCTATAGGCTTTGCTTCCAGGGCATGATGCCAAGTCTGAGCACGTCTGGGCACGAAGAAGGGACCAGAAGAAGGGACCTTTGTGGTCCAAGGGCTGGTACCTTTGAATGAATGAATATTCAAAGGATTGCATGGCACCCTGTGAGCAAACACTTCACTCACTGTGTAGAGCCCCACTCAGGCAGGAGTCAGAAACCAGGAAGCTGAAAGTTAGTGTTACCAGAATGAAGAGAGAATGAAAAAGAGAAAAATGCTGGTGAGTGTGTTGTCTTAAAGTTCCCGTAACTGTTTCTCTACATAGTTTAAAAAAACCCAGCCTGAGGAAGGATATAAAGTCACAAGCATTTTATGGGTCACAAATTTCTCTTAGCCTCATAAGTGACTTCTGAGAGCAGGCACTATAAAATCCCAGATAAAGTCAGAGGACTTAACTATTTCTTTATTGGAGGATATTTAGAAATATTGAACTATCAGGAAGAAACGGTAACTTTGGAAACTTGTATATTCAAGTAGCTATAAATCAGTTCTTATACCCACTATTATCTGAGAAGTTGTGGTTTCATTCATTCATTCATTTGTCCACTCATTCATTCAGCCTGTCCTTCATCCAGCAAATATTTGCTTACCGGCATCATATTAGCACTTAAGGCGGGGGTATCCCCCAGTTCCATTAGGTCCCTTCCAGCCTTCCACGGTGATTTTATAGCATAGGCTTGGCTTGCCACCAGCATACTCGTGTTTGTGTTTCGAATGTGTCTCCTTCCAACTCTGAAACCACGGAAAGAAGTCACATAGAGAAACGTGAGAGGAATGAAGGGGGGAAGAACATAAACACAGGCAGAAAAGGAGCTCGACCTCTGTCACCCTTATTAGACCATTAGCCTAGAGGAGAACATGAGCACGCAGACCGCCTGGGTTGTGAAATGATGTTCTTCCATTGCCATTTTTCACCCAAGGATTATAAATTAAGTCATTACGGCCTCATTAAAAACTGGCCCGTTAAAATTGGTACAGGGGCTCAGAATGGCACTGGCCAAGAAAGGAAAAGGGAAACCTCCTAGGCGGGAGGTGAGAGTCAACATCGCACCTCCTTGCTTTTCACAAAGACTTCTGTTTCCAAGAGGCTCTGAGTTTTGCCCCCATGCCAGAAAACATCCCAGGGTTCCCATCAATTTCTTCTGCACCTTTTCTGGCTCACTTGTGGTGCCCAAAAGGAGCAGGAACAGCGAGCCACACTCTTAGTTTTCAGACAGTGCTGGTGTTCCAGGCAGATCCTTGATCAGCTTCGTCAGCATGCATATTCTCTGTCTCACCTGTGTATTTTTAAAATGCCATACACAATTTTGCATAACTTAAAAAATATTTTAAAAGTCTCAGTATTTGTTTCTATATATTTTCTTTCTTCAGACAAAAAGTTGGGGTTTCCCCCCTTGCTTTTTACCTAAGAAAGGAAACTGTCACCTGGGACAAAGCCAGGAATGGGACACTAGTGCAGGCCGTAGAGGCGGGAACCACTGTGCAGAATTTGGGTGAAGCAACAGTGCCCTCTTCTGGCTACAATGAAGAACGAATTATAAAAGAATCTGCCCAAATTCAAGATGTCTTAGAGGTCAACTGTACAGCGTAGTGACCATAATTAACAATATTGTCTTGTATACTTGAAATTCTGCCAGGAGGGTAGGTCTAATGTTAAGTATTCTTATCACAAAGTTCTAGTAATAAACAAAGAGGGTGGGAGGAAACTTGGAGGTGATGGATATGTTTATGGCCTAGATTGTGGTGATGAAAACATGATTATATACATACCCCCAAACTCATCAAGTTGTATATATTAAAAATGCACCAAAATATACAGCTTTTTCTATGTCAATCATACCTCAATGACATACTTTTTTAAGTTAAAAAAAAAAAAGAAGAAGAAAGCAAAGATACTGGAAAAGAAAAAGGGAACGTGGCATGGAGCCTTCTGAGCAGCTGCATAGCCCTGAAGTTTATGCCTCAGATGAGCAATGCCAAGTGTAACCAGGGGGCTGGCCAGTCTGTGACAGTGTGATGCCACTCCTGTGCTCTACAGACTGGCAAGCAGAGGGCCCAGCCGGGCCACCTGTCTCCTCGGCACAGACGGGGCAGTTCCTACTGGCGTATCCAGTGCCACTGTCCCCTCTGCATACACTGCTAATGTAAGTTGTCCTCAAGGCTTCTGGACAGGGACCCATTTGCCCCCTGGGACGCTCTTGGAGCTAATAAGAATGACTAGAATCCCTAACATTTATTTTGTCTTATCAAGTGAGCACGAGATATGCCCGTCTCGTTTAATCCCCACAGAAACCCTAAAAGACTGAAGGTTTCAGTGGGTGAAGCCGGAACCCAAAGTGGGCTTTATCCCACTAGAGTTGAGTTCCTAACGACTGACCCACCCTGCCTCCTCTGCTCTCCTGATCAGCTGGGGCCCCCACTCTTCCATCCCCGGGAAGGCCAGCTTTGCACACCTGGCACATCTGCAGTGAATTTACAAGAGGAGGAGGAGGAGAAGTGAATTGCTTGATTTGCTTTGTGCTACATTGACAGGTCTGATAATGATGTGAAAAATGAGAATCTGGAATCAACTAAAATTACCTGTTTTTTTTTAAAATTCATTTCTACCCTTTAACCATAGTTGACTAAACATCTTACCAGATCATTCTTTCATTCTGTTACACTATATCCACTAGAGATTGGTACATCAATTCACAAGCAAAAGAATGTCCTAATCAATTTTTTTTAAAGTTTAGTTCAGGCATAGTTTGTTAACTATGGAATGAAGCACTGTTTCCCCAGCAATGATTAAAGACCAAATATTGAGAGCTACATCTCTGCCTGCTTCAACATCTGCAGTCCAAATATCTGGGGGAGCTCTGTGTGTCCTCCTGGAAGGATCTGGAAAGAAAATGAAATGGAAGATAAAGGAAGCATTTAACGTCTTGGCTATATCCAACAGCTGTGACATTATGGTTACAAAACTAAGATACGCAGGTTATGCTAAAGTGTGAAGTCTTTATATTGGAAAATGGTTTATGAATGGGAAGAATGCTGTCAGTGAGGAAGCATGGAGCCTCCTTGAGAATGTTATTGTGCTTTGCATTCCTTGAAGAAGCCAAACACAATAAAAACCCCCAATTGTCTAGAAGTCAACTCACTAGAATGATTAATAAAACATTTTCCTATACTGAACCTTTAGAGGAAAGATGCTAAACACAAGAAAATATGTCCCTGTTGGAGCTTTCCTTTAAAAGCAAGAAACATCTACCCAAACAACAAATCAATAAGAAGTATCTCAAACTGAGAAATAAGAACAAACAGTATAAAGGCAATATTGACAGATGTGGGGTACAACTGAAGAACAGAAAACAGAAACCACTCCCCATGACGGTGCCTGCAGAGTGGGCTGCAGTTGGCAGGAGTGGGGACAAGGGACGGCTGCCTTTCCTCTCGTCCTTCTGTGCTGATCATGCAGCCACATGCTCTTACTACTTCAGTTAGTGTTAAGAATGTTTAAAAGTCAGCAACAAAAATTAAACTGTTATTTTTTTTTAAATACCCATTTATTATCTCACAGTGGCTCAGAAGTGCCAGCACAGCATGGCTTCACTGGGTCCTCTACTCAGGGCCTCCCCAGGCTGCAGTCGTGGTTCAGCCAGCCTGGGCTCTTATGCAGAGGCTCTGAGGAAGAGTCGGCTTCCAAACTCAATTCAGGCTGTTGACAGAATTCAGTTCCTTGAGGTTGTAGGACTGTGGTTTCAGTTTCCTTGACACATGACACTCTTCATCTTCAAGCCAATGATGGTGCATTGAATCCTCCTGCTGTTTCGAATCTCCAGCCCCCCCCCCTTTCTGCTGAATCTATCTGTTTCTCTCCTTTGTCTGCCTTTTCTGCTTTTAAGAGCTCATGTAATTACACTGGGCCCATTTGGATAATATAAGATAATCTCCCTTTCATAAGGCCAGCTGATTAGTAACTGTGATTATACCTGCAATTTCCCTTTTGCTACATAATATAACATGACCACAGGCATGACAAGGGAGGGCTGAGACCTTGGGGGCCAAAATTCTGCCTGTCACACAAGCTTAAATATTGAGATAAAATCAACATTCTTGGATACAATTGAAGGAACAATAATTGTATTATTCTCCCTTGAAGACAGATGCACGTGAAGAGAATTTACCGCCCAATATCAGGTACCAGGCTCCTGTTATTTGTCAGCTCGTGTCATGAGATGTTTTGTAGGCTTGGCAAGTAACCATGAGTATGGGAACTGGACCAGAACAAGAGTGGCCTGAGCTTTAGTCCCAGCTCTGTGGGTTGTTAAAAGAAGACAATAGGCCTAAAATGGAATCATTTATGCTAAGCCTCACATCACCAAACTGAGACTTAATTATAGCTTCAGCTCTCCCAGAAACGCAATCTTAAACCAGTCCATCAGGAACTGCCTGATCAGCACTGGTTAGGTCATCTGCCTCATAGACCTACCAGTCCCTAAAGGAAAGTAACCTTGCAATCACCAAGCTGCTTTCTGCCTAGTACAGTTTGCTTGTCCTCACTCCCTTCTGCCTGCAAGTCCTTCATTCTGTACAGCTCCTTAGAGCTCCTTTCTGTCTGCTAGATTGGATGCTGCTCAATTCAAATCGATTTTTGCCCGAACAAATTTTTTTAATATCCTTCAGTTCATCTTTTAACAGGGTCTTTTAGGAACTCAATCCACCTCTTGAGGCACTGGGTTCCTAATTTGTAAAAGAAAGGAATTGACCCAGATAGTGTCTCCGAAAGAAATTTTTCATACACTAAAGAATCAAAACAGAAATGGCTTTTTCTTTTTCAATGATCTAATGTTTGGACCATTTAGAGTGATATTTATAAAGCAATGCAAGGTTCTCAGGCATCTAAACAGCAAGGTCCTACTGTATAACACAGAAAGCTATATTCAATACCTTGTAATAACCTATCATGAAAAAGAATGTGAAAAGGAAGATACATATGTGTGTATAACTAAATCACTAGGCTGTACACCAGAAAGTAATACAACATGGGGGGTGGGTATAGCTCAGTGGTAGAGCATATGCTTAGCATGCATAAGGTCCTGAGTTCAATCCCCAATACCTCCATTAAAAAAAAAAAAAGGAAAAGAAATTAATAGAACACGGTAAACAGACTATACTTAAATTTTTAAAAAATTTTAATCAAAAAAATCAAATTAAAATAAAAAGATCCCCAGGCATCAAATAACATGACCATTCACAGAGAACAGCAGTTTTTAGAGAGTTTCATGCTTTCTGATCCTCAAATGCCCTTGACAAGCTAGATATTATAGTTCCTGGGGCCCATTTTCCTGATGAGAAACTGAGTCTGAGAGAAGAAATACCTTGCCTGGGATCAGACAGTTGCTAAGTGATGGTGTTGCAGCCTGCACACTGGTTTCTTTTGGCCTCCGCTACACTATTAAATGACCTTTTTTTGTTCCACCATGTGTCTAGCCCCTAGCCCATTATGCAGTAGTAAAACAATAACTATTTGTAGAATGACTAAAGGAGTGGTTTAACAAGTGAATGAATGACTCTTCCAGCTGGCTCAAAAAGAAATATCCAAGTATGCTCATTGCTCCATACTTGCCAAGTCAATAAAGTCTACCAAAACATTTAAAAGAGATGTTCGACCCAGATGATTTGCCTTACATTACCCGGAAAACTCCATTTCCAGAATATTTCACTTAGTCAGTGAATCACTGGATGCCTCAAGAAATAGGACCACATTCAGAGCCCTGAATTAGAAGAAAGTCCCCCCCTCCCCGATCTCCAAAGAAGGGCCATCATCAGCCTGTGCCGAATGAACTTTCGCAGATAACTTGGGTTTTCCTTGGAAGCGTGACCCATTCCAACTGCAACCTAACTAGCATCTCTGTGCTCTTCCTCTCGAGGTAAGTGTTAAGTCACGCAAAGAGCAAGTCACCCAAAGAGGAGGGAATTTATTTCTGCTCCCTGGTGATTAATTGGTCCGTACTCCTTGGTGCAAGAAATAAGACTTAGGTAATGGAAAACCAGAGCCTATCTCCCAGTGGGAAAGCTTCCCAGTAAGCAGTGGGTTGTTAATTCTGACATGCCAGCACAAAGCCTCCCAACCTATGGTCTGGCAGGTACATCTGTTCACCAGCTCTATGTAATACTACCTTTATGTCAGATAAACTCGGAATTCCCTTAAAAGTCTAACCCTAAATTATTTTGCTCAGTCTAGTACTTAAGTCTGGATCGAGGAGCCGACACAGACATCAAATTAATGCTCATTTTTAAGTCCATAGGTAATACAATATACACGGATCATCTGTAAATAATAATTCACGTCCATTTATAGGCACACCACTAACAGAGTGTGTTGAATGCTCTTAGTCATCTTGTGAGGTAGATACTATTTCTACCCCTGTTTTGTTAATGAGAAAACAGGAGTAACAATGTATTTTAACTTGCCCAAGAGCCTACAGTTAGTAAATGGCAAACAGCAGACCCCAGACTTTCTTACGCAGAACATGGGTTCTTCCTGGTTTGTGTGCCTACTGATCAGTGAGTCCCCTTGTGCAACAGACAAGCAGCTTCCCAAATACAGAGTGGCTTTTTGGACACAAAAAATCACAGCAGATCTCAAGGTTGGGGACGACCTGCAAAATTTTTTTACTTTGAAAGGGGTTCTCATACTTGGGTAGTAATTATGCATCTTAGTACACAAGCTTAGAAATTTAAGAAAGATAATTTTATTTTTCTAGAATAAAACTTGATTTTTACTCTAAGCCCCTCATCTGCTGGTTTGGTGCAAAGGAAATATGAGTGATTTAGGGATTTCCTCCCTCACCACCCTCTGCCCCCCACTTTTCCCCCAGGGTTGTGCTGTCGAGGAGCCAAAAGGTCAAGAATAGAGGTCCTCTCCACCATCTGTTCACGGCACCAACACCAGGACGACCATCACCCCTTCTGAGCTTCATTAGTCACTAAATCACCCCAGCTTCCCTGCCCCTCCCAGTTACCCTGTGTTGTGTCGCTGCCCTGTTCATGCTGGAAACCCTGCTAGGGGGTCTAAGGCCCTTTCAGTGCAAACACACGTCACAGCCTGCTCCCTCTGATGTCACGCCACCGTCCCAGGCCCAGTCCAGAAGGAGCAACGGGGAAAAGCCTCCTTCTCAGGGAAATACCCACATCTACACCAGTGACATGCTGTCTCTTTTCATGTCAGTCATTTTTAGTGCCCCCTTTGCCTTCATGAAATGGAATTTTTAGAGAATATAACCTACCAAATAGAACTCAAAAAAAAACTCAATAAAATTCCTGAACTGTGATACAGAGGAGAAACAAATGGAAAATTATAATAAAATCACATGCACTTAAACATGTGAATGCCCTAGCACTGATGTTCTAAAGGATGCTACAAAGAGTCAGACGGCCACACACACTCGCAGAATCGTTGTGAATATAGGTCTCCACATGGAGCCTGAAACTGGGCACTATATTGCCCATTCAGGTACCATGACTCACATTAGCAACGTGACTTAACAAAATGATGGTCAGCTCTTGCTAAAGTCTCTAACGAAACAAAGAGCTGTTTCAGTTTTCACAGTATTCTCCCTCCTGGATAATTCAGTACAAATTAAAACACCACAAAAGTACTGTGTGTTTATAAGTAAAGTGGGTAACTTCCACTTCTGGCCAGAATGGGACCGGATTTACCTTCCCACCTGAAACAACTAAACCAGACAAAGTATAGGAAACAAGGGTCCTCAAGACATTGGGTCATCAGGCAATGGAGGCCAACCTTACAGGCCAAGGTCCAACCATTGGGTCACACTTCTTCCCGCAGGATCTCCATTAAGTATCTCCCCTCCCTTGCTTGAATGAACAGACATATTTACAGCTGACTGCGTAAGGCTTCCACAGGAGGTGTAGTGATGTTGGTGTTGTAGATAATTTTGGCTAAAAGCCCTGAGAAAGCCCCTGGAATTCAATTGTGATTGAACCGTTTCTGATAAAATTGGCAGGACTGTGCACTGTGATGGCCTGAGAGGCATGAGAAGGCACCATGTGCATCACTGAAGCCAACATCTGACCATCAGCATTTCTGGAGCCCCCACTATGTGTCTGGTTGGGGGGGGATCCGAGGATACACCTTCAGGGAGCTCAAAGACTAGTAGTGGGGGTTCTAGTCTAAGGGCTCTAAGTCAGCCACAAGGCCACCTCACGCCAAACATGGCGATTTCCTATGCAACAAGATAAAGATGTCACATATCCTGTGGACACCGGCCAGGGGGCTCCGGATGTAGACGGTGAGCCCGCCCAGCTCTCCACTGGTGAGGCGGCCTTCGCTCCCTTTGCCCCACGCAGGCGCGTGCCTGTGGACCCAGGTGTAGCCAGCTGACCCTAGCGCCCAGCGTGAGGAGCCAACACGACTCTGGAATCTGGCCCATTTCAAACATCTGTCCCCAGAAATTAGCAGGTGTTGTAGACTTTGTATTTAACCCTCACAGCAACACTTCTCAAATGGATGTGCATACAAATCACCTGGGGATCTTGTTCAACTGCAGGTTCTGACTCAGAAGGTCTGGGGCAGGAACAGAGATTCCTAACAAGCTCTAACAGGGTTTTCTAACAAGCTCCCAGGCGATGCCCATGAAGCTGGGGTGTGGGCCACACCTGAGCAACGACGCCTTGCAAGCTACGTCGCTACGGAAGCCGTCTGCAACCACAGGACCGCACAAAGACGTTCCCGCGAGTTACGTGAGCAGCTCTTCAATCCCCTGGGTCGACGGCTCCTTGGAGATGAGGTTAGTTTTCGTTCCTTAGTTAAGCGGATCCGACCCATAAATAAATACGTTGCACAGAATGTAAGGGGAATGACCGACGCTCTGGGGAGGTAAGGGGAGGCTTCCGGGGACTCTGAGCTGGGTGTGTAAAGATGGGAGTTCGGTGTCTAGAGAGAAGGGACAGGCACAGAGGGGTGAGTCCCTGCAAGGCACACACAGCCACACTGAAAGGTTAAACTGGAGACGCATCATCGACATGTGTTTTAGAGAGAGCGCTCCTGCTGCGCAGGGAGTCAGCTAGAGGGGAGGAAGGCCAGCGCCAGGGGAGATAACTGTCTAATGCAAGAGACAGCCAAGCTCTGGGCTCAGCCTAGAGAGCAGGGAAGCGGGAAGCTAAAATTCACACCCTGTGGATTTTAGGCCTTGCGCCTTTTACCGCGACAGTTGGGGGACTGGGAAGTAGGGGGCGCTGCTGCGCAGTGGCTGAAACCCGGGGCAGGATTGGGGGGCGGGGTGCAGTTGAATGTCCCGGAGATGGACACCAACTATCTGAAGCTGGTGTCTCTCTAGGATGCTGGATCTAGAGCCGCATGCATGTGAGTGGTGGCAGAGCGTGGTGCTGCTCCTCCCAGGGAGGGTGCAGGGATGGTGAGACACTGCGAAAGCCACACGAAGTGGTTCTTTGGCTCTGGGCGCGCTTTCCCATTTCAACAGTACCAAGTATCTATTAAGATAAGGATATAAAATGACAAGGTTGTTTACGCCGGGAGCTAATAAGGGCTGTGATAAAAACGTCAATGTTCTTTTAAGAATGTTCTAACCGATATCCAGATAAGCATGGAGATACAAATCCTTAAAGTGCTGAACTTTTTTTTAAAAACTTTGGATAATTTTAGACCATTGACTGTTGATCTCTCAGAATCTCTAAGAATCTGCGTTCGTTACTGTGGCAAAGCCAGCCAGAACCAGCCGTCCATCAGTCTTTATGCTAATTCACACAATTTTTCCACTATCTTTTTGAGGGATTTTTTAAAAAAACATTTTATTATGGCATGATTCCTGTACGGTAAACTACACAAACCAGGTGTACAATTTGATGACTTTTGAAAGATGTGTGTACCATGAAACCACCACCACAATCAAGATAGCTAACATTTCCATCACTCCCCAAGAGGTGCAAATTTCAAATTCCCAATTTATCCCTTCCCAACCTCTTTAAACCCTGGTAACCATAAGTTCTCTATCTCTGTGAGTCTGTTTCTGTTTTGAAGGTACATTCATTTGTGTCCTTTTTAGAGTCCACATATAAGCCATATCATATAGTATTTTTTCTTTCTCTTTTTGACTTACTTCACTTAGAATGACAATCTCCAGGTCCATCCATGTTGCTGCAGATGGCATTATTTTATCCTTTTTATGGCTGAGTAATATTCCATTGTATGTATATACCACATCTTCTTTATGTAGTCATCTGTCAATGGACATTTAGGTTGTTGCCG
Organism: Camelus dromedarius; assembly: GCF_036321535.1. Lineage (NCBI taxonomy): Eukaryota > Metazoa > Chordata > Mammalia > Artiodactyla > Camelidae > Camelus > Camelus dromedarius. The sequence goes on from NC_087438.1 coordinate 49,294,517, forward strand.
TGTCTTGGCTATTGTAAATAGTGCTGCTGTGAACATTGGGGTGCATGTGTCTTTTCAAATTATGTTTTCCTCCGGATATATGCTCAGGAGTGGGATTGCTGGATCATGTAAGTCTATTTTTAGTTTTTTGAGGAATCTCCATACTGTCCTCCATAGTGGCTGCACCAATTTATATTCCCACCAACAGTGCAGGAAGATTCCTTTTTCTCACAGCCTCTCCAGCATTTATCATTTGTGGACCTTTTTAATGATGGCCATTCTGACGGGTGTGAGGTGATACCTCGTTGTAGTTTTGACTTGCATTTCTCGAACAATTAGTGATGTTGAGCATCTTTTCATCTGCTTGTTGGCCATCTGGATGTCTTCTTTGGAAAGATGTCTGTTTAGGTCTTCTGCCCATTTTTTGATTCGGTTGCTTGTGTTTTTGATAACTAAGCGGTATGAGCTGTTTGTATATTTTGGAAATTAGTCCCATGTCAGTTGCATTATTTGCAAATATTTTCTCCCATTCTGTAGGTTGTCTTTTTGTTTTGTTGATGGTGTCCTTAGCTGTGCAAAAGCTCTTAAGTTTACTTAGGTCCCATTTGTTTATTATTGCTTTTGTTTCCATTACTCTAGGAGCTGGTTCGAAAAAAATATTGCTGTGATTTAGGTCCAAGAGTGTTCTGCCTATGTTTTCATCTAGGAGTTTTATAGTATCTGGTCTCATATTTAGGTCTTTAATCCATTTTGAGTTTATTTTGTATACGGTGTTAGAGAATGTTCTAACTTCAGTCTTTTATAGGTAGCTGTCCAGTTTTCTCAGCAATACTTATTGAAGAGACTGTCTTTTCTCCACTGTATATTCTTGCCTCCTTTGTTGTAGATAAATTGACCATCAGTGCTTGGGTTTATTTCTGGACTTTCTATCCTGTTCCATTGATCTGTGTGTTGAGGGCTTTTTTTTTTTTTTTTGCTTTCTTTTTTTACTGAAGTGTAGTCAGTTTACAATGTTGTGTCAATTTCTCGTGTACAGCACATTGCTTCAGTCATACATATACATACATACATACATTCCTTTTCGTATTCTTTTTCATTATAAGTTACTACAAGATACTGAATGTGGTTCCTTGTGCTATAGAAGAGAAATTTGTTTTTTATCTATTTTTATAAATAGTAGTTAATATTTGCAAATCTCGAATTCCCAATCTCTCTCTTCCCACGCCCTTCCCCCCAGGTAACCATAAGACTATTTACTCTGTGAGTCTGTTTCTGTTTTGCAGATGAGTTCATTAGTGTCTTCTTTTTTTCTTTTTTTAGATTCCACATATGAGTGATATCATATGGTATTTTGCACTATTATTAAGTACAAATGACTTGAAGTGATAAAAACAATCAGAATTTATTATTTTTAAGGGAGCCAACTCTCCTTTTCACAGCAAAACTGGTTTTGTATCATTGATTATTCTTGCAGTTTTATGTGTTATTTTCCAGAACTTGTACATAATAGGTTTTTTCCATATGGATTTGCGTATCTTACTGGTGTTTATTTTTAAGTTATAATTTCAATAATCATTGTGTAACTTGAGATATATCAGTTATAGTTTGGAAGAATTTATTTTGATTATTAATAAGGAAGATTTATTCTCAGGATTGCAGCCTCTAAAAAATGACAGAAGCAACATTTTCTTTATCTTTCTTGACCTATGTGGGATAAAGAAGAGGTTCCAGTAATTTGATAAAATTACTGTACTCAGAGGCACATTTTCTCTCTTCTGACCAAATCAATCTACCACTGGTATTTATGCACAATTAAGTTGACAACATACAGAATCATTCATTTTAATTATTTCTTAAATTTATTTCACATATAGTGAGTGCATGAGTTTCCAAATTGGTAATTAAAAGAAAAGTGACCAGTTAAAATGACAACTGCCATTTGTGTTATTTTTTATATATACAGTGTCATTTAATTCTTGAGATTTTGTTCAGAAACTTTTAAAAATGATTTTCCATTTACTGATAAGACTACTGGCGCTTAGAGGGATCAGTTGACTTCCCTGAAATAGCATGGCCTCCCTGGCAAATGTGACACTCAGCCGAGGTTACCTGTTGCGTGATGACAGCTGCATAAATATTCTCATGACACCAAGGGGTTTTTTTTCCAATTGTTCAAGGAATAAGAAAATATTTCAAGTTTACTAGAAAAGGCTATTAAATAGCTAGTTCATCCATCACTGCACGGATGCTGTAAACAGAAATGAAACCTGAATGAAATTGGGCCACTTTGGGGCTAATCTTGGCAGAGTGCTGTGTCCAAAAGAAACACAAATCCAGCTGGGAATAAGCCTTGCAACATCAAATAATGTAAGGCGTCTGTAAGAGGAGCGGCAGGACACACGGGGGAACCTTCTAAAGTCTTTTTTCCAAAGTCTCCCTCATCTCAGTACTTGCTCCCCCTAACATTCCTCTTCCCCAAAAGACTTCCTTCCACCTCTGTCCTCTTGCTGCCCCTTTGCCCGCCACCCCCACCCCAGCCTTCCAGAATCCATTTCTTCCTACGGTCACGCCATATCCTTTCTAAGATCAATCAGTTTAACCTCTCAGCTCCTCTAAGGCTCTTCCACAGTTATCTCTGGTCAAGGCAACAATGGGGCCAGGAGGCAACCCAGAACGCAGGCTGAGGATGAGGAGGGGGAGGGGGGTGTGTATGTGGGTGTGTGTTATGTGAACCTTTGTTGTCCCCGTCACAGAAACGAACAGTTTACAGCCTCCAGTGGCTCCTGTCTCCATTCCGCAACCACAGGGCTTTATTCATCTCGCCTCATCTCCGCTTCAGCCACACTGGCCACCTAGTTCATCGCCAACCACTCTCCAGCCTCGAGACCTTTGCACTTACTGTCCTTCTGCCGAGAGCACTTTTCCACAGATACCCATATGACCAGGTCCCTCCTTTCACTCAGATCTCTGCTCACATCTCTCCTTCCCTGGTTAGCGAGGCCCTCCCTGAGCTCCCGATCTAGAGAACAAGCCACTCTCTCTCCATTCCTTCACCTGCTTTATTTTTCTTCAGCACACTTATCACCACCGTGAGATCTATATCTATTTATTATTTATATCTCTTGTTAGGAAGCAAAGGCAAGCTCCGTGAGGCGAGGGTCTTTGTTTTGCCCTCTGCTGAATCCTTAGCACCTGGAACAGTGCGCGGTAATGGTCAATGCTCAGTGAATGCTTGGTGAGTGACTAGATAGCGGTTATTCATCAGAATCTTATTAAAAGGCTAGGAAATCCTTTACTTAATGAAGACTGTATTTTCTTTTGGAAACTTGACACTGACTGTGTGTGCAGTCACGTGTTTTCTAAGGCGTCTCCGGGTCCCACATGCTCCTTTGGCTTCTGTAGTTGCTCTGTGCCTCACGTGTGGTGTGCTGCCCTCCACCCCCCAGCCTGCCTCGCCCATCTGCTGTATATAAAATCCAGGTTTTCCTGCCAGTTTCCAACTCAAGCTGCTCGGTCTCTTTGAATCCCCTAAGCCTTTGTGCCCCTAAATCGCCCGTTCAGGTGCTCACATACTCTGACCTAGTTAGAGCAGGTGGTTAGCTGCCAGAAATATCAACCATCTGTGAGTCCCCAGGGCATCGGTGTCTTGAAACACAGACTCCAGAGCACCTCTGACGTCCGTGAGCTGTGGAAGGTGGTAGCGGTAGCACCTAGGTATCTGGGACACAGGGCCTCCGGCATCGTGAAGGCATTTCTGGTGAGGAAGACAATGGGCCCAAAGCAACTGTGTGTGAATGCCAGCGCCACCATAAAACTGCTGCCTGCAGGAGGCTCCCCGAAGCCCCTCTCGCTGTGCACTTTCCTGGAGGTACCACCATGAGGCCAGTGACGAGTAAGAAGGAAAGCATCCCACTAGTATAGAATTTGGCTTTGCCCAAAGAGAAGTCTGGTTGACCTCGGCTTCCGGGAGGTGATCCACGTCATTCCTGATAGAAGTGTCTTCGTTTAGGGCAGAGCCTGGATACAGCAGGTCTTCGGAGGGGACTAGCCACACCCCATGGTTTTAGGGTGGGAGCTAGCCAGGCCAGAAAGACCAACCTCGTGGCTTAGGGTGGGAGCTTTGTGTCACACCGTGTTGTAGATCTGGAGGCCGAGATCAGCTCACGGGCAGTTGGTCAGTCAACCATGCCTGCGTTATGGAGCCTCAATAAAACCTCCAAATGGTGAGGCGCAGGTAAGCTTCCCTGGTTGGTAATATTCTGTGTGTTTTGTCACACACGGATGCCAGGGTGGGAACGTGTCCCAAAGGCAGAAGCTTTGCTCTCCGTACCCTCTTTGCCCTCAGACTCTGTTTTACATGTTTCTTCCTTTGGCTAATTTTAATTCGTATCCTTTTCCTGTGATATTCCTTAGCTGTGAGGGTAACAGCTTTCAGCGGGTTCTGTAAATCCTTCCTTCTAGTGAACCATCAGAACTGAGGATGGTTTGGGGGAACTTCCTCCCACAAACTCACAGCTGGTGTCAGAAATGAGGACAGTCTTGGGGACTCTGCCTCCAAACCTCGCAGTTTGGCTAACTCTGGGTCCGTCCCGGTCCCATATGGGGATTGATGCTTCTGCTCCAAGGTGCTTTAGTTCAATACAACATGCATCCTCCTTTTTCCATTTAGCTGTAATTTTATATTAATTTTTTCCTTTTTTGGTGGGGGGTGTAATCAGGTTTATTTATTTAATTTTTTTAAGTGGTGGTACTGGGGCCTGAACCCAGGACCTCATGCATGCTAGGCACGCACTCCACACTGAACTATATACCATCCCCCCAGTTCCCATAACTTTTATATTTCTTTGTGTCATAGTTAAAAGCTTTCACAGAGGAAAGGGTCTTTTGAAATAGAAGAAAGACATATCTGATACTTATGTAATATTTGCATCAGTAAGTCCCAAGATACTCTAATTTTCCAGCATAATTCAGTCACCGGCCTAAGACCTCTTAGCACCCGTAGCAAAACTGAGAACAAAAAGTGAAATGCCTAATTTCCCTCTGCCCAGCAGACCATGGTTAAGACCAAGGACACATTAACCTTAGAACACCCTGGCAGGCACGTGGCCCCCAGTGCCGGGCAGGTGAAGAGGCTGAGCCAGAAAGATGGGAAGGAACTTTGCCTCAGGAAAAACACAGAAAGGCTGAAGGGGAGGCTGCAGGCATTTCTGAACTCAGAGAGATCACCAAGTCATATGCGAGGTCCCCAGCAGCAGGTGATAAGAAAGCAGAAAGAAGGCGTGAATGTTGGGCCTACTGACTCCTTCAAAGTCCAACAACCCCCATTTCTAGGCTCTCAGATGTCTGCCTGTGATCCCTCAACAGATAAAGTACATTCTTTGCTGGACATGTTTGCCCTAATAAATGAATAGCCCTAGGTACTAATCTCAATAGCTCAGGCTGGCTTGTTCCAGCCTGTCTTATCAGGGTCATAAACCCACTGCCCTTCATGGACCCTAAACCTCTTACCTCACCTACAACCAGTCAGAGCCTTGTGCACAAGCCAGTCAGACACCTTGTGACCCTTCCTTATAAAACACCCCAACAACTAGCCCCTAGGGCTCACACAGGCACCGCTCGTCTGTGTGGCCCACTGTTGTCTGTGCCAGCGCGCCCCAGTAAACTCCTTTCTATTCCCAGACTCTACCTCTGGTAAATTCTTTTACCAACCTGCATGCCACCATGTCCCCATTTGGGCCGCCTCGTTGTGCCCACAGCAGTGAAGGAAGACAGAGGCACGTAGTAGGCACGAACGCAAAGAGAAAGTGGGGTGGGCGGCCTCGGGCTGAGGTGTAAGCACCAAGAACAGGGGAGTAAGCCCAGCTCGTCCCTGTTCTGGGAAGAACCAAGGATTGCGCTCAATTCTTTCTCCCTTTATCTTTTCAATCGGCCAACACTGAACACTGGGGGCTTTTAGCAAAAACTAGCATTGCCTTATTGTCAACTGAGCAGGCATGCCCTTTCTCAACCCAGGAAATTGCGTTCAGATGAGAATAAGTGAAATTCAAACTTTAAAAGCTTGATAAATACTTGGAATTTAGTATCATACCTCTAAAGGTAAAGAAGGCTCGACCTTAGAAATAATGTTCTTTGCCACCCTAGGCAGTGAATGGCGAGGGGAATAACACCCTGTCTGTAACCGATGGAGTGGAGGAGGAGGTGAGGAGCCCGAAGGCAGAGAGGCGGTCGCCGTATTACCTGAGCACGAAGCACAAGGAGAGGAGAGGCTCTGTGCTTTGTCAGGAAACCAGGGTCCTGTGGGAAGGAAACCAGAGGACAGGCACGCGTGGTGCAGATGCTCGGCTTGGCTGGTCCCACACATCGTACCCAGCAGCCATCCTATTCCAAAGAGTGTGTCCGGCTCTAAGTTATGAATGGCGATTGGTCTTAGCCAGTTGTAGCAACCCTGTTCCTCTTACCAAGTAGCTGGTTTTCCCAGCCTCTCTCTAGCTAGGGGAGCTGTGTGACTCAGTTGGTGCCAATGAAATATATGAGAAGGGCTGCTAGGAGGCTTCTGGAAATATTTTGCTTTTCTGTGAAAAGAGACCAGTGTGGCGGATGTCTTGTCCTCTTGTCCTCTTTTTCCTGCCTCCACCGAACACTGTGGTACCTGGGGCTGCAGCAGCCAATGTGCAGCTCTGCGGGACAGGGAAGGAGAGTCACAGAGACACCAGCCTTGACCTCATTAAGCCACTGAATTGGGCCAGTAGCTGCCCACCTCTGGACTTCCTGGGAGGTGAGAAAAACTAGAGCTTGTTTGTTTAAGCTACCCCTGGTGGTGCCCTCTCTTCCCAGCAACACTAAATGCAGTCTCAATACAAACGTCTTATTCCAAGGAAATGCCTTTCCATGTTGAAGTCTTGCCTTTTAATCGGTAAAACCACAGTTTACATTACATGGGGAGAAGCCTTACAATATTTTTTTGAAGTTTTGTCTTAGAGCTCATGAAATCCATCAAACAGGCCTCTGATCCTCAGGGCTTCACACCCTCCAGTTTGAGAACTGAACCAAGCGTGGTGCCATGACAGCGAGGGTAAGAAAGATGAGGTGTTGACTGGAGGAGAGGGGACAGTTCAGGAAAGCATGAACATGGGCCCACCCAGCATCCCTCTGGCCGAGGGAAAATGATAGTAAGAAATCCACTTCATCTGGGCCTCCAGCCTTCATGCCAGACAGCAGCGGACTGAGCCTGGGGGAGCCGTGTCTCTTGGTGTTGATGGGGAAAGTCGCCGAGCAATCGGCCCGTCTCGGGCTCCCTGCGTGACAGGCCCAGAGCTTGAGCAGAGGCCAGCAGCACTGGTACACTCATTAGATTCCCAGAGTGTTCCAGAAGTCAAACCTAAATTGAAGTTTTCAGTCCATGACCCTAAGAGTTAGCCTCTGAATGAGAATGAGAATAAAAATAAGGCAAAATCAACAGAGGTGCAGGGAGGTAGAAATGAAAGCCAGGAAAGGAACAGATGCTAGACAACCCAGCCGAGGGCCATGTCTTCCTCTAGCTTAAGAAGGCTTTTCTCTTTTAATATTGACTGTATTTTGAAATTGATATATTTTGAAACTGAGTTCTACTGATAGGAAATTCAACACATCAAAATCCAAATCTATAGAACAAATCGAAAGATCATTCACATTGCAGATGGAGAGTTCATTTTACATACTACAGAGGTTCTTCATAAAACGCACCTTCATACACCTTTGCTCCAAGATTTGAATTCAGCAGCACGTCCCTGTACAGTCATACAGCTTCGCGCTGTACACGTGTCCGAACATGTCCTCCTGACAGTTCCATTTAACACTTATGACAACACTAAGGATTTTCCTAAAGGAAAATCTGTTCCTTTCATAATCGTATGTTGTTTGTTCCAAAGAACAAATGTGCATTTAAAAAATAAGTTTACTTTTAGCTGAGTATAAAATTTAGGTGTTCATTGCAAAAAAAATGGAAAATATAGAAAAGAGGAAAGAAGGGGAAAAATTCTCCCTACCCCAAAGAAAACCACCATGATTTTATGCTTTTGGTTTTTTTTTTAAATTATTCTATTGAAATATAATTAGCATTATGTTACTTTCAGGTATACAACGTAACAATTCAATGCTTGTATATATTGCAAAATGATCATCACACTAAATCTAGTTAACATCTGTCACCATCCATAGTTAGAATATTTTTTCTTGTGATGAAAACTTTTAAGATCTACTCTCTTAGCAAGTCTCAAATATATGATACAGTATTGTTAACCATTGTCACCATGCTGCACTTTATGTCCCGTTAAGTTTTTCTTTTAGTCTTTGCACTGTGCACGGTATTTTTACATAGGCGTGATAATATTGACTAGACAATTTTATTTTCTGCTTTTTTTCTTTAACATTATAACGTGAGCATTTTCTCAGGATATTGTTACTAAATATCTCTTATTAAATGTCATTTTTTAATGATTGCACACTAGAATTCACTTACTTCTGATAAAGAAATACTTTACTAAAATACTTATTTTGTTTTGAATTACCCTGTCAGTATCATTTAAGCAAAACTCTAAATGAATTAGCCATTGTAAAATCTACCAAGCTAATCACTCTCCCTACAACTGAAGATTTTCCTGGTATGTCACTCTTCAGTTGAATCTTTATGTAGAAATCTTTTCCTCTATCTTGGGTGAATTTCTTTTAGAACTAGAGGTGGAACTCCTGATCCAAAAGGAATGAAGGTTTTAAAGTGTTTGATTGCAAAGTTGCTTCCCAAAAGGACTGTAGCATCAATAGTCCCAAAGTATCCATTGAACCATATCCTCACAGCACTGAGCAGGTCTCTTAAAAACTATTTCCTTATCAGTAGAAAATCATATCTCATTTTTCTCTAATTTTCATGTCTTCGATTAACATTAAAGTTGGTACATCTTTCCAGAAATCTATTAACTAGCTACATTTTATCTTTCGTGAAGGATTTGGTCCTGGATCAGAAACAAATCTCATCTTACTGCCGGCAGGGGTGGAAATTCTAGCAGAAATTAAACCATTTCCCCAAGGCTACACAACCATTAACATGGGTAAGTGAAGAGTACAGTGTGGGCATTCTGAGGCACACTTAAGTATTTTCCCCTCCCGCCACTGCCGTGTTTTAAAAATTCCTCAACCCTGTTTGCAATATTTCATAAAATAAGTACATTTTAAAGTACGCATTTCAAGGTCATAGCTTCTCTGTGGGTTTACAGTTGAGTAAACTGAAGTCCACAGCATCACATGGGCATCTCTTGCAGACCTAGAGTTGACTGTCTTGTTAGAATGACAACCTGTTTGTAATACTGGGCTCTGTGACTTCTCTTAGGTTTAAGGCTGTAAATACTTATGCATCAGAGATATATATTATGTTGGAATATAATAGTCAAGCTGGGATCAAAACTGAGAAGAATTCATTTCTAACCGGAATTGTTAGGAATCGTGGGTTTCAAAGTCAGGGAGAGCTGTGGTTTGCAATCAGCAAAAATAGATAAATCCCATTTTCAGGCAGAGATATTGACTAAGGGAAAACTTAAATAACCGTGAATTATCTGTGAGAGTAAATACATTTAAGAAAGACCAAGACAGAAAAATAACACAACCTCTGCTTTTAATTTTTTTAATGAATTATTTTAAAACAGAATATTGAATTAACGGTGCTGATATAATGTGTTAACCCTTTGGAAGAGAATTCTCAGCTCCCCTACTTCATGCAATATGCCAACATTAGTCCTGGGTAGATGGCTGTTAAATATAAAAAGGAAACTATTAAAGAACTAGAAAAACACAAATGTGGGAAAAGCCTAAATCTAGATTCTGATTTCAAGGTGGGAAAGCTTAAAAGCCAAGGAAGACTCCATAAAGGAAAAGACTGAGAGGAAAGACGTTTCAAACTTCTAAAAAAGGAGGGAGGGACAGAAAAAGACTTGGCAAAACAAGTGAGAATTTCCAGCTCATCATCCAAGTTAAAAGGCAAATATCAACCTAGGGAAACAATGGCAACTTACACAGCAGACAGAGGACTCATCTTTACTGTGGTAACTGTTACTAATAGGAAGACCTAGCGTGCATGGAACCGGGAGCGCTCGTGCTCTCGCGGTGGGCGTGTACGGCATACATCATTACACACTTTCTGAAGAACACTTGGGACAGCATGTATTAAAGCCTTAAAAATAAAAGCTCATACCCCTTGATCCAGCAGTTCTGCTTCTAGGAAAGAATAAGAGATTGATGATAAGATTTTTACATAAAGATATTTATCATAGACTGTTGAGAGTAGTAAACACTTCTAAAAATTCTTAATGTCCCCAAATAAACTAGTTCAATAAAAACAGCCTTTCCATCAAGACTCTTATTTTAAAAGAACGCTTAACAGAAGGAAAAATGTTTGTGGGATTTAAAATGACCAAAGAGCACATAGAGCATCATTATAATTTTATAAAATAAAAAACACTTCCTATATAAACTAGAGTAATAACTGGTAACAGACCATCTTTTTGGTGGTGTGGGGCTTGGGGAGGTTTTGGAGCGGTAGCCCAGTGGACAGGGTTCTAAGTACCTCTGTTCCCCTCCCCCCATACACACACATGTTAAAAACATCTTGTTGGAACCCCACAGAGGACTATAAAATGGAGACTACACAGGTGGGTTACCAGCTAAGCTTTCTTAATGAGAAATTGGGAAGAAGTGAACAGCAAGTTTGATGAAATCCTTTTTTTTTTTCATAAAGCTGTAAATATTACAGAAGACAGATAAGACCATAAACAACCGCCAGATCAAAGGCTACAGAACAAATCCACTAGGAGAGAAGGTAAAATTTATAGACTGAATTCTTTTTCTTAAGCCAGTTCCCTGCGAGTGTCCAGTTTAATGACTGTTTAAATTATATCTGCAATTTTCTGAGCGGTTCGCTTACTTTTCAAGTTTGTAAACCAACACATCAGCAATTCCCAATCAATGGGATAGCGTTTCTCCAGGGAGCTATGAAAATATACCTTGCATTTAAATGGAATAAAAGGCAGGACTAAACATGCCTCTGTTCTTCATAACACAGAAGTACCACATCTGGTCATTAAAAAAAGTGCACTATACAGAGTTGTAAGGATGCCAGATACTTATTACAGAGAACTGTTTTATCCATTTAGCCCAATTTTCCAGATGTTTTATTACTTGGAGACAGGACAATTGTTGAAACTGATGATTGAAGCCCATTTATTTCAAGGGGCTCTTCTACAAGCCCTAGGAGGCATTTGAGGGACAAGTAATTTATGACAGGCCATAAGGCAATGCTTGAAGAGGGCTGTCATCTCATTGGGTCACAAGTAATCCCAACAAAGGACACACTACCCTATTTTGTTAACACCCAGCTTCATTTGCAAAAATTGCCTCTCAGGCAAGCATTTAGTTGTCATTTCACATGCAAATGTTATGCACATAATTGGAGCAATTTCCGTAATAGTAGGTCAAGTTGGCAGTGACATGAAAATGGCCCAGGTTGACTGTGATGGGAGGCCTGCGTCTTATTGTCTACAGGCAACTAAATTCTCGCTTGGACCAGTTGGAAGTCTTGTCCTCATAAAGACCGCAGGATCAGATTCTACGGGAGCAGGTGTCGCTTCCTCACCCCTTCCCCAACCAGGTGTCCCCCTCCACCCCATCCCCTTCCTCCCCGCTTCCCCGCCTACCTCCCCCCTCCCCGCCCCCCGTAGTCAGAACCTGCAGAGCACCGGCCTTGGGACACTAGCCAAATTGGCCCAGGCGGCCACAGTCAGCTAATTAGAAGGCACCTCACTGTGGTCAGTTCTCTCCACCTGTCAATCAAAGTAGGGATTTGCGTGTTGGAGGGAAATCTTTTTTAGCTTCACAGCTCTGAAGTTAGTATCTGTGTCTTTGCTTCACACACATACATAGGAGATCTCAGGGCATCGAGGAAATGTGTTTCCAGGCTAAAAGGGCCATGTTGCAAACTGTATTCACAAGGGAGTGAGTGTTGGTCAATTTATTTGTTGTTGTTTTTGTTATTCTTGCAAATTCCTGTAGCCTCTGGCACTAGAGACAGTGGTCCTGTACTCCTCTCCCTGACAATTTGCTCCCAGGTTGTTTATTGCCAAGAAAGGGAATCAGAGACCAAATTCTGCTAAATGTCCCAGTGTTTACAAACAAGCAGGTGGGAGAGAAGATCCATATCTTCTGGCAAGACAAGGAAAATTTAAACATAAAAGATCCTCTGCGCTTTGGCCTCCTCTCTCCACCCTCTGTGCACCGTGTATCTGCATTATGCATCAGCCACACCTCCCCCATCGGCAGGAATACCTGCTCAACATTGTCGTAAAACAAAGCTCATAGAGAGCAACATTGTCCTAGCATAAACAAGACAACTCCTTAAAAGATAACATGCCTCCTTGATCTTCTAAGGGGTCACATGACCCACCAGGATGCAGCTTAGATCTGGATTGTGTAAACTGTCAATAATACGTCATTTGATGTACAGCCCTCTGTCTCTGAAAACGTATATAACTGTGCCTTGATTCCTACCTGGTGGAACTGTTCTCATCGCTTTCTGAGATGCTCTTCCTCGGTTAAAATCCTCAAATTTGGCTCCAACAAGAACTTCCATTTCTTCCTTAGATTGACTGATTAATTTTCCATCAACACAGGGATAAAATTGTTCAAACAGTGCTTTCTTGGGAGTAGGGGAAAGGCCCCTCTCTCTTCAGGCATTCCAGCTAGTCTTTGTTTGAGAGGTTCACTCCAAGGAGGAACAATGTTTTCTGCAGCAGGATCAGCCAATTCACTGGTTGGGTCAGGAACAGAGCCCACAGGGGTGAGGAACAGCACAGGGTCAAGAGAACGTCTGAGGGTCAGTGCTGTCCCAAAGGCTTTGGGCTGGGCTGGCCAGGTCCTTGTATTTGCTTGGGTGAGGGCGGTAGGGCCTGGGACAGTCTTCCTAGTCAGACACATTTCAACTCTGCATTTCAGTGAGGGCTCATTCCTGGCATTACTTATGCTGGTTAAGCAAGCCTCTGTGGTTTTCTGTAGATTTCAGAAACGGTATTGGAATTCATAATTTTGGAGTGTATCCTCTTGATTAGGGTACTTCAGAGGCTCACCCACCATCCCTGAAATGTGGATTCCTGGTTAGGGGTCCTCAAACTCTAACTGGCCCTGCAGCACACATCACACACACTGCTTACACTGGATAATATTAAAGTAAATTATCTCAGGTGACGTGACATCCACTATCCGTAAGAGGTGGATTGGGAAGGGAAAAAGGCTCTCAGGGGAGAGACGACCTGTCCTGTTGTTCCATAAAGGGATGGAGCCTGGCTCTTTGATATCCAGCCATAAAATGCCTGGATTGTGATCTGCTCAGAGGCTGGATCCAGCCCAGGCGGGGTCACCTGGTAGAGGCAGGGGAGAGTTTGCGTAGGGCATGGGGGTAACATCCTAAGAGCTGCCTGCAGTAGTGTGTCTGTTCCAGCAGCTTGTTTTGTCTTGTGTTTTTCTCTGCACATTTTGTCCTTTGATTCTGAATTCTGTGTTTTCCTTCTCAGAGAAAAATTCCGTTTCCTTATAAATTCTTGTTCATCTTTCTGCTAGATGGGGGGTTGAGGGGAGGAGGGGGGAGGTAGGTTTTCCAGATTCAGGCGTCCGCAGCAGGAGCTGACTCCTTTACCAGCTAAGAGAACTTCAGAAAGGCAGCCCGGCCCGTGGGAAGAATAGAACGTGCAGTCAGGCTGAGTGGAATTCAGATCCAGGCTCTCAACCTTCCTAACAGTGCTTTTCTGAGCCTCACTGTCCTCACCTGTAAAATAAGACTAATCGTATGCACTTTGCAAGGTTGTCATAAGGGTTTGAGATACTGTGTCTAAAGCAACGGGTAAGAGCAGAGCTTTTAAAATGATGGCTTCTCTGGGCCCCCAGGAGCCTCTTGCTGTGAGCAAAGCATCCAGAGAAACAAACACATATGTGGCATGATCAGGTACAGATAGCAGAAGTGTCATTCATTAAGTGCTCTAATTGTCTTGAACTTGAGCAATTTAGTCTACCAAGGATGGTAGCTCAGCTCATTCTTTTTTAAAATTATCCACATATCTGAGTATAGCAAGTAAGAGTGAACATTTGTCCATGTGGTCATGAACCAACCACATTTCCCTATGTGGACTCTTGTCCTCTGGCAGTTTTTCTGTAGAGTGTTTATTGGTCCATGTGAGCACTTTCTATAATAAATATACCATGCCATTACTAGCTGTATTTGCCAGAATAATGTTTAAAGTTCAAAGAAATTTATTTTAATTGGGGTTACTTAACTCACATGCAAAATTTTAACAGATTTTTTTTAACTATTGATTTTTTTTTTCATGATGAGAATCACCCACATCTAAGCCAAGAGGGAGAGTCACCCCCTCCAACTGTTTAATAAATTCTCATTTGCAATGTCTTCTAGATTTTTAAAAACTTGCCTCATCAACAAATCTGGAATCAATTTTGGGAGGGCTAAGGTAATTATCTCAATTGATTTTTTCCCCAAAGAGTTCATCCGTTGTTCCTGTGCCATTAATTGACAATCCTCTTTCTCCCTAACCTGTGGTGCCGTCCTCTGTAATACTACATTCTTACGTCTAGCAGGGTCTGGATCAGGCTGTCAGTTCTATGTCATTGATCTGTTTGCCTCTTCCTAGAGGAGCACCACGCTGACTCTAGAATGCTGATGAGGAGAACTGGGGGACACAGGGTGCCAAGGAGGCTGGCAGAGAAGAGCGGGAAGGACCTCCAGGGCAGACAGTGCCATCTGAGCATAAACAGGGCAAAAGGGAAGTTCAGGCCTTGGAAGAGGGTGAAAGTAGATATCCCAGTTTGGCTGAAAACTGGGGAGGAATCCGTAAGGGTGAGTGTGAGGGGCCAGAGCCCCAGGTTAACAAGAAATTACTGTTGTTAAGGAGAAAAACTACAGGCCCAAAATGGCGTCACTTGCGCTAAAGCCCACGACACCAAACCTAGATTTAATACCTGCCCTAACCGCAGTTTTCGTCTTCCCCACAAATACAGGCTTAATTGGCCAGCCTGAAGTTTTCTGTTCAGCATCGAGGTAACCTGTTACCCGGGCCCCCTCTCCGCCTGCTCCCCTCTTAAAGAGGTGAACTGCGTAATAGGCCCTCCCCCCAAAGAAGGTGACCAGATCTCAAACAATCCTTTCTTTTCTTCTGCTAATATCCCCTTGCCCCACCCTTCTTCTGCCTATAAACTTCTTCCATTTTGTTCAACTCCTCTGAGCACCTGAATTTTTACTAGATGGGGTGTTGCCTGATTCATGAATTATTGACTAAAGCCAATTAGATCTTCCAATTTACTCAGTTGAATTTTGTTTTTTTAACACTATGTGCAGTAACATAAAAGATGTACAACTGTGGAAGACATATTATTGCCGTCCTCAGAGGCGAGGGCAGTACACAGAAACACTGACGAAAAAATACCCACCGTGAGAAGGGATGACAACGTCACAAGAGCATCGCCAACAAAGTGCTGCAGGGCCAGTAGAAATCTTAAGTGTCTCCTGATTCATCCTTCCCAGAGTGACTCCACCTCTGCTGACCATCCAAACGTCCATCAGCTGGTAAGTGAGTAAACAGATCATGGTATATCCATACCATGAAGTGGGGCAAAACACAGGAGTGAATGATTGATACACACAACAACATGCATGAGTCTCAAAATAATTATGCTGAGTTAAAAAGCAGGACCAAAGAAGAGAATGTACTGTATGACTCCATTTCTTTAAATTTCAGAAAATGCAAACTAATCTTTGGGGACAGAAGCAGGTCAGCAGTTGTCTGGATGGGAGGTGAGGTGGGAGTGGGGTGAGGGTAGGGATGGCAGGGGCAGGTGGCAGGGATTAGAGGGGTGGGAAGAAACATTGGGAGGTGATGGGTATGTCCATTATCTTGATTGTGGAGATGGCTCCACAGTTACATACATAAAGCTTATGAGATTTTGCACTTTAAATATACGCAGGTTGTTGTATGTCAGTTATACTCAAGAAAGTTGTAAAAACAAAAATCACTCTCATCTTACAACAGGTGGTTCTGACTCCATAGATCAGGGATGGAACTCAAGCATCAGTGTTTTCCCCAAGCTCCCAAGGTGAGAAGCCCTGGCTATCTGAGCTGCTTTCTGGTTCTCAGATTCTGTCTCTATGGAATGAGAGAATTCCTTGGCGGATCCTAGGAAAGTATTCTCTTGCCCATATGGAGTCTGGCACCTTGGTAAAACCAGGAAGTAGCCACTCCCTGGCTGCTGGTTATTTCTGCCTCTCTTCTCACACCGGGCCATGACATTTGCCCTCAATCCGGAGATTTTTGTTTCAGAAGTCTTAGAAGTTCAGCTTCTTGTGGATCTTTGCATTTTGTGGCATAACAGCAGCTTTTGGTCACCAAGATGTTTCCTGATGGATTTGAGATTTTTTTTTTTTAACAAAGCATCTCTGTGCTCAGTCTGCATTAACAGATTAAATGACTAGCCAAATTATATAAACATTATTCATGGATAGAGGAAGGTGGAGGTGGCTTGTTGAAGGAGAGAGTGCGAGGATTCCCACCAGGTGGCACTGTTGAATAGATAAGGGAGTGGGAGAGTTGTTTCCATGGCTAATTTTTGCAAAACTGGGAGAAATGCTTTCTAGGCGCCCGACCAGATTTAACTCCAAACCCCCTTGCTCTTCTGGGAGAGCCCAGTTTGGTACTACTGTGCTCAATGGAGCTTCATCTCAGTTTTCATGATGGCAATGACAGATTTTACAAATATTTCAGGATTGTTTATGGATATGCTGTGACCGCAGAGCGATGTAGTCAGAGGCAAGATCCACATCAAAGATCAGGAGCTCCCCCCAAGAACAAGCTCTTCCTCAGGTGGGCTGCTTTGCCTACCCATCTGCCCAGGTCCTAGGCTGTCCACCCACCTCAATTATTCGTATCATGTTCTGTGAGGACGCTGAATTTGCTCAGTATCATGTTCAATGAGGATGCTGAATTTGCTCGCTCAGCGTCCATCCATTTCAATTTCCTTCTAGCATGTCTTCCAATATGTCTTCCTGTATTACAGAGGCTGGAAACTACATTTCGCACACTTCCTTGCTGCTGGGATTCCATATTTAGTTTCTGTTATTGCATGTGGTTACCTGAGAATCTAATTCAGAAGTGAGTTAAGCGGGGACAGAGACAGTGCACGAGGTATCCCTTTTAGTGGTGCAGACTGGAGCCAATCGGATTTGGCAGGCCCGGGCAGTAAAAGAATTTACCAGAAAGAAAGGAGGAAGATAGTAAAGGAGCTTATTAGATACATTGCTTTAGGCAACATCGGGCCACAGACAGAGGTATTTATGCCCCCAAGGGTCGTTTGCTGAGGTCTTTTATAAGGGAGAGTAACCTTTAACTCTTTGTGCTTAGTTGATGTTGGGCCCAAAGTGGTGGTAGAGTGTGATCTCCTGCACAATTCTCTGACTGGTTGATGTTGAGGTAACAGGGAAGGGAGGGGGTCATGAAAGGGTACGGCTAGGAATTTTGGTAGGGTGTTGTAACCGCTCCTGGTGGCCAGATTTCTGGTCATTGTAAGGTTGATCATTGTATAGAGTAGTTAGTTGAGCTAAGGTAGGCAGATTAGAAAGGAATGTTCTTTATCTTTAAAGATCGGCAACTGGACGCTTGAGAGGCCTTGGAGCAAGAATCTGCCAGATGTCTGTGGATCCCCCAATTCTAGAGTTAACAGCCATAGTAGAGGCTTCTCCAGTAAGCAGTCAGCTTTCTAGTCACGATGGGACCAGCTGCTCAGGGAATTTCAGCCAAGGATCAATTTCTCCCCTTCTCACAAGATTCTGTGAGCCACTTGATATCCTGAAGTTAATTCCTTTCTGCTAAAACAAGGTGAAGTGGATTCGCTTCCCTGCAACTAAGCCCTGAATGACTGATAAAGGACCTATCCCCAAGCCTGAGCTAGAAATATGATAAATTTCCTAAGTGTCCCTTTTCCTCTCACTCCCCATGGCTAATTGGTCCACAAATACGTGTGAATAAGAAGTTTTAAAGAAAAAAATTATTCTGACACTTGTTAAAACAGTAAGACTTTATTCAGGTCTATCATAGGTGACAAGACTGTCACAACAGAGGAAAGAAGTCAGCTCAACTCTGCGTACAAGAAAGACAGCTGGGATTTACAGCCAATGACTGGGGGTGGGGGTGGGGTGGGAGTAGGGTGAGGGTGGGGTGTCAGGGTGTAAAAAATTATGAAGAGGAGACATCAAGAGTCGGGGAGATTCTTGCTAAACCACCACCAATGGGATTCTTGCTGAAGGAGGCCAGGGTATCAGATACCAAGGGTGGGGGGATTCCTAATGCACTGACTTTTCAGGATTCTAGCTATTACTGGGCTGTGCTGGTCAAGAAGAGGGCTTAAGGGAGCCAGACTCAAGTTTGGTCACGGAGAAGCTCTTTGCTAGTTGATAGAAGAAACGGTGCTCTCAGCCTAGAGCAACACCAGGCTGCACTAGCTCTCTTTCCCTTTCCCACTGAACTAACACCTAGGTCAGGCTGCGAGGGAGGAGAAAGCTCAGTGGATTCCCGTACCTGAAGGTCAGGGTGTTGGAATAGGGTAATCAAGGGTGGATGTAGTCAGAGAGCTCCGCAGATGCCAGATTCTGCCATACCGTGCGGTTCGTTAAGGAACTTGTATTTTATTCTAGGGAGGGACAGTGGGAAACAAGCCATTGACATGTACTGAGTAAGGAAGGGACATGACCTAATTGATACTTTACAAGGAAAACTTTGGCAGCTGTGTTTCTGCGTTGGTTGAGGTAGGGGCGAGGCCAGTGGTATCAGCAGCAGGTGGAAAGATCTTTCCAGGCCAGTACCTAAAGGTCCACTTCATTCTTTTATAATTTCTGGGGGGAAACTGAGGGTCAGGAGGGATTCTATTAACACCAGCAACAAAAGACTAAAAGGTCTAGGAACATGCCTAATAAGAAAGACTAAGTAAAGTAGACAGGAGACTTCGGTGACAAGCATAAAACAACTGTATAAATTAAGAGATTATTTCTAAGTAAGAAGATTCAGTATCGCCCATTCTCTCATAGAATATCTTCTGCTTCATTTATAACCTCCCACCTGTTCAAAACTCTGTCCTAGCGAGTTCTGATGGGAGTCTCTAATAATTAAAGCTGAATTGCCTTGTTACAGAAAAGTCCAGACTTCGGGGCGAATAATCACCCCAGTTTTCCGGTGTTAGGCTGGTGGGAAAGGGGAAGTTGGGTGTTCCGTGGCTTGAGTCCTCCAGTTTCACTGAGGCCAAGGGCTCGAAGGAGCACCCGAGCTGCAAGCAGGAGCTTGGTCAGCGTGCCGCTCTGCTCCTGGAAGAGTCCGGGTTGGGCAGGCTGAGGATCGCCGCCTGGAGTTGGCAGTGGTCCCGGGCTAGGTGCCGCCGGCCTGGGGGCGGAGCTGAGGCGGGGCGGTGCCCGGGGCGGTCCCGCCCTCCTGGAGGCGGGGCCGGGGCGGAAAGCACCATCAGCTGACTCAGTGACTCCGGGTTGCGTACGGCTCCGCCGCGGATAAGCAGAGGTCAGGTGCTCGGGCGGCGGCTCGGGCGTACACAGCTGACCAGGCCGAGAGAAGCCAAACAGCCATGGAGCAACGCCGGCTGGGGTGGCCGAGGCTGCTCGGGCTTCTGGCGGTGCTGGCCTCACGCGCCTTCGCCGCGCGGAACCTGGGCCTCTGGCCCATGCCTGGCTCCGTGCAGATGACCCCACGCCTGCTGCACGTCTCTCCTGACCGCTTCTTCATCGACCACAGCCCGGCTTCCAAGGCCGGCCCCTCCTGCGCGCTTCTGCAGTCAGCGTTTCAGCGGTGAGCGGGCGGCGGCCGGGCGGCCGGGCGGCGGGGAGGGGCTCCCCGGGGCGGGAAGGAGCGGACCACCCTGGGTCGCTGTGCTGGCGCGGGGGTCGAGGAGAGGAACGCCTTTGCGACTCTAACCACCCACACAGCCATCCTGCCACCCTCCTATCCCCATTTGACAGATGAGGAAACAGCCTCCGAGCCGGCCAGTGACCCGACAAAAGTCACATGTCTAGAAGATGGCAGAGCCGGCTCGAACCATTACGGACTGAATCCCCTTACCCCTGCCTCCTAAGGCATTTCCTGGGTGCTCTGGAACCCTGGTTTGCGTGCGGGGTACTGAGTAGGAGTAGGTTGCTCAGAGTCTGGCCGCGTTCGCGGGTAGAATGGGCTGGATGGAGGGGAAGGAGGGAAAGGGTAGTTTATTGGAAGAGAGTTCTAGGAGGAAGATGAGTGCTTAAAGCTTGGGGAGCAGGGGTTCCTCAAAGTTGCTTCTCCTTTATAAGGCATCTCAGCCCCTCCCCCAATCTGGTAACAATTCAGATGGCAGAAAGTCTCTAGGTTGGAGCACTGCCGGAAACTCTCCTTCCCTTCCAAAAATCTGTGCAAAATGTTGGATATTTTCACCTAGCTACTTTGATACGGCCTCTCTGCTGCAGTATCCGCTGCTTTTTGTGTTTCCCAGCACCAGTCCTGTGCTTGCTCTCCCAGCTTCCTGTTTCCTTCTGTAGCATCTCACATTTCCATAGCCCTCGTGTTTGTCACCCCTTTGGCCACAGGATGAATTGTGTGGTTGGGGAGGCAGTCCACAGCGCTAGCTTTTTGGGGGGAGCAGGGGGTAACTGGGTTTATTTACTTTTAATGGGGGTACTGGGGATTGAACCTAGGACCTCCTGCATGCTAAATGCACACTCTACCACTGAGCTATACCCTCCCCCCACCTCTTTTTAATTGAAGTTTAGTTGATGTACAGTGTTGTGCCATGGCCTAGCTTTGCTAGCTCCACCGTATGCAAAGCAACTTGCCCTTGGGGAGATGTTTTAGCATGCCACACACTGTTCCCTCACTCTGAGGCCTGTGTAAGTGACACTGTCCTGAGGGTATGTAGTGCCCTGAAGGGTTGTAATTTGGTGCTGACCTTATTGCCCCTTTCCTCCCTCAAATTTTTCTCTCTGTTCCTAGTACTAGGCATTATAGCTTAATTGTGCTTGCAGGACGCCAGAGAGCTGGTCGAAAAATGCAAAACTAGTTTAGTAACATCTGCTGGTCCTAGATAGGCCTGGAGCTGAAGAGACTCAAGATGTTGATGGCAGAGATGGTTTCTTCTCCTTCAGTTTTTGTACAACTAAACGGGCATTGTTTACCCTCCTTTTAGGTGCACACACTGATGAGCCTTTGGTGTCAAGTCTGCTAACAGGTCAGAATGGCTAGAGTCTAGGTGAAGAATTAAAGCCAAGGTGGTTGGTTGTCTTGGGATATTGAGAGGGGAAAAAAAGTACCTGAAGGCTCTCTCATGTATGATCACGACTAGGAAATCTTTTTTAAAAAGACACACTGTATTTGCTTCAGAACTCTGTTTGTAAAACTGGATTTTCCTTCTGTGCCATGCTGCTAATAAAACAAGGACTCTCAGTAAGCTGCAGTGATAGGAATATGGCCGGAAAGCATAGATGACATGAGTTAGCAAGGGTTAGATAACTAGAACTTGAATCAGCTGTGCCATGGTTGAAAAACAAGGCTTGGCGTTTCAAGGAGGTGCAGGTCATTATCTAAAGACATTGCTTAACTAACCTGTGCCCTGCATGTGAAGCAGCTGCTAATTACACCCTGCATTGTTAGGAAGCAGATGATGAAACAGCCGTTGTGGCTAAGACTTCAAAGCATTCAGGTGAGCATTCTAGGAACTCAGGAGGGGCAGCATCTATTTCAGAGTCAAAGCATGATAGGGTTGGAAATATTGAGGAATGATGGAGATATTCCAAAAGCTCTAGACCTTGGGGAACATGCATACCTTGGGCCTCAGTTTGTTTCGAATCTCATGGCTCCTATCTCTGAAGAGCCCAACTTCTGTCTCAAACCGTGCTTTGAAACAGTATGCATTTTGCAGGCAGAGAGATCTGTCTGTTTGGTACATGGCTGCTTCGTGAGCTTCTAGGACAAGATCTGTCATATGCTAGTTACTCGTTTTTTTAAATGAATGAATAGCTTTGTTCCCTTGGTTCCTGAAAAGCTGAATGAACCCAGATACCTTGGACCCCACTGCCTCAGGACCCTCTGAGTTTTCTAATAGAGAGTTTTAATATCCAGGGCCAGGATTTTCCTTATTTGAGACAAGCCAGCACCTAACTCAAGTCTCAAAGCTGCTGGCAGCTTTAATTTCCATAAAGAAAAAAATTTTAAAAAAAATTTTTTAATGGAGTCACTGGGGATTGAACCCAGGACCTCATGCATGCTAAGCTTTGCTCTCTGCCCCTGAGCTATTTCCCTCCTCCTGAAAATTTTTTTTAATTGTGGTAAAATATATATAAGATTACCATGTTAACCGTTTTAAGTATCAGTGAACTTAAGTTCAGTGATCTTAATTTCCTTTTGAGTCTGTTGAGGTTTTCCTATGAGAAAGGCCCTCGCCACCTTCACCCATTCCATTGTCTTGCTGGTTAACTTCCATACACTTTCAGATTCATCAGAATTTCCCAACTTCTTCCCTGGAAAAATACAAGACACTCTTAAAGAGAAGTACCATACCAACCTTCTGGCTTATCAGAATCTATTGAATATCATTTAAACAGTTGCTTAGAAGACTATCTGATCTTTTATCTTTTAACACCTTCAAATGTTTATTTAATATCTTCTTTGATATTTGGGTACCGGTAGATGGTAAAATGTTAAGGCCCTAGGGAGAACTGCGGTGTGCTGACCTTAGGGGAGTTTATGTATTAGCTAGAATAGTTTTGTTGGAGGGTAACAGGCACCCTGACTCAATCTGGCTTGAGCACTAAGAAAACCTCTTATCTCACATATTAGGAAGCCCACGAGCAGGGAGGATTTCAGGGCTAGCTGGCTAAGTGGCTCAACAGTATGATTAGGGAATCTGTATTCCTTCCGTCTCTCCTCTGCCTTCTTTGATGTGGCTGCGGCTGGCCCAGGTATCACATACAGAGAAAGTTTTCTTCTTGTGGATCACTTAGGAGATTTTCTACCATCCTCCTTTCACTCCTGCCCCATCACTGGTCAAAATTGGCTTGCACACGTGGGATGATTGGTTTGTACTGGTTCTTAACGGGAACATCGTCGGGGTCACTGGGGGAGTGTGGCCAGGAGACTTTTAAAATGCTTGTGCCTGGTTCACACGCTCAGGATTCTGGTTCTGAAGGTCTGGAGTCAGGATGTAGTTGCAAAAAGCTCCCCAGGTGATTCTAATGTGCAGCTGGGGTGAGAGCCTCTGGTGGGACTAAAATGGGGTAGCCTGGATTTGAGGAGTCAACAGCAATGTCCACCACCACATGTGTATTTAAAACTTGGCTACAATGCTTTAAAAATTGGTTTGAATTTATCTCTCACACAGGTATTATGACTATATTTTTGGTTTCAACAAGTGGCGTCATGGCCCTGCTAAACCCCATAGTGAAATGGATTTGCAGAAACTTCTTGTCTCAGTTACCCAGGACCCAGAGTGTGATAATTTCCCCAATATCTCTTCGGATGAGTCCTGTGAGTACCTGCGTCCTAACTATGTTGTAGTCATAACTGCCTGTTCAGACTTGAGTGTCAGAAGCCAGCTCCATGCCGTGAACCATTGTGAGCTCTTGACTTTATAATTCTTGTTTGAAAAATTTGTAATTAAATACATAATCATTGTAGGAAATCTTTAAGTACAGTTGGTAAAGAGGAGGAAATGAATGACTCGTAACCCCCACACTCAGAGTTCACCATTTTTATTTCAGATTATTTTGGCAGAGTGATACATTTAAATATTTTGAATGAAACATATGATGAACAGTGGCATGAAAATGGGGTAATCATGTACCTGTGGTTTTGATATTCTTTTTTACATAACAGTGCATTATAAACATGTACTGCACTAAATGTTTTTCTATGACATTTTTAATGGCTGAATAATGTTCTACCAACTATTCAGATGTGTCATGACTTACATGACTAATCCTTTATTTTGGGTATCTAGGTTATTTATTTTGATGTCTGTGTTTATAGCCATGATCTCTATTTAGAATTAATTTGACACAATACAGAACTGGGAGGGGTGAAGCTTTACATTTTCATTTACATTTCTGTTGTATTATGTTTTTATTTCATTTTTATTTATATTGATTTGACAGTATAATCAACATTTAGCTACATGATTTTTTTTTTTTTTTTGTTACCTAAAACATTATTCTCTAAGGCTTTTTCCCAAGTCGTTTTAGAAGGAATAAACAAATAAGCAGGCCTTTTCAGGGTGTGCTGACTGGGAGTAGTGTGGGATTGTACCACGGAATCAGAGCAGTATGGGGACATGGGTGATGTAAGATGAGTACAGAGAGTAGACGGGTGAGTTGGGTGTAAAAATGGAAAGGAAACTGAGTATCTTACAGAAAAGAGTGACTCAGACTGCCTCACAGAGTGAAGTACATCTCTTCATCCTCTTGATATACATGAGATTTCTTAATACATCTCTTTGAAAAGTAACTTCATTTTTCTTCAACTCTGTAGCTGTTAGAAACAGGATAATTTGCCAACATTAGTCATGTGATTTCATTTGACGTCAGCACTCAGATACTGTATGAGTTAGGTTTTGCAATCTGAAGTGAGATAGAAATGGTCATTTGACTACTAAGGAATCTCTGCCGACTGGCAAGACGACATATTGTAAATGAAAAAAAAATTGAAATGTGTTGAGGCTGGAGAGGTTACAGCCTATCTTCCCTTCAGCTTTGCAAACTCTTTATTCTGAAAGGGAAGCTTCTTGAGACAAGATGATGGTGAAATTCTCTGGCTGAAGGATAAACTAGTTTTAAGTTTTAAACTAGTATTGATGATAACAAAAATAACACACACACACGGAAAGAACAAGATATCAACTGTGGTCTCACGTTATGAGGAAATCCTGGAGGAAGTGACAAGTGTTTTAGCATCAGCAATTAAAAATAAAAGTACATGTATCTGCAGAGCCAGAAGTAGACTGATTTCTACTGTAGAGAAATAATTACATATAGCAAGGATGCTCCATGCAGTTTGCCTGCAACGGTGAAGAATTGTAAGCTAAACTGAATGTCCATCACTGGAAGAATGGCTAAATATATCTTTTCAGTCCACACTAAAGAAGACTGTACAACAGATAAGAATAAAGAAGTGGACTTACAAAGAAATGACATGGGGAGTTTGACAAGATAAATTGCTGACTGGGACAAAGGGAGTTGTATAATACTGTGTACACAAGGATACCGCTTACACACCAGCATATACACAAGAGGGCGCGTGTGAAGCAATACATCCTTCTTACACGTGTGCATACAGGTACCTGGGAAAAGGCCTGATGCTTCCTCAGAGGAAAGGAGGGGGAGTTAAGTGGATATCTCAAAGGGGATCTTCGCTTTATCTATAATTTTGTACTATTTTAAAAAGAGGAATATATTAATGTTATTTGTGTGTTTGCCCTTAAAAACAGTACAGAAAGAGTAACTGAAAAAAAGATGCCTCCTATCCCACATCAGGGAGGTGACCATCGTTGACACTAAGAATTTGGCTTTGAAATAAAAATTGACATTCTAGAGCTTACGTGTCCATACGTTTAGAAAACAGCCTCCTCCTGCGTGCTTTATCTCCGGATTTGGCGTTGAGCTGAATCAGAACCCTTTGCGATACCAGCCAGCCTCAGCAATTGGACAGTAACTGGCATCCGGTACCTGCCACATAGTAATGTTTTTATTTTTAAATTTTATTTTTTTTTTAGTGACTATTTTACGTTCTATTTATTTTTTTTAACACCTTTATTGTGGTGTGGTTCCTGTACAGTAAACTACACATACTTCAAATGTGCAATTTGATGGATTTTGATAGATGTACAATACATATGTTAATACTTTTAGATAACTCTTTGTGTTAACCGTTTCTGGGAGATCTCAAAACTATAATGTGGCAAAAAAAAAAAGTTTTTCTGTCAGTGACCAATGGAACGTGAGCTCTATCCAGGTAGCTAACTAAGAATTTGGTATAGATGGAGAGGAATCATGATTAGGTTGCAGTCATAAAAGGAATACCACTTTTAGCCTGGCCTTCGGCTAACTCATGACTATGTCCTTCTGATGGAAAGGCTGCCTTGTCAGAAGACTGTCACCGGGTTATTGGCTGTTGATAGAACTGTTTTCCCCACTTGTGGCCAACTGTCATGTGACCGCCTGGGTAGTGGTGGTGGGGGTGGTGATGCAGCCCCAGATACATTAAATCATTAACCTGCAGCCCTCGGGTGTCTTCCCCGTGGCAAAGTCTGCATCTGTCGCACCCTTTAGCTTTCAGTCTCTGTTCTTCCTGGTACTTTGTCTGTGACTGACTTCACTCCAAACCCCTCTGAAAACTAAAAATGACTCCTGGAGCAACCTTGGGCAGAGTATGATTTCAAGGATTGAAAGACTAGCTCCCCTTTGCCCAGAAGCAGCCAACTGGATCCTCATTCCAGATGGGCATGAACTTATTATTGAGGGGGACAAAGCCAGATTAAGCTCAAGTGACTTAGGAAGTGTGTCTGAAGGCAGATTTAGGATGATATTGGGGGAAGGTAGGTACAGGGCAAGAAGGGGAGCCCAGGAAGAGAAGGGGTAGAGGAGAAAGTACTCTCTGGCCATAGAGGGAGTGGAAGATTGAGTGGGACCAGAGGCGTCACCAAGAAATTACAGGCACTGAGAAGTCTGCACTTTTGACTTAAATTCTTCGCCGAAGTAGGACCCTACTCTGTTGAGGGGTAGCTGGGGAGAATAACTCTCCTGCAGGGGAAAATGAGGAATCGTGGTGATGACACCCACGTTCCTGACTTGAGCAACTCAACCTGCTGGAGTGTGGTGCGGAGGTGGGGAGCCCGGAGTCTGCCTGGTGAAGTGGGTGGAGTACGAGACGGGGAGAGTTCTGTCTGGGGCATGTGGAGTTAAAGGAACCCAGGATGTATGGGAGGCAGATGGAGAAACAGGTCTTGAGCTCAGGAGAAAAGATTGATCCGGAAATACCAATTATATGTTGAGGAAATGTGTGTCCCTGAGGGATTAACAAACCTTTTTTTTCTTTCAGTTTTATGAGATATAATTGACATACAGCACTCTAGGAGTTTAAGGTGTACAGCACAATGCTTTGGCTTACTTTCATCATGAAATGATGAGCACAGTAACTTTAGTGAATATCTACCATCTCATATAGAGATGTGTTGAGAACTCAGGATTAACTCTTAACAACTTTCATATGTAATGTACAGCAGTGTTAGTTATATTTATCATGTTCATTACATCCCTAGTACTTAATTATCTTATAACTGGAAGTTTGTACATTTTGACTGCCTTCATCCAGTTCCCCTTCCTCTGACCTCCTGTACGGTAACCACAAATCTGATCTCTTTTTCTATGAGTTCGTTTGTTTGTTTTTGAAGTATAATTGACCTACAACACCATTTTAGTTCCTCTTACACAACATAGTGATTTGATATATTTGTACGTTTCAAAATGATCACCATGATCGGTCTAGTCATCATCTGTCACCATACAAGAAACTTTTTTTGTTGTTTTTAATACAGATACTTTACAGGTGAAAGGACCAGTGGCTTTGCTGGAGGCCAACAAAGTTTGGGGAGTATTACGAGGTAAGTTCTATATGTGGTTTCATTGTTATTTTCTAGTAAAGAAATACTTTCAGTTGCTGCTTTGGGAAATCAAGCACAGCAAAACTGTGCTTCCTGGGACCCTTTGTAGGATGATTTGCTGGGTATTTGCAAAACAATTTCCATTAGGTATGTACCACTTAGAGCATGGGAGAAAGAGCATTTGACCTTCTAAAAGTACCTAAAGGTTATTACATTCATACTGCTGTATAATGTACTGTTTGTAGAGTTATAAATGGCCCCAGCCTACTCTGATTAGGGAATTTTGTTTCATTATCACTTCTTGCTGCCTTCAGTAGCAAACATCTCCCTTCCCACACTTTGTTTATTAAAACAAAAGTTCTCACATATTTATTTCTGAACCAGCCTATTAGTGCCGCCACATGAAAAAAAGAGAAAAATCATTTTCCCAATAAAACATGTCCAGCTGTCTGTATTGTGGTGATGTTGTCCCCTGGGTGTGCTAAGATGCTAGTGACCTTGAAACAGCATAATTACGCGTGCCATCTGATGTGAGAGTCCTCATCTCAGCGTGGAGTTGGACCTGATTTTATCCCATTTTCATCTGAATCCATGGGGAAATGGGACAGTTCTACTTCTGTTTCTTGGCCAGGAATCACTTGTTCCTGGGGGTCTTGTGAGATGACAAGGTGAGGAACAGAGTCAACCACACACCCTGATGGCAAAGAAAAGAAGAGAACCTTTCCCCCATTTAAAATTCATATGGATTTAGAAATATAAGAAGTTTACAGAAACAGTTTGGAAAGATAAAAACATACTTTTTAGAGTGGTTGAAGGCAGTGGGGAGAAAGGACCTTAAAAGATTTTCCTGTGAATTTCAGTCTGAACTTCACAGTTTGGGCATTGGGACATTTACTTTTGTGTTCAAACCTGCTTTTACCTCTTTTAAGTGGATAAGATACTATTGTACTGACTTCCAGATTAGTACAGCTTTTAAAAAAGGAGAGGAATAATTTTCTTTAATGTGAGTTAGCCAGTCAAAGTTATAGTAATAAAAATAAGGATGGCTCTGGATTTGACTCAGGTTGAGTATTATCTAGACTAAAATAATCATTGTTAATGCTGTATGTTTTATAGTCATAATAATGATCTAATTATTAATTAGATATAATTATGATCTCATTTCAAAATATAACATGAAAATATCTGTAGATATTTACCGCAAATGTAACTGCAATCATTTTCATCTAGGTCATTTATATATAATGTTATGTGGCTTTAAGCTTTTATCAGCCTCATCTGCCTGTCTTGTCTGGGGTCTGTTAGGGAAAACAGAGCTTTTTTGGTGTTTGCCTTGATCCGCATCAAAATAACAGAACTTTTGAGAGGGCATTGTGTGCAGCTAGTCCAAGAAGTCTTTATTTTCTGCTTACCGTCAGACTTAGAAAGTAACACGCTCTAGATGATAATTGAGTGTAGTGCTGCTTAACAGAAAATTCCCAAGTTAATTCTTCCTGGCAAGGGCCTGTATTTGGGGGTGGAAGAGAGGCATAGTAGAAATGAACTTTTTTGCTTTCCTATTTCCTGTCTTTTTTTTTTAAAGGCAAACTCGACATAACATTATATTGGTTTCGGGTATACAACATAATGATTTGATAGTTGTTTATGTTGTGAAATGATCACCACAGTAAGCTTAGTTAACATCTGTCACCACACACAGTTAAAAAAATTTTTTTTCATATGAGAACGTTTAAGGTTTACTGTTAGCAACTTACAAATAGGCAACAGTATTATTAACTATAGTCATCAGGCTGTACCTTACATCCCTAGGACTACTTGTTCTATAAGTAGAAGATTGTACTTTTTGACCCCCTTCACCCATTTTGCCAACCGCCCACCTCTAGTAACCACCATCGGTTTATATTTATGAGCTTGGTGTTTAAGATTCCACATCTAAGTAAGATCATACGGTCTTTGTCTTTCTCTGTCTGACTTACTTCATTCAGCATAATGCCCTCAAGTTTCATCCATGTTGTCGCAAATGGCAAGAGTTCCTTATTTTTTATGGCTGAGTAGCATCCCATTGTATATACATATATATATACATCTTTATTCATTCATCCATTGATGGACAGTTTGTTTCCATGTCTTGGCTACTGTAAATAATGCTGCAGTAAACATGGGGGTGCATATGTTTTGGGGATTAGTGTTTTTGTTTCCTTTAGATAAATACCCACAAGTGCAGTTGCTGGATTTCTGCTAGTTCTACTTTTAATTTTTTGAGGAACCTCTATCCTGTTTTCCATAGTGACTGAATCAATTTACATTCCTACCAACAGTGCATGAGGGTTTCTTTTACTCCACATCCTCGCGAACACTTGATGTTTCTTGTCTTTTTGAGAATGGCCATTCTAACATATGTGAGGTGATAGTTCATTGTGGTTTTGATGTGCATTTTCCTGGTGATGAGTACCTTTTTCATTTACCTATTGGCCACTCTATGTCTTCTTTGGAAAAAAAAAATGTCTGTTCAGATCCTCTGCCCATTTTTAAATTGGATTGTTTGAGGGGTTTTTTGCTATTGAGTTAGAGTTCTTTATATATTAACCTCTTAACAAATACATGATTTGCAAATATTTTCTCCCATTTGGTATGTTGCCTTTTCATTTTGTTGATGATTTCCTTTGCTGTACGGAAGCATTTTAGTTTGGTGTTGTCCCACTTGTTTATTTTTGCTTTTGTTGCCTTTACTTTTGGTGTCACATCCAAAAAATTTTGTCAAGACTGTCAGAGTTTACAACCTATGTTTTCTCCCAGAAGCTTGTTGTCTATAATCCATGTTTTAGGTTCAAGTCTATAAGCCATTTCCAGTAATTTTTTGTGTATGGTGTTAGACAGCAGTCTAGTTTCATTGTTTTGCATGTGGCTGTCCATTTCCCCAGCACTATTTATTAGAGAGACTGTCCTTTCCCCATTGTATATCCTTGGCTCCTGTGTTGTAAATTAATTGACTATATATGCATGAGTGTATTTCTGGGCCCTTTATTCTGTCCCATTGATCTTTGTGCTTGTTGTTATGTTAATACCATACTGCTTTGATGTTATAGCTTTGTAATATAACTTCAAATTATGGAGCATGATACCTCCATCTTTGTTCTTCTTAAGATTGCTTTGACTGTTTAGGGTCTTTTGTGGTTCTATACAGATTTTAGAATTTTTTATTTCTGTGAAAAATGCCTTTGGAATTTTGATAGTAATTGCACTGAATCTGTAGATGGCTTTGGGTAGTATGGATACGTTAACAATATTAATTTTTCCAATTCATGAGCACAGAATATCTTTCCATTTATTTATATCTTTTTAAGTATTGTTCATTAGTGTCTTAAAGTGTTTAGTGTAGAGGTCTTTCAAATTCTCAAATTTATTCTAGGCATTTTATTCTTTTTGATATAACTGTAAATAGGATTGTTTTCTTAATTTCTCTTTCTGCTAGTTTGTTATTGTATAGACATGCAACAGACTTTTGATACTGATTTTGCATCCTGCAACTTTACTGAATTTGTTGATTAGTTCTAACAGGTTTTTGGTGAAGGTCCTTAGGGTTTTTTTACATAGTATCATGTCATCTGCAAACAGTGACAGTTTTATGTCCTTTCTGATTTGGATGCCTTTTGTTTCTTTTTCTTGCCTAATTGCTCTGACCAGGACTTCTGGTACTATGTTTAATAAAAATCGCAAGAGTGGGCATTGTTTTCTTGTTCCCGGTCTTAGAGGAAAAGCTTTCAGCTTTTCACCATTGAGTATATTAACCATGGGCTTGTCGTATATGGCTTTTATCATGTTGATGTACGTTCCCTCTCTACCTACTTTGTTCAGAGTTTTCATCATAAATGGATATTGAATTTTGTCACACACTTTTTCTGCATCTATGATTATATGATTTTATCCCTCATTTTGTTAATATGGTATATCATTTGCGGATATTGAATCATCCTTGCATCCCTGAATAAATCCCACTTGATTATGTTTTATGATCATTTTAATGTATTGTTGAATTTAGTTTACTAATATTTCATTGAGGATTTCTACAATATAGGATATTGGCCTATAATTTTCTTTTCTTGTGGTTTCTTTGTCTGGTTTTGGTATCATAGCAATGCTGACCTCATAAAGTGAGTTTGGAAGTGTTCCCTCTTCTATTTTGTGGAAGAGTTTGAGACTATTTCGTAGAATTCTTTTTTAAATGTTTTGTATAGTTGACCAGTGAAGCCTTCTGGTCCTGGACATTTGTTTGTTGCAAGGTTTTTGATTACTGATACAATCTCATTATTAGTAAGCAGTCTGCTCAGATCTTCTGTTTCTTCATGATTCAGACTTGATAGGTTTTCTCTCTCTAGGAATTTACCATTTCTTCTAAGTTGTCAAATTTGTTGGCATATAATTGGTCATAGTAGTCTCTTATGACCTTTCATATTTCTGTGGTATGTTGTCACATCTTCTCTTTTATTTGACTTTGAACTACTGTCAGACCTTGGAGATATTGTGGGTTCAGTTCCAGACCACTGCAATAAAGTGACTATTGCAGTAAAATGAGTCACACACAATTTCCAGTTTCCCACTGCGTATTAAAGTTGTGTTTACACTATGCTGTAGTCTGTTAAGTGTGCAGTAGCATTATATCTTTAAAAAATACGCATACCTTAGTTTAAAAATAATTTATTGCTAAAAAATGTTGATCATCATCTGACAATGCAGGGTTGCCACAAACCTTCCATTTGTGAAAAATGCAGTATCTGTGAGGTGCAGTAAAGTGAAGCGCACGAAATCAGGTCTGCCTGCATTCCTAGGTAAATTTCTCCTGGCAATCTACTTGTCAGCTAGAAAGATGAATTTTCATAAAGTCAAGGCCAGATAGAGGAATTGGCCTGTAATACAGGGAACAATCCACTTGAGTAGCAGAAGTTCTGGAGATGGTCTTTGCAGGTATGACTCAAACACTGTAAGTTGTAAGTTGGGCCTTTATTTATAGTTTCATGGTGTTTTCTGAGCCTCTTTGCGCTCTGGTAAGTTTAGGTGTCTTCTATATTTTATCATAAAAATTCTGGTAATGCTAGAAATTTATTAAGGAACTAGTATTTTGTTTTATGGAGTCACTATTATTTTTTGTGTTTATCATTCAAAGAAAACCCAGGGTATGAAGTAAAGCATTTTTATTAGATGGCAGCAGGGATTTTTTTTTTTTAATTGAGCTGTAACTTTAGAAAATATGTTAGAGGGTATATGTATAACATTATATTTAATTTTATTTGTCTTTCCTGGTTACGGTTCTGTGTTTGGACAGTACAATTTTTATTATCTCTATTTTATAAATTGATGCCATAAATTATAAATTTTACTTTTCCTAGGTTTAGAGACCTTTAGCCAGTTAATTTATCAAGATTCTTATGGGGCTGTAAGTATGATTATTATGTTACTAACGTTGTTGGGTAGACATAATGCTACAGAAAAATGTAAACTTTTTGGCTATGTTTCTTGAATGTTTCTTCTCCCTAAGTATTTATCTTAGCTGGTAAATGTAAATTTTGCCCCTTTTTTTCGGGGTGGGGGGGGTCTGTATTAATATTTATCAAATACTTGCATAGATAGATATAATCTTTATTGAGCTCACATCAAGAGAAAATAGTAAAAATCAAAATTTTATTTTGTTTTATAGTTCACCGTCAATGAATCCAAAATTATCGATTCTCCAAGATTTCCTCATAGAGGAATTTTAATCGATACATCCAGACACTTTCTGCCAGTCAAGACTATTCTTAAGACTCTGGTAGGTGATTATTTTAATCCATTGTCTGTTCCGAAAATGTGCCCTTTTATGTTACTCTATGTTGCTTACATACGCTCTGGTGCAGGTTGGAACAGGGGAATTCATTTTTCGTGTACTGAGTATAAGCACTGGGCTTTCGTCCTTCCTTCCCTCCCTCCCTCGGGAAGTGCATTTCCTCTGCTGAGAAGTGGAGGCTCCCCTAGGGAATCACCCTCTGCTTTTCATTGGGGTGGGGGAGGGGCTCAACAAGTCGTCAGCGTCGTTAAGAGAAAGACTCAGTTTTAATACTGCTTATTGGCCTTGTATGTATAATCCTATTTGTCAAATCATGGGTCTAGACTTTTGGTTAGGAATATATGGTGACTGTACCTCTAGTTAGTGTCCTTTAATTTTGTGATCTCCACTTGCTTTTTTTAAGTGGCCTAGAAAAGAATCTGGGAAAAACTTTATAACTAGGGAAATGTTCCAAAGGCGTATGGAGCCTCGGTGGTGGGAGTTGGGGGCCCGAGGCTGACAATAACTACTTTCTCTTATGGACATTTTGTTGGTTCATCCCCACCATCACTGCCAGTTTTCAGAGGTGAGGAGGTTTTCCTCCCATGTTTTTCTGCCCTTTCATTTGATCACTTATGAAAACATCATGTTACAAAAAATTTATTTTTACATTCACATTCATACCCTGAATTTTTTTCTTGAAAAGATATTATTGCAATTTTTATGAAAGAAATAAATGCTTAGTGTTAAAAGTTAGAGCACAGATACGCATAAAATAAGTAGTGATCCTGTAATTTCATTTATCAAAGATTGATGTCAATTTTTATCCCATTTATCTCATTTTAGGCTCAAAAAATGAATATCAGCATATAATATGACTTCTTTTTTACTGGAATATAGTTAACATGCAATATTATGTTAGTTTCAGGAGTACTAAAAAATGATTTGACATTTGTATACATTGTGAAATGGTCACCATGATATCACCATGACAGAAAATTATCTGTCCCCATACAGAGTTATTACAATATTATTCATGATGTTCCTTATGATGTGTATTACATTCCCATGACAAATGTATTATATTGGTGGAGGTTTGTTCCTCTTAATCCCTTTCATCTATTTTACCTGCCGCCCACACTGTCCTCCCTCTTGACACCCACCTGTTTGTATTTATGAGTCTGAATTTATGTGTCTGTTTTTGTTTCATTTTGTTTTGCTTTTTAGATTCCACATATAAGTGAGATCATATGGTGTTTTTGTTTCTCTGTCTGACATTCCATTTAACACAATATTAGAGGATGTTGTGGATTTATCCATGTTGTCACAACTGCAACAAGATTTTTTTAATGGCTGAGTCCACTATGTCTTTTGATTGGAGAACTTAGTCTGTTTACATTTACAGTAATTATTGATAGGTATGTGCTTACTGCCATTTTGTTAATTGTTTTCTGGTTGTTTTGTAGCTCTTTCTTGCTCCTTTCATCTTGTGCTCTTTTCCCTTGTGATGTGATGACTATCTTTAGTATTATGTTTAGTTCTTTTCTCTTTTTTTGTGTGTGTATTTATTATTACAGGTTTTGGGTCTGTAGTTACCATGAGGTTCATATACACCAACCTGTACACACACACACACACACACACACACACACACACGATCATTTTAAGTTGGTGATCTCTTAAGTTGGAATGCATTCTAACAGCCTTACATTTTTACTCCCCCTCTCATGTTTACTGTTTTTGACTTCATATTTTGCATCTTTTTGTTTTGTGTATCCCTTAACTACTTACGATTTTATTACTTTTGTGTTTTTAACCTTCCTTCCAACTTTTTAGGTGATTGATCCTCTACTACCTTTACTGTATGTTTGCCTTTACCAATGGTTTTCCTTTCTGTAATTTCCATATTTATAGTTGTGGTCCTTTCTGCTTGGAGGAGTCCCTTTAACATTTCTTATAAAACTGGTTTCGTGGTGCTGAACTCTTAGCTTTTGCTTCTCTGTAGAACTCTGTCTCTCCTTCAGATCTGAACGATAGTCTTGCTGGGTAGAGTACTCTTGGTTGTAGGTTTTTATCTTTCATCACTTTGAATATATCGTGTCACTTTTAATATATCTGGCCTGCAGAGCTTCTGCTGAAAAGTCAGCTGGTTGTCTTATGGGGAGTTCCCTTGGAAGCAACTAGTTGCTTTTCTCTTGATGCTTTTAAGATTCTATATCTTTAATTTTTGCCATCTTAATCACAGTGTGTCTTGTTGTGATCCTCTTTGGGTGATCCTGTTTGGGACACTCTGTGCTTCCTAAACCTGGATGTCTGTTTCTTTTCCTAGATTAAGGAAATTTTCAGCTATTACTTCCTCAGATACATTCTCTGCCCCTTTTCCTCTCTCTTTTCCTTCTGGGACCCCTATAATGCAAATGTTACTGTGCTTCCTGTTGCCCCAGAGATCTCTTAAACTATCCTCATTTTAAAATTTTTTCTGTTTAGCCTCTGTGATTTCCAGTATTGTCTTCTAGTTTGCTGATCCATTCCTCTGTATCATCTAATCTACTATTGATTCCTTCCAGTGTATTTTAAATTTCAGCTACTGTATTCTTCAGCTGTTTGGTTCATCTTTATATTTTCCAACTCTGTTAAAATTGCTCATCTATTCTTTCCCCAAGTTCATTACGCATCTTGATGATCATCACCTTGAACTCTTTTTTGGGTAGATCGCTCATCTCCACTTTGGTTAGCTCTTTTTCTGAAACTTTGTTGTCCCCTTATTTGGAACATATTCCTGTCTCTGTGTGTTGCCTAATTCTCTGTGTTTATTTCTATGTGTTAGGTAGGTCAGTTACATTTCCTCATATTGGAGAAGTGACCTTTTGTAGGAGAGGACCCATGGGGCCCAGTAGCACACTCCTGTCTGGTCACCTGAGCCACCTAAGGGGTGCCCCGTATGTGGGCTCCATGGGCCCTTCTGTTATGGGGTGGACTACTGTGAGTGCACTGGTAGGTGGGGCTGGCCCCTGGACGTGGTGGCTGCCACCCCACGGGTGGACAGATCTGGGTCCTGAGGCAGCTGGCTGTGGGGGCTGGCGTTCCTGGGACTGGTGCTGGCCTGCTGGTGGATGGGTAAGCCCCTGGTGCTGACAGTCTAGAGGGAGGACTCCAGAATGGCACTGGCCAGCACCAGTGTCCTTGTGGTAGAACTAGCTCCCCAGAATGGCTCCTGCCAGTGTGTTTGTCCCCGGGGGAGTCCCAGGAGTCTCCTGCCTCGCTGGGAGGCTCTGTAGAATCATCAAGTGGGTCTGACCCAGGCTCCTTTCAAATTGTCTCTGCACTGGGACGTGGAGCCCATGAGATTTTTCGTGTGCTTCTTAAGAGCAGAATCTGTTTCCTGTGGCCCTCCAGCTCTCCCGTATGCAAGCTCTGCTGGCCTTCAAAGCTGGATGTTCAGGGGGGCTCATCTTCCTGGTGCAGGACCCCCAGGTTGGGGAGCCTGGTGTGGGGCTCAGATCCCTCCCACTGGTGGAGAACCTCTGCAGTTATGATCTGATCCCATTTGTGGGTCGCCTGCCCAGAGGGTGTGGGTCTTGACCCACCTACCTGTCTCCTTGTGGTTCCCTCTGTGTATCTTTAGTTGTGGAAAATCTTCTCTGCTAGTAGCCTTCAGGTCATTTTCATCAATAATTTCTAGGTAAATGGTTGTAATTTTGGTGTGTCAGTGGCAGGAGGCAAACTCGGGAATCTTCCTACTGTGCAATCTTGGCCACATCATAATGTGACTTCTTAAAAAACTTACTTTTGTACTTCTGCTACCTTTAAAAAAAAACCTATGTTATGGGCATCTTTCTATGAAAGAATATGTAAGGCCTGTATCATCATGTTAAACAGTTGAATATTCAGTTTTATATCCTGTGATATGTTTTTAACCAGTGTCAGACTGATGGACATCTAGGTTGATTTATTATCACCAGCAACACTGCAGAGTAAGCATTCTATTTGCACACTCGCCAGGGTTGCTTCCTGAGGATAAATTCTTACAAGTGAATTCCTGGGCTTACAGATGTATTTTATCTTTTGATACATTTTGTCTTTTGGTTCTTACCATCAGACTGCCTTCTAGAGGTCACACCAATATACGCCTGGCCAATAGTGGGGCACACCTTTGCCATATACTTTGCTAATCTCTTGATAAAGTATAACTGTTATAATTTGCACTTTGGTATTTAGTGAATGTAGGCCTCTTTTACTTACTAGCTATTTGTATTTTTTATATTGTAAACTGCAAGTTTATTTTTGACATCCATTTTTCCCCCTAGGATGTTCATTCCTTCCATGGCTTAAGAACTCTTTAATGTTGTATTTGTTGATAGATATGTCAGTGATACTTTTATATTTTCTTGTATTTATATTATATACTTACCTACCATATATTGTAAAGTTTTCTAAATTGTTTTTTAAACCATGTTTACAGTTTTCTGCCTGTAGAAGTTTAAATGTTTTATAAAGTAGTATCCTTCCATCTTATCCTTTACTTTTTTGGCCTTGGGAAGTATGCTAAGAAAGGCCTCCAAAACAAGGGTAAAAATATAAAAACAACCTCTCAAATTTTCTTTTAATATTACATTTTTTCCTGTTAAATTCTTGACTTGGCTAGAATTTATCTTAATGTGTTGTAGATGATTGATATTTTAACTTTGTTCCCCAGATGGTTAGTTGGTCTCTGGTCCCGACATCATTTTTGAGCAGTCTATAAAGGCATGCCTAATTTTTTTGTGCTTCACTTTGTTAAGATTTGCGGGTAATTATGATTTTACAAATTGAAGGTTTGTGACAACCCTGCGTTGTCTGATGATGGTTTTTTTTTTTTTTTTTAGCAATCAAGTATTTTTTGATTAAGGTATTTAAATTGTTTTTTTAGACATACTTAAAAGACTACAGTGTAGTGTAAACATAACTTTTATATGTGCTGGGAAACCAAAAACTCATATGACTGACTTTATTGCAATACTCGCTTTATTGTGGCGATCTGGAACTGAACCTGCAGTATCTCCAAGGTATTCCTATAATCTCCCCCCTGCTTTTAATCTCATGAAAAGCAAATACTAAATCATAAATACACGAGTCAGCTTCTGAACTCTCAGTCTGTCCTATTTACCAGTTTATCTTCTTGGACCAGTACAGATGGCTTTAATTTCTAAACTTTATAGATATTTTTTTTCTTTTGAAGTAACTTCAAACTTACAGAGAAGTTGTAAGAAGAGTATAAAAAGAACTCCTATATATACTGTTTATTCAGACATCCCAATTATAAAATTGTATCCTACTTGCCTTATTCTATTGAAACATTTTTTTCCTAAGCTATATGCAAGGTGCATATATGATTTCCAAAGACCCTTTAATGTTTCCATTTGGATTTCCACATCTCAGTAACTACAGTACAACCATCACAAATCCGGAAACTGACATGCTACTACCATCTAAAGCACAGACCTCATTCAGATTTTGCCAGTTGTTCCAGTAACGTGCTTTATAGGTCCAGCGTCCAGCGTGGGATCCGGCGCTGCATTTACTTGTCATGCCTCTTTAGCCACCTTCAGTTTGGAGCCATTAATTTTTCCTTGTATTTCAACACCATGAGATTTTTTGAACAATACAGTCCAGTTACTCTGTAGAATACCCTTTAGCTTGTTTTTTCCACAGGATTAGATTCAAGTTATGCCTTTCTGGCAGGAATAAGACAAGTGATGCTGTGTTCTGTTGTGCGTATCAGGTGGCATGATGCCTTATTTATTCCATTACTTGCAATGGTAACTCGTAAGTTGGCTAAGATGTCATCTGCCAGGTATTTTGTACTTGTTAATAAGTAATTAAGTATCTTGTGGGGCATTATTTTGAGACTTATAAATTCCTGTTGTTCAGCCAGTGTTCATCCAGTAGTTTTTGCATCCACAGATGGTTCTTGCCTAAATCGGTTATTACTAAGATGGCTGCCAAGTGCTGATTTTTCTAATTCCATTATTCCTTCTATATTTATTGTTTGGCATTTAATTCATTATTTTTATTTGTATGCACTCAGGGATTACTGTTTTACTGAGTGGGTTATAATCTGTTACTGTCCCTATTCAGTAGTTAAATTGTCCCAGCGTTGGCCAGCCACACTCCTTCCAGAGGGCTCTTGCAACCTTTTGGCATGTCCTCTTCAGTCTTGGAGTACTTTCTTGCTTTTTAAGCACATGATATTCGAGGCTCTTTCCCAGTCTTGGAATCAGACTTTTCTCCAAGGAACCCTTTTGGTAGTGAATGATACTTTGAAACCAGAATATAAGCTAAAAGTGTACTCTTTGTATCTAAGCCCTCTCAGCAGAGCCAGAAAACATATGTATGTACATACATATGTACACATACCCATATTTCTTTTTTTGAACATAAAGTTAAATGGATTTATTTTGTATCATGTGGTTATAGGAACATTTCTAATGCTGTGTATCAGTAAATACATATAATAACTTCTTTACTTATTTCAGTATCTATCCATATGAGGGGTTGGCAAACTACAGCCAAAGGACCAAATCCAGTTCATCACCTATTTTGGCAAATGAGGTTTTACTGGAATACAGCCCCATCCATTGGTCTGCATACTATCTCACTCCACAACTGCTGGGTCACTTGTGACAGAAACCATCTGACTCACAAAACCAAAATACTTACTAGCTGGCCCTTTATGTAAGTTTACTAATACCTGGTTTTTATTAAAAACCGTGAGGAACTCCCTTCCCTGATAATGAAATACTGCCATGATCCTCATTTGCTTCTGTGCACAGTTCCCTTGTATGTAAGCTATTTCCCAGATGCATCAGTAAATCCCTTCAACCCTTGTACTGAGCTTGTTTCATTTGTAAGGAAGAGTTGGCACTCAAATCTCAGAATTGTGGGAATTCTAAGTTCCATTTTTTCCTCTGCTCCATTCCCCAACACAGTAGTAGCGGCAGCCAAGAACTATTTCCCATTCTTGGAAAACTCCTACATACTTACTGGGAATTTATAAGCTTGCTCCCTTCCCACTGGGCAAAGTTATAACTTACTGTTTAGAATAAATATTTCTTTATAGGCTTCTTGAAAAGTGACATGCCATGTGAAGTATATAAGATGAAGAATTTATACTTCTTCACATTCTTCCCTTGCTGAAAAAGAAATTTTAAAAGGAAGCAGACATGCTGGAAACAATCCTGGATGTAGAAAAATTGGATTGTATAATATATCTGTTATATGATTCTTTTTTCCTTCCCTCTCCCCACTGGTAGCCACTAGTCTGTTCTCTGTATCTGTGAGTCTGTTTCTTTTTTGTTATATTCACTAGTTTATTTTTTAGATTCCATATGTAAGTGGTATCATATTTTACTTAACCTTCCTAATCCATCCAGCTTGTGGCAAATGGCAAAATTTCGTTCTTTCTTATGGCTGAGTAGTGTTCCATTGTATATACATCCAGTATCTTCTTTATCCATTCATCTGTTTATGGACGCTTAGGTTGTTTCCATATCTGGGCAATTGTAAATAATGCTGCCATGAACATTGGGGTGCATGTATCTTTTCCAGTTAGTGGTGTTGTTTTCTTGAATATATACCCAGGAGTGGAATTCCTCCATACTGTTTTCCACAGTGACTGCATCAATTTACATTCCCACCAACAGTGTAGAAGAGTTCCCTTTTCTTCACATCCTCGCCATCATTTATTTGTGCCCTTTTTGATGATAGCCAGCCATTCTGACAGGTGTGAGGTGATAGCTCATTGTTATTTTAAGGTGTATAATTTTTTAACATGTTTGTTTGCAGGATGCCATGGCTTTTAATAAGTTTAATGTTCTCCACTGGCACATGGTTGATGACGAGTCTTTCCCTTATCAGAGCATCACTTTTCCTGAGTTAAGCAATAAAGTGAGTAATTCATGTTATTTTTGTCTGTATACAAATATTTTTGGTATAGTTTCATTAGAAGTTTATAGCTTAAATGTTTCTCCTTATGGACAGAATTAAAGTGTAAAAGTTAGATATTTGTGGTTTTACATTTTTTTAATAGGCTGTGGCTGAGCATTTTAGATCCATAAAACGGTTCCGTTTTTATAACTATTGTTATTGTAAATGTAAACAGTCCCTAGGGGCCACACAGATAAAAATGTACAGACTTAACAAATGTAGGAGACCTGAGACATTCGTGCTACATGTAAGTTTAAGTAACTATATTTACCAAGTTGTCCAAGTGTTTGTTTTAAACAGTTTTTTTTTTTTAATTGAAGTATAGTCAATTACAATGTGTCAAATTTCTGGTGTACAGCAGAATGTCCCAGTCTTGCATATACATACACATGTATGTTCTCATATTTTTTCCATTAAAGGTTATTACAAGATATTGAGCACAGTGCTATACAAAAGCAGCTTTTTAAAATCGATTTTTATTATGTAGTGGCTAACATCTGTAAATCTCAAACTCCCAAATTTATTTCCTCCCACCCCCTTTACCCAGTAACCATAAGATTGTTTACTAAGTCTGAGAGTTAAATTGAATTCTTTTGAATTCTGTAAACGACTACTACTTTTCTCTCTGAAAAACTACACAAAGTAGGGAATTTTAGACATAAATGCCTCATCTTAGAAAATAATGGTAGTCTTAGAAAGTTGTTTTGAAATTGACTGCATTCCAGAACAGTGGCGCTGAGAGCGAGCCTCGGTAGCATCCAGGTTAACCCCCCGCAGCACAGAGACAGTCTCCCACACCCAGAGAAGCCATATATATCTCACCCAAAGTTGTAGTTGGGAAGGGGCAGCGCCAGAACTCTGGCTACAATTCCAAATATTTTGATGTAGTATGAATTGATGTAGAGTTGAAATCCTAGCAGCACTCCTGTTGTTGTTTGCTTTTGTTTTATTTTTAATATGGAAAATTGCAAATGTATTCAGAAGAAGAATTTGATGAATTCCTGTTTCCTCATCACTCAGCTTCAGTAATCAATAAATGGCCGATCTTGTATTACCTATACTCCCTCCACCATTATTTTGAAGGTAATTCCCAGACATCACATCTTATTTGTAAGAAGGCCTGTTTAAAAAAAAATTATCACAGCTAAAAAATTAGCAATAATCCAGACAGCCAATCATTATTCATGTTTCCCCAAGTGCCTTTTCCTTTTTAAAAAATTTATTTGTACTGGATGCAAGTAAGTTCCATACACTGTGGTCAGTTAATGTCTATTAATTCTCTTTTTTCTTAAAATTTGTTATTTTTGTTGAAGAAGTTAAGTCATTTGTCCTATAGACTCCCACAGTCTGGGTTTTGCTATTCCATGTCCCTGTGTTTGCTATAAACTGGTGGTTAGATTTAGTCTTGATTCATTACAGATTTGACTTTGGGGATGGGGTAGGGTAAGACTACTTTTTAGGAGTTGAGTGTTTATTTACATACCAGATATATTTATATGTTATATTTATACCTTGAGAAATGTGCCACAGTAACACCATTAATGGACCTTTACCTTTAGTTACAATCAATATTGAGTTCTAATTTTTTAAGGGACCAAGGGTAATCTTTAAAAAAAAAAATCAATCCACTTACCAGAGCATTTCTGGAGTAATTTTTTAAGCTGATAGTAATTAAAGTGACTTTGAAAGGCAGCTGCTATGTTTTGTAATAATGCACGAATTTTGATTCAGAAACTGACAAGGGCAGTGTATGCAGAGTCTCATGGTGGAGTCATTTTATTTGTTTTGTTGTATGGTTACATGAGGTTGAAACAATGTATAATTGAAAAATTATGCTCTACACTGGGATTTGACACAACATTGTAAAATGATTATAAATCAGTAAAAAATGTTAAAAAAAAAAAAAAAGTGATGGTAGACATTCCTGAAACAAAAGGTGTTCGTAGAGATAGTTCTATCCGCACATCTGAAGTTAACCCAAAGTGTGCTGACCCCTTACTGATAAGATACAGTAAACAAATAATTTAAATGAGACATCTAATATCATATGGTACTATTTGATACTTTGATATCTGCTGGCAGGTTTTTCAAGTATCACAAAGTACAAACAGAACTGTAAACAATTTCCACGATCAAATCTACTCTGTACCTTCTAATTTTAATAAATGTGGCTTTTATAGGGAAGCTTTTCTTTGTCTGGTGTTTATACACCAAACGATATCCGTAGGGTGATTGGATATGCTCGATTACGAGGGATTCGGATCGTGCCAGAATTTGATAGCCCTGGACATACGCAGTCTTGGGGAAAAGGTAAGGAGTATGTTTGATGAGTTATAAAAAGTGAACATTTGAGGTCCTGCATCTCTTAACTTTATGACTTGGTATTTGCTCATTTTGTTCTTACTTGTGGTTTTGCACAGAGGCAGCACTACTGATAGTTGTAATTCAGTAACTATTTTGTGTCTGTTGTGAGCAAGTCACTGTATCCAGGCATTGCCTAAAGTATAAACACAAGGGATAAAGGAAAACAAAAAATGAGTTGAAGTAGAACAGTGATAAATGAATTAAACAGTTTCGTGAATAAGGTGACACTTAAAAGGGATCATTTTTGAGGAATCAAAAAGTATGTTCCTGTTTCAGACAGAAGAACAGGAAAGGCATCTAGTTGGAGTACAGTGCAGCAGAGAGTAGGAGGTACTACAGGGTCATTAAGAACTAGCTCGGGGGCTTGACTGCCTGGGTTTGAATCCTGCTTCTGCGATTTATAAACTGAGTGACCTTGGGCAAGTTATAGAACACCTCATCCTCAGTTTCCCATCTCTAAAAATGGGAATATTAGCAGTAGCTATCATTAACCTTTTTTGAAGATTGAATGTAAAGCACGTAGCACCGCACCTAGCATTTTTAGAGTATACATGGAGAATAGTGGTCAGTCAGTCTGAAAAAAGTTCAGTGTAGAGAAGGTCTTGGTGAGGAATGTGGGCTTCATCACGATACAGGGAAACCAGTGAAAGTTACAGCCAAGAAGAGTGACATGATGGGAGCCACACCACAGGAAAACCTACGTGCAGGAGACAGATTGGAAGGGGAGAGAGACCGAAGGTGCTAGACCGGAATGGTGAAAAAGAAAATGGAGAATAATATTCAGAACTGAGAGACATTCTGGAAATAGAATCCACAGAACCTGGCAACTGACTGACTCCAGGAGGAGAGGGATGAGTTACAGACAAGATGTTGGCAGGCTTTACCAGAACACAAAACTCAGGAGAAACTATCAAAGGAGTTTGCGGAAGAGAGTTTGGTTTTTGTTAGGTCATACTTGAAGTGAAGCTAGGATATCCTACTCTGTTCAGCAGGGAATTTGAAATACAGATTGAAGTGTGAGGAAAGGGACTGGGGTAAGCTGAAGAT
Source organism: Camelus dromedarius (assembly GCF_036321535.1). Taxonomy (NCBI): domain Eukaryota; kingdom Metazoa; phylum Chordata; class Mammalia; order Artiodactyla; family Camelidae; genus Camelus; species Camelus dromedarius. Next base: position 49,339,413 of record NC_087438.1, read on the forward strand.
CTGGGAGTCATTAATATTCGAGATAATACTTGAAACGGATAAAATTTCAGGAAGAGGCTGATAGAAAGGGAAACCGGTACAGGGATAGAACTCAGGAAACAATGCTCCCTTTTCTTATTTGGAAGACGTTACCATAGTAACTGAGTAAATAAACATGCTTCTCTTATTCTGTATAAAATCTCTTAACACTTCAACAAAACATAGTCGTATAATCATGTGCAAAAGCCGTGTCTTTGTGACTGAAGTACTTCTTTAGCAAAGATTCTTCATGTTTTCTTCCAGGTCAGAAAGACCTCCTAACTCCATGTTATCAAGGAAAACAGTCGTCTGGGACTTTTGGACCGATAAACCCTATCCTAAATACAACTTACAGCTTCCTGCATGACCTCTTCAAAGAAATTAGTACTGTATTTCCAGATAAATTCATTCATTTGGGAGGAGATGAAGTACAATTTGATTGCTGGTATGACAGTTCATTAAAACTACCCCCTCCCCCTGCTTCTTTTAAATTGTTGCGTTTGAAGTAGGTGTAGAGGTCTCCATGTGAAAAGGGAAGATTTGGGGTAACACCTCTGTAAGGCTGGCAACCCCATTCCTGAGATGGTGGCTTTCTATAGAATGTACCTATGGGTGATACGGCAAAGTAAAAGCTTCTAGGAAGGAGAACTTAAAATGGAGATTTTAGAAAAGGCCAGCTAGTGCACAAGAACAGCTTCCATGAAAGAGGGTAATCATTAAATGGGGGAGATTTTTCAAATAAAATTCCTCTTTGCAAATAGCCTTAGATGGAGGAGAGAGGTGAGAGGTTAGGGAAAGCCATTTTTATAGGAAATCAGCTTTTGGAAAAAATTATTCACAGTGGAATGCTAAGATAACTCATAATTAAGTTTTTAGGCTTATTTTACTATACAGACTTTAACAGTTTTAAATCTGTACAATGTTAGGGAAAATGTTGCTTTAAAAAGATTGAGCATGTTAAAACTTAATGAAATTCTAATCATTGTTTTTTTAAGGAAGTCCAATCCAGACATCCAGAATTTCATGAAATCTAAAGGTTTTGCCAATTTCGAGCGACTAGAGTCTTTCTATATGGAAAAGTAAGTTACTTGAAAGTCTACTTCTGTTTTTATTTCATTAGTGCCTTTTGTGAAAGTGTGAGCTATTATTTAGTACTACTGTATTTTCTCATTTTCTTTCCACGCCTTTGCCAAAGTGCAGGTGCTGTATATTGTTACATAAAGTATACAGATGAAAAATCGTAAAGGAGAGTCATCCATAACACGGTGACTGACCTTTTTGCAGTAATTGATGAAACACAAGGATAGGTGTTGTAAAAGCTCAGCGCAAAGCCCTGGCTACCCTGCGAAGTCACCATCCAGCCCCCGGAAGTCATCCCCTTTGGTCAACTCCAGGAGCGTTTCTTTTACTTTATACCTGTGCCGTCTGCTGTGGTACCATAGCCACATGTGGCTACACAACTTTTCCATCACTGCAGAAAGCTCTACTGGACAGTGCTGCTCTGTGTAGGGAGCAGTAAACTTTTTCTGTAAAGGGCCAGACAGTAAACACTGTAGACTTCGTGGGGCACATATGGTTGCATGTTCTTATTTTTTAAACAACACTTTACAAATGTAAAAACCATTCTCAGCTCCTAAGCCAGACAAAAACAGGCTTCAGGCAATAGTTTGCCAATCCCTGCACTGAGCAAGCCCAGAGTCTAGCCTCTTCTTGTTAAGCTTTTCGTGTGATATAGTCTAATTTTTTTTTATCCTGTAGAGCACCTGGTATCGTCTGAGGAAATATTTGTCAACACTGTTGGAAGTTACTTAGGTGACATCAGAGACTAGTTTATAGTTTCCTTTATTCTGAGATACCCATGAAATTACCAAAGATTGATGTTTGTATACCTCCCTGTGAGCGTCCACGTCTTCCTGTCTTTGGGGCACGCTTAGCTCATTCATGCGGCAAATGCCTGTTAAACCCCTCTGCTGTGTCAGGCTCTGAGCCACATGCTAGAAGAGGGAACCGTGTGGGCCACCACCCAACTTTTGCTAGTTCTGCTGTAAAGCTGTGCTGTATTGAAAAGCACCTCTCAATGTTGTAGTCCTTGGTATAAAACGTGCACTCTACACTTATTGGTAAGCTTGTGATCTGAAATAACTGTGTAATTTTCTCAATGGTAGGCTTTTGGATATGGTTTCAACCATGGGCAAGAGATCCATAGTCTGGCAAGAGGTTTTTGATAATAAAGATAAGGTAAGTATGAAGACTGCATTTGATTCAGATAGGAGAGACTTAATACTCTAACATTTTGGATGGAAGGAACCCTAATGAAGCTTTCCCCAACATTAAGGGAAAATTAGCTTACCTTTCCATTTAAACTTCTGTTAGGCACAAGCTGTACAAGGAGACCAGGGATGATGGTATTTGTTTCATTTCTTCCATCTGCTTCATTCTCTAGCGCCTCCTCCTCATCTCTCCTGTCTCCCCTCCTCCCCTGCCGTCTCATTGTTTGTTAATCACAAACTGAAGTACTCTGAAGTATGTTCCTTTTTTCAGAAGGGCAGAACAAACAGATTAGAACAAATAAGTCTTTACTGCCATTAAGACAGTTTTAAGTAAAAATTCTGACTGTCAGAAATGCCATTTAAAATAGACAGTTTTAAATTTTCCTTTGGGTCAACTGAGAATTTGCAAGTCCAGCTACTATTGTTACCTTTCTAGAAGGCTGGTGGCATCCTCATTACTCTAAAGTAAAACAGTGTGGTAGAAATGGGACTAATGCCTTAATTCATTACATGTATTTGGTATCATATACAGGCAAAAGTTAAATATCCAACCTTCAGGTTGATGAAACTTCTAATTTTAAGTCCCTACAAGAAATAGCATTTGGCATTAACTCTGAAGGGAAAGAAGAAGAAAAAATTTTTTTTGAAAGATCTTATTTTCTTAGCTACAGTGCTTTGGACTTTTAATTTCATCTACTGTAGTTACTAGACCTAATAATATATATATTGCAATTTGTAACTTTAATAGCTTTCACCAGGCACAGTAGTTCAAGTGTGGAAATCGGACAAGTTTCCTCGTGAACAAAGTAAAGTTACAGAAGCTGGATTCCCTATGATCCTTTCTGCTCCTTGGTACTTAGATGTGATTCGTTACGGACAAGACTGGAGAGGATACTATGAAGTAGAACCTCTGGATTTTCCTGGTAAGTGAAGCAATCATCATTACTTAGTTTTTCCCCCTACCCTCTCACCAGAGAGCCCTTACCTAGAACACCACCTAACTAGCCAGCCTCCCTTTTATATATGACCCTGGATTTTGCTTGTGTATACTTAGACTGACCTCAGTATCGTTTTAAACTTTGTGAAAGAAACCATATTCTTCCCTAAATAAAAATTCCAAAAGTAGACTCCCTTAGATTATATCTCCATTTTCACTTATAAGATGCATTTTAAAGATGCCTGACTCCATCAACCTTGTATCTCTTCTGAGCTGCCTCTCCAGTGTAAGACACCTAAGCGGGAACCGCAGCCCATCAGTGCCTCCTAGGTTCTGAGGTGGTGGCACACTTGGGGGTGGGCATGTCTGAGTGGTGGAGCTCCAGGCTCTCAAAACCCTATCATTATGTCTAAAAAGCATTTTTGGAGAATCAAAAAGTCATAACTACTATAAAACATAGTGTTTGATAGTCTTTTTTTTTTTTTAATACCAAGAGAGAGATAGCTACTGAAGGCAGGAGTGGTCACTAGTAGGCCACCTTGTAGTCTATGGCACACTGTTCACAGGGAATCAGGGGCAAAATCTTTCTGGTGTACAAGTAAGTTTGCATAAAACCAGAGAACAGTGGTATGTTTAATGTCGCCACAGTAGTCGATATATGCTTATGAATACTGTGTGAGTCAAGTCTGAGTCCCTGCTGGATTCTCCTAGCTTACTGTTTTCGTCTATCTCTGACCGTAGGGCATTCAGGGGGAGGGGAGGAGGGAATCACTACCTCTTTTTGTGCCACAACCATGAACATCGCCCAAGGCCCTGCTGACTACAGGAGAGAAATGTCACCCTAGGATGATGACAGAAAAAATCAGTAGTCTCTGTATGTAAACCTTGAGCTGCAACTCCCTAACTCACATCAATTCAATGATTTTAATGTAGGTTCTGAGAAACAGAAAACACTTGTCATTGGCGGAGAAGCTTGTCTATGGGGAGAGTATGTGGATTCTACTAACCTCACTCCGAGACTGTGGTATGGAATTTAAGTGGTAATATTTAAAGAAAGGTGACTGAGCTTTCCTTCTCCATCCAAGCAGGAAAGCATTATTTAAGAAAACATGAATTTAAACTGTACTGGAGGCATGTGGTTTAAATTTTAGGCCCCGGGCAAGTGCTGTTGGTGAGAGGCTCTGGAGTCACCAGGGTGTCAGAGATCTAGCGGACGCCTACAGCAGACTAACAGTTCACCGCTGCAGAATGATCAGGTGAGACAAATGCTTATTTTTCAAGCTTGGATACTATTAAGTACAGGGTGATTTTTTTTAACCATATTTAGTGTTAGCTAGCTTATTGGGGTTTTTTGGCTATAAACAGAAAAGTATACCACCTAAGATGTAGTGATTTAGAAGAAACTGGGAACTTTCTTGGAGGTGAGACAACACTACCTGTAAGGAGAAAATGTTTGGTTTTGGACTTGAAGCTGTTTTATAGATATATTAAAAGAACTCCATCTTTTTTTCACTAATTACTGGTATGGTTTAGTGATTCTCATTTGAGCTACTAGGTTCCTTGAGATGGAGCTGAGGTGTATCAATCTAAAACATCTTTTCTTTGTAATTTATCTGTTCTACAGACGAGGAATAAGTGCACAACCTCTTTTTACTGGATATTGTAACTACGAGGATGGAATGTCACAATGAGCTGAAATGAAGAAAAATAGAAAAAAGCTCGCACTTACCTGTACTACAATCAACTTGAGTTTAAAATCATGTTTTAAAATCGTGTTTTTAAATAAAAGATCTTTTTATTGATTGAATCTCTATCTTACTATACATTTAGAAGACTGTCATCTTTGTGAGAGCAGCTTAAAATCAACCAGCAAAAAACCTTGAATATATTCCAAGCAACTGATAGTAGTAACTTCATAGATACACAGTGCATTCACTAACCTTCACCATCAAAGCATGCTGCTAATTCCATAAAGTATCCTTTTAAATTGTTCTTACTGAAAATGAAGTAGGTGGTTTCTGTCCAAGGACCTTACGCACTTAGGACAAGCCCCTTCTCCGGCCGAGCAGCGTACTTTGGTCTTGAGGATTCATGGCTTGGTAATTAGACAGTTCTAAGGCAAAAGTAGCTGAGCCTGATGTTAGCGTTCGAAGCACAGTTGAATAACCCTAATCAAAATAATGTCAGTCAGTTATGGCAGCGAAGTCAAGCCTCAAGTCTCTCTTCCTGCTTATCTTCTGACCATGATCAGGAAAGGTCAGGATTAACCATATCATTTCTTCTAAATGGCTCATTTAACATTCTTTTCAGGAGAAATTTGATAAGTATTGTGGAGGACAGAAAACCAGTAGTGTGGGTATGCTTCGAAAGTGTTCCCTGGACCCAGCATTTGGTGAGATGACTCTGCTGGCCTGACTCAGGTACCTGTCCTAGAGCAGGAGAGGCTGGTGGGGAGGAGAACACTTGAAAGCTGGCAATGCTAGAAGTAAGAGAAGCACTTGGAATGGGAAAAATAAATGGTCACTTAGGGTGGTGACACATTTTGGTACAGCAGACCTCAACCTTTGAGGAGGACTGAAAAAGACCTCCCACCCCACCCCGTCCACCCTGTGCTGCTGAAATCCCCTGGATTCCCCCAGCAATTTATGTCCAAATTCCCAATAGTTCCCTATGGATGAAACGACATGTCTCTAAAGCAAAGCCTTGATGCTGCTTTTAGGTGTTATCTATGTTTACCAGTTATCTATGTTTACCAGTCATCTATGTTTGCTAAGCATATATATATATCCTTTGTATTAAGAAGAGTATGTACTTTTAGTCACAAAGTACCTACCATAATTTCTGCTAGGGGAACAAATCCAATAACAACTTTGTTGTCCTGACGAGTCTGGATTTCCTGAATGTTCCCTCTTCTTTGTGCCAGATCTGCTAGGACAGGGCTGAGGTAATCTCTAGTCACTGTAACCTCGAGATTCATCAGTGGCTCCAAAATTTGCTTATCAGCTTTCTTCAGAGCCTAAAGAAATTAAAGCATGTTTATCCTACTTCCTCAAATTGCAGATCAAATTTCTGTTAAAAAGGGAAGAGTCAAAAACACTTATATACTATCCATACTCTTAGGCCTAGAGCCTCTACCAAAAAGACATAAGCCAGCTTTAACACTCTAAGAAGAAGGCAATACTTGCTTGTACATTCATGACAATAGTGCATCTGAGCTCTCATAAATGGTATGTTTCAAGGGGATGCTTAGTAAAGTCTGAACACGTAGAGCACCTGTGAACATGTGCCCAGAGATAGAAAGATAAAATGGTTTTCCCCCTCCAAAGACTTATTTTTTGGTTTTGATGCCTATAGTAATAGGCATGCTACAAGTCAGGAGGGAAATAAAAGGGAGAGCTAAACATACACACAGTAAGTTAATGGAAACACAGCCTCTCTTTAAAAGGAACAGATTGGTAAATGCGTTTTGGATAGTGTTTGCAAGTGCTGTGGCTACTGGGAGAAAGCTATCCTACCTCTCCAGCCCACAGAGGTCAAAAGTAACAAAACAATGTCCTGTAAATGTTAAGCCTCTGGCTGGTGGTCAGGTGGGATGTAAACTTAGATTCAGCAAAGGAAACCAGATGAAAGAGCTAGAGCTCTGGGATGTGGCCTCACCTCTGGGTTTGGCTGGTCATCTCTGAACCCCCGGCCACCGCTCTCGCCTCATTACTACTGAGGCCTTAGGTGTGGGTATTTCCACTGCGTTGTCAAGCAGTGGCCCGGGCCGCCAACCCTTCTGTCCAGATACCTCACGTCCTCCTCCTCTACCTCCTATCTTCATAAAGCATGAAAAATGGCCAGATCAGTAACACCAATAGGATATTCTCTATCATAGAAATTTCAAAAAAACAGAACACATAGTAGTAAAAACATAACCTCTCAGTTCTTCATAGCTGAATTAAGCCTTTAAAATCATTATCAACCAAAATGACTCGACTACAGAAAACCTAATATACTAAAACTGAATGAAAATATTACTAAAAAATAATGTGAACAGCAAACAACTAAATATATCCTCTGTATTCCTGCAGTTCTTACTAAAAAGCTTTGTGCCACTTCACATAATGTCTTTTAGAACAAAATAATAGAGTGGGAAAAGGTTAAAAATTAAGAGAAAAAAACGTTACAACTAAGGAAAGGATTGAGTTCTGTGTAACTGAGCAGGATGTGCCGTGCTCATGGACCTGTCCTTAGTCCTCCCTCCTCGTCAGTCTTTTCCTTGGCAACACCGCTCAGTTACAGGGCCTCAGAAAGTTTCTACCCAGCTTCCTCAAACACTTTCAACTTTACCCAGGCCAGAGTTTCTGAGTGCTCCAGCTTTGTAATCCACTGGCCTGTCCTGGGATAGTGTCTGAATATCCTACAGCAACCCCATCTGCCCCAAACTGAACTCCTGCTTTCTTTTCCAAACACCCTGTCTGCTCTTTCCTCTTTCTGTTGATGGCATCACAAGCCTTCAGTTCACCAGGACCTGCACTGTTGACTTCCCTTTTTCTCAAGTAAGCTGAAAGATTTCCATTCCTGTTGCAGGTATCCTAGTACAGACCCAGTCCATTCCCTATCCTAGACTATCCCTTCCCTACTCCAGTCCATCCTGTATTTTAATGATTATACTACTCTTTTCAAAAACTTTAAATTAGTTGCCACTGTTCTCAAAACAAACCTCAAACTCCTAAATGTGGTTTTTAAAGGTTTCTCTAGAGTCTGACTCTATTTTACTTTTCCAACCCTCTTTTTCACTACTCTCCTGCCTTCATCTGGTACTACAGCTAAAGAGACTCTTTTCCCCCTGTCTGGAATGCCCCCCCCTCCACTGTGCCTAATCCTTCAAATCATCACAGCTTAAATATTCCAAGAACCCTGCCCAGATTCCCCACTTTTCAGCTTTTATAGATCTCAGTCTACTCTAATATTTTGGCTATTTGGCTATATTTAATTCCCTTCTAAATCATAAACTCCTTTAGGTCAAGAAAAATGTATGCATCTTATTTGTGTCCCTTTCAGTGCCCAGTGCACGGTAAGCACAACACAGATGACTCAATAAATATATGAAGCATCATTAACTTCTCTTAAGCAGAGGGGCTTCCCCACCAGATGATGTTTAACAAGGGCTAGAGTACCTCCATTAGTAGGATTTTACTTAAAGTAATGACAGCCCCGTAAAGTTAATCGTTGTTCTCTACTATGATCTTAATAAAAAGGCTAACGAAGGCATGTTAGATTTTTGAAGGACTGAGGCTTTGGGTTAATTCAGAAACATTACATCATCTTTCTGGTTATTGTATTTCAATACCAAAACCAATTTCAGGAGAAACTGTAAGAATTACTGGAAGGTAAATGTTAACAATTTTATTATGACTACTGTACAGGTGGTATTTCTAACTATATGCTTAGGCAAACAATAAGTAACTATTTTTGAAAGTATTTTTTTAAATCAAAAATTTTAAGAAGTATGAATTTGAACTCAGATGAAAGAGACATTAAATTAGGGACTGAGGGTATTTAAATCAACTTTATAATTACTTTATAATTACGGATTCAAATAAGACTACAGAAAATCAAGTCTCAAACATGGTTCAGAAATACTAGAAAATGGTTATAAAACCGAGTATTTTAGTGCAAAATCAGTCACCCACAAAACTAGAGTATTCCCACACTGAGGAGAATGCATGGAATCAGCGTTCAGCACACTAAGGTCCTGGGGGTTAATCCAGCTCTGGTAGATGACTAGGGCAACACACTCAAGGACACACCCCCCAAATAATCACACCAAGACCAGATTGCTTGAGGCTTTGAGAAGGGAAGATGCTTATCTGATCTGTTACTCAGCAGGACTTCTCTGATTTCAATGATCCTTGATTAAAGTAATCTTTGAATAAACATGAACTCCAACACTGTAACCAATATTAGATCTTCAATGTCCTTTAGGTTATAGTACATTTGGGGCCAAACTGATGCCAGAAATGTCTTTTACTCAAACCGACCAAGCTTGCCTCTAACGGCTGTGTATCTGGGATGGGGAAAGCAGAGTTGCCACTTAAGAAAACTTGCCTCTTTGCCAGAATCAGAGGATATTTAATAGCTAGCTGTGTTAAATAGTAATTTCTTAGATCCTCTTTTGAATAAAACCTTAGTGATTAAGAAATCAAAGATTCTCTACCGTAAAAACTCTCATTGACTATAAGGCTCAGATTCAAAGACACAAGGTCAGGCACTGCGAGAGCACAGCTGTCGGTGGATCAGTGGATCAGGATCAGACAATACTGTCACCCTTAAGCAACAAAGATTAGGACAATTCTGTACCTTCTGTATGCATCTGGAGACACAGGCAGAAATCATAGCTGCAGAGGTACCGGGATGAATTACCAGTGAATGTAAAGTAATTGCCACGTCTTGAACTGGGGATCCAAGCAATGGTCCTAGGCAAGGAGAAAAAGTTGTACAGTGTCAGGACTCAATATATAGTAAGGAGTAACTGGGAAGTGTAAAGAGATAAAGAACTTCCAGTTTCCAGTTCTGCATGTAAGTAGCTTAGATGTCATCATTCTGTCCTAACGATAAGTAAAAAGCAGAACAGACTGAAACAAATCTTACTGGATCCATAAGACAGGAGAGGACAAAGAGCAAACCACTGCCCCCAAGACAAGAGAAACAGACAGGTGAGTGCGGAGTCACACCTGGACTGTAACTGAAGAATTATTGGAGGCTCAGTGTGGACAAGTAAGAGTTAAAATTTCCAGGGAGACCCAGTCTTGGGGATGGGAGGGGCACAATTTTGTGAAGTTTACCTCTAAGAGTTCAAGCAGGTTTTCACCGTAAATAGCAGAAACTCAAGGGAGGGGGAACTCCATTCAGAAATACTCCAAGGCACTCTGTTGTTAACGAGGCCTGCCCACAGGGGAAACGGAGCCTGACTGACTTGAGGGAAGTACCCAATTCCAGCCTACTCTAGCCATTCTGTCCCACTTATGGGGGGTGGGGGGGGTGTGAAAAAAACTGAGAAACAGTTGCATAGTTCAGAGTCCAAAGGCACGGTCTCACTAAAAGACTGAGATCTAATCCTAGGACTACAGAGTGCTCCCCGACACCTCACCACCAGAAACAGAGGCCTGTTTATAGCAGTTCCTTTTACCCATCCATCATATCTGGCTATCAAAAAAAATTTTAAGGCATATTAAATGGCAAAAAGCACACTTTGAATACACAGAGCAAGCACCAGACCAGACATGGCAGGGATGTTGAATGATCAGACTGGGAATATAAAATGACTATGATTAATATAGGCTGAGGGCTCTGACAGATAAAGCAGACATGCAGGAACAGACGGGCAATGACGGCAAAGAGAGAGATCCTAACCAAGAACCAAGAAGAAATGCTTCAGATCAAAACCACTGTCAACAGGAATGAAGAATGCCATTGACAATGGGCTTCTAAGTAGACTGGACGTGTCTGAGTAAAGAGTCTCTGAGTCAGAGGATATATCAGCAGAAACTTTCAAAACTGAAAAGTAAAGTAAACAAAAACCTGAAAAAAACAGAACAGAATACCCAAGGTCTGTGGGACAACTATAGAGGTGTGACATATGCATGATGCAAAGAGATAGGGAGAAAACACCATGAAAGTTAGAAAAGAAGAATGAAACAATTTGTAATATTAGAAGTGATTAAATCACCGAGTGTGATGCTGATGCTTGCTGTTATCTGAGTACTTTACCTTGGACGCATGCACTGTGAATTCCATTTTCAACAGCCTCTCGTGAGGCCTGTGAAAGGTCTTCACCAACACTTTCTGCAAACTTGATAACTGGCAGAAGAGATGAAGTCTCGGCTGGCTTTGCTTCCAGGTCTACAGTCACAAGATGCCGTCTGTCTCCTAAAGTTCTATCTAAGGTATCTGTAAACAAATTGAATATAGTACCTCAGAGATTTGTTCTGGAAAAGTGTCAAGAAAGTCCAGAAATAAACCCATGCACTTATGGTCAATCTATGACAAAGGAGGTGAGAATATACAATGGAAAAAAGACAGTCTCTTCAATAAGGGTGCCAGGAAAACTGGACAACTACCTGTAAAAGACTGAAATTAAAACATCCTCTAACACCATATACAAAAATAAATGGATTAAAGAATAAACGTAAGGCCAGATACTATAAAACTCTTAGAGGAAAACACAGGCAGAACACTCTTTGACATAAATCAAAGCAGTATTTATTTTCAAACCTCCTGGAGCAATGGAAATAAAAGCAAAAATAAACAAATGAGACCTAATTAAACTTAAGAGCTTTTGCACAGCTAAGGATACCATCAACAAAAAAAGACAACCTACAGAATGGGAGAAAATATTTGCAAATAATGCAACCGACATGGAACTAATTTCCAAAATATACAAACAGCTCATACCGCTTACTTATCAAAAACACAAGCAACCCAATCAAAAAATGGGCAGAAACCTAAACAGACATCTCTCCAAAGAAGACATCCAGATGGCCAACAAGCACATGAAAAGATGTTCAATATCACTAATTGTTAGAAAAATGCAAATCAAAACTACAGTGAGGTTGTTACCTCACGTCACAAACCATTAATGCTGGAGAGGGAGTGAAGAAAAAGGAACCCTCCTACACTGTTAGTGGGAATGTAAACTGGTACAATCACTATGGAGGACAGTATGGAGGTTCATTAAAAAACTAAAACTTACCATATGATCCAGCAATCCCATGCCTGGGCATATGTCCAGAGAAGAATATAATTTGAAGAGACACATACACCCCTATGTTTACAGCAGCACTATTTAAAATAGCCAAGAACTGGAAACAACCTAAATGTCCATCAACAGATGACTGGATAAAGAAGATGTGGTGTGTATATGTATATGCATGTATATGTGTGTGTGTGTATGTGTATATGTATACACATACACACACACACACACACACACACACACACACACACACACACACACACACACACACACAATGGAATACTACTCAGCCATAAAAAAGTTAAAATAATGCCTTTTGCAGCAACATGAACAAACCTGCAGATCGTTATTCTAAGTAAGACAGAAAGAGAAAGAAAAAAACTCTATTATATCACTTATATGTAGAATCTAAAAAAAAAGACACAAATGAACTTACAAAACAGAAACAGACTCACAGACAGAGAACAGACTTATGGCTACCAGGGGGTAAAGGGGGAGGGAAGGGATAAACTGGGAGTTTGATATTTTGTACCTCTTGGGGAGCGATGAAAATGTTAGCTATCTGTTGTTGTTTTTAAATTGAAGTATAGTCAGTTTACAGTGTTGTGTCAATTTCTGGTGTACAGCACATTGCTTCATTTATACATGAATATACATATATTCATTTTCATTCTTTTTCCCATAAGCTACTACAAGATATCAAATATAGTTCCCTGTGCTATACAGTATAAACTTGTTTATCTATTTTATATATACCAGTCAGTATCTGCAAATCTTGAACTCCTAATTTATCCCTTCTCACCCCCTTCCCCCTGGTAACCAGAAGTTTGTTTTCTATGTCTGTGAGTCTCTGAAATGTTAGCTATCTTGATTGTGGCAGTGGTTTCACTAGTTTCTCAAAATTCATCGAACTGTACACCTGAAATATTTGTAGTTTACTGTACAGAAATTATACCACAATAAAGTTGTTTAGAAAAAGAAAAGCATCTGCTTCTGTGTTTACTGTTAAAAACCTGCTCTGAATCCCCTATTAAGATTGCTTCAGTGTTTAGAATGTGTTCAGGCAGATGATCACACAAATTTTGGTATTCAGATTATACTTTTAAACATCTTATATGACTGAAAGTCTTTCAATTACAAAATTTTTATTTAAAACAGAGTACAAAAGTTATCTAATGAAAATTAAAAGGCTTTTAACCCTGCCAACCCACAAACTTAAATTTCATGTATTTCTCCAGCAATATTTTATGCATTTCATGTTTGTGATTTTTTTCCCAAAACACTAGTGATCTTTTTCTGACTGAAAATAGGATCTCTCATTTGCTAACAACCAATAGCTGTCACCAATTTCCAATATTTTACTAAAACAAAACTATGCTGTATTTATGTGAGTGACCATGTAATGCAGTGACTACTAGCCCAAATTCAAAACTAAGAATTATAGCCCAATTTCTCTCCATAATTCCTTTTAAAGCTAAATTTTATGACATACTTCATACTTAAAAATATATGCATAAGCTGAAAACAAAAAACATCCATGAAACCTACTATTACTAAAGAAACAGAATGTTACTAGTAACCTAGAAGCCTTCTGAAGCAATTACTATCATGATGCTGTATTTAATCATTCATGATTTCCTTTAGAGCTGTACCACAGATGCATGTATCCTTAACAACAAAGTTTACTTCTGCTTCATTTTGAATATGTTATACTGCAATTATTTGGCAATTTGGTTTTTTTGCTTCACATTTTTGGGTCATCTGGGCTGATACGTGGTGATGTAGTTCACTCTTCTGCATGAGCAAAAGTACAATTTATTTATCCATTCTTCTGCCCACAAGTATCTGGGGTGCTTTCTCTACCTAAAGTTTTATTACAATACTATTAATGAAGGTTCTTGTATCTCTGAACGCACACATATAAGAGTTTCTCTAGGGCATATACCTACAAGGGGAATTGCTAAGTAGTAAGTTCTATACATGGTCAACTTCATCAGAAAGTTGCCAAATTGTTTTCATAGTGGTTATATAATTTATACACCCACCAGAAGTTTTTTGTTTCCATTGCTCAACATCTCACCAACACTTGGCATTGTCAGATTTTAATTCCTGACGGTTTTGTTAGTGTAAAATGATTATCTTGTCCTTTTGACTTGCACAATCCTAATCATTACTGAGATTGAGAATCTTTTAATATGTTCCTGGGCCTCTGGGTATCATCTTTTGTGAAGTATCTGTTCAATCTTCTTTGCTCACTTTTCTGCTTGGTTTGTTGTCATGTTTTTACTGAATTTTTGAAGTGCTCTATATATTCTGGATACTGATCTGTCAGCTTTTAAATATTGCAAGTTATCTTATCTCAGTTTTTGGCATGCCTTTTTGCTTTCTTTAGTGTATTCTAACAAATTCAAAGTTTTAGTGTTTCCAACCTTCCTCTCTTCTTCTTCCTCTATCTTGCATATATTAGCGTTTATCCTCTTTGTTCTTTTGTGCTCTAAGGGAAACTCCTTTCACAGTTAGGTTTTAAATTCACCTGGAATTGACTTTTCTATATGGCATGAGGTAGGAATCTATGTCTTTTTCCATATGGATAATTATCCCAGGCCCATTTATTGAACATCAGTCCACCCTTTCCTACTGCAATATCACTCTGACAGTAATCACATTTTTTTAAATTGAAGTATAGTCAGTTTACAATGTTGTTTGTCAATTTCTAGTATACAGCATAATGTTTCAGTCATACATATATATTCGTTTTCATTTTCTTTTTCATTATAGGTTACTAGTAACCACATTTCCACATACATGAGTCTGTTCCTAGGCTTTCTGGTTTATTCCACTGGTATACTTGTCTGTTCCTAGCTTGATTAGTATCATAATGACTGTGGTTTTATAAGTATTAATGTCTAAAACACTTTTTTGGGTAGAATTGGTATCTTCATGATACTCTTAGCCATAAATAGTACAGTTTTCCATTTAACATTGGTCTTCTTTAATGTCTAGTTCCCAGCATTAAGCATTCACCATAGCTGCAAAATGACGATTTCCCACTCCAGTCCTCCTCTTCATCACCTAACACTCAGCACTCCGCATTCCAGTGTAAGGAAGAACACTCTCTTCTCCTTGTTGTTCTGTTATCAGTAAGGACTCATGAGTTCCAACTTTTTCTCAATGGTCTGTAATTATTGTTTGTAATTATTCTGGAGTTCAAATTAATCCAGATTCAGCCAGGGGAGCCTCTTCAAGCTGGTTCTTGTGCCCTTATGGCATGCCCCCATTATTTTTTTGAGCATTTCCTTTCTTTCTCAGACAACACGATGTTCCATTGCCTGCTTATTTTTGATAGTCTCCTATTTCTTACTAATACTTTCTATCCCCTTTCTTGTTCCTTCAATTCTTATTTCATGTTATGCATATAATTCCAGTATCAGAGGTCTCTGCTGGTCTGACTGTGATATTTATAGCGTATACTGCTTTTCTTGCTCGTTGTGCCTTTTCTCAAGGTTTTATGATTTTAAACCCTTTTTTTTTAATTATGAGGACTTCATATTCTTTTATCTGTGGGATTTTCTTTGAGGCCTAGGCTGAAGATACAGTTATCTAAGGAGGCCCTATATTGTTCTCTCCAAATACCTTGGTATATTACCAATCCATCAGCACTTTATACTAAATTCTTAAGAGTTTTTCAGGTCATATTGCTTCTATGAATTTAGGCCAAAAATGTTATCAGAAGCTGATGGTTACAAATTCTCAGCAATTCTGCCCCTTGCCCTCAGCCAAGTCTCCATGGAAACAGCAGAGATGACTGCGAATTCCTCTAGGCTTTGGTGCTGACTTATTCTCCAAGATTCCTGCTCCAGCTTCCTTTTGACCTCTCAAAATTTCCATCACATCCTAACCAGCTCAGCTACTAATTTAAAAGACATTATTTATATTTTCCCAGCATTTTCAGTTTTTCCAGATGTAGAGTCCAGAAAGAAAAATCATCATGTTATTTGTTCCTATATTCTGCTTGTTTAATTTTTCAAAGTTCAGTGAAAAGTAACCACCTGGCCTTTCTACAAATCACTGAGTTGCTTAAAAGCGCCTAGTTGTCTGAAACATCTTTTTTCTGTATTTCTTCATAAACTTGTCCATGTTTTCTCCTTGGGGAGGACAGCATTAACTGTCATGTTCTTTGGCTTAAGGGAACCAAATTCAAATTATCATATTTTGAAAAATCACGAATTCTTACATTTTGGGACAGAAAATATAAAAACTACACTTTCTCAAAAATGTCATCAGCATAGGATTACCATATTTATTAAATAGTGGAAATTATTTTCCACTCACTGTTTTTTCTTTTTAAACTTTAAAAATTACATCTCTAATTTTGAGATATGTGACATAGCACTGTGTAAGTTTAAAGTGAACAACATAATGATTTAACTTACATAGACAATGAAATGATTACCACAACAGGTTTAGTGAACATCTGTCATCTCATACATATACAACATTAAAGAAATAGAAAAAAAGTTTGTTTCCCTTGTGATGAGAGCTCTTAAGATTTACTCTGTTAAGTTTCATTTATAACATATCGCTGTATTATCTTTATCATGTTTTATGTTTCATCCCTAGTGCTTATTTACCTGTCTGGAAGTCTGTGCTTTTTGACTGCCTTCACCACCCACCCCCGCCACCTCCCATTTTCCAATCACTTTATAGAATAAAAATAACACACCAACTTCAAATTCTTATACTTTCCCGGTAGTGAGGACTGGGATGAGCCATCTACTTCAAGGGCTCATCCTGCTGCAAACTGGCCTGATGAGTGGCTCAGTCAATAGATGTAATGAACAGTAATGAAATGAGGCTGCGTTTAAAACAAAACACATCCTAAAAAACAAGAAAACGCAGACATAAAACGTGTCCTCATTGATGGAAGACACTAGAGACTATGAACTCTGCTTTACGCAGCTAAACTAAGAGATTCAGAAAATCAGAAAGCAGATCCTAGAGAGAAACAAAACCAGCAAATTCTAAGTGTTTTTTGTTTTTTTACCTGTGGCACGAACTGAATTTAGGATGGTCTCTCGGTATGCCACCTGGAGAGGCCCTAGGTAGGTTTCCAGTCCATATTCCCTCTTGATTCGGTCGTGAATAATCTCAATATGTAACTCTCCCATACCACAAAGGACAGTCTGGTTAAAAGAAGAAGAAAACAAAACAAAAATCAAGGAAAAAGTTATGCTTATCACAAAATACTAATAAAGGTATTATATCAATACATTTTATTTTTCATTACTTACAGTTTTTTCTGTAATTCTTTTTGGCTCTTACATCAAAATACTGTTTTTAGCTTTTCTGACTAGAATAATAAATCAATTAAAAATGAATTACAATGTCATTCTTTCATTCCTTGATAGCTGAATTATAGCTGGGCAAGTGGCACCTAACTAGGGCTACACTTCCCAACCACACAGCTGAGTTCTGGCCAATGGAACATAACGTATAGGTGAAGGTGGCAACTTCTGGGTAATGTCTTTAAGGAAAGGGCGTTAAATAAAGCCACCTTCTTAATGAAGATGTAGGCAACTGTCTTGAAATGTGAACGAGGGCAACATTCTGTGAATGGCGAGAATAACCCTCCCCCAAGCACTCCCAACCACATGGCTGTTTCTCAGCCATCCCGGGCACCTGACAGTATTGTGGGCAGTCAAAACTTCCAGACTAGCTAGATCTTTATTTGGCAGAGAAGTTGACCTTTATCTTCTTTGAACCAATGTTATTTTGGGTCCTTGTTAGAAAAGCCAAATTTGCATCAAAACCAATTAAACCATGCTTTTTTTTTTCTTTTAAAGCAACAATGGTTATTCCTGAAGGTCTCTGTGTATGAGAGAGTACAGAGCAAGGAATCAACACTTGCCCCCATCTTATTCATATACCATCTGTGTAGTGAAGAATTAACTTTACCCCAAAGAGAGATCTGGCCCTTGCCTTCAGCTACTGGGAAGTTATATCTAGGCCAAGGTGCTGCCTGATAGAACAGTCATTGCTTGTCTAGGGCCTTTGTCCACCAGAAAGTCTAACAACTGATTGACGATGCAGGCTTTGGAATAGCCATATCCATTTACAACCTCAAGAATAAAGACAGTGGCCCAAAGCCACAGAGGCACTAAAGATTAAAGGTCAACCACACAGGCAGTATGTGATCATGCCCCAATTAAAAACTCTGGACACCAAAGGCTTAGATGAGCTTCCCTGGTTGGCTTTGCCAGGGGGGTAACAAGTCCCTGAGGATGAAGAAAGCTTTGCATTTGGAACTCTCCCAAATTCTGCCCTATGTGTCTCTTCCTTTCGGTGGTTCTAATTTGTATCCTTTCACTGAAATAAAACTCTAATTGTAAGGAATAACAAAAAACTACTTGGTATATGACGGCTATAATTTGAAGTTAAAGAAGAGAATTATTTTGGAAAAAAGCAAGTTGTAGAATAATACAATAGAATGACTTGTTATAATATACATCTGTACATATTTGAAGAAGTATATGCTCTGCTTTATAACACAGCACAGCCGAAAAACTGATGTTTGGAAAAGAATAAAAGGCAATTCACCAAGATTTCAGCAATTACATGTATAGAATGGGATAGAGAAACAGAAAGGGAGACTTTAACTCTTTACTTCGTACACTTGCATGCTATTTCTATTTAAAAAATATATATATTGACATTTTTTAAATCAAAGGTTTTTTTTTAATAAAAAGTTTCTGTTGTTGCACCTTCAGGATCAATTAAACTAAACTGCTACTTGATTTGGCTGGTATTTGGGAAAATAAAGTACTCCATATTCCTCAGATTCCTTTGATTTCAAAGGAAATCAGTTTATCCTTTTTAAAGACAAATTTATAATCTCTTTAAGGAACTTTTTCTAGAATCTTGTATAAACTCTCCCCTGGCTTCCTGAAGAGAAGATGCAGAATGAACATGTGTTGTTCTACTGTGCTATAATATACAGCACAGTTCTCTATCTCCTTTGAGACTCTATTTCCTCCCACATTGTTAGGCTGTAATCACTTCTCATCCATTTTATGTGTGTTATCATCTTTAAAAGTGCCTTTGCATCCTCCCTTTAATAAGCTGCTTCTATAAGTTACTGAAAGATTTCTGGGATTAAGTAATAATATGCGTACTTGTCCAGAGTCAGGATCTAGCTTCGCTTTCAAACTGGGATCTTCACGCTGAAGGCATTTCAATGCATGATCCAAATCTAGATGATAAATAATAACTGTTACCTTTACGTTTCATTTAAAAAAAAATGTACCATACATTCTAGTGGGGAAAACAGATGAACAAGCAAATTTAAAAAATTTTTTTTTCAAACAGCCATAAATGTTTTGTAGAGAATAAAACAAGGTGACAAGATAGTGATGGGAAAGTACTTGGGTGACCTAGGAAGACTTTCCAGGATGATTTAGATAAAGACACAAACCAAAAAGAATGCCCTCGTAAGTAAAATCCTGAAGAAAAAGAATTCCAGATGGAGGAAATGGCTGTGTAAGGAATGATTTCTTTTAGAGAAACAAGAAAGCCAGAGTAGCAAGATACTGGTGGACAAAAGGAAGAGTAGCATCAGAAGAGAAGGGAGATGTATGGCTAGGATGACATCATGTAAGGTCTTGAAGGAGATGGTGAAGAGTTTGGATTTGCACTAGGAAGTCACTGAAGGATTTTAAGTGGGACAATAACATCATCTGATTATATTCTGAAACGGTCAATCTAGGAGCTGACAAAAAATTGAAAAGCCTTCAGAAACACAAACAGTAATGAGAAACTGGCAGAAATAAGCTAAATTACATCACAAATAAAGAGATGCTAACATGCTCACCCTATGATGAATTATCACAAACAAAGAAGACATAAGAATATAATTGAACCTTGAACAACAGGAGTTTGAACCATGCAGGTCCCCTTTTATTCGGAATGTTCTAATAGTAACTACTGCAGTGTACAGTATACACGATCTGTGGTTGGTTGACTCTGGATGCAGAACCACAGGTACAGAGACTCTGACTATAAGTTATACCTGGATTTTCAACTACATGGAGGGTAGGTGCCCCTATACCCCCTGTTGTTTAAAGGTCAACTGTATATTACTTACATTAAATATGCCATCTAAAGTAAAATGATACTTTAATACAATCAAATTGATACATATATATTTCCTCTTTATAAAAGACATTAGAAATTCCACAGACATAAAGCTGAAGAAAGGAGCTGAGCAATGAAACAATGAAGTAACCTTAGCAGTCACACATTTAAGTGTTCTTAGGTATATAAACCACGTCTTCTAGACCTG
This sequence comes from Camelus dromedarius, assembly GCF_036321535.1. Lineage (NCBI taxonomy): Eukaryota > Metazoa > Chordata > Mammalia > Artiodactyla > Camelidae > Camelus > Camelus dromedarius. The sequence continues at coordinate 49,359,716 of NC_087438.1, forward strand.
CATGGTCCAAAGGTTAGCCACAAGCCATCTGTACAACATATCACTAGTCTGAATTAACATGTGCTATAAGTGTAAAATTCATAACAGGTTCAAAGATTTAACATGAAAAAAAGTAAAATAATTCAGTAATTTTAATATTGATATTTATGTTCAAATGATAGTATTTTTGATATACTGAGTTAAGTAAAATATATTACTAAAATTAATTATATTACCTTAACTCTTTTTAATGCGGCTAGAGGAAAATTCTAAGAAGCAGGGTGGAAAGACTGGAGCTTGGTTGCCTAATGATGTTGAGGAGCCACCCTCCAACCCCTGGGCTACTACCAACTCAAGGGATATTTTACAAGAGAAGGAAAGAAACTTTTGTCATTAAAACACTTGCTATTTGGGGGTTTGCTGCTCTGTGTAACCAAATCTAGCTGGAAATGATACAGCTGGAATTGTGAGCTTTACTATACACCATACCAAGGAGTTTGGGTTTGTCCTATAAGCAGAGAAGCCACTGAAGAATTTTAGGCAAATATGCTAAAGAACAAAGTATTTAACATTCAAAAAGGTCAAATGACATTAACCACAGTATATAAATATCTTGACTGAGTTCTAAAGGTTGAGCTAGAAAACAGGGAAAAGTTGATTTTTATAAATGGTGATGGGAAATTGAATCAGTAATGAATTGGTTACTGTCTCATCTAATACACTGGAAGGGCAGGCCTAAGGTCAGTAATTTAAAATCCCATAGATAACACCACAAGAACAAGAGTAGGGACAAATTTAAGAGAAAAAGGGCCAAGATAAAAGAAAAAATGAAAAGAGTTTGTAAAAATCAAAGCATCTTAAATAAAAACTAGACAAATCACAAGAAATACTTACCAATGAATGCTAATAAAACTGAACTCAATGACATAAGAAATCTTTTGGCATTAAAATGTAACTGTTTTATCAAAATGATCAGAGCACTAATTAATTGATACACCATGACTATTTGTACCTGGCTGTTTAGCCACTGAAGGTGGTTCTATGGTACAGAAGAAAACAGGTTCTGGAATCTCCACCCCAGCCAGTAAAAGCCTCTCTGCTTCACTGTTCTGGCTATGCTTCTTTCCTCCCTCCCTTTCGGCTCGACGAGCTGCAGCTAACGCGCTGGACTTGGATGAGACAATGGTGTCTCCAGTGGAAGTCTGCAACAAACAAGATGCCTTGGGACAAAACAGACTACTGGCGAACACTCAGCTTCCAATAAGAACCACAAAAACCAAAGAAAAATTTTAATGTGGTACTTTCTTTTCATCAGAACTTAAAAGGGAGAGACATCTATAAAGCTCATTACAACTTTGCATAGGTAAAGCTAACTTAACGTCTACAAGAACTCTATCCAAAACACTGCTGTAATAAATTCTAATAACACACACACACAAAATACATTCAAAATTCATCTCGCAAAACAAATGTATCTTTGAACAAAAGAGATAAAAGAACAAGAGACAAAAATCCTTGCCTTTATGGGGACTTCATTGGCAAAATATCTTTGCTTTCTACCTGATCAATTATAAAGTTAGACTAAATTGTCTGCAACAATCAAGATAGAGAAAAAAAAAAAAACCCGATGGAAATAGTATTATTTTATATAAACTTAAAACATATGTATGTATCCATAAATAATGTATTATTTTACTTAGATTTGAACTTTACATGAATACAATTAATACTGCTTAGTGTCTTCTATAATTTATATTTTTTTCTTTCTTATTAAACGTTTGAAGGGGAAGGGTATAGCTCAGTGGTAGAGTGCATGCTTGACATGCACAAGGTCCTGGGTTCAATCCCCAGTGCCTCCATAAGAAAAAAAAAAAAAACCTATACCTTCCTCCCCCCCAATAAATGTTTGAGACTCAACCATGTTGATAAATATGCTACAGTATTCATTATTCCACTATTGATAGCTTTTGGATTGTTTACAGGTTTTTGCTAATACAAAATACCTACTTTTAATAAACAATCAAGCTGTTATTTTTAAGAGAAACCATTTGGTCACTTACATGTTTAAGCCCAACAGTCAAAGCAATGTTACCAGCAGTCAGTGAAGGGATTTCTATATGTTGGTCAGCAAATGGCAAAAGCAGACGACTTATTCTCTCCCTGTAAAACCATGGTTTAAATTAGTAAAAGTACTTTTAAAGAAATGAGTGAAGTTTTAGAAAATAACCTAGGCTTCTACTTACGTGCAGTTTCCATTAATATTATGGACAGCCAACTGGGGTTTTATCATGCCTGAGTAAATGCGCATAAAAACCAGTGGTCCTCGCTGCCTGTCATGGAGAACTTTAAATGCCAGTGCACATAAGTCACCCTTGTACCACTGCCTAGAAAATTAAGGAGAAATTCCAGAAAAGCCTTTAAAATACACTTCCTATGCATCTATACAGATCAGAATCAGTGCACTAACTTAACCCTGATGTCCTCCAAAGATTTCTCATATCTTCTAGTTTAGCTACCCAGGCCAATTAAATAATATATTATGTAACTCTCTTCTTCCACTAGACAAAATTATTTAATGGAGATCTTACCGTTAATTTCTCAAAACTAAAAACAATGGATTCTCTTCCAAACATTATCTCTATCAGCAAATAATTCTTGCAAAGAACTCCTTCCTCAAAAAACATACCTAGGAACATCACACCACTTTAAAAACTGTACAGAGTAAGTAAACAAATAGGTACTTTCCAACTATTGCCTTCACTTTCTCCTCCCACTTTCCCTTCAGCTGCACAGTCATTTAAATCCACACTATAAACTTGAACTTGTTTATACACAGTCAACACCTACAGAATGACATCCTAAACTGGTGTTTGAATCCCTCTGAAATTACCAAATTTTGTGTATAAGTACATCTTTCTGAGGAAAAGCTCCATATTTTCACTACTTTAAAAGGAGTCCATGACTCAAAGTAGGTTAGACACTTATTTTTTAAATTGAAGTACAGTCAATTTACAATGTTGTGTCTATTTCTGGTGTACAGCACAATTCTTCAGTCATACATGAATATACATATATTCATTTTCGTATTCTTTTTCACCATACGATACTACAAGATACTGAATATAGTTCCCTGTGCTATACAATATAAACTTGTTTATCTGTTTTACATATACCAGTCAGTATCTGCAAATCTCAAACTCCCAGTTTATCCCATCCCACCCCCCTCCCTCCTGGCAACCACAAGTCTGTATTCTATGTCTGGGAGTCTGTTTCTGTTTTGTATGTAAGTTCATTTGTCTTTTTTTTCCTTTAGATTCCACATATGAGTGGTATCACATGGTTATTTTTCTTTCTCTTTCTGGCTTACTTCACTTAAGATTACAGAACTTCTCAAATCTTTTTCCTATTCTCTCCGAGGTTTAACTTTAACAAATCCTTATACAGAGAGTTTACAATATACTAGGCGCTGTTCTATGTGTTTTATAAATATTAGCTCATTTGTCTCTTATAACAGTCCTATGAGATAAGTCTTACTCTCTGCATTTTATAGATGAGAGGCTAAGCAACCTGGAAGACCTGAGATTTAAATCAGGTAGTACATAGTGCATGCTCATAACTTCATCATAATGCCTCTCCAACTGGGAGAGATGAAAAGTGATCAATGTGCTAGTTAATAAGATTACAGTCTACTTCTGTCTGCCATTTTGCACAGAACTCACTCAGATTTTAGACCACTTATTATCAAGGACAAAGCTGATAGAGACAATAGTAAAGCAATGGACCGTCCTTATAGTCAAAAATATTTTGAGCTTATGAAAAAAATCTTGAAATCTAGAATAAATGTAAACATATCTATAGAATATTCATCAAACATCCCCAATATACTGCCTTTTATTTTTAAACTAAGATGGCAGGCTCAACACTTAACTTTTACACAGCAAAAGAGCCACACATTCTTAGCTCCATCTGTAAACACAGCAGGTTACAAGAGATGATGACAAATGTCCCTTTCAAGTAAAAATCACTATGGCTGTACATTATGTTATTTACAATAATACTCTTTACCAATGCTATTCAAGAATGGTGATTCAACTTCTCTTTGTGAAGCACGACCTGTGTGCCTACCTGTCTTTTCAAGGCTGTAAGATTTTAATCTATGCACTTGCATACTTACAGAAATTCATAGTTGCGCTCTTCAGGTGAAGGCAAGTACATGGTAATAGCATCTAACAAGGGCTGGACGCCTTTGTTTTTCAGGGCACTTCCACAAAGTACAGGCACTGCTGTCTGAGCCAGTGTTACTCTGCGTATAGCAGTTTGTAGCTACGAAGCAGAGATATGTAAGTGTTTTATGTGCAGTATACCGGTCTCAGCCAAAATACCTCAAAATTAGATGCCTTCCCTAACCAACCACATGAAACAGCACTCCTCAGAACACTTTCATCATTCTTTATGGTCTTATTCTTCTTTATTTTTCATTGTAAGTAATATTAATCACTACCTGGTACATTAGATATGTATTTATTAGTTCACTGTCTATCTACTAGAATGCAAAATCCATACAAACACTGTAGTTAAGTCTCATAAAAACACTGCTAAACCACCTGAAACTAGAAAAGTGCCTAAAATAAAGTAGGTGCATAAAAATATTTCTTAAATAAATGAATTAATATACTTGTGATTTAACCTTGATAATCCAATAGAGTAACTGGCTGAAAGTTAGAAATATAAATATGAGTTAGCAATTTCTTCAAATGAATTAAATCCACATCAAATAAAATCCAAAGGAAAATGAGGTATCAAAGTAAAAACCATTTTTATAAGACCTCAAAACCAAGAAAAGCTAACTTGTGCTTGCAAGCTATTGATAAGAGAGATGGTAGGTCAATTTCATTTCAGACTGTAACCTCTTTGAAAGCAGGTATCATGTTATATGACTATAGGGCATAATAAACACCACATTTAAGCACTCAATTACTAAACAAGAAAAAAATTCAAAATTATGGCATTTCATTCAAAAGAAAAAAAATCATTTTTTTCACCTCTAACTTCAAATGGCTCGAAATTGATCTACAGATTTTGTGTTTTTCTTTCATTCTTTTCATGAAAAATAACCAAGTGAATTTGCTGAGTTCATCCTAGAGCCCATTTAAAAACATAACACATATTACTACTTAAAAACACTTTTCACAGGGGAAAGTCCTTGACAGAAAAAACCAGAAATGCCTTGAAGAAATCTGTCATAATTGAAATACTATCAGTATATTACTCGGTTATTCTCTGGTTTAATGTACTTCAAAAGAAAACAAAAAAAAAGGAAAGACTTGCAATAAGTTTCCACTAACAATTAAAACAGATTCAGGAAAAATGTTCTGAGAAAAATGATCATGGTAATAGTCTGAAAGACAGTAAATTAAAAAAAAAATTTTTTTTCTGTGACTTTCCTAAAACTAAAGAATCACAATGAAGAGAAAAGGCTGCAGCGAATGGACAATGTTCTCTAATTTTTAACAGTGTTCTCCTAATTTTTAAGCCTACATTTTCTAATGTTATGCAAAGTTGAAAACAAACACACACACACACACACACACACCCTACAACAGAGAAATCAAACCACATCCAATCAGTAAAACTTGGTCAAAGTAAATGAATAAAATATACCTTTTCAGCTGGTAGCAAATCAAAATTTTCACTAAATTTGCCTAGAACCAAGTCAGCAAATTCATCATCCAAATCTGCAACCTATAAAGAAAGGCTTTAGTTCTATAATTTGCATGCATTGTCACAACTATTAACTTAAGTCTATATACCATAAATACACATTGTCCAAAGATTTCAAGCCACACAACGTAACTTATCCAGGCCAAGGAACTCTTCACATTTTCTAAAGAGATAAAGAGTTTTTCTTTCAAAGAAAAAGAAACTGAAAACTGAAGATACATTCTCATTAGTTTCCTAAACTCATGGGAATCTATAGTCAGATAAAGCAGCTCAATAAAGTGCTACCTACTCTGAGTGCTCAAAAGAAATAAAAGAAAACCCACAATTTAGAGCCAATAATATATACAATGGACTGCTGTTTCTAGATAAATTGGGGGAAATCTTAGTTCATTAAAAAAAAGTTATAATTGGTAGTTGTCTAATATTTTGAACATTCACCAGATCTCCTAAGACAAAGTAAAAGAACTGATGTTGTTTGTAATCCTTCACTGAGGGAATAAATTTAAGTTGAGGGGATTATGGTACCATTTCAACAATAAAAATGCTCTAATTCATGTTCTTTTCATAATCATCTGCCTATATATGACAGGAGAATTCAGTTGACAATAAAATTAATGAGTTTCAAAAGTTTATAAGAGTACAAAGGAGCAAAACATTCAAACTTGGTGAGAAAAACACATTTTTAACAGCTAACTATAGCAGAAATGTACCCAACCATCCTTCCAAAAAGCAGCAAGGTTAAGCACAGCTTCTGGAGTCAAACTGTCTGAAAATGGCTCTGCTACTTACAAACTTGTTCAAAAAAACTTTCGTCAAGTTACTCACCTCTCTTTGCCTTGGTTACTCATGGAGATAATACTAGTACTTACCCTTGGGGCTGCTGTGAAGTTAACTAATTCAAACTATGCTTCCAGAACATTGGTTAAGTATACAGTAAGTATGGTTTTCATCACTATTCACTTTTAGAACACAAAGTTGCTTCTGGTCCACACTAATCTTATTCTCTAATTTAAAAAAATTTTTTAATTGTGGTAAAATATAACAAACATAAAATTTACCATCTTAGCCATTTCTAAGTGAACAGTTAAGTAGTGTTAAGTACATTCACACTGTTGTAAAACGAATCTCCAGAATTTTCTCATATCACAAAACTAAAACTCTATACCCATGAAACAACTCTTCTTCATTGTCCCCAACTCCAGCTCTACTTTTTGTCTCTATAAAGTTGAGGATTCTAGATACCTTATGTAAGGGAAGTCATACAGTATCTTTTCATAATTAGCTTATTTCAATTAGCATAATGTCCTCAAAGTTCATCCACATTGTGGCATATTAAAATTTCCTTATTAAGGCTGAATAAAACATAGCACATTTTGTTTATCCACTCATCTGCTGATGAACACTTGGGTTGTTTCCACCTTTTGGCTATTGTGAATACTGCTGCTGTGCACAAGGATGTACAAATAGCTTTCTGAGACCTTGCTTTCAATTATTTTGGATTTATGCCCAAAAGTAGAATTGCTAGATCATATGGTAATTCTATTTTACATTTTCTGAGGAGCCATGATACTGTTTTCCACAGTAGTTGCACCATTTTCATCCCTACCAACAGTGCATAAGGATTGCAATTTCTCCACATCCTTGCCAAAATTCATCTTCTGTTTTTTTGACAGTAGGTACCCTAAGAGGTGTGATGTGGTCTTATTCTCTAGTTCTATACATACATATGTATTCCTTGTAATCATCAGCTTATTATTATCTGATAGTCTCAAATTTTCTTTATTTTTATTATATACTACCTTGTCCTGGAACAACAGGGGATATATATGCAAGTATATGTTGGCTCCTCAACCAGAGTACAAAAATCCTTCTTAGGTTTATTCTGAGGTTTAGGCAGCAATTTAGGGTCACTATTCTGTATAAGAAAAAACAAAACAAAACCCTCAAAGGGGAACCAATTATGTAACCAATTATTGATTAATGAATGTCAATTCCACTTATATTCTTTTAAGCCCCTCCAAATTAGAGAAGCAGTAACAGCAGAACAGATAAGAGCTCTAAGCGCCAAACTGAGACAGATTCCAGCTCTGCTGCTTATTACCTATATGACAACTTATTGAAACACTGTTAAGCCTCTGTTTCCTCACCTACAAAATGGGGATACTACAAGTTGCCAGGATGACCAAGTAATACATGTAGAGCACTTATGCTAGATCCTAGGAGGTCCTCAACAACTATTATTCAATAATACAAATAGCAACAATCATTATTATGTTGATGATAAAGTTGATGACTACTATATATTATAATGGAAAATAATCACTTTAAAAATAACTTCATATAAAGAGGAATGGAAAAATTAATAATGAGTGGATCTATTTTGCTCAGATTAATTTAGAAGTGAAAAAATCAAAGGATTCAGACTCATGCTTTTCTCGACTACAAGAATCTGGGAGTTTGTACAGGTTATGTTTTACTTATTGCTCTATCCACTGACAATATCATATAAATATTATAAATATTAACAATCTTACTGCTTTGTATTAAAATTTAGAAGGTAGATGAGGTCCAGAGTTATATATTAAGTATAAAGTTGATTATTTTAAAATTTTCTAAATAATGTGACATCTGCTAATGTAAAAAGCGGACATACCCTTTGACCTAGCAATTCCACTCCTACATTTAACAAATTCCTGCACATGTGTGCAGAGATACACACCAAGATGTTCACAGCAACATTGTTTCTAACAGCAAAGAGAAAACTATCTCAAAGTCCATCCACAAGAGAACAGACAATAAATTGTGGGATAATCATACACTGGAACACTACAGAAGACTGAAAATGAATGAAATAACACATGAACGAATCTCAAATATGATGTTGAGCAATGTAATGAGATATAAACAGTATCATTCCATTTAAGTAAAATTCAGACCATGGAAAGCTAAGTTCTCTAGGTATACATTTGCAGTAAACTATAAAAGAAAGCAAATGAAAGCTAAACACTGCAATCAACATGGGAGTGTAGATGATTAGTGGAAGGGAAAGAGAACAGTAAGTAGCACATAGAAATGCAAGAGTATTGCTAATATTCTATTTCTTAAGCTAGGTGGTGATTACACTGGTGTTCACTGTGTTGTTCATTATACTTTGCATATTCCATATGTAATTTTACATGAAACTTCACAGTAAGTATGATTTAACGTTTATAAATATTTATACGATTTTAAACTCAAAGTATTTATTTTACTTGTTCAATTAAGGCATTCCTTGCTTCCGTTGTCTCCTTCAGCAATTTAGGATCACTCATTTCCAAGAGGGGTTTTCTCTCAAAGTCTTTTCCATCATCTGATTTGGGACTCCAAATAAGTTTCTCTTTACATACTACATCCACCACTCCTTTGAAAGTTTTGGCTTCACCAATTGGTAACTATAAGCCAGAATGAGATTAACATTTTATTAAATGATCATTAGAACTCAATTAGAACTGCAATGGTGATAAAATTTGTCTTTCCCCAATCCCTCCCCCAAAATGTCTCTTATTATTACCATAATCTATACCTATTTTTATTTATATCCTAATTTTTTCCAAAAAGAATTTGACATAGCTTCAAAAATGTTTAGTATGTCACAATAAAACAAATTGATGAGGACACTGAGCAGTTGTTGCTATTAATCAACCAACCTGTAAAAGCAAAGGCTTTGCCTTCAACTTCTCTCTGATGCTTTCAACTGCATAGTTAAAACTGTAGAAAGAAAAATAATTAGTTTAAAAATGTTAAAATTCTTAAAACAGGATTTAAGAATGTTCTCCAAAATTATAACCCTTTTTATTATCCTTAATGTTCACCATTTACAGTTTTCCACAGGACAGTATCATCAAAACTTCTAATGTTGATTTCAGATATCAGTGATTGAGTATCTACCATAATTCTGCCCCCACAGATATTTAAGGTACTATTATTATTGTGAACTTCATTTAACTAAAGTTTGAGGTTAATGTTAAATGAATTGATCAAGGTCACAGATGATAAACTGGAGTTAGGATTCAAACGCAAGATGTGTGATTCCCAAAGATTCTTTCCTCTAAAAACTACATTTGTTATCACACATAGCTACCCACTTTCTTCCAAAGGCCAGTCTGACTAATTTTTCTACACTTTTATCTTAGACATTTGTAATCTCATATGCTACATTGTTCATTTCTGTGCTAATACTAGAGTTGGCTACCTATGGACCCCCATGCCATCTTGGCACATGGGCTGATTCATATACATATGCAGACCATTCTGGTTCCATTGTCTTTGAGAACCAGCCTAGTTCTCAAACCAGCCTTTGAGAACCTCCCTCCCCAACAACATAGGTGCCGTCAGTCAGTACAGGTAGTACTTCCATCTACCTCAAGGAACTCCAAACAAAAAAGTGTCAGAAACTTATTAGCCTAGCACATTGTAAGGGTGCTATGCTTCTACTAATCAAAACAAAAGTCCTTTAAGCCAGTAGCCTTAGAATTACAGCAGAGAGTTACAGAAACACAAAGCACACAGTGTGGTATTAGGAGAGGCATAGTTTATGTTTTCCCATGGCCACTCTCATATCACAGACTAGGATCTCTCCCTATCACATTTCCCCACAATCCTTTGTATTCTTAATTTTCGCCCTTTCACATTTTCTCCAAATCCTTCATACACTATTGATTTTCTGAATTCTGCTCTCAGATAGCATATCCATTTTGGAATATCACTCTGTAAGTCTGGAGTATTATGACTACGTCTCAGCATTAACTTTTGTCCTACACGTAGGTTTCAAAACATCTTCTCCTCTCCTAGTTTCCTTTTGTTGAGAGCATTTTACCTAGTAGCTAAAGAAAATCAGGGGACAAGGAAGAACACTGTTCTCCGAGGCAACCCTCTACCTTTAGCAATGACAGGGAGCACTGTAATGTTCATCAATATAAGGGCTATACCATACCGCTCTAAATAAAACCAGTGGAATCAGCAAGACATCACTGTCAGGACCCTAGAAACTAGGACATAGCCTCTCTACATCAGAATCAGAATGATTCATCATCTATCAGCTCTCTTTAATCCCACAGGTTGGTACTTAAGCTATGAGTTAGCGGCTCTGAAATGTTTCTAAAAAAGGATTGAATTGGGAGTCCATGGAATATTTATACTCTATAGAGAATACTATTTCTAAATTTAAGTTATAGTCCATTAAAAGCTCAAACTGCACAGCGAAAAAAAATGTGACAATGAATATATGTATGTTCACGTATAACTGAAAAATTGTGCTCTACATTGGAATTTGATACATTGTAAAATGACTATAACTCGATTAAAAAAATGTTAAAAAAAAAAAAAAAGCTCAAACTGCATTCTTACTTTGATGAGCCAAAGAAACAGACTTTAAATACCTTGCTCCAATTTTGTCCATCTTGTTTAAAAAACAGATTCGAGGTATCTTGTGTTTATCAGCTTGCCTCCACACTGTGAGAGTTTGTGCCTGAAGCAAAGATAAGGAAAAAACCACACATTAAACAAAAATAACTAGGTTACTACACATCAAACAAGCAAATCTAAGGCCCTGCAACATGGAATTGGGCCCTGTTCTAGCACAGAGTTAGTGTCACTGCACATATACCTCTAGACCCACTCTTACACTGTCAGGTTAAAACAGCTAAGAATGTCATCAAGTATGACTGAAGATTGTGCTTCAAACTGAGAATAATACTTTAGGTGAACTCGGACGCAACACAAAGGGAATTAACAACTGTGATATACTAGGAGACACAGAAAGGGGACTTAACGAAGAACTAGAAGACCTACTTTTTCTTTAAATTTTTCAAAAGTGAATTGACAGAACAAGTAATTGATGTACACTATAGAACATTTGTACAATAGAGAACTGCACAAGCAAGAGATTAAAATCACCTGTAATTCCACACCAGGATATGACCACTGTTAATATTTTGGGGGATTTATTAGAAGACCTACTTTTTGTTTGGCTTCACCTCACCTAGTACACGTCTCAATACTGAACTAATCAGTTTTCTGCTCTGTGAAATACGGACTTTTGCCTTAATTCAGACAGGAACAGAAAAGAGGGTATTATAAAGATACTATTGTGATAAAAATCAGGTATTTGTATTGTGAATATTTGGATGTTCATGTAAACTGAAGAGGATTTAAGGGGAAAAAAGAAGCCAATATCTGTATTGCTAAGTTGCAATTCTCATATGCTTTTCTATTTGGCCTCTTTTAATTCCACTTTCTATACATGTTAAATATAAATAGTGTGACTAGTGGAGTCCAAGAGTCCAGAAGTAGAGCATCAAAAGCCTCATGTGTTGACATTAGTTAAAATAGAAGCCAGTTTGTCATTTTCGGGGGAGAGGTTTGCAGGGGGGAGGTAATTAGGTTTATTTATTTATTTTTCAATGGAGGCACTGGGGATTGAGCCTAGGACCTCATGCATGCACGTGCTCTACCACTGAGCTACATCCTCCCCCCATAATTTGTTTTAGTGGGTAAAATATACATATATGATAAAATACAGCACAAGGGTTAGGGGTACCAATTCCTGCAAACTCAAAAATCCTCTTAAAACTTTACAAGCGGCCCTTCCCATCTACAGTTCTGCATCCGTGGATTCAACCAATGATGGATTGTGTAGTTCAGTAGTCTGTACTTAGTGAAAAAAATCCATGTATAAGTGGACCCACAAAGTTCAAACCCATCTTGTTCAAGGGTCAATTGTACAGATTTTAAGCGTACAGCTCAATAAATTTTTATAAATCTACATACTGGTGATAACTATTACCCCAATCAAGAGACAGAACATACACAACATGATAGATTTTTCTTATATCCCACCCAACCATGGCAACCTTTTGTCACCATAGATTCTGCCTATTTTTGAACTTCATGTAAATGGTATGGCTTCTTTCACTCAACATGATGTTTCTGACATTCACTCATGTTGCTGGGTATACTGGTTCATTCATTTTTATTGTTAAGTTCCTTTACACAAATGTACCAGTTTTTCTATCCACCTCTGAATGTGCACTTGGGTTGTTTCTAGTTTGAGGCAATTATGAATTTAGCTGCTATAAACATTCCAAACAAATCTCTGGTAGGTAAATGTTTTCATTTACTTGGATAAAAACAGAAGAGTAGAACTGCTGAGTTATAGAACAAGTGTATATTTATAAGAAACTGCCCAATAGTCTTCCAAAGTGGCTATAGTATTTTACAGTCCACCAACAGTATCTAAGAGTTTCACTTACTCTACATCCTCAACCAAGATTTGCCATCATTTTTTAATTTTAGCCATTCTTATGGGTATAAAACAGCCTCTCTTTGTAATTTTAATTTACATTTCCCTAATGACCAATGAGACTGAGCATCTTTTCACGTGCTTACTGGACACTCACATGTCTTCTTTGGTGAAGTATCTATTCATTCAAGTCCTTTGTGTACTTTTTTATTGGGGTGTGTTTTTATTGTTGATACGTAGTTCTTCATATATACTGGATTGATCACAAACATGTTCTGTGAAAATGTTAGCACATACTTCCTAAGACAGTGATATTCTCTACATAATCAAGTGTTACTGCACTCTGGAAATTTAATATTCATATATTTTATCTAATGCTACAAATTTTCTCACAGTCTAAGGCTTGCCTTTTTGTTTTTCAGTTTCAAATATGTAATTTTGATAAGGTCCAATGAATCAACTTTGCTTTATGTTTCTTGTGTCTTCTCTAAGAAACTGTTACCTATCATCCAAGGTTATGAAGATACTTTATTTTTCCTTTAGAAAATATACAGATATAGCTTAACACTATGATCTACTCCAAACTAAGTTTTGGGGGTGGTGGTGGGAGGGAGGATATTAAAGCCAATCTTGAGATTATAAGGCAAATGGGGTACCAGCTAAAGAGAGCAGAGCTGACCCCAGTGGCAAAAATTTATTATGAACCTATTTTCAGGATTTATCCAAGGAGCTTTACATTAAGTTTTGGGAGAAAATTCTTCATGATTCACTCGCATTTCTCCATGTTTTGTTTAGAGAGGCACTGACTGCCTTTATTCTGCACTATTTTTTGAAAGGTGTCTGTACAATGAACAGCTTAGAAAGACAGAGACAGTGTCTCCCTCCAGAGCAAATGGTAGGTTGGCTTGCAACCTTGGAAGACAATGTCTCCTTTCAGAGCAAAGAGCAAGCATGCTTACTACCCATTATAAAATATTTCCATTCTCTAAGCACAAGGTTCCACTGCATGCGCAGCTGTCACCTGACTTCCCTTTGTCACCCTATGGGACTTAGGGCTTGAGGAACCAACACAAGGAAATGCTGGTGCTCTGGATATTGCTATTTCAGGGACTAACAAATAAAGTCCTTTGTCCCTGACTCAGGAATCTCGTGTCTTCTGCCAGAATACATAAAACTATGACAGACTAATTTGTTAGCTTGAAAGTAAGGTATAATCTCGGGCTCTTCAGAGTTATCAAAACTAATGTTCATACTTCCTACAGAAAAGTAAACTTTCCTTTTACTGTGAAATATATGAGATCATATATAGGTAATATCTCAATATTAAATTCCAACTTCCTTTAAGCCTAGTTCAATTTATATGAACTTACCAAATAAAAGGTTATAGTTAAATCAATCTGATACATTCTACTTTTTGTGAAATCATGCTGTTCTATCTTCACTTTATTCTGACAATATTTTTTACCTCTACACCAGCAGAGGCATCAAACACAGCCACGGCACCATCCAACACTCTTAGGCAGCGCTCAACCTCCAAAGTAAAGTCCACGTGACCTAAAACAAAGATGAGAACTCTAACACTTAAAATCTGTAAACAACCACCACCACCACCACTACCACCACCACATGATCCAGCAATCCCATTCTGAGGTATATATCCAAAAGAATTGAAAGGATGATCTCAAAGAGATATTTATACTCCCATTTTCATAACAGCACTATTAACAATGGCCAAGAGGTAGAAACAACCCAAATATCCACCAATGGATAAATGGTATATACACAAAATGTGTTATATATGTGCGTGGAATACTATGCAGCCTTTAAAAGGAAGGAAATCCTTTCACATGCAACAACATGGATGAACCTTGAAAAACTTTACTAAGTGAAATAAGACAGTCACAAAAGTACACAAAATGTATGATTCTACTTGTAAGAGGTATCTAAAGTAGTCAATCTCAGATCTAGAAAGCAGAATGGTGGTTACCAGGGGTCAGGGGAAGGGAAGAGAAGAGTTGTTTTTTAACGCAGATAGTTTCAGTTCTGCAAAATGAAAAGGTTCTGGAGATCTGTTTCACAAGAGTATAAACATACTTAACACTACTGAACTGTACACTTAAAAATGGTTAAGATAGTAAATTTTATGATACACTTTTCTTACCACAATAAAAAAAACCCACACATACAAACAAAAACCTCAAATGATACACCACCTCTGCATTACGAGAACAGCACTATACCTGGTGTATCAATTAGATTGATTCTATAGCCCTTCCAATCAAATGTAACAGCAGCTGATTGAATAGTTATGCCTCGTTCTCGCTCTTGAGCCATGAAATCTGTCACTGTGTCTCCATCATCAACATCTAACCAGGAAAAAAGATGACATAGTTAGGCTTGATAGCAAGTGTATTTATTAGTATTGATATCTATCCAACATAGTTTAATTTGCTTTAATAGAAACTGTTCATAAAATATTTGGTTTAATATTTGAAGCCCTTAATCCTTCTTTAAATAAATCTTCATTCTAGTAAAAGCTTTTTCAGCAGATTAGTAATTTTTGCATAAAGATTTTTTTTCTGTAACAACTAAGATTAAACTCTGTTTAAACATTTCAATTTCACTGAACCATATACCTCTTCCATTTTTTCCCAGTCTAACTTTCATTACCCCTTCTTTATTTGACATTTCTTATAGCTGATCCCTAGACAGGAGGCAGAGTAGTGCAATAAAGAGGACAGACAAACCAAATTTAAATCCAAACTTTATATCACCTACTTCTCTGTGATCTTTATCAAGTTATTTAAACTTGTTTGTAAAATAAGGCTAAGAAAACCAACCTTGCTGGGCTGTTATAACATTGAAATGAGACTACATGTGTCAAGTACCTAGCTCACTAAATAAGTAAACGGTAGCTACATGGAACAAGGTAAAGAAAAAATTCCTTCCAAGTTAAATTATCTTTTACAAACCTTTCTCATTACTAAATTTTCCCACCAAAAGGGATTTACTTATACAAATGCAAATTAAGTCTTCGTATAATTTCTACAGCATAAAGTTATGGATAAAGTTTATTCTGACTACCAAAAAGGTCACTCAAAATTACTCTGCAGTAAAATCCTGATTTATGTATTTTACTCTGATGAAATTTACACAGTAAAAGAAATGACAGCTGATTCTTACCTATCAAAATTAAAGAACCCAGGTTATGATTGCTTTATACTACCACTACTACGTCAGCATTAAACCTCTAAAATGCTAACTAGTTTACCCATTATCAAGTTTGTGTGTGTATGTATGTATTTCTTGCTATTGCTATTACACACAGGGGAAAATAGTGAGAAAAATGTATCCGTCAAATATCAGTGTTAAAGACCTGTGTTAGTATTGCCAGTTATTCAGCTTAACTAACCAAGAAAACAAACATCATTAAGACAAAGACCAAATAACTAACCAAAAATTCTAAATAAGGCACTAAGTTTTTAAGACACTCATAAAAATTTTTACAAAGAGAAAGATCTTTATTTCCTATTACTTCTTTATAATTTACACATATCACTCATAAACTCAACCTTGGATCAACAAGTTCTGTCACAATCTGGGTATTTTCTAGGCCTCTGACCTGAACCAGAAAAGAACCTCAAAACATATTTTATATGTTTTGCATATATACATATACATACACACATACACATATATACAATGGAATTATTATTCAGCTTTAAGAAAGGAGGAAATTCTGACACATGCCACAATATGGATGAACCTTGAGCACATTATGCTAAGTGTTAAAGAAGCCAGTCACAAAAAGACAAATACTGTATGATTTCACTTATATGAGGTATGTAGAGAGGTCAGAGTCACAGAAAAAGAAAGTAGAAGGGTGGTTTCCAGGGGCTGGGCAGAGGGGGAAATGGGGTATATAGTTTGGATTTTGCAAGACGAAAAAGTTTGGATTTTGCAAGACAAAAAAGTTCTGGAGAATGGTTGCAAACAGTGTGGATATACTCGACACTACTGAACTGTACACTTAGAAATGGTTAAGATGGTAGATTTCACGTGCATGTTTTTTTAACAACAATTTAAAAAAAACTTGATAATTACCTAGGTCCACCTAATCTGAATCCTTGCTTCAAGGATACAAACTGGGGATGTGAAGGAAGGATTCTAATCAGATTCATGACACAAAAGAGGACGCCTAACAAAGTTCAAAGTTTTGCTGTTTTCCATTTACACAGCAATAATTCTATGAGAAATTATGTTCCCATCCTCATGAAGATTCTAATCCTGAGTGGTTTTCTCCTCTATAAACATTGTCTCCGCCAATTCCAAGGGTGTAGAGAAATAGTTCTTAATAGAGTGCATTTCAAAATCACTGTTGAGCTTTTAAAAGATATTCCCACTTCTGGTATTATGGACCTGATGACCTCCATCTCAAATTCAAAACAAACTGTTTTATCACAGCTAAAGAAAGGCACTCTACAATGACAAAAAGATTGATCAGAGAAATATAACCATCATAAATGTGTATAAGTCAAATAGAGAGTTTCAAACTACATAACAAAAATACAGATGTCCAGGCCATACCCAAACAAGCTGAATCTTAATTTTCAGAATGGAGCTAGGGCATTATTATTTATAAAAAAAATTTTTTAAAGCTACATGGGTATTAAATGTGCATGCCTGGTCAAGAGTCATAAATTTTGGCATACTATAATTAAAAAATAAATTCAAAACTTAGGTAAATACTGCTATTACCATGAGTTAAGGCTCAATAACATTTTAATGAGTATACAGTTTGGGTTTTGCAAGATGAAAAAAATTGGGGAGAATGGTTGCAACCAGTGTGAATATACTCAATTTGACCTCTGGTTAACTTTCTGGCTCTTTTCTTCTAGAGTCCAGAAAACAAGTATGTAAATTACATTGCTAGGCAACATACCTTATGGAAAAAATAATTTCTGTTTGGTAAACTACATCTGACCTGGGAAGAACTATAAATGAATTATAAACACCTGGTGAAGTGGGAGGGTATAGCTCAGTGGTAGAGCGTATCTTTAGGGTGTACAAGGTCCCAGGTTCAATCCCCAGTACCTTTGTTAAAAAAATAAATAAATAATAAATAAACCAAATTACGCCCCCCACCCAAAAAAAATACCACCTGGTGAAAAGTCATAGTTTCAGGCTTCCCTGAGTCGGGTATGGCACAGGGTCCCTTGTGGGAAACCTGGAAGATGGCCCATGAAGCTGTAGTAAGAAATATTCGTCCCTATGGGACATTAAGTCTTCTAAGTGAGGGTGGCTCCTATGAATCTTGTTAGCTTGCAACTAAGCTATCACTTTTGAGTGGCCAAAGAAGATATTCCCCACATAGCTATGTAGACTGCTGTAAGAACTTCTGAATAAGACCTATTGTTGGTCTGCTGGTAAGCTATGGTTTCTGTCTCAGCCTTCTGAATAGACCAGTGCCAACTATAGCCCAAGATAGTCTTACGAATCTGAATGTTCAGTTGAACCTAAAAAGACCCTTTGGTGAGTACTGCAACTACCTTAACCTTATTTTGTAGTTTAGACATCAGTACTTCCATACCATACTCAAGATCTCTACGCGGACTTCTTAATCAAAATACTCTCTGATGATTTTTTTTTTAACGGGGGTTGGGGAGAGGAGGAATCCATTCTAACCTCCCAGTGATCTTGTGTATCCAGAATAATACAGTATTCTTTCTGTGGTGGTAGTTTTGCCTGCATCTATATGAGCCATGATTCCAATATTACGGATTCTGTTTAAAAGGGGGAAAAAAAGACACGTATTATAAGGTGAACATCACTAAAACTGTAAAACCAAATATCTATGCCATGCAAATTTCAAAGCTGGTTAGTATTTTTATAATTTATATAATGGTATAAAAACTAGAAAAATGGAAAACATCACTATCACATTACTCTGATAAAATATCTAAGTAACAAAAGAGCTAACTACAATCTTGTGAATATCTTATATTTATTTCTATGAAAAATGTGATGTTGCTATACTAAAAATTTTTAGCACTGAATTCAGACAAGAGAAAAGCTTTTAAGATACACACCGATATCTACTTATAATTAGCTAGGGCAGAAAGTTATACAAATTAGAGCATTCACTAAATGCTGAATTAAGCCTAAGAGAGAAACTTGTAACTTTTCACAGCAGCCTATGGAAAAGACAGTAACAATGACAGTACTTACTTAGCAACGGGAGGATTGATGATGGAATGAAGGGATTTGATATCATTTCCTATTAAACCTAATAGAAAGAGTGTTAAAATTGAATTGTTAAATTTAAAGAAATTTTCCTTTAATTTACAAATGCAGCAAGTTAAAATAATTTTAAGCAAATACTGTAATTCCAATTAAAGTAACATTCAAGCTAAGTAAAACTCTCATTTACCTAAAATTTATTTTCTTGCAATCTTTAAAGAAAAGGCTATGGATGACAATAAAACAAGGTAAAGTTTTTAAATATCAATTTCTAGATTATATCCTTAGAAAAATATAGATTTATCCCAATCTCTGCCACCTTCTACAATTCTATAATAAATAGAATTGCAGAAGTAGAATTAATGTTCTTAATAATAACTTTAAGGCACTAGAAGATAATGAACCATAGAAAAATATAAAATGCACAGTCCTGTAAACCTACACTGTTGAGGCCTGATGGGCTAAGAGTGATCTAAATGTCAGCTAATAATGAATTTTTGTAATACTTGGACACAATGTTTTTAAAGACAGCCTGTGAGATATCACTGAACAGAAGCTATAATAACCTAATATTTCTAAAAGGCCAAATAGTATTTCTGGAATAAAGTCCATAATGACTTACTTCATGCTTACCATACTTTATTAATACTAATGCAACAATGCAGTTACACTTATAAATTTAATCTAACCTTCCTGCTATTTAAACCAGCTCACCCAAATTTCTGTAATAAATTAAGAAGGCTTCTATTATATTTTAAAAACTGCATGGCAGTTTGAAGACTGAAAGATAACCTGTACTGCTACAGATAAATCTGCATGGGCAAAATACAGAAACCCAGGAACACACCAATAATGCAGGTCACTAAATTCACTTGTAAGGACAAGGCACACAGCAAATGAGTATTTTTACTTCATTACTCTCCCATGACAAAGATGGTAACAAGAACAGCTACAGAATGAAGCTACAGGTGACCCTTGAACAACACAGGTTTGAACTGCATGGGCCCACTTAAACCCAAAGATTTTGTCAATACGTGCATGTCACAGTACTACACAGTATTACTGCAGCTGGTTAAGTCTGTGCATGTGCAACTGCAGCTGTTGTCGGCTGACTGTAAAGTTACACATGACTTTCAACTTTCGAGGGGTCAGCGCACGTAACCCCCTCATTATTCAAGGGTCAACTGTAGTTTCAGTGGATCTCCCATATGCTTGCTTACTTCAAACACATGAAGGACAATCAGGGTACAATTGACCATCGAACAACTTAAGGGTTAGGGGTGCCCACTCCCGTGCAGTCAAAAATCCGAGTATAATTTACACCTCACCCTCCCATACCTGGCTCCTCTGTATCCTAGGCTCCTCACGGGCAGATTCAACCAGCCATGGATCATGTAGTAGTGTAGTACATGTTTAGTGAACAAATTCTGCACATAAGTGGACCCTCGAAGTTCAAACCTGTTCAAGGGGCAACTGTAGTCACTTTCTCAGCCTTCAGGCTTTTAATAGCCATATTACCTAACCTAACCTAGCTTAGATAAATAGTAAACCAAACTACTCTTAAGAACCGTCAAAATAAATTATTCTGTTAAACCTCTATTGACAGAAAATACTTCTGGTATGAAAACCAGAAAGGAACTAGGACAATCAGTATTTTACAGCAAGCGCACTCTACAAGTAGACTCACCTGCTAAACCTTTGAGCCAGCTACTCAAGCCACCAACCCTTCCCTTTGTTCAGCTCATTAGACAGCCAGCAGCTGAGGAGCATAAATCTACTGGTATCACTTCCTGGCATCTACCAGAACACTCCTCATAATCTCAAGGAAATAGCCAAGAAGTAAAAGGGAGCCTGAGACCCCAAATAAGGGAGATGCTTGAAAATGAGAGAGGGAGAGAGACAGAGACAGAAAGAAGGGAGAAAGCAAGCAAGCAGTTTAAGTAAAATGAAAAGAATCTAACATTTGTACCTGGGAGGGAACTGTAATTTCTTCCAAGAGGCACATGTGGCTTTAATCTTTTTAGACTTGCTCTTATTTTGTAGCAACAAGTATTCTAGTAAGAAGAAAAAGAAACTTGACATTAATTTTATTTTAGCATTACTTATTACAGTAGTTTTAAGATCATGACTCTACTTTGTCAGAGGACAAAATACTGTGAATCTCCATAAAGTAGTCCTAAAATTTCTTAACTGAACTCTAATTCTTTTACAAAGTGACAACACAAAATTACACTACAGAAAAAAAATAAGGATAAAATTAATACTGATTTGCTCTTTTGAGCCGACCTGAGATGATGGCTTTCATAGACCTGCAGCATCAGCATCACAGGAATCTTATTTGAAAGACAAATTCTCAGGACCTGCTGCAGATAAGAGAATCAGAAACATCAGAAACTCCAGGGATGGGATTGAAAAAAATCTGTTTTAACAAGCCCTCCAGGTGATTCTGATAGCTACAGTTTGAGGATCACGACTGAAGGTTCCAGAAAGTCAGAAAGGTTAAATAAGGTCGCTCACCCTGGATACTTCAGTTCTCCTTTAAGGCTGTTAAGAGCTGGTGGGGGGTCATAAACTCTGAAGCCATTAGGTGTTTTCACCTACCTTTATAACAGTGGCTACAAAGCAGAATCACCTGGAAAGCTTTTCAAAAACATCTGGAGGATGGGGAAGTGGGAGAAGTTGGGTGAACTAGGAACTGGCACCTTTTAAAGTTCCCAAGGTATCTTCTCCTAATGTTCCCACACAGAGATCAAATGTTCTCCATCAATCCATGCTTAGACCACTAGATACACACTTAATGGCTGCCAACATATCTGGAATTGTTTGCAAAGTATGTAATGATTTTGGGCTGCCACAAACTGCTTTTCATGATGTCACGGAATGCATACCTGTGCCTTCCATATTATTCCTACTTGAGTTACCAGGTTTCTGGCAATAAAACACTATTATCCTAAGAAAGAGTAGAGAAGAGACTCAAACTACTTAAATTTTCACTTCATAATGACCAGGGTAAAACAAGATCACCTGTCACTGGGTGTATAGTCTGAAAGCATCAGAAATGAAAACACTAAAGAAAAACTATGTAATTCCTTGGGCCACTAATGACCTCAAAATGGACTATAGATAGTCTCAAAATGCTGTACAGGTAATTTTAAAGTAGCAAAATAAATTTACAGACTAATGATAAGGCACACTTCTTCCTGGTTACAAGTTCTCCCATATTCCCTGTTAAGAAGCTGCTGATATACTAATACATAAGATATACTAGGCCTTTTGGAAGTAAAGTAACTGAAGTCATTGAAGTACATTTAATTTTACAAGAAAAGCTTACATTAATGTGCAAGCTGCATATATTCTTATGGTTCACTACAAATATCCTCAGGCTGGACATCTTGGCCCTCTAAATTGTTATTCTCTGAAAAAGAAACAAAATTATAAAACTAAGTTTATGCATTACATGTAAGACATATGTAAGTCAGTCATGTGTAATATACATTGTAAAAATGTATTACTTTTAAAAATCAGAAACAATATTTTTAGCTATCGAAGTCAATGCATATTCAGAAAATAATTCTAACATAAGAAGTATGGTTCTCAAGCTTAAAACATCCCTTATTTTTCAACATCCTTTAATTCTTCCAGAAAGATATGAAGATACTAAAGAAAAAGATATACTAAAACTACAAAATGTCAGATCAACCAAAATGCATTTTTACGTAAAAGTAAGAAAAATAATTAACTATAGAAAGCATCTTGGTAATTTCTCATTGGTAATATAACTTTTTGGTTTATCTGTGTATTCTGATTTTTCTACCATAAATATGTAAAAATAAAATAATGTAAAAAAATACACAGAAGCAAATCCTCTCTATGATCACAGAAATGAAGGATCTTTAGTTTAAATACATTTACTAAATATTCTCTATGTATCAAGTACACTCTCAAAAGCTATGAGAAATGCATAGAAGCATATGAAACTGAGGGGAATGGGTATCAAGTAAACAGGTAAGGTTATACCGTTGTGCAACATGTCAAAAAAAAAAAAAAAAAGCTATGTCAAAACTCATTATTATCCCTTATTCCTCCTAAATCTGCTCCTTTCCATATCTTAAGACAGATACAGTCACTATCCTTATTTAGGAAGTCACCAAGTCCTTTTGATTTATTCCTAAATCTATCTTGAATCCATTCCTCTTCATTTCCAATGCCATAGTTCTGAGTGTTTGCAAAAATCATGTATGTTAGATCCATTCTAAAACAGAACAATGGATTCTAACATAACAGAATACAAAAAGCTCACTAATATGGTTTGATTCCACAGTGCAACTAATCTTTAAAAAAAACTCACTTGTCAAAGTCTGGTATATCATCTAAGATGGTCCACAATTTTCTGAAAAGACTATTAAAATACTCCTCCCTTTCCCACACATATCTACGCTGCAAGATCTTCTTCATACACTTCAACTAAAAATAGAGTAACATATGAAATACAAAAGCAGACATAAGTTGTTTTCTATTAAGCCAGACATTTAAGACTTGCAAAATTGTAACACTCTTCAAAATAAATAATTTGTTTTTGAAAATATAGATATTTTTCATAAAACTGTATTACTTATACTAATATTTAATAGATTTGTTACTTTTAATGAATTATTAAAACCTAAGTTTTGTTTTAATTTCTAGTATTTCAATATTAATTATAGCCTATATAAACAAAACTGTTTGGAGTTCTGAATCATTTTTAGAAGTGTGAAGGGTTCCTATTGACCAAAAAATTTTTAAACTTATTCCAATATTGTGTTTCCCAAAGTGAATGCCCATGATTATGTTAGATTAGAGACCAAAAAAAAAAATTGTTTACTAAATACATGTTAGAAAAAATAGCCAACAAAATCTGTTATTTTGCAGACAGTGTTGCCTATGATGAAGTTATTTATGTTAAAATGTGAATTAATTTAAGGAAAATTATTAAGTAATTAATAGCACAAGTGATGTCAGTCTTAAAAGGTAGTACTCAGTGGGAAAAACTGCTTTAATCCATTCTTGACATATATCCTTCAAATAAACAATCTCAAGTCATCAATTCCCTACTTAAAAACCTGTAGAAGTTCTTAATATGAAAAATCTGTCCTCAACTACCTTCACAGCTCCGTACTCTCCCCTACTCCCCACTCTATACAGGAGCTCTAGCCAAAACTCCCCAGAAACATCACACTCTTAACATCTTCACACCTCTTTACGTAATGGTGCCACTTTTCTGAAAGCAGTCCTCTTATCCCCAAAGCCACATACCTGGCAAATTTCTATTCAATCTTCAAGCCCTGGCTTGAAAGCCTTTCCTAATTTCCTACAGTTTTTAATACTACCTTTTCTGTGAAAACACTTGCAATTTAACTTACTCATAACAAACATACTTCCAAGTTATCCTCACTACTGTGAGCTCCCCAAAAGGAGGCATCTTCTACTAGCAGCCTGTGCCTCATTTCTTGACCTATAAAGTCATTTATGCCCTGCCATTGACATTCTTCCTCCACATGGCTCAGTGATTTAACAAAAATTATTTCCTACTGGTGCTATCAAGCGAGTTATTTCACAAAGCCCAGAATTCCTTAGGCCTTGGGCAATACATACTCGCTAAACATTGTAACACCTGACGGTCTAAAAAGGACTGGTAATGAGAGAAAATGGGTAAATACCCATTCTACATTATTAGCAACAAATTACACTACCAGTAAATAAAAGAATCCAAGAACCATTTTTAAAAAATGCCTGTAAGGCTAAATATACACAAACAGGAATCATGGGACATAAAGGGCAATCACAAAACACATCAGTATGCAAGCAGAACTGAGATGCTGCTGCTGAGGATCAAGCAATGCAGGAAAAGAGACCTAAAGGATTGGGTTAAAATAATCTGTGTTTGCACATGGTATTTGTTACTGTACTTGGTAATTTTCCCTAAATTAGAAACTTTAATTCAGATTTGTGTCTTATCCAATGTTTTTTAAAAGTATCAAATGTGAATTAGGCCAATATGTTCATTATTAATTAACATCAATCCCTAATATCATCTTTGCCTTTTTTTCTTTTTATGCTGAATAGATAAACTCAAGCTATTAACTTAAACTCATTTTCACAACAAAATTTAAGTCACAAGTTCTAGAACAAGCTATTCACCTAAATTTTAAAAATTAGTTCTAGCCTTTAACTTTATTGTAGGAAAAAATCTGACAAATCAACTTTTACTTGCTAAAAAAAAAAAAAGCTCAGTAAAGATACTCTTAAATTTAGGTCACCTGGCCTGAAAAAGCACTTTCCAAATCCCTGATCATCTAACATTTATTGGAGCAACACGAGGAGTTGGTTATTGGAAACATAAAAATGAGTAACACATGATCCCCAACTTCAAGAAAAAAGTTAACTTTAAAAACCCTACACTGTCTCCTGCATATCACAACAAACATTTCATTCATAATGCTTTTTGCATGACTCTTAATACTGTATCTGTTCCTTATTTAACACAAACAAGCTTGATATTTTTAACAGTCTATTTATAAAGCAGTTCTCACATTCTCCCGGCTTATCCTTCTAATCCTATCTACACCAATACTGCCTATAGTCTCATACAGATCAGAGGAACACATTATTACACTTCTGATAGCCAAAATGCAAAGAGTGAGTATTTAGTAAATATTTTTGGCAAATGTAACAAAGTAGTGATGATACCCAACTCGGCTACTACCAAGTACACAGAAAGAAATTTTTTTCAGAGAGCTTTTTGCTGACATTGATCTGTTTAGGCCATTTTTATCCCATAGTCACAGATGAAAGTAAGAACACAGTATGAAGAAAAACAAGATAGCTGACCACTTTGCCTCTATTTTACACAAATCAAAATGTGACCACTGCTTAACATTTGAAACCGTTTATTTTCTATTCCTGATTCAGAAGGAAAAAGGACATTATGGCTCTGAGACTTAAGAAAAAACTACTGATGAGTTCACAATTTAAACAAACCTATTAAAAATTTCTATAAACAGAAAGAGCTACAACAGGAAATAAGGATAAATCTCACAATGTTAAGCAAAAGAAACCACCACAAAAGAGTTCACACTGTGTGATTCCAATTAAAAACAGGCAAAACTAATCCATTCAATTAGAAGTCCGGATAGGGTTCAACCCTGGGAGTGGGCTTCTCGGGCACAGGTTAACACAATTCCTTGCTTTGGGTGCTGCTTATTATGCGTGTATTCAGGTTTTGAAAACCTACTAAAACATACATCTCCAGGATGCATTTTTCTTTGTGTCATAATTACTGCATGTCAATAAAAAGTCTTTTAAAAACTCTCCACAAACTTTAAATTGTAAGAGAAATGTCAACTGGGCCCTTCACTTGTGGTGAAGAGGCCGGAGTAGGCTTTACAGAGGACTTGCTAGAGTCTCAAGTCTTCTTTGATCTTCACTTCGAATCTCTGAGCCTGTGATCCATCACATCACAGGATCCACGTGAGAATTAAATTTCACAAGAATTTGAGTGTCTACTGTTGCCCTCTAGGTAATGGGGTTAAAAGTAGTGAACAAAAGACAAGAACAAAACAGAAATAATGTATCCTAGTTAGTGGGAACAGACAATAAACAAAAGAAATAAATTTAAAAACATAGCACTTTTTATTGTGATAGGTGCTATACAGAAGAATTAAGTAGGAAAGGGGAACCGGGGCAGCAGTTAATTTTAAGTAAGGAGGTCAGGTAAGGCCTCAATAAAATAGTAACATTTAAGAAAAGACCTGACGTAGGTGAGAAAGGCAACACCAGAAGGAAGTGCATTCCAAGAGGATACTTACATACCTTACTGTACTTGAAAACATACAAACGCTAGTTAGAATTTGTTCGAGTTTTAAATAAAATGACAATCACATTAGAAGATGGAGCCTTAAAAACCTGCCTGAAATCCACACTAAGACCTAGAGAGGTGATTACTGTGACTTTCGGTAAGGTTATTTCTGCTCACAACGTAACTGAAGGACGTTCCAGACGGTGGAGTAATTAAGGGAACTTCTGTGACTGTGCAGTAAAAAGGTAAGACTGGCCGCTTTCTGAGTTAGATGTACTGTCTTACAGTGACAGTACATCTGGTAGCACTAGAGGACCACTAAATGCAAATACGCTCAGCACCGTCCCGTACACCAAAAGGCCTCAGGAATTTCAGGTATCAGTCTAGAAAAACAGGGCGTTGTCTTTCTTTTCTGACAGCTTTTACCAATTTTGCTTTCTCCTACAGTAAGTTTTCATTCCTCTGTATCCTTCTCAACCTTGCACACATTACACAAGATGACAGGAACAAAGAAGAGCCGCTCTCGCTGAAGGAGAAAGAGAAAGGCCCACACCTGGGCGGACGTCGAGAGGCGAGATGTGGGCAGCCCTGCCGTCCTCGTCCAGGCCTAGCTGTGGCATCCTGGAGGGTAGCCGCTGGCAAGCGTGGGGCAGGGCTCTAAACACGCGGGAGTCGCACGCGCGACTCGGTACTCACCTGTCACTCGGTCGCATACCGAAGGCCGGCTTTTTCCCGCCAGGCTGGTAAGAGCGGAGGTGCGGACCGCCCCCAAGCTTGCAAAGGCCTTCTGTCGCGACGCCCTACCTCAGCGAACGCCCCGGGACGGGCGGAGGGAAGCTAATTTCTTTCGCTCTCCCAGCACCGGCGCCGGACTTGCCCTCTGTCTCCGCCGGCGCTGCGTTTTACCACTTCCGCCGGCGCCGCGCTTCACCACTTCCGGTGGTGCCCCACTCAAAGGCCGCCGGCCAGCAACTTCCGCACTTCTAGCTGAACGTGGAGAACCGAGGGTCGGAACGGCTGCGTTGCGTTCTCTCTGGAGTCGGCCTTTTTAGAAGCGTCCCTTTCCTGTCGCTGGTGGTGTGTAGTCGGCTCGTGGGTCTCTGAGACCCGAAAATTGAGAGCTTCTTCGCTCCCCGGCTGCTGCACCCGGCGGCTCGGCGGCCGTCACCATGGTGAGAGGGTCTCCTCGGGCGCTCGCGACCGACGGCATCAGAGTTGGCTGGGCTTGAGGGCGCTGGGGCTGGCAGTGAGGGGTGGTAGGCAGAAGTGAGGTACTGTTGAGGGAATGAGGGTGGACACCGTGCGGTGCGCTCTGTAAAGTGAAGACGTTCACTTTGGGGCCGTAGAGTCGGGTATTTGCCAGAGCACAGGCTTTGGAGCCAGACGGGTTTCATTTTATTCAATTCCTGGCTTCGCCGAAAGTTGTCTGGCCATCAGTGTCAGAGCCTACTGATAACTCTACCGTAGGATTTAATCGCGCATTGATTCTCATCTCTGCGGAGCACACTGAAGGTACGCCTTATCACCAGCCAAGCCACTAATGAATTGCAGAACCGAGCATACAGCCCAAATCTGGCTGCCAGATTCTTTGTCTGTTTTACTACATCTTTAATCTCTATTTCTCTGCAAAATGGCATTCTTCAGACCTTTCTCACGGTTGCTGCAAAGTTTATGTGATAGCAGTTGAAAACTCCACACCTGATCCCAACTACCTTGTTGTTGCTTTACTTTACTCTCCGTACGGGAGTTGGCTTTGCATTGTTTTAGTCTTAAAGTACAAATGGAGTGGAGCCGCATGTTTAAAATAAAACATCACTGTATAAAATAAAACAGGCACTTAAAAAGCAAAAGGAGATCCCACACATTGTTGGTAAAACGCAAATTAGTACAGCCACTTTGAAAACAGTTTGGCATATGTCCGCACAAAGACTTAGGTGCAAGTATTTATTCACTAAAAACTGGAAACAACCCAAACATCCATCACTTGGTAAATAAATAAACAAACTGGTGTATCCATACAGTGGGATACTGCTTGTTAATTAAAAATTGAAGTATGGATACATGTAACATGAGGGGATCTCAAAGTCTTACGCTAAGTCAAAAAGTTAGATGAAAAAGCCTCATTACTGTAGGTTCCGTTTACATTTCCTTCTGGGAAAGGCAAAACTAGAACAATAGATACCAAATTGAAGGTGGAAAAAGAGGATTGACTTCAAAGTGACACAAGGGAACTTTCTGGGGTGTTGGAAATATTCTCAGTCTTGATTGTGATTACAGAACTGTAGAACTTGTCAAAACTTATAACTATACGTACACCTGAAAAGGGCACATTCCATTCTATGTATGTAAATTATACTTCAATAAAACGGAATACAATTTTTAAATTTTTAAATAAGTATGAACAATGATGATACTGAAAAACAAGATTATTGATATTAAGAAAAGAGATCCTGGAATCAGTTTATCCCTTTTGTGGTCCGGTGGATTTTGGACAGTTCCCTTCAATGAACAGTAACTTTCACTGAGATTACTACAGATGTAAATCTTAATGCCTCATATCTTTCAGGATCAAAATGTATGTACATCTATACTGAAACATTATGCTGTACACCAGAAATTGACATAGTGTAAACTGACTATTAAACTTCAATTAAAAAAAAAAACTTATGTCATGTGAATAGGCTTAATAGTGCAAGAGTTATTTAATCAAGTGTACGGTGGATGACATTGGATCTTCTGTACTTTATATGCTGCTCAAAAGAAAGTATTAAAGAATAATTTTGTCAGCAGTTTTTTAAAATTAAAGTAACGCCTCTTGCATTGCTACAGCCACAAAATGAATATATTGAGTTACACCGTAAGCGCTATGGATACCGTTTGGATTACCATGAGAAAAAGAGAAAGAAGGAAGGACGAGAGGCTCATGAACGTTCAAAGAAGGCAAAAAAGATGATTGGTCTGAAAGCTAAGCTGTACCATAAACAGCGCCATGCTGAGAAAATACAAATGAAAAAGACGTAAGTGATCATTTATTTGTTGTATCAAGGTAACATCTTTTGAGTAACAGTTATTAAAATTGATCATCTTGAATCTTTTTCCTTCTTCGTAGTATCAAGATGCACGAAAAGAGAAACACCAAACAGAAGAATGATGAAAAGACTCCACAAGGAGCAGTACCTGCATATCTACTGGACAGAGAGGGACAGTCCCGAGCTAAAGTACTTTCCAATATGATTAAACAAAAACGAAAAGAGAAAGCGGTAAGCAATAAAAATTGGAGTCTTTATTTTTGATGTTGTTCAGGAGAATTCAGGAAAATTCAAATTTGAGATTCTTGGTTTCTTTCTTCAGTTTAATTGGAAAAATGATTTCCAACTATTCTCATTATTTAGATATTGAAGTCTTTGTAAATTTCATTTTGTGTAAAATGTTTAGGTAATAAAAACTGCTTTTCATCACCAGAACATTTTAGGATTCAGTGGGTTTTTTTAAATATTTTTAGAATGCCATACATCTTTATTTAAAAACAAAAAGGTTGTAAGTAAGCAGTGAATCTCAAATTCAGTGTTCTAGTGGCTTCCTATACTTGACAACTAACATGTTTTTGTGTAGAAAGATATATTTGCTTCTTGGTTTTTCTATCCTGCAGTGTGCCAAAACTGGTTAAAAGGTAGAATGGTGGAAAATATCCTAAGTGATTTGACTTAAAAATTCAAGTTTTTTAAAAAAAAATAGGGTTGCGTTTTGTGTCAGATTAGGTTAAATTCTGCTAAAAGCAGAGGAAAAGACATAGAAACTATTTTAAATACCTGTGGATAAGTTGACAGAAATGTAGGTAGCAGAATATGCAGTACCTATAGTTAAAGAACTTATGGTTTCAAATTTGATTTTAAAAATCTTACCGCTAATTTTTGGCATGCAGTTTTCAAAATTAGAATGGTAGAACTTAGGACCAAAACAAACTTTAGAGGTTATCTACTTAACTCCTCCTCATTTCACAGATGAAGAGACTGTAGTCCATGAGATTGTAAATTACTCTTACGGGCACTTACCTATGAAATGGTAGTTGCTTCTGGAACCTGTGACTTAGTAATAAGTCCAAAATTCTTCCTACTGCCTTAAACTGCTTCCGTTTTCTCATAGGATTTGCATTCTAGGGTCGTACAAAATATCAGGTGATGATTTTGTCTTACTAGTAAGGTAATCTTAAAATCCACTCGAGGTAGAAGTACAGAGATGTGTTAAAAGGTGGAGACAGTCTTCCAGTTTTACACTATTAACTATTTAATAGCAAGCACACATACTGCTTAGAGAAATTACTGCCATATTACAGTATTTTTTGTCCATAACAAGGCATTAAAGGTTTTTTGGCTTAAGCAAGTCTTTTTTTTTTTTAATGTACCCACGATATGTAAACTTAAGTAGTTCTGATTAATTAGGAGTTTCTGAGGAGACAGTGCAGACCTCTAGAAAACAATAGAGCCAAAATCTTGTTGGTTAAGCAAAAAAAGTGAATCTACTACTTTGTACAACTAAAATATATTTGACTTTCTTTTAATACCTTTATTGTGGTATGATTCCTGTACAGTAAATTATACATATTTCAGATGTACAATTTGATGAATTTTGATAGATGTATACACTAAGTAACCACCACCGCAAACAAGATAGCTAACATTTCCATCACTCCCCAAGACGTGCAATTTTCTAATTCCCAATTTATCCCTTCCCACCCCTTTACCCTCTGGTAACCATAAGATTGTTTTCTATGTCTGTGAGTCTGTTTCTGTTTTGTAGGTAGGTTCATTTGTGCCTTTTTTTTTTAGATTCTACATATAAGCAATATATAGCATTTTCATATTTGATTTTTTATTCTCATTGCCTTTTACTAACTATAAATTTTAACTGTGGTCTATTTTAGGGAAAATGGGAAGTCCCACTGCCCAAAGTTCGTGCCCAGGGAGAAACAGAAGTATTAAAAGTTATCCGAACAGGAAAGAGGAAGAAGAAAGCCTGGAAGAGGATGGTTACTAAAGTCTGCTTTGTTGGAGATGGTTTTACTCGAAAACCACCTAAATATGAAAGATTCATTAGGCCAATGGTAAGTCCCTACTAGAGCCCAGTGGCTTAAATATCATTTCCTGTGTTAAACTGGATAAAGTGATGTACAGTTTCCCAATATTCTTAGAATTGATACATAAAAAAAAGGTTGAAAGATGTTTTTAGGCTATTTTTGTTATTTTAGGTTATCACAGGAATTGCTTAGAACTCTTCCACTACTATCAAGAATCTTATTTTCAGGTTAACAAGAGGTGAAAAAAAATTTCATTACAGAGACTGTCAGTGAATCCTAACTTTTAAACATGACCTTAGAATCTTCACTTTTCCATATACAAAGTCATTTTACTCATTCAACAAGTGATTACTATATGCCTGACACTTGTCTTTGTGAACAGTTAGAAAACTTGAATGGGATTTTTTTAAAGAGTTAATTCCAGTTTAGTAACAAAAGTATCTTAATGCTTTTGAAAATACTTAGTATGCAATCATTGAAAAAAAGAGAATATAATACTAAAATGGGACTTGAATTTCTGTTGACAGCAGTGATGGTCAAAACTAATTTCCTCCTTGCCTCCCCAAGTATAACTGAACATATATTTTGCAAAATCCCTTTAAACAGAATGAACTAATCTCCCAACTGGATATCAGCCTGCTTAGAAAAACAAAGAATCAGGAAAGTTGGCAGTGTTACTCTATCTCTCAACCTGAATAATTTTCAATGGATTAAAATGTTGTCAAACAGCCTGCTTGTATAAATAAAGTTCTGCTAGAACACAGCCATGGTTATTCATTTACATATTGTCAGTGGCTATTTTTTTCTTGCAGAGTTTGAGTATCTAACAGACCATATGGCCTGCAAAGCCTAAAATAAAATGTTCGCTATCTGGTCATTTACAGAAAGTGTTCACTCATTCCTGAAACTCATCATGTACTCCCCTTGTTTTCATTTCATATTCACAATCTTCTAAATACATTTTGGTAACCTTATCAAGTTCTGCAGGGAGAGAAATATACTAGTCAAGCTGTTGTAGACTTACTGTAGCTTAGCAGATGTTTCTTGCTGTGAATTAATCAGATAACATTCTGAGTGGTATATAAGCTTGATTAATGAGTGTATTACTAAGAATTTGATTTACTGTCATTTGCCCACTACTCACATACAGACAAAAATCAAATTTAAGAGACTACAAAGCATTGTGGCTTCTAAAGTGCTCTACCCTGAAAGACTATGTCTAGGTGATTGGGTGAATCTGGTCTATAATAGAGACCTCTCTGGGCTCTCTCTCGTCTTTGACCAGTATTATCATCAGCACAAAGAAAGCTGACAGACTTTTTCATCATGAAAGGTGGCTGATGTATACAAAGACTTGGAATCAGGATACTTAAGTTTGATTCCATCCTCACACTGTTTAGTATGGGAAGAAGTCATTTAATCTGCTGATCCTTGTTTTATAGTTTAAAAAAAAATAGGAGGAGTTTTAAGGTTATCATGTTTAAATGAGCTGTTTGTGAGCTCCAGCATAGCGCCTGGTATGTAGCAAGTCTTCAGTGAGTGTAGATAACTGAATAGAGGAAAATCTGAGTATGATGCTGGGTAGCTGTTCCACAGTGAAAACTTTTCAGTACATGTTTGGGTGTTTTCCCCATATACTTTCCTGTAACTGTCAGGTTTTTAGTCTGTAGGATTAATTCTAAGTATTTGCTGTGATGCCTTAAGATTGGACATTATTCAGTCCTTTTTTGGCGGGATGGGGAAATGATTGGAAAAGATAAGCAAAAAGGATCATTATTCATCATACTTAACATTTTTGATTCAAAACATTCTTGTGTTTGACTTACTAGGGCTTACGTTTCAAGAAGGCCCATGTAACACATCCTGAGCTGAAAGCTACCTTTTGCCTGCCGATACTTGGTGTGAAGAAGAATCCCTCATCCCCACTATACACGAGCTTGGGTGTTATCACCAAAGGTACCGTCATTGAAGTGAATGTGAGCGAGTTGGGCCTTGTGACACAGGGAGGCAAGGTCATCTGGGGTAAGTTAATTTTTGAATATGGGGCTACTGGTGTTAAAATTCTAAAATAGAAATCCTGAAGTTGACAAAGGACAAAGCAAATTTTAGTGCAGTTAAACGTGATGTGAATCAGATTTCAATCTTTAAGAATATTTTTTATAGAAAAAGTAGCTACGAATGCAGTTCTTAAGTTATGGCTTCAGTTATATAAGGTATACTACATTGCTAGATATTTTTTGATGCTGTTTATTTAAAAAGGCATTATGAGGAAAGCAGATGGGAAGTATGATTATAACTGAAAAATACTGTTAGAAAATACAATAAAATAACCATGAATGGGGAAAGGGAGGCAAACATCAAACATAGCCACACTATTTCAGTAATAATTTAAACCTGAAATACGTCATGCAGTGATTTAAATTTTTTTCCTCATTTTCTTAGTTTTCTGCTTTTAGTACCCTGATATTTCTAAACTTTAATATTCTTTAAAAGAGAAGAACGCACTCTATAGTTTGAAACTTCAAATGAGTCATTGGCATGTACTTCATGTTGGCTGACCTCAATTTTAAAATAGGTTGTTAATAGGTTGAAACTTAATACTTGGTGCTTTTTCCAGTGAGAATGGTGTGGGACAGTAGTAATGCTCAGGTCAATGCACAAAGGCTTATTATTAATACAACATGCTAACAGTATGGAGCTGGCCATTTGTAAAAACAGTATTTATATAAAAATTATATTCGGAACTCAAGCTTGGTCCTGAGTGATTTAATTTTATAAAATTTCACCTATCCTACTACTGTTTATTTTTTCTTTTCTAAAACTATAAATATTTTGGGCAAAGGTTATATGTATTCTTTAAAGTTAATTATTACCTAATGTCTCTCCTTTTTCTGTTTTGTTTCCCTTAGGAAAATATGCTCAGGTTACCAACAATCCTGAAAATGATGGCTGCATAAATGCGGTCTTACTGGTTTGATAGCGGTTACACACAAATAACTCCTTATAGTTACTGAAAATTACACCTCAATCAGGAAACTATTACTGTGATGTTTCTGAATACTGCATGTTTGTAGTCATCAAGAAAACTACTTTATTGTTACAAAATAAACAAACATTAAAATGGCCTACTTTTACAAATTGGTCTTTTGTGTCTGTTCAGTGTTTAGATGTCCATAAAATTGAATGATTAAAAAATCAATTATAGAAATATCCTGCTTCCTCAGTATCTGCATTAATAAGTGGTACTAAGCAGTGCAGGTCTGTCATTATTAGAAAAGCCACTGTAGTTGAAAACACCTTTTATCATAAAGGTTAGTGTGTACTTAAATGTGAGGTCTAGGCCAAGAAACTTTGTCATGTCTACCCGAGGTCTCTTCCACCTCATTGTAGATTACTGATCCTAAGAATCCTAAGAAATACAGCATTAACACAACGTTTAAATGAAAATACTTTATAAACTAAAAGTATATGAGAGAAGGCACACTACACTATAAAGTTCAGAAGAACTTAGATAAAACTTTTTACCCCTAATTAATCCTTAACTTTTTCCTACAGTAAGTCATGGAGGGAATTAATATTTTAAACATTTTTCCCCTCTCATTCATCATATATAATACCATGTACTTGGAACTATATTTTCTATTCAAGACATATGAGAAAAATAAACCAAAATGGGCCACTCTCCCTTCTGAATGAGCTGGACCACACTCTGTCTATGGAGTGTGTATCTACTTTTACTTTAAAATAAGCACCCAACCCCCACATCTCGTGACCTTTCTCTCTCTTGCCTTCTGAAACAACCTGCACTCTGTCTATGGAGTATGTATCTTTCTGAACAAATCTACCTTTACTCAGAAAGAAAAAGAAAAAAAAAAAAAAGACCCACCAAAATGGTTGTACTTTAAGCATTTTCTATACTTTAAACCTAGGGTTGTATATTTTTAGAACGGTAAAAATTTGTTTAAATAAGTCCAGGTAAAATACTTTAAAAAAAGACTACACTGATACCCTTAGAGAGAAATTTAGTTACTTAGATAATATTAAAAGGGTCATGCTATAGAGTTGTCAAAAACACGTCTATGATCTGAGTTAACATTTGTGACTGAGCCTTAGGGTGCCTATATATTACATTAATTTATAATCACATTAATTGTTTTAAATTCTGTTTATTTTTTAAAGTCTTGAAAGTACAACCAATGTGATTAAATTGTGCCATTAACAAAAATCAATGTCTAAACAAACTCGGTATCTAAACACATCTTCACCAATGAAATTAGGGGAAAGGGAAGGAATTTCAAAACACAGACCAGGAAACAATCACAAAATATAGGTTTAATTACTACTGTTTAAAAAAAAAAAACTACCAAGAAAACAAACATAAGTACTTGAGTAAATCTTGCTATTCTGAATAATATAACATCTTTTCTAAGTTCTATAAACACAGTAAAGTTTTAGAACACAGAGACACTTAGGAAAAGAAAGGCTAGTTCCTCCGGAGTGGCTATCCAGTATGACACAATTACTTCAAGATAACAGAAGCTAACCTTCCTTACACTTAAATTTTAACAAATGATTTTGCCACTAAGAGAAATGGGAAAGGTGTGAATAACAAGTTTTGGAGGATGAAATAAAAGAAATTAGCTAAACACTAGATACAGAACTGAGGTTTGCTTATTTTTCACAACCAAAAATAAGCAAGTTAACTAGCTTGTACAAATAAAGCTTGATACTAAGTATGCAAACAGAAGCATAAACATTTTAACTAATCACACCCATGAAAGACTGGATAACACTTCAAACATCATATTGCTACTAGTGGACATACAAGGCAGAAACTTCTAAAATACTGTTACACAGATGAGTAATGTTAGTATAAATTTTTTATTTACATTAAGATCTGTTTCAGTTTGCTGGTGTGACCAAACCTTAGAAGGTAATCCCTAAGGGTAAAGCAGAATGTAA
Organism: Camelus dromedarius; assembly: GCF_036321535.1. Classification (NCBI taxonomy): domain Eukaryota; kingdom Metazoa; phylum Chordata; class Mammalia; order Artiodactyla; family Camelidae; genus Camelus; species Camelus dromedarius. The sequence continues at coordinate 49,396,805 of NC_087438.1, forward strand.
GAGCAGGTATTTAGATACTAGGTAAAGGCTCAATTTGATGCAATCATAAACCTTCAAGATATTTTTCTACAATCACTGAAACCTTTTTAGGTGGTGTTCGGTGGTCAGCTAAAAGTGAACCATTAATCACTAGCAATTTTTATCCTTGCCATGATAATTCTCTGCACTGAATGGAAACACCATGAATATAGACACATTTTAAGTAGTAGAAGATAGACATTCTGTCATGCTATTTGATTTTATAAAAAATCATAATAGACCCTCTCACCTTTAAAAGTTGTAGAGGAACTTTATAATAAATTCTTCAATATATTTCTGTGATGTCTAGCAATTGAATAATTTAAACTTGAAAGTAGAACTAAAATTTTGCTAATAACTGTCTGCTTTATATTACACAAGGAAATATATACGTATTTATACAAACTGAAGTGAACTTCCCTTCTCCACAAACGAGACTTCTAAACAGAAAAAAGCAGTTCACAAAGGACTACAGAAATGTGACTGGACACTCAACAACTAGCTTATCTGGCTGAAGTATGACCGCAATCCTCTGGAATTCCCAGAGGTTTTTTAATGCCTTTTGCAAAAAGTATAAGTGATCTGATTAAGTTTTCTTTAGATTCCTTAATGAGGATAAATGCTGTTACAAAGTCTGTCCTCACCTACTGAGTATAGAACTCGTCGTTACGGAACACGAAAATTCGGTTTTTCCATGTGACCTAACTTTTTTTTCCTCTACCATCTATAAACCCCAAAATAACATTCTGTCAGAGACACGTGACAAAAATTTTCTTACTTAAACAAAAAGTTCTGAAACTTCTTAAAATGCACTTACTGTTTAAGAATAAACCAAACAAGTTTTATAAGTTTATACTGTTAGTCCTTAGGGATCATATATGAATAATTAACCTTTTTTGTAAACTCAGCGACTATTCACATGTTAAGAGTTGTCAGTGAGCTCAGTCTTAAATTATACACTAAAATACTTTTAAAGAAAGTATTTTAAAGAGAACAATGAAGAATCCAAGTAAAAAAGTAAATACCTAAGTGTTAGGCTTTTAAATCTATTCTAAGAAATTAAAAATGAAAAGGTTAAGAATTTACTAAATCTTTATTTCCCTAGTTGTGGTATTAACAAAAATTTCTCACAAAATGTATAAAACAGCATAAATGTTTGATAGATACACTAGTATTAAGTCATACTTATTCTTTCACTTGATTAGCATCTGTTAAGAAAACAAATGGTCAAAGAGCTTAACTTTCACTTAGAATGAAATGGTCTAGCTTACCTCTGACCAATAAACTAAAGAAAATGTAGGGGACACATGTATTCAAAAATTTTACATGAATAAGGAGGGTTTGCTATTTTGCCTGCTAAAGATTTCATCTCAACTTTAAATCTTTCTGAAATGCCAACATCCCAAAATTAAATTTAACAACATCACCTGACAGTAGACTGAATAAACTTTCAACGTCAATCCTTAGCACCTCAAATAATGACACAAAGTCACAACACATTTTTTTCATTTAAGGACCAAGCAGTTTTAAAAACAACCTAAATGATCTCAAAGCATTCTCAAACTTAAGTGAAAATCTGAGTACACACAATAGGTCTAAAAAGTAGGATTGTTTCAAGATTCTCTTTGGATCATAAGAATAACCATTTTGTTCATTTTTAAATAAATTACTTAAACAACAAAAAAAAAAAAAGAAAGAAAAAAAAAAAACAATTGGGGGTTTTGGGTTTATTTTTTGCTTTCAGTTTTCCCAGGCAAAGCCCTTTGTTCTGGCAACTCAATGTACACACAGAGGCTAGCTTGCTTGTAACCTGCCCTCACAGAACAAATCAAGAGGGAGTAAGCCCGAAGGGACAAACGAAGCTCTGATCTGACTTAAGTTCTTGTAACTGCGGTTCCTAGAGTAGCTTATCCCTGCCGTCTCGGTCTAAGATTGTGGGGCGCAGTTCCAAACCTACCAAAAATGAAAGCCAAGGACATAAGCTGGCAGGCAGGCAGGCAGGCAGGCAGGCAGGCAAGCAGATCTTCAGACAGGAATCACTCCATGAGTTAGGGAAGTGGATGAAAGCTGAGGGGAATATAAAGAAGATTCTAGAATAAAGGCAGTGGCAGATTAAGGAGAAGCCTTTGGAAAGGTTCTCACACTTCTAAAGTACACACGTTAATTGGGTGAGGACAAAAGTATAGTCCCGGCTTCAAATGATATTTTAAATAGTAATACTGTCGACATGCCAGAGTTAAATCCCTAGCAGTACTGTTAATACCAGACGTTATAAAGAGTGAGCTGGAAACAGGTTTTGTTTGTACCTTCCCACAGACACTGAAGTCAAAGGAAGAAACTTGCACCTTCAACTAAGAATTTAAAGGCCAAAATACCCACCTTCACAAACCTTTGACCACACATTTCTGAATTTGTGCTCTCATTTAGTTGAAGTTACGTTTATCCTAATTTACTGACATTTTTGTTTAAGCATGCCTACGTTTTTAAAAAATGGTGATTAGTTTTGAAATTTAGGATAAAACTTCTAGAACCTTCACCAAGTTTACTATTAAAACCTTTAGTATAAAAGATTTCTGCGATCCTTACAACTGATGGGAACTCTACTACTTTCAGTTTTTCACTTTATATTTTCTGAAATATTAATGGTCAGATAGCCCCCAACTGCTAATGAAAATATAGTATGATCTGGTTTCCCCAAATCGAAACATGGTTAATAAAAATTAAAAAGTTGTATTTACACAAAATAGCCTGAAAAATTAAAAAGAACGGTGAATTCTAGGTCCTATGGGGGAGGGAAAAACAGCATCATAAATAAGTTCGAATTGAAAATTTGGAATTTTTATCCTGTGTCCCATGCTATTTATTAGTTGCCATATTTTAAAAACGACAATTACGTAACAAAGAAGAGGCTTTTTCATCTGCATTTCTTCTTCATTCAGGTCAGCTTGGCTTTCTTCTTTGCAGGTCCTTTGTGCCCTTTGGCCTTTCTTCTTAAATTCCGCCGGTCCACGACAGGCACCTCCACTTCTATTTCCTCTGAGCTGCTATCCACAGTTTTCTCTGCTGATGGTGTAAACTGATCCAGTTGCTCAGAAGATGCTTCGGACTGCTCCTCTGACTGGTTCTTCTGTCCGGCGTTCTGTGAAAATGGCACATCCTCAAGTTCAACCTCTATCAAAGAACTCTGCGGGAGAGCCGGAGACGTTTCCTGGGGCTCAGGGACCCCCTCCTCAACCTGGTCTTCCAATGAGGAAGTAGTGTTGGGTGACACATTTTCAGAGATCGATTCTTCAGAAAATTCAGTGACCACAGAGTTTGGAAAACCACTATTGGACCGTTCTTCATTTGGGATAGTAGCAGCGTTGTCTGAACTGCCAAAGTGAGCTTTCTTTCTTGAAACTAGAGGCAGCTTCTCCTCAGTGTGCCCTTTTTCATCAGGTGGGCCTTCGTCTAGCAAGGTTTCTGAGTCAGTTATACGTGAAGTCTAAAAACAGAAAACCTGGTGAACTTTTGCAATATAGTTCTTACATCAATTATTCTCAGACACTACTACACAATAACCCTGAACTGTGTTTTAGAGGATTCAGTACTCATTACTTTTGTTAAGCATGGGCACATAATTCTGAATACAGCTCAATTTCTTCAAAACTGTCTTGCATGATAATTTGGATACATTAAATTCTTGCTTTAAATATATAGTAAAGGTAATTTTACCTCAAAAAGTACTTAAGACATTTAAACTTTATATCAAGATTCTTCAAAACCAAGAACCAACTCAGTTTTTAGTCTCTTGGTGTTCCTGGAGCCAGAACCAAGAGTCCTGGGAACCTGATACCATGCCACCCCACTGAGTTTCGACTGTGAGATGATAGGTGAGGGCAGTGGAAATGGCATTCATTTAATTGTGTGAAACGCTAATAAAAATAACACTTTATGATAGTTTTTTAGCCTTAAATTGGAATATTCAGAAGTAAAAATTAAATTCTTTTTAGATACATACACACACACACACACACACAAATCAAATAGTACTCAGTCATAAAGACAAGAATGAAATCTTGCCATTTGCAACAACATGGATGGACCTAGAGGGTATTATGCTAGGTGAAGTAAGTCAGAGAAAGACAAACACCATAGGGTCTCACTTACATGTGAAATCTAAAAAACAAAACAAAGAAACAAAACAAAGTGAAAACAGGCTCAGATAAAGAGAACAATATGGTTGCCAGAAGGGAGAAAGTAAGGGGACTGAAACAGGTAAAGGAGATTAAGAGGTTCAAACCTCCAGATATAAAAATAAACAAGCCATGGGGATGTAATACACAGCATAAGGAGTATCGTCAATAATATTGTAACAACTTTGTATGGTGGACAGATGGTTACTAGACTTACCGTGATCAGTTCACAATGTATGCAAAATCAAATCACTATGCAGCACACATGAAACTTGCATAATGTTATACATCAACTTTATTTCAAAAAAAAATTTTATTTTAAAATACTCCATTCAAGTTTTCCTCACTAATCTGATCTGTCTCCCTAATTAAAACAAATTTAAATGACTATGTTGGTCAGAGACTATGTAAGCAATAGGTATTCAAATATTTGGTAAATAATGCTTTATCCAGATATGAATGAATAAGGTTACAAAAGATGCAAATATATGGAATATTATTGACTGCAACTTAAAATACCAAATCTAGTATAATTTAATTTTCCAGAAGGACTGTGCATGTTAAAGTTGAGGCAAATATATATCCTACAGTGCCCCAGCCAAGCCACCAACACTGGAACACTTTAACTATAAAAAAAATTTGGTTATTTCCCCATTACCTTATCCTGAGTAGCAGCCTCAGGGGGGTTTGAAGATTCTACCACCAGTGGAACAAGATTTGTAGAATCTTCACTGGAATTAAAAGACTGCAATTTTAATTCTTCATCTAAAACTTCACTAGTGGAGTCCTCCTCTTCTGGCATAAGTGAAGTTTTAAGAGTATCATCCATTATCTCACCATTCACGGGCTCTAATTCAGATTCCTACACCACAGAGGGAAAAAAAGGCAGGACACATTACAGATTAACTTACTTGTCATGTAAGATGGGTCCATTCTCAGCTCCCCTCAGAACTCAAGATACATTCTACCACATCACAGGGCACAGGTTAAGGAACAGCAGAGTCAGTAAAAGAGTCCATAAGCACCCGAAATCCCCGCTGTCCTCGTGGAGAGAGGACAGGACCGGGATGCCCTGCAGACCCAGGGTGCATCTGAGATTCAGTGAAGTGACCCTGCCTCCTTCTTGCTCGTCCTTCTAATGCGGCAATCACAGGAAGAACTTCAGTAAAAAGGCACCAGAGAAAGTCTAAATTTGGTGCCGGCTCTGAACAGAACACCCACTGTTCAGCAGCTGGAATCTTGGAGCCTGTGGGAAGCTGCACTTCACGCTGCCAGGGGGCAGGAAGTACTACGAGTCCTGAGGGAAGCCGAGTTGGCTTCAGCTTCCTCCTAGGAGAAGAGAGGCCCGCCTTGGTCAGCTCATTGTCCAGTCAACCCAGGGTCATTTTTGAACAATCCTGCTCCTTAAATCCCATTAAAATATGGAAAAGCAATCTGATAACACAAACCTTCCAATTTCTGAAATTCTTCCTCCGATGTTTATTGATTAACAAGACTTCCATTTAATGTCTAATATTTCTAATTTATCCTAATGACATTTTAATAATTAGAGGGCATTTTATTTTATTATCATTTTAAAAATTAGAAAAGCAATGTGCTCATTTTAAGAAATAGATTTGAATGGATTATATAGGACCCCTGAAATCATATAAGGAACATTTTCCCTAGGAATAGTGAGATCAGAGACTTAGAAAAATCAATCTGGCCAGATAGTATAAAGAATAAATTGCACACAGAAGGTAATTATAATAAAGCTCATAGAAGGACCAATTAGGGTAGGAGAATGTTAAAAGAAAGAAAATGAGAAAAATACAGCAAAAGCTTTTGTAAAACAATAAAATTTTGGTGAGTAACTAAAAGCAAGAAGCAACAGGAGAGAAAAACTCAGTCCTTCAAGTTTTATGTTTGGAAACAGAATGAAAGATAAATAGGAAAAAAAGGCTCAATACTGAAGTGACAGGAAAGAATAGAGACACTGAATTTAAGATAAAAGACATCTGTCTAAATAGAAATATTTAGAAGGCAAGTAACATTATAGGACTACAGTCTGGATCAATGCTGGAAGTCTAGTTACTGGTCATCCCCACAGAGATGACAATTGAGCCATTAGACTAGATGCATGAAGCAAAGAGCAGAAAGTCAAGAACTGAGTCTTTGAGAATGTCCACAAATATAAGGAAAAAAACAAGAAACAGAACAGTCAAAACGCAGACAAATAAAACCAAACCAAAACTTCAGAGACAAGAAAACGAAAAAACTAAAAAAATACAATCATGTTATAAAAGTCAGACCAGAGAATGTTGAGGAAGAGAGAGTAGTCAGTCGAGGTAAGGAAAGCCACTGGAATTGAATGAAAGTGTCACTGGTCACCTGTAAGAGTATTTGCTCAATAGTTCATTGGACAAAAGAAACAGGTTACATGATGTACATACAGTATAATCTGAAGTTTTTAAAAGAGAAAAAGTCCCACAAATACATATTCCCATAAACATCTAGAAACATATAAATCCCTTTTTAAAATATGTGCTTTTCTCCCCATTTTCTACAAGAAAAGAAGAAATGCCATTTAAAAATACAGTTTCATGAAGTAGAGGAAAGAAGAGCTAAACTGGACCAAGTTAAGGAAATGAAATTGGTAATGCAGTTTGACTTGCTTAACTAGCTCCTCGCTGGACTGGCAAACAGGCAAAAGATTTTTAAAGAAACTTAAGCACATCTGAAAGAAGAAATAAGAAATCTATAGACAGGAAAAGACTGAAGATATTGAAGAAAAACAGGACAGGAAATAGAGAAGAAGAAAGAAAGGGACAAATAATTGGGGAGCTGCAGAAATCAAGCCAGATAAAGAGTTTACTCAGTCACAAAGGATTTTCCTACTTGTCTTCTAGTGTTAAAAATGAAATGCATTCAGTTATCTTTCCAGGAATTTATAAATCAATTGTAGTCAAATACATATTTTTTTTCTGGACAACTAATTCTGCCCTTCTAACCAAAATAGGAGTGCAATGGGGGGCCTGTTGAACCTTCAAGTGTTCTAACTTGTTTTATAAGGCAGACCTTGTATAGTCACATCATTTGTGTCACTTCTTAAGTATGTTTAATTCCACAAATTAATTTGTATCTTAAATACACTGAGGGACATGACTATCTAAACATCCTCTATTTTATATTCTCAATAAGTCAACCTTTATAAACTCAGTTTGAAATATAAAGTAACTGTAACTTTATCCTCCACTTCCTGATCTTGCTTAATATAGACATACATGCTTTTAAGCATTAAATCCAATTCCCACTAACAGTCTAAAATATATCATTGCACTTTTCTAACCATATATGATTAAGAAAGTTAAAATTTAGTTACTTCCATTCATTTTATTTAATAAGCGAATCTCATACCTTTTCACCATCTTGCTTTTCCAGGCGTGGCTGGGTTTCTGGTGCTGGCCGAACGTCTTTATCACTACTTCCATCTGCAAATTCCATCACATTCTGTTCAGGTCCCTCTTCCAAGAATTCTTCTGAGCTCTCTGATGTATGTGCAGTAGACTCCAATCTAGAAAACCAAAGTAAACCATCCTAACTTGTTTTATTAAGGATGAATACAAAATTTTAGGAATCTGTTAACAAAGTAACACCTTAGAGAACCAACTAACTGTTGTTTGGTCTAAAACCAATTTCTTGACCTTCTTACAAATCTGTTCTCTTTACTGTCTCATTTTCCAGTTTGATCACCATCTTTTCAATCATGTAAACTAGACCTCTCTTTTACTCTATGTGTACTGACTGGACCTTGTTCTCCTAGAATGCACATACCTGGGAGCAGTTCACCTGGGACAGCCAGAGTTTCCAGCTTGGTCCCGGCAGCAGCTTAACTGGGGGCACACCTTATCTTATTGCACCTCACTTTATTGTGCTTCAAAGACACTATGTTTTACTAATGGGAGGTTCGTGGCAATCCCACGTTGAGCAAGTCTACTGGCACCATTTTTCTCAAAGCACGTGCTCACTGCATGTCTCTGTGTCACATTTTGGTAATTCTCAAAATACTTCCAACTATTTTGTTATGACTACATTTGTTATGGTGATCTGGGACTAGCTGATGTTACTATTCTAATTGTTTGGGGGCACCATAAACTACACTTACATAAGATGGCAAACCTGACGGATAAACGTGTGCTCTGATTACTCCAACCAACCAGCTGTTCCCCCGTCTCTCTCTCCTCGGCCTCCCTATTCTCTAAGAAACAACAATATTGAAATTAGGTCAGTTAATAACCCTGTGACGGATCTAAGTGTTCAAGTGAAAAGAAGAATCGCATGTCTCTCACTTTAAGTCAAAAGTCAGACACAATTAAACTCAGTGAGAAAAGTGCGTTGAAAGCTGAGACAGGCCAACAGCTAGGTCCCTTGTACCAAACAGTTAGCCAAGATGGGAATACAAAGCAAAAGTTGTTGAAAAAAATTTAAAGTGCTACTCTAGCAAACACATGAATGATAAGAAAGGAAAATAGCCTTATTACTGATACAGGGACGTTTTAGTGGTCTGGATAGAAGATCAAATCAGCTACAATGCCCATAAGCCAAAGACTAATCCATAGGAAGGCCCTAAAACTCTCTTCATTTCTATGAAGGCTGAGAGAGGTGAGGAAGCTACGGAAGAAGAGTCTGAAGCTAGCAGAGTTTGGTTCATGAGGTTTAAGGAAAGAAGCCATCTCCGTAACAGTGCCAGATGAAGCAGCCATCACTGATGCAGAAGCTGCAGGAAGTTATCCAGGAGATCTAGCTAAGATCATTAATGAAAGCAAACAACAGATTTTCAATGGAGACAAAACAGCCTTCTACTGGAAGAAGATGCCATCCAGAACTTTCACAGCTAGAGAAGAGAAGTCAATGCCTGGCTTCAAAGGATGGGCTGACTCTCTTTGTTAGGGGCTAACACCGCTGGTAGTAACTTCAAGGTGAAGCCAATGCTCATATTCCTCTGCAAAAATACTAGGGTCCTTAAGAATGATACTAAATCTACTCTGTCTGTGCTCTCTAAATGGAACAACAAAGCCTGGATGATGGCACATCTATTTACATGGTTCACTGAATATTTTAAGCCCATTGTTGAGACCTGCTGTTCGGGGGAGGGGGGAAATGTCCTTTCAAAATATGACTGCTCACTGACAATGTACCAGGTCACCCAAGAGCTCTGACTAAGACACACAACAAAATTCATGTTGTTTTCATGCCTGCTAATAAAACATCCATTCTGCCACCCATGGATCAAGGAGTCATTTCAACTTTTAAGTATTATTATCTAAGAAATACATTTCATAAGGCTATAGCTTTCATAGATAGTGCCAGAGATGTGACTGAATTGCTGCGATCGCATGATAAAACTTGAATAGATGAGGAGTTGCTTATTATGGGTAAGGAAAAAAAGTGGCTTCTTGAGAAGCCTGGTTAGATACTGTGAAGACTACTGAAATGACGAAGGATTTGGAATATCATATAAACTTAGATGATAAAACAGCAGGACAGTTTGAAAGGACTGACTCCAATTCTGAAAGAATTTCTACTGTACGTAAAATGCTATCAAACAGTATTGCATGCTACAGAGAAACTTTCAGTGGAAGAGTCAGTCAATTTATGTGGCAAACTTCATGGCTATCTTATTTAAGAAATGGCCACAGCCATCCCAATCTTCAGCAACCACTACCCTGATCAATCAACAGCCATCTACATTGAAGCAAGACCTCCAACAGCAAAAAGATCGCTGATGGCTCAGATGATGGTTAGCATTTTTTTTTTTACCAATAAACTATCTTTTAATTAAGGTATGTTTGGGGTTTTGTTAGACATAATGCTATCACACACTTAACAGACTATAGTATAGCGTACACATAACTTACTTTTATATGCACCGGGAAACAAAAAAATACATGTGACTCACTTTATTGCGATATTCACTCTGGAACCTACCCACAATCTCTCTGAGTATACCTGTATTAATAATGCCCCTTTCATTCTCAAAAATATCAGTTTGGACAATAAATAATATGGCTTAGTTCTACCTCTGAAATACCTTTCAAATATATCCTTAACTCTCTATTCCCATTTTCATCTTCCTACTTCAGGCCCAATTCTCTCTGGACCATTGTAACGTCTTCCTAATCCATCTTCAGTCTTGCAGTGCATACATTCTTCAGTAAGGTTTTCAGAGCTATGTTTCAAACACAAATATCTGTACCTGTGACAGTCCAGCTCAGAAAATTCTGATGGTTCTCTATGCTTGGAGAATAAAGTGTGCCTCCCTTCAAAGCCTAACATGACCAGACCCTTGTATTTTTATCTCCTACTAGATGTTACAATTTACCCTATATATCAGTTATCCTTATCAACCCCCCTCCTAGCTTTGTGCCTTTGCTCATGTTATTCCTGTAGTCTAGGACTACGCAGTGCAATACAGTAGTCACAAGACACTCATCACTATTCACAGTAACTAAAACTAAATGAAATTAAAAGCTCAGTTCCTCAGTTGCACTAACCACACTTCGAGTGCTCATTGATAAGCACACTGAGCAGTGGCTGCCATATTGGGCAGGGCAGATACAGAACATGTCCATCATACAGAAAGTTCTTTGGACAGCCCTGGTGTACACCAGGGGTCAGCAAACTCTTCCTTTAGGTCTTGTGGTCCATGTGGTCACTGAACAGCTGCTCAACTCCACCACTGTAAAGCAACGCCATCATAAGAAACATGTAAACTACTCAGCATGGATGTGTTACAATGAAATCCTATTTACAGTAGGTGGTGGGCCAGCTTTGGCCTACAGACCATAGTTCATGTACCCTTGGACTAGAAAGTCTTCTTTCTCAACTCTGCTTTCTACTTATCTTTGAAGCCCTGGCCCAAATGTGAAAGTTCTCCATCCCCTCAATTAGAATCAATATGCTCTCCTTTACATGCACAGGATTTTGCACTTCTATTACTGCATGTGCTTGCAGTGCTCTTAATCTGTGTCACAGGCACAGACACGTGTGTTAGAAACCACCGGGCAGTCGATTCTTCAAGGGCAAAGATGAAGTATCTGAGTAAGCATTCAAGCATTTAGCCTCACTGTTACTATTTTATAAAAAGAAAATTTCACAATAATTCTGCGGTGTTCAATTTTAAATGCAGTTATAGTCCCTTCTAAAAAGGGTATTGCATCAAAATGTGGCTCAGTGAATAAACTCATAATTATCTAAGCTCTTACTCTTTTCACAAATTACTAGATTTAAATATTTACTTAAATTTGACTGTAACATGATGAATTTTTCATCAAAATATAACATTTACATACTTAATTACCCAAATCTATACATAATAAAATTAGCATAGCTATAGAACTCTCTACCTGAGTAGAATAATTTCACAACTAAAATGGCAGAGCTATGAATAGTGACTCAGGAACAGTTAGCAGGACTTCCAAGGCAAAAGTCTAATTGTACTGTAATATTCTAAATCTTGCTTTAACATGTTGATCACCATGTCACTCAAATCTGGGTAACAGCTGTGTTCCCTCAGGAGCACTTGATCCACAGCGGGCAGTCAATGCGTTAAGAGTCAAAGGAAGATAGAAAATAAGGTTTTGATCCAAGCGTTTTGTTGATTCGGCTGGTTGGTAAGTTCCTGGAGGAGCTGATGATACCATTTATGGCTATTGCTAATTTATGTTAAGTTTTAAAACCCAGGAAGATGTATCAGTTATAAAGTAAAACTGAGGGTTTTTTAAATTGACTAGAGCTCAGCATTACTAAAAACCACAGCTACTGCCAAATTCAAAGTTGGCGAAAATGACTCATTTGGGATAATACAATCACTAGAATATTCTCCTGGATTTTTACATAATAGATGAAATCGTGAGTTTATTCCATTCTCTTACTAGCAACCTCTCCCTACAACACTGTCAAAGGGACACTTACCAAGTGTCATCAACACTCTTGTGGAAGAATTCAAATACAGACTTCTACACCAAGGTCATTTGCTATACAAACAATATAACCTTCACCTTAAAAACCAAATACTAATAATATGATAAGAAAAAGAAAGAAAATAATGAGTGTAAAATAAACAACACTTTACTTGTTTACTGAAGCTGTAGGTGAAGTCTGGTGAGTCCTTTCATCTTCTGCTTGCGAACTACTAAATTCAGAGTCCTGAAACCGCTTTCCAATCTTTGGCCGCTTTAGATGACTACTTCGAGCACGAGTGGAAACAGGTGTCTTATCATGACCTGAGAAAAACCAGCAACACTACAATTAATTGATTATGTATACAAAGGATTACCCCTTAAATACACAGAAATGCAGGAACTAAGCTGGTTCACCTATATCCCCGCCATCACACACTTCCTTTCTCTCACTTACATCAGGCTAAGAAACCATGTCAGTGTCTCTTTCTAAATTACAAAATAATGTTGTCACTATTCATTCCTCACACTTCTGTGCTACCCTGAGCTCTGCAAAGTGCTTCTGTGTTTTCACTTATATCCTCGGCCAATAATCTTGGAAAATAAACGAGGTAGACATTACTGTCCTTATTTTACAGGTAAGGAAATGAGGAAGAGAGGTACGACAGCTTACCCATCTGTTCATACGGCAAAATCAGTGGTAGTGGTGGCATTAGAACCCAGATCTAGATTTTAATGCTGGGTAAGTCTTCACTTACTCTAAAGGACACACACACATGAACACATACTTAATTCTAAGTGTCTCATACACTTACTGATAGACCAGGTGAATTTCTTACCTTCAGAAGTGCTTGCAAAGGCATCTTTTAGAGAATCAATCTAAAATAAAAACCAAATATAGATATAGATAAAAACCAAAAGTTTTAGATCCTTTTTTCTCCCTATGGAGCTACTTCATTCAGTGTCAAAGAAAATCTTTTAAAAATTTCTTCAAATAGCACTTTTCATGCTCACTATTCATCAATAAGGAAAATTTAGTTAAGAAATAAAAAGGCTATATCATAGCCTGTTTATTATAAGCCTAACAACTTATCAAGCCATCTGTTACAGTGATATACACTGCAGTTTCCCGAGTCCTGTCCTCACCTACCTTCTCTTCTCAGTCCATATCCTCTTCCTGTGTAATTTTATCTGCCACATTTACTTCCAGATCTATTTGCTGATGAATCCAAATACACAGTTTAACCTCCCCAACTTTCCCCCTGATTTCCAAAGCTCTATTTCCAATGAAATATCTCTCCAGTGGATACTTCACCCAATTTCACATACAACCTGTCCCAAACTGAACTCTTATTTTTCCCAATATTATCTTCTATCTAGGTTAATGGCAGTAACAATTTGTTATGCCATTCTAGCCAAAAACCTGTGAGGCAGTAATGACTTCTTCCTATCCCTCATTCAATCAGCCACAAAGCCTGTCAATTTTGACTCTGAAGAATGCCTCAAGACTGCCCCCTCTTTGGTATGACCAATCATCTTTATTACTAATGATTTTAAATCAGGCATGTCTCATCTTTAACATGCACTCCTCAATGGTACCCCTCACTCTAATCACGTGCCCTGTAATCTCCTCCACTATTACAGCTGATGCTTCCAAGTCACAAACGGTACCACTTCTTTGCTTTAAAAAACATACAAATAACATCAAGATTTGTAATGGTTGATCACCACCTAGAATACAAACTCTCAACCTCTTACAAACCAACATGCCATTTTCTTTCACACCTGTGCTTTTTACATGCTATCTGTTGGAATGCCCTATCAACCTTTATCATAGAACTCCTGTCCACTCTTTAAAAGTCCAGCTCAGTTACTACACTTATTCCAGTCCTTGGGCAGAGTTAATCATACTCTGCTATGTACCTTCAATTATTTGCTATATATTCTATTATGGCAATAACTACCCTGTAGTATATTTGTTTACTTATTTGCTTCCAGTAATGGACCATCTACTTCCCCCATGCTTCTAAGAACAATATTTCTGTATGTCCAGTGCTTGCCACAGTACCTATTTTATTATATAAATTGCTGTCCGTTCATTCATTACACATTTATTGAAACCCTACGATATGGCAGACACAAAGACTTCAAGAAGATCTATTTACAGGACACTGACAAACAAGGAAATAACTGTGACAGATAAGATAAAAATTCTGCCTTCAAGAAGCCTACAGTTCAACTAGACAAGGCTAACACATAGATAGAGATGAATAAATAAAAGGTACCAAAAGTATCCTAAGAGAAATACATGTAATATTTATGCCCAAAAACAGAAAAAAAAATCAGATAGAAATATCAACATCACCTAAAGACTAAATCAGGTAGTCTTGTAACATATATCAAATGTTATAACATTTATTACATATATCAAAATATCAAGGTGTACACCTTAAATATGTACAATTTTTGTGAATTATACCTCAATAAAGCTAAAAAAAAAAAAAGTAGTTAAAATGAACAAACAAAACCAATTCCCCTGTGGTTACTGATGAAAAGAGATAAATAGTTTAATAGAAAATTATTTTCCTTGAATTAAAATACTAAAGTAATATGAAGACTATATATTTTAAAAACAAAAATCGAATTTATGTTGCCAACCTCATAATATGATACCATTTGAATATACTTTCATTAAAATGACACATTTAAAATTATTTGGCTTAATATAAAATAGATCATTGTTCTCACTACATGTATGAAAAGAGCAGATTTTTAAACGTTCCTTAGTTTTATGATATCTGACCAATATTAAATGACTCTGAGTAAATCTGAAGAACTTGGACTGCAACATAATAGAACACAGGCTTATTCTGAAGTCTGAAATTCCAAAGGTAGAAAAAAATAAAAACAAAAACTTGAACTCCTTACATATAGCTATTGTATTATTTACATTATCCTTAAAAATGTTTTACATAGTTTCAAAGAGTCAACACTCATGCTAATTAAGACAGGAAAAAAGAGGCACAAATGACTCCCCAAAACACGTGTCTCTGAATCACATACACATTTACATAGACATATTCAACACTCACTAAAGATATACTACGGTACTTGTGTACAAAACAAATATGACTGTAATAAATGCCATCACAACAAAACACTGCATAAAAACAGACTTCCAGAATCCTATCAATGGACTTGTATTTTAAGTAATAACAATTAAGTAGATTCTAGAAATGTACCTGGTGAGTCCTCTGGAATTCAGTAATGGGACCTGTCCTTCTACTTCTGGGTTACCTACTATTTGCAAAGTGCATGACATTCTACAGAGACCTAGCATATGTAGCCTCAAACTTCCCAAATAACTTCATACCCTTTGACCTACTACTAATTGTACTTCTAGAAATTTATCTGTGTAAGGAAATAATTACTTTACACAAAGGTGCATGTATAAATGTGTTCATGGCTGGGCCATTTATAAATATAAAAAACTTAAGTGTAATGTGTTAAGGAGATAAATGATAGTTATCTACACAGACTAGAACAGTGTGCTGCTATTTAACAATGTTTTGAAACAGTAATGCCATAGAAAATGCTTACAATAGTATGTTAATGGAGAAAAGCAGTTAGAAGTAGCATAAAATAAGAACAAAAATAAAACATATGCAGATACATGTTTTATTATATATTTAGTACATATATAAAAATTTTAGTTGCTATATCTAGGATAATGGGATTATAGATTTTTATTTTCTTCTATATTATTTTGTGTTTTCCAAATTAAATCCTTAATAACCAGCTAACAGAAAATAACAAAGTAACTAACACAGTAGAAATTAAATAAGATTGTTGAATGAACAGTAACATTAAAAGCTAAATATTAGCTGACCCTATTTTTAAAAAACAGCAAACTTATTATTTCCTACATAAACACACAGTGTACCTACAGTTAGCTGCATCTCACTAGACTGATTATCTTCAGTTCCGGCTTCAAATTCTGGAACAGATGCAAGACCGTATTCTCCAGACATAGGTCTTTTAGCTTCATTGTGAGAAACTGCTGTATGTAGAAAATTTAAAAAATTGTAACCCAATTAATGTTTGGTTTTAATTGTAACATCGTTTGTACCGATTTTCACAAAAGCACTGAAAAGCAGCCTGAACGAAAGGGTGTTGAAAATCTGGTGTGGGATATCCCCTTCACCAATATCTTACAGTGAGACTTTGCAGATGTAGAGTCTTTAATAGTTATCTGTACTTAGTGGCTTCGAGGAGAGATGGACGAGACCCCGGTACCAGCCTTGCCCTTCTGATGCCTGTCCTCCCTGTTTGAGTCATCTGTGTTAATTTATCACCCATCAGTTCCTACTGGACTGTTACATTCCACTGGGCTATTCTAGATCCTCTTATACTAGTGACTCAAATGGTTACATAGAACAAAACTTCAAACTTTAGAAAAGAAGCTCTGTTACTAAAGAGATCACATAACAATATACCAATACTTTGGACTGTAAGGTGCAACCATTAGGCACTGCTTTTTTTTTTTTTAAATTGAGGTATAGTCAGTTTACAATGTTGTGTCAACTCCCAGTGTAGAGCACAATTTTTCAGTTATACATGAACATACATATATTCATTGTCACATTCTTCATTAGGTACTGCTTTTTAAGCTGGACTTGTGTTCAAAACGGAAACATTCTTACCCGTAATTTTAAGCGCTTCTCTTTGTAACGCTCTGGTGACTGGTATTCGCTGGTACCAATGTCCAACACCTTCAACCTCCCAAAGGAGCTCATGGTCCCCAGGATACTTTTCAAAATACTGCTTGCAAGCTGAAAAACACATTGAGAATTTTCTAGAAATCCCAAAAATCAATTGTTTGGGAAAACAGAGATGGAAAGTAAACTGCCCAACTCACTTAATGGGGCTAGCATAACCCCGATAGCAAAATCACCAAGCAACCAAAAATAATAAAGCAGTCTCATTTATGAATCAAAATCCTAAATAAAATTCCATATTAAAGTTTTAAGTAACCAAGGAATTAAAGTCCTCATAAAAGATGTACTTCCCCTTTAAAGAGAAAATTACTAAATGTTACTGAAGGACATAAAAGAAGAACTGAAAAAAAGGACTGTTAGACTCAATAGTGTGAAAACACCAATGCTCACCAAATTATTCTGTAAATTCCATGCAATTCTAAACAAAATCCCAACAGAGATTTTCTTTAATGGAACTGGACAAAACCTGATCCCAAATTCAAAATGAAAGAACGAAGGGCTATGAAATAATATTCAGGCCAATTTGAGGGAAAAAAACCAAGGAGGACTTATTCTAGCAGATTAACAAGAATCATCTTAAAGGCACAATAATTAAAAACAACCTGGTATTGACATAATGTGGAAGAGGAGGAAGAGGAGGAAGAAAATTAAATACCAAGGGGGGAAAAAAAACACCAAGAAAGAACCACATATACACTTGAAATTTGGCAAATGACAGAGGAGGAATCACATTTCAGAGGAGAATGAATAAAACTATTAAATAATGATGTTAGAATAAAAGAAGTCAGATCTTGACCTCACATCAATATCATTCATAAAAATAAGTTCTAGATGAATTCTAATACCCATTATAAAAAGCAAAATGTTTAAAGAAAACATAAGAGAATACCTCTAGGATATCTGGGTACTAAAGGATTTCTTATAAAAGATAAAAAAATCACAATCTGTGATAAAATAGTATGAGAAACATGATTATTAAAGTTTAAAACTTTCTATATAGGACTTTCTGTGAAGATGGACATGACCTACAGCAGCACTGTCCAATCCAGTAGCTACCAGAGCCGCATGGGGCTGCTAATGACTTGAACTTACAATCTGATTTAATTTTAATTAACCTAAACTTAATTTGTATCAGTAGCTGCTTTATTTGGACTACATGGTTTATATTTAAAAGGCACCATACCCAGGACTCTATCCGCAGGGCCAAAGAAGATTGTGTCCCCCAAGTTGAACTAGAAAGGTTAAAGATCAAGCAGCTAGAAGGGGATAAACATCGACTTCAGCAGCAGCTTAATGATGCCAAAAACAAGTATAAGATTTTAGAAAGAGAGTTCCATCAGTTCAAGGATCAGCAAAGCAACAAACCAGAAATTCAATTACAGTCTGAAATAAATCTTCTCACAGTGGAAAAGGTTGAACTTGAAACAAAGTTGGAACCTGCAACTAAGTCTAAACTACATTACAAGCAGCAGTGGGGACAAGCTTTGGAAGAACTTGCCAGACTTAAGCAGCAGAGGGCAGGAAAGTCAAATGGCTCGTCTTAAAAAACAGCAAGAAGAATTGGAACAGATGAGGCTGCATTACCTGGCTGCTGAGGAAAAAGACACAGTAAAAACTGAAAGACAAAAATTATTGGATATAAGAAATGAACTGAACAGGCTAAGGCAACAAGAACAAAAACAGTAGCAGGATTCCAGAGAGACCGCAGCTAGAAAAATGGACGGCCCACGTGGCAGGACGCGGGAAGAAGGTTTGCATGATTATTTGACTCGCCTCCTAGAAGAAAGGATGCTTCTTCTCTGGAAAAGGATGGGTGTGTGTAATCACGAGGATCGAATGATGAGTGAACTCAACCGACAGATCAGAGAGGTTTGGGCAAAAAACAATGCCAGTAATTAATAACATTTGGAAAATCTTTACAGAGACTCCAGTTCTAAATTTTAATTGTAAAACCCTCAAAAGAAGGGAAAATTGATATTTTAAAATGCAATTTTCAATTTTTTATAAGCAAAACTTTTTATGTTATTGTATAGTATTTATTTGACTTTATTTAACTGCATTTTATCTACTAATTTTCAATGACTTTTCAGGGTTTCTCATAATTTATAATTTCATAGCTAACTTTTTTTTAACTTTTTTTATTGAGTTAGTCATTTTACAATGTTGTGTCAAGTGGTTAACTTTCAAAACAGCTTTTCACTAAATTTGCTCTCAGAGAAATGACTGAGTTTCCAGTTACATGATTTTTTATGGTGAGCCAGAAGAGTATATGTTGCACTTTAAAAATGCTGTCCTGTTCATTTGAATACAGACATCTTATAAGTTGAGTCCATTTGTAAATGTAACTAGTTTTATTTAATTCATTTTAGATGATCTGTCTTTTTAACTTGTAACATTTGCAGATGACAAGTTTGAAAACAGAAAGCAGGATCAGGGCAGAGAAGCCATATGTGATCTACTGAGCGACAAATTAGTCATTTATTTAAATAAAGTTACTAGAGATTAAAAAAATAAAGACACAGACTAGGATATAAATAGAATAAAACAAAAGATTAGTATTCTGGGCATATGAAAAATTACTAAAATTGAATTAGAAAGACAAAATAACCCCAAAGAAAAATTGGCAGAGTTATGAACAGGAAATTTACCCATAATGAAACCTGAATGGTCACTAGATGATAAACCTCACTAGCTGCCAAGGAAACGTAAGATGAAACAGCAAGATACCATTTCACACCCATCAGATAGTAACAAGCATCAGAAGAATACGGGAAATGGAAACTCCCACACAGCTAGTGTGAGAACAACTGTAAAGTGGTTAGTAAAGTTGAAGACAAATATTTTATGATCCAATTCTACTTCTAGGGATACCCTAATGATTTACACATATGCGGAAGACATCGTATAATGAATAAAATGTTCATTACAGAACAGTTTTCAAACTGGGGTCAGCGTACAACCTAAGTGCTCATCATCATTAGGGGATATATGAATAAACCATATATGTATACAGTAAAATACTATACAGCAACTTCAACAAATAAACTATAGCTACGTATAATCAACACTGATAAATCTAAAAAAAAAAGTCAATAAAAGAGCAAAATGGTATCATTTTATAAGTTTAAAAACACATTAAACACAATGATACAGCCTCCGGAGAAAACAGTTTAGCAATTCCTCAAAAAGTTAAAACACAGAATTCTAAGCCAACAATTCCACTCTTTGGTTTATATCCAAAAGAATGAGAGGAGGGACTCAAACAGATATCTGCACACCAATGTTTATTCACAGAAACATAGAAAGGGAGAAACAACCGAGGCGTCCACCAATGGATAAATAGATAAATGAAATGTGATACAGTCACACAATAAAATCTACTCAGACATAAAAAGGAATGAAATTTTGATATATGCTACAACATGGATGGACCATAAACATTATGCTATGGAAATAAGACACGGAAAGGGCAAATAGTGTATGAATTCCTATTTGTGAGGTACCGAGACCAGGCAAACTCATGACAGAGAGCAGAAAAAAAGTTAACGAATGTGGGGGAAAGAGGGAGGGGAATTATTGTTTGAAGGGTACAGAGTTTAGATTGGGGATGATGAAAAAGTTTTGGGTTCAGATAGTGCTGATGAGTACACAGCAATGGGAAAGTGATTCATGCCATCGAACTATTTACCCCTATAAATAAAGTGGTAAATACTATGTTATATGAATTTTATCACCAAAAACTTTAAATTTTAAAATTAAAAAAGCATACTAAATAATGCTCTACAGTGTTTATGGACAAAAACATAAGTATGAAACCATGGGCAGGAAGGATATCCACCGACTTCAGGAACACAATTATCTCTGGGAGGAAAGGAGAAAGAGAAATGGGGCTGGGGAGGGATCCAGAGAGAACATCAACTGTATCTTCAACGTTCTGTTTAGGTTTACCTAAAAATAAATGAAAACAAACATGGCAAAATCTTAACAGCTGTTAATCTGGACAATGGATACGTGGACACTAGGATACCATTCTCTCACTTTTTTCCCATATGTTTGACAATATTTCTTATGTTTTCTGGTTGTAGTTTTCATACCTAACAGGAAGGGAAAAGCTGGGGGGGGGGGGGGGATGACAAGCCACACTGAGTCCTTTGCCTGAATTAAAATAACTAAAATAGAATACCTTACATAATACATAAGCACCTGTTATCATTTGGTATTCAACTTATTTATCATTAGAATCCTAGAAAAGTGCAAGTAATAAGAGGTTCCGCCTGCAGCAGATGTGGTTGCATTCCTCCCCAGATTCAGTGAAGCACTAATTAGACTTTAAGAGCAAAATCCATTTGCAGATTATCCAAGGTTATACAGGGTTCATTCCATTCTCATGTATGGATTTAGAGAGAAACCATGATTCAAGATGGGCATGCAACCCTTGGTTCTTGTTTTGGGGATTTTTCATATTAAAAAGGAGGAGGAAACAAAAAACAAAAATGTTTTTTCAGTGAAAATAAATATCTGATGTTAGATTAAAATCAATGGTAAAGTATATTTATAAAAGTTTTCAATAACTTACTTTTCAGGATTAAATCTTATTCATTAAGAAAAAAGTAGTGGTATGGGCTTTATGCCAATGCAAATATAAATCCACCAATAGTTTTTAAAACATCACAACACAATATATCCACACAATGGAAAAATAAACAGCATTGAAAAAGAGAAGACAGAGCTATGTGAATCCACAAGAGTGAATCTCATAATCATAAAGATTAGTAGAAAAAGCAAACTGCAAAAGAATTCATACAGTACATATTATTTATAAAAAGTTTTAAAATATGTAAAACAACATTGCATTGTTGGAGGATAAGTACGTATATGGGGAAAATAAATGCCAAATTGAGGATGGTGCTCATTTCGGCCAAGGGAGTGAACTAACTGGATATGACAGGAGTACAACTGTATTGACAATGATCCACTTCTCACGATGGTACATGCTGGATGGTACACGATTATCTGTTACCTTTTTCTTTATGTAATTTTTGTATATATATGGAATTTCTCTTTTTAATTTAAAAATCTACCACAA
This sequence comes from Camelus dromedarius, assembly GCF_036321535.1. Taxonomy (NCBI): domain Eukaryota; kingdom Metazoa; phylum Chordata; class Mammalia; order Artiodactyla; family Camelidae; genus Camelus; species Camelus dromedarius. The sequence goes on from NC_087438.1 coordinate 49,418,802, forward strand.
ATAACCCAAAGAATGGTCAAAGGATTTCAACAGACACTTCTCCAAAGAAGATACATAAAAGACCAAAATGCACATGAAAAGATGCTCAACACCAAACACAAATCAAAATTATAATGAGATGTCACTCCATAACCACTGAGATGGCTATAATCAAAAAGACAGATAACAAATGGTGAGGATATGGAGAAACTGCAAACCTCTTACACTGTTCATGGGAATGTAAAATGGTGCAGGTGCTTTGGGACACAATTTGGCAGTTTCTCAAAAGGCTGAACACAGAGTCATCATATAACCAAGCAATTCCATTCACACCTAAGTATATACAGGAGAGTTACGTCCAGACAAAAACTGCACAGATGTTTAACACAGCATTATTCATAATACCTAAAAAGTGGAAAAACAATCCAAAAGTCCATCAACTGATGATAGATAAACAAAATGTGGCATATCCACACTACAGAATATTCTTCAGCCGTAAAAAAAATATGAAGCGCTGATTCATGCTACAACATGGATGAACCCTGATAACATGTACACAAAATGAAAGAAGCTAGACACAAAGAGCTTACAGTGTAACTGTATCACAAAATTCCATTTATATGAAATGTCTAAAATAGGTAAATCCAAAGAGACAGAAAAGAGGTTAGTGGTTGCTAGAGGAACGAGGAATGGGGGAATACAGAATGACTGCTAGCTGGTTCAGGGTTTCTTTTTGGGGTGAATCTGCAATTAGATAGTGGTTATGGTTACATAGCTGTAAATGTAGTCAAAACCACTGGATTGTACACTGTGAATTATATTTCAATTTTTAAAAAAGCTACCACACCCCCAAAATACCATTTGTGTGAGATAAGGGCACATTTGCAAAATTAAGCCCTAGACAGCCAAAGCATACAATTTACTTAATACTGATATGTGCATATTTACAATATTCTGCAAAAACAGGTCAGAAGTGACACTGAGACAAGTATAACTTTTCAAAACTTAATACCTGTGTACATCAGAGAGGTCAGTGGATACCGCAAGCCAAGTGCGTCTTCTGTAAAGGAATCAACAAAGTCCTCCAGCATGTGAAGCCCAAAATCTTTGCCTCGGTATTTCTTTCTTACAAACATTGTATCGAGAACTGGCAGTTGGTAGCTTTGGGTAAGAAATGAGGTACATATGCTGCCTGCAGTCATAAAACAAAAGTCCAACAATTTTTCACATTTGAAAGGCCATATATGTATATACATTTAGAGAACATGGGTTAAGCCTTTCTAAAATTGGTTAGTTTTTCTTACATCAAGAAGAATGTTAAAGAAATGTATTTTATATTTTATTTTACACGACAAAATGTTTTCCAGCTATTACACATCATAATGTATACATGAGATGAGAAGAGCTATGTATTTTATGTTTGCCAACAGTATCTAACAAGATAAATAACTAGTTCTATTTCATGAACTATATATCTGAATACGTATCACTGTTCGTAGACTCGCACAACCTTAAAACTCATCAACTATTAAATTTTCAAATTTAAAGAGTATTTGATGGTTGTATACAGTTTATAATACATGAAGTATCTAATTCCAACCTTCATACCTGTCATCTTTTCTTTACTTTTTCCCTATTGAGTACAGTCTCATTTTTATCTATTTAATGCTGGCAAAGAAATGAACTAGTTCTCCAAATGTTTAAGGACTATAGATTAGGACTTAATGGAAATATATGTTTTAGAAATGGCTAGGTCAGCAATCATTTTGCTGTGAATATACTACTTAAAATATGTATGTTTAAGGTTTAACAGAAGAAATGTTCACTGTAGTACATAAATATGACTCTTCATTACACAGTTGTATTGATTTGTCTTCTAAGAACCCTGATTTGGGTTCTGACCCTCCAAAGAGATGTGACAGCTCCTGCTTTAAGACAGTTTACAAGTTGAGGGCATCATGGTGGGGCATCCCACTTTCTATTAATTGTAGTATTAATTCACAGTTAGCTATTAATCAATATTCAACTCTGCGCCTCAAATTAAATAATCTATTATTCTCAGTTATTCATATGATTCTGGATAATTCTAATAATATAGTTCAAGAAAGAAACAAAATTTCAGGAAACAAACATCTCACAAATTAACTTTTACCAATCATATCACTTGATGAGTTGGTCAATATAATAAGACTTCTTATAGTTCAACCGAATAATGAATGATCTATGATTAAATTGGAGAACTTCAATAACCTTTTGTAATAGTCTCCAAGACTATCAGAGACTATCAACTAATTTAAGTTTAGAATACGTAATATACATTGCTATATGCTTGAATCTTAACTGCTGACATTCAGTTAGGATACTGATAAGAGTCAAAATGTCTTAAATGGTGATTTTGGTTAACAATATTGTATTATATATTTGAAAATTTGTTAGAAAGGTACATCTTAAGTGTTGTCACATCAAAAAAAAAAGAAGAAAATAGTAGCCATGTGAGAAAAGACATGTTAATTACCTTGATTTTGGTGAATATTTCGCAATGTGTATCAAGTCATCAAGTTGTACGCGTTAAATATATATAACTTTAAAGTATCAATTATGCTCAACAAAACTGACATAAATAAATAATTTTTGTATGAATCTAACACGTAGTCTCACCAACAAGCTACTGTGACCATTATCAGCTCTTAATGTCTTAAAATCAGGGTTTCCTCACAGTCACTGCCAGAAGTGATAATGACATCAAAAGAGACATTACTTCGTGAGCAGCAGTAATTCAGAGGACAAAGCGAAAATGAGAAGAGGAAGCACTGTCTAGTTCTGGTTCTCAGTACAAAGTCTGAGGATCTGCTGCTATTTACTACTGTGCATGCTTCGGTCCTTACAAAAGAATACCAATTGTATGAAGTAAACGTTCCACAAATTGGTTTTTTTTTCTGTTTCCACACAAATATTCCTTTTAGTAGAAAAAAGGTAAAGTCCAGCATCTGTGTTAAAATGGTCAACTTATAAAACCAGTAGTGCTCACAAAGTCTAAAGTTCTATTTACTCACCACGTCCATTTTCATCTCACAAGAGCATGCTAATTCCCTTATTTTGCCTATATCCTGAATATTTATTTTTGTATTTGGAGCAGGGTTCTAACTTTCTACAGAAACAATCAAATAAAGGGCAGAAAAACTTCCCATGTTGCTAGAGATTATTCAGACACGTCAACAGCTAAAGATAATAGCATAACTACTTAATACATAATTACTTAAATGAAGTTTTCATTAAATTAAATCTACTAATTGAAATGAAGTGAAACTTAGCCTTGCACATAGCAGCTTGAATATTGATATTCCTCAGAGTTCCACCTCTGGCCATCTTTTTTCTATGTGCTCTCTCTGGGTAACCTCACCTACTCTCAAGGCTTCTACCATTTATCCAAATGCTCATGACCACTCATCTTTAATCCCTGTAATGCATGAGACTTACTCCAAGATTAACAATGGAAGAGCCCATATAAATGTAAATATAACAAAAAATACATGATCATCTCCATAGAGAGAGAAAACGCATTTGACAAAATCCAGCACATGCATGATTAATACTCAGCATCCTCAACCTGATAAAGAAATCTACGAAAAACCCATAGCTAACATCACACTTAACAGTGAAAGGCTGGATGTCTCCCCTAAGATCAGGAACAAAACAAAAATGTTCATTCTCACCACTTCTATTCAACGTTTACAGGAGGGTCTAGCCAGGGAAATTAGGCAAGAAAATGAAATGAAAGGCACCAAGACTGGAAAGAAATATAACTATGTTCATAGATGAAATGATTTTGTATATAGAAAATCTTAAGGAATCCTGGAAAAAAAATAATTGACACTGATTTCAAACAAAAAAGATTTCAGCAAGGTTGCAGGACACAGGATCAACATACAAAAATCAATTGTATTTCTATACAACAGCAATGAACAGTCTGAAAATGAAATTAAGAAAACAATTCTACTTACAATAGCATCAACAAATAATAAAGTTCTTACGAATAAATTTAACAAAAGTACAAGACTTGTGTACTGAAATTTGTATACAAGTATCTAAAAGAAATTAAAGAACACCTAAATAAATGGAAAGACATTCCATGTTCACAGTACAGAAGACTTAACATTGTTAAGATGTCAATACTCCCCAAACAGACCTACAGGCTCAAAATCCCAGCTGTATTTCTTGCAGCAATTGAGAAGGTAATCCTAAAATTCACAGAGAAATGGAAAAAAAAAAAAAAAGCAAACAGCCAAAACAATCTTAACAAAGAACAACAAAGTTGGAGGACTCACACTTGCCATTTTAAAACTTACAAATGTACAGTAATCAAGACTGTGTGGTATTGGCAAGAAAATAGAGATCAATGGAACAGAGGTTCCAGAAATAAAACCTCATACTCATGGTGAACTGACTTTTGACAAGTGCCCCAAGGTAACTCTATGGAACAGAATAACGTTTTAAAATGAATGGTGCTGAGCCAAGTGGATAGCCACGTATGTAAAAGAATGACGTTGGACCCCCTTTCCTCACACCATATACAAAAATTAACTGCAAATGGATCATAAACATAAAAGTAAGAGTTAAAACTAGTCTGAGGAGAAAACATAGCAGTAAATCTTTATCACCTTGGGTTAGGAAAAGCTTCTTTAGCTACAACACCAAAAGCAAAAGTGACACACAAAAAGATAAATTGGATTTCATCAAAATTAAAAACTTCTGTGCTTCAAAGGACATCATCAAGAAAGTAAAAAAAAAAAAAAAAAAAAAAAGAAGAAGAAGAAGAAGAAGAAAGTGAAAAGGCAACCCATAAAATGAGAGAAAATATTATCAAAGTATATACATATCTGATAAGGGACTTGTATCTGGACTACATGAAAAAATGCTTACAAATCAATAATTAAAAGACAAATAAAACCCAATGTTAAGAGATGGGCTAAAGATTTAAACAGACATTTCTCCAAAGGCATACAAATGGTCAACAGGTATATAAAAAATATTTAATGTCACTAATCATCAGGGAAATGGCAAATCAAAAAAAAAACAGACAATAAATCTTGGCAAAAATACAGAAAACTGGAACCTTTGTATACTGTTAATGAGAATGTAAATGGTACATGCACTATAAAAAACAGGAGGTTTTTTTTTGAGGTTCTTCAAAACTTAAAAAAAAAGTAGAGGTTCCTCAAACCATTAAAAATAGAACTACCATACGAATCCAGCATCCCTACTTCTGGGCACTTGTCCAAAATAACTGAAATCAGTATCTCAAAGAGATATTAGCAATCTAGTGTTCAATGTAGCACTATTCACAATAGTCAAAATGTGATAACAACCTAAATGTTCACTGATGGATGGATGGTCAAAGAAAGTGTGGTTATATATACATATATATACACAACAGAAGAATATTCAGTGATTAAGAAAAGTAAACCCTGCATTATGCAACAACACAGATGAACCTTGAAGACATGCTAAATGAAGTAAGTCTGTCGCAGGACAAATAGTGCATCATTCCAATTATATGAGGTATCTGTAATACTGAAACTCATAGAAGCAAAGTGCAGAACAATGGTTGCCAAAGACAAGGGGAGGGGGAGATGGGAAGTTGCTAATCAACAAGTTTAAAGCCTCAGTAATGCAAGATGAGTGAGTTCTAGAGATGTGCTGTATGACATTCCTAGTGAACAATATTGCAAACTACAGTTAAAAATCTATTGAGAGTACATCTTACATTAAGTTTTCTTACCATAATAAAATAAACATTTAAAAAACCTATAAAGTAAATAATCTAGACAGAAAGTAGATTAGCGGTTTCCAGGGACTGTAGGGTAAGGCAAGTGAGCAGTGACTGCTGATTGGTACAGGAATTCTTTTTGAGGTGATGAAAATGTTCTGCAACTAGACAGTAGTGGTGGTTGCACGACTGTGTGAATATACTAAAAATGACCTTAAAAGACTGAGTTTTATGATACGGGAATTAAAATAGGATGGATCTCAAAATAACTATGCTGAAAGAACCCAGACTAAAAAACAAAATCACATACTTTATGATTCCATTTTGCTAAATTCCAGAAAAGGCAAACTAATATATAATAATAGACAGCAAATAAGTGTTTGCTTGGGAACAAACTGGGGCAGGAGGAATGATTAAAAGGGTGCAAAGAAACTTTTAGAGATAACAGCTATTTCATTATCTTGGTTGTGATGAAATCACAGGTGTATACCTAAGTCAAAACACAATAAATTGGGGGGAGAGTATGGCTCAAGCGGTAGAGTGCATGCTTAGCACACATGAGGCCCTGGGTTCAATCCTCAGTACCTCCTCCAAAAATAAATAAAACCAATTGCCTCCCCCAGCCAAAAAAAAAAAAAAAAAAGACACACACACACACACACAATATGTTATAAGCTGTAAATATCGGCAATTTTTTGTATGTCAGTTATATCACAATAAAGTTTTGGGGGGAGGATTAAAAAAAAAAAAGACAACCCAATTTAAATATGGACAAAAGATTTGAATAGACATTTTTCCAAAGAGGATATACAAGTGACCAATGTACACATGAAAAGATGCTCAACATCCTTAACCATTAAAGAAATGCAAATCAAAATGACAATTCCATGCCACTTTACATCACTAGGTTGCCTATAATCAAAAAGATAGATAAAAACAACTGTTGGCTGATAATGCAACACTTAAACAAAATATTTATATTATTTATATTTTCTGTGTATCTATATACCTCTTTTGAACAAAAAGAAGCATTTTATCTCCTGTTTGCTTTTTCCTAAATAGTATATTTTCCATTGTCATAACATAGTCTCTGAAAACATCTTTTAAAAAAAAGTGTTGGCAAGGATGTGGAGAAATTGCAACCTGGTACATTGCTGGTGGGAATATAAAATGGTATAGTCACTTTGGAAAACAGTCTGACAGTTTCTCAAAAGGCAAAATTTAGAGTTACCATATCAACCTGGAATTCCACTTTTAGGAACATAACCAAGAGAAACAGAAACATGAAAAAAAAAAAAAGCCTTCATAGCAGCATTATTCATAATAGCAAAAGAGTAAAAACAACTCAAAAGTCCATCAACTGATGAATGAAAGACAATATTGGAAAAGCCATACAAGGGAATATTATTTGGCCATAAAAAGGAATGAAGTGCTCATTCATGCTGCAACATGGATGAAACTTGAAAACAGTATGCTAAGCCAAAGAAGCCATACACAAAAAACTACTGATGGTATAACTGTATGATTTCATTTATATGAAACGTCCAGAACAGACAAATCTATAGAGACAGAAATCTATAGACAGCTTAGTGGTCATCCAGGGCCAGGTACAGAGAGAATAGGAGAGGAGGGAACGGAGAGTGACTGCTAATGAGTACGGGGTTTCTTCTTGGGGTGATGGAAGTAATCTAAAATTGGTTGTGGTGATAGTTGTGTAATTCTGTGAATATACTAAAAAAGAACTGAATTGTATACTTTACATGGGTGAATTGTATGGTATGTGAACAAACCTCAATAAAGCTGTAAAAAATGTAAATAAAACAACATAAGAATTTATACATGTGGGGTGGGAAGGGATAAATTTGGGAGTTTGAGATCTACAAATGTTAGTCACTATATATGAAAATAGATTTTTTTAAAGTTTCTTCTGTATAGCACAGGGAACTATGTTCAGTATCTTATAATAACCTTTAATGAAAATGAATATGAAAACAAATATATGTATGGATATGCATGACTGGGACACTGTGCTGTACACCAGAGACATTGTAACTGACTATACTTCAATTAAAACAACAACAAAAAAGCAGTAGAAAAAAGTTTATACATGTGACTCAAGTAAACCATTTATAATCAGGTTTTTCATAGACACTCCCCAAACCTGCTCCTCCTCCAGCTGACTGATTTTTCAGTAAATCTCACCACCATTCTACCTATTGCTCAGAGCAAAACACCCAGAACTCATCCCTGATTCTTCCTTCATAGCCCGTGTACAATCCATCAGGAACGTTACAGCAATAACTTCATATTTATCTCAAATATGAAGACTTCTATCCCCATTTCCTTGTTCAAGCCACCATCACCTCTCACCAGGGCTTTTCTGCAACAGCCTCTTAGCTAAATTAGCTCTTAACCCTGCCATCTCTCCTTCTGGTTTTCCACACAACAGGGCTACCTCTTTAAAAGGCCAATGAGAGTGTTACTCACACCCAGGCTCAAGACCCTTCAACTGATTCCTGTCACCCACAGAACGAGACTAAGACTCTTCCCTGGGCGTACTAGGCCTGTCAGGATGTGGCCCTGCCTCTCTGAATCCCTTCGTCACTCACTCCCTCCACTCCGGCCACACTGGTCTCCCTGCTGTTTCTAAAACACTCTGAACTTGCTCCTGCCCCATGGCTTTTGCCTGTCGGTACTTTGCCAGAAAACCTCTCCTCTTGAAACTTCACCTATCTCATTATTCCCTCACTTCTTTAAGAGATGCTTCCCTTGACCATTTTATTTAAAATAGTATCCCTCCAAACACAGATGAGGAAAAGGAATGCATCTTGACCACTCTGATCTGATATCCTACAACATTTTTCTCATTATTGTGGGAGAACCAATCACACAGACACACCTCATGGTGTAAGTGACTGAAAAAACCTAATCCCTGACTGGACAGCTGTTGGCCAATGAGAAGACTATAGAAGACGAAACACAAATATTTGGTGAACAGCTAACAGCCTCAGCTAACTTTCTGCTTTCTCTTATTTCCCAGTAGATTAACATTCTGAAAGTTACATTTGGTTATCTAAGGCTGTTGTCAGTAATTTATGGCCTCACATCAATATTCACAAATATATACTCATGTTATAGAATAGTTCTGACTGATCTCATTCAATTTTTAAAATTATACTGAATTCTGTGGCCCACATAAATAAGCACACCTCCTCAGGTGGTCCAACTTACATTCCTAACCATGTAGCTCTACTTACATGTCCTATAGGAACGCTGAACTTCACATGTCAAACCTGAACTCAAGTATTACCACGTCCACTCTTCCTTCTATATTCCTGGTCTTAGTTACCAGCTTCCCACATAGGCACCCACACCAAAACCCTCAAAATCCATCACTGGTTCCTCACCCCCTTTCAACACACAGAAGATGGAGTCACCCCACCCTGTCCATTCAGAAATCTCCCTCGACTCTGTTCCCTTCCCTATCCCTAGTGCCATTTCCCCAGTACTGGTCCTTCTTTCAGCCGAACTACTAAAATATCCCTTTACTGACTTCCCTGACCTCAGAATACAATTTTCCTATCCATCAGTAAGTGCTACAAAAATTATCTCCCTAAAATATTTAATGATGTTGCCCCTACATAAAATTTTTGGACTTTTATCTTATTGGCAAGGAAGCTATCAAGCTTTAGTGTGGCATTTAAGACCCTTCAGAAGGGGAGCTCCACCCTCACCTCTCCCCACTCTACACTCACTTTAGTCCCACCAGCTTGTTCAGGGTGCTGTCCCAAACACACCTTGAACTTCCATGACTCTGCCTTCTTTCATATATTCATATTCCATTCATATGTTTGCTAAGGATTTTCCTTTTCTTTCCTCTCTCTGCCTACTTACAGCTCACCTACCCTTAAAAGTCACTTTTTTTTTATTTGAAGTATATTTGATTTACAATGTTGTGAAAGTCACTTTTAAATATCACTTTCTCAGTGACACCTCCCCTTAGGCAAAATTAACTGCTCCATTCTTCAATGATCACTACTGTTAATACCTCGAATATACTACTTATCAAACTGAACTGTGATTAGCTGGCTACAGTCCTCTGTTTTACCCACTAGATCTTTGGTGCTTTTAGGTTCTGACCCCACAAAGTCATCTTTGTGTCTCCTCGGAGGATGAAGTCAGCCTTACCTCCCAATAAATAGAATCTTACTGGAAAGCGTATGCCTTTTAGAAGGGTAGAACTTTCCCAGAAAATTAAGTACCTATCTCATTTCCCCATGACAGATTTCAGGTAACCACAGAGGAGTGTGGGACTCCCCCAGGCCTTTGCTCACTTCCTTAAAAAAAGGATTTTACCCAGACAGGCTCAGAGCCCTAAAACACAACTTCAACCCTTTTCCACACAAACCTGTGCTATGTTTTGCCTTTAGCTATATGTACTATCAGTCTTTACCATTTTATGATCTAGTTTTGTTATTCCTTAAAATATTCTTAAACCAGAAGGGTCAGAAATCTGAATTTCAGTGAACAGAAAGTGAGTAATCTGCTCAAAAAAGGAAGGAAGATGACAGATATAGCTCTCAGTCAAGTCAGAAAGTCAGAAGGAAAGCTAACCAGCAAATGAAGAGATATAACACTTCCGCTATAAATTACCGCAAGTGGAGATTACAAAAACCAAAAATATGTCTCCTGGTATTGATCATAAATCCTTTTAGTAGTGAGTCAACAAACTGATTCTAAAGTACTTGTTGATTAGGCAGTGCTTCCCCCATGTGGTTCTTTTACTGTGCTTTCCCAAACATTGAGTCTTCAGACTGGATCAAAGTGATTCACAGTTGAAGCCAAATAACAAGACATTTCCCAAATAGCACCTAATGATAGTGTTCTCAATTTTGTTTTCTTCTCAGCTTGTCTACACTGAACTATACCTGATTTATACACGTTTATATCTTTTGTATTTCTTGACATAGGACAGTTACAAAACTTTCACTAAATTAACAAGTGAGTGTCATGTTTTGGTTTTCGTAACTGCATAAGATTTTTTTTCATTAGCAGCTGAATTAGCATGGCTCTCCTTTCTAACCAACATCAACTTTATCTTCCTTATATTGAGTTTTTAATTTCCAAGAGCTCTAAGGACATTCTTTAAATATATCACTGTCAAGAATGTAATAACTACTCTTACCTTCTAAACATATTAAGAGTTGTTTTGTTTGTTTTTGCATTGTTGGTCCCTTCCAAATTGCTTTTATTCCTTTTTTTGTTTTGATTTCTTATCTTTCACATCAGGTTTCCCTAAGCTGTTTGTTCATAGTTAAGAATGAGACATTAAAAAGTTGATCAGTGTGCAAGGTGGGGATTGCTGACAATGAGCTGAGACCTTTTCCAGGGGAACTATTTATATTGGTATTTTTAGAATATTTTTTTCTCTTGCCCAAGTCAAATTCCTCGAAGTGTTTTACTCATGTAACCATTAAATAATTTTGAAATACATACCATGTATTCATACATCTTTGGTAACATCTAAAATTTCCAACTTAAGTTTCAATGATTACAAAGGATGTAATTTCTAGCATTTTATCAATATTAATTTTTAAACAACTATTTATTTTTTAAATAATTTTAGACTTACAGAAAAGTTGCAAAAATATATAAAGTTTCCACATATCCTTCACCCAGATACCCCTAATGTTAACATCTTACATAGCCAAAATAGTATTATCAAAGCCAGGAAATAAACATTGATAAAATATTATTGACTAAACTATAGACGTTATTCAAATTTCATCAGTTTTTCTACTAACATCCTTTTTCTGTTTCAGAATCCAGTCCAAGATTCCATACTGCATTTAGTTTAATGTCTCCTTAAACTCTGGTCTTTGATAACTCATCCTCTTTCCTTGCCTTTCATGATCTTGACACTTTTGGAGATTACTGATGAGTTATTTTGTAAAGTAACCTTCAATTTGACTTTGTCTAATGTTTTCTCATGGTAAAATTGAGGTGATGCATTTTGGGCAAAAACACCACAGAAATGATGTTACGCCCTTCTCAGGACACCAAAAATCAAGGTCTCTGATGTTGATATGTCCTATTCCTGGTGATGTTAAACATGATCTATTAGTTAACATGGTGTCTGCCAGGGTTCTTTATGTACATTTACCATTTTTCCCTTTCCAGTTAACAAATGAAAAACAAAAACTATTACATCGCTCTTCTTTTAAATGTATCAGATGGACCCTAAAAACTATTACCAGTTTGATTTGGTATCTGTCATCAACTGAACAAATTATTCCTTTACTACTGAACTAACCATTCCTTAACACTCAGAAAGTTTACATTGTTCCTTTTTACCCCTGAACTTCTATTATATTTAAACTACAGACTGTTATCCTGATGTAATATTTTTATACTTGAATTATATATGCTAATTATCTAATCATTCTCTGCAAAACAATTTGTATATAAATTTTTAAAATTTCTTATAATCATAAGATTCTAAGTACCAATCCAAAAGCAATTTTTGAGTTATCATTATACTTAATATCAGTACATGATGGATCAAAACACAAGTATATTACACATTTGGAAAACTTATACTGAAAATACATCTCTTAATGAAATTGATGGAGCTTACCTTGGTTTGTTTTTTTTTTCCAGTTTATGAGTCTATGAATTAATCCTGCTTACTACCAGAATCAGACAAGGTTCAGCATTAATCTTGTTCTTATTTTTTATTTTTAATGGGTAAGTCTTTATTAACAGTAAAAGGGACCAGAAAATCTTGTTACAGTGATGTTACTCAATATTTTTATACATCAAGGCTATTTCTATGTTCCAACTAAAAACAACCTGTTACTGATTTACTAGGTAATTTAAAAATCATAAATAAGTGATATCATTAAGGTTTTTATTCAACTATAAATGTATTTAATAAGGATTTTATCTTTTTGCTGCTGGTACAGTTTTTTCCTGATATGTACATTAGGAATATTTCTATCACAAAGTGTTTCAGTATTTTTTTGGACGGCTTTTCAAAAATATTTTATGCTTAGTTTTTCTTTGTATAAAAAGTACTTTCGGACTGAATTAGATGGCTATGACTCAAAGGCTAGCATAAGCACGTCTAATTCCATTGTTCTCTGGTAGATGAGAGCCAGAGCTGAGAGCGAGAAAGAACTGAAATAAATAGTAAGGATGTAAGGCAATTAGTAAAACATGGGAGGTGTTGACAGTGGGAGACAAGTAGCATTTGGAAGCTCGGGCATACAAGACTGAGTTAACCACCAGAACAAGCAAAAATAGAAGCCAGGTCCCAGAGGAGAGGAGGAGCCCCAAGTACACATAAAACAAAGAGGAGCCCTCTCCTGGAATCAAACACTAACCAGTAATACTGAAAGGGGAACGTTGCTATGCCCTTTACTCACTGTATGTCTTTCATCTACAGAAGCTCTAAATAAAAAAGTATAAACTCATATGGGCTCCGAACGTTGATGTGCTAGTTTCAGGTAGAAAATCCACCTGGAGCCAGTGTGAGCAGCAAAAAGCCTCCAATTCCCATAGGCGTTATCTTGTATAAAATAAAGCATCGGATATTTAACCCATAGACTGGCCTCAAACTTATTAAAACATTTTATTTAATTTTTTTAACATTTTTTAATTGAGTTATAGTTATTAAAACATTTTAAAACCAATAAAGTGATGCCTTTTATGCAATGCAGCACTATGCTTCCATTTAACAAACATTATTATTCTGCCTCTGTATGGTGATATCTTTCTGGAGTTACATAAATTATTGGTTCTATTTCAAATTTACACAGGAATAAAACAGCGTATTACAGAATTAAAGTACTTACTAAACAGTAAAACCATTTAAAACTATAGATCACAGGTTTTTTTTACTCTTGAGAAAAAATGACCTTCCTTTTATTGACTCTATGTACTAATTCTCATCATAAATGTGTACTAATTATGTAATTAAGGTATTAGTTACAAATGTCCTTCAATATAGCAGTGAATCTGGTATGATCTTAGACTGGTTCTGACCAGAAGAGCTTCATTTGAAAGGTTTGAAATGTAAAAAAAGACTGAAAAATAATGTGAAAGGTCTTTTGGTCAAGGTACAGACCAAGGCTGACTTTGTTACATGGTGGTTGTAAGGCGGGGGGGTATGCGTGTGCACGGAGTAAGCAGGTTTCCTCTTTCTGGCTCCAGTAGCTCTAGGGAGCTGAATGGACAGGAAAATTGGTAAAGGGAGATGCAGCTGCACTAGTCTTTTAGGAACAGGGTACAGTTGAGTTTCAGGATCAGAAATTCAAACTTTACAGGATTAACTATTTCAAAAAAGCTGTTTAGATTCTCTAAACATATTAAAGTACTTTGTTTTTCATGGTAATTAGCAAAGCTGCCTTTAATATGTCAGGCTGAGTCAGCTGCACTGAAAGAAAAAGGCTAGGCATTTGGTCCACAGGTAGACAGGGGATTTAAAAGAAGCCACTAACAGATAGCGGCAGGAATCAAAGTAAAACAAGGACTTCTAAATAAAGGGAAAGACGTCAGAAGGAAAGAAGACAGACAAATCTGAGGCTCAACATACAATTCTCTTTCCATGTATGTGGAAAAATCTTCCCCTCTGTGAAAGGTTTATTTTAATTTTCTTTTCAAAAGACTTTCCTAACAATCCTCACTTATATAGAATCACAGTACTCCCAAGAAATACTAAGTACAATCATCTCAATTTGTACTCTAGAGATTCATTTAAAAGGGGCAGTGACACAGTTGGGGTCCAAAAAGTGAGTTTCCGTAATACATATTTTAAATAACTTTTAAAGACTCACCTGTAGGCTTAACTGAATAAAACCCAATGGCCTCTCCTTTCTTCCACAGAATCTTAGCATAATCAGTACTGCTATGACACAGGAATGGGATCTCATTCCTCTCCATTTCCTGCTTTCTATAAATAATTCGATTCAGAACATAGAGAACCACTCTCTCCCCGAGAGTTCTCACCTACAAAGAGAGTCAGACACCAGGCACAACAGTTACAATACGCAGCAATTCAGAGATGCAGTCTACCTTGCTCCCTGCTTCCATACCTCATACTGACGTTCACAGCACTTTGAATACATTCAAAATGATTTGTAAACCATTTTATGATCACAAAATGAGACGAGTCATTCATACCAATAACAATTCATTTCTATAGACACAAATTATGCATGGAATAATGCCTCTCAGCAAATTCTAAAACAGGCAAAACAGGCTTCCAATATACCAAGCCCCAGCATCTCCTCTTTAACACTCGGTGTTTTCTTTCTGCTTCCAGCTGCCCAGATCATAGTCTCTAACTGCTGACCCCACCATCTCTAGTGCTTCAACTCTTTTTCACCCCATTCCAGCCTAAACATTAAAAAAAAGAAAGAAAGGAAGGAAGGGGGGACCCTTTGTGTTATCCCCTAAAGACTTTAATAACAATTATCTCATTTGATGAGCAAAGCCATAATTATGCTCTTGGGAAAGGAATCGGTCTCATCTTTTCCAGGTAAAATGTTTATTTATCAATTATGTCTCTGCTGTCTAACTATAAGGAATACCCGTCTACCCGCAACACACATACACACATAGCCCTCTGCCAGACCAGATGAGCAATGACAGTGACATCAGGATGTCTGGTGACTTGAGGCAATCACAGAATGGAAACAGAGCCTCACTTCCTACATGCAGTCCTACAGGGGACCCCGTCACCAACTATCTGACATTGAACAGTGGGGTTTTCTGCACAGACACCTTTCACTGCTGAAAATAAGAGTCTATCCGTGAAATCTATTTTTCTCCCAAGTCTCCTAACAGAAAAACAAGAGTCTTCTTTAAGTAGGTAAAGGGAGAGAAAAAGCATACACAACTCCTCAAAAACCTCCCTGAGAGGGGATCTGTAATACCAAACACCACATGAAATGACAAAGCTCGCTAGCTTACAAGGCAGCCCATGCCTTCCTTGAATGGCTCTGACCAGGATAAAACAACTCATATTGAGCTGAAATCTCATTCCCAAAGACTATACTTTGATATTCTGGAGCCACAGTCTACAGATATTTGAAGACAGACATGATATTCCTCTAAATTTCATATCAAAGCTAAACACAGGAAAAGACTAATCCAAAACGATCTGGGGTGCTCCTGCCTTTCCAGTCCTCTCCCCTGAAATTACCCCATAGCTGTAACATCTCTCTTCAGGCTGGGCACACAGATATTACAAATATAAGCACTGAAGAGACTGAAAGCTAATGGGGCTTTTCTGCGTAAATGTTAAGGTTTTTATTAGCTTTCTTGCTTACCTTGATTTTATTTCTAATTAACTAAGCCCAGCCTTTTTCATGTGTGCTGCTGTTTTAGTTTGGTCCTCATGCTGTACACATACAGCTAGTTTTTTGAACCCAAGGATCTGACTTCACCTAGTCACTTATTTTCATCATGTTAGTTCTTTCTCTTTGCTTCCTAAATCTGCCTTTGCAGATTAGTTCTCCCATTCAGCACTGTGGCACGCAGAATTGATAAGCACGCCACCTATGTCTTCCTCTAAGTAACTGATAAAATGGTGACTGGGACAGGACAAAAGACTGTTTCACAGCATGCTGTTGAGGACCTCTCTCCCATTCCACTGTTTGAAACAACTGAATAGACTATCCAAAATGGCCCTACTTATAAGCAAGTTTCCTGGTCTCTCCTAGAGATGGAGAACCGAAGCAACCACACCGAGAGAATGAGCTTTCTCCCACCCAAAAGGAAACTCAGCAACTGACGCTGATGTGAGTAACTACCTCTCAGCTAAACCACAGGTACTCATTCTCCGCGCCACCTCGCACCCCCATTCTCAGACACTTTTAGAACCACATAAAACTGAGGAAGCCCAAGCTGAGTGCCGATTTCACAACAACAATGAAACTCTAAGGGCTAATACCACCTGCTAACACTGAAGTGGAGAAGAGCTCAATAACTTCAAAAACTATCACTGTTTATGGGAAACATACCATGAAATAGCCTCATAAGAGACACTTCTAAAATTACACGATCTTGTTACCTGCTTAAGCCCCTCTCTAGAAGGGACAGATGTTTTCACAATATCATCAATAGCCCACCACTGATCAGCAAGGTAAAGGGCCACAGCTAAAAGAGAATACATGATTATTAACAGTTAAGTCTTAAAGTAAACAATATTACTATTTGGTAAGGTTTATACAGATACGCTGAAATATACCTATACTTTACAATACAATGTGGCCCCATTTATACCATTTTTATTTTATTTTACTCACTAAACATTTAATTATAAGCAAATGAGCATTATATTTTCCTAAATTTACAGTTTGAAGAAGGTTTTTTTTTTAATTCCTTCATGTACCTATTTGTAACAAATTTCTAATTGTTTGAAGAAAAATTCGTCAGTGTATAAAGATTAAGCAAAATAGAGACCTGTGAGTGAGTCCTCAGGTGCAAAAAGAGCAAGAATTTTCTGGGTTTGATCTCCACCATAAAGAGGTACAAAGCCTACATTTGACAGGCTAATAGGAATCTGCAATGACAATTGATTAAAGATTAGTGAAGAGTCAGTAAAGAAAATATCAGACAAAAACACCACACTTCTACCAAAATTTTTAACATACATTAACTCTAAATAATTTCATTTCATAGGCGATATTTGCAGTCTCAAAAAAAAAAAGAGTAATTTAGATAGACTTCATTTCTGCAGGAATTTTATTATCTTGCCAAAAAAAAAAAAAAAAAAGAAAGTCTATTTCAATAAATACTCCTGTGCTCTAGCTATGCATCTGAATAGCAACAAAAGCATGATATGATCACTAACATTGTCAAACAACTTTATTATCTGTTATTTAGACTACTTGAGGAGGAAAAACTCCATTTTCTAGTAAAAGATACCAGGACAAATTCATTTTTCCAGTGAGATATATGCAATAGTTTAAAATTTTTCTGCC
Organism: Camelus dromedarius; assembly: GCF_036321535.1. NCBI lineage: Eukaryota > Metazoa > Chordata > Mammalia > Artiodactyla > Camelidae > Camelus > Camelus dromedarius. The sequence goes on from NC_087438.1 coordinate 49,436,538, forward strand.
TTCATTAATCTGACACTAATTCCCTATTTACACACAATATTACAATTCAGGGAATTGTAAAATATTGATGCTGGAAGAAACTTTGAAGAATCCTTTAAAATAAACATCACTTTCCAGAAGAAAACTCCAGAAGAAAAGGCTTAGAGAGGTTAGAGAATTTGTCTATCATCAAATTCACACTAGAATTCTAATAATTTCAAGTCTAATGATCTTTCTATCAAATACATTTCAGCTTACTAACTACAGCTTATTTTAATACTTTGGGAAAAGGAAGATTTGTGATTAAAAAAATGTGTAATTTACTGTTTTGCTTAATTTTTTAATTAAAAAATTTCTAAAACTACAAATTCCAAATCTAAAGTAAATGAGTTAGCTTAAATATGGTAACCAGTCTTAGCAAAACCAGTAAACTACTTAGATGTAATTTTAAAGGCACAACACAAATAATAAGTAATAGCCTATAGTTTGTCTTTTTAAAACTTGATCATGCTTTTTTACCAACTAATCAATATTATCCACTCTACTGAAGTCTTCTGATAAAAATTTCAGAAGTGATTAGCTAACACTTTAAAATGATAATAAAATTATATTGATTTCATGTATAAACTCAATTGAAAAGATTGATAAAAATCACTGCAGAACGCCTTACCGTAATATTGAGAAGAGAAAAACACTCAGGATTTTCAGGGTCTCCACACCTTAGATCTGACATGTAATCTTCAGCAGAATTTTCCAATTCCTCGTGACTGCAATTATCCAGCATATCCACAGGGAATGCCATCCTCTTTAACAAACAACAGGGGACAAAATGTTTCAGAATATGAAATGCTATCTTCTTTAACTCACAGAAAAAACTTTTTATTGTACTAGTGCAGCATTTTATTGTAAGGAGACTTCTTTTTTACTATGCCAAGGTAGACTCCAACTTGAGCCTGCTGATTTAAATGTATGTCAAAAAGAAAACTTTAAAGCACTCATATGTATTAAAAACCAGCAATGAAATAAGAATTAATGCCCACACACATATGGTCAATTAATATGACAAAGGAGGCAAGAATATACAATGGAGAAAAGACAGTCTCTTCAATAAGTGGTGCTGGGAAAACTAGGCAGCTACATGTAGAAGAATGAAATTAGAACATTTTCTCATGCCACTTACAAAAATAAACTCCAGATGGATTAAAGACCTAAATGTAAGAACTAAAACCATAAAACTCCTGGAAGAAAACATAGGCAGAAGACTCTTTGACATAAATCGCAGCAGTATTTTTTGGATCTGTCTCCTAAGACAAAGGAAACAAAAGCAAAAGTAAACAAGTGGGACCTAATTAAATTGAAAGGCTTTTGCCCAGCAAAGGAAACCATCAACAAAATGAAAGGACAACCTACTAGGAGGAAAATATTTGCAAACGATATGACCAATAAAGGGTTAATATGCAAACTATATAAACAGCTCACACAACTTAGTAAAAAAAAAAAAAAAATTAAAATATGGGCAGAAGACCCAAATAGACATTTTTCCAAAGAAGACATACAGATGCCCAAAAGACACATAAAAAGATGCTCAACACAGCTAATCATCAGAGAAATGCAAGTCAAAATCACGAGATATCGCCCCAACACCTGTCAGAATGACTATGATTAAAAAAGACCACAAATAACAAATGTTAGAGAGGATGTGGTGAAAAGGGAACCCTAGTACACTGTTGGAGGGAATGTAAATTTGTGCAGCCACTATGGAAAATAGTATGGATGTTCCTCAAAAAACTGAAAATAGAACTACCATATGACCCAGCAATTCCACTGCTGGGTATATATCTGAAGAAAAACAAAACCACTAATTTAAAAAGATACATCCACTCCAATGTTCATAGCAACATTATTTACAATAGCTAAGATACGGAAGCAATCCAAGTGTCCATCAACAGATGAAAGGAAGAAGAAGACATGGTATACAGGGGAATACTACTCAGCTATAAAAAATAATTTTTTTCTTTTAAAGAATAAAAGAAAAAGAACAACTTGGATGGACCTAGATGGTATGATGCTTAGTGAAGTAAGTTAGAGAAAGACAAATATTGCATGTTATTACTTGTATGTGACATTTAAAAAATAAAACAAATGAATGTAACAAACCAGAAAGGGACTTACCAATACAGAGAACAAACTGGTGGTTACCACTGGGGGAAGAAAAGGGGACGGGGCAAGATAGGGGTAGGGGACTAAGAAGTACAAACTACTACGTATAAAATAAGCTGCAAGGATATATTGTGCAGCACAGAGAAATACAATCATTATTTTATAACTTTAAATGGAGTATAATCTATAAAAATATTGAATCACTATGTTGTACACCTGAAACTAATACTATAAATCCACTATACTTCAATTTTAAAAAACAGGTAATTCCGTAATTGATAAATATTTATACAGGTATAGGATATATACATACACATATAAACACACATACAAACATATCCTCATATACCTGTCAACATAAAAGTCACTGTAAAACAACACAAGGGAACTTTTTAGAAGAACAGAAATGTTCTACAACTAGATTGTGGTGATGGTTGCATTACCCTATAAATTTACTAAAAAAAATCACTGAACTGTACAGTTGGAATGGGTAAAAATTACAGTATGTAAGCTCTACCTCTCATGTGTACAGCTGCTTAAAAAAAGCCAGCACCTTAGAAGTGAAACACTAAAGACTGTTTCACTAAAGTCAAGAAAAATAAGGACTTCACTAATATGTAACATTACACAGATACTTTCCAGTGCAATTAGATAAGAGAAAACCACTCAAGGCATAACAACTGGGGATAGGTGCAAGGGCTGGTGGGAGGGGAAGACTATCTCTACTTCAATTTGCAAACAATATATTTAATTGAAAAACCCAAAAGAATCAATGGAAACACTATTCCAAACAATAAGAAAATGTTGTAAAATGGCAGATTGTAAGACTACATACACAAATCAAGCCCTCACATACCTAATAATAACCAGTAAGAAGAAATAATAAATAGAAAAGATGACCCTGTTTACAACGGTAAAAACACAGACTTAAATTTTAACAACAATAAACGTAAACCTATATAAGGAAAACTATAAAATAGCATGCCTGAAAGAAGCAAAGTGAACAACAGGGAAGAAAAACCACGTTCTTGAAAAGAAAGATTCGGCATCATAAAGGTAGCATTTCCCCCTAAAACAACCTATTAATTTAATGTAATCCTAATGAAAATATCTTTAGGGTTATTTTTCCCGAAGCGCAAGCTGATTATAAAGTTAATTTGGAAAAATAACTAGAAAAATCCTAAAAAGGCACAGCAATGACTGGAGAAAGGTTCTAGCCCTCTAAGGTATGAGAACATGTTATAAAGCTTCTACGATACAGGCATTATAAAGCTTCTCCGTGATCCAGACATACAAATAGACCGATGGAACCAGATACAGAAGTATACCCTAATGCCTATGGAAACTGATACATGATTAAGGAGCTATCTCAAATAGTGGGAGAAAGAGGACTTTTTAATAGGTACTATTGTTTCACTGGTCTGTCTTACAAAATGTTTAAATGAGAAATTAATTTTGCCCATTTTTGAACTTTTTATATATGAAATCAGACAGTATGCCCTCTATAGGTCAATTCCTTTCACTCAGCATCATTTCTGTGAGAAACCTAAGTGGTGCTGCATCTATCATTTAATTTGTCCCCTTTTATTGCTAGGAGTATTCCATCATACACATACACACGTTACCATTCTACTGCTGGTGGGCATCTGGACTGCCAGGAGCATTGCTGCACAAATATTTCAGTGGGTAAACACACTTATCTGTGATGGGTCTGCATACTCACACTTACCAGTCTTACTAAAAGCAAGACAACCAAATACTGTATGTATCTAGATGTAATGCAACAAGAAAATTGGAGCCAAATCTAATGAAGTCATTAGACAAATATGTGAAATGACGTTTAAAGTATGCAGCCAGCCAAATTTAGAATAACTCAGTTTCTTCAATTAATATATGGCACAGAGTTTGAAGAGTGGAAACCAATGTAAATTAAAAGAAACTTAAGAGACATCAATCAGATGCATTGTGAAGATGACCCTGATTTCTGTACTCTTGAAAATACCCATCATAAAAAGATAAGTAAAAAATAAACTTATGATCTATGTCAAATACTGATCTATCGGTTCTTAAAAGAGGTATAAATAAAGTTAGTATATATTATCTTGTATTATCCAACATAAAAAGTGCAGAGCCCCACTGCTATCTATACCTGTCAATAACTTCAATTCTAATTTTTAAAAAAATTTATAAAGGGAAAGGCAGAAGAAAATAAACTGAGAATATAAAAGTTACTTTCTCTAAAGTGATATTCAAAGCTATTTTATCACAACAAAAGTATTAGTAGACAAGGAACTGAAAATCTAAGGGAAATATGAGATAAACACATAAAAGACAAGACTCGTACATGACTCTTTCTAAAAAGTGTATATTTTTCTAAATTTTGAAGATATGGTCATGAGAGGAACTTATTTTTTTTACCATAATCTGAAATTTTGGTCCCAAGGACTTTAAAACTTGACATACATGTTTGGGAACCTAATTTGTGTATGTAAATTTACACACACACACACACACACACACACACACACACACACGTATTTTTTTTTAGTCAAATTGATTTTTTTATTTTAAAAAATCAAAACCTAGAAATAGAACACATAAATTCAGTACATCTGTTAGTAAATATAAATGTTTAAATAAAAGGAGAGAGCAAGAAAAAATTTTGAAACTATTTATGAAAGCAGTATCACAAGATTTCCAGCCAACTTACAAAAAGGAGGAGAAAAGCTGGATTTCAAGAGAGATTAACCAGGATTTAGCTTATCTAAATAAGATGTTATAGTTAGAAAGGGACCATAAAATAAAACAGCAGCTCTACAGTAAAGGAAGCTTATTTGTTAGTGTGGCAAATCTTTATATCTCTATCAAAGTCAATATGCAACAGAAAACTAAGTAAAAATAACATTACGTTTTGTGGTCAAATCTAACAATTGCAACAAAGATTAAAAACACAAAACAAATAGTCAATAGTGGATGAAAGAAGCACAAACAGCTTCTTAATAGCTGTTTTTCCTCTCTTACGTAAGATCTCAGTTGTGCATCCAAGTAAAACATTTGAAGACATTTAATGTACCATATCATTGACTAGATGAAGCCCAGGAAGGGTTACTATCACAGTATTCCCCTTAAACCAACTCAAAAGACTCTAGCTACCAAAACAAGGTATGAATGAAAAATTTAAATTTTTCATTTGCAAACAGTAATCATGATTAAAAAGGATGAAATGTAAATTAATATGTGAAGACTGCTGCCAAAAACTTGGTCCACAAAAGCACAGTTGATTACAATCACATAAAAATATCATATTTTAGACAACAAATACAAAATGGACATATAAGGAAAAAGAGACTGATAGAACAGCAAGTTTACGGGTGATTTTCTTTCTTTTTCATCTACTATTACTAAATTAACTTTCTTAAAAGATTTTAAATGCTAATGTTATGTTCAAAATGTATTTTCTTCTTTTGTATAGCTAAGGATACCAACAATAAAATGAAAAGGCAACCTACAGAATGGGAGAAAATATTTGCAAATGATGTGACTGACAAGGGACTAATTTTCAAAATACACAAACAGCTCATATACCTTAATATCAAAGAAACAAGCAATCCAATCCAAAAACGGGCAGAAGACCTAAACAAGCAATTCTTCAATGAAGACACACAAATGGCCAATAGGCACATGAAAAAATGCTCAGCATTGCTAATTGTTAAGAGAAATGCAGATCAAAACTACAATGAGATATCACCTCATACCAGCCAGAATGCCCATCACTGAAAAGTCAACAAATGATAAATGCTAGAGAGGACGTGGAGATAAGAGAACCCTCCTATACTGTTGGTGGGAGTGTAGATTGGTGCAGCCACTATGGAGGACAGTATAGAGGTTCCTTAAAAAACTGAGAACAGACTTACCACGTGATCCAGCCATCCCACTCCTGGGCATATATCCAGAGAAAAAATTCAAAAAGACACATGCACCCCAATGCTCATAGCAGCACTATTTACAATAGCCAAGACATGGAAACAACCCAAATGTTCATTAACAGATGACTGGATAAAGAAGATGTGGTACATATATACAATGGAACACTACTCAGCCATAAAAAAGAATAAAATAATGCTATTTGCAGCAATATGGATGGACCTGAAGATTGTCCTTCTAAGTGAAGTGAGCCAGAAAGAGAAAGAAAAATAACATGACATCACTTACATGAAGAATCTAAAAACTAATAACAATAATAATAATGACACAAATGAACTAATTATTATTTTGATTTCTTGAATATGTGTAAGCACATTTGACTGTCCTTTATGACTGGATTACCATATTCTGTTGATTCTTATTTTGTAGTTGGCTTTATTCCTTTGATAACTAAGTAAGTTTAAAAAGCTAAAGATCTAATCTGTTCTTAGAAACAATAATTGGTACATATATGTAAACTAAAAAAAAGTGCAATATACTGTATATATGTATTTGCATGCAATATAAAGTGTATGTGCAAACTGTATTAATTCTACACAATAAAACTGAAAAAAGGAAAAAAAATATTTTCTTCTTTTTTTTGTTGTTTTATTAATGAAAAGAAGGAAATTCTATTAAATAGGCAAACTAGGTCACCTGAATAAAGAACCCAAAGGCACAGCCCAGAATCAGAGAACTTCAGGGTAGTAAGTAGTCTTAGAAGTCTTGCATTCTCATCCAATGCTTTTTACAGAGTGGTGTACGGGTCCACTCTAAGTTCATAGCAGGATGAGACTGAACACAGACCAGGTTCCCCTCCCTAAGTCACGGATTTTTCCTTTCCAGGCATTAATTAAACTTCAATAACTTGCATACCACCACCACCATTTTTTCCAGTGTATCAAGTGCCTCTAACACTACTTAACTACTGTTTTTCTCAATTCATTTTTTCTTCTCCTCCCCTTTCTTAATTTGGTAAAATAAACATATAAAATGTACAATTTTAACCATTTCTAAGTTCACAATTCAGTGGCAGTTAAGTACATTCACACTGTTAAAAATCATCACCACTCTCCAGGTCCAGAAGTTTTTCATCAACCCAGAGAAACTATGTACTGATTAAATAATAATTCCCCAGTCCTTTTCCCTCCAGCCTCTGGTAACCACTATCCTACTTTCTGTCTCGATAAATTAGTCTATCTAGGAGCCTAATAAGTGGAATCATACGGTAATCATCCTTTTGCGTCTGGCTTACTTCATTTAGCATAATGAAAGGTTCACCCATGTTGTAGCATGCATCAGAATCTCAACTTACTTTTTTAGAAACATTTTATTCACCTTACACTATAAAACCTATGAAACCACCAACTTGATATATTAGATCATACAAAGTTTTATTGTAACTTAAATGTTCACCTGAATACCAGTTAAAAACATCTCCTAAATCACTGACAATACGTCAGCATACTCCAGAAAACACTGCACTGTGTATGTATGGGGCTGCTTACCAGAAAACTGCTGCAGAGCAAAGGCAAGAATTATTAAACTAATTAAAGCATAAAAAGAGAAATTCATTATCCTTCATTCTTAAACCTTTTTAGATTATGGTTTTTAAATAGAAAAATAATCACTTCTGGGCTTATTTCTATTATTAGTCAAAGATTATTCCTTTATTTATGTTTTTACACACACAAAATGAAACAGTCCTGTTTTCCTGAAATCCAATCATTTAAATACTCTGAAATTTGCATAAAGAACATTATTGGAGGGAAAAAAAAAAAAACCTCACTTGGTAAGTTGGGATTTCTTTTTTAACAGCTATCTTCTATTAAGTGCCAGAATATGTCAGAACTGTGCTAAAAGCACACCATTCACTCTCATTCAAGCTTTACAGCAAAGATATGTGGTGGCCCAATTACTATTCTTATTTTACAGGAAAGCAAACCACCTTGGAGAGGTTCATCATTTCCCTAAAGTCACACAGAGAATGAGTGGCAAACCCCAGACCTAGACATGGATCTGACACCCAAGCCCTTCCTCATAGAACACTGGGTACTGTGTCACATTTGAGGACCCTTAAGAGCATGTCTTACAGTGAAAAACTTTAGCCTTGGACCTCCAGAAATCTGGCAATTTCCAGATACATCTGACTTGATTTTAATATTGTTGATCTCAAGCATTCTTTTAACCTTTTCTTGAGATTTGGAAGCATTAACTGAGTAAGTCCTTAAATCCAAAACTGGCTTAAAAATGAATGTATTTCTTCTTCACTACAGAAGGAATTATTTCAGTGTTCTCTCTCATCTCACCTCCAAGGCATCTCCCAACGAAGTTAAAAGTTGTGAATTCTGCACCAGTCAGAATGGCCATCATTCAAAAGTCCACAAATGACAAATGCTGGAGAGGCTGTAGAGAAAAGGGAACCCTCCTACACTGCTGATAGGAATGCAGTTTGGTGCAGCCACTGTGGAAAACAGTATGGAGATTCCTCAAAAGACTAGGAATAGACTTACCATATGACCCAGTAATCCCACTCCTGGTCATATATCCAGAAAGAATCCTACCTCAAAAAGACACCTGCACCCCAATGTTCATAGCAGCACTATTTAATAGCAAAGACATGGAAACAGCCTAAATGTCCATCGACAGATGCCTGGATAAGGAAGATGTGGCATATTTATACAATGGAATACTATTCAGCCATAAAAAATGACAACATAATGCCATTTGCAGCAACATCGATGTCCCTGGAGAATGTCATTCTAAGTGAAATAAGCCAGAAAGAGAAAGAAAAATACCATATGAGATCACTCATATGTGGAATCTTAAAAAAAAAAGAAAAAGAAAAAGACAAATGAACATAAATACAAAACAGAAACAGACTCATAGACATAGAATACAAATTTGTGGTTGCCAGAGAGGAAGGGGGTGGGAAGGGACAGACTGGGAGTTCAAAATTTGTAGATACTGACAGGTATACATAGAATAGACAAACAAGATTATACCATATAGCACAGGGAAATATATACAAGATCTTGTGGTAGCTCATGGTGAAAAAGTATGCACCAATGAATATATATATGTTCATGTGTAACTGAAAAATTGTGCTCTACACTGGAAATGGGCATAACATTGTAAACTGACTGTAACTCAATAAAATAAATTTTTTTAAAAAGTTGTGAATTCTGAATACAGTTTAAAAACTATAGCATCATAGTTTTTAATATGAAAAAATAGAAAATATTTCCCTAATTCCACAGCCCCACACACACATACCCCTTCTAAAATCTTTTTTGTGTTTTCGTAGCTGTTCTTAAATCCATTACTTTTATTACTAGTCACTCTCACTGCTCAATTTTATTGGCTAAATAATCACCTATTTATTAGTATTTAAAGAAGATGAAAGAACGAGAAATTATTATTAAATCAGTAATAGCAGCAGGCAACACTTACTGAGGAGTGACCACATACCAGATTTTAAAGAGACTGTTACATTTAATATACAATAAGGTACTTCTATCAGCCCCATTTTATAGATGAAGAAATGGAGCTTTAGAGATTAAAAGACCTGATCAATGTCATACCACTATGGAGCTAGAAGAATATGAATTCAGACAATCAAATATACCTTCCAATATAATTATTTCACTCAATATGCAAAATCAAATATCACGGTATTTGTCATGGCTATATGAAATTTCCTTTTGTAAAATTCTGCAACAGTTACTTTGTTATTAAATATTCTATTCACATATTACACCAGAAAGCACTAGAATTAGAAGCCTGTGGCCTTGTCTCCTGGGTCACCTCTGCTACTAACTAGCTCTGTAACCCTAGGCAAGATACTTACCCTCTTTAGGCGTCTGTATTCTCATCTGTAATGCGATGCGATAGGACAGGATAAATCCAAAGACCTTTTTCACCTCTAAAAGTTTATAAATGTTTATTTAAAAAAATAGCGGTTAACTTAACACTGTGCAACTTACTAGCCTTATGCTGGTCCCGCTAGTTTAGGGAGTCAAGAAGAGGGAAATAGAGATTGCTGTGATACATCACTCACTTCTCCCTCTTTTTTGTTGTTTTTAAGCGTCTGTTCTGTTATGTAACTGAAAAGCTGTCAGATCAAATCGTGTCAAGTAGTTTATGCTCTGCCCATGGGAGAAACCAAAAGGCCTAACTAGATTCTACATGAATGAGAAAGCTTAATATCGCCTTAAGCAAAGTAACTCATCAAAAAATTTACGCAGAATGAACAACGAAGTGTAAAAAGTGTCCAAATTAATTTATAAATTAAGCAAATGGCTTGCTCATTAATCCTGGCTAACCTGTATAAAAACTTAATAACTCACATCTCTTACATAAGAACTCCAAGATGCCCACCAGCTATTTTACACCCATCTATTAGTAATTCATCCCTTTTTCCTGAAAAATTATATAACTATCTGAAAGACTGAATGCTCTTAACAAGAAAAAAAATATGAGAAAGAGTTAAAAATCAAATTCCTATTATTGTGATTTTTCCCCTATTTAAGGTTAATCACTAGATATCAAGTATACTCTTAAAAGGGGGAAATATACTTTTTAAATTTAGTTCCTAAATTATTTCAAGATTCTTATAGATTATTGCTATTATTTGGGGGCTTTTGAAGGAGAAGATCCAAAAAAAATGGAAATTTTAGAGCTGAAAGAGTTCTTAAAGAAAGAGTAACAATCTCAACCAAGTCATGATCCTACCACTCCCGACTGTTTCCCCAACACCGAAAATAGGTTAGGTATCCAAGCAACATAATCCGCATAATCTGCACCCCAATGTTCATAGCAGCAACCTGTTACACAAAAAGCCTGTTTCTGGACCTTATTATGATTCTTCTCATGATTCTTCCCTTGATTCTTCCCTTGTCTGTTTTCTCCCTAACGTCATGTCCTTCCCTAACTAACCTAGTCTCTGTGCTACATCAGCTCAACTGGTCTACGGTACTCACTTTTATTCTTCTACCTCTCCCGCCCTACACAAAGCCCTAAAGCCTAGATTAATCCTTCTCCACTCTTAGAGCTGAGTTTTTGAGTATGACAAAAATGAAACCACTGAATAGGCTGCTCCAACTATCCAATCTCAGGTGGGCTCAACACTGCTCAGACATCCTTTTCTGTCCTCTGGGAAAGGAAAAACATTTGATTACGTACAGGTGAGAACTGCCTATAAGTTTATAGGTAACGAGGCAGAAGTTAAATGGGGTTCATACCTAGTGCCTCTTTTTATTTCACGTAGAAAGCAAAATCATCTTTTGAAGTAATAATCACTGAGCCAACAGGGGACTATGTGGCTACTTCTAGCCAACACATTTCACATGCATTCCCTGATAGAGCTTTTATCCCAAACCCATGAAGTGGGTAATTTAATTATCTCATTTTGGGATGAGGAAACCAAGACAGAGCAGCAGAGTAACTTGCCCCAGGGCACACTATAGTGCGCGGCAAAGCTAGGACTTGAACCCAGACAGTCTAGCTCTAAGGACTATTCTTTCAGTCACCATGCTGTGTCTGAAAACATAGCATCTTAGAACCCTAACTAAGATGATATGATTGCTTACACATATGAAGAGAAATCTTACCAGTTTTCTTTCTAAGGGTTTAACTCCCTCCTCATGTCTAAGAAATGGTCCTAGATCTAAGAAATCATTAAACACAAAGGTACTGGGTATTTGGAATATCTTAGGGCTTCAAAAGCAAAATCTAATCATATGGCATAGAATTTGGGGCCCCTAACAGGGGAATATGTAGAATACTAGTTAAGGGAGTGTGCTCTTGAGCCAAACTGCCAGGACTATCTCCACGTGACCATGGGCAAATTACTTGAACAGATACAGGAAAAGGATCTCCGAGGAAGGAATACACTGCAAGGGTAAAAACCAGTAACTTTCAACATATATTAAAATTTTTACATCTAAAAAACAAAAAACTCAGAGACAAACTATCACCAATATGACACATACGAGCTAGTATCCTTAAAACAAATACAACTTTGGGGGTGGGGAGGAGGTAATTAGGTTTACTTATTTATTTTTAATGGAGGTATTGAGGATTAAACCCAGGACCTTGTGCCTGCTAAGCTCAAATTCTACACTGAGCTATACCCTCCATTCCAAATACAATGGTTTTTAAACTAAGATGCAAATAAATAAGCAAGTGGCATAAACAGATAATTCATAAAAAAGGAAAAACAAACATCAAAAATGTTCAACTCCTAATGCTGGAGAGGCTGTGGAGAAAAGGGAACCCTCCTACACTGCTGGTGGGAATGTAGTCTGGTGCAGCCATTATGGAGAACAATATGGAGATTCCTCAAAAGACTAAAAATAGACCTACCATATGATCCAGCAATCCCACTCCTAAGCATATATCCAGAGGGAGGCTTAATTCAAAAAGAAACATGCACCCCAACATTCACAGCAACCCTATCTACAATAGCCAAGTCATGGAAACAACCTAAATGTCCATCAACAGATGACTGGATAAAGAAGCTGTGGTATATTTATACAATGGAATACTACTCAGCTATAAAAAAAGAATAAAATAATGCCATTTGCAGCAACATGGATGGGCCTGAAGATTGTCATTCTAAATGAAGTAAGCCAGAAGGAAAAAGGAAAAAATACCATACAATATCACTTATATGTGGAATCTAAAAAAAAAAGACAAAGTTATTTACAAAACAGAAACAGACTCACAGACATAGTAAACAAACTTATGGTTACCAGAGGGGGAAAGTGGGAGGGAAGGGATAAATTGGGAGTATGAGATTTGCAGATACTATTATATATAAAATAAACATATAGCACACAGAACTACATTCAATATCTTGTAGTAACTTATGGTGAAAAAGAATATGAAAACAAATATATGTATGTTCATGTATGACCGAAGCATTATGCTGTACACCAGAAATTGATAACATTGTAAGCTGACTATACCTCAGTTAAAAAATATCAAAAAAAAATGCTCAACTCCTATTTTTTTAAAAAGCCAATCACAAATATTTTTAAAACAAATTAATTTACAAAAAATATTAGTATACACTTATATGATTGTAGAGGAAATTATCTGGATGGGGTTACATTATATTGTTAACAGAAGTAATAACCTGGTGAAGGAGGAAGAAGGAGGGACTCAAGGGAGGGGACAGGTGGGGAAGAAAGGAGATTCCATATGGAGCCTCCTTCCTCAATCTACTCACTTTGTAGTAAGTCTCTATTGGATGCATCTGAGTGGCAAAATTTAGGTTACATGCCTGCATCTGACCTCCAAGGGAGACAGAATGTGATTTGGGAGGAGGCGGGGAGGCAAATTAGGGCTCATAGGGCTAAAATGAGACTCATAAGCAAAGTCAAGTCAGAACATAAACACTAATGACCACAGCCAGGAATGGATGTGAAATCTTTGCTTTACTATCTACGCACTTGGAGCAAGATACAGAGAGAGCTACTGACACTCCTCAGATACATATGCAAAAGCTTAGCAATAAATTAACAGGTGATATCTGAAAGGAAGAAATAAAAATGTGCTTATAACTGAAGCATCCACTTGGCCGACTACATACGGTTCTGCAGAAAAGACATTTGCCGCTAGAACACATCAGCCACTCAGCCACTCAGCCCCTCAGGACCCAGATTCCTGAACACTGTTAACAATCTCACAGAAGCAGTTTACAAAAGTCAAGAAAACAAAATAAGAACTATTTAAATGAGTGTATCATAAAGTCTTGTCCTTCATTTCAACATTAGACAATCTCAATTTCTTTATTGTTTTTACCTGGCTTCTTTACCATATGAAAGATCTGACTTCCTTATGCTTTAGTAAGGTTAACAGGGGTTTGGCATAAACCTCAAGGAAGCAGGCAATTTTAAAAAATAGTCTAAATAATATGCATATTGTTGTGGATGTCTTTAATATAAAATATCACAGAGGTTTGTCTCATTTAGAATCACGAAGACTGAATTTTCATTAAAAAAAAAAAAAAACGCCTAGCTCAAAACAAAAGCAAAAACAAAACTTGGTGCTTAATTTTGACATTCAACAGATGAAATCTTCTGCTGAGTCACAATCACCATCACCACCCACCACCATCCCCTAATATTTTCACTACGCAACTAAAAATGTAACCAAGGGTTTCCACTATCTGCAGAGCATCACATCAACTTGGAAAAACAGCAGCCTCTGAACCACAGGCTAACCATTCCTCTCTCCCTTCCAGGTTTCCCCAACTCTGCACTCGAAGCCGCGGCACCATACACCTGCCCGGCAATCCTCTTGCAAACTCAGGTGGGTTTGCTTACCCAGATCAAGTGAAACTGTTTTCTTACCTTTCACTGGCAGCAGGCCTAGGGGAAAAAAGACAGTAGTAACCTTCCTATCTGGCTTCAATACAGATTTACTAAGTAAACGAGTAAATAAATGACTAAACAAAAGTGTGTATAAATAAAGTATGTGCTGGTGCGAGGAGGAAGAGCTGCCCCAGATGAGACACATATACAGTTCTGCTGCTGGATGAAGAGATGGTCCCTCAGCAGGCAGAGAGAGAAGGAAAGGCCCTCTAAGAGGAAGCCAGAAAGCATGCTGAGAATGGCAAATAGCTGGGTTCACTAAGACAGTTAAGGTACATACAAAGACATTATCGGTAAATAAAATGAGGGTGGAACACACCAGACTAGAGTTTGGACTTTTATTTGGCACACAGTAGGAGGCAATTCAAGATCCTGAGCAGAAAAGAGACACCCAAGGCTATACTATACTGTAAGACAACTTATCCAGCAGCTGTGTGTGGGATGCATTAATAGGTAGAATTTAAGGAAGACAAGTTGAGAAACGCTTATGAGTTCCTCTTAAGTAACTCAGCATACTTCTTTTAACATACTTTATCTATCACATGATAGTGAGATTTACCTTTCTTCATCTAACCTACCAGGCTCAGATCTCCAGAGAAGCATAATCTATTTTTCCAAACATATAGAAAGTAGGGATGGGTCAAATGATCTCTGATGTCCCTTCTAATAACTTAGGTGCCCACACGTGATTACTTGGAGGAAGAAGATAGGAAAAAAGGTCTTAAATTTACAGAGGGGTGGTATTGTCAAATTCGTTTATAATCTCTTTTTATAACTCGGAATGCTTTCTGAGGATGACAATAGAACTATAGTTTATTGCTTGCTTACCTTGCACAAGGCGTTATGCTCAACACCCTACACATACTATCCCACTTATTCCTCAAAATGACCCTATGAGGCAGGTATTCGTACACACATTCTCCCAGAGAGGAGGCTCAGGTGTGGAAGGTCAGGTAAGCTGCCCAGTTCACACAGCTAGTAAGTAAGTGTCAGAGTCAGTTTCCAAACCTAGGCAGCCTGTCTCCAGGGGGATTTCACCTGGTGGCCAGGCTGCCAGGTCAAGACAAAAGGTCAATATAACCCATGATGTAACTGACGGATTACACAACTATCACAGAACATATCAAGCATACTGGTCAATCACTCCTTAGGCATTTGATTTTTTAAATCTTGCAATATCTTCTCTTCAGACTTTAGATGCTTGTTCTAATCACTATGATCCATCTTCTTCAGAATGCTTAAATGTTTACTACACAATAAATCCAAAGCCAACTGTTTTAAAGTTTAAAAAATGAAAGGGAAACAAAAGCTGACAAAGTAAAATGTCTATCAAATATTTCCTTAACAAACTACTATAAAATAGAGATAAGGGGAAAAAATGAAATTCACTAAGTTGCATTATAGTCTTTTCTTAATTACCCATTACTGAAGAACAGAGATAAATAAGACCTTGAGATTTAGATGATACTAGACTCAACACAAACTAGTGAGCAAGGTTTGTTTGTTTATTTTCAGTTAAGGCAAAAATGACCCCAGAATAGGGCTTCATTATTAGGATTCTGACTATCCAGATGCAGAGATAGAAAAAGATGTCTGCCCTCTTCATGAGTCAGACAGCATCCATCGTTTTTTATTCCATTCTGATGATCACATTTTAAGAAAAAGCACACCAAAAAACTGGAATGCCACCAGTGGGAAAAAACCAGGATGGTAAAGGATCTAGCAACCATGGTACAGGAGACGAGGAACAGGAATTGGGAGAAATCAGTGAGGTCAAGTCTTGGAAAAGAGGAAAGAAAGTTACCTTTCAAATATTTGAAGTGTCAATATGTAGATGAAAACTTAAGATTTATTCTACATATCCCTAAAGAGTAAAGGAAATACGCATTGGTGGGAGGAGGGGTAGCTCAGTGGTAGAGTGTGTGCCTAGCAAGCACAAGGTCCTGGGTTCCATCCCCAGTACCTCCACTAAAAATAAATAAAAACCAAATTACCTCCTTCCCCAACCAAAAAAAATAATTAATTAATTAAAAAAAAAAAAAAGAAATAGGCCTTTCCAACAATAAATTCGACCCAAATGTATCACACTGCATGAAAACCCAGACCAGTGAATTAGCTGGTCAAAGAGTGTGGAGAGTTACAGGTGATCCAGTCCAACTCTGGTTGGAGTAACATCTCTATGCTCCGTTGTAAATAAAGCCACAAGAACTTCCATCTCCATCCAAGCCAGTTCTAGCAAGGAGAGCCAAAAGTCCACAGACTTCAGTTGAGTGGTTATTGTATATGAAATTGTAAAATCATATGAATCATTTTATAAAAGAAAATTACGTCTTTTTTTTTTGTGGTTGCCATTCTGTGAAGCTACTCAGATAAAAGTATTCTCCAAACAAAAGTTATTCAGAATCACTTCAATTTCTTTTTTCATGGTTTAGAAAATAGTATCAATAAATCTCCTCAGCCTTGAAATTAATTTCCAGTACTTTTAGATTTGCATTGTATTACAAAACTAAATACCAAGACTTCTAACATGTGGTCGCTTTTTGCTAAATTTATCTATATTTTCCACTCATATACACAAATAATTAATAGAAAACAGGACCAAATCTAAAATTAGAAGACAGATTCTTTGCTTGGGATCCACAAAAGCTATAAAGGGGATTACAGGAATTATTTTCAAGTTTTAAAAAAAACATGTATTTCCCCTACATTAATACATGAACTAACAAAACCCAAAGATTTCCATAATTTTAACTAAAATTCTACCAGCTCAACTCATTTGGTATATTTTATCTCATGAAGAGCAAAAGCTCTGATTGACAAGTGGTAGAGAAATCACAATGTAAAAAAAAAGTAAATCACTGCTTTGAAATGTACCTCAAAAAAAGTGCTGTACAAGGGGTGGCTGTGGGGCAACAACCATATTAAAAAGGAGAAAAAGATGAAGAACACTGAACTAGATACTCAAATATAAATATATCCTAATTTCATTGATATCAGTACTAGCTCACCTTTAGGAATATTATCACATTTAATTCTGCCAACAACGTTTTGAATGAACTCTGTTGTAACTACTCTTTTATGAAGCCAGGGTTCAAACCTATGTCTCTTTGGCTTAAAATGTGGCCTTACACTGCCTGTGAATAATAACTACTGTTAACTTAAGAATGAGTTCATCTGATATATTAAGGGTGGGCTGATCCAAACTTGAAAGCACCGGTATGTATGCATAAAAGACTTTTAGACGACGATAAAATTCCTTATCAGTACAACTTACTACTTTACCAATCATTATACAACAAAAAGTCAAGGTCATTGACTTTCCTCCATGTCTCCTCATTCCTAAATCGGCTTCTCCCCTTACAGTTGTACCGACAATACGCCTCCTCAGGCCTCCAGTAGCCTCTCAACTCCCAAATTCAAGGGATTATTTGTACTCTCACCCCTCTTGTCCTTATGACAGACGAGACCCAACTGACTACTTTCTGCTACTTAAAAGTCTCACTCTTTCCTTGGACGACACTCTCCCTCAATGCTACTTCTTGGTTTCTTTCCCTCCTCAGCTTCTTTCAGCAACTGAACCCGCTCCTTTGCACAACCCATGACTCCAAGGGTCCCTGCAACATGCAATCTGCCACTTTTTTAAAAGATACAACTTACTAAACTGATTTGTTCCCAATTCATATTTGCAAAAATCTTTGTGCATTCAGATTTTACGGAACTTTTAACATTTCAATTCACAACAATTCACTAACACCATGAAGGTGGGATCTATTTGTTTTTCTGCCCAGTAACAAAAAGACACTCAGTGTTTGTTCAATAAATGAAAGCCACTTTTGGTGTTAACCTAAAACATCTCATTGGAGGAGCTGTAACTAAAATAACACTTTTTTTTAAAAGTATGTGTTAAGTCACAAACTTTCTGGCCCAAAAAATAGGTTGGGTTAGGTGAGTAGATCCCTCCTACAGAGCAGATAAACCTTAAGGTCTCATATACCAGCTCTAAAATTCAATGAGTCTTAATAATTATTTTATAACGTCTTCAATAAAGTATCACTCTTCCCTGATTATTTTTAAATCATCGTACCTTTCCTTAATAAACTTAACCTTGGGTAATTTTGTTGTGGTTGTTGGAAAGAATCATGAAATAGCCCTACTATCAATGAAGCATACCAAATTTAGAACTTTAATTTCAGGGTTAAATACACAAAGGATCAAAAACTTAGTGGTGTGTGAAGAGAAAAATCACTGTAAACACAATAGTCATGCCATTCTTTTTTTCAATTTAGAATCAGGAAATCTTAGAAATGGGAAGAAACATGAAGGTTTTAAAGTCCTACCAACCAACAATCCTTGCTACAGAATCCTTGATAAATATTTTTGAACATCTATCTGAATACTCAATCCTTTTAAATTCTAATTACCTCTAAAAAGTAAGTCTTTTTGCCTTGTTAGTCAGATGGCTGCGCAGAATACACAGAGGCGGCTTAAAAGGGTTAGTTAGGTAGGAGCTAAGGAGAAAAATGTTAGAGGTTCTTTTCAAGTTTTCAACCACTGGTAAAATAATGCTCAAAATCCCATGCTATGTTCAAGATAAAAAGCACATCAAGATCACTTGCAGACTCGCATTAATTAAATACAACACTACCAATTCAGTGAACCTCTTTGACACGTGTATCGACAGAATCAATATAAAGGTGTAGGGACTGTGTCTGACACCCTGCGGAACTCAATCCCCAAGGACCTAGGATAGGTCCAGTCAGGGTACATGCAGTCCTTAGCAATCTCTACCTACATAAGTTCTCTAAAACAAGACTCATCTGATCTTTCAATGTCCAAGGTCCCTTTCACCTTCATAATTCCACAGAACGTGTCATTAAGAAGAGGCATGACATTTCTGCGAGGGATGGTACACGATATGGAATCATTTGTTTGCACAGAGAGTAAGTGGCTCTTCAACCAATCAGAAAAAAAAAGTTTAGAGTAATTTAATAAAGAGAATGACTGTCAAAAGCATCTAATCATATATTTTTTCTCCAAATCAAAGTTAAGCCTTTTGTTTGATATATATTGTATCTTTATTAGAGAAAGGATATCATTTGTAATTAATTGAAAACTATTTCAAAGGTCAGACTAATTTGAAACTTGTTAGAACCTAAATCCACAGGTAAAGCATCTTAGGTCATAATTACTCAAGCAGCAGGCCAATGTGGCTACTGATGTAAGCTTTTTCTAAGTTCCCTAAACCAATCCTCATCATAAACTCAAAGAGAGACCACTATGACAGCTACAGGCTTTCCATGAAAGACTGTGATATTTTGCTTTTGTACCGGAAGTCTTACCACAAATAGACTTTTACCAGGTTCCTTTCACCACTACATTACCTGTGCTCGCTTCCGCTCTCCCCCTCCAAAACAAACAAACAAAAAGATTAAAAACAACAACAACAACAAAACAAACTTAGTCTTGTTTCTATTAGTCACTAAAAACCGCTCCTCTTGTAGGAGGAAAATAAGATACAGTTTGCAAAGATAACCTGTACATCTTTTGTACCTACGTACATTCCTGCAAACAGATGATACACTGCACAAACCCAGATCCGTTTGGTGAATTCCCTCCAGGGCCCAAATGTGTGTATTATGCAACAACCACCATTCCAGACTTTAATCCCCGTCTGTGATGCAGTGATAAAATACAAATGGCCAGAGTATAATCTCCTAGGTACCTAGGCACATTTGCGAGGGGACAGAACAAGAATTACCATATTGTCAGAAACCTTGAAAAAATGATAAAATACGTAACAGTTCTGAATCACAGTTACAAGTTTTCCTTTGGGGAGTCTTTTAGCAACCTGTCTCTTTCCCCGCAAAAAAACCTCACTCGAGAGCATTTCAACTGAGGGTCTGAAAGGCTATCCCAAAGGGGAACGGGGTCGTGGTTATTTTAGAATCTACTCCAGGTAAAATACCCATACCAATTTCCAAATGCTGAAAAGCCAGTGAGATACTTCATCATCTCTCCCAAAGGGCTATAATGGGAGTAAATGTAATCCAGGTCCCTGAGCCATAACAATCCAGAGCTTCACCCATCGATCTCCTGGGGCACAGGCCTCGGGAAATTGCATAATGGGCCCTAAGAATTAAAACAAAATTGCAGTAACCTGCATTCTGTAAGAGAATTTAAACAATACCTATTCCAAAAGTAGTGAAAGGTAAGGGAGGTGGTTAGAGCATCTTTGGAGGCCACCTGAGTGGCTGAACCCGAACCTCAACGCTTCCGCTCCACCCGCCACCAGGTCCGCTTTCCCCACGCCAAGGCGATGGACTCGAGAGGACAGGCTCCAGGCGGGAGAGCCGGGAGGGGAGGGGGCTCGGCAGGCAGCAGCCGGGGAGCAGGACGCCGGCCGCGGCGGGCGGAGGAAGGAGAAGGAGGCATTCCCTCACACAAAATGGTGGCGCTGGCGCCGAGGCCGGCACACCTGGGGGCGCACCACACGCCCCGCGGGGGAGCCGGCCGGCCGCCCGCACCTGGACGCGCGCCCCGGGCCTGAGCGGCCGGCGTGGGCCTGCGCGGCGGCCGAGTCCCCGGGGCGGCCCGCAGCGTGTGGCCCGCGTCGCCGCACGCAGAATGCGGGGCCGGGACCTGCGGGGCGCGAGGCCGAACCAGGCAGTCTCGGCCTCGGCCGGCGGCCCCGACCTGGGACGGGCCGCGCACTCACCTCGGACGCGCCGCCGGAGCCGCCGGAGCCGCCGAAGCCCGGGAAAGGAGGCGGAGCCGCGGGAATGAATGGAGCCGGCGGCTGCTCGCGGGCGACCCCCGGCCGGGCCCGGGCCGCGCCGCTGGCGGCTGCCGGGGCGGGTGCGGCCGCCTGCCCCTCGCCCGGGACGCCCGGCTCCTGGTCGGCGGGTCGGCCGCAGCCCACCGTGCCCTCCGCCGGCGTGACGCACTCGCGCTGCAGCGCCTCCAGTCTTTGCAGCCGCGCGGCGCCCGCGCCCACCGCGAATCCCCCCGCCCGTCCGTCCACCCGCCCGCGCCGCGCGGCCCCTCCTCGGCGCCGGGGACGCCGCCCTGCCTCCCGCCAGGCCCGCTCTTCAGGCGGGCGCCGGGCAGGTACTGGCTTGACCGGCCGGGGGGCGCCACGCGGCCCCCGCCCCGCTGCCCGCGCCCCCTCTCCCCGCCCCGGCCGCCGTCGCTAGGCAGAGCGCGACGCCCCAGCTCATGCAAGGGCCCGGTATTAAAGAGTGACCTTGGCTTAGGTATAAAAATAGGTGCGGGTAAGCTGCGGGGACCACGACGCTCAATTTGCGTATTCCTTTAATGTCAACATTCGCAGAATCCCGTTTGCACGCCCCACGGAGTTTTCCTCCATCGAGGGGCGGGACCTCCGGGAATCTACCCCCGGTGGGCGAGGCCAGCGAGGCCTCGGGGCAGGGATGCGGAGGGCGCCGCGAAGACGAAGGGACCCCTCCCGCCACCTCCCTCCTCACTGCCTCCCAGGAGGATGCAAGGGAAAAGGAAGCCAAGAGTCCCCTTCACAATCTGGACAAGCCCAAGCGCCCAGACTTCCATCTTGAGATAATAAGGAACCACCACATTCCTGCGTTGACCTCTTCGCTTTCAGAATCTAGCACAAGCAAACACTCCCTGACCCAGAAGGACGGCAGCTCCACCCACCTTTCCTCCCCTTCCCCTCCCTACTGACTTCATCTGCCTCTGAGCCCAGGGCCCTGTTGCTAATAACACTCCCAAGAAAGAAAGATAAGCTCTCAAGTATTTAGAGCATGGTAGATTTCTTTAAGGTAAGGCATGCCATGGTTTCAATAGGTTTAATAATTGTATTGAGGAATAGTATTTGTATTTGGGTAATTTTAAGACTTCCTTGTATCAATAAGCTCTGAAAAATAAACTCATCATCTAAGAGCAGTGGCATTGTTTTCAGCTCATCCAGAACATTTGAAATTGCATCTTTAATTCCTCGGAAATATTTAGCAATCACAGTACCAACCTTTCACGAATTTACTGATGATCAACAAAATCAATAAATATTTCAAAGAATACTTGTTGCTAGAGATATACTTGATTCAGGGTTTTTTTAATCAAAGACTTCTGCTTCCAGTTGCTCGTAAGAATCAACCTCACTGTTATATTTAATTTGTAATATTTAATTAGCAGCAATCTTAAATGTTATACAAAAAATAGTTACCATTTTTAGTGGACCCCAACACTGAACTAGATTTAATTGAGTGGGAATTTTGAATTGTTGAATTGTTTTAATCCACAGCAAATCTTGAGTGAATGAATGAAGTTATATAACGTTTGAATTTGTATTTCCTGAGCTGTATGTAAGTAGGAGTCCCTGGGGCAATTCCAAACAATTCCTGCCACTTTGGGAAGATGTTCTTTTGGCTACCAGACTGCAGGTGTTGAAGCCTTGGGCCCTAGTGCAAAGCTAGCCAGTACAACTTGTTCGTAATGTTTGAAATGCATGAGTGTGATTGGCTTTTAGGTATTATTTCAGTGCATGAGTACTTGTGCCTGGGAGGCCTCTCAAATGTCTGGCCACTTTGCTAGAAATAAGAACTACACCCTCCCAGTCCCATAAAAGAGAGGGTCCAGTGGCCCCCATTCAATCAGCTAAGCCCAGCTTTCTTCCTATGGCAAGGTCTTTCCTGCTGAGACCTACAAAAGTCCTGTCTCCTACCTTGTGACGAGTGTCCTGTGAGGAGGCTCTGACTTCATCCTCTTTACTTGCAACATGATAAGGCTTTGAATGTTTCAAGGGGGAAAAAATTGCTTCTCTCTTTGGCTGAGATGCATAAAATCTTGCTTGTATCTTTACCCACACTCTGAGGATCCATGCACTTGT
The DNA here is from genome assembly GCF_036321535.1 of Camelus dromedarius. Taxonomy (NCBI): domain Eukaryota; kingdom Metazoa; phylum Chordata; class Mammalia; order Artiodactyla; family Camelidae; genus Camelus; species Camelus dromedarius. The sequence goes on from NC_087438.1 coordinate 49,459,884, forward strand.
TGACTGAAAAAAATGCAGAACCTAAAAGCTGAGAGTTACATTCTATTCCTAGGACATTTCTGAGGATTTAAGCCCAGGATGCTGCCTCTCCGATCACTCTAAGAGACTGCTCCAAAGAGGCAGGGGAGGAGTCAGGATACATAGGAGTTTTTGCAACAAAGACCAGGTAGTTGGACATCAAAAGATTACTGTTAATTAAAGAAAACCAGTTATCTCAAGTTAAAGAATTTAGCACATTTCTATACATGGGAAGATGCAAAAGTCTGGGCTCAGTGAAATCATTCCCTTGATGTGCATGCACTCAGCTGTCTAGGACCAGTATCCTATTCTTTCCCATCTTGAGTTCACTCAAGGTGTAACTTTGAGGGTGGTGTCAGAAGACGGGCTGCCAGTCTGTCTCCATTCTGAGCTCCCTCCCACCCTCCATCGTGGGCAGGCTGCAGTAGTGGCTGATGACTTGATGGCTGCAGTGTCCTTTGTTTACTGATACGGCAGGCAATATTTTGCATTCACAGGCTTTTAGTGGACAAAGAACTAAAAAAATGAGTTTTTATCAGATTAATACATGCTGTAAATCACTATCAAAATATTTTGAAATATGCTTTGAGGCTTTTGTCTAAAGAGTTTTGTAGAGAGTAAGAGGATGATGGCTTTGGTTTCATTGTTGTATATGCTTCCTTTTATTACTTTGTTAAGTTATAAGCAGAAAGAAATATATTAAGAGTTCTCATTGCATTTTTAGTATATGTCAAAAGGGGAGTGGAACCATGTTAAGAGAATCTTGCCACAACACTGGATTTCGGATGTTGCTGATACAAATGACCCAGCAAAGAGCCCTTAATTTGTACTGGAAAAGAGGAATTCCTAACGGCTAAAATAATGACTAATATTTTTGATTGTTAACAAATTGCCAGGCACTCTACTAACTTCTTTGTAGAAATTAACTCATTTAATTCTCATAACCATCCTTCGAGATACGTATTAATGTTATCCCTAGTTTACCTAAGAGGAAATTGAGGCACAGAGAAGCTAAGTAATTTGCCCAGGGTCACACAGCTAATAATTCTGGCAGTTTGGCTGAAGAGCACACTCCCTTAACAGGTGTTCTATACCGCCTTTCATGGGCACAAAAATCCTACACCATATGATTGAATTTTGCTTTTGAAACCCTAAAACATACCAAATACCCAATACCTTCATGTTTAAATAATTTCTTCGATCTAGTAGTATCTTCCTAGACGTGAAGAGAGAATTAAACCTTTAGTTAGCAAGATAACTTGGAAGACTTCCTCACATATATATTAAGCAAAATTGTATGATCTGTTAGTTTTTGAAAAGCAAAAAAAAATTTTTTCACATCTTTTAAGGGTAATTGTTCTCCAAGTTCTTTTTTTTTTTTTTCAGGTCCCAGAGCAGAGTTATAAGTTTTGTTTATATATTTATTTACTGAATGGAAGAAACACAGTTCCTCGGAAAAGATTCCTCACCATCTTTGACACCCCATTCAACTTCAGTGGGTAGAATTAGGATCCAACACATACAATACATATGTTTTATGTTCATAAAATTACAGTGTGAAGGTTTTAATGACTGAGGTAGTCCAGGGGCTTTTAGATCTAAAAGATTAGCCAGTTAGTTTACTAGTTAGCTAATAGTGTCAGCCACAGCAAAGGGGAAGTGAGAAGGTAATCTTTCCTACTCCACCAGGAGAAAAAGGACTGCACATCACAGAAGGCTTTAATCCTTCCTCACGTATATAAAGTGTGTCACAGAAATGCTTTCAGGATTAAAAGCAGTATTTCAATTGGGTTTTCTTTGTCAAAACACTGTAACTATCTGCAGATTTCAAATTCCTGAGTGACACTTTGAACTGAGAAGGAAAAAAAAACCCAAAACTAAAGAACAAGAGAAATAACAGGTTTGAGAAGACGAGTTACATGTGTTCTTCTAGACTGGTTGGGTCTAAAATGAGATAAAAGCTTAAGCACAGTGTATTTGGTAAGTTTAGTTTCTGTTTAAGAGAAAGATGATGTGATATTTTTCGTATTACCAAAGAAAAATTACAAACATATTGGCATCCATGGCAGATACTGCAAGTTGCCCAGTCAACATCCATTTTCCCCTTTTCTCTGCTGGACCCAATTCTGTTCAGGGTGGCAATGTGCCCAACTAAAGCTATCTTCCTTCCCAGGCTCCTCTTGCAGCTTATATGATCATTCAACCAATGAAATGTAAGCAGAAGATTATTTGGTGTGGCTTCCAAGAAACGTTTGTTTTCTGATAAAAACACCCTGAGCTATCCCTTTGCCCTTTGCCATTTGTACTTTTTTCTTCTTCTTGTCTGGAAGAAGGACTTACCTTGGGGATCAGAGCAGCCACCTTGTACCCAGAGCTGACCATGAGGATGAAATCTGTGACTTTACTATGCCAGAGCCAAGAGATGGGAACATGGGACAATGGTAACATTATGAAGCTCCCATACCAATGCCAGAGTGCCTACCTCCAATCTTTTCTGTTACTTGCCAACAAATGCAGTCCTCACTAAAATTCTAAGTTAGCCACTGTCTCCTTGATACAGATAGAAAAAAGAACACTCTCCTATAACATATATTCTATACTATGTAGATGCTGTTCTTGGATTTTGCTACTGTCTTAAGTAACTGCATTTTGCAGAAATCAGTGCTCTCTGTGACTTACCTACCTAGTATTTGGTGAAGAACACACACTACTTCCTGACTATTAAAAAGAATATCTTATACTTAATCATATAGTGCATTTGATTTTACACATTTCACACCAGACCTCAGTTAAGTCTCAAATATCACTGTGAGAAAGGACAAGTGACCATAGATAGTGGTCTAGAAACAAGTTACTGGCCAAAGTAATCACCGTGCCAAGTACAGAAAGACTACACAGAAAAGTAAGTTACACTTTTCATGCTTAATTAAAAACAATATGAAAATGAATATATGTATATTCACGTACGACTGAAGCATTGTGCTGTACACCAGAAATTGACACACTGTAAACTGACTATACTTCAATTAAAAAAGCACACACACACACACAAGTAGAAGAATCAAGACACAGAGAGGGATCCTAAAATTAGAATGAGTAGTCTGTACTTTATAGAAAGCAACTCGGCAAAACTGATGAAAGTGAACGTGTTCCCCTTAATACTAATCTTAGAAATTTATGTGAAGGAATTTCTTAGGAAGAAGAAAAATTAACTACAGTCTAATGTTTTTTATTGAGTGTATTTCCAAAAGTGGCTATTGAATAGTTAAATGACAAGAAAATAAGTAAAATTTTCAAAACTGGGGGGGAAAAAAAGCTAAGTGCATGAAGATGTCACTGAAGCATTTTTTTCAAGAAAGCCAAAATGTATAAATAATACCATGAATGTCTAAATCAGTATATTGCTATCAATCAAAGAAATACAAAAAAGTTTGCCTATTTTATTGCCGGAAATAAAAGGTATTTTTTTTTTTAACTCTTTTAAAAAAATTTTTTTAAATTTACTTTTCTGGGGGAGGAGGTAATTGGGTTTACTTACTTGTTTACTTTTTTAGAGAGGGTACTGGGGATTGAACCCAGGACCTGTGTATGCTAAGCATGCACTCCACCACTTGAACTATACCCTCCCCACAAAATGTATTATTTTTAATTGCTAATAACTACCGCAAGGCTTACTGAAACAGCAACTCACTCTATAATAGGTTGGCATGCAAAATGGACCACCCATCTGGAGGCAAAGTATCATGATCACCATTGTCATTGTTGCTGGGTTACATTTATTAAACACTTAATGTGCCAGACATTATACTAAATATTTTACTTAAGCCGTCTTGTTTAATCCTCATACCATCTATTTGAGGTAGATGAGGAAACTGAGGTTTAGGGAGGTGAAGAAATTGATCCAAGGTGGCAGAGTAGGATTTTGCCCACTGTCCTGAATTACTCTAGACTTTAGACACTAGACTATAGACTTAACTGCACTGCTTCTTAATTAGTATATATCCAAGCATCAAAAAATAATAACAACAACCTCCTCTCAGCCAATGTTACACATCTATTGACTCGACATGTGTCTTTTGAAAAGTCTGTCATGCCAGGCTCTGGGTTGGGTAGACTGTGTGATGTGATAAAGTGACATATGGGACTGGCAGAGCCAACGAGAAATGTGGATGCACCTGAGGAACGATGGCTTACTAGCAGACTGGGAAGACAACCATGGTCTCTTTTAGTAGAGAGCAGAATGTCAAGAAATGGGGCCAGAGAAACAGGCAGGACCAGTTATTCCTTTGAAAAGCCCTGGTCAGCCATGGTAAGTGTGGATTCCCTCCAAAGGCAAGGGAGAGCCATTTGAAAAGTTGAAGTTTCAGAGTGACACGACCACATGTGCATGTTAGCAAATTTTTTCCAGTTGCAATGGGAAAAATGAATTGAGGAAAATAAAACTGGAGGCAGGGAGCCAGCGATGGAACAGAATGAGTAATCTGGGTGAGAGATGGCGGTCTGGTCTAGGGGTCACAGTGAGGATGAAGAGAAGTAAATGAATTCTGAAGCTCAAAGGTGAGAAATGGGATCAAATAGGACTTGGCAAAATATGCAACATAATAGAGAAGACAGCAAGACCACCAGGTGTCTGGCTTGAACCACAGGGTGGATGTCGGTGCTGCTTACTGCAATAGGCGTCACTGGAGGTTGAGGATTTGGGAGGAAAATCATGAATTCCATTTTGGCTGTGTTGAGTTTTATGTGCTGTGAGACATCCAGGTGGGGACCTGTGAAATAGTGAGATCTTCAGGAACTGGAGCTCAGCTCGGGCAGTCGGGGATGGGGAGTCGGGTGGTGGTGGATTTCCCCCTCTACTCCTCTTGGATTCTTGACTGCTTGTCTTATAACTGAGCAGGACCCTGTGGGGCCTCTCTGGGACAGATCCCTTCCCCCATGTCCTCAGCTTTAGCTCCTCTTGGAAGTACCTAGATAACAGTATCTGATGCACATTTCCTGAGTTGTTTTACAGATGCTAAAACCCCCAGCAAATGGAAGAAGTTAACTACTAGGTGACCATGAGCATGCAGCCTCCAGACCTGCTAAAACCTGAGGACTGATAATGTTAACCCCTGTGCCATCACCCTGTTACCTCACCATCAATCAATCAGAGAATTGTGCACAAGCTGGTCACATCCCCTGTGACTCCTCTCCCACACCTTGCCTTTAAAAATGCTTCCTTGAAACCCATCGGGGAGTTTGGGTGTTCTGAGCCCCAGCTGCCCTGGACTCCTTGCTTGGTGCCCTGCTGTAAACGCTACACTTCCCTTCACCTCAAACCGCTGTCAGTAGATAGGCTTTATTGCACACAAGTGAGTGGACCCAAGTTTGGTTCAGCAACAGCGATTGGACTAATATACAAGATAAATTAACAGGAGAAAAACCAGTTTAATTTCATGCACATAGGAGATCATAAAATGATGCTCAAAGAGTGATCAAAAGTGGGCAGCTTTTATATCTTTCCACACAAAGAAACAATAAATTTGTGAGGATTTGACAGGACAAAGAACCTTATATTTGGGTGCTTAATTAATAAGGAATTTAAGCAAAGTTTGGGTTTGGGTGGTAAATTAGTAAGAAGGTTTATTTACACAAGCTTCTTGCCCTGAATTCCCTGTCTCTGGTGATAAGGATGTCTTTCTACCTCCCGGTACAGGGAGGGCACCTTTCATGTGGGAGATTTATTTCTTGCTTTCAGAGAGACAGCGAGTAAAACAGCAAGACCCTGTGGGGTCCTCTCCGTGTCACCGCTTTCTTGTTTGTAGGAAATAGGCTTCACTCAGCCTCTTTGACCTTTCCTGAGTTCCAAAGGGCAGATTCAAACAGTTACTAATCAGGGAAGGGAGGGAATGCAGAGACAAGGGAGGAACTGTCAAGAGACAACAGTGCAGCCTTGGGGCAGGGTCCTGGTTCCTCCTCAAGGGATACACATAACAAAATATCAGTGAGTTCTTCTGCAGGAACCAAGGCCCCCACCCAGGTGGAGGATGGTAACTTCAGGCTGAGCACAAGATTCCTGGAGCACTGCTCTTTTACCTCAGCACCAGCCAATCAGAAGAAAGTCACACACCCGGCAGCCCCCACCCCAGATTTTTCCTTTAAAAAAAAAAAAAAAAACCTCCCTTAAAACCATCTGGGAGTTTGGGATTTTCAAGCATGGGCCACCTGTTCTCCTTGCTTGGCCCTACAATAAACCTTTTTCTGCTCCAAACCCCAATGTTTTGGGTTGTTTGGCCTCTATGTGCATTGGGCACACGAACTTTAGTTTAGCAACAAGAGGAGGGTCAATGTATCTATATTGCATCAGCTGTTTCTTAAGTAACTTTCATTCAAAATCATCAGTATATTGGGGAGGTATAGCTCAGTGGTAGAGCTCATACTTAGCATGCACGAGGTCCTGGGTTCAGTCCTCAGTACTGCCATTATAAATATATATATACATACATACATATGTACGTACATGCATACATCTAGTTACCTACTGTGGGGTTCGAGGACCAGTAAGAGGCCCCATAGAGAGCCAAAGGGGGCTCCAATCACAAGATGTCTCCCTGCACCCTAATCACTCATGTCATGAAGAGAGAAACCAGAAAACACAAAGAACATTCCTCTCCCAACATGTAATTGTTTTAGCCCAACTAACAACCCTGAATTATGACCTAACAAATCCCCTCCTAAAGATAAACCGTAACTTCCCCAAACATAATGAACTTAAGCCCTTAGATAATGATCAACTAACGTCTGGAAACCTTCAACACAACCACCTTCCTTAAAGCAGGTATATGGTCAGGCCCTTCCTTATAAAAGACTCTAAGAATCTGCTTCAGGGCACACAGACACCTCTCACCTGTTGCCTGTAGCAGCGTATTTAATAAACTTTTCTTTTCACTTTTGTTTCTGATAAATTCTTTTACCACCCCTATGGTACCAGCCTGCCTTGCCCCACAACAACCATCCCCTAAAAAACAAACAAACAAACAAAAGAAATCATCAACATGCCATTGAGGCTTATTCTGAGGCCGCCTGCCCTGTGTCCCCACAAGGGAGATATCTAGACTGAAGCTACAGACGGGGAGTCATCAGCGTAGGGATGGAAGTTGGAGCCATCGGATGAGTGAGCTCACAGCGTGCAGGAGACTGGGAGGGGAAAGCACAGGCCCAGGCAGAATCTGATGGGGACAGAAGAAGATGCTGCATGGGAAGCACAGCCAGAGAGGAAAGGGGGAATGAATGTGGCGTCACTGAAGCCCAACGAAAGAGGCAGTTGAGTCATCAGTGGAGTTAAACGCTCCTCTCAGAGTTTATCCGATGAAATATTTAAGGGTGAGCACAAAGATTTGCCAGCAAGATGATTTCAATATTGTTAATAAGGGGGAAATACTGGTGGTGGGGAAGCCCACCACGATAGTTGTGAAGATAATGAAATGTTGGTACATCCGTACAATGGAACATGGGATAGTATTTAAATCGCCTTTCTGAACATTTAAATCGCCATTGTGAATATTTACTGACACGGGAAATTGTTAAGTAGAAAAGAACCTGTCTAAAAAATATGATCTCACTTTTGCTTTTAAAAGTATGCTGAATCATACAGATATATTTAAAGAACGTATAAACCATAAGGATATATATTGAACTGTTAAGACTGGAAGTTGGAAAATGGATTCAAAAGAGGCAAAACTAGGTAGTGGGATTACGGGATAGATAATTTGTATTTTGTTTATACTATATTTCTCATTTTCCATGATGAACGTATAGTCCTTTTATAATAAGAACAGATTTAATGGGTTTTTGATTAAGAAATTTATGGCACATAACCCATCATACACCATGATTAAATATTATATTTATGGAAACTAGACATCAACATGGAAAAATACATGTGCTAGAATGTTGTTATGGCAAGTTATGTTACTTTTACAGAAAGAAGCTCGATAAGAACTATCAAGGATAAACAAAACCACACACTAGTTAAAGGGGTTAAAGACAGATCTTATTCAGCAACTCCCACAGCAGGGAACAGAGGTGAGCTCAATTCCAATTTGTCCACTTCCAAATGACTGGGCATTTCAAAAGGAGAATTAGGGGGTAGCAAGGGGGGCGGTGGCCATTGAGCAGAATTAGAAAAGGGAAAAGTTACCAAAAGCAGGTAAGAGGGTTGGTTAATGTCAGTGTGATTCGATCATGTGTGTCTGCTAACTGGAATTCAGCCAAGTTAGGCTTCGACATCCCACAGAGCCTGGGAGACAGAGACCTTATCATCCTGATAATTGCACTTCAAAGCTATAGCTCAGGTCTCTTGAGAAAGACCTTCTTGGGTTGTAGGAGGTTCACATACATCCCAAAGGAACAGAGGAAGGATTCACAACTGTAACTTTTTTCAATAAATGCTCTGAGAATGGGCATTCCAGGGTCTGTCATCAGGTGTTGGCTGGAACAAATAGTCATTCTTTTGTCAACTGAGAGCTTTTCCGGACCGGAACTTAAGGGAGGCTGGGTTACCCCAGCACCTCAGGCTGCTGGAAGCCGGGCTAGAGTCTGGCCACGTCTCCTAGTGCTGGGGTTTGTATGGAGTCATTTGTACCCAGAGTTTTTGCAGTTTTCGGGGCCCACGTGTCCCAGATCAAGAAGAGGGGACAGATCCAGGAGAGGCTGCATAGGTTCTTTTCCCGCACAACTGGGTAATGGCCATTGCCTCACCAATCTCATAATAAATGAGCCCCTGCTCTTTAATCCTTGCCCACTCACCTGCAAAGGCAATCCCTGGAAGAAGTGGGAGCCTGGGAACACACACCAGAATGTCCTGGTTCCATGGTCTTCACACATGCTGGGCCGTGCACAAGGCCATACACCAGAGGAGGCACAAGGAAAGGCTGCAACCTACCTGTGCTTTGTGGGCCACGCCCAGCGCCCTAACTCCATCAGCCAGAGGACAGGGCACCTTTTTCTAATCTGTCTATCCTGGGAAAAAATAACCTTTTTTTTTTTTTTTTAAACAGAACGAAGTATTCTTCTACACTAAGGTGATCCTAACTATATTGAGTGAAGGATCTTTGATGCTGGAAAGCAGATCCAAGATAATTTGGGATCAACCTTTATGGGACTTTATAAGAAGACATAACTCGTTTTAAATGGAAATGAATTTTGGCATATTGTTTTTTGGTGGCACAGTCCACACTCTGAGCACATTGTTATGCAAACACTCGACTAACCAAATGTACACAGTACTTACACTTGTGCTTACTAAAGATAAAGAGGAATTGCAATACCACACCTGCCATTCACCCTCCTACCCACACCTCCAACACTGCCCAGCCCCACTGTAAGCAAGCAGGACCCTATGGGGCCTTCCCAGGACAGACCCCTCCCCATATTCTCTGCTTTAGCTCCTCTCTGAAGTACCCAGATAATATCTGACGTACATTTCCTGAGTTACTTTATAGATGTTAAAACCCCCACCGATTGCCATTTTAGTTTACCTCACCATCAGTGAATCAGAGAATTGTACACAAGCTGCTCACAAACCCAGCAACTCCCCCTCCCTCACCTTGCTTTTAAAAACGCTTTGATGAACCCCTTCGGGGAGTTCAGACCTCTTGAGCACTCGCTGTCCAGACTCCTTGTACAGCACCTCACAGTAAACACTGCACTTCCCTTCACCACAACTTCATGTCAGTGGATGGGCTTTACTGCACACAGGTGAGCAGGCCCAAGTTTTGGTTTGATAACACCACTGCCAAGTTCATTTACTGATTTTTGAAAATACTGCGAAGCAGAAGGTGACATTACTAATTGGCTTTTTTCATGTCAGCTTAGTTATGGGAAGGAGGGGTGATTAACAACTATATAATTCTGGCCTGCAGATAATACTGGAACTAAAAATGCTTTCAAAGGAAAAATTTGCAGGTGGAAACAATGTTATAATCAAGAAAACATAAAGCAAAGACTCTGTTTCCCCAGCTTCAAAACTAAAAAAATCAATCAAAGTAACAAACAAAAACCTGTGAAATTCTGAATCCTCCAGCTTCACTAGGTTGACTAGGAAAAAAAAAAGATCAGGCAAAACATTTAGTTTCTTTTATATTGGAAAGGAGCAAAAAGAGAAGAACTTTCAATCCAAACAAAGGCACATCCGGCTATGAAAGGCATGTCCTGCCAAGGCGCAGAAGAGGGCCAGTCTTCTGTGTCTCCCACAACAAGGCTGAAACAATACACAATGTCTCTCAATTTTCAGTTTGGCCTTGGTTTGCAAACGCTACAGTGGAATTGATTAGCGCCGCCGGGGGTGGGGGCTGGGCTGGAACTTGGCCTTCAGTGTGCAGGCTCCCTGCGCTCCCCACCAGCTTCAGTGTTAAGAACACTGAATCCTGAGTCTCTTCCCTCCAAAGATTCCAACCCAGGACATCTAGAATGGGACCAAAGAATCTGCATTTTGAGTAAGCATCATAGGTACTCCCTTTATTAAAACTGTATAGATGGTGAGATTACTCACACAATAGAGAAACTGAGATGAGACAAAGTGCAGGGATGTAAACTTCTGAAATTTAACTAAGGCATCACATTTGCAGGAAAGTGCATAAGGTCTCTAATATTAATTGTACAGTTCAATGAATATTTAATGTGTAGACGCCTAGTAACTACCACCCAAATCAAGATAGAGAACATTTCTCAACATGTCAGCAGGGTCCCCCCAAACCCCCTCCCAGTCAGTACCTCTCCCCAGAGATAACCATAATTCTGACACCTGACAACATTATGTTTCTGAACGTCATATAAATGGAATCATACAGTATGAACTTCTTTGTCTGACTTTTTTGCTCAACATTATGTGCATGAGACTCACCACGTTGCTGAGTGTAGAAGTAGCTGTTTCTCCTTGATTTCTGTGTAATATTCCATTTATAAAAATGCCATGATGGATTTGCCCCTTCTCTGGTTGAGGGACTCAGTCATTTCAAGATTGTTTGGCATTTCCGTAATTGTTGCAGAGTCATTTGATAGGATTTTAAATCTCCTTGTTTATGATAAAAATGAAGTTGTTTTTAAGAATGAAGATATTGTTTTGATATAAAACTGAAATCATATGTCAGGATGTTATTATCCACATCTGTGGCTGCTGCTAAGCATTCAGTAGCTCAGCTGTAGAACATATGAAGAAGAAATTCTGGCGAAGGGACATTTAGACTATAAATACCGAGAGTTTGTGAGGACAGCCTGAGAGTGTTCGGTTTGGGTAAGGCCACCCTTTGCTGATCTAAATAGCTCTCTGAAGACCTTAAGGCATTAGCACCTGACATGGTAAAGGCAACTCTTTGATCAGCAGTGCTGAAAGCCATGCAGCAGCGTCCCCAAGAAGATCATCTGCCCGCCAACACCAGTGCCATGGTTCCCTAGCAACGTGTTCTAGCAACAGGGGACTTTTCATTTTTATTCTTCTGGCAGCTGGATGTCAGCTGATGGTTAATTAAGCTGCCTCTCCCCAAAACCAACTTGCGTAAAGGTATACCTTGAACTAAATTTGGACTTTATTCCTTTTATCTCCCCTTGCCTGGAACAATAGTGTCATGAATCAATCATTTGTTTGAGCTATGTTTTTTATTGACTTACTAAGAGACATTACCCTATATGCTATTGGTTTGTGAAATTATAATTCCTGCAGTAAACCTGTGTCAAAATAAATAAATAAATATTGGCAAAGATAATCTCAGTCTCTGAATATAGTTTGCTACCACCACCCTCAAACAAAACACATATAAATTTTAGAAGCAGTTTGTCCATTTCTGCAAAAAAGGTGGTTGAACTCTTGATACAGATTGCACTGAATCTGTAAATCAATTTAAGGACTACTGTCATCTTAACAATATTATGTCTTCCAATATATGAACACCAGATATCTTTTCATTTCTTTAGAATGTCTTTTATTTTAACATTGCTATAGTTTTCAATGTGCAAGTCCTGTACTTTCTTAGTTAAATTTATTTTATTTTATTCTTCCAAATGCTATTGTACTAAAACTGTTTTCTTAATTCAGTTCTCAGACTGTTCATTGCTAGTATATAGAAATAAAACTGATTTTTGTATATTGCTCTTGTACCTGCAATTTTGATTAACTTGTTTATCAGCTCAAATCATTTTTTTCCTGACTTTTTTTTAGGATTTTTCTATGTGCAAGATCATGTCATCTGCAAATAGAAATAGTTTTACTTCCTCCCTTCCAGTTTTGATTCCCCTTTTTTCCTCCTCTTTCTTGCCTAATTTCCCTGGCTAGAACCTCTAGCACAATGTTGAGAAGTAATGAGAGCAGACTTCTCTGTCTTGTTCCTGATCTTAGGGGAAAACTTTTCAGTCATTTACCATTAAGGATGATGTTAGCTGTGGGTTTTTCATGGATGCTCTTTATCAGGCAGAGGAAGTTCCCCTCTATTTTATTGAATGTTTTTTTTTTTTTTTATCATGAAAGGGTGTTAGATTTTGTCAAATGTTTTTTCTCTGACTGTTGACATGATCCTGTGGTTTTCCTTTTGTTTATGAATATCATGTATTACATTGCATTCTTGGGATAAATCCCAGTCGGTCACGGTGTATAATACTTTTTATGTGATGCTGGATCTGGCTTTCCAATATTTGCAGAGGATTTTTGCACCTATGATCATGGGTGATACTGGTCTGCAGTTTTCTTGTGATATCTTTGGCTTTGTTATCATAGTAATACTGAACTCTGATAGAATGAGTTATGAAGTATTCTCTCTTCTATATTTTGGCAGTGTGAGGAGTCTGCTTCTTTTTTGTTATATTCACTAGTTTGCTGTATTTTTTAGATTCTATGTATAAGTGATATAATACTGTATTTGTCTTTTTTACTTATTTCACTTAACATAACACTCTCCAAGTCCATCCATGTTGCTGCAAATGGCAATTTTTTTCTTTTTTTATGACTGAGTAAAATTCCACTCTATATACATACACCACATCTTCTTTATCCATTCATCTGTTGATGGATACTTAGGTTGTTCCCATGTCTTGGCAATTGTAAATAATGCTGCTATGAACATTGAGATGCATGTATCTTTTCAAATTAGTGGTTTTGTTTTTTCCAGATATATAACCAGGAGCTGGGTCATTTGGTAGTTCTATTTTTAGTTTTTTGAGAAATCACCATATTGTTTTCCAGAGTGGCTGCACCAATTTACGTTCCCCCCAACAGTGTACAAGGGTTCCCTTTTCTCCACTTCCTCACCAACACTTGTTATTTGTGGTTTTTTTGGATGATAGATCTTTCTTCTTTTTTATTTTTTTACAAGTATAAATTTCCCACTTAGCACTATTTTTGTTTTATTTACCTCAAAGTATTTTTAAATTTCTATTGGGATGATCTCCCCCTGCAAAACCAAACCAAAAAAACAAAATTTCTATTGGGATTGCTTCTTTGACCCATTGGTTATATAGGAGTATGCTGTTTAATTTTCACATATACATGAATTTTCCAAATTTTTTACATTATTAATTTCTAATTTCATTCCATTGTGATCAGAAAACATACACTTTGTACAATATCAATCTTTTAAAATTTAGTGGGAGAAGGCTAGAGCGTTTGCTTAGCACACATGAGGTCCTGGCTTCAATCCCCAGAACCTCCACTAGATAGGTAGGTAGATAGGTAGATAGATAGATAGACAGATAAAATTTATTGATATTTGTTTCCTGGGCTAAAGTATAGTTTATCTTGGAGAATTTCCCATGTGTACTTAAAAAGAAAAAAGAGTATTCTGCTGTTGTTGGGTGAACCATTCTGTGTATGTCTGTTAAGTGTAGTTGAAGCCTTCTATTTCCTTGCTGGTTTTCTTTTAAGTCTATTCATTATTGAAAGTTGGATGTTCAAATCTAACTATTATTATTGAACTGTCTAATTCTCCACTCAATTCTGTCAAGTTTGCTTCATGTATTTTCAGGCTCAATTTTAGGTAAGTATTATGTGTGTAATTGTTATATCTTCCTGATCCTTTTGTCATGATAAAATGTCACTTTTTATCTCTGGTAACTTTTTTTGTGTTGAGGTCTGCTTTGACATTTGCATAGCCACTCCAGTTCTCTTTTGCTGTTTCTATGGTATATTTTTCCATCCTTTTATTTCTTTGATGAACAGCATCTTTTTATGTGCACATTGGCCACTTGAATATCAGCTTTCGTGTCTCTTCAAGACTTTGCCTATTTTTCATTTTACCTTTTTTTCTTTTTCTTATTGATCTGTAGGATTATATGTCCTGGATATAAGTCCTTTGTAGGATGTATTATTCCAAATGTCTTTCCTAGTTTTTAGATTCTCTTTTCACCCTTTTAATAGTGTTAATGAATAAATTATAAAGTTCACTTATCAACGTTTTCATTTCTTTTCATTTTTCTCTTGTGTCCTGTTTAAGAAATCTTTGCTCACTTGGAGTTGTTGTTCTTATTGTTGTTTTAACACAGAATGATCGTGGCATGGCTGACTAATACATGAAATACTGCCAACTTGTTCTCCAAAGCAGTTGTATAACTTCTACTCAGATCAGCAGTATCTTAGCATTCCATTGCTCCACATCTTCCCCTTGTCAGACTTTTAAACTTTTGACAAGATGATAGATGTAAAATATATTCTTACTGTAGTTTGTGCATTTTCCTAGTTACAATGAGATTGAGAATATTTTCATATGCCTACTGGTCATTTGGATTTATGCCTCCATTTATTGACTATTTACTTCTTATATATATTCTTCTGTATGCTTGAAAGATCCCAGAAAAAGTTGAAAAAAAAAAAAGCAAGGTGCAGAACAATAGATACAGGGACATACATATGTACGTGTGCTTACATATATGCAACACACATACACCTGTATCTTTTTATATGAATAGTGTATTTTTAAAAAATATGAAGCCATAAAGTTGGAAGAATTATTTCAAAGACATTTATAGTGAACTGTAAATGGAAAATGGCAAAGTTCAGTATAATCTGTCAAACTCATGAGTAGAGTTTTTAAAAAAGTGAAATAAGATTGTAAGTCAACACACTTCAATGAAAAGCAAAATTAAAAAAAAAAAAAACTACGGGACACATGAAGGTGACAGCAGGGAGAGTCTAGTTGGAAATGTATCCTCTCCTTCAAATGCCTTAACTTAGCATTCATAACACACACCGGCTGGAAGGGGAGGCAGACGGGTCACGCTCCAGGCCTGGGATTCTGAACATAACATCTGTGTTAGACACAGCCTGAATATCTCAAAAGCAGGTGTCGGTGGAGAAGAAGATACAAGCATGAAATCACAGCAATATTATTAAGTCCCTTTCTGTCACATCAGGTTGTCACAGTAACCAAAGGAGAACATACTGATGGTGCCTTGAGACGTTTCAGTGTCCTTCAAAGAAATATAAGGTGCTCTGTGTTTATGATTTTTTTTAAAAAGTGAAGTAAGAATAAAGCTCGTGACCTCTGTGTGTGTGCTGAGGGGGTGAGGGGACAGGGTGGCGGGGCTTCAACATTGTTAGAATTTTGGTGGAATTGAGCAGGACCTGGAGAGCCAGCCAGATGGCCAAGTGAGACTGATCTCAAGTGAATCCAGGTGATGTCTTTGAGCTCCCTCTGGTGAAGGAGTTCAAAGGAACTGAATTACTGTCCAACTCCTCCGGGGTGGAACTAGAGCAGGAACGCTCAGCCCTGGCTGCACGCCAAGATCACCTGAGGCGCTTTTAGAATAAAGGCCTCGGCTCCACCCCCGAACAATTGAACCAAAATCTCTGTAAGTAACTCTGGAAACTGTATTTTCCTAATTGCGGTATAATTGACATATAACATTATATTAGTTTCAGGTGTACAACACTGATTCAGTATTTGTACATACTGAGAAATGATCACCACAAGAAGTTTAGGTAACATCCATCACTATATATAGCTACAATTTTTTTTTCTTGTGATGATAACTTTTAAGATCTACTTTTAAGGTCCAAGCAACTTTCAAAATAAAATACATGGGGAGCATAATATTTCCCCAGGTGATTCTTATGGGAAGACAAGGTTGACATTCCACAAAGCAGACACCGATACACAGAACTTCAAATTTCACTGTTTAGGAAAATAAACTTTTTGGGCATATATGGTTATTACAATCAGTTTTTTAAATTGAAGTGTAATGAAATTAGGGAAAAGTTTTGTTTATTTATCATAAGTGACATCAGGAAAAGAAAGGAAATTGTTGCTTTAAAATGGTTTCTATCTCAAGATACGGTTCTTTTGAATGATTTTCATTCAAGGAGCATTTATTGAGAATCTATGACATGCAAAGCCCTGTGCTAGAATCAAGAGATTATTTTTTAATGGCTAGAGAGAGAAATGGCTGTTACCTTCAAAGCTGTTATAGTCTGGTTGAGAGGTATAAATAACTAATGATGGAACAAGATTAAAGAAAAATCCATGGGAACACTGAGGAGGTGATTCCAGCAAGAAGACTGGGACTGGGGAGGCTTTATGAAGAAACCAGGATTTGAACTCAGCCTTGAAGGATGAGCAGAATCTCCGTATGTGGAGAAGTTGGGCTTGGAGGCAGATTCCCAGTTTGGCAAGGAGCAGGAACAGAGCCTCCACAGTGACAGAGTGCATATACTGCACACCTCATCTTCTCCTGGATCTGCTGCAAGGACTTCCTGACTGATCTCCAGTCTGTTCCTCCTCTAGCCTCTGCAGGCCCCCATCCCTGCCTCACACCACTGCCACTGCTCTCTTATTTCCATAGAATGTTGGGCATTTATTGTGTGTTCACTATTAGCCTATATCTGCATAATGTTCCCTAAATTTTTTCCAGGTTTTTTTTTATTGAAGTATAACCACTGTTAATAGTGTGGGTAGGTATCCATCCAGTTTCTCCATCTCTCTGACTCTCTCCAACTGCTTTTTTCTCCCTATATACAGTATAGAGATCTAGATATATATATACACACACATTACGTACATACATACATATCATATTATTTACATATAGATACTTACCAGACTATATATGTATACACATACATGTATGTGTATATATATAACATACCATATGTGTGTAAGTACAGTGAACTAAGCAATTGTATATATATTTACATACATATTTGATACATTTATAGAGAATCTAATGCCTTTAAATACAGTGTGTCTATTTATCCATACATGCACATAAATGTTCACGTGTGTGTAGGAATGTGTGTTTACTCTCACATCTGTGGATTTTGGAGGACTATTCCTTTGCCTAAAACCTTTTGCTGGGCACATCACATGCTGGGTTAAGTCCCAGCTCTTAGCCCACTGTCCCAAGCCCCACGCGATCAGGCCACAGCCTATCTCCACCTCCAGCCACCTTTCCAAGGAATCTACAGTAGGGAGCAAAAGGAACACTGCTCCTCCTGAGCACGTTCTTCAAAACTGGGGTCCTTTCAGTGATTATTTTTCAGGATCAATATGCTGACATGACTTGTTAAGGCCATGGTGAACAAAAGCTAAGGGGAAGCAGTGTGAGAGCAAGACTAATAAACATGCAGAGAAGTCAAATGCCTGTCTTATGGGCTCCCTTGCCCCTCCCAAGACATGAAGCCCTCCCTCTCCCATCTGACACCCCTGTGTTCGGGCCTGACCTTGACACTGCTGCACTCACGATGAGAGCTTTATAAACTGCTCATAGGTCCTTGAACAAGCCCAGCTGTATCCCGTCTCTGTGCTTTTACATAATTTCATTCCTCCAGCTGGAATGCCCTTACTTGCCATAGGCTGCTAGGCAAACTCTAATTATCTTTCAAAACTTGGCACACACAAGGGTGTTTTTTCTTTCTGGAGGCCACAGTGAGATGTCTCTTACCCAGTGATTTAGAAATAAGACTACCACAGAATAAATCAAGCAAACCACATACACCGTGTATGTGATCAGCCCTCTGGAGGACAAAGACAAGCAATTGTGTATAAATATGTGACTGAAGAATTTAGAGATGCTTGGATTTCAAAAAAGAGAGAAAGGGGAAAAATCCCCGCAAAACCCTGTAATTTAATAAACAGAAAGGCAATGGATTGTATTTGCCTTGTTCACAGTAAGATCATGTGAAGAGAAAGATCTGGTAAACCCAGGAAGCAGAGCGGAGAGAACAGTGAGACGTTCACAGAGACACAGGCTGGCAGGTGCACGTCATTAATGTTCACTGCTGTGTATTAATCTAGCACGTGAATCAACTACAATTTGTCTCCTATTGGTAGAAATTAATATGGTTCCGATAACTAGCCGTTATAAATACAGTTTAGTGGGCATTTCTGCCCATGTTTCTTTATACTCATGAGCTTGAATTTTCCAGTGTCTTTTCAGGAGTGGAATTACTGGATCGTAAGTGCTGAGTCTGTTCAACTTTACTAGATAAGGTCGAATTGTTCTTCAAAGTGGTTGTGCCCATTTCTGCTGCAGCCACCAGTGGAATAATGTTTCAGCTGGTCTGTATTCTTACCAACACTCACTATTGTTAGTCTTGTTTGCTGGTGGGCTGCACTGAGAATGTGGTCTCATCATTGTTCTGCTATGCATTTCTCTTATTACTACTGAGACTGTGCACATCTTTCACACTTACAGACCACTGGGTCTCCTCTTCTATTTATACCCTTTCCCCCATTCTTCTATAGGCTAATTTTTATTCTATTTATTGTTTCACAGGAATTCTGTGTGTGTGTGTGTGTGTGTGTGTGTGTGCGTGTATGTTTTGGATATATTCTTCTGGTCCATGACTTGTGTTTCACTTTTAAAAAATCATCTGTGCCTCAATTTTCTCATCTGTAAAATGAAGTAACATTACTAAGCAAGTACGTATTATTAAGTGTCATCCAGTAAGTACTGAGTATTATTAAGCAAATATGTAATGTATTTAAAACAGTGCCTAGCATCTAGGAAGCACTATATAAACATACATTACTATCATCAGTGTCTTTTGATGGCAAGAAATTTTAATTATTTTTATAGTATCTTTTGATGAATAGAAAATTGTGGTTTTAATGTCTCAATGTATTAATCTTTTCTTTCATGGTTTGTGCTTTTTGTGCCTACAACTGGCTTTTTATAATTGTTCTATGTTTTGCCCATTCTATGAGTGTTTTTACAGTTAAGGTTTCCCATAAAACCCTATGGAACCCATTAGAAGAGGAAGCTTAAAGAGAACACTTAAATCATTGCCTTTGTGTTTTAAAGAACGGTGGGTTTTCCTTCTAGACTTTACTGTGAATACCAAAAGTGTGCTTTAGTTGACTTAATTAACCCTATAAAACAAGACTTTTACCATGGCTTCTTATTGAACATATATTGGTAGTTCTTATATGGTATTTAAATTTAAATTTTTTATTTTTTGTGATTTTTTTGTTTTCTTTCCTACAGTTGCTTTTTGTTCAAATGCTGATATTTTACAGATATGATAGAATTAGTCTTTCATTCTCACAAAACTTACCAGATGCCAACAAATACATGAATTGCTTTACCAATGACCACGTCTGTTCAGTGAACTGAGTTGATCTGTGGTTCTGTGAAAGGAAATCCTACACATCACATTAGCTAAGTATTGTAGTCATCTTGCAATGTCATTCTCCATGATTAAAATCACTTCCAGGCCCCTTTGTGGTTGACTATTCCCTTCTGCTCTATTGAAGACATTACAATACTCGTTGGGAAAGTTCCGTGCCTACAAAAGCAGTAGCAGTCGCTATTCAGTGGAGATGCTGGCGGATACAGAGCAGCACTGTCCAAACTCGTGATCAAGATGAGCTACCAGCCACAAAATTGAACTTCACAGGACAACCTGATAGTGAAAATAAATGCTGGGAAAGTTCCAAAGCTGCTTTCTGGAGAAATGTCAGCTTTGCCTAGCTACCCCTGGGACTCTACCATTTGGAGCTCCTCAGAGAATAGATATTGAATTTTCTGCCGTTCAGTTTATATCACAAATCTAGCCCAAAGTGATACTCAGGGAAGATCGGCTGTAATTTTCCATTTTGGTGGTGGGGGTGGGGGTTATGAAATTCTTTTTCTAAGACAGTATTATTCAGAAGTTACTCTGGTTGAAGTGGGAGGGGGACGTTCAGAAATTTAGTTCAAGAGAAGGAACCGATAGACTTATTTCTTTCCAACAGCGAGAGTCATATATTAGAATACGTGTCCTTTGTTTCCCTGGCCAGGAAGTTTAATGCCCAATTTAAACTGCAATCGTAGCATCTTTGTTAATGTTTATTATTAGTACCTATGCATTTTATTTTTCCCTTGGTCCTGATTTTCTATTCCTATTTTCCTAAATTACTACATATGTTCTAAATATCTGTCTCCAGCTTAGATCACTTTCCAGAGATCCAGAACCAACTGTCTTCTCAACATCTCAGTTTCGATTTCCACAAGCATCTCAAACTCAAAAATGTCTAAAGCTGCATTGAATTCCCCACCTAAAAAAAACAAACAAAACCCAGCTCTTTCTGCTTGCTTTTCTCAGCCCCGTCCATCCAGCAGCCTAAGGCAGAAGCAATCTTAGTTATGTTTGGTTCCTCTCTTTTCTCACCGTCTGTTGTTGTCAGGACATGCTAGGTTATACTGCTGTTAAGCAAACAACCCCCAACTCTCAGTGGCTTAACACAGTGGAAGTTTATTTCTCCTTCTGACTATGGAGTCCAAGTGAGGGCTCTGCCCCACTTTCTCACAGCCCCCAGGTCCCAGGCTGAGAGAGCAGCCACTATCTGGGACATTCTTGGTCAGCATAACAGAAGGAAAAGAGCTCTGAAGGGTTCCATCCCGGCGATTTGATGCTCAGCCCCGAAGCTACACACATCACCCCTGCTAGAGGTGATAACTTGGCCCTATCACCCAGCCATGGAAGGCCAAGAAGCACAACCCTACCACGCACCCGGAAGGCAGAGAACAGAAACATTAGTAAGCAGTGTTACTGACTACCACACTGTCTTAGGATGCAGTCCTCAGAAGCAGACCTGAGATGAGGATTCATGTGAAACTGACTCAGGAAATGCCACTAGGAAAAAACAGTAAGGGAGGGAGGAAGGGAAACATGGGAGAGAAGGAAGTGAAGCAAGTATTTGATATCAAACAAAGTCCGTTGGAGGGGGATTTAGGCTCAACTCCATGAAAGAGTCTGGAGACAGTCATACCTGAGAGCAGTCTGGACCAGGGTCAAGGAAGCTGGAGGAGTTATACTTCTGCGCCAGAAGCCATTTGCTCTGTCTCTCCGCGTGGCGATGTGAATCCCAGATAGTCTGGCTCTCCTTGCAGGTGTTGGCTATTGGAAGTGAAAACACAGCATGAACTTGGTAAAGGGATCCAAGCGCACACAGGGGGAGCATTGACATCATCTGCCAACTCCCTGCTTCAAACCAAGAGATCACCACATCCTACTAGTTCTGCCTCCCAGGTATTTCCTCAATTGTTCCGTTTCTCTCTACTCTTGGCTGCCCCCTCCCTCAAGTACCCCTTGAGTCCACCATCCTTGATCTTCTGCACACTGCAATCAGAATACCCACCTGCCGTCCTGACAGCTCCAATCTATCTTCACACCACAGCCGCTAAGAATCACTTTCTGTTTCCCTGGTGATATCTCAAATTTGTCATGCCTCTTTCCTAATCAAGATACAATCCCTATTTTGTAGATAAGAAAATTGAACCTCAGGGAAGTTAACTTGCCAATTCAGTTAGTAACTGGTAGAGCCAGAATATAAATCGGATACATATTAACTCCAAAACCTTTCCCATTCTATTTCACTGTTTCTGGATCATGATTAACTGTCCACTTTACCCTGATTACTACCCAATTCTATAAGCTTCGAATTCAATTTAGTTAAGCGAAACTTACCATATTCCTTACCTCCCTCATCAAATGTCCTGCTCTTGAGTCCCAAATGTCAACAGTGGCCCTGTCATGTTTTGATGTCACCCTTTACTCTTCTTTATCCTTCCTTTCTTGTTTTTCCACAGTTCCTGTACTTCTAAGTGCCCGTTGAGGCAGGTAGGGCTGGCGTTCTGTGCCAGACAAGCACCCACACGTGGGAGCTGGGCCCAATGGGGGCTCATTAGTAGTGGATATCATTCCAGTGATATCCACTGTGCCAAGAAATGAGATCAGAATCCAGGGCATGAAGCCAAAATTGGCCAGTCAGTTTGCCAAGCTGGAAGTTCTTGGACACAGCAATAAGCACAGGGAGACAAGCCAGTGGAGAGGACTGACTGATGATGGAAATGAAAAAAGCAGATATGGTTGGAGCAGGGTCCTGGGGGAGGCAATGAAAGGGATCACCATATGGCTCTTTGGGAGTGGACTGACTGATGACTCTGGTCTCGAGGAGAAGGAGGTGTATGTCTGGCATGTAGTAGGTGCTCAAAATAATACTGAAAGTTCTTAATGAAAATATCTGTCCTCTAGTCCCTGGAGGCAACTATTTTGAACTAATTTAGTTTTCCCCCCCTAAACTTGGCATTTATCTTCATATTTCTAAGTAATATATTTATACTGCTATTTCTTGATTTATCAGTTTAAAACTCTTAACTTCCTATTAGGTAGATGATAATTTAGTCTGTTGTATTGCCACCTCCTACTTCCTTTCTTCTCCAGGATAAAAAAGTCTAGATAAACCAGTAGCCAATGTATTATTATGGCTATGTAAATGTAGTTTAGTGATGATCCAATTCATTGTATATTATATCTTGCATAAAGTTTTACCTTTCCTGGAATGAACAATTTTTCAAATTCTGTTTTCTGTTTTCCAAAGTGGTTCATCTGCTCTGTCAAGCACTCTCAGTAGGTTTTTCTTTCTCCCACAGTGCTCAAGCCTACTGATAATCCATTTCCACGGTTTTCATGGAGGCCTCTCTCCCACAGCACGCCACCCACCCATGCAGTCTGGGCGAGTTGCTCTCCAGCCCCACCGCACCGCGGTCATGCTGAGAATTCCCTGCCCTCTCAAACTCTTTCTCTTCTGTTGGGTTTTCTTTTCCTAGATTCAACGATTATCTTTCCCTTGGTTTGCTCTCTGTGTTAGCTGAAGGGCAGCTTCCAGCAGGCTCTAAGAAAGGAGAGTGTCCCTTAATCAACCCCTACACGTGACTCATGGTTTGGCTGGATGATTTTAAAGGCATTACTCCATTATCTTCAATTATCCAGCGGGGTTGAGAAGTCTTATGACACTCAGATTCTCATTATTTTGTGTATAACCTGTTGTGTCTCTCTGGAAGCTTTTAAGATTGCCTCCTTATGTCTGACGCTCTGAAGTGTCAGGGATGCGCCTCCTTGTGGATATTTTGCTTCTCATGAGGGCCCTTTCAGTCTGGAGGTTCTGTGTCCTTCAGATGTGGGACATTTTCTTGTATTTTTCCTTGGGAAACATTCTGTCTTCCTTTTTTTTTTTTTTTTTAATGATGTCTGATCTCCTGGATTGATGCTCTGTTCATGTCATCAGCCCCTTTCTGTTCTATTCTCTATGTTTTTGTCTTTTTATTCCACTTGCTGGATGATAGACTTGACTTTCCAACTCTTTATCACAATGTTTTATTTCAGTTTTTATATTTTTTGAATTTCCAAATGTTCTTTATCTTTCCATGCTACCCTATCCTTGTTTTATGGATGCAAAATCTTCTCTTGTTTTTCCAAAGATACTATTTATTGATCGGTTTTGTTTCCTTCTGTCCTTATTCACTTTCATTGGGTTCCTTTTTTTCCTGTTAGGTTTGTTCTATCTTTTCTTGTTGGAGTTTTTAGAATCAAATGTTTATTGTTTCTGGTCTGGTAGATTTGGAAGAGGTACATTTTCCTCTGGCTCTGAGGATTCCCACAGGCTCCTCTGTGGATGGAATTTGCCATCCTATTATATAACATACATTTTAAAATTAACAATAAGGTTTTTGTCACCTTGATAAATCTCAAGATAACCTTTTGAGGGATCATCCTATCCAGGGACAGTCTAGACAGTTGCCCTGCATGAGCACATTCAACCTGCTTTTTTCAGAATTCTGTCCCAACGCAGCTCATTTCTGCACAGGTGGGCTGCACGTTATAATAGCCTGAGCTGGATTGCCTTTCCCCTTTCCTCCCCAGCTCAATCCTAGTCTTCTTCAGACTTCGGTGGGGGGTGTCATTTCTTCCCAGAAGTCTTTCTGGGTCTCCTTTTCTCTCCTAGAGTTCCCCGAGTTTACCTCCATCTCAGACGGCACTTCTCACATGATCTGCTCGGCACTGGTTCACTGAGCCGTAAGCTCAAGGACAGAGACCTTGTTCCACTCATCCCTGTCTAGTGATGCATCAGCAGTCATGTTCTGAAGGAATGAATCCAGCCCCATTTGGAATCGTTGCTCCTCTGTAGAGCAGGTGGATGTAAAGGGCGGGTCATGTCTCGTACATCTAACAGCCTCCTTTCCTAGGGGAGAAGCCAGAAAATGAGAGATGCTTCAGTGTGGATCTCTGGAGTAGTCAAGAGCTTCAACCAACGTCCTCTCCCAGAGACAGTTTTCCAAGACTTTCTTGAATCTCGCTTCCTTTTTTTACCTTGCATATCCACCCTTGCTGGAAATGCCAAAAGATAATAATGTAAACCAAGCACAAAGAGACAGAAAGAGAGTTTGCATCATGAGTTCCTACATTAGTGGGAAGGGGGCAAACATTGTACTTTATTCACGTGCGGGGACTTCACAGCCTGTTATGGGCTGAATGTTCATGTCCCCTCTCCCCAGTTCATATGTTGAACCTTAACCCCCCGAGCATGACTGTATTTGGAGTGAGGAAGCAATTAAGGTTAAAAGAGGTTGTAAGTGTGGGCCCTGAACGAACAGAACTAGTGTTCTCCTAAGAAGAGACACGAGGGAGCTCCCCACTCCACTCTACACTTGCGCCAAGGAAGGCCATGTGAGAACAGAGCGGGAGGGTAGCCTTTTGCAAGCCAAGAAGAGAGCGCTCACCAGACACCAGTTGACTGGCCTTGTAGCCTCCGGAACTGTGAGAAAATTAATTTCTGCTCTTTTAGCCACCCAGTCTATGATGTTTTGTTATGAGAGCCCGAGCAGACTAAGACACAGCTCTTGGAACATACCTTCTTCTTAGTGAACAGTCGATAAGTATTTGTCAAATGTGTGTGTATGTAATGATCTGTCTATAAAAGAGTTAAAAGATAGCTGTCTGTGAAGATTGTGACTATGAGTCATTTTCATTTTTGTTACTTATATTTGAGTATAATTTGAACTCTTTATGGGGTAGGTATATTACATTCTATAAAGTTGTTTAAAAGTCACAGCTAGATGGTGTGATATGCAGAAGAGACCAGGATGTAATCATAGGTCTTAGAGACAATGTTCAGGACTGTGGAGCAGCAGACACTCCCCGTGTGGGCTGCACACAATGTCTCCTATCAAGGCAAAAGCATCTGTGGGGGTGAATTTCCTGAAAGTCTGTGTGGAGGTCCTAGGATGGATGGCACATGTGTGAGCTCTGCAAGGCTGGGGTCAGGGTCTCACTTTGCTCATCATTATACGCCCAGTACCTAGGACAGTGGCACATGGTAGTGAATATTTGTTGAGTCAAAAGAAAAAGCCCATCATTCTTCTGGTTAAGTATGAAAAGAATAGGAAATATTTGCTGGACAATCAAATGAATGACCCAAGGGCATCTCAGACTCAGAGTGATTATATTTCTCTGGAAATCTGAGAATGACTATATCTAATAAGAAGAATCAAGTCATAGGAGATTTTGACAGGAAGTGAAGGAGGGAGGCAGGAGGGCACAGTTCAGCTGTTTGACACCCAGCTTTCTGAATTCCTGAGTTACTGTCCCTGGTTTCTTTAAATAACTTTTGTCAGTGTCAGAAGGTCTGTTCTTACTGTTTGGAGGCTCTAAGACTAGAATTAATGAACCTGTCCCCACTCCTAAAGAGGCTGACTTGCTGGAACTTGAACCCAATAGGCTTCCAGTTGTGATATAACTGGTGTGCTAGGGGCCTCTTGTGGTAACTCTGCACACTTCATCTCTCAGCACCTAGAACATACATGCGCGCGCACATACACATACTCAGAAGCGAAATGATTGTTATTATATGGAGAATAAGTACAAAATCGAATGCTAAAAATGCAGAAATACAGATGGTCAGTAAACATTAAAATTTTTTCAATATCTCTAGTAATTAAAGAAATTTAAAGAGTGTGTGTGTGTGTGTTTAGTACTGAATTTTAAAGAAAGTTATACCCACTGCTGGGATAAGGAAAATAGGCATTAGGCATTCCTGTAGGCTTGATGTGAGTGTGTACTGACACAAAAATTAGTAAATTAGGCTTTAAAATTGCTTTCAAATGTTCACATTTCCTGACCCAGTAATTCTACTCCTAGAAAATTTTCCAGTGGAAATGACTGAAGATAGAGATAAGTTTGTCATATTAGGATTTCAATGAAGTTAGTCATACAGCAGAAAAAAAGGAAATGTGCAAAAATAGGAATATGGCCAAGTAAATGATATTTCCACAGTATTTTCAAGTAATATTTGTTGACATGGAAGCATGCTTATAATATAACGCAAAGAGAGTAAAGCAGAATTACAACTGTAATTTTTTTTAAAGTTTACTAAGCAATTATTTTATTTTATTTGGGGCGGGAGGAGGTAATTAGGTTTATTTATTTATTTTAATGGAGGTACTGGGGATTAAACCTAGGACCTCATGGATGCTAAGCACGCACTCTACCACTGAGCTATACCCTCCCCACTAGAATTACAACTGTGATATTTATATATCTATATCCCAGTGCACATATGACAGATGAAAAATAGAAAGAAGGAGAAACAATGAGGTAGAGAGACAGGTAAGTTGGAAGGAAATCTACCAGTTTGGTTCTAGGAATTATTTCTGTTGGGAAGTGTTATGATTCATTTTCAATTTGCCTTCCTAAACTTTTCTGTATCTACCATAACCTAGACAATGAACATAATATCAAAGAGTTATATGTCATACAGATATATTCTTATTATAAAACACTAGTTTGGCCTTTACTTTTTTAAACTTATAGCAGTACTATGTATAGTGTTCTAAAATTATTTTTTTCATTACGTGTTTTGGAGATATTTCTCTGTTAGTACTAATAGTTCATATTCTTTCAATGAATATTCATTTTTATTTACAGAAAAAGATATTATTTAAAGCTGAAAACGTATTTGTTGCTATCAGTTCAGTTTCAGATACATCCTTCCCGGGGAAATATCTAGTTCCACCAAAGAGGATGTGAGAGCTTTGATGAGGTCAGCTGTTTCCTCTCTAATGAGACTCTAAGATGAAATCTTAGGAAGAGCTGCACTGTCTGGTGAGCAGATAAAGAACTAGAGAGCAGGATGCTTCTGCCCATCTCTGCGGTGACTTGGATGAGCCCTCAGCGCCTTGTCTAGGCTCCTTTCCGAAGCTGGAAGGTTAGAGTTGGCAATTAAATGAGTTCCTTAAAGGAGAAGGTTGTAGGAACCTAAAGCAGTATGGTTGCAACCTGCAACAAAAGATATATTATTTAATGCATTTTTAGTGAAAATGAGAAGAAGGAGCCCCTCTCAAAAAAAATTAGGTAGATTTTAAAAATTAAACACACATGCAAAGTATTCAAACAATATGAAAATGTCCTCTTACCTCAGACCCCAGTCCTCTGTGCTCTCTCCCCAGAGTAACTGTTAGCATGCTGTATTATTCTAGAAGTATTCTATTTGTATAAAAGTAGTGAATATGAAGCAGGGAATAAGAGGCAGCATTCTTAGTGAAAGGGTGAACTAGGACAACAGCTGGCCCACAAAAAGAACAGTGAGAAAACTCCCATTTGTAGGGAAGGAAAGTCCCCATGAAAATGTTTCATAACCGTTTTTAAAGAACCATTGCCATAAATAATGTTCCTGCCAACTTAAATGCTAAAGTCTCCACCCTGTCTTTGCCATATTCAGTCTTTTCCAATCGTCACAACTGGTCCTGAGTACATGACTTTCAGATAGTCTGTCTTTACAGTCAATGTAAAGCTGTTTCGAATGTTCCTTAGATACTTTAAGAAAATTCACCGCCATAAGGCAGAATCTCTTCTGCTCAGAACTCCTGAAGGTCTCTCCTGCCCAGCTGCACTAGATGCCACCAGGCTTGATGTAGCTGAAAGTGTGCTCGTTGTTGGCCGCGCTCCAAGAAAGCAGAGACGAGGGACAGAACTGCTGCTGTGGGCATGTGTGTTGGTGAACCTGACATAATGATTCTGGATTCATTTACACCTATAAATATGACTCCAAATATGTATAAAGCTGAAATTGACAGTAATATAAGGATTAATTGAAAAACTCATATCACAGTGGAGGATTTTTTTTAAAGAATAATATTGAAATTCATTTTGCATTTGTAGTTCCATCGTGTCTGTAATGAATTTCTAAAGTCATAACACCTAAATAGAATTCTATGATGCACTGGGATAATTAATATAAAACTGAATTTACTTCTTTTTTTTTTTACAGTGGAGGATTTTAATATACCTCTCAATAACTCTTAAATCAAGTAGAAAAAAAAATCAATGAATGTACAGAGGATCTGAAGAACACAATCAAACAAGTTCATATAAGCTCAATGCCCAGGATGTAGAGAATATGCATTTTTAACACAAAGGAAGCAGTTATGTTGTACATCAGAGGGTATAGCTCAAGTGGTGGAGTGCACGCTTAGCATGCATGAGGTCCTGGGTTCAATCCTCAGTACTTCCTCTGAGAATAAATAAATAAGTAAACCTAATTACCTCCTCCCACCATAAATAAATGAATAAATGGGTTCACATATTTTCCTAGACTTCCCCAGGGGTTGTCGGAGTTGAGTTTTAAAAAGGGAAATACACCCCTGGAGAAGAGGGGTTGAAAGATTATGGTTTAGTAGGGGAAGAGGTGTAGGTGGGAGAGAGGGTAGCTGAAGAGTTAAGTGTTGGCTAGAATTGGGTCATTGTGGGCTGGGCAAAGGAGATTAAGACAACTCTTACCGCATCTATTTTGGGATCAACAGCAATATTAAAAACTTTGCTTTTCAGTTGTACAACATAGGGAAGCCAGCCTAAAACAATAAAATGATGTTAGAGTTTTCAAAATTCTCTTTTGGTAGCCAACGAAAACTCACAGAGGGATTGTAGCGAGCCTATACAAATGGGTGATCTGTTTCATGATACAAATGATCATCCTATTTGTGCAGATATAGGTATATTTTAATAGTTGGATCCAAGTACAAAATACCTTGGAGAATGCACAAATGGGTTATTATAAAAATTCTACAAACAAGTCTTTACCTACAATGAAGGTGCTTGTTAAGATTAAACAAAGATGTTCAAACACACATTCACAAGGATGTCCAAAACATACACCCTTCAGTTCTTTCAGGATGAGCCAAAAGGAGGTATTCAAGTCTTAATGGAAAAAAATATGAAAACAAATATACGTATGTATATGCATGGCTGGGACATTGTGCTGTACATCAGAGATTGACACATTGTAGTTGACTGTACTTCAATAAAAAGTTAATTAATTAATTAATTTTTAAAAAGTAATTCAAAAAAAGTTTATTTTTACTGAACATCACATAAGAAAGTAAGTGACTAATAATAACAGAAGCGGTAAAAATCTAAGCACCATGAGGACCACTGCTAGAAAACCCTGTGCTAGCCAGTGTTCTGCGGTCAGTGAGCACCAATCTCCCCTCATCGCTTCCTAACAGAAACGACACAAACTCAAATGACAGAGGCAGGGCACTCACTGCCTTTCTACTCTGGTAAGGTTATGTGTGAAATTGTATTTTTCGCCTCTAGATGGTGCAAGCTAAAAGCAATTTCTCTTTTTCAAGGTTTAGTTACAGGAGATGATTTGTAGTAACTTTAGGTTTACTTTTTCTGCATAAGCTTATAAAGGGCCTTTCTAACCTTCTTTATTACAGTTTGCTTAGTCTATTTCTTTTTCTTTTTTTTTCTTTGCTTAGTCTATTTCTTAACACACATCTATGATCCACAGAAATCAATAAATATGGAAAAGAAATTTTACTAAATGTTCTTAACACCATTTCCTATCAGATTCGATTGAGTGAAATTTCTAATGCAAAATGATTATTTTAAATGGTCTAACAGATATTCTGGAGGGAAAAAAACTTTAGCTTAAAATAATATAACATTAAAATCTAGTAGAACCTTCTTAGAACATAATTCAACACAATAGATTCAGATCGACTAAAGGTCAAAACATTATCATGGTTGGCAAACTTTTTCCGTAAGGGGCCAGATGGTAAATATTTGAGACTCCATTATAGCACAGAAGCGGCACAGACAATATGCAAACAAGTGGACGTGGCTGTGTCCCTGAAAAACCTTATTTATAGAAAGGGGACACACTGGATTCCTCTGAGCTGGAGTTTGCTGATTCCTGTTATTTATGGGAAAAGGCTGATTTCACATGATAAGTCACCATCATTTTTAAACGCCCCCACAAAACTGGATGCCTGAGTCAGTTACAGCTTATAGACAGATTTGGTTTCGGCCACGATACAAAAAATAGTTGAGT
Source organism: Camelus dromedarius (assembly GCF_036321535.1). Taxonomy (NCBI): domain Eukaryota; kingdom Metazoa; phylum Chordata; class Mammalia; order Artiodactyla; family Camelidae; genus Camelus; species Camelus dromedarius. Next base: position 49,490,513 of record NC_087438.1, read on the forward strand.
TCACATCAAAATCCAGATTTCCTTCTTCTCTTGGAAAAACAAAAAAAGAGGACCTGGAATAATGAGCCCAGATAATGAGCTGGGGTTGAACAGTCTGTTCCCTCCTTGGAGGGATCAGGTGATGTCCGGCTGGGCTGCCACTGCTGCCACAGGCTGGCTTGCTCACTTGCCTTTCCCAACGCTGGGCACTGGAGCTGAGACCTCTTAGAACTGGGACACCTCCGTTAATTCTGTCCCCTAACGCTCTTCCTTACACCCTTTCACTGACTACCCCTGTATCCTATCACACCTTGGCTTACATTTTTCTATATTTCAACTCTCAGTTTTCATTTAAATTTATCCAAAACACATAATAACAACATAATCGCAATGCACAATATTTTACAACACACTTTTGCCACAATAGGAAAACAATAGTTCTTATTACTATAAAAATCTTCATTTTGATGAACTCTCCTCATATACATCCTAAGAATGAGATAATATTACTATGCTTCGTATATAAACCAGGAAACATTCTAATCTTTAAAAATCTTCATCTAAAAAGAGAAGTCCCTTTTTAAATTTAAAAAGTAATCTTTTTATAGTAGTTTGTGTTGTTTTTTTTTCAAAAAACTTTTATATACATTAACTAACATCCATTGATTTCTGGAATTGGAATTGAATACTAAATCAGAATAATTTATTAAACTCCTCAGATTGTATCATTACCCCTCTTCATAGAATTTTGCGTCAAACTCATCAAGACATGCCTGAATCAATGTGAGAAACGATTTCTTGATCAACGCCCACCTGAGAAAGACACTCAGTCCTGCACTGTATGGACTTCACACATGTCTATCTTATTTACTCCTCTATTTCCCTCTTTCTGTATTTCTTTCCTCTTTCCATGTTGAGGAGGAGAAGCAAATACTTTTCCTTCTTCACAGCGTGTTCCTAGGTTTATGTCAGCTCATGCCTCAGTTTAAGGTTCCCATGTGCCTGACATCATGTGTTCCTTTCCTTCACTTTCGAAATGAGACACAGTTTCAAAAACCCATTGATTTTAAGCCTTTTGGCTTTGATGGAGGTGGATTATTATTGAGGCTTTTGGATGCAGCTGTCATCTCTGGATCTGCGTCAGTTTGTCAGTGATTCACCTGTGAAATTCTGTGCTGTTCACATCAGCTCTCGGGAAAAGTGGGTCAACTTTCTTTTATTTATTTATATATACATACACACACACACACATATATATATACACATATGCACATATATATGTATTTTTTTTAATGGAGGTGCTGGGGATTGAACCCAGGACCTCATGCATGCTAAGCATGCACTCTACCGCTGAACTATTACTCTCCCCCATTTATATTTTAAATCTCAGTTCGAGCAGGTAAGACATGCACGTCAAATCAAAGCATTTACGAGGCTGTGTATACCGTCATCTGTCCTGTCCACACAATTTCCCCTATATAATCACTTTTATTAGTCACTTTTATTTTTTGTATGACCTTTAAAAGTTTATTTATGCAAATATATACATATTCCTCTTTCTTACACACAATCAAGCACACTATATCCTGGAGATCTTATCAGTCCACATAGAACTGTTTCTTTGTATTCTACAGTAGTTTTATACTGTCCAACTTTTATTTTCCATCCTCAGGGCTTATGTTTTAAATTAACAGTGTCCATCTCTATAGAAGTCTGAAAGTTTCACACAGAAAGATATGATAAAAAGCCTTAGGTTAGAGGTTTAATTCATGTCCTTAGAATCATCTGTCAATTCAAACGTGGTCCATCTGAATTTTGTTTTGCTGTTCTAAAATTGTTAGTTTGCCTGATTTTTCCCTCTTGGTTTTTGAAATTAAATGTATTGGAGTATTTGTACATTGCTGTGGATTCCTGGAAGTTCAACTGAGTGGCTGTCTTTTGGATGACTTGTAGGAAATATGGCAGATTGAAGGAACAGATATTTTTGGAAAGGAGGTGGTTCAAAAGTAGTCAAGACTTTTCTGATTGTAGAAATGGAAAGCCATTTTTTTGTTTGTTTTTTGTTTTTGTTTCGTTTTTTTTACAGAGGGAGGTAATTAGATTTGCTTGCTTCCTTATTTATTTATTTATTCAGTGAAGGTACTAGGGAGTGAACCCAGGGCCTCATGCATGCTAAGCACGTACTCCACCACTAAGCTATACTCTCCCCCTCCATTTTTTTTAAATTGAAGTATAGTCAGTTTACAATGTTGTGTCAATTTCTGGTATACAGTATAATGTTTCGGTCATACATATACATACATATATTCCTTTTCATATTCTTTTTCATTATAGGTTATTACAAAATATTGAATATAGTCCCCTGTGCTGTACAGTATAAGCTTGTTGTTTATCTATTTTATATATGGTAGTTAGTATCTGCAAATCTCGAACTCCCAACTTATCCCTTCCTACCCTCTTTACCCCTGGTAACCATAGTAACCCTAAGTTTGCTCTCTATGTCTGTGCGCCTGTTTCTGTTTTGTAAATAAGTTCATTTGTGTCTTTTTTTTTAGATTCCACAAACGAGTGATATCATATGGTATTTTTCTTTCTTTCTGGCTTACTTCACTTCAAATGATGATCTCCAGGTCCATACATGTTGCTGTAAATGGCATTATTTTATTCTTTTTTATGGCTGAGTGGTATGGAAATCCAATTTGAATTTGCTTAGTACTGGAAGAAATTCGTCGACTTGAAGATGTAAACTGGAGGTCTAGGGAAAATGATCCTCAAGGACCCTCAGAATCAGAGCCTTGGATGCAGCTGGGACTCCCTCTAATTTCTCATCTCTACTTCCCTCTTTGCCTCGGCCTCATTCTGTCAAGTCAGCTTCTTCCGTATGACTGAAATCTAGCCGCCTGCAGCTCCCAGACTCTCATCTCTCATCTTCAACATCAGAGAGGGTATGCCTTATGTCTCTCAGTGCAAATTGAAAAAGATTTAAGGGAATGACTAGCATTGACACAGATCTTATTACACTCTTAACCTGGACCAATTATTCATTGGCAGAAAGTAGGACGCTACCGTTATGATTGGCACTTTCTAGCAGGTGCTAGTGTCCCTTCAAACTTGCCCTGGAAAGTCACTGCAAATTGCTGCCGAACTCACCTGTGGCTCCCTCCATCTCTGTGGTACAGGTGCACACTCACCCTGCGTGTGCTGCAGACCCCCAGTGCAGTACGTGGAGCATCCTTAGACAAAGGACAGTTGGGCATTGGGAGAGAAATACTCCTGCTCCTCACCTCCTGGTGGGACAATTCTGAAGTATGCTCTACAGTTTCTCAGAGGATCGTCAGTGGGACTGAAGCCCAGATATTCACAGCAGTAACCCATTTGACGATGTACTTTTTTTTTTTTTTTAATGGAGGTACTGGGCATTGAACTCAGGACCTCATGCATGCTAAGTATGCACTCTACCAACGAGCTATCTCCCTCTCCCCAGACAATGTACTCTTGATTGGTTCTTCCCTCTTCCTGTCCCACTTCCTGACTCCTGCACTGTGCTATCTGATATCCCGTCTCAAATACTCTGCTAACACCCAAATCCTTGCTTTAGTATCTCCTTTTTTGGGCAGATCCAAACTAAGACACAGCCCCAAACTAAGACTACAACAGTGAAAGTGGAGGGAAGAACAGTTACCCCAAAGGAAGAGGGTACAATTCTTAGAAGAGGGGAGGGGGGGAGGGGTGTTGTGCAGACGAACGATAGCCATCCAGGCTGATGGGCTATTCTACTTGCCAATCAGTGCTGAATGGGACACTACGTCCACTTAGTTCTGACACAGAGAGCACCCTGTCCAAGAAGTAGGGTTTCTTGTCCCCTAGGTGCAAGGTGGAGTAAACCTCCAGGACACCAAGGGGTCGCTTCTTACTGCTAGAACAGAGAATCACAGTATTTGGGCTGAGTGGGATCTTAAAGGTTAACATTTCTCAAGCTTGATAGTTTGGGTACCATGTGTAAAGAAAAGAATTCTCATTTCTGCTTTACTCACACTCAGAATACTTCTGACATCAGATGTGTTGGGGTTTTTTGTCACACTGACCAGTTTTCTGACACCAGCTGGAGGTCCTACAATTCAATTTAGTTCTGACACTATCTACCTGGAGTCAGCATCAGATCCCACAGTTACGGGCTCAGTCACAAGACTGCCCCTACTTTAGGCACCAGTGGCAGGTCCTAGTTGTCACCTGTACTTCTGATGCATGGGTTATAAATCAAGGTTCCCACAACCTCCTCTTTAGGCTTGATCATTTGCTAGAATGGCTCACAGAACTCAAAGAAACACTTATATTTGCCAACTTTGTTAAAGAATATGAGAAAGGCTATAGATGAACAGTAAGAAGAAGGGGTAGATAGGATGAGGTCCTGTAGAGTCCCAAGCACACGAACTTCCGTCCCCCTAGAGATGAGACACATTGTCCTCCAGCACTTGGGTGTGTACACCACCTTGGCAGCTCTGCAAACCCCATAGTTTAGGGACTTTTTATGGAGGCTTCATTGCATGGGCATGATCAATTATTAACTCTATCTCCAGCCTCTCTCCCTTCCACAAAGGATGGAGGGTAGGGCTGAAAGTCCCAAGCTTCTAATCATGGCTTGGTCTTACTGGTGACAAGTCCCCATCCTGAAGTTATGGAGAGGCCCACCAAGAGTCACCTTACTAGAACAAAAGGCACTCCTATCACCCAGAAAATTCCAAGGGATTTAGGGGCTCTGATCAGGGACCAGAGTCAAAGACCAAATACTAGAACAAAAGATGTTCCTAGCATTTTTACCACTTAGGAAGTTACAAAGCCTTTAGGAGCTCTGGCCAGGAGCCAGAGCGAAATATCTATTTCTTATTATATCAAAATATCATACCATCTTAATAAGTTTGTCATGTATATGTACCATCTGAACCAGTACTTAAATCTTTAGTTGATGTATCTCTTATATAAATTATTTTAAAATAAAAAATTACTATTTAAAATGTTTAAACATTTCGTCAAACAGACCACTAATATATTTGAGAAACACTTTGAGGGCTCACCAGCTTCTAAACTGAGTGTGAGAAGATTTCCAAGTGCTACATGGGCACAGGTGTTTGGATGGAAGTGTTTCCACCAGACCTTTCCTGTGACGCACCTGCCTGAGAACCTGCCCATGAGAGAGTTAGGATCTCCAATCCCTCCTCTTTCAACCCCTCTTCTCCTACTTTATGAAAGAAGAAGAGTTGTTCTATGGTGCGTCACCTGGGGGACATGGGTGGTACTGCGCTAGAAAACAAAAGGGCAGTTTGAAATATTTGTGTCCGTTTTGAAAAAACGAACGAATATAATGACCAGATTTAAAAATCCATTTGTCAGCCTGGTGGTCTCTTTTTTACTTTCAACAGCATAGACGGATATAATTTACAGTAACTTTCAATGATAGCGTACTAAACACATTTTGGCATAAAACTCACGAATTCACAGAGTTTTTAGCTGCTCTAAAAAAGCCTCATTTCATCATTTAAAACATATTTGTGTGAATGAGGTTTCTCAGTGCTTATATTTATAAAAACAAAATACAGGAATAGAAATGAACACTATCTTATTCTAGTAATAAGTCATATTCCTCCACAAAGTCATGAACTGGGGGAAGTAAAAAGCAACCACTTCTTCAAGAGATGTACTTCCAATATCATTTTACTTTTCATCAGAATTTGATTAAAATTGATGATATATTTATTTGTTTTAGTCAATTGTCAATTAATAAAATTCAATTGATATATATTTTTTATTGCAGGGAAAAATAAAATGACCAATACAAGACTTTCAAGCACAAGATTTATTAGGATCAAATTCTGTGTGGAATGGAAATATCAGTTCAAAGACAAAAGGGACTATGTAAAGCTTCTGACTGTCAAAGAGCTGGCTCATGTATCTTTGAAGTGGATAACGGTGGATATCAAATTGCTATGATATTCAGACTCCATTGGCCACTTTAAAAATAGTCAAGGGATAGTTTCATTTTAAAAACTCAATACATACCATATGTTGGAAAATACACCTTTTGTTCCTATTTAAACTTATGGTGTAAACTTTCATATGTCAATTTTAAAATGTGTGAGAGGGACACAGTTTTACAAAATTCTTTTCAAGATTATGCTAGCAAAATAATTTGAAAACCACTGGAAAAGAAATCTTACATATGTCAAAGCTTTTTAAATCTACTAATTGTAAAATAAAGAATGTTGCCCACCACCCAGTTCTACAAGAAGCAAGTCACTCGCCACTACGGTTGCTGACCTATAATATACTCTGAAAGGAATTCAAGGTAAAGATCAGAATGAGGGACTCTGTGCTCTGCGAAAATAGGTCAAAACAGGTCCTTAGACAGAAATATTTCAGGAGAAATTTTTTCATGAACCCAGATTCTTGTATCTGCCATACTTAGGAAAGTACTAAAATCATTAACTGAGATATCCGTTCTTTGTAACTAGCAGCAACCTTCTTTGAGATGTGTGCTTGAGTGCACAGACCTTTGGGCTCAGATCACAGATACACTGACCTCCCCCCTTCCTCTGTGGAGCAGTTCCTCATAGCCATGAAAGAGGCTGTCTCCCGGGCTGTAGTCCTCATTAAGTCCCCCCAATAAAATCGAAATTCATTGCTCTCACATTGTGTATTTTTATTTCAGTCAACACATTCATGAAACCTTACTGAAAAAACTTACTCAAATACAAATTCCAGCCACCAGAGAAATACTTAAAATCAAGAACTCAAGACTGGAAAAGTCAGAGTAAGAAAAAAGAAGTGGAACATTGAAACAAGTTCACCTCACAAAATTGAATGTCAATAGCTGCATTAAAATTTGTTTTCAAATTTAAAGTTTTTCAAAAAATGAACTTGTAACAAATACAAATGCTAAGGCAATTCTTGAAAAGGATTTTGGTGGTGAAAAGAAAATGCTGTGAGCGTACAACCCCAGATTAAACTAGCAACAACTGGAGTCATGGCAAGTAAATGCTTGACAACTCTCAGATGCGTTCATTTGCTCAAGGAATACATGTTGAGTGCCAACTATGTGCCAAGCACTGTTGGAGGTACTCAGACTCTAACACTAAACAAAATAGTCAAACACGCCCACTCTTGCAGAATTTAGAATTTTTTTCTTGTAGATGTTCAGGGAAAGGGGAGTAAAGAAAAGTTCTGTTTTTGAGTATCCTAATTAGAGACACAGAGTTTTGTTGGAATTTAATATAGGGACTTGACTTTCAACTGAAGAAATACATAATCATAAAATGAACAGCAAGAAATGCAGGGGAAAGGAAATGCTAAGAAAAAAAAAAACGGCCCAACTATATGAATATGTAAGTGTTATTACTCTATGAAACGCAGGGTATGTGAATGCATGGAGAATATACCTCCCTCCCCACCAGATGCACCCTCTCTTGTTTCCCTCCAGTTTAATTGAGATATAATTGACACACAGAGCTGTGTAAGTTTAAGGTGTACGGCATCATGACTGCACTTCTACACATCATGAACCGATGACCACAGTAAGTTTAGTGAACATCCATCATCTCATACAGATACAAAATTAAAGGAATAGAAAAAAAATTTTTTATCCTTGTGATGAGAACTCTTAGTATTTACTCTCCTGGCAGCTTTTACACATAACATACAATATACAGTGTTAATTATATTTATCATGTTGTACATTGCATCCCTAGTACTTATTTATCTTATAACCGGAAGTCTGCACCTTTGACTGCCTTCATCTAATTCCCTGCCTCCACCCCTGTCTCTGTTAACTGCAAATCTGATCTCCTTTTCTATGAGTCTGTTTGTTTGTCTTTGATGTATAATTGACCTAGGACACAGTGCTAGTTCCGGCTACACGTAGTGCTTCAACGCATAAACAGATGTTGCCTGCCATTCCTGCTCTACAAGGATCAAGTCACTAACTGCTGTAATCAAAGACCTACGGTGCACCTGAAAGGGATTCAGGACAGAGCATTCTGTGTTGTGGTTACAAGGGCCCCTAGATAGTTAAGATGCATATCTGAGGAAGAATTTTAATGACCCTAGATTCTTGCATCTTCCCAAACATAGGTAAGCACTAAAATAATAAACTTGAGGTATCTGGGGTTTTTTTTGTGTGTGTGTGATTAGCAGTAATCTTTTACCAAGATGTTTGCTTGACTACATGTATTTCCCAGACACTAAAATTCATCTACATCCTGGCTCCTCCCCTCCCTCTTTGGAGTAGTTCCTGGCTGCTGAGAGGCTGTCTCCAAGGCTATAGTCCTTGGGAAGACACTGAATGAAACTCAACTCACAGCTCTTAAATGTTTCACATTTTGTCTTCAGTCAACAAATACTCCTATACATTTCAAACTGATCACCATGGTAAGTCTAGTTACCACCCACCAGATGCTCCCTGTATCCAGTCATTTAGGGGTTTTATGAAGATTCCACCATGTAGAAGTGACTGATTAAATCGTTGGCTATAGGTGATTAGCTCAACCCTCAGCCCCTGTCCCCTCCCTGGAGGTCAGGGCATAGGGCTAAAAGTTCCAACTCTTGAACCAATTGGTTGGTTCCTCTGGAAATCAGCCCCCATCCCCCAAAAGTCACCTCACTAGCAGAAACTCAAGTAGGGGCTTATTATGAATAACCAAAGACATTCCTCTCACCCCTGCCACTCAGGAAGTTAAAAGGGTTTTAGATGCTTTGTGCCGGGAACTGAGATGAAGACCAAATCCATATTTCTTATGATATCACAGCATCACAACGTGTGTGTGTGTGTGTGTGTGTGTGTGTGTGAGATAAGGAGGAGAGAAAGGGAGAGACAGCGTGGGTGGGAAAGGAGGAAACTGTTCCCTTACTCTTTCTCCATCTGAGGAGGTGGACTGGGAGCCAGGTGAAAGGTAGGGACCCCCACAGGCCAGAACCTGCACTGCGTGAGGGTTCCGGTCTGTGAGGTCAAGAGACCTATCAGTCACCTGTCCTGAAGGGTGTACAGGTACACCACCCAGGTGGGGCGCGGAGATTCATGTCCTAGAAGGCACCCCCTCCCCCTCCAACAGCTTCCTTCCTCTGGTAACAAAGTACAACCCCAACTCATCATGAACAGAGGGGTTCTGGTGTTCGGGAAGGCCTGCTGGGCTCACACATTGTTGAGAGTGGTTTCCATGAAGCCCCGCCTGTGATCAGAGCTACTCGGGGCAGCCTCAAACTAGGAAAATTAGCAATGAAAGAAATTTTCACATCTTGAGATATAGGGAAGTCATTCTGGCTTACACATGAATTCACTTGAATTTTATGCTAACTAAAATAGCCTGCTTATGGCTTCTCAAACATATATTGTACATCTGCTTTAATTATTAAAGAAGAAGGCACACTGACCAGAAGTAAAGAATGTCCATGTTAAAAACAAAGATTAAATGCTCCTCTTCCTGGTGTTCCAGAAAAAACAGCCTCTGTGCCCCCAAAAATGAATTAAGACTCAGAGATAGAGTTTTGGGAGCATCAGAACAGCAGCTTTACTGCTTTGCCAGGCAAAGGCGGCTCAGAGCAGGCTAACGCCTCAGAGACTGTGAATCCATCTTGGGGTTGGGGTCGTGAGGTTCTATAGGAAAACTGGATGGAACCGAGAGTGATAACAATCAGGGGTGGTGTGTGGGCGCTGTATTCTTAACCTTGATAAGTCGGTCTAGCATTTTGAAAGACTCCTTACAGTCTGTCCGCTCTTCTGAGGCTATCAACCCGTAATCTTCCTGGAACATAGCTTCTGGGTAAAGAATGTATAGGGAAGGTTGGGAGTGGATTTAGCAAAGCAGTTGAGCAAGTAAACAAAAAGAAAAACAAGATGTGTCAGAATGACTCAGCACACAGCCTTAGCATCAGGGAAGCCGTTTTGTTAGGTATGTTAGGTTTCTACTCTTTCACTGCTAGCTCTCTGTGGATGACAGGACTCCCTTCCCAGGTGACAGATGTGCTGCATGTGTATGTGCTGCTCTAGTTTTTTTTAAGCTTTGGAGAAGTGTATCCCTGACTTGTTTAATGATCTTTGTTCTGACAAGATGAAAAATCATTCTAGGAACCATGCTTCTCTGGGGCAGCTTCTCAGAGTAATCTGGGAAGCAGGTTTCTGGTCTAGTCCTCGGTTTGGCTCAGATAAAACTGTCTAATATTCTTCTTATCGATTGATTGTTGATATTTTTGTCGACAGCAGCAAGGGTTTTGTTCTTCTCTTTTGTGAAGGGAGGAACTTGTCAAGTCATTTACATGCACCGGTTCTGATCGGATGCAGAGGAAATCAAATTTATATTTACACGACTATCATTCGCAGCAGGTTCCAGGATTTGAAGGCTTGACTGGGGCTAGGATCTACATCCAAAGTGGTTCACACATAAGCCTGATAAGTCAGTGCTGGTCATTGGCAGGAGGCCTCAGTTCCTCACCCATAAGCACTCAGGTCCTCACCTTGGCTTCCCCTGAGCAAGTAATCCAGGTGCCAGGTTTTGGTGCAGAGAAAGGAGTTCCTGCTAGAGTAGTTTTCCTGGTCTATTTCCTCACCTCTCACGCATTCTTGCCCATGAGAAGAGGTGGAATTTCTTTTTTTAAATTTTTTTATTGACGTATAGTCAGTTTACAATGTTGTGTCAGTTTCTCATGTACAGCATAATGTTTCAGTCATACATACTTTTAAATATTTCTTTTAATATTCTTTTTCATTATAGATTATTATAAGATATCGAATATAGTTCCCTGTGCTATACAGTAGATCCTTGTTTTTTTATGTGTTTTATATATAGTACTTAGTATCTGCAAATTCCAAACTCCCAGTTTATCCTTCATCTGCTCCTTTCCCACCTGGTAACCATAAGTTTGTTTTCTATGTCTGTGAGTCTGTTTCTGTTGGAACTTCTGATTGGTGAATTTGGTGGAAGGAACTAGGCATGGTCAGTCAGCTTCTTCAGGGTTATTTTATTTTGGAGCAAGCATGTCTCCAGGATGCAGGCATCCTAATCTGTTTTTGGCCAGACCAGGGTCAAGGGCCAGCACTCTGGGGAGTCTCTGACTTGTCCAGCTATGCCAGGACCTGAATGGGTAAGTCCATCTCATTGGAGTGAACTGATGGTAAACCCACATGGCTGTAGATCTAGACTCATGATCTCCCATCAGCATTGCCAGTGATATTTTGAGCTCTATCTGTAGGATTCCTACATCCACTAGCTCTGAACACTGGAGGGGAAGATGGAGCCTCTTCAAACTTCAAAATTTGCAGGAAGAGAAGACAACTAGAGTCATTCAGCCGGTAATCTGAAGAACCAATTGCTTCCCTGCTGGCTTAATTCTAGCACCGTCAAGACTGAGGGCAGTACTGGTTTAATTTTTTTTCCCTTTAGAGCCTAAGAAGGTATTTATAGGACTTCTTCTAGAGGAGTGTCTGGGTAGAGAGGGCAGAGAGAGTGGGAAAGAGGGTCATTTTTCTTTATCATCCTTGCCCTCAAATTCTCTCACCTAGTTAAGTCAAACACCTAGTGGTTGTAAAAATGTGAGAAATTTTCCTGAAAGAATTGCTGGCTCCAATTTCCACTTCCTGTTAATAATAATAAGGAGAAGGAGGAGGAGAAGGAGGAGGAGGAGGGGGAGGGGGAGGAGGAGGAAAAACGGGGCTGGTCTAACAAGATAACTCACAAGTCTAGGAATGTGAAGGAGAGGCTGGGCTGGTCTAACAAGATAACTCACAAATCTAAGTATTGGAATACTGATCTGAGTTCTGCTAGACTAACTTGTAAGTCTAGGTTAATTAGTGTTGGTTTGCTGTTCATGTTTTTTTGCTAGCCAGCTTGGTTTTCAAAGATACATATCTGGCTTTGGAATGTTGGTTTGCTGCCTCCCCACCTCCACTTTTGTGATGATAATGCTGCTAAAGCTGTTCCATGCCTATTGGCCGAATACCCCAAGCTTGTACTTTACCCTATAAAACCTCATGCGCACGTCTTGGAGGGGCTCAGAGCTTTGGAGCAGAAGCCCCTCTGAGCCCGCCGGCGTAATACATCTGAGTACTCGAACCCTCCGAGTGGTGCTTGTTTCTTGACTGGCCTGTCGTTTCCGTAACAATAAAACAATAATGGCACTATTTTGAGCACCTGTCACTGACTATATTAAGCACCTTCCATGAGCCAACCAGGAGACTGTAAGCTTTGTATACACTGTGTCTGATCTTTACATCAACCCTAAGAGGCAGATATTTTCATTTTACAGAAAGATTAAGAGATGTGCTCCAAGTTGCACAGAGCGGAGACTGGAACGCCATTCTGCCTGACTCCCAAGCCCATGCTCCTCCAGTTGGGCTGCTTTTCTCTCAGCCCTTGCGCCATCTCAGCTTTTCAAGGTGGGCAGGGCCAGTTAAGGAAGAGGATGTGTTTTTTTTTCAAGGCTGGCTGACTTCTCCCCTTCCTAGTGGGGTTTTCCAAGTGGGAGTCATTAAGGCTGAGAATCCTACTCAGAGGCTACTCTACCTTTCTAACACCCCTATCCTACCTGGCACTCTCAGCCCACGCTCCCTCCCCCACCTTCCTAGCCATGAAACTGATGCGGTACCCATCTCAGAGTGGTGCTGAGAGGCCATCTGCTCAACCAGGGGGTGCCATTATCTTTATGGTCCTCTAAAATGGCCATTTCCTGAAATTGCCTTTGATAATGAAAGACGGGATTCTGAGTCTCTGAGGGACCATATCTACACTGCTATCTTGTCTTTCAATGGCAAAAGGAATTTGAAACAACTTTAATATTGAGGGAGAAAAGCAACAATTCCCTTAATAGGCATGGTGGGCAGAAAAACGCTTCCCCAAAGATGTCCATGTCCTTTTCCCTGGGACCTGCAAATATGTGACTTTACATGGCAAAGAGACTTTGCAGATGTGGTTAAATAAGGATCCTGAGATGCAGGAGATGATCCTGGATTATCTGGTGGGGCCAACGTAACAAGAGTCCTTTCAAGGGAAGGAAGGCAGAAGAGTCAGAGAAGGAGAAACAGAAGCAGTTGGGGTGATGGGAAATCATTGCTGGAGGCCATAAACCAAGGAATGCAGGAAACCTCTAGAAGCTAATTAAAAGCAAGGAGACAGACACTCCCCTAGAGCCCCCAGGAACAGCAAAGTTCTGCCAACACTTTGATTTTATCCATGTGAGACCCATTTCAGACTTCTGACCTCAAGAACTATAAGATAATGTTACCAAATTGAACTCGGGTCTGCTCACCCACTGCACAGCAAAGACAATTTACTGACACCAAGTTGTGGTGATGGAAAGTACAGATGCCAAGCCAGGAGAACGAGCACCTCACTGAACTTCCTGATGGCTTTCAGGGAAGAGTTTTTAAAGGCAAGGGAAGGGAAGGGGTCGCAGGGTGTATGATCAGCTTGTGGCCATCTTTCATCTTTCTGATTGGTTGGTGGTGAGGTGACAGGGTGATGTTTTGGGAATCTTTTTTTTTTTTTAATTTTTTAAAACATTTTAAAAATTGAGTTATAGCCATTTTACAATGTTGTGTCAAATTCCAGTATAAAGCACAATTTTTCAGTTATACATGAACATACATATATTCATTGTCACATTTTTTTTTTGCTGTGAGCTACCACAAGATCTTGTATATATTTCCCTGTGTTATACCGTATAATCTTGTTTATCTACTCTACATATGCCTGTCAGTATCTACAAATTTTGAACTCCCAGTCTATCCCTTCCCACTCCCCCTACCTTGGCAACCACAAGTTTGTATTCTATGTCTATGAGTCTGTTTCTGTTTTGTATTTATGTTCTTTTTTTTAGATTCCACATATGAGCGATCTCATATGGTATTTTTCTTTCTCTTTCTGGCTTACTTCACTTAGAGTGACATTCTCCAGGAACATCCATGTTGCTGCAAATGGCGTTATGTTGTCGGTTTTTATGGCTGAGTAGTATTGTTTTGGGAATCTTAGTCATCAACCTTCTGATTCCAACCAGTCTGGGTTCTGCATGCTCATGGGCAGCCAGTAGTCACCATTCTTAAAATATAATTTCTTGTGCAAAAATGTACTGTAATGCTGGGACACAGTAGTCCAGGGGGCAAAAGATGGGGTAAGAAGAAACAGGAAAAATTAATAATAAAAACCAAGTGTACAGGTATTTGTGAAGGTCATTGTCAGGATTGGGGAAGTTGAGAAAATATGTCAACGACAGCAAATGAAAATTGTCCACATGCTGATTAAATATCTCCTCACTTTTAAAGATGGTATTAAAATGGAAGATCCTTTAAAAAAAAGGAGGGGGTCTTAGTTTCTGCAGAACTCAAAGCTATGCATTAGATTGTTATGTGTATCCCTTGAGGAAGAACTAGGGTACCTGCTTCATTGCTGAATACTGTTTCTTGGATTGCTTTTCCTTTGCTTCTGCACTGCCTCACTTCCCTAATTAGTAAGTGCTTGAGTCTGCTCTTTGGAACTCAGGAAAGGCCTAGGAGGCTAAAGTCTTTTTCTAGAAACAAGAAACAGGGGACAAGAAGGGGCTTTTGTACCCAGGAGGGCCCCCCGAGGGTCCTGCTCAGTTTCAATCTCCTCTTTTCTTTGATACTCCTCAATCCTGGCGGGAATAGGGGCAGACAACAAAGAGAATAAAGGTTTGGATAGAGAAGTTAATCATAAACTCAGGCAAGAGAAACTCAGTTTCAGGAGGACTCAGTTTCAATAATAAATTTGTGTTGCTTTGAGGCACTCAGTTTGCGGAATTTGTTACAGCAGCAACAGGAAACTGAGACAGTAGAATACTCTCCACCTTTCCTCTGCTTAATTGTTTATCCAATTGGCCATTAAGCCTCCTGATCAGAAACTCCGTGTCAGCTAGTGACCCTGCCATTGACACTTTTCTCACCAAATGGGACATCGCGGCATAGTATGTCTGGTGTACCCTTTTGTTACAGCCTCTATTCATAAAAGGCTTTTGGAAAAACGACTTTACACAATCTTGTTGCATGGTGATGAGATGAGACATCTCCATAGATCAAGACCATTTTGGTGGAGACAACCACCAGAGGCCCCTGCATATCCCCTTATTTACTCTGAGGTATAACAAATAAAATCGACAGCAGTGTAACAAACAGATGTCAAATGTCCACCTATTGCTTGTGCTCCTGGAAAGCAAGGCATGCCTTATCACCACTGGGAAACTCCCCTGGGTTTCCTGATTCCGGTATTACCAGGAGAGCTCTTTCAATGCCATAGGAACCAATGTGACAAAGCCCATGACTCCTGATCAGGCTCCAAAGGAAATTGTGCAGCTAACGCAAGTTCCTCGGAAGCTGATTGCATCTGCTGGTGTGGAACCTTAATGGCCCTGGGTTGAGTCCCCATTGGAGGGTCTTTTTCTTTTTTTTTAAATGGAGGTACTGAGGATGGAACCCAGGACTTCATGCCTGCTAAGTACGCACTCTACCACTGAGCTATACCCTCCTGCCATGGAAGGGTCTTAACTCGGTTTCCAGCTAAACATTTTAGAAACCGCCTCGCTGATTCAAGACATCTAATGTTCAAATGCCAGCCATCAGGAGTAATGATTCAAATAACTTTCCTGATGCAGCTGGTGGGAACTCAAAGCAGTCATTTCTCAGCGGAAATTTTCACCACAAGACAAATGCAACTGATTTCTGCCCGCTCCTCCCCTCCTCGGTGGAAAACTGAAAGAGCAAACCAGCGCTCGACGGTTAAACCAACGATCCCTCCAGGAGGGCTGCAACTGGCCAACGCTTCTGGGGTCCAGAAGCGTTGGGTCCCAATAAACCCTTTGTGGCTACTGTGCCTGGTGTCTGGCCACTTCTGGATTCTCGCACACTTGCCCTGGGCTGTCTCCTCCTTGCACACTAGGGGGAAGGCTCCCATTCCTTTTTAAAGGTTGCATCTCTCCTTAACGGGTATTTCTGCAATGGCCACATTACTGCTAAATCCTGAATAAGGCATTCCTGCTTCAAGCATTGGAAATCATTGTGGGGCAACTGGTGTCCTTCAAAGTCCAACGACCCCCACTCCTGGGCTCTCAGATGTCTGCCTGCGATCCCTCAACAGATAAAGTACATTCTTTACTGGGCATGTTTGTCCCAACAAATGAATAGCCCTAGGTAGTGCCTAAACTCATAATAGCTCAGGTTGGTTTGTTTCAGCCCAGAGTCATAAACCCCACTGCCTCTTTCATGGACCCTAAACTTCTTCCCTTTCCTGCAACAGTCAAAAACTTGTGTAGTATCTGATGTAACCCTCCCTAATAAAAGACCTCAGGAACCAGCCCTCAGGATTCACACAGGCACCACTCGTTCGTGTGGCTCGCTGTTGTCTACAGCAGTTTATCTATTAAAACTTTTCTTTGTCTTTGGTAAATTCTTTTACTGCCAGTGACACCAGCCCACTCTGTCCCCTAACAATCATCCTAGTGATTTGCTAATGCTTGTCAGAACTTCAGAATTAACATCAAATTATTCGACCAAATTACCCGAGGAAGAGAGAGAGAGAGATTTTGGCTTTCCCCTTTTACTGACAGGGCTAGAAATCCATCTCCCTTTCAACATATTCCCTGAGCTCCCCTCCAATGTGCTGGCAGACTTCGAGAATGCTAGCTCACCTAGTGCTAATGTGTGCAGTTAGGACCCTAGACCTAAATCTCAGGAGTTTCCCAGATTGTTCACAGTTTGGGATTATTTACATGTCTGTTTCATCAGTAGAAAGCCTGCAAGATGAACTTCAATGAAAACTGAAGTCTGGGGTAGACTGACCCTTTACTAGAGGTCTCTTTTAATCTACAGAACAACTGTGCTCATTTGGGTCTCCTGAGAAGCAGATGCTGGTTTGTTGGGGAATAACACATGTGAAGGGTATAAAGTAGAATGAACCGGCAGGAAGAGGCCCAGGCCATGACACAGAGCTGATAGATTCAATGCCAACTCAGCTGGGGTGGGCTCGGGGGCTTCCATGTTGGGGAGAAATGGTCACCCTGTAAGACCCCGCTGCTTTGGGTCACTGGCTGGGCTCTATGCAAGAAGAATCTGGCCTTGACTCCAATGATGTGGCAGGTCCCAAAGGCACTAGAGCTGGAGGTTGTCAGCTTTCTGCACGCCTCAAAGCTAAAGGGTGAGTTCTATCCTGAAGAGGGAGGCACTGCTATGATGTGGAAGGGAGGCAGAGTTTCCTTTCTATCCTCTTAGAGGTTTTCAGCTGAACCTGAGAATTAAGCTGACGTAAGACAGATTCGCAGGAGAAAAGCACACACATTTGTAGAAGTTGTGTGTGACACATGAGCTCTCCTAAGGACATGAAGACCCAAAGAAATGGCGATACCCATCTACTTTTACATCAGGTTGCATGAAGAGGGGCAATTGTGGAGAACTAACTATGTGTGGAGGCCAAAGCAGGGGAAGAATTATGTTAACAAGGTCTCTTTGAATAGAATTCTCTTGGTCTCAACGTCCTGTCCTGGATGATAAGAATGTTAATTTCCTTTCGGTACAGGGAGGGCTTCTTTCACACGGGACTTTTTATCTCCTGTTTTCAGGAATAAAAGGTGAGATTAGAATGCCCTTCTTGCAGCTGCTGTTTTTTCAGGTGCCTGTACCTCAAAATAATCCTTATGACAATGTGCCATATTTTGGGGAGGCATATCCAGCCACCCTTCATATGCCTATTTCATAGGAAACAAAAACAGAGAGATTTGAAATAATTTGGGAAGATGATATATCTAGTAAGCATCTTTTGGGGCGGAGGTAATTCGGTTTGTTTATTTAAGTGAAGGTTCTGGGGATTGAACCCAGGACCTCCTGCATACTAAGCATGCATTCTACCACTGAGCTATCCCATCCCCCACAATAAGCATCTTTTTTCCATGATATCTCACTGCCTCTCTAACAAGACTAATGAAGATTTGCCACCTAGGGTATCTAACAGAAGAAACAAAACAGGCGCTAATCAGTAGTTCACGCACAATAGGTGTTTGAAAAAATAAATGGAAATGCTTAATTGCAGAAATTTAAGTACATAATATGTGTTTTATTAACTACGGCAATGAAGTATAGAAGCTCCTGGTAGTACAAATGCTGTAGTAATTGAGGGAGTCTTTTTTCTAAAAGAGGTCCTCTACTGGCCATTAGAGCATTGAAACTTCACCACTCACTCTTTCATACAGCGGGTACTTAAAGCAATGGGACCAGTTGAGATCACCGAGGGAGTGAGTGGACATGATACGGGAGGACCAGCGTCAGAGTCCTGGACTCTCCAACATTTAGAGACCAGGGAAATAAGAAGTTAGCAAAAGAGATTGAGAAGAGACACAGGAGGAAAAACAGCTGAAAGAGGCAAGCGATATCAAGTGATCAACTGTGCTAAATGCTGGTGATGCGGCAGGTAAGGTGAAAACTGAGACACAACCATCGGATTTAGAAATGCAGAGCTCACTGGTGACTGAGAAAAGGCATCTCAGTGAAGTGGTGGGGATGAAACCTGACTGAAGTGGGATCTGGAGAAACTGGAGACAGTGGGTTTCATCTTTTAAAGAGCTCTCTTGTGAGAAGGAGAAAATCAGGGCAGGGTTGGGAGGAAAATTGAGATGAAGAAATGAAAATTATGACAGCCTGTTTGTATGTTGATGAAGATTATTCAGTAGTGAAGAAAAATGGATGGTATAGAAGAAAAAAGGGAGAATTTATGGTGTGATGTCTTAAGTGAGAGGAGAGAGAGGACCCAGTGCACATGTGGAAAGGCTCAGCATATGGCTGGCCTCAAGATATGGGATGGTTTGGAGGATTTAGGAAATGGACAGAGAGAACGCCTTTAGAATTTGCCAGTCACTGTAATCTTTCTCCTGCTTATTCTGGGCACATGTGCTCGCCTAATACAATCCAGCTTTGTTGTCAGGCCTCCTCCAAAATCATAGTTGAGCTGCGAGGAGGACCATCTGGCATTAGTAATCTGTGCATGGGGAGGACAGCTGTATAAGCCCAAGCACGGTATACTACCGAACTTTTATTGCTGCCACATCACACTAATAGCTCATAAGTGTGGTCCACTCAGGTCCCAAGATCTTCTTCAGATAAGCTGAATACTGACAAAACAGAAATGGGACAGGTAAACATATATGAAAGAGGGAAGTGGCTCTGAAAACTTGAGAACTAGAGGAAAGAAAAATACACAGAGATGAGGCCCAGGAAACAGCAGGACGCTGCTGAGTGCCTGGCCACAGAGAGGAACGGCGCCAAAGGGGAGAGGTTCCAATAAGAAAGCAAATTCTGCCCACTTAAAAATTCACCTTGGGGAGGCCTTCATTTACATTCTGCTTCCATCACTAAATTAAAAAATCAGATACAGTTTATTATTTAGTTTAATTAATATTTCAGCTGGTAAATTCTGAGGTTGGCAAAGATGGAGCATTAGATAATTCTGATTGGTTGGCTCTTTGCAGGCTCAGGGAGCTGCCTTCGCAACCTGGACTCGCATACAGAGAGTTTCACAGGATTGAAAGTTAGAAGATGCAGAACACCAGCTCTGCCCACCCTGAACTACATATTCCTTCCTTCCTTTGCTCCTCTTGGAGGCCTCCAAGGCTGGGTCAGAGATGACATAAAGTGGGTGCATTTGCAGGTTGGCAATTTAACTTGATCTAATAATACTCCAGAGGCTGTAGTCCATGCCTTTCTTTTGACAGAGGTCCTGAGTGAATGTAACTTCCTCATACTATAAAGAAATACGTATACAATAACCAACTGTTATCTAAAAATTGAAACGAGTAATAGTTAAGGAGAACACAAAGTGCATAGATTGCACCCAGTTAAAAAGGTATGACTGCCAATGTTCAGCACATTACTCTGGCTTGACAAAGATTAAACACAAATGTAATTTATTACTTTTGAGGCTTGACAACTTTCCTGAATTATGATTCCTCAGGGAAGACCGAATGATCTGTTTTCTAATACAAGACTTAAGAGCAAGAGTTTACTACTATTTGTCGGCCAGCTGAAGAAATGATTCTTGACGACTGGTACTAGCAAACTGATAAAAAATACATATGCATAAATATTTTAAGGGAATTGAAAGAGACATATAAGAATAGAATAAAATGATGCCAAAAGAAGCAAACACTATGAAACAGTGAAATCCTTCAAAGGCTGCTGACGGGGCTCTCTTTGCAATCTTCTTTTTGAATGACTTAAGAAAGTGAAAAATTAGTAAGCTCATGAGAAAAATTTACCAGCATTTAAAAGAACGTTAGTCGTTAACCTTTTCATTAAATACAGCAATGATCACCGTAAAAATTTACAATATTTTTATACAAATAATATGTATGTATTAAAAAATACAGACCTTAAAAAGTCACTTGTAATCTCACCATCCAGAGAGAATCTGTTAACATTTTGGGCTCTATCTTTTCAGACTGTCTTTTACATAGTAATGGCTTTGGGGCAGAGGAAAGAAATGAAGTAGCAGAGATGACATCAAATATTAAGATATTTTGAGGGTCTTTTGAGGAATTTTAAAAGGTATATATAAATATTGACAAGTGAAATTATTTTCAAATAATTGACAAATGTAAGAATTTGCGGAAGAAATAGTAAAAACTCGAAGACAATGAAAACGTCCCAGAGAATGAGTGAAAGTAGATAGTCCAAGGGTGCAGTTAATCAGTGCTTTTAAGATGTGAGTGGTGAGCCATTTGTCAGTTACAAAATTAATGCATCTTGACCAGCATTAAAACAAAAAAGGAAAAGGAGAAAAAGAAATCGAATAAAATTGGAAGTATCCTTATGCAGTTTTGAAACTTTTGTTTCAAGTGTGTCCTAGTGTGTGTGCACGTGCTCAGTTACTATGAATAATGCACTTTCTTTTTTATTTAATTAATTTTTTAATGGAGGTACTGAGGACTGAACCCCAGACCTCATGCATACTAAGCACGTGCTCTACCACTGAGCTATACCCTCCTCCCAATAATGTACTTTCTATTCTGAGTTGAAGTGAAAAAATATATGAATGTCACAGTAGTAGACGGAAATCTTACAGACTGAGTCCTCAGAGAGTAGAACTAAGAGCAAGTAGAGAAAGAATTTCACCTCCAGATGATAATACTCTCCAGACCAAAGAGGGAAAAGAAAGGAGAAAATCATTGCATCAATGAAAACCTTATGCTCTAATGCCAAACTCATACTGTCCGCTTAATGGAGAGGGACTGACCTGTTGACCTGCCGGATGCATCATTAATACTTCAGAGGCTCATCACTGTCCCTCTCATAAGAGAATTGCACTCCTTCAGAATGCTCCTGATGCTTCACTCCCAGGTCAGTTGACAGATTATTCTTTGTCTGCCGGCTTTGTCTATGCCTTGACGCCTTAACTAAAAACCCCCTTAGGCTTAAGGAGTTGGCTGAGCCAACACCCTAGGCCAAGCCGAGAGCCAGTGATTCTCAGTTAAATTAAATCACAGCAAGAACTACAATCCTGTGGAGGGAGAAGACTGCCAGTGGTTTGGAACATAACCCAGTGTGCTATTAAAATGCCCAGAGCAACAGATTGATGTGCTGTCCAGATGAGTTGTAGAAATACTGCCATCAAACACAAAAATAGGCTTGCCAGAGGGCAGAGGGCAGGGTGAGTATGAGTCATCGAGTCCTGGAGACCTCGGGCCATTAGCTGCAGTCAAATGTCAGCCCTGCCAATTACTACTAATTGATGACCCAGGACTCTGCTTGGAGTCCGCTAGTGAAAGCGAGCCACGTGTCCACCGTCACAATGACTGAGAGCATCATTTGGTGGACACGTTGAAAGGACCAGGTGTCAGGGCTCATGTGAGATGTACAAGATGGCAGAATTCACAGACACAAATGTGAAATTCATCACTGTACTGTAGGGGAGCTCAAGTTTGGTCTTGAAGTCATTCATTGAAAAAGAAATGGCAAACATAAAATTGCTTTCTTTGTAAATTCCCCTCTTCACGTGAGAGCACAGAAAGGGAAAAAAAAAGCCTCGACAAGTGTCCATGTTTATTATTAGGCTTCAAGGCATAGAAAAGAATAAAGAATGTTTCTGGCCTGAGAAATCGTACATGATTTCAAGTGTCTCCAAATCAAGTCATGCAACATGGGTTTCATTTGCACAGCTGTTTTCCACCCACATCTGCTTTCTATTGGTTGACGATTGCTGCACGGGAGGCTAGGTGAGCTGCCTCTCACTCCCCAAATCTTCTGTTTCTCCTCAACTTCTGTCTGTGTTTCAGTTCTCCACGGCGTCTCCAGTCCTGGGGAGTAACCTGGAACCGCAGAAGCACCCAGTTCTTTCTTTTCCTTGGATCAAAGGCACTCAAGAGAGTCTGAGTATGGAGAGGCAAGGGAATCCTACACATAAACAAATCCTCTACGCATCGTCTTTCTTTCCTTTACTGCTTTTCTCTCAACTATTTACACGTTCTGAATTCCATCCTCAGAAGCATTGTCAGAAAAAAAACAGAGGTTTGCTGCTGACTGTTCTAACTCTGGCTGGATCCCTATTTGGTAGTTGATGAGTTAGAGGATTTGAAAGAGCAGTGAAAATCCTAAACCAGGGAGAACCTAGATGTTTACAAGACCCTCTCCCTTGGTCTTAGAGTGACAATGATATTTAGTCAGTAAGTATTGATTGAATCCCTGTGGTATTGCAAGGCTTTGCATAAAGGGAACACAACATTTTCTGTTTCAGTGATGACTTCAGTCATATGATAATCAATCCCCACATCTTCTGAGACAGTATTTCTTCTCTCTGACTTCTTGGTGAAATCATCTTTTCTTGGATTCATGCAAGCTCTTCTCCAAAGCTGGGCTGGTAATCTTCAGGACCACCCATTGTCCTACCTCTCACGTATCATATGAGTATGAGAATACAGGAGCCCAGAGGCTTTCAACGCATATGAATACTGGGTACTGAGAGAGCCCATAGGCAGTTAAAATGCACGCACAGCATCTTGCCTGCAAGAGTTTCTGAGTGCTCTCAAAACACTTGGGTCTAATGATGCCTCTATTCTGTAACAGGATCATTGCCGAGGTCAAATGACTTGCCCTGATATCACTCCATGACACAGTAGCTACACTAGAAATAGAATCCTGCCCAGGGTTCCTGACTGCCGGGCAGGAGCTTAAAACACTGCAAATCCCAGGGGCAGGAGAAAGAAGTCAACCGTGGAGTCACTGTCCTCGAAAAAATACAGAAGGTCACCTGGCCTCTGAGGTCATAATGGCCCTTGCAACTTAGGGCATGCCAGCATCCCCCCAAACCCAGCTCAGTTCTGAAAGCAACCCAAGGGAGTGGTGCCTGCTGCTCTGTTGGAGCTCAGGGTGGTGTTCCGAAAGGTAATCGAAACTGCTGGTGGGGGCGAGCTCTCTGAGGCACGCGCTAAGGCTGCAGAAAGGAGATGAAGGATGCTGCTCCACAGTTCTGCCTCCTTGCTGAACGATTCATGGAGCAGAAGTGCTGGCCTCAGAGGGCGGCTGCCCAGTTGTTGGCTGGAGCAGAGATACAAAGCAGCAGAGTACACAGAGGCTGAGATGCCGCAGTAAGACTCCTGAGTTCAAATCCCAGCTCTCGGGCTGGCAACCACTTACTACCAGTAGGACACTGGGCAATTTATATCACTACGTTCTGTCTTAGTTTCTTCATCTGCAAAATGCAGGTGATAATAGCACCAACCTGATAGGTTCCGTTGCTAGGATTAAGTGGCTAAGTCAGTAATGTACTTAGTACCTGGCATGTAATCGTGTATCATATAATTGTTCACTAATATGTACCTACTCAAAAGGCTATTTGGTGACCATTAAAAATGATGATTATAAACTGTGATGTGCTGGTAAATGTTTAACTGCTGGCTCCCTGGGGTAAAAAAGCTCTGATATGTAATGTTTGCTGATTCCCATGGTTTAAATATTTCCATCGTGACTGATTTCAAGAGTACAGAATTGGGGAGAAGTGTTTACGATCAGCTCTCAAGAGCTGGCATGTCACTGGTTATGAATCCCAGGTAATAAGATGAAACATACTATGATAAATTATGTGAAAAAAGGAGTAGTACAATTTGAAATACAAAATGATTACCAACTGAGTGAAAATCAAGGGTGTTCAAAGAAAAACAATGCAAGATAATATACTAAATTCCCACATTAAGAGTGGTGGGAATGTAGTCAACTTTTTAATACATTTATTTGTTTTCCTTAAACAGCTTGTACTAACTTTAGAATGGAAAACAAGTGAAGTTCTAGGGAGTGCAGCTAAGATAGCAGAGCTAAAAGACTACAAGCTCACCTCCTCTCATGGACACACCAAAATTACAACAACTTATAGAACACCTACTGATGAAACAGACCAGAACTAATCGTAAAAGATCTTCTACAACTAAAGATATAAAAAAGAAACCACATTGAGACAGGTAGGAGGGGCGCAGTCACAGGATAGTCATGACCCACATTCCAGGTGGGCGACCCACAGACAAATGCAGAGGTTCTCCCCAAGGAACAAGGGGTCTGAGACCCACACT
Organism: Camelus dromedarius; assembly: GCF_036321535.1. NCBI lineage: Eukaryota > Metazoa > Chordata > Mammalia > Artiodactyla > Camelidae > Camelus > Camelus dromedarius. Next base: position 49,515,074 of record NC_087438.1, read on the forward strand.
GGGCTCCTCAGTTCAGGGGTCCTGTGCTAGGAAGACGAGCCCCTAGGACATTTGGCTTTGAAGGCCAGCAAGGCTTATGTCTGGGAGACCCAGGGGGCTGTGGGAAATAGAGACTCCACTCTTAAAAGGCACACACAAAATTTCACATGCTTCAGGACTTAGGGCAGAAGCAGTAATTTGAAGGGAGCCTGGGTAAGACCCACTTGCTGATCTTGGAGAGCCTCCAAGAAAGGGAAGGCAATTGGAGCTCATCCTGGGGACATAGACACTGACAGCAGCCATTTCTGGGAGCTTGTTCTACCATGTGAACATGGGTTCTGGCAAGCACCAGTTTGGAATCCTCCCTCTACCTTATTAGCCTCAGGACCCAACTTTACCCACCAGAGGAGAAGAGAGAAAGGGCACAGAACATACTTGAAAACATGATAGCTGAAAAATTCCCTAACCTGGGAAAGGAAGCATCCAAGTCTAGGGAGCACAGAGAGTCCCAAAAAGTATCAACCTAAAGAGTACCATGCCAAGACACACTGGTTAAATAATATGCTACCAAACAACCAATGGTTCATTGACAAAATCAAAGCAGAAGTGGGGAGTGTATAGCTCAGGGGTAGAGTGCATGCTTAGCATGCACAAGATCCTGGGTTCAATCCACAATACCTCCATTAAAAAAATAAATAAATAAATAAGTAAACCTAATTACGTCCCTCTGCAAAAAAAAAAAAAAAAAAAGAAGAAGAAGAAGAAAGAAAGAAAAAAAATTTTTTAAAGAGTAATTAAAAAAGAAATCAAAGCAGAAATTTTAAAAAACACCTGGAGACAAATGAAAACAAAAACACAATGATCCCAAATCTAATGGATGCAGCAAAAGTGATTCTAAGAAGAAAATTTATAGTAATACAAGCTTACCTCAGGAAATAAGAAAAATCTGAACAAGAAAAAGAAGAACAAACAGAACTCAAAGTTAGTAGAAGGAAAAAACTATAAAGATCAGAATAGAAATAAATGAAATAGATACTATTTCAATGAAATGAAAAGATCAATGAAACTAAGAGCTGGTTCTTCAAAAAGATAAATGAAATTGATAAACCTTTAAGCAGATTCATCAAGAGAAAGGGCCTAAATCAATAAAATCAGAAATGAAAAAGAAACGATAACTGTCACCACAGAAATACAAACGAACATAAGAGATAAATACAAATTTCCAATAAAATAGACAACCTAGAAGAAATGGACAAATCTCTACAAATGTACAATCTTCCAAGACTGAATCAGGAAGAAATAGACAATATGAGCAGACCAATTACCAGTAATGAAATTGAATCAGTAAATAAAAAACAAAAAACAAAACAAAACAAAAACTCTCAACAAACCAAAGTCCAGGAACAGATGGCTTCACAGGTGAATTCTATCATTTAGAGAAGAGTGTACACTTATCCTTCTCAAACTATTCCAGAAAATTTCAGAGGAAGAAATGCTTCTGAACTTCTATGAGGGCAGCATCACCCTCATACCAAGAACAAAGATAATCACAAAAAAAGAAATTACAAGCCAATATTACTGATGAACACAGATGCAAAATCCTTAACAAAATATTAGCAAACCGAATCAAATAATACTTTAAAAGGATCGTATACCATGATCAAGTAGGATTTATCCCAGAGATACAAGGATGGTTCAATATCTGAGAATCAATGTGATAGATCAACAAATCGATTATCTCAATAGATGCAGAAAAGACTTTTTGACAAAATTCAACATCCATTTATGATAAAAAGAAAAACTCTCCAGAAAGTGGGTAGAGAGAGAATATTCCTTAATATAATAAAGGCCATATAAGATAAGCCCACAGTTAACATCATAGTCAACAGGTAAAAGCTGAAATCATTTCCTCTAAGATCAGGAACAAGAAAAGTTTGTCCACTTTCATCACTTTTATTCAACATACTATTGAAAGTCTTAGGCACAGCAATCAGACAAGAAAAAGGAAACATATTTCTGTATTATCTCATGTAGTCTCACCGGTGATAGAATTAGGTATCAGCATCAATCCCATTTTACATATCAGAAAACCAAGGAAGCAATGTTGAAGTCACTTGCCCAAGGTTGAATAGTTAGCAGGTGGCAAAACTACATTTCAAACCAGGATTGTCTGACCTGAGGGCTGAGCTTCTCCCCTGTAGTGTATGTATACTGCTCCTCTTTTTCCACCACTTCCATAGTCAGTACAGATCTTCCTTGACTTACAATGGGGTTACATCCCAACAAACTCATCGTAAGTTGAAAATATTATAAATCAAAAATGCATTTAATACACCTAAACTACTGGACATCATAGTGTTCTCAGAACACTTAACATTAGCCTACAGTTGGACAAGATCAATTATTATAAATCCTATTTTATGATTAAGAGTTAAATAACTCATATAATTTATGAAATACTGTACTAAAGGAAAAAACAGAATGGTTGTATTATACAGGATACGTTTAACTTTACTGGTCATTTCATAACACATATCACTAGCCCAAGAAAAGATTAAAATTCAAAATTCGATGTACAGTTTCTTCTGAAGGTGTACCACCTCACAATATCATAAAGTTGAAAAATTGTAAGTCAAACCATTGTAAATTGGAGACTTTCTGTATATGTTATGGTCTGAATGTTTGCATCCCTCTAATTCATATACTGAAACCCTAATTTCCAAGGTGATGGTATTAGGGGGTTGGGCATTTGAGAGGTGATTAGGTCAGGAAGGTGGCGCCCTCATGATTGGGATTCACGTGTTGGCATTCCAAAGAGACCCCAAAGAGCTCCCCTTCTGCCATGTGAGGACACAATGAGAAGTGGACAGTCTGCAACCAGGAAGAGGCCCTCACTGGAACCAGACCATGCTGGCACCCTGATCTTGGACTTCCAGCCTCCAGAACTGTGAGCAATATGTTTCTGCTGTTCATAAGCCACCCAGTCCATGGTGTTTTGTTATAGCAGCCTGAACAGACTGAGACAGTATATGTACACAGAGCCAAACTGTACAGTTTGGAGCTCATGGCGAGCATATCCTTCCTTAGTTCCCTGAGGTCACAACCTTCTCCCCACTCGCCATTTATCCTTTCAGTCATTTATTCAACGATTATTTGTACTTGAGCACCGACAATGTGCCACACCTGGAACAAGGCCCTGGGGATACAGAGATGATCAATCCCTGATGGGGCCCTGCTTTCATGGAACCTACGGTTTCCATGGGACACCAACACAGACAGTCACACACAAATGTAAAATTGCAGCCAGGACAAGAGCTACACAGCAACCAAATGAGGTGCTGTGAGACTGTGTCAAGAAGGAAGCACACTGGTTAGGGAGGTCAGGGAAGGCTTCTGTGACTCAGCGACAAAAGAGGTGATAGCTAAAGAAAGAGGGGAGGGGAAATTACACCGGTGGGAAGAACAGCATGGGAGGAGGCTCTGTGACAGGAAGGGAGGGTTGCACATCCTGGAACTGGAAATTGACCAGTGGCTGGAGGAGGCTTGGCCCTGTTAAGGACTTGGTTTTGCTCATAAGGGCAGTGGGAGGCCACTGAATCTCAAGTCTGGACTCCATTCTTGAAAAGTTGTTCAGCGCCAGCAGTGCCCCTACAGCCAGCATCTGTGCCCCTACAGCCAGCATCTGTGTCTCTCCCCTCTCTCCCCTCTCTCCCATAGTACCCACGGAGCATCAAGGAGGCAGATCTTCACAGCATCAGCATCCCTAGAATTAAGTTGTGATGATGGGCAACTTGGGAATAGGGAGACCCGGACCCTGGCACCTTCTTGCCCTGCTTGTAAACTCGCGTCCTTTGACCTGGTAGGTAATGACAATTCCAGGAAGACAAAGGGTCACAAGGCAGAGAAAATACTTACAGAAGACTACCTGTACCTCTTTGCAAGCAAATTGCCCACAATAAGGAGTTATTTTAATACACTCAGTTCACAGAATTCCACAGATTGTACCCTCTATCTCTGCCTTGTTCTCCCAGATAACACCATGAATTATCTCCTTGAGAAACGCAACTACATGTAGTTCTCTGGTAAAAAGCTCCCTCTGGCACTCCACAAGCATAAAAGAGTGATGATTATGGTGACTCATTTATTACTCTTGTTACTTTAACGTTATTCACTAAACTTTGTTAGCAATAAAGATATACTATAAAACAACTTCTCTGCCTTCCTAGATGTAATTTTCCTTTTGCTTTCAGATGTCGTTTCCAATGCCATTTAAGAAAGCTCACTTTTCTGAAAGGGTTTTTTTTTGAGGAGGGGAGAGGCAGGTGCTACTTACTTGTTTATTTATTGTTTATTTACACTTTTATTTCAATCTGTCTTTCAAGTTGCCTCAAGTGAATGGTTCCGACGTGGGCACGTACAGTCCCCTTCCACAGACTCAAAGCTCCTTATGACGATGCAGAGCTGGGTGTCATCAAAATAATTTCCAAAAGACTGACACTTTTTTTCCCAGAAACATTCATTTTTAGACTTCAAAGCTGAAAGTGTCAGCTAGAGGCCTTTTACATAATCCCTTTAAGTCTAAAGAAGCAAACCCAAAGTCATCCTTGACTGAGGGATCTGCGTTTCTGGATTGAAAGCTTACTTGGTTTTGCCCTTGCACAAAGTTGGGATGGGGAGAACCCAGTCTATAGCCTGTGTCAAGTGAGGTCTGCTCCAGGTAAAATCTGCTATCTCAGCCCATGCCTGGGGACAGGGGGTGTCAGTCAGGAAGATCCTCTGGAGAAAGTGGGGGAGATGGTGAATTTTATGTCTATTTGGCTGGGTGAATGGGTGTCCAGATATTAAACATTATTTTCTCTTTGGATGAGTTTAACATTTAAATCAGTAGACTGAGTCAAGCGGATTCCCCTCCCTTTTAAGGATAGGCACAAACCAATCTGTTGAAGCCTTGAAGAGAACAAGGCTGACCCTCCCCAGAATAAGAGGGAATTCCTCCTGCCTGATTGCCTTCAAGCAGGGACATGGGGTTTTCTCTTGACCTCAGACTCAAACTGAAACACTGATTCTTCTTGGGTCTTAAACCCGCCCGCCTTCACCACACCGCTGAGTCTCCAGCTTGCCAACTACAGATCTTGAGACTTGCAGCCACTGTAATCATGGAAGCCAACTGCTTATAATAAATTTCCTCTCTATATATACACATCCTTAGGTTCCGTTTCTCTGGAGAAGCCTGACTAATACAGTGGGAGAGTTGGTTCATACCTCCCCCACCTCCCGCCCCAAAGAGTGTGTTAGAGTTATGGGAAGCCTTGACCAATGAACCACTTCCATTCTCACCTTCTAAGTCCCACATTTCTCTGTGAAGATTCCTCATTTTCTCTATTTCAGTATTAAAGGATGGGGCAGGAGAAAAAGTAAGAGAAACAGAAACATGCCGTCCTCCAGGTTAGGCCTGAATACTCGGAGAGACTGCTGTGTGTTGGTTAAGAGCAGGGCTCTGGAGTCTGACATCTTGGGTTCCACCTGGTCTCCACCTCTCAGTAGCTGTATGACCCTGGGCACCCACAGGCCTTACTTGACTCATTTCTAAAATTGTAAGAATAAGAGCACACACCTCATGGGTTGTGAGGATGATCCCTTGAGAGTGTTGGGATTAGCAGATACAAATGACTATATATAAAATAAACATAAGGTCTTACTGTATAGCTCAGGGAACTATATTCAATATCCTGGAATAAACCATAATAGAAAAGAATACGAAAAAGAATATATATATATATATCTAAATCACTTTGCTGTACACCAGAAGCTAACACAACATGTAAATCAACTATATTTCAATAAAAAAGAAAAAAGAAAAATCACAGCAATGTTTTTTTGAACCAGCTTCTAGAGTAATGGAAATAAAAGCAAAAATAAACAAATGGGGCCTAATTAAACGTAAAAGCTTTTGCACAGCTAAGGATGCCATCAACAAAACAAAAAGAATGAGAGAAAATATTTGCAAATGATGTGACTGACAAGAGACTAATTTCCAAAATATACAAACAGCTCATACAGCTTAATATCAAAAAAAAATAAGCAACCCAAACTAAAAATCGGCAGAAGACCTAAATAGACATCTCTCCAAAAGAAGTCATCCAGATGGCCAACAAGGACGTGAAAAGATGCTCAACGTCGCTAATTGTTAGAGAAAATTGCAAATCAAAATTACAGTGAGGTATCACCTCACACCAGTCAGAATGGCTATCATTAAAAATTCACAAATGATAAACGCTGGAAAGGGTGTGGAGAAAAAGGAACCTTCCTGCACTGCTAGTGGGAATGTGAATTAGTGCAGCCACTATGAAGGACAGTATGGAGGTTCCTTTAAAAACTAAAAATATACTTACCATATGATCCAGCAATCCCACTCCTGGGCATATACCCAGAGAAATATATAATTCCAAAAAAACACATACACCCCTATGTTCATAGCAGCACTATTTACAATAGCCAAGACATGGAAAGAATCTAAATATCCATCAACAGATGACTGTATAAAGTTGTGGTGTGTATATGTGTATGTGTGTGTATGTATGTATGTATGTATGTGTATATATACATACATACATATAATGGAATACTACTCAGCCATAAAAAATAATAAAATAATGCCATTTGCAGCAACATGGTTGGACCTGGAGATTATCATTCTAAGTGAAGTAAGCCAGAAAGAGAAAGAAAAATGCCATATGATATCACTTATATATGGAATCTTAAAAAAAAAAAAAAAAAGACACAAATGAACTTATTTACAAAACAGAAACAGACTCACAGACATAGAGAACAAACTTACAGTTACCAGGGTGTAAAGAGGGTGGGAAAGGATAAATTGGGAGTTTGAAATTTGCACCTCTTGGGGAAGGATGGAAATGTTAGGTATCTTGATTGTGGTGGTTGTTTCATAGGTGCACACATCTATAAAATTTATCAAATTGTACATCTGAAATATGTGGTTTATTGTACAGAAATTATACCACAATAAAGTTGTTTAAAAAAAGAAAAAGAAATGTAGAGCTCAGGCACCTTAAGGTTTGGTCTAAGGCTCTGATTAAATGACAAGGAACACAAGGCTAGTGCTAGATTTCTATGACGATACCTTAGAGACAGACCCCTCTCCAATTGAATCCTGATTAATGTTCAACTCTGGCCAATGTGATAAAAACCAGATTTAGAGGAAGGATTCTGAATAGCAGAAAGAGGAGAACTAGGGGAGGGCAGGACTAGGGGAGGCTGCAGTAGGAGCTCCTGGACTCTTCCACGGCACTGACGTAAGATGCCTCAATTCCACTTGCCTAGTGTATTCCAGTCAAATCCCCTTTGATCAGCGCAATCTGGGTCACCATCTCAACCGGCTCAGGTTGAGGGGGTAGCTGTGAAGGTGCTGAGCCAGGAGCCACCTCCACTCTAAAGACCATCTTCCAGAAAGATTTTTGCTTCTAATGGTCTTCACAGATGTCCATTTAAATGAGCTATACCAGTTGACGACAATGGAGTCTAGACAAAGTTAATATATGCTAGGCATCTCCAAATTGCCTCAAGGAAGAAACGGTAAAGGGAGCCTGACTCAGAAAGCAGTTATTTTCGGAGAAGAGTAGTATATTTACCCAATTAAATTATTCGTAACAACTGCTAGCACATTTGTTGTGTGTTCTTAGTAGACATTTCATTTGGGGGAGTTTAATCAGGTGGAGGATTCTTTGGGGATTGGGCCTTCCTCTGAAAGCACCATTACTAGAGGGACAGATGACTGCTTGACTTAGAAAATAAAGCCTGAATTTCCCAGAGGGCCGTATCTGGGCACTGATACCAGAACTGGGCTACAGTAATCAGAGGGAGAAGAAAGAAAGATTTCCACACCTTTATCTGAATCATTGTTTAATCTCTGACAAAAATATGCATGTTAATAAAATCCTAACCATCTGGAACTCAGGTCAGGAAAAGGAGAGGCACGTTTTTGGCTCCCAGCTCATGCATTAAAGGAGTATCATAGCCACATCTTTGAAATTAATAATGCCACTGTTCTTTGGATCAGCTTAAGCCATACCTGGCGTGTGTTCAGGTTTGTGTGCTACATTCTAAGAAGGGCATTGGATGCCAGAGGATTCCAGGTAAAGAGCATCAGAAAAATGGAGAAAAGTTATGGATACCAAGTTACACAAAGAACCATATAATATAGAACCAGGAACGGGGAACCACAGAACTGAGGCAGAAGCAGCATCTTCAGCCGGGGTGGCCATATGGACGAGACAGATCACAGACATGCTCTCTTCTGCTCTGGAGTGGGAACTGAGGTCATTGAGCAGCAGTTACAGAGAAAGGGATTTTGAATAAACATAAATGTCATTTATCTCTGGCACAGAATTTCTCTCATGGAGAAAATTCCAATGATGAGGGAAAATGCCTTGATACAACTAATTTGTGTTGGAGATATTGCTGGAGCAGAAATGTTGTCAGATTTTAAAAGATTAGAGGAGGGGAGAGAAAATCCTATCAAGAGGCAAGCAGAGGGGGATGTTGGTGATGGGGGATATAACGCATGTAGGGGCAGGGGGTGTGCGGGGAATCTCTGCAACTTCAGCTCAATTTTGCTGGGAACCTAAAACTGCTCTAAGGAACAAAGTTTATTTTTTAAAAAGGGAGAAGCAAGAAGAGGAATTTGTTGTGTTCCTGAGAGGGAGGAGTGAGTAAAAAAAAGGGGAGGGGGAGAGGAAAGCCAGCAAGAAGTGGGAAGCTAGGAGAAAGGCACAGAGGCAGATCTGGTAGGACAGAACGGATTTGGGAGAACCGAAATCAACCTACCTTCCTTCCTCCCCCCCCCTCTTCTTTCTTTCCTTCCTTCCTTCCCTCCCTCATTAATCAATCAATATATATTTTTCAGTGCCCCAAACTCTGTGCTAGGTGTTATCACAATCACTGGGGACCGGGCAGCAGACAGATGGAACCTGCTCTGTTGGGGTGCTCATTCTAGCGGAGAGATGACCAGAGACCAACACAAATAAATATACAATATGTCAGGCCACAGGAATTGCCATGAGAAAAAACAAAGCCGAGAAAAGCAAGTTGGGTGAACAGAGTGGTCGGGGAAGGCCTTTCTGAGAAGATGACATTTAAGGAGGAAACTGAATGAAGTGAGTGGTTGAGCCTTGGGAGTATCTGTGGGGAAAACTTTGGGGGGAAAGACTGTGAAGTCTAGGGGACTGGAGCAGAGGGTAGGAGGGAGGGGAAGTGATGGTAGGGGAGTTGGTGGCTTTTCCATTGTCAGCTGTCTTGTGAATGCTGCCCATTGCCTCATCCCCTAAACACAATGCGTGCAGACGTGGAGTTTGTACAAGACTGAGGCAGTTTGTGAAGATACGTGAGCCCAGAGCCTGAGATGGAGTCCCAACCCCCATCATAATGTAAGGTACCTGCCCCCTCTCTGAAACTTGCAAGTATCTTGGTGAAAACTTTGAACTTCAACATGCTATGAAATTGTTACCAATTTTATGCAGATCTTGCAGGGGCAAGGAAGTTCCACCTACATCTGATTGATGAAACATGGACCCTTCTTTTTAGAAAGTTCTCATGGGTAATTAAATGTCTAATCTCTGAAGGGATCTGCATCAAGGCTCCCAGAGGAGGGTTACTGCATCGTGTAGGAGGTTGAAATAAATGGTTCTTAGGCCTGGCTTGGTACCAGAGTCACCTGAAGACTGTTTCAAAAATTTAAGTTTCTTGGCCTCACCTCAAAAATTCTGAATCACAACCTCTGGAAAACGGAGACCAGAAATCTGTCCCCATTTTAAAAAAAAGTTCTTATAAAAAGTTTCCCTGGTGCTTCTGATGCAATTATAACACAACTTGCATTTGGAAACCACAAAATTAGATGACTTTTAAGGTTTTCTTCAGCTCAGAGTTTCTGATGACATGAAATGTCAGCTCTTCCATGAGGTCAACTCTAACCTTTCCAACTGGAGTTTTAGAAACATCTTTTTATGGTTTGAAAGGAATATAGGTTTGGTGTAAAACTTTTTGAATAATATAGAATTATAGTCTGTATACCCCCAGAAATAACTATTATTAATGTTTGGTGTCTATTATACCAGATTTTGCCATCTATGTGTGTGCGTACATATAAATATATACATATATACATACATATACATTATATAATAAAATCATTAGCCCTTCTGGTCATAAAAATATGACCATAATTTACTGCAATTTGTTTTGTGTACTTGCTAATATATCTTAAAGGTCTAAGTCAGTACATACAGAGCTATCCCATCCTTATAACCACCACCTAGTGTTCCACTGTATGGCTGTATCATAATATACTGGATATTTGGGCTGTTTCCAATTTTTATTACTCCAAAACTGCTGTAATAAACAGCACTGCAGTATATTTCGTGGTGTAGAAAAAACTACCACATAACTGATGTTCTGAAATGCCAGAGTAGAATACTGAGAGTAGAGGAAATAATCAGAAGTATGTTTTTCTATGAGTCTCCTTTGCTCATTTTTCTGTTACATTTGAAATTTCTTACTGATTTGTGTGAGCCTTTTACTTATTATGGCTTGTCTTAGTCAGTTCGAGCTGCTATAAGACAGGGTGGCTTCAACAACAATTATTTATTTCTCACACCTCTGGAGGCCAGAAAGTCCAAGATCAAGGTGCCAGCAGATCTGGTGTCTGGTGAAGTCTGCTCCCTGGTTTGCAGACAACTGTCTTTTCACCGTGTCCTCATATGGTAGAGAGAGAGAAAGAGAAAGAGAGAGAGAGAGAGAGAGAGAGAGAGAGAATGCACAAGCTCTGGTGTCTCTTCTTATAAGGGCACTAACCCCACCATAAGGGCTCCACCCTCGTGACCTAATTACCTCCCAAAGGCCCTTCTTCCTAATAACATCACATTGAGGGCTAGAATTTCAATATATGAGTCTTGGGGGACAAAAACATACAATCCATAACATTCTTGACACAAACATTCAGTCTATAACATGCCTATTAATCCTTTATGTCATTTCCCTAGAACATCATTTATCTTTCTAATTTAATTTTAAAAATTAATAAATACTATATTTTATAAGATTCAAAAGTCAAAACTACACAGAAAAGTCTCATTTCCGCCTCTATTCCTCGATTTTATTCCTTCCCATCTCCTACTGGAAACCAGTTTTCCTGTTCTTCACTTTGTAAACATAAGCAAAATGTCTACAGAGTCTTTTTTCTCCTTTTCTTCCATAAACTGTTGCGAACTATAAGAAATGTTCAGACCTTGTTTTTTTCATTTAATATTTCATGTACTATACACTGCGGGTCTCCTGGTGATCAGTGCATATCAGTACCGTGGAGTCTCCCTCGTTCTGTTTCCCAGGCGCCCGGTGCTCTATTGTGTGGATATTCCAGTTTCTGCTGGACATTTGGGTAGTTTCTAGTTATTTTACAATTATAAACAGCACTGAAAAGAACAACATTTTACATATATCTGTGCAGTATAACTATAGGATACATTCCTAGAAACGAAATTGCGGGGTCAAAGGATTGTCACTTGTCTCTGAATTTTGTTATGTCTTTCATTGTAAAGAAATGTTAGGTTTTTATGTTTTTCTTCTATATAACACTTACGGATTTTGTTATGTCTTCCTTGGGAAGACCTACTCTGACCCCAAATTATTAACACATTCTGTTTTCTCCCAAAGTGTGCATGGGCATATTTAAACACACATGTGTCTTTATTACGTATGGATTTCATACTGTCTGTGATGTAGGGATCTAATTATGTTCTCCTATAAGGATGTCCTGCAATATTTCATGCCTCAGTTATGGAACTTAACATCTTCTTTCTCCTTCTGCCTGGAAAGATAAATTTGTGTCAAATATTAACTTCCTGCTGGACTGTGAGCCCCTGTATAGTAAATATTGTGCCTTATTCATCTTTATGTACCTGATAACTCTTAACACAGTCCTGGCTTATGATAGATGTCAAATACTTCCTTGATAAATTCAGTACAAAGTATAGAGTCATGGCCAGCTTTGCAATTTCAGGCATGACGGAGTCAGAAAAAATAGACTTATGTTGCCACTAGAGACAGTGGAATTTGTGTTGGGATAAACTCCTAAGATTCCAGTAACATGAGACACTGGTGTAAATGATAAACAAGAAGTAAATTCTTGGAGGTCTCTGACAGTCAATGAAAATTCTGGGTGAAATGAGCCAGAAATGTTTAAAAGCAAGTTTTATAATATTGGGAGCAACAATTTTATAATATTGAGAGTGTGTTTCTATGACTTTTTTAGAAATCAATATCTTATAGGGAGATGTTTCATCCCTTCAACAAATATTAGACTGAGCCAGATGAAATTGCAAATCTTCAACTATTTTTGATCTATGAAGGCTGTAGTTTCATATGGTACCATCCAATATGTATTGAAGTCTGAATGTGCCTCAGGTAGTATGTAAACATAAAAAAGTGATTGATGATATTTCAGTGAAAAAACCACTGGTCCTCATCCTAATGGAGCTGAAAAGTTAGTGAGCAAGACAGACAAACAAGAAAGTAAGAAAACAAATATAAGTTATGACAAATCTCTAGATTACTATATCCTTCTGATACTGGAATCATTCAAAATATGTTGAAGGCGCTCCATATAGTTTAAAAGAAAATGCAATCTTTTTATTACTCTTTGCTTCTATCTTAACCTTCTTTATATCCTATGTACTTTCTAATCTTATAAGCACTTAATTATTTATCATTCTTATTATATCTAATTGTTAATTCTTGTATTATTTTAAAGTCAGTTTTAGTGAGGTACAATTTATATTCACAATAAAATTTAGTCTTTTTAAGTGTACAGTTCAATGTATTTTGACAAATGGATGTGGCTGTGTAACCATCTCATCAATCAAGATATAGAATATTTTCATGCCCTCATGCCCTTTGTAGTCTACTGTTGAGTTGATTGACTTAACTATCTGTTGGCAGACTGGCTTCCTCCAGATCCCAGCTTTTATTTCACGGACAGCCTAGTCTTCTAGGTGTGAGGACAGCGATGTGACACTGAGAAAGGAAGTTGCAGGGATCTTCATCATGCCCAGGAGACCTAGAGTTTTTCTGAAGCACCTCACTGGTCATTCAGTTTGGCTGAGATCAACCATCTGCGTCGAGAGCCCACAACATGCCAAACATGTCTGGGGACGTTTGCTGTCAACCAGAGAGCACAGACCATCCGTGTAGGCCTCCCCTTTAGCTCACCGATTCTCTTTAGTTTGCCCACATGGTTCTGATCTCAGTCTTCCTGAGCACTTGCACTTTTTTGGAAGCCTTAAACTTTTTAGGTGTGGAATTTATGGTCTCTGGATGTCTGTGTAGGATGGGCATGTGTGCTATAAGCTTGTCCTTCACTGAAGGGTCTAAATATTGGAGAAAGGGAAAGATGATTCTGGCACATGAAAACCTCTGTGGCTCAGGGACATTTGCTCAGATTTACAGGGAGTTGTGCTAAGTGACAAAGCTCGTGATTCAGATGTGGAGTCAGCAGCTCTGCAGAGGTGGTGATGAAACATTAGTCATTGCTTTATTCCCTTGCTAAGAATAACTGGATGAAGAGTAAATATTGCCAAGCAGTCACAGCCATGTCACCAACCTTCCAACCAAAGGAGCACCAGCCACCGGCGTCCTTTTCTGGTCTTCAGGATTTGCAATCACAAGCAGGCTGTTTATTTTGACAAACAACGAATACAATAAATCAAAGTAGCAATGATGTCTAAACAAATTCTCACTAATACATGTAGTATGAGATAACCAATACATTGATGAGAACCTATTAATGGGTTTTCAATCAACTTACTGGTCATTTAACAATACATATGTTACTATAGTGAAGTAATTCCCAAATACAAGTGAATCTTGGAATTATCTTCAGAGCCTGTTGAAAATACAGATTCCCTGGAGATTCTGACAGAGTCATCTGGGGAAGGGTCCCAGAAACCCACATTTTCATCAAACTCCCCTGCTGGTTCTGACGCCAAAATATGGAAGCAACCTGTGTCCATCAACAGATCAATGGATAAAGAAGATGTGGTTTATATAGACAATGGAATACTACTCAGCCATGAAAAGAATGAAATTTTGCCATTTATAGCAACTGGATGGACTTGGAGGGCATTATGCTAAGTGAGATAACTCAGACAGGGAAAGACAAGTACTGTATGATGTCGCTTATATATGGTACCTAAAAAATACAACAATCTAGTGAATATAACAAAAGAAACAGAGTCACAGGTACAGAAATCAAACTAGTGGTTACCAGTGGGGAGAAGGGAGGGGGGAGGGGGGCAATATAGGGCTAGGGTAGTGAGAGGTACAAACTATTAGGCATAAAATGAGCTATGAGGAAATATTGTACAATGTGGGGAATATAGCCAATATGTTATAATATCTGTAAGTGGAGCATAACCTTCAAAAACTGTGAATCACTATATTGTACACCTGTAACTTGTATACTATTGTACAGCAACTATACATCAATCAAAAAAAGAAAAGAAAAAGTGGGGTTGGTAAAGTTCACACTCTCCACGTAAACCACTCCCCATTCACGGTGCACTCTGTAAAACAATTTGAGCTGAATGTCCCGGCTTCCCTCCACAGCACTTAAGGCCTTCCACTCCCACTAATTTCATTGTGTGCTTACCAACAGTCAGTTGTGACTGTTTCCAAAACTGCCTGTGAATGTTGCACTAAGTAATAAAATTATGTAACTGCATGAAATATGTACCCAATGTATTGAGGAAGAATTCAGAATATGCAAACTGAAAAAATCCAACATTTTCTTTCTCAGATAGACTGTGTTGAATTTTTCTCCCTGACACTGAATGGTCTCCCTAGCAAATCCCATTAAAAAAAAAAAACCTCACTTTTTATTAAAAAATGCACATCAGTTTAACATCAAAGCTTCTTCCCCTCCTCCAGTGGGGCCTGACTGAGTCTCAAAATCCCATCAAGGATGTGGCTGGCTTCTCATTATTTCTCCGTCTTACTCCTCCATGCCTCCTCCCCTACTCATGGTGCTGCATCTGGATACAAGGGTTGAAAACAGGCAGAGAAGGGGAAAGGAATGTGTACAACCAATGACTATAATCTGGCACCAGTGCCCCTGAGTGGCAGATGCCCAGATGTTTGCACTTTCTCTCTGGGACACTTTTGTGGATTCTACCATCACCAGCACTGCATGGACTCACCACCTCACCGTTCCCAGTGATACAGGCAACACTTCTCTGTGGGCCATTTAGGACTCTCCACTCAGCTTTTAACTTCGGATGAGTACTTTGCCCTCGTGGACAGATGTCTTGGACAAGGCCCTTCCAAGATGATCAGTTTCAGTTACCTTCAGTGTTGTCCACTCTGGCCAATGGGAAACGTGCTTGTCTGACATTGGAGGAAGCACATGATTTTGGAAGTCCAGTTGTTCTCACGGTACCACTCTCTTCTCCTCCTGCAGCAGGGGTAGCTTCTTGCCTTTAAACTTTTCTGGGCACAAGTCCAGCTTCCTGTCTTGGTGATCCTCAGCTCCAAGGATCCACATCATGCTGTCCTAGAAGTTCACTTGAAAATCTTCCTTATCCCAACTACAAGGAACTTCTATCAGCCTTCTTCAATAGCTCTCCCCTTCTCTTGTGCCGCCTAGAAGTTGGGGTTGAGCCAAATTATGGTGGGAAGGTTTGGCCACACAGCTTAGCAAATCCTACAAAAGTGATCTGAGTCTTCTCTTTAGAGAAGAAGAAAACAAACTATGATTGCCGGGGGAAAGGGATCAAGGGGAGGAATAAATTAGGAGTTTGAGATTAAAATATACACACTACTACATATAAAATAAATAAACAACAAGGACCTACTATACAGCACAGGGAACTATAGTCACTATCTTTAATAACCTATAATGAAAAAGACTAAAAAAGAATACATATGTGTATATGTATAATTGATTCATTTTGCTGTACACCTAAAACTACCACAACATTGTAATTCAAGTATACTTCAATAAAAATTAATTAATTAAAAAAAAAAAGAATGTGTGGACACTTAATAACCTTTGCTCTCAGTTTTGGGGCCTCAGCCAAAATTAGACAATGGAAATGTTTCATTTTGACATTCTCCTTAGACTTCTCACTTAAATGGGGAAAATGCAAGTATAAGAGGGAGTTGCTTCTGTGAACACTAAGTTAAATGGTTAGGAAAGGCAAAACAACAAATAACAACATAAGAAAACCAAAAAAACAAAAATTCAGAAACTCAAATCATTTAAAAGACCCTGTAAAATCAGGCGTGGATAAGATAACTATGGATCGGGAGGATTACAGAGATCCCTGGGGTTTCATCCTTAGACCGTTCAAGATCCTTAAGTTCCTACTTCTCTCTCCCTCATTTTTTCCCCCAAAGAGAAGAATCTGTTATTCCCTGCCACAATATATTACTTCAACCTACTTTGTATCCATGAAGGCAAACCAGACACTTATACTTTAAAAGCAAAGAAACTAGAGAATACTGTACTTTCACTTTTCAGCTTATATTCATTTAACTCTGTTATCTAAAAGATTCACATATTCCTTGATCCGTATTTATGAATCTTCAAACACTTGCAGTTTCGCATACTACAGATGAACAATCCATGAAACAGATTCCGAAAATTCACATATTTGGATGGAGAGTTCATTCTCAGGTGAGCTGTGTCACTGGTAGATTTCAGAATATACTAGTCACCCCTTGATTCAACTTGTCACTCCTCTTTTCAACTTCAAAATCCATTTTTTTTTTTTTAAGTAGGGACTCATCTGCCAGTTTCTGCTCCTCCAGCTTTGCAATCAGATCTTGGTTTTGGCTATTGTCTTCTGAAAGGTTTCTGAGGGCATGAACCACCCACTGGGTCAGAAAGAGGTTAATGTTATTGACGCTGGAGCTGTCCGGGATCAAGGGACTTCTGGCCAGATCATTTACCTGGGTCCTGATCATCTTTATTCCTATAGCACAGTTTTGCAGTCAGACAAATGAAATGAGGCTTAAACCCCTCAGCTATATTTGAGATGTACCTTCTGCTTTTATGCAACCAGAGGTACTGAAGATGTTTGTGGTGTTTTTTTCCAGCTACATGAATCAGTTGTAAAAATTTAGATTGCATATTTATTATAAAAGGATGTAACTCAAGAGCAGCCAGATGGAGGAGATGCACAGGACAAGGCGTGGGGAAAGGGCATGGAGCTTCTCTCTAAGCACACCACTCTCCCTGAACCTCCACATGCTCACCAACCTGGAAGCTTCGGCTTTTCTTCAAAGAAGCTAAAGTGATAACCACTTAGCAAATGCAAGACTGACTGTAATCAGCAGCCTCTCACTCAAAGAAAGTGATGAATGAACATACTTTGATACGGTAAAAGTCGAAAGGAACATTTAAGGTAGATACTGTTAATGTGCAAGTATCTGTCTGAGTCCCTATTTGAAATAACTTTTTTCAATTACCAAACCACCACCAGGTTTAATAGTGTTGGCTAAGAGGTTTGGGGAGAATGCTGTTTCCCTGTCATTATCTATATTTCCCTTCTTTCATATGAAGAGTTTCTATTTTTAGTTGTGCTCTTCTAGCCCCCCAGAATAAAACTATTTCTCTTTATCCCTTGAAGCTCAGCATAACCATGTGACTAAATGCTGGCCAATAGATTTATATTGAAATATTTGGGGGGAGCTTCTGGGAATGTTCTTTAAGCAAAAGTTACCATGTGCCCTTTGCTCATTTCTTCTTTGCCTGTCTTCCTACTACCTGGAATGTAGATGTGATGGCTGGAGCTCTAGCCACCAACTTGGGTTACAGGGAAAAAATGGAAGGTACCTGGGTCTCTCAGGATTTTGTGGAGCCAAACAGTGAGAATAACATGGAAATAAGAGTCTGCCTTCGTTAAACTGGTGTTGTTTTAGGTTTCTGTGATTCATGGATTCATGCTCAAGTTTGAATAGCTATGATGAATGGATGAAGAGAATTTGAGCCTTATTATTTTTTTCTGAACTGAAATGAAACTTGCTCTACATATTTGACTAAGAAACTTAGAGGCAGCCAGTATCTATGTAGACTTTATGACAACATTCAGGGGCTTTATGGAAGCGATACCAGAATTAGGAAGAGAACCCTCCTCAGGTCTTTAGACTCAAAAAGATTCCACAGTGCTCCAATTTACTTGAAGAGTATTTGTTTTTTTAATTATCAGAAAGTCTATACCTTGCCGTGAGATAATTTTATTAAAATTAGTGATTTAGCTTCGTGTTTATGGTAAATACTTCTATCTGCAAAAATTTCTCAGGCCAGATTGATTTATTTTCCCTTGCCCACCTTGAGAAATAGCAACACATTTTTAGAGCCAGGACCGTTATGTTCATGCGTCAGAACTTGATGACAAAAATGCCATATTCCCTCAACTTTGAGAGGCCATCAATAGAAGAGGCATCACCAGTTTGTAACAGTTTTTACAATAAAAGAAAAGCAAGGTGAACAAACCCTATTTTTCTTAGTAAATATTAACAGCATACATATATGCACTACTTTTTTCTTTGGTACCATAATCAAAGTTTGAGTTTAAATCTTCTTCACACTTGGTCTAAAAATTCTTGTGAATTACTTTTGTTATACAGCACATGGACTTCCTACTTTAACAAACTGGTTTTTGTGTTTTGGAGTCTTCTGCACATTTGTCACTAGTACCATGAACAGTTAACACTCTATGCTCCTATTTTTTTTTTTAACATTTTTTATTGATTTATAATCATTTTACAATGTTGTGTCAAATTCCAGTGTTCAGCACAATTTTTCAGTTATTCATGGACATATACACACTCATTGTCACATTTTTTTCTCTGTGAGTTATCATAACATTTTGTGTATATTTCCCTGTGCTATACAGTGTAGTCTATTCTACAATTTTGAAATCCCAGTCTATCCCTTCCCACCCTCCACCCCCCTGGTAACCACAAGTCTGTATTCTCTGTCTGTGAGTCTATTTCTGTCCCTTATTTACGCTTTGTTTTTATTTGTTTGTTTGTTTTTGTTTTTGTTTTTTAGATTCCACATATGAGCGATCTCATATGGTATTTTTCTTTCTCTTTCTGGCTTACTTCACTTAGAATGACATTCTCCAGGAGCATCCATGTTGCTGCAAATGGCATTATGTTGTCAGTTTTTATGGCTGAGTAGTATTCCATTGTATAAATATACCACCTCTTCTTTATCCAGTCACCTGTTGATGGACATTTAGGCTGTTTCCATGTTTTGGCTATTGTAAATAGTGCTGCTATGAACACTGGGGTGCAGGTGTCATCCTGAAGTAGATTTCCTTCTGGATACAAGCCCAGGAGTGGGATTCCTGGGTCACATGGTAAGTCTATTCCTAGTCTTTTGAGGAATCTCCACACTGTTTTCCATAGTGGCTGCACCAAACTGCATTCCCACCAGCAGTGTAGGAGGGTTCCCCTTTCTCCACAGCCTCTCCAGCATTTGTCATTTGTGTCTATGCTCCTATTTAATTGCCTTTAGATAGTTTTTTTCATCCCTTTCTCTATTTTTGGTCATTAAAATGGACCTTTTGGCTTGATTATTGTTTTGAGAGTTAATTAATGAAATTGTGGCATTAAAATACACAAGAACATTTCTCTGTTTTTTTTATGCAACACAGAGGCTTATATGAAAATACGTAAATATAACCAATCATCCTTGGAGATATAATTTGAATAAAGAACTTTTCCTAAAGTCTTCAGAAAATTTTGCATGTGCCATGAAAAATAAGCACCAAAAGAAACCTACAAATTGGTTGTCTTACTTGATTATTTGCTGCCTTGGTACTAATGTTGTATTAACATCTCTGTGCCCTTAACTGTACAAATACTTGTAAGATCACCCTGTCAGATTAGAAGAGGATTATTAGCACTTTTCTATCACATATATAATAGAAATAATAAATGCTTACAACTCATCTTAACAATGAGATGGACAGTTTTGCCACATTTAAATTTACATTATAATTTCAAGGCTTATAAAAAAAATCAAGGCTCTAGATACCCTAAGATTTTTTTTTCAAACATCAATTGTGATTCTACAGTCTAGTTTCAGAAATATCGCTATTTTCAGAAATCCAGATTTTTAAATAGATCTGAAAATCAAGAAAACTTGGTATCTTTGTAATGTAATTCTTGTCGTTTTATTTCTATGTGCCAGCAGATATTTGATTGTCAGAATTATGTTTCTGTAATTGGAGGGCATTCTTCACAGCACATAATGTTTAGGAGAAATTACAGTTAAGTCTCCTCTATCTCTTACTATTTTGTGCTGGGAAACTCTGTTTAAAATAATTATCAAGAGCAACTTAAAGCGCATGCTTAGCATGCATGAGGTCCTGGGTTCAATCCCCAGTATCTCCTCTAAAAAGTAAATAAATAAATAAACCTAATTACCTCCCTTCCCCTCACTTCCAAAATAAAATAGCAAAAAAAAAAAAAAAAAAAGAGAGAGAGAGTGACTTAGAAGTTCAATTAAAGTGCAGTGTCTTGAGGAGGCAATGACTGGCATGTGAATGGTGTGTGGGAGGGGCCAGGAGCCTAGATGCTTTCTGGCCACCACACCAGTCACGTGATCCAGGAGATGAGGGACATTCTGTGCTACCTTTATATGGACACTCAGGGCTTTTAGAACAACAGGGAGCAGAGCCACGCCCGCCTCTTTTTCTAGCCTGTTGTCTTCTCAAATCCTTGGCAAAGTCCTCATCCAGTCTCCTAAGCAGGTTGGTATGCAAATACATTGTTCCATTCTGTGCTGCCTAAGGGCAGTGTTTCCCTAACTTTAATCATTCAGGGACCACGTTTCTGGTTTTTGCTACTTCTATATTATCTACTTGATATTTTGTTAAGGCTCTCCTCTATTTCCTTAAATACATTTATTTTAAAAGGCAACTTTATATTATCTTAAATGGCAAAAGTAGTGCCACACTATAAATGGAAGGCAACTGCAGGCCAGAGATGGGCTCACGTCAGAAAAACCCAGAATATTCAACCATGTGCTCCCTGCTTAAAACAACCGATGTCTTCTGAATGCCATTCCCAGCTGACAAAGTTCTGCATGATCTGACCTCTCCAAAACCACCCTTCACATCCTACAGTCCTGGCCCACTGACCTTCTGCCTAGGACCTAGACTCGTCAAGCTCACCTTTCTCTGTATTTGGCACGACTAGCTTTTCCTTATCATTCCAATGGCAGCTTAAATGTCACCTAGCACAGTCATTGTTGGTGTCCTCCCCAGAAACCCTTAGATACCTTTTACTAGCTCCATTTTATCAAGCTTTTTTCCACAGTCCCCCATGGTACCAACAGAATACTTTACATATAGTACTTTGTCTAAAAAATTTTTTTTATTGAATAGAGAAGGGAACATAGATAAATGGATAGATCAATATATTTGAAGAATTAAAATTAATTAATTGATTTGAATGATTTATTAACTGATAAGGCAGAAAACTTGTTAATTACTAGCCACTTGACAGAATAGTTTTCCAGATAACAGAGATTCTGCTGAGGCAATGAAACCAAGACAGGAACATCTAAACAGAAATTTTCAAGACTGGGCATCACAATCAGAGAGGGTCGTCCTGGGTGAGTTAGCACAGAGGAGGAGGGATGGTCCACTTATCTGGGGACTAGCACAAAAGGAACACAAATGACAAATTTATTTGCTCTTAATTTACCTTAGGCAAGCCCGTAAGATATCACAGTTTTGATATCAGGCCGACTGAGCCTTGAGAAGATCTGGCACAACACCAGTATCTGGTTACTGTATTTGGCAGGTTGGAAAGTGGTTGACGATGCTGCCTAGAGGGCCAACGTGGCCATTTCAGATGATAAAACTCTACTGTCATCAGCCCCTCTGTGATTTGATTTGAATCACTAGACTGTCAAGAGCCAGTCTGGAGAAGCTGGGAATCATTTGGCTGGATGTCTTCCTGCCTGCCCTCCTCCCAGTTCATTGATTGGGTTGAGTACTTAGCCATCACATTCCCGCTGAGAAAACCGCGTAAGTGCTCCTCTCTGCTCTCCTGCTCTTTCAGACACAAAGGCACAGACCCACTCCTAACCGGAGATGAGCTCCAAGGCTCACAGCAGTAATCTAATCTGTTGATTGCACTTTTCCTGTGGCCTTTTCTGAGAAGATGCATTATTGGGATGGCAACGTGTGGAATTCCTGAAGTTTGTAGGAAACAGAGGTTGAAATAAGATACCAACACAGACAAAGGTGCCCTGTTGTGGGACCCAGTGTCTCATGGGTGACTGAACCACTTCCCCAGGCCTCCCTGCCCATGGGGGCCCATAGGTGGCCCGCCTTTTTGGATTTTGGCTAGTACCAAGTGCACCCGTGCTCACTGAATCACATTAAAACACTTGAAGCTCAGGCCCTGTAAGTGACAAGGCAGGGGAGAGGGCAAAACGTGGAACTGGGGGATTTTGTTCACTCACAGCCTCCACCATCCTCCTCCAAAGTTGCCGGAAATAAATATTCAGTCTATATAGTTGTTTCTTGCTATGTAAATGCAGTTTCACAGTAAGTCCCTTAACACTTCTTCCAATCATAAGGCTGCCCCTGAACCCCTTCTGGAAAGAAATTCTGAACTAGGGGACAATTTGGCATCAAATTCTTCCTTAAGAGAAGTTTTACAAATTAGAGTAGTATATTTGACATTCCAATGGCTCCTTTCCTAGTCTAGACATATTGAAGACTGCACTTCTCAGTTTTTGTAGTCCTTGAAGTTGAACAGAGCCACGTGACTAGTTGTGATGATCAATATAATGGCACACATCATTTCCAGGCTGAGACAATGAAATGCCCATGAGTGATTCTCCAGGTTCTTTCTTGCCCCACTGAGGCAATCATGGAGAAGGCCTTAAGCTGAGATGTAAGGTCCAAAAGATTGAAGCCTGGACAACTCAGTCACCATGCAGAGGACAGCTGCCCTAGAGAGTTGCCTGGGTTACAAAGGAATTTGTTTGAGAGAGAAATAAACTTTTTCTGTATTAAGCCTTTGAGATTTTGGGGCTTTTTGTCACTGTAGCATAACTTAGCCCATCCTTACTAATATAAGAAGTAATATTCAATGGAGTGTCTGTTAATTCTCCTTGGATCCCCTCTTTCCCCTCCTCCAACCAGGTACTCTTCCAAGCTAGACCTCTCTCCTCCGGTCTTCTCCCAAGCCAGTTATTTCCCCAGGCCTCTCACAACCAAACCATCCTCAGACCTTGCTCAGTTGTAGAGTTCACGCTTAACCACCCAACCACCCGTGCTTAACACTGAAGACCCACGCATCTTTCTCAGTCAGATTGACCTAAGCAGGAAATTCTGCTTAAAACTCATCCAATTGTTTCAGGAAACAAAAATTTGTAAGCCCCATGGAGAATGAGTTTGAGTGTCCAGGGAAGAGAATATTTGACTCTCTTCACTTCATAGGTATCTCTACTCGACTAAATTGTAAAGTAGGTCAAGTCTATCTTTACGAGGTGATGATAAGAACTACTTTCCCTTTTTCCTGACACTTGTAAGTCAATCTTAGGACTTAAAATGTTGGTGTAAAAATAATTGCTTTTTCTTTTTCTGTAAAGTTAACACCTAAGCACCCAGAGGCTCCGCCAGTGACCCAACTCTGAAAGCCCAAATACATGCACAGAGGGGTGCCTCCCTGGCCAAATGAAATGCCTCCTTGGCCTAGGACTCGGGCTTGCAGGCTTGTGAACCACGCCATCAGTCTGTCTGGAACTTGGCAGCCCCACGCCACGACTGCTGGGAAGAACGCTAGGAATTAAACGGCACTCCATTCTCCCTGATCATCTCTGAGCCGAGCCAAACAGGATAAACAAGACAACGGCTCCTTAGGTGCGCCGTAAGAAACCTTCTGAGTTAATGAAGTAATTATCACTCGGATGGTATGTCCACTTGCTGTTTTAACTTACTCAGAAGCAAACAGCAGAAAATCTCACTAGAGAGGCTTGAACAATTAGCAATTTAATTGATGATTTCTCCTTGGTTTGATATTTTAGAGTTTCAAAGACCTCCACGAAGGTAAGAAGCAGTCCTCAGAGAGCATTAGAGTATTATCTCTGGTCCTCGGGACACAGGAACTTAATATCAGCTATAGAAAGGTTGGAAAGCAGCCAACTGTCAGAAACGTCTCTGTGGACTCTGTGCAGGGCAATGACGCTGATTTTACTTTGTGTAGAAGAAACTGGTGGTTGCCTCAGTATCAAAACCTATTAGTTATCTAACCAATATCCTATGTTCCCCTCCCTTTCCTTCTCTAGTTCTTCCAAGTGACAAAATGTCCAGTAATAAATCATACTTAACTTGAGTCAATTGGAATAACACTGCTTTATCAGACTCACAGATAAGAATGGTCTCATTATGGCCAATGAAACATAAGGGTAAGTTTGCTAGGAACTTTTGAAAAAATATTTGCATTTATAATGAAATGGAGAAGCACGGTTGTCATTAGATCCTGCCTTAAATGTAAAGATAATGTTTAGTGATATAGTAGTCATTTGGTGATCATCAGGCTCCAAGCATAAGAGAAAGTTTCAAGAGAAAAATTAAGATGCTAGCTAGCCCTCCCCAAGGACTTCTGCTCCTGGCTAAGATGGAGGAACAGGGAACAAATTTACTCTTCTACCTGAAATGAACATGAAAGAGGACAAAATATATGAAAGGACAGATTTCAAGACACTAGGACATCAGGCAGTGAAAAACAGTGTTACATAAGAGGCTGGGGAAAAAATGTGAGCCCTATGTTTGCCCCCAGATTCCTGCCTTAACAAGAGTTTCGAGGCTGTGGTGGGGTAAGGGGATTGGAATTCAGGTAGAGCCCAGGGGACTTCCTGAATTGAGGTGACAGAGCTAAGAATCTGAGCTAAGACTGAGCTAAGCATGGCAGATAGTTTTGCAGGACAAAGCATCAGAGAAAAGAAAGCATACAAAGAGAGAAATCCAGAGGTCTACAGAGGGTTCTCCTTGAGTTTCAGCCAAGTGCTGATCAGCACTTGCATGTAAGAAAATTACCTAAGGCTGGGGAAAAAACCCAAATGGATTGTGGTATGTTGCCTGACCACATGAAATTAAATTAGAAATTAACAACAGAAAGATCTCCAGAAAAAATCCCCAAATATTTGGAAACCAAACACTTCCCTAAATAATTATAATCAAAGAAATAAAAAAAAAATTAGAAAGTAGTTTGAATTGAAAAAAGAAAAACAATGCATCAAACTTTATGGGATGCCACCAAAATAGTACTTAGAGGGGAAATCATACTGTCTGTATCAGCAAAGAAGAAAGATTTTTAAATAGTCTAAGCTCCCATCTTAAGGAAAAAAAACCCAGAAAAAGAGCCAATGAGACCCAAAATAAGCAGAAAAAAAGGGAATAATAAATAGCAAAGCAGGAATCAATGAAATAGAAAACAGAAAAATACAGAGATCAATGAAACCAAAAGCCAGTTCTACGGGAAAATCAATACATGTAATTGATAAATCTTATCAGGAAAAAAAGAAAGAAGACAAAAGTTACCAATGTCCAGAATAATAAAAGGGATGTCACCACAGATTCTACAGATATTAAAAGGATAATAATAGAATATTATGAATAATTTATGCCAATAAATCTTTTTTAATATATACTTTTTTCTTTTAATTGACATATAGTCAGTTATAATGAGTCAATCTCTGGTGTACAGCACAATGTCCCAGTCATGCATATACATATATATATTCATTTTCATATTCTTTTTCATTAAAGGTTATTATAAGATATTGAATATAGTTCCCTGTGCTATGCAGAAGAAATTTGTTTTTTATCTATTTTTATATATAGTAGTTATTATTTGTAAATCTTGAACTCCCAATTTATCCCTTCCCACCAGTAACCATAAGATTGTTTACTATGTCTGTGAGTCTGTTTCTGTTTTGTAGATGAGTTCATTAGTGTCTTTTTTTTCTTTTTTAGATTCCACATGAGTGATATTGTATGGTATTTTTCTTACTCTTTCTGGCTTAAACTTCACTTAGAATGACAATCTCCAGGTCCATCCATGTTGCTACAAATGGCATTATTTATTCATTTTTATGGCTGAATAATAGTCCATTGCATAAATATACCACAACTTCTTTATCCAGTCATCTGTCAATGGATGTTTAGGTTGTATCCATGTCTTGGCTATTGTATATAGCACTGCTATGAACACTGGGGTGCATGTATCTTTTTGAATTAGAGTTCCTTCCAGGTATATGCCCAGGAGTGGGATTGATGGATCATAGGGTAAGTCTATTTTCAGTTTTTTGAGAAATCACCATACTGTTTTCCCTAATGGTTGCACCAAACTACATTCCCACCAACAGTATAGGAGGGTTCCTTTTCCTCCACACCCTTTCCAGCATTTATTGTTTGTGGACTTTTTAATGATGGCTATTCTGACTGGTGTGAGGTGATAGCTCATTGTAGTTTTAATTTGCATTCTCTGATAATTAGCGATATTGAGCATTTTTTCATGTGCCTATTAGCCATTTGTATGTCTTCACTGGAGAATTGCTTGTTTAAGTCTTCTGCTCATTTTTGGATTCAGTTGTTTGTTTTTTGGTTATTAAGTTGTATGAGCTGTTTGTATATTCTAGAAATTAAATCTTTGTCAGTCTATGCCAATAAATTTGGTAGCTTAGCCGGAATGGAAAAATTCTTTGAGAGACACATAGAAAAGCTCACTCAAAAAGAAATAGATAACCTGAATAACCCTATATCTACTGAAGAAATAGAATTGACCATTTAACATGGTCCAGATGGCTTAGCTCATAAATTCTACCAAACATTTAAGGAAGATTAATCCTACAGAAACTCTTCCCCAAAAACTGAAGATAAGAAAAATACTTCCTAATTCATTTTATGAAGCCACATGACCCTGACACTAAAACCAGATAAAGACATTAAAAGAAAAAACTACAGTCTAATATCTCCCATGAATATAGATGTAAAAATTCTAAACAGATAGTAGAAATGCAAGATTGGTTTAACATCTGAAAAATCTCTCAATGTAATTCACCATATAAACAAACTAAAAACCAAACAACTTTTTATGATCATCTCAATAAATGCAGCAGAAAACATTTAACAAAGTTCAGCATCCATTTCTGGCATAAGCTCTTAGCAAACAGGGAATAGAAGTTTTCCTTAACCTGCTAAAAGACATTTAAAAAAATGTACAGCTAACACCATATTTCCTCCTAAGATCAGGAACAGGACAAAGATGACCACTCTCAACACTTCTATTCAACATTGCCCTTGAGGGCAGTGCAATCAGGCAAAAATAAATAAATGAATAAAAAAGAAAAGAAAAAGCATCCAGATTGGAAAGAAAGAAAGAAAACTATTTATATACAACATAATCTGTAGAAAACTCAGTGTAATATACAAAAACCTGCTAAAATAAATTAGTGAGTTTGGCAAGGGTGCAAGATACATGCACAACCTATAAAAATCAATTGTATTTCTATATACTAGCAATAGAAAATCAAACATTGAAAATTTTAAAAACATTACCAATTACAATAGCATAAAATATATGAAATACTTAAGCATAAATCTAACAAAAATGTTCAACATCTGTATACTACAAACATTAATGAAAGAAAATTTAAAAGATACAAATGAATGGATAGATAAACTCTGTTCATGGGTCTAAAGACTCAGTTATGCCATTCCTCCCCAATATATACCCAATATATAGATTAGATGAATCTCAACCAAAATCCCAGGAAGCTTTTTTTGTAGAAATTGACAAATTAATTCTAAAATTCATATTGTGCTGCAAAGGACCAAAAATAGCCAACCATCTTTGAAAAAAAAATTGTAGGACTTAAATTACCAAATTTCAAGACATTATAAAGCTATAGTAATCAAGACAGGGTGATTTTGACACAGCTAGACAAAGAGATCAATGAAATTGAATGGAGAGACCAGAAATAAGCTCACATATATACTGGACAACAAAGAAGGATCATCTTTTCAACAAATGATGCTGCAACAATTGAATATCCATACGCAAAAAGAAAAATGTCAAATCTGAGCCATACCTCACACTATATACAAAATTAACTCAAAATGGATTTTAGACTTAAATGTAAAATGTGAAACTACATTAAAAACAAAATTTCTAGAAGAAAATGAAGGAAATCTTTGTGACTGGGTTACACAAAGATTTCTTTTCCATGCAGTCTTTTTTGTTTTTTGGTTTTTTTTTTTTTTTTTTTTTTTTTTTTTGCAGAGGGGAGGTAATTAGTTTTATTTATTTAGTTTTTCAGTGGAGGTACTGGGGATTGAACCCAGAACCTCATGCATGCTAAGCATGTGCTCTACCACTCGAGCTATACCCTCCCCTACACAAAGATTTCTAACCCAAAACTAAAAGCATCATTCATAAAATAAATAATTTATAAATTGAATCTCCTCAAAATAAAAAATTTCCACTTTTTGAAAGACACAGGCAAGCGAATGAATAGAAAAGTCACATACTGGGAGACGATATTTGCAAATCACATAGCTGATAAAAGACTTGTTTCCTGCGTACAGAAAGGACTTTCAAAATTTGATAATAAGAAAACAAAAATCCAATTTAAAAAATGGGCAATGTTTTGGACAGAAACTTCACCAAGAAAATATATGTAAATAAGCACATAAAGAGAACACTGTTCGGGAAATGCAAATTAAAACCACAATGTGATACCACCATATGTGTAGTAGGATGGCTAAAGTTAAAAAAAAAACAAAAAACAAAAAACAGTCATACCAAGTGTTGGATGAAGGATGAAGAATTGGAACTCTCATACTCTACTGGTGGAATGTAAAATGGTGGAACCATGCTGGAAATAGTTTGGCAGCTTCCTTCAAAAAAAAAAAAAATCAAACATTTAATCTCCATATGATCTAGCAGATCTATTTCCAGGTATTTACCCAAGAGAAAAAGAAATAAATGTCCATACAGAGATTTTTTCACAGAGTCACAGCAACTTTATTTGTAATAGTCAAAAACTGGAAACAAACCAAATGCCCTTCAATAAGTAAGTGGATAAACAATCTGTGAGATATCCATACAATGGAATGTTGCTCAGAAACAAAAGAAATGGACTATAGATATGATGCTACAACATGGATGAATCTCAAAAATACTGAGTGAGAGAAGTCAGATTAGAAGAGTACACACTGTTGATTCTATTTACATAAAATTCTAGAAAATACAAGCTATAGTGACAGAAAGCAGATTAAAGGCTGTTTGAGGAGTGTCGGGAGAGACAGCAAGCAACGGAGTAGGGGATGAAGAAACTTTTGAGGGTGATGGACATGTTCACTCTTATGAATGTCCTGATGGTTTCATGGATATATACAAATGTAAAAATTCATCAAATTGTACATTTCATAGAGGGGAGGGTAGAGCTCAGTGGCAGAGTGCATGCCTAGCATGCACAAGGTCCTGTGTTCAATCCCTAGTACCTTCATCAAAATAAATAAATAAATAAATAAATAAACCTAATTACCTCCCCCCAAAATTAAAAAAAAAATTGCACATTTCATAATTATGTGGTTTATTCTATGTCAATTATACCTCGAGAAAGCTGAAAAAAAGATGCTGTCTCTGATGTTGGTAAGCCATTTAACCAGTGGACTAGCTGTTCATCTCCAAATCTTTGACTTTGAAAAAAAATCCAAATAATTAAGCCATAGTAAGAAATTTTTCACACATTTGCATTTAAAGCTTGAAGGAGCCTTGTGGAATAGCCATTGAAGTCTTCCCTCCAACCCTTCCCCCTACCTTTTTTTTTTTTTTCCGTCCTTTTTTTTTTTTTAAACAGATGAGGGAAACAGATACCCAGACAAGTGGAGGGACTCACCCAGATCTGTTAGGAGTTTCAGGACAAGAACCACAGTATCCTGACTCCTAGCGTGGGGCTCTTTCCAGGTTGTTATGCTACAGTCTGCCACTTTTTTAATTTTTAAATTTTATTTCTGTAAAACAACAAAGAGAAAAAAATGCAGAGTGAAATTTAATGCTTACAAGTGGAATTACCTAAAGGAACGATCGTATGTTTTATAAATGAGGCAGCAGAGCCTCGTGGTACAGGAGAGAAAGGTAATACCTTCTCCTAGAGTCACAGAGCAAACATTAAACATTGGTCTCTTGAGGCAAGTAAAGGAAAATGACACCACTTGCCCGAAACAGCAAGTCTCCAGTGTAGGCTTACATCCAGGAGTCAGCGTCTGCCTCTGTTAACTGCCCTTCTGAGTGTGCGTGACTGGAACAGCACTAGACACTTCAGTCCTGATATTTCCAAGGGTATTCACGTGTCAAAAGTGGAGTGTAAAACTCCAGTCATTTTATGTTAGCTGACATTTTAAAAATGGCATGTCTTTTTTTTTTCGTAACTTAAAAAACTAAATTTGTCTTAGATTAGGCTTATTCATGAAGAGCTGAATGTTTTCTTTCTTAAATGTTCCCATCTTTGAGCAAAAGCCAAAACAATGAAAATTGTAACTGAGGTAGAGTTAAGAGAATGAATATTTCACCAAATCATGGGTGACTGAGAACCTTCCTGGCTTCATATGTTATCAATAGCCTATTTGTCAAACGAAAGTTAGGAACTTAGCTTTCATCCGTGCAGTTCACTTTATTTTCCTTGAGCACAGCACCAATGCACCTAACCTGACAGAACTTCCCAGCTGAGGGAGGCTGCTTTCCGCTTACTATTCTTCCTTTATGAGATGAACGCCTTCAAATCTGGGCTCACAGGGGATGTTGGAAAGTCAAAGTGACTTGGGAAAAGGTATTAAAATGATTAATTTTTGAGAAATATGAATGAACTATGAGGAATTGAAATCAACCAGCCTCAATGACAAGTTAAGAGGATATGGAATAATCTCTACTCAGTATTATTTCCCAGGCTTCCTTTCCAAATTCTGCTGGAATTGCTCATGACATTAATTACACCCTATGGTGGACACTGATATTTGCCAACTTGATATCCATTTCAGTTTCTTCCTCTTAAATTGAATCACAATTTTGTGTCGGTGTGGCAATGCACCCAGCAAAATTAGTCTTCCACATTCCCTTGCAGCAAAGGGTAGCCACGTGACCCTCATCTGACCAATGAGACACGAGCTAAGAGTTCCTGGGAAGGCTTTTCCCCCACCCTCTTGCACTCCCTCCGCCACACCTTCTTTTCTGACCCAGGGACAGGAAGCCTGGAGGTCAGCAAGGAGGAGATAGAAGTAACAAGCAGAAAGAAGACATACCAGGAAGCCGACTGACCTCCTAAAATTCTGCTAAGCTGTTTCTCTGGCATCTCAGTCTCAACATGCCCAAAAGGGAACTCATGATCTTTCATTTCGACCTTTAGGATTTCCCGTTTTGGTAAGCAGTGTCACCATCCCTGCTATTATGGTTGTCAAAAACTTGGACATTATCCTTGACCCACTCCTCTCACGCCCAAGTTCCCTCAGTTCTACCAATCACATATTTCCTAATGGAGGTCTTTGCTGTCCATTGTTTTTCTCCTTGTGGCAAAATACATGTAGCATAAAATTTATCACTTTAAAGTGTAAATTTGGTGGCATTAATTTTAGAGCAGGCAGATAGCTAGATACGAGCAGAGAAAGGGGGACACAGGCCAAATGGCAAGAATTGGACAAAAAGAAGGGACACGGGCCAAATGCAGGAAACCATACATCAGGTAAGCACCAGGGGTCCCTGGGCAGAGAATGAAAAGCAGGAACCTCTGGGCTGGGCTGATAGGTGACCATTTAGCCCAGAGGTTCCTGGGGTGATGAGCAGCCTGGAGGCCGACAAAGAAAGGTGGGAAAAGGCAGGAATCTCCAGTGTCTGAATGTAACCTTTTGCTCAGTATGCCTTCATTTCAATAAAATTAGTGGTGCAGATTAGAAGTACTCATCATGCACCGACACCATGACACTTCCAATCCAGAATAAATGACAAAAATCTCTCCTCTTTTAGGAAAGATGGAGTTGGGATGAAAATCTGGGAATATGACCCCAGACCCTTCACTCTCTAATGAATATTCTGTCCATTCATTTTTACACTCTATGTAACCAATTTGCCAAAGAAACTTAGGGCAGCCTCTCACCTGAGCCTTCATGCTCTCCCCTTGAGAATGTATTATCCATCCCTTAATAAATCCTCACTTTACTTAACCTCTGTGTCTTGTCTCTGAATTCTTTCTGGGACGGGTCAAGAACCTGGAAACCAGTTACATCTACTGGAAACATCAATACATTCACAATGTTGTGCAAACATCACCGTTATTTAATTCTAGAATGTTTTCATCACCCTCCCCGCCCCCGAAAAAACCCTGAACTCATTAAGCAATAATTCTTATTCTCCCCTACACCTGGCTCCTGGCAACCACTAATCCACTTTGTCCCTATGAATTTGTCTGTTCTGCGTATTTCACATAAATGAAATCACATAGTATGTGGCTTTTTGCATCTGGCTTCTTTCACTCAGCATCACGTTCTCAAGGTCCATCGATCTTGTAGCAGGTATCAGTTCTTTATTCCCTTTCATGGCCAAATAAATTGGAGTGTGTGCACAGATCACATTGTGTTTATCCATTCACTGGCTGTGGGACATTTGGGTTGTTTCTACCTTGTGGCTATTGTGAAGAAAGCTGCTATAAACATTTGTGAACCAGTTTTTAACACCTGCTTTCAATTTTTTGGGGGGGGGGCACAGCTTCCTAAGTGTGGAATTGCCAGGTCATATGGTAATCTATGTTTTAGCCTACTGAGAAACTGCCAAAATTTTTCAGTAGGGGCTGTACAATTTTACATTCCCACCAGAAACTGCAGGGTTCGTTTCTCCACATCCTCATCACACAAGTTATTTTCTGTTGTGTTCTATTTTAATTATAGCCATCCTAAAGATCGTGAAAACTTTAGTTTTGATTTTTATATTTGTTTTATATATATATACTTTTTCCCCCCCTCTAGTGACTGATTACACAGCATCTTTTCAAAGGCTTCCTGCCCATTTGTATACCTTCTCTGGGGAAATGTCTATTCAGGCCATTTGCCCATTTTTCCATTGGCTTTCAGATTTCTTGTTGTTGAGCTGTAAGAGTCCTTTGTATATTCTGGATATTAGGCTTTATGAGACGTATGATTCCTAATATACGATTTTCTCCATCCTGCAGGTTGTCTTTTCACTCTCCTGGCCGCATCCTTTGATGTATCGTAGTTGTTCATTTTGATGAAGATCAATTTATCTGTTTTTCTTTGGTTGCTTGTGCTTTTCATGTCTTTCATCCACTTTTGAGTTCTCTAACCCAAGCACAGAGAAGACTAATGTCTTAACTGCTTAAATCTGATTGCCACTCCCTGCTTGACACCTTCAACAATTTCCCATTGCACTTAGGATAAAGTCCAACATCCTCTCCATGGACTACAAGACTCTGCCTAATTGGGTCCCTGTCTTTCTTTTTAATCTCATTTTTCCACATTTTCCCTCACTTTCTTCGCCTTCTGTTTCTCAGGTATGCCAGACTCTCTCTAATGCCAGGACTTTCTTCCATGCCAATGCTCCTGCCTGGAGCACCTGTCTTCAGCTCCTCCGTACAGCTAACTTCGCTAATTCCAATTCATCCTTCAGGTTAAGTGTCACCTCCTTAGGAAAGCCTTCCTTAACCTCTGGCCCCAAACTTGTTCTAGCTTGTGAGAGAGGAAGTTATGCAAGCTGGGTGTAAAACAGCCATGATTAGAAACTGAATTAAATAAACACAATTAAATAATTTATATTAAAAACAAATATAATCACTTGGAACTCATACATCCTAATCTTTTTTTTTATTACATTTACTATTACATAGGCATGGAAATAAAATGTAATAGTCTGCTGCTGTGCATCCTGTCCCAACTCTGCCTGTGGTGGCAAGGATTGCTTGAAATTCATCACAGTAGGAGTACTTGAGTAAAGGTTACGAATCAGTTTTTTTGTTTGTTTGGAAAGCAGGTGTTAACACTTACTAGCACACCTCACCAGGCAGATCTCCCATGACATGCTCACATGGCTCCCTGAACTTTTCTGTTGTGGTCCTTTCCATGCTAGCAATCTTTTACTTTGTTTGAAATGAATAGTGTGTTTAATGCCTGTGTTTCTCAGAATAGTGTGAACTCTTATGATGGAAGAACTGGGGTCCAGAAGTTCCCTACTCATCTCTGTGCCTCCAGCACCTAGGCAGTTCTCAGCACACATCAGATAACTGATAATTTTGTTGACAGATTATCAACGAGACCCAAGAGACAAACTTTAACATTTTAAATACAGATGGGTTGATAGCAGGGATTCCTCTAGATTATGAACTTTTCCATTTCACTCAATGGGTTATCTTGAGCATTTAAATTATTGATGCTCATTCAATTACATTCAAACAGGCTAAAGCTTTTTTTTTTTTTTTTGATGTTGTTTTCATTAGAAGAGAGCCAGTAATGGCCAAGGGCGATTTTACCTCCGCCGCCTCTCCTTACAGGCAGACTCTCTGTGTCGGTTTCCTTATGTAGTTTGGAGCTGCATAACTCCACTCTCTGCCTCCATCTTTGCACAGTGTTCTCCCCTCATATTTTCTCACTGTCTTCTAATAAGGACATCCATCATATTGCATTAAGGGCCCACCCTATTCCAGTATGACCTCATCTTAACTAATTGCATCTGCAAAGACCCTATTTCCACATAAGGTCATCTTCAGAGGAACTGGGACTTAGGGCCTAAACATATTTTTTGGAGACACAATTCAAATACTTGCAAGTGGCCCATTTCATACAGGGCTTGCCCAGTATGTCACAAGCAACTGGACCCAGCAGACCGCAGACTATGCAGCTTCCCGTGATCAGCCTACGGGGCTCTTTACTTCCTCCAGCTCCAGAATTTGCCTTCACTATCAGAGGAGGGAGTACCCAGAACTCAAAATCACCCCAAGTTCAAATACAGTCATCATGCTTTGTTTGGTTTGGTTTGAGGATCTAAATAAAACCACCCACAGGCCATAAATGCCAGGGACTGGAAGCTGGCATCAGGGCACAAAGTCCCACTTTCCCGCCCTTGGCTGGGATACCTGAGAAGAGGGAGCCAATGTTTGTACCAACCCTGCAGGCATTTCATTGCTTCTGAAAGTGATCACAGCCCTCAGGAAGCCAGTGAGAGCGGCAGCTGGGACGGGGTCAGGCCCAGACTTCCACAGTCACTTCCCCATAGAAGCAGATTATATTTCTACGTCCCTCTGGGGATATTTCCCTTCAGTGGCCTTGGTATAGATTTAGTAATTGTAGAGCTAGAAAGCTATCTGCTCCACGCCTCTATTTTACAAAACCCAGAAGCCCAGGGAGGCAGAGAGGTAGGTCAGGGTCATCAGGTTAGAGAGTGGCAGAGAGCAGGCTGGAACCCACGCGGTGTCCGTCCTGCTTGGGTACTCAGCCCACTGCTCTGCTGGCAGACTTGCAGCATGAGGCGTGGCTGCAGTGACCAGAATCCTCTTCTCTCGTCTGAACCTAAGATTAAAAACTAAAGGACAGTAGAGGGGTATAGACATGCTCTCTGATAGTCTCTGATGCTTATTATGACTTCCCAATGAGAAGAGAATAACTTCAATATTCTATTTTTATTCTGGTCAATACAGCCTATTTGAATAGTTCCGTCAGGCGCTTTATGGGAGAACAGAATACACCAGAGTACGAATGAGGAAGATTTAACTGTTACCAGCAAAACATGATCATTTTTGCAATCCGTTCTAACGTATTGGATTTTGAGTTCCACAATCCAATTTCATGTGATACAGAGACTTAAGAGGAATTATACATTGTGAAAGACGAGCAGGAAGACCATTATCATACACTGCACCGGTACCCTTAAAGCCCACATTCTACATTCCTGCCAAGATCACTGAATTGAAAGTGATTACCATAATTATGGCCTGCTTTTTAAAAAAGACTCTGGAAAATTTCTGGTTAAACTTAGCAGATTAAAGACTGGCTTTTATCTCCACTGTCTTCTGAAATCCCACTAAAATGATAGTAGAGGAGGAAAAACTAAAACCATAAATTACAAGTTCCAAGAGAATAAAAGTACAGATAACTAAGACAAGATAAATCAGAAGAAAAAAGTTTGGGGGAGCTGGAAAGAAAAGAATGTATGTTAACTGACTTACCAGACCCAAGAAAACCGAAACCAAAGCCTGCAGTGGGGAAAACCAGCAAGAAAGAAGTTCATTTGCTCAGAACCCTGAGAAGCCTTAGGAATCTGAAAGCAGGGGTGCAGAATAAGGCTGAGAACTGGAAGATTGGTTGAATATAATATATGAGACCAATGAGGCTCCTAGACTCCCTCCATCATAGACAGATGACTGCCTCTCCTCAACCTGGAAGGAAACTAGAGACTGACTGTGTGGAGAAACCAAATCAGAGAGGACCTGGCTTAAGTAACCCAATTAGGGCTGAGACACCATATTGAAAATGGGTGAAGGTCTGCAGACAAAATGGGGAGAGCGCAGCCTCCTTCCCCTGCTTCACTCTTAGAACACCAGCAGCCAGACACATAAAATGCATGCAGAGATTAGAGGCTTCTGCTCCAGAGACTCTAACCAGCCCAAGATGGATATGGACAAGTGTGTGGGGAGTGGGGCCTGCCTGATCTCTCAACAGTGGCTCTTAAACTTGGCTGCACAGTGGAATCACCCGGGAAGCTCTAAGATCTACCGGAGCCTAGGTTCCACCTCCAGAGAGCTAGTGGAATTGGTCAGAAGTGCTGCCCAGCATCAGGGCTTTTTTAAGTTCCCCGGGTAATTTTAATGCACGGTCAAGACTAAAGAATGCCAGTGAAACCCACCTGTCAACAGCCTCTTCTACATGCCTCATTCCTGGTCTTTTCAAAGAACTTTTAATTTTATTGATTTTCTCTATTCTTTGCCCATTTCCTATTTATTTCATTGATTTCCCACCTTATTTTCTTTCTTCTTATTATTTTGGGTTTAATTTGCCCATCTTAGTTCCTGGTTTCTTAATGTAGAAATTGTAGAGCACAGCTTTTAGACCCTTGTTTTTTCCTCAGAGAAGCACTTAATGCTATCAATGTCCCTTACAGCACTGCTCTCGCTGTGTCCCACAAATGTTGGTATGTGGGGTTTTCATTTTCATTCTGTTCAAAATATTTCCTAATTTCTCTTGTGATTTCTTCTTTGACTGACTTCTTATTTACAAGTATGTTGTTTAGTATTTCAAGTATTTGGCTTTTTCCCCCAGATATCATTCTGTTACTGATTATACGTTTAATTCTATTGCACAGAGAATATGCTTTGTGAAATTTTGATCCTTTTAAATTCACTGAGACTTGTTTGTTTTATGGCCCAGAATATGTTCTACTTTGATGAATGTTCTATGTTCATTTGGAAAGAATGTGCATTCTGTTGTTAGGTGGAATGTTCCATCAGTGGCAATTAGGTCAAATCATTTGAGAGTGTTATAAACTTGTCCATAGGCTGACTCATTTTTGGTCTACTTCACCTATTCATTATTGGGAAAGAAATATTAAAATCCTCAACAATAATTTTAGCTCTATCTACTTCTTTCTCCTTGAAGTTCCAAAACTTTTTGTTTCATGTATTTGAAGCCACGTTATTGTGCGTCTACACACTTGGGATTGTTACGCCTTCTTGATGAATTGTTCCCTTTATCATTACAAAATATCTCTTGTTATTCCTGGCAATATTCTTCATTCAAAATATATTACTTTATCTGAATACAATCTAATATAGCCACCCCAGCTTTCTTTTGATTAGTCATTGCACAGCATTATCTTTTTCCATTATTTTACTTGTAACCTATTTGTTCTTATATTTTAAGTAGGTTTCCTATAAGCAGCATATAGATGGATTGTTTTATAAGGTTTAAAGATTCTTTTGATGGCAAGACACAACACAAAGACACTCAGAGAGCTGAGAGGCATAACTCTGCTAATTACAGCTCCAAAGGAGAGCAGGCTGCCAGGCAGGGCCACACTGGGGTCGGCACCTGGGGAAAGAACAGACCGGAGCTGTAGAAGGCAGTTTATGTGTGGTAAGTGGGGTGGTGTCAGCCAGGTTTATCAGGTTCCCAGTGGATTGGCTTCTTGAAGTACTTTGTTGAGTTATAGTCAGTTTACAATGTTGTGTCAAATTCCAGTGTAGAGCACGATTTTCCAGTTATACATGAACATACATATATTCACTGTCACTTTTTTTTTTTTTTTTTTTTTGCTGTGAGTTCTTGAAATACTTTGAAAGGCTCTGGGCGTAGGGGCTGTCCCAAGTTGTCTGGTACCCGGCTGCTGGTCAGTTATGGCTGGTGCCTGGAAGCTAGGAGTGTGAAAGCCCTGAAAAGGGAAGTGATTGGGGTATGGATTTAATCAGCTGCTCAAGTAGGGGAACTGACTGGCCTCTAGCCAGGGCCTCAAGATTGGGTCAAGACAGTGTTAAAAAAAAAAAAAAAGCTATGTAACATGGGTTTTTCTTTTTTGTTCCCCAATCAAGTGTGATAATTAATAATCAAATGTCTACATTTAATTGAAGTGTTTAGCTAATTTCCATGTAATTGGTTTATTATTATGGTTAGGTTTAAATCTATTATCTTGTCATTTGTTTTCTACATTGTTATTTGATCCCTTTTCCCTATTTCCTTACCTCCTTTCAAATTAAGTTAGTATGTTCTATGATTCATTTAATCTCCACTATTGGTTTATTAGTTATACCTCTTTGTTGTTTTTAATTTTTAAATATTTGCCCTAGGGTTAGCAGTATCCCTTTAACCTTTAACAGTCTTCATTCAAATAAAAGTATATTTTAAGAAATTTACACTAGAATAGTTCCATTCTCCAGAAAACCACCCATTTTTCATTTTATTGTTGTCACAAATTCTATTCAATGATGTTTTAAACTTCACATTTCAATTTTTTAAAATTTAAATAATTATAAAGAAAATTTTAAAATAAGTAAAAAAGTCTTCTATGATTATCTACATATTTACAGTTTCCAGCAGTCTTCATTCTTTCATGTAACTCTAAATTTTCATTTGGTATCAATTTACTTCTGCTTGAAGATCTTCCTTTAACATTCTTTTATACTGCAGGTCTGGTAGCAATGAATTCTCTCAGCTTTTTGGTTGTTTGAAAACCCTTTATTTTAAAAAGATATTTCTGATAGATGTAAGATTCTAGGTTGATCATTTTTTTCTTTCAGGGCTTTGAAGATGTCACTTCAGTGTCTTGTGCTTTGTGCAATTTCTAATGATGAGTCTCCATTAATTGTGATCTTTGTTCTGTTTGTGCAGTTTGTTTTTTCCTCCTGGCTGCTTTGAAGATTATCCCTTACTGATTTTTGGCAATTTGATTGTGACTTTCTTTGTTTCTTCTACTTAGATTTCATTGGGATTCTTGGATTAGTGTGTTTATAGTTTTACCCAGATTTGAAGCTTTTTTAGAAATTCTTTCCTCAGATATTTGTCTTGTAACCCCTTCCCCCATTGCAAGTATGTTAGACCACTTGATATTGTCCTGCAGCTCACTGAGGCTCTGTTCAATATTTTCTTTTTGTCTCTCTGTGTTTCAGTGTGAGTAGTTTCTATTGCTACATCCTCAAGTTCACTGATCTTTTCTTCTGCAGTATCTAATCAGTTAATCTCGGCCAGTACATTTTTCATTTCAGGTATTTTTCATTTCTAAAAACCTCCATTTGATCTTTTTCTACCTCTCATTTCTCTTCTCATCATGTCTGGATTTTCTATTACATCCTTGAGCATATGGAACATATTTATAACAGCTGTTTTAGTGTCCTTGCTGCAATTTCCATCACCTCTATCATTTGTTAGTCTATTTTTGATGACTGATTTTTCTCTTAGTTATGGGCCCCATTTTCATGCTTTTTCATGCAGCTAGTGATTTTTGACAGGATGCCAAACATTTTGAATTTTATGGCACCAAGTGCTGGATTTTATTTTCCTTTAAAGTGTGTTGAACTTTTTCTGGCAGG
Organism: Camelus dromedarius; assembly: GCF_036321535.1. NCBI lineage: Eukaryota > Metazoa > Chordata > Mammalia > Artiodactyla > Camelidae > Camelus > Camelus dromedarius. Next base: position 49,555,230 of record NC_087438.1, read on the forward strand.
CAGTTTAAGTTACTTGTAGATTAGTTTGATAATTTAAAGCTTGTTTTTTAGCTCTTTTAAGGCAGTTTTAGGGTATCCATTACACTAAAGCCAATTTCACCCCACTTTTAAATCATGGTCCTTCTGTGGTCTCTAGTGAATGCCTCAAGTAGGTATTCAATGAGATCTCTCCACTCTGGTGGGAACTTGAAAGGATTTCAGCCCTGTGAGATCTGAGATTTATCTCATGGCTCCATTTCAATTATTCTTTCCCCAGCTGTTGCTGTCCAGTGGAATTTCACCATATGCATAAGCAGACTGGTGTTCAGCCTAACTATCAAGAGAGACCCTATGCAGATTTTTGTAGGTCTTTGTGGTTTCTGCCTTTTAAGTACTCTGCCCTGAAAATGTTAGCCACCCTAACCTCTCTAAACTCTGACCTCTGTTTAGGTTTCTCCTTCTTGTGCAATTGTCCGGGCCTTGCTTCCAGGTAAAAAGCCGAGGTGTGGTAAGACTTGCCCCGCTGGTTCCCCTTTCCACTGGGATCACAGTTCTGTGCTGCCTGTTGTCCAATGTCTAGAAGCAGTTTTCTCCTACTTTTTTTGCCCAGTTTTCCAGTTGTTTATGGTGGGAAGGTACTTCTGGATCACCTTACTTTATTATCAAAAGATAAGAACAATTAGTTACCTCACTCTTAAAGTTTGAGTTTCCAGCAATGGGTTACCAGACTGAGGGAGCCTCCAGTATAAAGCAGAGACTAAAACAAAGGGGCAATGAAAACTTTAGCTTCTATTCATTCTTTTTCATGAAGCAACAGAAGAGTGTGCTCCATCAACTCAGAGTGAAAAGATACAGGGCCTAGAAAATGAGGAATCCCAAACAGGAGAAAGTCGGAAGCCCCAAAACGATGCTGAAGGGAGGCTCCCAGGTTACAGCTGGGCAGCAGCCCGGAGAACAGTCACTGCAAGTCATGGAGTAGGACAGCTCCAAAGGACTGTGCAAAAGGAAAAAAAAAAGAGGGGGGAGGGATCTCATTATTTATTTCACATGACTGTACTGCAAAGAGCATGATTTAGCAAGCTATTTCAATTTATGAAGGCGAATGTGAAAAAATGTAACAAGGAGACCTGAAAAACTGCTTGTGAGTAGTAGGAACTGGAGAGCACAAGGACTTTGGGGAAGTGACTGTTACTTTTATTTTAACTCTGTATTTCTATTTGATTTTTAAAACTTTACTTCAATAAAGAAAAATAACAATAGTTAAAGGGAAAGAGACCTGGAAATCAAAGTTCACAAATACCAAGCCCATTCCTGGCACAAATTCTTCCCTGATCCCCCAAGGGATGTGGGTGGACTGCCGTGTGCGGCCAGAACTTTGGGCTCGGACTCCAAGGGGTCAGCTCAGGTCCAGAGCACGGTCCTCCCACCCTGCAGGTCTGGACCTAATATAAAGGGATGTTAGAGCCCCTGAAAACTGGCGTACCATATGAATTTATAAGAGACTGTACAGGAGGCCACTTTAGTTATTTACGGTAAGAAATACAACTGTCCAGGATGCACAGAAATTTGTGTAGCAAGTCTGAACATTCTCTTTCTTTAGTAGAAAAACATACTTCAGGAATCTAATTACATTCAGAAGGTTTCTTGATAAAGAGAGAAAGTGAAGGGCATTATACAGTCCTCAGAAACACTGTAGGCAAACCACAATAGGCTGGTGAGTCACCCTGCTTCTTTAATAGCTAACAAAGATCAGCGAAGTTTTCCCGTCAAGCGCCAGATAGTCAGTGTTTTCAGCTTTGCAGGCCATCTCTGCTGCAACCAGTCAACGCAGCGGTTCCAGAGCCACCCAGATGGGATGTAAACACACGGTGTGGCTGTGTTCCAGCAGAACTTTACCTGGATCTACACAGACCAGGGCTTGGTTAGCCCTGCCTACCCGAGCTCTGTCCCTGACAGGGTAAGAGACAGAAAAATTCTTGTTCTCAGGTTCTCCTTTCTCTAACTTTCCTCGTTTCAATAATCTTTTATAATGTCTTTTAAATCTGAGACTGGAGAAAATTGATCTAAGTTTAGTTCTACATGATAGCATCTGGGTTAGGTGAAGGGAAACACTTAAGGTCAACAGTGTGTCAGCCTCCAAATCAGCCTGCATGAAAGTTACTTGGGCGATTTTTTTACAGAGGCAATAGGGCAGACCAATGAGGGAGGGCACGTCTCATGTCTTTGAGAGAGAGCAATACCTCCTTCTTTCCCTCCTTCCTTCCTTTCTCCCTCCCTTCGTTCGTCCCCTCCCCTCCCTTTTTTAAGCCTCTGTAGTTTTGGCCATCATTGCTAGACTTTCTTTGTCTTTAACTACATGGGATACAGATCTTTTTGAGATGCATCATTGTAAGCACCTTGTGATACACAGCCTTCCACTGGAATGTGTTTGCATGTTTGTGCTCCTTGGTGGAAAAGGCTGCCAGTATCAAGTGTGCACTGGTGTGGAGCTGGATGTGTAACCGGCGAACTGTTTTCGCAGAGATAAGTGAGTTAAGCTTTGTCTGTAGGGAAGCACCCGGCACACGACGCAGGGTGTCTAGGCCAACCCTTGCTAAAATGCTTCCTAGACCCTGCTTCAAGCTCAAGAGAGGGCACGATGCTGTTCCTATATGAGAAAGGAAAATATTTTTCTGATCCCCTCAGAGTCACAGAGCCCAAAACCCGAAGCCAGGCAAGTTTTCCAAGAAATGGCAGAGGACCAGATAATCCCAGAATGGTAATTGCTCACTTGTCCTACCCTCAGTGTTGATTCCACAAACCTGCTTGCCTAGGATTTTACCCTGGGATTATCCAGGGTATGTTTCTGAACCACTTAACTCCCTTTTAGAAATTCATGTCTTATTGATCCAGAGGACTGGCTTCTCACGGATCTCTGGGCTCAAGGAGAGTTATAAATTTGAAGGAGATTTTGACCATTTGTGTACTCATTAACAGGCCAGGTGCTCTGGAAAAATAAAACTGAATCATTTAAGAAATATTTGACACCCACTGTGTGCCAGGCATTGTGCTAAGTGCTGGGAACTTCGCTGTTAACAAAACAAAAATCTGTGCCTTGCTCCAGTGGAACCTGAGTTACATGCAGCGTTGAGTAAGAGAATACACAAAAGAAACAAATATCTAATGAGTCAGGTGGTGGTGAGAGCTATTAAGAAAAATAAAGCAGGATAAAGTGATGGAGACTTCCAGAGTTGGGAGGGGTAAGTATGTGAGTTAGATGAGGTGCTCAGGGAAGCCTGCCTGGATGTGGTGATGTTTGACCAGAGATTTTAACGGAGAGAGGAGCCACGTAGAAACAGGGGGAAGAGTGCTGCTAGTAGAGGGAACAGTGACTGCAAAGTCCCCAGGGCCGATCAGAGTTGTACCCACAGGATTTTAACTTACGAAGGGGACTGAGTGATGATGTGGAAATGCCAACGTGGTGAGAGAAGAATTTATTGCTTACAGTTCCTGGGAGGATAGTGCGTGTCTGGCCACACAAGGCCACAGGGGAAGAACCAGGTTTGGTCACGCAGCAGAAGTGGGGTGAGGGGAAAGTCAAGGTCAGAGCTTCGATCGGAGCTTCCCCAGGAAAGGCGAGGCAGGGCAGAAGAAACAGTGGGGATGTGGCTACTTGGAATATGTCACTGGGCTTTGGCTCTAGAGGTGGTCCCTAGCTGTTTGGTTACTGGCCTGGGGTGATTTAGGGCAGGGGAAGCACTGGCTTGGTGTGTGACAGCTGGACAAGGGGGTGGTTCAGAGTGTGGGCTCCAGATCACAGCACAGTGGAAACAACTCTGGGCATTAGTTTGGCACTGTGAGAGCTGGATGCCAGACAGACGAAGAGTGTGAGAAAACATAGTTGGAACCTGCCCACGTAGGGTCTTGCAGATCATGTTAAAATTCCTACAGTGGGAAAGCTGGATGCATCCGGGAGCATCAGGAGTCCTTCCACTGACCACAGTGATAAGCGTGACAGCAAGGATGGTGAGTGCCAAGCGCTCGTACTCAGCTTTTAAGGTTCCTAGGCCTCCTGATTTCTTTCACTTTCTATCCCCATGCTCATTTGTGCAGCTGGTTTGCAGGTCCGATCTGACAATGCCTGGTATTATTTAGCATGTTTTGATTTTCCTTCCAGTCCTATTTTTGTTTCTGTTCCAAGAAAAATATCCTCAGAATTTGCACCCAGGGACTTTCTAGAACAAGACGGATGATGTCAAAGATGTCAGGGAGAGCCTGTTCGTTTTGATTTGTCATTAAGCTTTCATTTCATGGAAGAGTTTTGTGAGATTCACACTCACATACCAGGACAACTTAAGGTTCATTCTGTGAACTTACAGATGTTTTTTAAAAAATTAAGCAGGTCTCTCTCAGTCTGGCTGTCTGACCAGCTCTGTCTTGTGTTCACTTTCTTCATTTGTTTTCACCGCAACTAAAAACCACAGCAATTATTCAAGTGCAAAGAACTAAAACGGTACGAACTCCTGTTTGAATCCTGGAAAATGAACATTTTGCTTCCCACTTGCTGCGTTCTAGCTTATTTAATCTGCTGAGAGCACGAAGGCAAAATGAACAATGCCTTCCTTCCTAGAGCTGCATCAGTTCAGTTGACAGAGAAACAAAACGCTCAGAATCTCATTCACTTGGCAACTATTTACTGGGTGTTCACTGTGTGGCTGGTACACACAGAGGACATAGCGCTGAATGGTTCCTGCCCTCACGGAACTTAAGTCTAGTGATGCAGACAGACATTTAAACAAGAAAAACACCTAACTACATATACAATTATAAATTGTGGTATATGCCAGAAAGGAAAAGGGAAGAGATGGGAATGTAATTTAGACATGGAGGAGGTATCGAAGTGGAGAGGCTGAAGAAATGCTGTTATTTAATCTGGGACTGAAAAGATCGATAGGAACTTCCAGGCATCTATCACTGCATGATAAACCTCAGTGGCACAGAGTAGCATCTTATCATGCTCAACGTTCTGTAGGTCAGGATTTCAGACAAGGCACGGTGATCATGGCTTATTTCTGCTCCACAGTGTTTAGGGTCTGAGCCAGGAAAACGTGAGTGTCTGGGAGTAACTGAAACAGCTGGGGGCTGGAATCACCTCTGGGCCTCTGCACGCCCGTGGCTGGGGCTGTACTGGGCTGAACAGCGGCTCCAAAGAGATACGTCAAGTCTTAAACTCCAGGACTTGTGAACATGACCTTATTTGGAATAAAGGATTTTTGCAGATGTGATCATAGTCAGCGATCTTAAAATGAGATCATCCTGGATTTAGGGTGGGCCCGAAAGCAAATAACTGGTGTCCTTATAAAAGAAAGGAGAGGGAGAGTCGAGAGGAGGAGAAACGTGGGGGAAAGTGATGTGAAGATGGAGGCAGAGACTGGGGTGATGTGTCTACCAGCCAGGGAATGTCGGGGATTGCCCCTACCATCAGACACTAGAGGGAGGAATGGCAGAGAGACCCGGACGGAGCCAACACCTGCTGACACTGTGATTTCAGACTTCTGGCACATTTCAGAACTGCAAGGGAATGAATTTCTGTTGTTTTAAGCCACCAAGTCAGTGGTAATTCATCACGGCAGCCACACGAAACTACCACCGTGCCTAGGCTGGGATGACACAAAGGATGAGGCAGCTGCACATGGCTGCTTTACGTGGCCTCGGCTTCTCACAGCGTGGGGCCAGGTTCTGCGATGGGGCTTCTGGGTGGCAAGTGTCCCAGGAGCATGGCCTTTGAGAGGCCAGGGCAGAAGCCGCAAGGCTTCTTCCATAGCCTCAAAAGTCACATTAAAATCACTTCCATCATACAGGTACAAGGCCGACCCGATTCAAGAAGAGGGGATGTACACCCCATCTCTCAGTCAGAGGTGTGCCAAAGAATCCGTGACCCTGTCCTTAAACCACCCCAAGGAATTAGCCATGTGTGCCAGGGAGCAGTGTGGCCAAGCTTTGTCCATCCATCCTGACAGCAGTGGCTAGTCACATGTAGCTATTTAAATGTAAACTGATTTCAAATCAAGTGAAATTAATAATTCAGTTTCTCAGACATACTGGCCACATTTCAAGCACTCAATAGCGACATGCGGCTAGTGGCTACCATACTGGGCAGCAAAGACACAGGACATTTCTATCCCTGCAGGAAGCTCTGTTGGACAACCCCGCCCCAGACTGAGGGAACAGCAGGGGCCCCTGTAAGGGTGGGTTTTGCCCCTGCTCCTTGCTCCTGTGTGCCCAGTGCCTACTCAGGTCCTCACAAGGTATCTGTGGAATGAAAAAAAAACGCAGGCATAAGGCTGCAGTACACCCACGACACGCGGGAGAAGAGGGCTGAGGTGAGACTGGACAAGTGAGACAGGGGTCAGATCACGCAGGGCCTTCCTGACTGTTTAAAGGAGTTTATATGTTATTCCAAGTGAAATAAACTTACCTAATACATTGTTTTGGATTTTGAATATTTATGAGAGGCCGAAAAAGAAACAGATTTATCGTGGTTAATTGGTACACATGTTAGTAAAAGGTTCTTATAAGAGACAGAAATCCAAAAATCACGAAGTCTTAACCAAATTAGAAATCTATTTCTCTCTCAGTTTACATAAATGTCAGCTGCTAGGGTGACTCTGCAGTCATCAGAAACCCAGGTCCTCGGTCGAGGCTTCCTTCTTAGGTTTAAGATGTCTACTTTGGTCCCACTATTACACCTGCTTTCCAGCCAGTAGAAAAGAGAAAAGGGGAAATGGAGAGCTGCTGCCCCTCATTTCCAGGGTGATCTCACCACCAGATTCATAACTTAATTACCTCTGCAAAAGCCCTTTCTCCAAATGAGGTCATATTCATAGTTGCGGTGGTGAGGGCTTGGATGTCTGCTCAGTGTCAGGACACCACATCCCACTGGCCAGTACTTGGTCATATGACTACACCTGCCTTGCCAGGGAGGCTGGGAAATGTAATCTTTATTCTGGGGAGCACGTGCTCAGCTAAAAAGGAGAGTTCGATTACTATGGAAGAAGAGGAGATAAAATGTGATGGGCAGTAACTCTCAGTCTCAGGCAAGCACTGTTGTATGTACAGATGCATTTCCCACTAGACCATGAGCTCCTGGAAACGAGAGAGCCAGTCTTATTCATCCTCAGTCCCCAGCACCGAGCACTGTATGCTATTGCCGTTTGCTCGCTTTTCAGGTTATTTTCTAATTCCAGCAGCTTTTTCAGAAAGATTTATTTCCTAGAAGCCACATCTTTTCCCCTCTCCTTTCTGGAAGTGTGAAGGGACATTTCCTCAGTCTGCACCCTGAGAATCTGATGGGGCTTCAGGAAATAAACAGAGCAGAGGTTCCCTAGAAGCACCTCCACCCCCACCCCCACCCTTGGAATTTTTAATTCTCAAGCTTGTCCTCCCTGAACCTCCAGCAATTCGTCACTTACAGCTGAAGTCATCCCACTGGCTCCAATGGTGGACGCGTGCCCCTTGGTAAGCTCTCGTTCTCTGTATCTTCTCTCTAGTTTTCAGGGTGATGGTAGCCTTGTCTCCTCAGTTCTCGGAGTGATCTAAGAAGAGCTGTTGATTTTCTGTTTGTTCAGCTTTTTTCTCATTGAGATGAGGATTTAGGAAGTGGACGGACTGGTAGGGAGGAAATAAAAGAGAGAGAAAAGGTAAGGGACAGCGAGGAGAGGCAGGAAGCACAAGGAATGAAGACGCTTACAAGCCAGGAGCCCCTCCTTCCTGCGCCCACCCCTACTTCTTCCACTTGGCCAGTGATTCATTCAACTGGCCACCCAACTCCTGCTCCTGCTTCAGCCTCCAAAGTGGGGGTTTTCAACTCTGATTGTTCATTAGAATCTGCTGGGGAGCTTTTTATAACTCCCTGCACCTAGGTCTCCCTTAATGAGAAGCATCTTAGAAGGTTCTAAAGTGCAACAGCTGTTGAGAATCAGTGCTCTAGATTCTTGCTGCTCAAAGGGTGGCCCACGGACCAGCAGCATTGGCACCACCTGTTAGCTTGTTAGAAAGGCAGCATCTTGGCCCCACCCTAGACCATAAGATTTTGCATTTTAACAAGATCCACATGTGATTCGTATGCTTATTAAAGTCGGAGAAGCACCGGTGGGACGTTCCCCCCAAAACCCCCCTTCTGGTGTCCTTGTGAGGCAGACAGCTCCCTGGGAAGTGCTATGTGAGCCGGGCATCCTGTTGACCACATCATGGCAGCGGAGCAGTCCAAAGTGGCCAGCATAGAGGGTGTGCCTGCTGTGATCCCCCAAGGGTAATGCACTGGGAACGGAGAGACTTAGATCGCCCAGCAGGGGGAGGAGCTTGGGTCCTTTAATCTGAAACACCCATACTGGATTCGTTAGCTTCAGGGTCCACCATTAGTCAAATCACTATAATTGAATATGTTATAATTGAAGATTTGGGGTTAGCTTGGAGGCAGGGGTTGGAAGCAGGCAAAAGAGACTTGAGCAGAAAAGCAGATAAAACACGAGACCAAAAGGAATAACTCCTGGGGGTAAGGAAGTGAGGGCAAGAAGACTGGAGGTCATCAGTTCGGGGTGGGGGGGGCACGAAAATGAAGCTGGTGGGCTCCAACAGGAATGCCTGGGCGAGGACAATTAGGGAGAGGGGAGATGCAATGGATGGTCCCAGATCCCCGACCCCCCCGAGTCACATGGATGCGGTCCTTCAACCCTGGCTTACTGTTTACCTCCACAAGCTCTGGGTCCCTTCTTCCCTACAAGATCTCAGTATTTTGTGGAATAAAATAACAGCAGCCATGCGTCTAGCACTTGACTGGTCACCAGGGCTGGAGCATAAAGCACAGGGCGGGTGCGGCAGCTGAGAGCTTGGACTTCGGAGCCACACACCTGAATTCCAACCACAGCTCTGCCACTTATTAGCTGGTGATGGGGGCAAGTCAGCCGACCTCCATGGAGTCCCTCCTCACCTACAAAACAAGAATGATACTGGCAACCACTTCATGAGGATAAAAGCAGAAAGGATGTGAAGCAGAGAGCACCATGCCTGGCACAGTGAGATATGTACACATATGCATGTGCACGTGTATATATGGTACATTATTTAATGGGTGTGTATACTAATAACAGACACAAGGAGCTGGGACCTGATTCTTTGGACTTTTTCTGTTTGAGGATTGCTCACCATTCCATGGCACCTCTCTAGGCTCCTACAAGAGTGCCAACTGACAGTGAGAACACTTCAAAAACTTATTTTAACCAAATCAATGTGCAGACCTTGTTTGGATCCTGCTTGAAACAAATGGCGGATACAAAAACATATTTGATACAATTGGGAAAATGTGAAAATTAACTCAGTGTTAGGTATGAAGGAATTAATTGTTAATTGTGCTGAGTGTGATAATGGCTGATGGTTTTATCAAAAAAAAAAAAAAGAATCCTTAGCTATTAGAGTAGATTCATATTGAAGCATTAGCCATCTAATATTGCCAATATTTGGCCACTTTTGACCTATAAAAACAGCATTCCATTTGGCTTAAATATGAACAAAACAATCTTTTATCTGGCACCTGACTTCTCACCAGGACCAGCACATAAAGCACAGGTAGGGTGCGGGGGCTAAGTAAAATAATATAAAGTCTGGGATTTTCTTTGAAAATATTTCTAAGGAAAAAAAGGGTGGAGGGATAAACAGATGAAACAAAACTGTCAAAATGTTAATAGTTGTGAGTCTGGGCGATGGAAGGTGGGAATTCATGATGCCATTCCCTCTACTTTTGTGTTTGTTTGAAACTTTCCATAATAAAATTTTTTTAAAGTTTTGTTTGGTGGTTTTCAACTGTATATTAGTATTTATGACTACTGTGGATTCAATCTTTGAGGGCTTTAACTGGACTGTGTAACTGGTGAGAGGGCAGGGCTGGTCTCAGCAAAGATTGGATTCACTGCCTTGAATACCTTGAGGACCCTCTTTGTCCTTCCCGACTTCTTCTCTGTTCCTTTTGGCACATTCACTTCATTGGCTGGTACAAACCTGTCCAGGTGCAGGGCAACTGGGACCATATCCTTGGGTTTTGTGATCAGAGAGGAACAAGAGGTTGTTGTGCCCGGGCAGGAATTTGGAAAGTTCCAGGAACCCTGACTGGCCTATCTTAGGTCATGTGCCCCCTGCTTAGGCCAATCACTGTGGCTGTGAGGGCCCATAATGACCACCTCTGTTACCAGGAGGGCTGCTTTCTGAAGACTCGGTGGGGAGCGGGGGGGGGGGGGGGGGGGGCTGGGCAGACAGAAACAATAGCTACCCTTATAAGGTTTCTGGTTATTTGCACACACTGTTAGATTGCAATCACTCTTTGACCACAGATGGTGTCTTCTTCCTTCCCAGTGTCTCCCCACCACCACCCACTTCTCCCATTTTTATTTAAAGTTTATGAAGCTGCAAGGGTTGCTGAAAACAAACAGCAGTTTCCATCTCCTCCCCCATTTCCTTTGCTCAGAAGAAACTGGTTTCAACCCTCTGAACCGGTCCTTTTGGCTTCACTGGCCCGTGTTTGAATGACGGCCTTACGCTGCTATGCCTGCTGTTTCAGTTCTAGGCATCGTCTGTGGAGTCCCATCACGGAAGGGGACTGTGATGCTGTCACACACACCCACCCTCACCACCCTTTCTGTCTCCCCAAGTTCCCAGTAAGTTTTATCAGCACCCTGCTGATTAGGTCAACAGTTAACATTTACCTGGTTAAATATAACATGGTTAACATTATGGTTATGACTATGTAAACAGCATCTCCGGCTGAGCCACAGCTGTACAACTCTTTGTTCTCCTTTGAGTTCACAGTTTTTTTCCCATAGACATCCATTCAGTCCCTAATTCTCCAATGGTCTAATTTGCCTCTAAATCATGCATTCAGATTTATGAGGTATTCCACACACTGATCATCTTAAAAAAATATCTAAAGCTCTCTGGCCTGCCTGACCGACTCCAGTCTGAGCCGGCCATGGCCCTGTTGGCACCCAGCTGGCATCCTGGGATGGCCCTTCACCAGCACCCTGGGGATCCCTTTCACTCTTTCCACGTTGGATTCCCTTTTCCTGTACAAGTGGTCTTCTCACCAACAGTTCACGAAACTACCTGTAAAACTGGATTAATAATGACCCTGATAATCAGTGACCATTAGGACTACATTAAATAATGGGTGAAAAAACTACGAAGAAACTTCCCTGTTCCATGTTGCTATTTAAAACAAAATAATTAAAAGTACTCTAAAAAATGGAAACACATTTCCCTTAGGCAGATACATTTTGCTGAGTTTCCAAATTTTTTTGAGTATCCACCCATGGTTGAAGTAAAAACCTGAAAGCATTTATGAGATGACACATAACTCTGTATCTATTTCATACTGACATTCCTGTAATGGCTCGGGAAAGTAGAGAGGTAGAATGGCAAGGCTCTCTGTTTCGATCTGTTTGTCGTATTAAAATGTTCATGCCAAATTCCATCTGGGTAGAGTCCGCCTCCTCAGCATGTATCTTTAACAGGATTAACACATAGGTCTGAACTTGAGACTTTACCACTTCAGGTTAAATTCATCTGTTTTTATACGTTTTATAAAATAGCCCCAAATAAGGCAGCAATATGGTTGAAAATAACTTCAGGAGGACCTATAGTTAGGGAAAGGCATCAACTTCAGTCATTATTCAGAAAATACAGGTAACTAGCTCTTCAAAAATGCAAAGAAATCATGTAAGGCAAAGCACATACAACATTTCTGGACTTCTGAGCCCAGCGTTTTAGGATCTGAAGGTATGTATGTTTATTGCAATGTTTGGCCTAATGTTTACAACGTGGAAGAAATAATTTTCAGGAACTATACCCTAACAGTGGTTTCTCAAAGTGTGCGCAGAACAGCATCAGCCTCATCTGGGAATTTGTTCAAGTGGCAAATTCTCCTCTCCCTCACCCCCTACCCCACCCAACCCCACCTAAAAAGAGGGGGAGGGGGAAGAAGAGCAATCTGTGTTTTAACAAGCCCTCTAGAGCAAAGTTTGAAAAATGCCGTTCTAGAAAAGTTGTGTAAGTTAGGGTTCATGTTCAGCAGTTAGTAACAGAGAACTGAGATAATAGTAGCTTAAAGCACATGTTAGTTTTTTTTCCTCCCATAAAAGAAAACTGGAGGTAGGCAGTTTGGGATGGTTCAAGTGTCATATTTTTGGTCTATGCTTGCCTTATAACTTGCATCCTCATGGTTTTAAAATGGCTGCTGAAATTCCAGCTGTTACAAACACAGTCCAGGCAATGAGAAAATGTAAGGGAGGCAGGGGAAGCTAAGATGGGTAAGCCACATTTCATGTGCATTCTCAGATGCCCCATGCAATAACTTCTGCTTTTTCTCATTTGCCACCTCTAGTTGAAAGTGATGACATTTTAAAGATCAAAACAGAGTAACTATGGTTCAGGCATCCACAGTGGAGCTGGTGGCCACCATGGATGTTGTCTGAGACGATCTCCTACATCACTGAGAACTTGAATTTTCTCTGAACTGCATCAAACTCAAGGACACCACCTGCCATTTTAAAAGCATTATCTGCTAGGAGCTCCTAGCTGCAACCTTGTCATTTCAAAGTCCTTTACAATTATGTAATCATGTCAGACCCCAACAAACCCTTGCTTAACAAGCATTCTTCCTTCTTGCCAGCTCCAATCCTAATTCATGAAAACAATTTATGTAAACTTGTGGTTTTCTTGCCCTGATAAGCCTCCCTCATTTTGTAGTCTGGCGGAACATAAATCAAGTGCTTCTTGAATCTGTGTCTCCCCGACTACAGCCCTAACGAGTCTTCAGTAAATGCCTCCTTATTTCACTCAGGTATCCATTTCTGAAATTTTGGTTAACAAAAGGAAGGCTAGGAATTAACAGCTGGTCCTACTGTCGCTCAGAATAAAACCACAGAAACCAGGGAGAATGGATATTGGAAGGAACCAGCAGCTTTTAGATCCTTCCTGGAATGGAATCGGTCATCAAAATTTAACCTTTGAGAATACTTTTCTCAAAGAGCTCACCACTCACCATACGTTAAACACCTCTGATCTGTTAGAGGAACGGCTACATCCTTGCTTTAGGCAAAGGTCTTTGCTTACCTTTGAGAATCAAAATGGCCATTTATCAGAATAAATAAATACAACTTATTTCACATTGGTTGAGGCTGCGGTTGATATACACAACCCAGGGTCCTATACAACTCCTTGAGAGGGTGATTCACAGCATATATGACAAGCAGTAAGTTAAAAAAAAAAAAAAAATCCATCCTCTTCAGGATTGTCATTCCTTAGAAATACATCAGAAGGAAGTGACTGAAGGAAAAGAGAAGCTTTTCTGTATAAAGCACCTTTATGACAGAAAGAAGTAGTTTACAATCCAAATGTCCTACAATAAAGGAAGGGCTGAGTGAATGATGGTGTGGCCATTTGATACCATAAAGATCATGTAGCAACATGGGAGAGTGACTGGAAATACACTGGCAGTGGGAAGAGACAAAAAAAGGTATATGGATAAGATTAAAAGAGCATTCAGAGAACTATATGGCTTGGTCAGGATGTTAGAAATATAAATCCAAATGGTTTCTGTTTAAATTTCCTTTATTGTTCTACAAGAAACAGGAGCAAAACCAAAAAGGTATAATAAATGTACCCAGGTCACTGAGCATGATTTTTTCTCAGATTCTTAGCTGGCGATTTGTCCTCTGTGACTCAGTCCAAGATGCTCCTAGGAAGGATGGTGCGACTCTGTGAAGGCCATTCCTGAGCTCAGGTCAATCGTCTTCCTGTGGTTTTCATGCACCCTCGTGGGCTGACACACTCATCTGTCTCTGAAGCAAAGCTCAAACGGTTTGTTATGCTGCATCATAGGAATTTTTTTCCAGCAGTAGGAATAAAATTTGCAATCATCTATTCTCTCTTGCCAGGGTTTCCTCATAATCAGTTTCATGAATTTAGAAGCCAGTTGTCCTAGTTTAGAGGCAGACTTGTTAACACCAAAGGGAATTTTAAACATATGGAATTACTTATCTGGGAATCGAGCCTGTAAGTCTTCAATATGACACTGCACACCTACCCACCCCACCACCATCACCACCAAAGTCAGCCAAAATTCTTTCATGAGATGACTGTGGATTTGCATGGTTGTCCAGCTTGGTTAAGACCTAGAATTAACCTTAGGTTAAAGTAGATGTTAATTTTTTTATGTTAAAGTTTTCCAAAATGGCTTTACTCCTTGAGATGGATTGTGACTTATGAGTGTGACATGCATACTCTTTGCCAGCCAGGAAGGCTGGTGACTGTTATGGATGACAAGAAAAGGGTGACAGAAGAAAACAGACTGTCAGAGCAGGGGTGGGGGCATGGGGATCAGTGATGCCAGATACACCTCGGTTTAGGAGAGCTGGATTAGATGGTGTGACCCCAGCAGAGGGAAGCTCACCCAGAATCACTCAGCAGTGGAGCCTGAGATACCAGTGGACCCAGGGTCCTCGTGTCCTCGGGGCTCACAACCAAGGCAGGCGTCCTGGTGCAGAAAGAGTCTGGATTTTCCAGGAGTTGAGGGATGTGAGATAAAGAGCTCAACATACGCTATTGAGAACAAACTTCCTAGAAGTAATCAAGTAAACAAGAAGATTTATCTAGATAATTAATCATCAAGGAGAAACCAATCTGGAGGAGAATGAAGACAGAGAAATCCTGGAAGATTCTTTGAGACCTTGCCAAATGAATTCAAGTTTGTGTGCCTATATTCTGTGTAGAGTACACACACTGAATTTTTTGTTTGTTTTTAATTCTGAAGTGAAATTAACTGTGCTCTTCAAATACTGGGCAAGTGTCGTCAAATGAAAAAGTCTTTGTGGGGAACCAGTACAACCAGTAAAAGGAAACATCATAAATGCCAGGGGATGGGTTTTTGCAGCCCATTTTATTTTATAGTATTGGAGAATTAGCATCTAATGGCAGCATAATCCAAAAATGCAACACCATTCTACTTAAAACTCATTTAATGGGAAATACGTCTTTCGAAAATGATAAAAACAAACAAGACTAGTAGGAGATTTAGAGACCAGTTGACAAAATCAAAATTCATTCCATCATCACCACCAACAAAAACAGTTATAACATACTTGGGTACATTCACTTTTCTGTCTCAAAGATTGTCATTTCTGTTTTCTATGCAATATGTCAAAATATATATGTAGGTATAATATTCACATTCTGGAAGGCAAAAGAAATCTTCAAATTAAACTCCCTAAATTTAAACATTTTATTTATATATATATTTCACTTAAAATAATCAAACCATTAAAAATAGCAGCAACACAGGTCTTTAAATATTATAATATTACAGTAGATTTTTTCACATCATGTAGATCTGTTTGGGTAGCTCTCTCACTATTAATATTATCTAATATAATTTACAAACTCCAAGGTCCTGGTCTCATTGCCAAATAACTTAGAGTCGAGATTCAATAAATACTATGTAAAGAATAATTACAAAACACAGACAGCAGAACATTCTCTAGACTAGAGGCAATCATACCAAAGGTTTTAGGGAAGGATCAGGTTTGAAGGAGGTTTGAAGGCATGCAGGGAATCGACAGGATTCCCAAGGCAGGAGAGTGATCTGACAAGCTCCCTGAAATGTTAGGGATTGAATCCCAAGAAATGTGTCCATGGAAAGAAGGCACTGCCACCTCTTCATGGTGCCACGTGTCATCTGAATATGGCATTAAAGCCATTAACTGGAAAATTTCCCAATAAACAAGGGATAGAATCATTTCTCACCTAGAGGCAAGACACTGGACCATTTTTTGGCATTTACATTCATTCTGACCACCAACAGCATAAAAAACAAGATTTGAACAGGACTTTGGGTATTTAAGCCTGGATGGTAGGAAAAGTATTTCTGCCCCTATTCCTGATCTAAGCCACTGGACCAATTTGCTAATCCTGCTGGCTTAGAAAGAATCATACGTATATATAAACTGAATCACTGTGCTGTACATTAGAAACTAACAAAACATTGTAAATCAACTATATTTCAATTAGAAAGAGAAAACAACCCAGATGTGGTGACAAGGTTTCTTGGTACCTGGATTCCATTACAGAAGTTGCCTCTGCAATTGTGACTTCTTTTTGTATTTCAAAGGTTTTTCAGAAAACGGGAATGGTTAAGTGTTACAAGGGGGTTGGATCTATGTCTGTCTCGTAATAAGACTGCTCACTGGTATTTCAATCAGTTGTCCCTATTTTCAAACCACTTCCGATATTATTTCAATTGATTCTTACATATCAACATGTAAGGAAGCCAGGACACCTCCAAGTGCACACTTTATAGACCAGGAAAACTGAGGCTCCTGGAGACCAACGTGATTAGCTTGTCACGGTCACACACACCAACGAACAGGTGATTGGAAGCAGGTAGGGAAAAAAAGGGAAAACAAATGCATTCATGAGAAGAAGAAAGGGAGAGAGAAGTGGTAACATTTGGCAGTCAGTATCATAAACTTTAAAATGAGCAAAATGCATTTCACACGTAGAACACAGATGTTTAAAAACATATTTGAATACTTCAGTCTTCCGAACAGTCTCATGCTGGCCTTCATGACTACATCTTTATGTAGTTACTGAAACCTAAGATCGCTGAGAAATTTTCCCATGAGTTCCATGATTTCCCAAGAGACATAACAATACTGTAGCCTGTCCTCAGGACCCCACTCCTGTCCCATTTCACTTCCAGCACAACAGTTACATGAAAATATATGTGTATTTTGACTCTTTTGGTGGTTTTCTAAGGTGCTGGTATTACAAAATATTATTAATGAATATCCTCTCAGTGTCCTTACTAAAATGAGCTTTCTCTCTTGGATCAAAGCTGAAAAGACCGCAATGAACTTAGAGCTCTTATAATTTTACATTTGGACTCCACCTGACAGTTGCTGGAGAGGAAACATTTTCTAATAACCTCAATAGTTAATTTAGAAAGCTGCCTTATTTCACCCAAACTTTTCAAGAAAATTCAGTGACTTCTTAGCCTGATAGTTCCACAAAACAAAATTACGCTGATTCCACTGTTAAAAACTTACATATCATGATAATCTACGAATTGAAAGACTTAGGCTGAATGTTTCAGAGTGTGACACTGTGAATTTGTTAATCAGTTTTTATTTTTAATCCATAAATGTGTTTTAAAGAAATAGCTGAATTCAAAAGGAGGCCATTCATGACACCACAGTGTAACATGATGGAAAAGTCATCTAAATCTTTTAAAAAATTATTTTTCTTACTTTTTTTTTTTTTTTTTTTTTGGTTGGGGGCAGGTAATTAGGTTATTTATTTATTTGTTTACTTTAATGGAGGTGCTGGGGATTGAACCCAGGAACACACTTTACCACTGAGCTATCCCCTCCCTCCCTGTACAAATTTTTTTGTCCCTCTTCAAGCACCTCCTGTCCCAGACCCCCTGCTCACCCCCACCACCTCGCTAACAGTCACACACTCCAGAGCCCTGCCAACAGTCCCCTGACCTTGAATGGAATGAATGAGGCACCACGACGGAGGTGAGGCTTTGGCAAGCAGGGAACGGGACAGTTCTTTGAGCTCTTCTGAGGTAGTATGGTCTCTCCTTCTAATCCTCTATTGGTTAAGAGAAGTCTAGGGAGTTAGGAAGTGGAGTGCTGGTCCCTGTACTTAAACACCACTCTGAAACTGGTGGTTAGCCCGGTTATAGAATTGCCACACGCTCCAAAACCTCTTCAGTAGAACCCTGACTGTTACGTGGAGAAGTTAAGATACTGAGGTTGCTGTGTGATGAGGGTAAGCCACAGTTCCTTGAGGGCACTGTGTAACTCATTACAACTTAGGTTTATTTCCTACACGTTTCTAGAACAGTGCCTGGCCTACAGCAGGAACTCAATAGCTATCTGATGATGGACTGTTTAAAATCTCTGATTTAGCTCAGTGAGATTACAAGCAAAAGCAAACACAAAAACACCCAACCCACTGCAAGCTAATTGTCACTAAAGGCCCAGTCATGTTCCCTGGTGCATGGAACTTTAGACACCTTTCAGATCGTGAGGAGGTTAAACTCAAGTGGTACTGGCCATGGTGTAGCATATAATTCCATACTAACTCCATTCACCAGACACCTTATTTCCATCATGATTGTATCATGATGCGGTTGTGGGGCTTTTAGCCATAAAGAACTTTTCTGAAGACAAAGTGATCCACTCTCTCTGTTGTTCTTCAAGCTTTTCCGCCAAGCATTTAATCAAGACAGGGTCCACCTTAGAATCAAATTTATTAGCAAACCAATGTCCATCTTTGATAAGCCACCTTAATTCTGCTGCTCCATAGATGCACACGCTTCGGAGGTGAGAACCAGTACAAGAGGGATAGAAAAGGCCTTCGAGATAATTCCATTTGACAAGGCGGGTCTTACTCTGTAGGTCGGACACATCCTGGGCCGACCTAGAAATCTCCCCGGGAATTCCTGGTACCCGAATTAAGGTGGCCCAGAAGTGCTCATCAGGCGAGTATGTGTCTTCAGACCAGGCAAAAAAGTCTTTAACGAGGGAGTTGTTGGAAATATATTTAATGAATGCTCGACTTAAAACAAAATAAGCACTGCCAACAAAGACCTTGATGTTATGAGGGGGGGCGCCCTTGGAGATGTTTGTCCTGGTGGGCAGCTTCACATACTCATAAGGCACCTGTCTGAGTTCATGGTGATAAGTGAATCTTTCTGTTTTAGTGTTAGGGGGTTTCACTGTCTCTAACATATTTGATCCATTGAGTTTCTTCAACTCTGACACTAATTCAAAGTTTGACTTCAAAGGAAAATCCTGCCCACACAGGTTGATAACATATTTCCACTGAACTGAAGACTTGAGAAGGTCTGACAAGCAATTTAAATCAGCTTGGAGTCGGGAAATGTGTGCATACTGCACAGTCTCTAATTTGGAAGCGATGAAAATATTGGAGAAGCACTTAGCTAAATTGTTCATGGCCACTTTGAAGGTATCCGTTGCTTTATGGTCATAATGGATGCAGTAAATATTGTGCTGGTTGTATATCGCATGGATCAGCCTTTCGACCATAATGGCGTCCTTGTGAACTACCAGAGAATAGGCTATCGGGAAGCGTTCTTCCTCCCTTGAAACAAGCTTCTGCTTGTAGCCTCGTAGGGCCTGGTAGATGTCACAGTCACTGGTCATCACCACGACATCGTCATCATCCAAGTCGATGATGGTTCTTCTTCTTATTTCCAGACTCTTGCCAATTTCCAAAGGCTCCTGTTCATAGACACCCGAACAGTTAATCTCATATCTGATTTCATTCTTCGCATGGGTGTATCTGTTCCTCACAAAAGGCGAGGTACTTAGGGAGTACTCAACCAAGTAAATGCCCCTTTGCGGGAAGAGGAGTCTTTTCACATTGAGAAGCTTCAACAAGGAGAAGAGCCATAGGGTTAGAAGCAGGATGAACACTTTCTGGCGCAGGTGGTATTTAAAGCAACATTTAAATGTCTTCATTCTATAAGAGAACAAAGGAATAATTCAGCTAAAATATTAAAAGAAATTTAGTTCCGCTCAACCGGCATCCACTGGGTGCCTACCACATGCCAGGCAGAATGCTCAGCCCACCGATGATTAAAACAAGGTTCTTGCGCTTGAAAGAATCCAGAAATAAGGAAGTGGAAATGTGCAGAATGGTTGTATTTCCTGGTACTCTGTGCTAACTATACCTACATTTGAGAGATGTTGGTTATCAAATAGGATGAAGAATGTTAGCTCCTAAAATACAGGTACAAACTATCTTGTCTGTGTTTCTGCTTAGCGTATTTGGAGAGGGATTACCCTAGTTTGGGCAGAGGTCTAGAAATCTGGATGTCCTCAAGAGGTTCTTGCAAATGCACATGACCCACCTGAGGCTAAAAGGAACATCCATCTTGACTCTCCCTTCAGCTTCTGATTAGATCTGGGTCTGAAGTCAAATGGGGAAAGCCCAGCGAGTCCCACTGCTGGAGACTGAATGCTTGCATCTCCCCAGAATTCACAAGCTGAAACCTGCCTCCTAAGGTGACGGTATTAGGAGGTGGGGCTTTGGGACATGATTAGGTCATGAGGGTGGAGTCCACATAAATGAGATTAGTACCCTTATAAAAGAAACCCCAGCAGCTCCTTCGCCCCTTCCACCGTGTGAGGACACAGTGGGAAGACTGCTGTCTATGAACCAGGAAGAGAGCTCTCCCTAGGCACAGAATCTGCTGGAGCCTTGATCTTGGACTTCCCAGCCTCCGTAACTGTGAGAAATACATTTGTGTTGTTTATAAGCCATCTGGTCTGTAGTGTTCTCTTATAACCACCTGCATGGATGAAGATACCCTCCCTTCAGAAATAAGAGCAGTGGGCAGACACCCAAAGGAGCTATAGTAAATATTAAACACTGTAAAATTTTGTACAGAGTATACAAATTTAGTAAGCTTGCACATTTCCCTTATTTTAAAACTTTTGTTAGCCCCCATTTCCTGGTAGGGATTAGCAATTTAGCCCTTAATGAAAAATGAAAAGAGCCTGACTCTCATTGAGAGTAGGTGGGGAGGGTGGGCGTGTGAAGACGACCCTGGTTTGGCAGCATCTGTCAGTTTACCAACCCACCCAGATGGGCTCATGTGTGTGCAAGAAGGCATGTGCACAAGAAGGTTCCCCGCAGTGTTATCTGTTCACTGAAGATCACTAAAATGTCCTACCTGGCACCAATTAAGTGCACCCACACCATGTGAAAAAGCCTAAGACGAATCCGCGCATGCCCATGTGGAACAATTCCCACCACAGACTGTGAATCAACAGAAACAAGCAACATGCAGATCAGCGTACAATGAGTTGACATGTGTGTCCAAAAAGGATTATACATACACAGGAGCCCACACACAGAGCACATGCTGGCAACCTTTTTCTTTCTCTGTCACAACTACTCAACTCTGCCATTGTCGTGGGAAAGCAGATACAGATCATGTATAAATGAGTGTGCATGGCTCTGTTCTAATAAAACTTTATTTACAAAAACAGGCAGCTGGCTGGATCTGGTCCACAGGACAATATTTCCTGAAGGATGCTGTATAGACATGACACCTGGAAGAGGGCTTACTTTGCAGGGTGGGGTGGGAAAGGACTGAGGATCGGGAGCCTGGGTAGGAAGGGGATTTACCTATGACTGAACAGCTGTTTGGACTATCTGAATGTTAAAAATGACTGTATTAGTTTATCACATAAAACACAGGTTAACCAAGGGAAGGGCATAGTTGTGCTTATTTGCAGAGCAGCAGGAAAAGGGGAAACTGGGGAGAACCACCCCAAGGCTTGAGGAGAGGGGACTGGCCAAGCTCCCAGGGCTGCTTCCAGCAGGTTTAAGTCCTGAGAACTGGCGAGGTGTGAGGAGCCCATATGCAATTTCCTAACACATCTCAATAAACCTTAAATAAGGACATAATCATTGCACCCACTTTCCTTACAATTAGCAAGAAATTTGAACCTGACTTACTTCTGTAGATTTCTTCTATACAGACCAACTGAAAAAGCTCCCCTGGGAACGACATGCTCTCCTTCACCGCCACTTGAATCACCCTCCTTTAAACAATGACACCCTATTCACCAGCAGTGAATTGTCCTGGCCACACCTCAGTCTCTCCTCTGTGGGTTTCCCAGGGTCCTATTCTCAGCTTGTGGCTCTTCTCATGAACACTCTTCCTCACTTTCTGGATTTCACCCTCCACAAATACACGGCCAATACCTTTATCTTCAGATCCCACCTCTTGCCCAAGCTTCCGAAGTGACCATCCAACGGCTGGACGGGCATCCCCAGCAGGTCTCCCACAGGCACTCAGCCTCCCTGAGTCCATGACCGGCCCTGATGTCTTCACCTCTCCTGTGTTTTCTGTCTCAATTTTTGGTGAGCCCTTCCAGTCAATGACACAAGCCTGAAACCCGAGAGCCACCCCCAGCTCTTCCATTTCCCTTATGCCCACACAGTCATCTCACAAACATGCTTTAATTTCATCTCCTTCCCCTCCACCAGGTCCAGACAACATCTCTGCTGACTGTCATCCTCAGACTCATATAAAAGGCCAAAGGCTTGAGTGCCTGGAGATAACCTGCTGACCTCTCAGCAGAGCTGAGAAGAGGCCAAAAGCCGCTTTCAGGAGCTGACAAAAGCTCACTCTTGCATCTCCGCCCCCGCGTAACTTCTAACTCAGGGAAAGGGATGTTTCCAGCCAAAGGCATTTCCAGCCATGGCGAGCAGGCGAAAGGGCTTTACTTGGACTTAGGGCCGGGCAGAATTGGTGGGCTGCTTGTTTCTCCTGATATCAAAGGCTGTCCTGGAGGCAGACGGGCTCTCCCTCTTAAAGACGCCTGGTACGGAAGGAAAGTTCAGGAAGCGAGGCGTCAGGGCTATCTTGATTCCCTCCCCTTCTTCCTTTAAAATTAACTCTCGCCCCTGGCTGGCAAAGCTCAGACACCGGACCAGAGCCAGCAGCCATGGGACGCCTCACAGCATGCCTGCCACCTTTCCTGCCCCAGTGCTCTGCGACCTTCCTGTTCGGGGCAGGCAGCTGTCGCCTCCTGGCTCAACTCAGACTGGCTAGGCCCCAGGCTGGAGTCAGGAAGGGTGTGCTCCAGGCCTTCTCAGGAAGGGCAAGGAAGTGTGGATGCAGGAGGTGAGAGACCACAGTCCCCAACCTGAACTTTTCTCAGGGCAGTGCCTCTGCTTGGCTCCCACAGCCCCTCCCAGCACAGAGATTGTTGACCTAAATTCAATATTTTAGAATGCCTGAATGCCTCCACGTAATGCTCTTTGTTAATTTAATAGTATCATTATTATGAATGTAGAAACACTCAATAAGGAGATGTTTCTTGGGGCACTGCTCCCCCAGGGGCAAGGAGCTGCCAGGTGGGAGGTGGGCGGGGAGGGGTGGGGTTGGCACTTGCTCATGGTGGCGACACCTCCCTTCTCTGCCAGCTGCCGCCCAGGCCAGCAACACCCCACGGGCTCCAGGTCTGTTAGGATGGGAATGCCCTCCAGAGGCCTGGCCCCGGCCTGACCCGCACTGGCTGGGCTAAGGCTGACAGTTATGCTGGGCACGTGGCTCCTCGGAGACCAGAGCAGCAATGCCGCCTTCTGCCAAAACCCCACCCCAGCTCTTTCCCTCTTAAAAGCCCCGTGGGCTGGGCGGAAAGCAGGTAGCTGTTTTGCTGCCAGGAAGTAGCCTTCTAATTACCACACAAATAATTTGCCACCCCAGGGGGAAGAGGTATTTCCTCCCACCCACCCAGGCAGACAGGAAGCTGACCTGCTGTGAAGTTCATCACCACACAGGTACAAGTTCATCATGATGATGCAGATCTGGGAGGGAAGGGCAGTGCGGGTGGACCGCCTGGCTCAGCAGAAATAAGGGCTATTGGGGTAATTCAATAGAAACCCAACAGGGATGTTGAATGAAGCATTTCCCCAAACCATCTTCTTTTTCCTCCATACCCTCCCAGGCACTGTTTACAGCCTTAAAGGAAACAGCAGGCACACCAAGTACCCTTGGCTAAGTGCTTATAATCGCGTTCACAGCTAAATGGCCACAGCCATTAGCGGCTCTTCGTGAAAGAACTCTCCTTAATCAGCCATTTAAAACCCAGGACTGTCACCAAAGTACAAGCCTCCTTACCCAGGGCAGGAAGGGGAACAGTACATCACGGAGGAATGGGGAGGAAAGGAGTGAATGTGGTTTAGCTTAGGCCCACTGCTTATGTCACAGGGCAGGTGGTCACACAGATGGCTCTGCCCCTCCATCCCCTTACTCGCCTGCCCCCTCCCTGCACACCTGTGATTCTTCCCAGGTACTCACACTGGGAAGGTGGAGGCTGGCGGCACTGGAGAGAAGAGAAAGCAGGGCGAGGGTTTCAGGAAGCCCCAGACCTGGTCCTGAATCCCTGGAGAAGCAGTGGCTATTAGATGGATCAAACTGTTTACCCTCTTGAGACTGCTTTTCATATCTCAAATTGGGTATTAGAAAAGCCCCCTGTTTCGCCTGGGGGCTGTGAGGGCCCAGGAGCGTGTGTGAAAGGAGTCGCCCCATAAAGGCACAAAATTTGGGGTTTTTTCCAGAATATTACACAGGACATGCTGATTTGTTTAAGAAAAGAATCCACTGGACAATTTTATGCAGACAATGTGAAGGAAATGACTTTCACTTCTTTGACCAAAGGAGGAGGTGGAAAGGTCATAAGGAGGGATGAAGCGGCTGAGAGCTAAGACCTTGCTCCCGGCATCCAGGCTGAGCAGGAGGAAGAGGAAGCCACACAGGCTCCTGGCCGCACAGCCCGGCTTCTGCTGGGGGAGGCCCTTGTGCTGGACCGTGGTCGAGCCCCTCAACCTCGCCACATCTCTGTGTCCTCATCGATAAAAGGATGTTAGTAACAGTAACTACCCCAAGGGGATTTTGAGGTTAAATGAGGTAAGGCATGCAAAGTGCTTTGGCACAGTCCAGATCACACCCACCTGGTTAATGCTGGGGTGGCTTTGTCCTCATCCTCATCTTCATCCTCATCCTCATCTTCATCCTCATCCACATCTCCTCCTCAACTCTTCCTCCCCCTCCTCTTACTACTCCTCCTCATTGACTTCTCTAAAGATCCTGCCCAGACCTATAGCTTATTGTCCTTTTTTCCAATCTATCTCCTGTTCCCCTACAAAGTGCTAACATAAATTCAGTATTTTAGAATTAATGCCTGAACGCCTCCATATGATGCTTTTTGTTAATTTAATAATATCTCTATTACTATTAATGTAGAATAGTTCAATCAAGAATCGTTACTCCGGGCACTGTTCCAGGTACTCTGTGTGTAATAACTCAATCCCCTACACAGATCAATGAGGTAGGTACTACCTCTGTCCCCCTTTTACAAGACAGGACCTGAGGCATGTGGAGATTCAGAAATTGCCCAAGGTCCTGCTGGGCTAGAAAGTGCTTTAGTTGGAACTTGAACCCAGAGAGTTGCTCCAGAGATGAGCTCTTAGGCAATGCTGTTCTTTGGAATATAAATTAAAAATACTTCTTATCTTCCCCAACAGTTTTAGTTCTTGACTCAAACTTCTCATTACCGTGTTTTATCTGACTGCCCTAAAGCTAGAAGAGAAGTGAACATTGAACCATGTTGGAAGTCCCGAGACCCTCCACCCACCTTAAGGGATTATTTAGATGGAGAATCATCCTGGAAGAATGCTGGGTGATGAACACATTCTGTTCCTGTAATCAGAGGCTGGGGCCAATTCATGTGCTAACGCAGGGATTAGTCAATCTCCCGGCCAATGGAATCTGTTAAAGGGAAGAAAGCTCACTCATCCTGAGAAGTTCTGCCATCAGGTACTCTTGTCCCGTATCTTATCACAGCTACTCACTGACCCACCTGTTCCTGTAGTGACCAGTGACACAATCTGAGCTCTCTGAGAATTACTAATTATTTTAGAAAACTTTCCAGGCGAAATCTCTCTCCACATGGAGAATATTCCCTCTGTGCACCACCTGTAAGTTCTCAAAGTCACTGTCGTTACATGTCAGTGCGAAAAATAGGATTTGAAGAGTTTACTTAGAAATGTCAGGATTTTGTTTCTTTCTAAACTCTTACAAAGAGGAATCATCACTAAAGAACACTAAAACATAGATGAGCTCCCACACACAAATTCCTGATCTAGGTGAATGAGTAAAGGTCCTTCTACTGCAGCTCCTTGATTTCAATAAAGCCATTGATTCTCCCCTTGATGGCACACTCATCACCAAACCCAAGGACAGTTCTGGAGTAAGACCATCAGTGGGAGGATGACTCAGCCAAGATGCACTTCCTCCACACCCTCACAGCACATGAAGTGGGCGAAGGAGCAGAAAAGGCAAGCTTCTTTCCCCGATGACCTATACCCTCATTGTTCTAGAGGGAGGATTGCAAAAGGCTAATAATTATCAGAACATGATCAGGTAAACAGTAAGAAAGGTGTGCCTGGGTCAGGTAATACAATGCCATACAAATTGAGGACAAACGGTCCTCAAATAATAAGAGGTTATAGTCTCAAAAAGGAAAAAAAAAAGGCTTTCTATTCTGTTTGTAAAAGTAAACTCTATTGTTTCTTTTTTAATCAGAAAGTCAGAATGGTCTAAAGAAGAAAACAAAGCTCACTAGTAATCTACCACCTGGCCGTAGCATTCTGTGGACAGTAATGTCCGTCCAGACTGCTTTCAATAAACATGCCTGTTTTGACTTCCTTTTCGATAAGAAGCCTCATTTTAAAGGCACCATCTTGGCTGTTTCTTTCATTTCACGATATACCGTGAATGAGTCCTACTGTGCACTGGGTCTGTGAACTGCTAGAAAGTAAACAGATTTCTAATGAGGTCAACATACTCTGCTGTAGGAAAAAATATGTAGATAATAGAATTGACTTCTCTGGGCCTTCCCCACCAAAGCTGGATTAACTGTTCCGTAATTCCTGAAAAAGCCTAGAAGCAAAATCCTAAAACTGACAAGGACTTCACTGGTGACTGAGTCCAAATTCCTCCTTCTCTAAATGAGAAACCGAGGCCTAGCCATCATTAGACACTGTTTCACTTTGGGGATGCGGAGGGACATGGTCCCCTATTATATTCATGTTTGTATATCCAAGTGCTCCCCGTCAAGGGACTGCATGGGGGGGGGGTCCTCCAATCCCCACTACCCAGGCCCCTCAGGTGGCACTCAGTCCAGTCTGGCTCCACTGCCCCCTCAGCTGAGGCTGTTCTGGCCAAAGTCAACAGAAGTCTTCATGCTGCAGAGGCAGGACACAGACCGGACCCTCTCTAATGGTCCATGCTGGGTGCTGGGGCCATTTATATTATCTTACATATTCCATTCAACAAACTTGTGAGGGAGGTAAGATCGTCCCCATTTTTCAGATTAGGAAACTGAGTCACAGAGAATAAAGAGCTAGCCTGTGGAGGAGCCAGGATTTTCAACTGTGGCCTGTCTTCAGAGCCTGCACTACTGACCATCATGCGAGGCTGCCACTCCAATGGCTTAGCAGTATAAGAACCCTGTTGGTTCTATTTCCCAAATGTAGGGGATGTAGGAGAATCCACCCACCCGTTCCACTCCACGGGAACCACTCTAACCCAAGCCAGCATCAGCTCTCCTCGCCTGGATATGAAGTGACCTCCTCACTAGCCTCCCTTATTTCCGTCTAATCCATTGTCTGTAATGTAGCCAAAAGGATTTCATAAGCCCCACCCTAGCTCCACTCCCTACACTCAGACCCCTTCACCTGGGTTTCATTGCACTTAAAATCAGTGATACTTTCCATGGCCACAGGCCCTGCCTTCCTCTCCAACTTCATCGAATTCTGCTTTTTTTCTTGCTCATTAAACTGTAAGCAATACCAGCCTTCTACAAGTTCCCAGAATACCACACTCTTGTTCCTGCCTCAGGACCTTTGCACTTGCTGGTCCCATGTTTCTATCTTTTCCCCCTGAATCCTGGCCTGACTGACCCCTCCATATCCCTCAAGCTTCAGGAGACATATCCACTCCTCTGGTCCTCTGCGATCACCCCTCTTAAATCTCTTTCCTGACTATCACACACCTCGTCTTCTTCTAAGCACTCATCACAGCAGCAGTTACTTTGTTTACTAGTTTATTTCCGTCTCCAGGACAGGCCTTGTTCACACTCTACTCCCAGCCCTGCGTACATCCCTACCTGGCACTGGGTGGCTGCTCAGTGTGACAAAGTCAGAAAACCCAAGTTCCATCTGGGCTCTGCCATCAAAAACACCTCAAGTGACCCTGGCAAGTCATTTAATCTTGGGCAAGTCTTTATTTCCCCAGTGTTGAATGGAATAATGTTTTTTCCACCCCACAACGCTGTCACGAAGGTCCAATGACATAAAGCATGTGAAATGGCTACAGAAGAAAAACCATGGGATGCAGAGGAATGGTTTCCTGGATACCAACATATTGACTGTTTGCCAGTCTTCTAAATAGTACATTCATAATTTTTCTAAAATAGTACATTCATGATTCTCTTCATTTGGACATTCTAATGATTATCTGTTTTTCAGTTCCTTGACTACGCTCTTTTTTTGCTCATGTCTGGTGTATATATTATTCCCGAAGACATACACCTATTTTGGATTTTGAAAGACAGGAAGATAGTTACTCTAGATAATCTCTAGAATTTTTTTACCCCAGTTTGCTCAATATCTTTCAAAAGGTCAAGAGCCAAAGAGTTCCCTTAAAAGACATCCAAGAAGAGCAAATGCAACCAGTTCTCTGCAGAGTTACAATCACCTAAGCAGTTTCTGTAACTCTATGCATTGCAGAATTCGAAGCTTTTCTTCTGAATTCATTATCTTTAGGGGCAATTCTCCAGATAGGACAAAACTGCAATGACTTGTTCTAGCATCCCTGGCAGGCAGACCTCCTCAGGGACCACGTAAGAAACAAGCAGTAGTGAGGAGTCTGCAGCAATGGGAGTACATGAAACATACCCTCAGACAGCGCCTCCGCCAGTGCTCAGTTGCCCAGATCATACGTCCACTTAAAATTGTCTCACTCAGGGAAACATGATACCCTGCATCCAAAGGGGCTCTGGTCGAGGCCCCTGTGGAACGTGTCACAACTGACAGCTTCCTCTACAGGCAGTTGGCTTCCATTTTAAGTACAAAGACTATGGGTACCACTTTCCTTACACAAAGGTCTACCTTATCCGTAAGACTTGAGAACAGAGGTCTGAAAATTCTGGATGTCAACATCAATCTATCAATCCTCTGTTTAGATTATAATTCTTCCAACAGTAACTTCACTGGAGCCTCTCGGGTTTGGGGAGATTTATAGGATCATTAAAGGTTATGTAGGAAACGAGCAATCCAGGGCAATCCAGGTCAGGATGCGTTTACCCCACAGCACTCCCTCAAGGTCATCAGAAATCTGCGCTTGCAGCAATGGAGCAAAAAAAGTACAGAATTCAGCCAGCTTTTTATAGTCACACCAATGAGGAGACAGCCAACTTGATTCTGGGCTTTGCTTCATCTGGTCCACAGGGGAAACCGCAAAAGCTGATTGTGTATCTTGCTGGGCAAAGCTACATGGCCAAGAAGTCTTCCGTAGGAAGTCGAAAGTACCAGATATGATCCTACTGAATGAAAAGGTTTTATTTTGTAACAATTGGTGACCCTCGTTATGTTGCAGAACCTTGAGTTTTTCCATAGGAAAAAAAGGGGGGTGGGGATGGGACTTCAAAAATACCTATGCCCTCAAATTTTAGCTCTGATGGAAACAGGTTAAACCAAATGTTTCCTCCTTTGTAGATAAAAAAGGTTACAAAAAAGGTGCTCATTAATGTATTCAGTCTTTATCTCTCAAGCTTCACAAACATGAGGTTACATTCCTTTCTCACTTCTCTTTCCTGCCTTCCACGCTTAGCTGGCCCAACACAGAACCGATACATCGTTTACGTTTTATGTTCTAAATTAAAAATGTGGGTTGAGACTATTTTGGCTTCTTTTTCTATAAAGAGGAAAAACTGAGTTGAAAAGCATTTATGTCATTTTTTAAAAACATGTTTAGTGCACTGGAAAGAAAAAAAAACTTTCTCTGCCCAAGGTCTACATGATGTGACCATTCTTCCCTCCCCCACCCTGAAATTTCTGGAAGCACTTATCTGGTGTTATATGGCCAACTCTGTCTTTTATACTGGCCAGAATTAATTCCCCAAAGGTTATGCAGCAGCTGAAGAGGTAGAGTAGCTCTGATTTCTACATGTGCACTTAAAGCAGTGTCTGCAGTCCCTGTAACCACATCCCAGAGGCAGCACAGGGGTAGACAGAGGTGAGACAAGGGTAGAGACGGCAGAAATGGCTCAAGGCCAGGCCATGCTCTCCATCAATGGCTTAGATACACTCAGTTCTAAATCATCAGAAAAGCTCCTTTGTTCGTCTTCCGTGTTCTGCCAACGTGGTGGGGAGCCCAGCCGGAGACCTCAATATGCTTCTGCACTTCCACTAAAAAAATTCAAGACTGGCCACACTGTCATGATGTCACCGCTGAGTAAGGATCTGTATTTCTTGGTTTAAGATGCACATACTGTCCTGAGAGCTTGTCTGCATGGAGAAACAATAAAGTTGAGACCCAGGAATTCAAAACTAAGATAAAGGGGTGGAGCAAACACAATCAGCAGTGCTCGGGGAAATTCTGCTAAAATAGGAATTTCAAAAGCAGAGATTTCCTATAAAATGTCTTATCAAAAGTCACAGAAATGACTCTAGAAAAGACTCCAAGAAGCTCTCCATTGGCATTTCCTACAAGGATGTATTCCAGTAATGGTTTTTATCATTATTTTTATCAAGATATAGTTGATTTATAATAGTATATAAGTTTCAGGTGTACAGCATAGTGATTCACAATTTTTACGGGTTATACTCCATTTATAGTTATTATAAAATACTGGCACAGTCCCTGTGCTGTACAGTGTAGCCTGCGGTTTATTTCACACACAGTAGTTTGCATCTCTTAACCCACTGTCTCTGTCTTGCCCCTCCCTTCTTCCCTCTCTCCACTGATAACTACTATTTTGTTCTTTATATCTGTGAATCTGTTTCTTTTTTGTTATATCCTCTAGAAATGGTTTAAATTAAGATAACAGGTTTCAACATGTAGGTTCTACTTTTAGCTAATATAATAAAAAAGTAAAAAGATTAGTTAAAAATTAAACATCTCAGCAAATTTATATGCCAACTCTATGGGATGCAAAAGGAAATATCAGACTCTCTAGATTTCCAAACAGATTACAATATTACAATCACTGAAATAGTGCGGCCAGAATAGACAGAGTTCAGTGGGATGGCATTCAGCCACAGACCCAAGTAGGTGAGGATTTTACTTATGGCTCTGGTAGAGATAGCACCTGCCTCCCAAAATCCACCCTCCTTTTCTTCTTTTCTAAGAGAATCTCTGTATTATTGTTGGTGGCAGAAACATACCTCTCTAAAAGACTTTCTTCCCAGCCTCCACTGCAGAGGAGCAGTCAGCAAAATACAATGTGGGGTATCTGGGGAAGTTCTTTAAAAGAATCTGAATCAGGGTGGAGGGTGTGTGCCATTTTGATTTTTTCCCTTCATCTGCTTTTCTGCTTGGAACTCAGACATGATGGCTAGCATGGTAGCAGCCACCTGGGGACCATAAAGAACAGGCCAAGAGACTACTCCGCACTCTTATCATGTGAGAAAAATAAGCCCTTATATGTTTAAGTAATTTTGCAAAGCTGCACTTTGAATGATGAACCATATGAAACTGGTAATGCTTCACATACATGCACATGTGTACAAAGTTAAGCTTAAATTTAAACCAGATTAAAGTGTCTACTTGTACAACAGTATAATCTTCTATACAGTCAAGTGCAAAATTATGTCTCAGATGATGCTGAACTTCTCATTTGCCTGTACTTAGAGGCAGACAGTGGCTTTAGACAAACCTCTGAAGAAAAGCAGGATCCAAGATTCACCAAACTGACTCTCATATATCGGCATGAACTACACAGCCCGCCCACCATGCCTCAGGCAAGCACGACTCAGCATGTGGCAAACCTCTCGTCTGGTTCTAGTCATAAGCACCATATAATCTCTGACGGCCACCTTACAGGTGGACTGCCTTCTTGAGAGCTTGTTTTGTAACAAGCTTGTTAATCAAAAAGGCAGATGTAGTACCACGGGGGGGGGGGGGGACCATGCTGAGTAGTTCTGAGCCCCCCTCTTCCCTCCCCTACCTGCCTGAGCCCACTCCTCACCTCCAGCCACACACTCGACCCTCTCCATCTCACCCTTCTGCTTTACTTCTCGGTGCAACATCGTGATTTGGAATTTAAAGCCAATGATTCTGAACTTCAGTCCTGACTGCTGTCACTAATCTAGTCAGCCCTCTGCCTCCTCATCTGTGAAAGAGGGCCAAGGGCACTCACTCACGTGGAGACAGTGAGACTAACTCTGCTCATGCATTGGGCATATTTTGGCAGGAAAAGCTGACGGGCACTTAGGGTGCATGATGGTAAGGGGTCAAAAGCATTTAAACAAGCAACTGCCAGAGGAGGGGCACTGGATATAACAGACCAGGGGCTCCTCTGCAAACAAGGATGGGGCTTCATCCTCCACGTGCCACACCCACTCCTGCACCCAGAGACCCTCCGGGGGCCAAGAGTGGGGGTCTCCATCAGGCAGGATAGTGCAGAAGGCACGTCAAAGCCTCCCACATTCTCATGGTCAAGGGGGAGTGAGACAAGTGCAACTTTTTTTTTATTCTTACTTTTCCATAGGTTTGAAAATTTTCCAAAATAAAGACTTTTTTATTTTGTTTTTTGCTTTTAAGGAGGGAAGCATAGAGGCAAAGGGGAGTGGGCATGACTAAAAGCCTTTGAAAGTCCCTGTCATTATTAGGCAACACATTTTTAGTGGAAAGGTTTTAAACACATTTTGAAGTCTGGCATCATTGCTGTCTTCTCTATAATCTGCATTTTCCAAACGCTAACTGGTTCACTTCTTTGTTATAAAAATAACCTTTCTTTTGTTGTTCCACATTTATGAATTAGTTTATGATCATGAAAATATTCTCTTATTTTATGGTGGTAAAATACACATAACATAAAATTTACCATTGTAACCATTTTTAAAAAATCAGTAGTGTTAAAAAGTCTCTGTTTCTTAGCCTATCCTAGAAAAGCCATCCCATAAATGTTGGTGAGATCATGGGTTGGGGAGTGGCTGGATGGACAGATGGAAAGATGGGCAGATGGATGGATGGATGGATGGAGAGGCAGATGGACATGGATGAATCAATGGTTAAAATTTTACTATTTTTAAGTGTACAGTTCTGGGGCATTAAGTACATTCACACTGTTGTGCAACCATCACCAACATCCATTCACAGAACTTGTTCACCTTTCTCAACAGAAACTCTGTGTCCATTAAACACTCCCCTCTCTGTGGCCCCTGGCAGCCACCATTCTGCTTTTCTTCCTATGAATGTGACTACTCAAGGAATCCCATATTAGAGGAATCATATATTTGTCATTTTGTGGCTGGTTTATTTCACCAAACATCATGTGTTCAAGTTTCATCCATGTAATACATGTGTCAAGATTTCCTGCCTTTTAAGGCTGCATAATATTCCACTGTACGTCAATATCACATTTTGTTTATTCATCTGTCTGTGGATGGGTACTTGCACTGCTTCCATCTTTTGGCTCTTGTGAACGCTGCTGCTATGAGCACAGGGCTACAACATCAGCTCATGTCCCTGCTTCCACTTCTTTGGGGTACATATCTTATATATGCCTTTATTCTTAGATATTCTATTTCTATCCCCCTTCAATTGGCTGCCCATCCATCCAGAAAACATTTGCTGTGTGTCTACCATGTGCTACGCAGGCACTGTGTTAGATTCTGGAGAGATACAGTTGGAACCTGTACTGCCTGGAGGAACAGAGAGAAACAGTGAGGTCCTAGGAGACTTGACGACAATCCAAGAAATCCCAGCTCTTTGGTTCCATTTGAATTTTATTGTATAGAGAGAACTTCCCAGAAAAGGTAAGTCACTAGCTAGCATTTGGAAATGTTTCTTTTCTTTAGGGGCTCTCCTGCCATAGTGTTCATTTTATGTTCCTCCTTCCTTAGCTTCTCTCCTCTGGTTCCACATTCCTTCCGTCAGCCCCACTATCTCCGTATCACTCTGCTAGCATCTTTCCATGATGTAGTCTTTGCGGCTGAATTTGTGCCTGCCTCGTGTGTCACTCTGCTTTTCTCTCCCAACCCACCTGAGATGATATCTGCCTCGGCCTGCCTGAGAGTCGGGCAGGGTGGTGGCTGGCAAGGCTGAAGGAAGGGAGAACCTGGTGGAAGGTGATGGCTGGGCAGAGAGAGCCCCTCCTTGCTGCCCCCAGGTGGCATGCAGGCATGTGGGAAAAGGACGCAACAGTGCAAATATTCCAAATACGCTGCCTGTGACGCTGAGAAGGAAAAGGACTCTTGGCAAGCACACGGGCTACAGGCTACGCTAGACCCTGTTCTCCCCAATCCTGAGCACTACTGCTCACTCTTCACTGCATTCTGAGCAGGCTCTGCCCTGGGGAAGAGGGGACGGGGGAGAAGGAAAAGCAATCAAAGAGCCAGAAGTACAGCAGTCAAGGAGATTTACTTGAGGTTACAAAGAGCTCCTTTAGCACCCATCACTGGTTTCTTTGGTTTGTTTGTTTTTTGCTTGCCTTTGTAAGCAGAATATCACATCAAAAGACGTTTGGTAGTATCCTGGAGGAAGAAAGCAGGCTTGGATTTTATTGGGATTTTTTTTTGCAGTTTGGGTTAAGGCTAGTCTTTCAATGGAGGGTAGGGAAGAGGAAGAGGATTTGGGCAGCATGGATAAGGACATGAAAGACGTAACGGCACGATTCTAGGTTCTTTTTCATGCTCTAGAGACCATGGCTCAAAGCATTTTTTAGATTTTATTTTTTGTTGAAGTGTAGTTGATTCACAATGTTAGTTTTAGGTGTAGAGCAAAGTGACTCAGTTATACATACACATATATATGTTTCTTTTTCAGATTCTTTTCCACTGTATGTTATGACAAGAAATAGAATACAGTTCCCTGTGCTCTACAGTAGGTCCTTGTTGTTTATCTATTTTATATATAGTAGTGTGTGTCTATTAATCCCAAACTCCTAATTTATCCCTCCCCTGCCCTTTCCCCTCTGGTAACCATAGTTTGTTTTCTATGTCTGTGAGTCAATTTTTGATTTGTAAATAAAATTTGGATCAAAAACCATTCTTGCCATAAGGCTGTTTTGCTTTTTCACTTTTTAAAACTTTTTTGTATGATTATATTACCTAATTGTACTCCTGTGAGAGTCGTGTAGGAGCAAAATTTTACATCGAAAAAAATTAAATAACCTTAATCTCTTGGTGAAATGTGGACTTCAGCACAAAGCTCTTAAGTTCTAGAGCTTGGGTGGGGAGGGCCATAAAGCCGAGAGTAATGACAAGGCAGAATTTTTGCTCCCTATTATTTTGAAATTTCTGAATTCATCTTAATCTGACCATAAATAAGCTGAAACTTACCTCTGTGTCACGTACAAAAACCCCCAAGCTGACGCGGCCCCACGTGGAGAAACCGTGTGAGGAACACTTCTGAACAGCAGTGATTTAAATGCAAACAAGGATGGGACTGATGACAATTATCCTTCTGATTTCAGCTACACAAGGACGGCAAAAGATGCCAAGTTTTAAGCCTCATTAACACTGAGAAAGGCCTCTAACAAAGATGCTCATATTGTTATTAATTCCTCAGGCCAGGACATTGGCAGACAAGTTGGCAGAGGACTCAAAGATTCATGTGAAAATGGACAGAAATAGGACCCAAACAGATTTGGACAGACTTGGATCGAGTAACATTCAAATCCAAGAAATTAACTGCATTCTACCAGATGGAGAATGTGGTTTAACAGGAGCATCTGTAGAGAGTGGTTCGGAGTTTTGGCTGACTGTATGTTCAGAAGGAGTCACAGTTTGTGTGGTATGAGATTGCCAAAAGATTTTTAAAAGGCAGCAAAATCAAAGTGGTGTGGTCCTGGACAGCATGAGAACCACACAGCTGCAGAACAGGAAAGCCTAAAGGGACCTTAGCATCTTCCACCAATTTAGACCTTGAGACAGAGGAAGGGATGGGTTTGTGTCTGGGTACAACCCTCCACGAGGATGCTGACTGACGGAAGGTGAGCAGCACAGTGAGAAGTGGGTGACCACTGGAGGGAAATGGAAGGTGAAAACGCAAAAGAGAAATGAAAGTTGGCTCCAAATACTACATTGTAGGCTGCTGGGCCCCATCCCCAGAGGCTCTGATTCAGCAGAGCTGGTGGTCCCAGAATTTGCATTTCTAACAAGTTCCCAGGTGCTGCTGGCGCAGCCAGTCAGTCCAGACCACACCTGGAGAACCACTGCTCTAAATAACAAAGTCACAGTTTTGGTTTCTTTTACAATATATGTATTTCTAACATTTAACTAAGACACAATGGCCTATTTCCCAGTAAGTCCAAATTAGGGAGAATTTGCTGGTTTTAAAACCCCACACATTTGTATTTAAGATTATGCTCTTTTTAAAATTTCATCCTGTTTAGCAGAAGTCCCACCTTTACTTTCCGACTCTTAAGTGTTTCTTATTATTTCAGCTTCATAAAGCAGACTTTTGCTTGTCTCGTTTTCTGGTATTTTATATAATAGACAGTTTCCCTCTGCTCTTCTTCCACTTTTTCTGTATTTTTCTATTGTGTTCAGCAAATCAAGCTTCATTACACATTAAGATGTGACCTGCTTTTATCAGATGGTGTCCGGTTTCCCACATTTTCTGAAACAGTAAATATTGACCCAGTCTTTTTCCCAAAAGCCTACGCTGAGCCCACCACGCCCTGGGGCTCATTAGGTTTTGAAGCGGCTGCACTCAATTCCTGATTAATTTTATTTGATCTTATATACTTGAAGCTTCAGTCTTTAGATCCCACTAGGAAAACTACCAGCATATGGAAGTGCATATAAAATGACATGCAAAGCAATGCAAATTAATACAAAACATACATCTCTAAATTGCTTGGGAAAAGTCTGTAAGCCTCGACATTGATATTCTCTGCTTTGCTTCTTGCCTTCTGATGGGGAGTGACCAGATCCTTTTGTTACAGTTAGTTCCATACAGCACCCAGCACTTGACACTTGTCAACATGCTGAGTGGGAGGCGCTCCTGCCTGCGAGTCAGGCAAATGAGATCCCAACCTTAACTTGGCCACTGGCTCTACAGCGTTAGGCGCGTTCTCAAACTTCTGAGTCTCAGATTCCACATCTGAAAATGATGGAAATGACACCCTCATAATAAAACCCCTGGCACTAAGGCTTGCTGAATACTCACTATGCACCAGGCACAATGCACACACCCCTATCTTGTGCATACAGCATGCACACAGGCAATCGTCACAACAGCCCACGAGAAGGTACCACAGCACATACACCCCTTAGGTGTGGCCATTTCAGAGACCAGGAAACTAAGACAAAAAGGTCAGGAAACTTGTGCAAGGTCATAAGCTAGGGAGTGGCAGGGCCAGAACCAGGGACCCTCAGCAGTCTCACTCCAGGGGCCACTCTTAGATACACTGTAACTGTTTCATGATTTCCATCTATGTTTCTCCTAATCATTAAATTTGCATGATCTACAAAGTAAAACTTCAAATTTTACCGCCATATGTGCTTCAAAATATTGTGTCAGTGGATGTTGATGGTTTAAGTTATGTGAGTTTGATATCAGAATGGCAACACAACATGATCCAGCAATCCCACTCCTGGGCATATATCCAGAGCGAACTCTAATTTAAAAAGACACATGCACCCCAGTGTTCGCAGCAGCACTATTTACAACAGCCAAGATATGGAAACAACCTAAATGTCCATCGACAGATGACTGGGTAAAGAAGCTGTGATATATTTACATAATGGAATACTACTCAACCATAAAAAATAAAATGCCATTTGCAGCAACATGGATGGACCTAGAGATCATCATTCTAAGTGAAGTAAGCCAGAAAGAGAAAGAAAAATACCATATGATATCACTCATATGTAGAATCTGGGGAAAAAAACACACACAAATGAACTTATCTACAAAACAGAAACAGACTCACAGACACAGAAAACAAACTTATGGTTAGCAGTGGGAACAGGGGGTGGGAAGGGATAAATTGGGAGTTTGAGATTTGCAGATATTGACTACTGTGTATAAAATAGACAAACAACAAGTGTCTACTGTATAGCACAGGGAACTATATTCAACATCTTGTAGTAACTTATAATAAAAAAGAATATGAAAACAAATATATGTAGGTATATGTTATGAATGAAGCATTATGCTGTACACTAGAAATTGACACAACACTGTAAACTGACGATACTTCAATTAAAAAAAAAAAATGGCAACACAACCAGACTGTTTTTTACCTGCTACTCCAAGAGTGGGAAGGAAGCTCCAGAGATATCCTGTATCTTCAACCTCTCCTTCCAACTGGTTCCATCCCATTCACATGTAACATGCAGGAGGCTCTCTCTTCTTCATAAAGCCATCGATCCCTCTGTCCCCCCTCTCACTGAAGGAGCTGCCTCCAGGGAGTAAGTGCTGTGGCCACTGTCAGCCCTCAGCCCCTCAGCACACATGCACGCGCACACACACCTGCACCGTGCCGGGTGTGCACGCGCTACAGCGCCAGCTGAGACCCAGTACTGCGGCCCCTGTTTTCCTTCCACCTTTCCCCATAAAGATAGGGGCTCTTTTCCAGGTCACCCCCTCAATCCACCTCAGGCTTAAAATAACACCCCAATACAGATGATCCCCAGCTTCTTTGGGGCGATCAGCTCTCTCCAGCCACTTCTTAAGGATTTCCACCTAGGAGCTTCAAAAGCAGCTTAGACTCAACAAAATCAAAAATGTGTCTTTCCTCCCATCTGCCCCTCTGCCAGTGTCCCCTCTTCTGTAAAGGGCAGCACCATCTGCCCCAGTGCTTAAGCCCAAACTTACAAGCAGTCACCTGTACTTTCATACCTTACAGAAAACTAGTCAAGTCCCCCCAGAATCCACCCACTCGTGTCATCCCTACTGCCACTGTGCTAGGCCCTCACACCAGCCCACAGCAGCCCTTCTCCACACAGCACCTGGAGTTTTGTTTTTAATCTAAATCTCATCAGGATACTTTCAGGTGTGACACTGTCTTGAGAATCAAGTCCACAAAATGGCCCCAAGACTTGGCATCATCGAGCTCTGGTACCTGCTGACCTCACCTGGTGCCACTGGCCCCTCAGGCCACACTGGACCTCTCCTTGCCAGGAACTCTCTCTGCTCTGCCCTCCTCTGGTCTTAGGGTCCACCCTTCCCTGGAGCGAGAATACACTCCCCTTTTCTCCTCCTCCTCCCCCTGCTTAGTTTATGAAGCTCCTATTCACCTTTCAGGTCCACCTTAAATCTCCCCAAGAAGGCTTCCTGCCACCACCACCCCCACCAGACCCATGTGCTCCCACAGCACCCAGTGCAGGCCCGGCACAAAATAAGTGCTCAATGTATTTGGACCGATGGATTGACTTTCAACCTCACATCACATAATCTCACTGTCTCGTTGCTTTCTTCCTGCGTTGGAACCTAAGAAGGAAATCCTTTGAAGCTGATACACTGTTACTTCTAGTCTGTGGTGCTATGCTAAAGCCGGTGTCACCAAGTCATACTCCCAAAAGTGGTGGCTCCAGCTGCCAGTCATTCTCATGGGAAAGAGCAGAAACTGGGCACTGCCCCACGTCTGAGTTTCATTCAAAGTCAGACTGATACCTATTTATTGCGAGCCTATCCCGAGGGTACTTAGCCTGGTGCCACCAAGTGCTAACTTTGAGTTACTGCCCAAGTATGCCACTCACTCCTAGCTCCTTCTGTGCAGGTACTGTGGCATTCAGCAAATTACTATAAACTTTGCCTCTCAAAGGAATACTTCTCCACTCCTAACGGGAAGTCTTTCAGTCTTCCCGGGAACACTCAGGGCCACACAACCTGGCTCTTTGGCTATTGTTTCTCGGCAAATACAAGTAAGATATAATTCAAAAGCATTTTAATTGGTCATTTCTCACAGAGAATTGGATTCTTAGAAAGGGCAACATAGGAACTGCTCCCTGCAGTAACTCACTTTTAAAGATTTTACTTCCTCAAGAAACCATTAACAGAAGTTATCAAAAGGGACCAAAAAAGGGCGTTTTATGCATGTAAGATCAGAAGACGTGACTTCTGTCTACCACACCACACAGACACTTAATTGTTATCTCCAATTCCCGTAATCTTCTGGTTTGTTGCTTTTCAGTTTAAAGAACCAGAGGATGAAAAGCCAAGTGCCTCGGGGCTAACGTCTAGTCCAGCTCACCCAGACAGGGGAAACACAGGTTTCCCGGCTACAACGACGCGGAAAACCATCCCCAGGCAGAAAAGATTAGTTCTTAAATTTATAAAACAACACCCACCCACTCGCACCTTTAGCCTAGGTTAAGATGGTAAACTCCGAGAGCCCAGACCTCTTGGCTCTGAGGCTCCCAGCTCGGTGGAGGAGGTGCCGCCTCGCAGAGGGACGACTGGGGCCAGCTCTGCGGCAAGAAAACTTGACCTCAAAAAGCGCAGAAGCCCGTCCCAGCGGAGGGCGCGGCCGGAGGTCAGCCCCGCAGCTTCTGATCTCCAAACTATTAAGACATCCTACCCTGCCTGGTCCTAAAGGAGAAGCCACGCCAGCAGCCCATTCCCGCGCGCCGAGTCCGGCTCCCGCCCACTCGCCTCCCGCTGCCAGGCAGCGTGGCCCGGGCCCGCGGGTACCGGGCTGCGGAGAAGCTGGCGGGGGTGCGGAAAGGCCGGCGTCGGG
Organism: Camelus dromedarius; assembly: GCF_036321535.1. Classification (NCBI taxonomy): domain Eukaryota; kingdom Metazoa; phylum Chordata; class Mammalia; order Artiodactyla; family Camelidae; genus Camelus; species Camelus dromedarius. The sequence goes on from NC_087438.1 coordinate 49,595,765, forward strand.
ACCCAGGCTCCGCAGGTCCCTCGGGGACCACGCCCCTCGGCGCCCCTCACCTGAGAGGGTCTAAGCACGGAGGACGAGGCTGCGCGACCTCCGCCCTAGGGAAGAGCGCGTCCGGGAGCCGCGTTCTCACGGCTCGGGGAGAGTCCCAGGGAAACCCTGGTGCGGACGCGCCCGGCGACTCCCGGCCCGTCTCTGCTCCGGTAACCTGGGATGCTGGCCTCCCGGCCCCATCTCCCAGGGCACCCTCCCGCTGACACGCGCCGGCCTCCCCGCAGCCCGCCGCCCTCTTCTCCAGCGCCGACCTCGGAGAACTTTCCAGCGTACAGCCGCCGGCGGGGCCCCGAAGTCACGGCGGGCGCACAGCCAGGCTGGGGCTCGGCCTGGGATCCGGCTGCGGCTCCCCCGGGCCGACGCCCCCTCCACTCCCCGCCCCGCAGGGGACCCGGCGCCCAAGTTTTCCCCGGCGGGAAAACGAAAGTCGCGAGGAGGGGGTCCGGACGCCCTGGCCACGCGCCACTGGGCCAGGAGCCCCGCACACGCCACGGCGGGACAGCCCCCGCACCCCGGCCCCGCGCGTTCTCCCTGGCCTGCGTGGCCAAGCCGACTTACGACAGGGAGGGGGGGAGCCCCGAGCGCGGGGTTCCCCGTGGCTGCGGACGCTGCTCCCGAGGGGCCGCGAGTTGCGCTTCGGGCTCCCGGTCCCCCGGCGACAGCGGTGGCGGCTGGCTCCCGCCTCCTCCACCTCCTCCTCCGCCACCTCGGCGGCGCGCCCTGCTTGGGAGTTGCTCTCCCTCGGCCGGTGGTGGGAGAGCGCCGAGCGGCCCCCGTGACGTGGAGGGAAGGAGGAGCGCCGCCGCCGCCGCGCTCCCGCGGAGGGAGCTCCCGCCCCCGCACTCCGGGGTCCCGGCTCCGCGCTCGGGGCAAAGTTCCCAGGAGCGCGCCGCGCGCTCCGCTCTCCGCCGCTGCCTGGCGCGTCAGCCAGGTTCGGCTCCCTCCCCGCATTCAACGGCAAGGAAGCCGATGTCTGGAAAACTAAGTGACTAGTCCAAAGTCGCTGAGAGGGCAGTGACAAAGCAAACTCACATCTGCGACTCTTTGCTTTCCCCCGAAGGCTGGGCTCAGCGAGGCTCCGGCCCTGCAGGAATCGCCCCGCTTTCATTGGTAAGGCGAGGACAGTGTCCCACGCAGCCTAGAGAAATATCTAGGAGCAGCGTGGGAAGGTGGAGCTTTAGGCCCAATAAATAGAGAACGAAGCTGTTTTTCAGTCTGTGCCTACTTGTCAAATAGACACTCCAAAACTTCCTCTTTACCCTCAAGTGGGGGTGAGGGTGGCGGGCCATGCGGGCGCGGTATCCGGTACCGATTCTGCTCACCCAGTAACTGCAGGAAAGCAAGCACACGCCTGCTTCACCAACTGGGCACTATCTATGCCTCAGCCCTGGTATCGGGTTCTACGCTAGCTTTGTGAAGTGAAAGCCGTACGCTGTGCTTGCAGTTCTCGCCCTTGCAGACGTTTCCCGTGGCGCTCGGAGTCCTTAGGGGCCAGAGGCTCCCGGGGCCTGCCTTACGGGGAAGGGGGCGCGCCAGGGAAGTTAATCCCAGCTGGTTTCTTTCTCCCTTCCTCAGTCAACCTATGTTGACTGAAAACCTTTCGCATGCCAGGTGGGTTGTGAGGAGCCTCATAGTACCAGGTAAAACCGATTAGGTCTTGAGACCCAGGAAACCCCAAAGAGGGAGCGCTGCCTAGGACCTCGTATCCTCTACTCCCAGATTCTGGAGTCTTCCCGCAGTAGTAGACACCCTGAGACCACCCTGCCTTTAAAAAAAATTTAAACATTCCCTGTGTTGGGAAAAGCAAGAATTTTCATATGCATTTTGTGGACTTACTTTCAAGCTTTGCACTCACTCATCTCCGCATCTGCCGTGGGACCGCCTCTTTCTGGAAGACTCATTAAAGGTCACATAGTTCACCCTCGGGTCTTCCTCATCTGCACATGGTGATGCAGATAGAAACAACTAAGGCTTCTATTATCCACGCGGGCACTGTTCTAAGCAATTCCTGCATATTTATCTTTCAATCATCACAAGTGTTTGAGGGAGATGCCATTTCTATTCTGATTCTACAGAGGAGGAGAGGGAGGCAAGTGAAGCAAAATAACTTGCCAGTGAGTGATGGAGTCACAACTCAGACCCAAGTGGTCTGTCCTAACGTCCATGCTGTCAGCAACGGAGGTAATTTAGGCCTCCAGGGCTAGAATCCAAATGGTCCACCAGCTGTCATCAGCCAGGCTCATAACATAGATTTCTGTATCTCAAGCAATGGGTGCTGTGAAGTCCATACACACATAGTTCCTCCCAAACTGGTCATTTAAAAAATTTTTAATACACCATAAAGTGGTTGCCCAGTCATTCACTTGCTTTTGTTCTCCAAGTCCCAGATCAACCTTTTTGTCATAAAGCAAACTCTCTATGAGGACCTTAAAAATATCTTTAACATAAAGTTTGTAAACTTTGTTTTGGGTCGTTTTATACTCATTCCCTGTCCTCTTCAGTTACTCTCTTCCTTCTCTGAATACTGTGCTCTGACCAGCGTCCCAGGTCTTTAGAAAGCAGGTTTAGGTTGCCCTTGACTGCATGGTGGTAGCAACAGGCCTCTGCTACCCTCTGCAGCATGCTCAGCATTCCCAGGGTGTTAGTTTCCCAGGGCTGCTGTTACAAATTACCACAAGCTGGGTGACTTAAAATAGCAGAAATTTATTCCTTCACAATTCTGGAGGCTAGAAGCTGGAAGGCAAGGCACTGGCAGGGCTGTGCCTCCTTTTAAGGATCTGGGGACGTATCTTTCTCTGCCTCTTTCTAGCTTCTGGTGGCTGCTGGTAATCCTTGGTATTCCTTGGCTTATAGCTGCATCACTCCAATCTCTGCCTCTGTCATTACATGAGCCTTGTTTCCTGTCTCCCCTGTGTCCAAATTTCTCTCTTCTTTAAGGATACCATACATGAGACTTAGGGCCACTCTAGTCCAGTATGACCTCATCTTAACTTGATTACATATGCAAAGACATGAACCTGAGAGACACTACTGAACCTAGTACAATCCTCAAAAGTCAGTGTTAATGAAAATGTACTGCTTGAGCTAAGGATGCAAAGAGGCATAAGTCACAGACCCTCCCCTCTAAGAAAGACACAGTAGTTACAGAGGTAGTCCCTGCACCCAGAACATAACCAACAAGATAGGAGATGCTAAGAGCCAACTGACTGGGGCCAGATGGCAGCCATGTTAGAGGAATTCAGCCAAGAGGACACAACTGAAGGATTTCACTCAGAGCAGAGGGGGCGGATCCAAGCACATCCTTGAAGGAAAAGTAGGAAAAGCAAAGATAAATGAGGGCTTATCAAAAACACAGCTCCAAGGGGGAAGGTGTGCCTGGCAGAAGCTTCTGAATTTTCGCTGCAGAAATAAGAGGCTGAAAGGATGCACATACCTACCATATGGAGTAGAGGAACACAGTGAATTACTGTGGCTATAATAATAGTATGCCGTAATGCTGCAGCAATTAGCAGGCTGTAAAGTAGTCTCTCCTTCATTAATTTTATTTGCTCTTTATGACAGTCTTGAGTGTTATCTGAGAAGCGAATATCATTTCATACAACCAAGGATCCTGGGGCTCAAGGGTCAAGAAACTTGCCCAGGTCAATCAGCAAACCAGTTGTAGAACTGGTAGGAAACACATTGGTCTTGATATTCCTTATTCAGGAATTTCCCCACGAAGTGATGTTGCCTCCTGGGTCAGCCTTCCAGTACTGACTGTGTTGTTCTTGGCCCAAGGAAAGCATTTGAAGAGCAGAGTAATCCTGCAAAAAAAAAATGGAAAGTCTCCTAAAAGCTACGTGAATCCAAAATTGGAATTGTGATAAACCCTCTCCAGCCTTTTGAATTGGTTTCATGAAAACTTCTGAGGATTTTCTAAGGTATTAAAGAATCTTCTTTGGCCTTCAGAGACATAGTAGGATCTTGTGGCCTTCTGCAGAACTCAGCTGGTTATCTTAAGGAAATAGGGGTTGAATGGAACTTGAAGGCACACAGAGACATTGGTAAGAAGTTGAGTATAAGAAATTACACCACAAAATGGTAAGCTAGCAGAAACTGATAATCGAAGCTCTGGGTCTGGCCTTACCATGGAGTCATGCACAGATGACCAGATCTTGGCATGTTTTGGAGCCGTTCTATTAAGAATCTGTGACTATGGCTAGCAACTGGAAGCAAATAGGAAGTCCAGCCTTGGGCTGAGTGTCTGATGCTTTAATATGTTGTTTCCTTGGATTTTCCTTTACTTAGCAAGCAGGTAACTTGCCAGATTCTCTGCTGGCTGAGTCTTTAAAGGTATATTTAAGGATAAAATGCTTTTGAGTCTAGTGTGATTCACTTGAGTTCTTGCTGTACAAAATGCTGCACTGGTTGCTATGGAAGAATACAAAAATATAAAAGACAGTCCCTGACCTTGAAGAAAATCCCATCTAATTTAGGAGACATGAGACATACAGAGTAAACATGATATGAGTGAGGCTGCAAATGGAATTTGTAAGCAGTTTCTCATCACTCAGTTTTCTGTTCAGATGCAACTTTTCAAAATCAGGCCCTCCCTGGCTCCCTTTTTTAAAACAATGGCCTGTCCCACCTCCATATCACCTTCTAGCCCTTTATCCTGATCTGTCATCTTCTGCCATTTATCATTGTCTGAAATTTAGATTTTCAGAATTTAATTAATTTATTAAATTAAATGTTTGCTTGTTTACTGTAGACATACTCAGGACATACTATCCACGAGGACGTGGAATTGGTCACGTCCTATGCTTTATTCCTAGCACCTGAAACAATGTTGAACACATAACAGTACTCATTAAATATTTGTTAAATGAATGAATAAAGTACACATTAATCGACTGAAAGTGGGCTAAGATAACTTGGATTAATGTAGTGTTTCCCACATTTGCCTTATAAGAATCACCTAAGCACCTGTTAAAAAAAAATTCTCTGGAGATTCTGACTCAGGAAGCCTGGGGTGGGGCCCAGGAATCTGTATTTTAAAGAAGCATCCCAGGTGGCTCTTTTTAATGGGGCAGTATCAGATATACAAGGTCAATGCAGGCATCGATGGTGGGTGGGAGAGAAAAATGAAGTGATAAGAGCCGGTTTCAGAGGTCAGTGGCTGCTCACTGGAATCATCTGGGGGAGATTTTAAAAGTACTGATGCACAGACTCGAGGTCAGTGAAATTAGAATCTCTGTGAGTGGGGCCTGGATTTGGGCCAGGTTTTAAAATTCCTCTGGTGATTCTAATGAGCAGCCAAGGCTGAAACTACCCTAAGGTCTGCGGAAATATTTTGTAAGTACTCCAACTACATTGCCAGTTGCGCTCCAGTGGCGTCCAGCTTCTGTGTCCCAAAGCTGCAATCCTTGATCTCCTGGTCTGGAAGGGACATGTGCAGGGACTCACATAGTAATGCGATTTATAGAGAACTATAGTACATTTCTGCTATTGTAAAAAAAAAAAAAAGTCATTTAAAGCAACAACTGAATGTAATCTCTTATACTTCAGGGCCAGAGCAGAAAACAGCTACAAGAATATTCCGATGGTGAGAAAGCCAAGGCCCCCTAGGCATGGCCTAGATGGGCAGGAGAGAGTCATAGAGAGTCCAAATGCTCTGCTTCTCATACAGTGGGGAAAGCATAGGAGAATGCTGGCCTGGAGAAAGGTGATAGGTGCCCAGAAAAGAGAGCCAAGGGGAAGATGTGGAAAGAGTCCACAGAAGTAGCCCTCAGCCTGGCTGCATAGTATAATCACCTGGGGGAGCTGAAGGCATTACTGATGCCTGGACTCATCCTCAAAGATTCTGCTGTTATGGATACAGGTGTGTAGAGTGGGTGGGTCTGTGTGTGTGTGAGATGCACCAAGGTTATTAACCAGAGGTTTACAGAGGAAAAGGGAGCCTGGTGACTGACTCCTCATAATAACAACAGCTGTCATTTATTGAGCAGTCACTGCGTGCCAGCCGCTGGGATTCCCGCTTTACCAAGACCATCTCATTTAATCCTCACAGACGTCTTTTTTAGGAGGGAAGCACCTTGGTAGCTCCATTTACTGACACCGAATAAGACCTCAGGAGGGTCACAAGGTTCCAAAACGAGTGAGTGGTGGAGCCAGGTTGTCAATCCAGAGCCTGCACTCGGATCCACTGTCCTATACTGCTTCAACCCGGTGCAGGGTCTAAAGAACGACCTCGGGGAGAAATGCCCTGTGGTAGGGGTCACGTCAGGTCAGTTTTAACTTGTTAACTGCACTGCGCTATCACTCCTTCCCCTTTACCACCAAGCCTTCAGGGAAGCCTGCTCTGCAACAGCTGGGGTGGGTGGTGCCTTGGGGAAAGGACCACGTAAGGTGAGATTAGCATGAGGCAGAGGGATGTGGGGGCGGTGACAGCACTAGTGGCTGAGAGCAATGCCCAGAAACCAAGCCGACCAGCTAGCTGATGGAGTTTCCTAGAAAAGCAGCTACAATGGAAGCGCGTAAGTCTGTTCTTAGGGCAATGTAGAGAAACGGGTTTCCTAAAGCGGGGAAGGTAGTGGACTTTGTCCTGTTTATTGACGGAGTGACTCAAGTCATTCTACTTGACTTCTACAGGAAAAAGGGGACAACCATTATAGAGACTAGGGCTCTCTGAGTTTGCATTACTACATATAAAATCATTTGTGGCACAGAGCTGAGCTCTTCCAAATCTGTCTACTCTCATTTATCCTGTTTTTTTTTTTTTTATTTGGCTAAGAACCAGCATTTTCTTAAACCTCTTCATTTCCATCACCAGCACTTCTTTGGGGGCCATTTTTACCCACAGCAACATGGTTTTTGCTTTGTTCTGTTTAATCATTTCACAACAGTTAATGTGTAGGCAATAATGCACTGAGAACAAAACATTTGTACTGAGATGAAGCTGTCGGGTGACTGTTGAGGCTCACCTACCAGCTGGGTACCCTGACTTACCACTTCCTTGCCTCCAGCTTTGAAGGATGTGACCCAGCTTCATATTTCAGCCACACTGCCATCGTCATTGAACTTCAAGGTGTCTTGTGAATAGCTAAAAACAGAAATGTTAACTGCTTTTATCTTTAGAAGTACCACTATCTACATTACAGCTTCAAATGTTTGCATCTACTCTTCCTACTTTAAAGTCCTTGGCAAAGTAGCCTAAATGAAAGAATATGAACTCACAAATATGCCCAAGGAATTTAGCAGTTAACTATGTAGTCAGGGTTTATCTAAGATAGAGGCAACTTGATTTGACATGGCCTCAAATTCTGTTCCTCCTATTTAGGTGATAAAAGAATTAGCGACATGAGAATATTATGATTGAGTTTAAGCAGAAACTTACCACATTTCTTGGCTATTACGTGTTTAAGAAAGGTATGTCCCTGGTTTCCTCCTGCAGAGTAGGCTTCCACAAAGTGATATAAGAAGAAACAGAAGATGAAGGAGTCCAAGAAACAAAGGTGGAGGTTATGTGCTATTAGTCCTCATAGTCTTGAGAATCCAAAGGGACTTAAAACCCAAGTCCTATGGGCACATGCATTCCTTTAACAGGGTAGTTTTCCATGAACAGAGTTTGAGCAATATCTCAGATGAATAAGCTTTACTCATTCTTTATGCCTGGAACTCCCCAAGTTGAAAAAGAGGGAGCCTAAGAGTAGGTACCAATGTGTTCCTACTGAAACTCGCCCAATAAGACTTCCACATTCCATTTCCTACCAATGAGTATCTCTGTCCGCCCTTCCAGGCAAATACTTCTGGTTGACAGAGAGGAAATACATGGCACTTAATAGGATCAGTTCTGAAGCCAGAGTCCCAGGTTTGAATTCCAGATTTACCACTTGGTAGCTGTGTGACGCTGGGCCAAGTTACTTCATCCTATATCTGTTTCCTCATCCGTAAAATGGGGGTAATAATTTTCCTACCTCATAGGGTATGGTGAAGATTAATTGAGGTAATACATTGCAAGTGCTTATAACAATGACTGGCGTATGTTAAATGCTCAATAAATATTAACTCTTACCCCAGCCACCCCTGCCCCACCCTGTCTTACACGTGTGGATTTTTTTACTGGCAGAGTCTGGAGTCCGTACAGCTGACTACTTTTCTGCACGAGAGCATGTACTTACTTTTCTCAGCCAATCAAGGTAACCCCACTTCCCTGGCTAGTGACTGATTTAGGAACAAGAAGACGATACGATTTTGGCTAACGAGATACCATTTCCTGGGTGGTGGTGAGGTTCAGGGAAAATTTCTTCCCAAAAGATGTGCACTGGAAGAAATGTTTCTTTCTTCTTCTAATGTTGCTGTTTCTGCACGTACACTATCTTGGCACTGTGAAGGGAGCTAGAAGAAAGATGGAAACAATAATGACACAGTTGAGTTGAAGAATTAACTAACCCAAGGTTCCTACCTCTGGACTTACTATATGAAATAATAAAGTTTCCATTTGAATAAAGTTTCATGTTATTGTACTTGAAAACACTCTAACCAATTAATAGTTCTTAAGTATCTGGTATGTTCAAGATATTTTACTGGAAACACAAAGTGTAAAACCCTAAACCTGACCTAAACAAGTTTTCCAGCTACTTGAGGGAGATAAGCCATGAAAAGAAAACTAGTAATATCAAGCAGTAAATACTAAGTGTTTGGCCTGAGAAAGCACACAGGAGGTCGTATATGAGGAGAGGACTCAGAGATGGACTGCGGGGAGAGGGAACGTTCCCTGTAGTGTAGACAAGCGTCGGGTACAGTAGGGACTGTGTCACCGTGCTAGGGCTGCCATAACAAAATTCTACAGACCGAGTGGCTTAAACAACAGAAAGTTATTTCTCACACTTCTGGAGGGTAGAAGTTCAAGATCAAAGAGTCAGCAGAGTTGATTTCGTTCTGAGGTCTCTCTCCTTTGTTTGCAGATGGCTGCCTTTTTGCTGTGTCCTTACATGGTCTTTTACCTGTAAACATGCATCCCTGGTGTCCCTTTTTTATGTCCAAAGTTTTTCATATGAGGGCACCAGTCTGACTACATCAGGACCCACCATAACTGGCTTGATTTAATTGAATCATCTCTTTAAAGGTCCTATCTCCCAATACAGTCACATTTGGAGATACTGGGGGGTTAGGACTTCAACATACGAGTTTTGAAAGGACACAACTCAACTTGTAAGAAGGATTTAAAAAGGAGTTTAAGAATGAGTCAAAGGTTAGAGATGACTGGGAGTTGAAGCTGGAGTTATGTCAGGACCAGAGAGGAGGGGCCTCAAATGTTGGGCCTGTATTTCACTCTTACAGCCACAGCAAGGAAGTAAAATAGACTTTTAGGAAAAACAATTTGGCATGATGTGCTGCAAGTTTTTACAGGGGAAAGAACTGGGGTGAGAGAGATGGGATACGATTACTGTTGCACATAGTCTAGATTGAAGATGAAGTCAGGAGGGAAAGTAGAAGGCACTGAATAACAGAGAAATGGAGGAGAGGAGGACAAGATGCTTATCAGCAGTCAGACCAGGGGAGGCTTGTGCCATAATGTAAGTCTTAAAGTATTATTTTGTCATAATGGATTATGAGTCCTGGGACACTGGGGTTCCAGCTTTCTAATACTTAGGTGTACTTGCCTGGAAGGGAGAAGGCTTCTGTGCTGGGTATGGAGTATCCTGGAGATGCTCAAGCAGTTAGTTTCATAGAAATGATACAAGCATCAGAGAAAGTTGGATTATTAGATATTTTTGGAGGTCTCTTTTATGGCTTAGGGTCTGAAAGCTTCAGCATTTCATTTAGAACCCAGAAGAGGCAAAACGTCTATCCAACACCCCAAACTGTCCAGTCTTCTCACAGGGATGATCTGGGGTAAGGCAGATGTCTAGACCCCCAACCCTGATGCGAGGTTTAGTTCTTTGATTTGGTTCTGCTTTTGTTGTTTAGTTTGGGCAGTACTCAACATGCCTCTAGCAGGTGTTATGTCAGCTACCAGCTGGTATATTTAATGTCAAGTAGGCTTGGATAATTAAGTCTAAGAATTTGATCATTAAAACGAGAACTCAGAATTGCAAGATTTCTTGTTCTATAAACTTAGCATGCAAGGCTTTTGTAAGTTGTAATCACTAAACAAAATACCTGCTCTTAAATTATTCTTTTAAAAAAAAATTTTAAATTACAAAAGAAATGTGTGTGTGGCTTTAAGTTGACAGTGAACTGTAAAAGTATCCTTCTGCCTTCCCCAGTCCAACTCACTTAGGGACAGGCACTGCAAACAGATTTATTTGTAGCATTCCAGTCCTTTTACTTGACATCCTCTACCCCACACACATACTTATCCATACAAATACACATTTCATAGCTTAGAGTGGATATGCCATACATAATATAAAATATGTATATTTATATGGCTATATATATTATACATGCACCCAAAGACATATAATTTTTATTTAACACAACCAGGTCTGTATTAACCATTGTTTAACAATTTGCATTTTTTTTCACTTACTTATATATACAGTTTCCCCTGTTAGTACATGCATTCCCAAATGGCCCATGTTTGAAACACCTCCTTAAGTAATAAAAGTCATATAGACCACCTCAGGTAGATTATTCAAAAATTTGGAAAACTGGATAGTCTAAGAAAATGATAATGGAATAATAAAATTCTCATCAGTTCTCAAATATTATAACACGTAAGGTCATTCTATCCTGAACATTTTCAATGGACTCTCAAAGAAAAATAAAACGATCTGTCTTTGCACTCTTATTAATAGGCAAACCTTTCCAAGTGCTTTCTTTACAGAAATTTAAAATTTTTATCTGAATAGAAAGAACACACATGGAGCACCAATTTCAAAAGCTGCCAAAAAGTACATGTACTTAGTCTTCTTTTGCCTTCAGTTCTCCAGACCCATAATTTTTATCTTCACAGGCATCTGTTGACAAGTTTCTTATGTATCCTAAAGATATTTAAGATTCTGTACATTTAAAATAAGAAAATATCAAAAAGCAACACCAGGGGGGAGGATACAGCTCAGTGGTAGAGCGCGTGCTTAGCATGCATGAGATCCTGGGTTCAACCCCCAGTACCTCCATTAAAGTAAATAAGTAAATAAATAAACCTAATTACCTCCCCCCCAAACAAAAATAAATAAAAAAATTTAAAAAGCAACACCATATCACTTCCTCTCTCCCCTCTCCAAATTTGAGCACTGGCTAGAGTGATTTTTATTGCAATTTTGACTTCTCTACCCAAGTGAGAGAGAAGGGACAGAATTAGACCACAAAGTTTAAAAGTGTATTTGGGAGCCTGGGGTGAAGAAGGATAAGAATAAGATGGCTATTAAAGGATTAAGACAGACCCTTATAAACAAAGCTCATAGTAACTTATAAAGCTCTTGAATGTAACCCTTTAAAAAAAATCATCATGATAATGTAGCAAAAATCAAAGGTGAAATATATCCTATTTAAAATAATCAGTCCCCATATCAACATTTAATTCATTTTTTGTTCTAAGACTTAGCATAGATACAATTCTACCCACACTAAATTTTATGAAACTTAAAAAAAAAACCTCTTTCATAACTCTACATTTTGATTTCAAGATAAATTTCAAAGTAAATAGGGGAAGGTACTGGGACTTAAAAATTCTTTTTAAAGTAGGTTCACTTTACCAGGGACTTTTCAGGACCAATTATCACTCTTATTTGGAACTAGCGTAATTTATGCAAAGGTAGAGGTGTTGATTTAAAGATGAGCTTTAATTTTACGTTAGTAAAAAGAAAGCCAGAGCATCAATACAGCTTATGTCAAAAATGCCTTTATTTCAATGACAAAAAGTATTAATCTTACTACAATAGTTGGAGAGTTATATTTTTTCTTACAACAGTAAACACACATCTTAAGTAGCAACTCTTAAAGTGTGTGTTAGGCCCACCAGCCCACACAAGACAAAATATGAACATTGGTTAGTAATATGAAAAAATACCTAATAACACTATTAAGAAAACAAGGCTTCAGAATGTTAACTCTTCACATTCCACATAAAACTTCCAGTGCTCATCCATTATATGACATGGGAGAAATTCTTGTTCGCTGACTAACAGTATTTCATTTATTTGAAGGTAATGTGGGATACTTTGCATTGACTCTCCGGACATTCCTGTTTAAAGAAGTATCGACAAATTAAAAACTGCCTTTGAAAAAATACGATTTAAATTTACTTATTACAAACCTGTGAACGAAAAACACTGCAAACCATATCAGTAAACAAAGAATGCTGAAACCATCAAGTCATCAGTGGCTGCTGCCACCCCCCAGTGAAGACAAGCCGGCAGCCCAGCCTCTGCAGCCACTCACGATCGTGCACTCTGAGCAGACTCAGAATAAGAAAGGACAGGCTACTGGCCCTAGATAGCTAGATGCTTGTCAAAGGGATGAATTCAATGAGCCCAAATGTTTGCCTCCTCCCATATACAGAAAAGCACTAAATTCTTTAACTTGAGATGCCTGCTTTTCTTTAGATAACAAGTAATCTTTTATTGTTCCAACTACCTGGTCTTTGTTGTAAAGCTCCTCTATATCCTAGCTCTTCAGAGCAGCCCCTCAGAGCGATCTGAAAGGCTGTCATCCCCGCCAAATAAAACATAACTCTCAACTTTTAGGCTGCACATTTATTTCAGTCGACAAACCCTAGACCCTAGTCAAGTCTGTGAGCACGTGTAACAGGTTTCCAACCAGCTCATTCTTCACTCACTCCATTTTCTATACCCATGAAAAGGCTATAAACCAGCACTGACCAATCTTGGGAGAAAAAAGTGTTTGCAGTCTAAAACACTAAGGCAAGAAAAGGATAACTGATGCTTCTGAAGGTAGTTATGAAAGGGAGCAGGACCCTGTCAGCCCCCCACCCCACCCCCACCTCTTATTTATAGAAAAGCTGAAGCCTCCCAGGCTTCCATAAGTCTTACAAGAGCAGGCTCAAGCAGTTGATTAGGACAAGCCCGCAGGCACTGGGGAATGGAGACAACTCTCACCACCTATCTCAACGATTAACTGAGATTACTCCCCCATTCCCTTGAGAACTTCCAGGGCTGAACAGAATCTTTGGAGATTGGGGGGGGGGGGGTATGCTGGATCCACCAGATTGCAGCCATTCTGGTTAAAAGCAACTTTCCTTCTTGTTACCAAGGTTGTTGCCCCCAGGATCTTGCCCCTCCCTTGACTAGAAACCAATTACTCTTAATCTAATCTAAGTCTCAGGAGGCAGCTGCAGAGAAGGGACAAGAACAGGTTAGAACCCATGGAGCCAAAGATGGTGGAGGATTTGACTTCCAGTGGACCTTGAGCCTCATTATACACTCACTGTAATGTATTAGCATGCTAAATGATACACCCACCAGCACCATGACAGTTGACGACTACTGCGACAACTACCGGAAGAGCCCATACAAGGACTGAAAAGCCCGTACAAGGACTGACTGGCTCCATCACACCTGGAAGGAGGAATGATGGCAGAAGCCTCCCAATCCACATGGCTGGACCCAGGCCAGAGCCATCCTACTGGCCGTCTTGGCTGATGGCTCCCTGCTTGAGCGCCTTTTCTTCCATTTCCCCTTCTGAGCAATAAAGTGGCTGTTCACTGCATCCCTCTGCCTCTGCTGTGCAAATTCTTTCACAGCCAGTGACAAGGACCCACACTTTGGTGGGCTCCTTAATTTAGGGGTCCCTCCATCTGCTGACAGTTACACAAAGCCTCCCTGGGTCTCAATTTCCAGCAAGTTGAGAATAAAACAGTTGTGAAGATTAAATGAGATACTTCATGTGAAATGCTTGGTTACCGCCTAATACAGAGCAAACAATAAATATCAGCTGCTATTATCATCATTATTCAGTACTGAAAAGAGTGTTAGGCTGGAAGACGATCAATTTTCTAGGACATACAAACTTGGTTGCGATCTCAAGCAAGTTTAATGGCTTCTCTAGACTTCTATCTGCTCTGAGAGGTGAGAGAGCTGATGATCAACAGGGTCCCTTTTAGCTCTGCCAGTCCAAGAACTGATGATTCTAAAACTGGCTTCTTTAAGCTCCCTGACAGTCTTAGAGACTTCTTTTTTGGAGAAGTCTATATAAGCTATACATCATTCAGCTAACTGAATCTTATTCCACGGATAGCACCAATATACTGTACGTGTGACCTCGGCCAGGCAGTTTCAGTTATACTATATAGCCCAAGAGCTTTCTTTGTTCATAACTCTAAGCAGTGCAAGTACGTTTACATAATTCTTTATCTGCATGGATATCCTGTGTTTCTGATGCCCAGTATCCATTTATTCTTTTAATGGTGATTCCACCCTAATGTGCCTCTGGAGGACCATCCCTCTCCCCAACACCTGGCCCATATACTTCTGGTGTTATTGTTCTCAGCTGTGTGGCTGAACCACTCTGACTCCATTTTGTCAGCTCCATCTTAGGCCTGCAGTCCTACCTTCTCCTCTTTATGCATGAGTGAACTTCAGCCTACTCACAAGGAATGCGCCCTAGCCAGATCCCTAACAACTTTTACCCTTGCCTTCATCTGATATGACAACTGGAAGAATGCCTTTTGCTGATGCAGATTATTTAATGGTCTTGAGACCCCTGGGGAAGGGCAGGGAGGAAAACAATGCAGACCAACCGTGCTCCTCCCTCATGGTCAGATTCTATTTTTAGCTTTGATCCCTTTAAGTCCCCTTGTACCCCTCTAGAAGGCACAGAGTGCAGCTGTGAATGTCTCTGCCTGATCCTTCCTGCCTGTATGTAAGTTACCCACGGTAAACTTCATAGCTGCACTTTATGGAGTTTCCTGCTTTGTTTTTTGGTCTTAAAGTTCCTTCTCAGTTTGGGGGATATTATTTAGTATCTCTGCCTTCCAATATCAAACTCCTTATTTGTTTAGATATAAGCCAATCAGTAAACAGGCATTGATTCAGGGTAAGACCATGACCCATTCAGAGTGAAGTGAGATACAATGAGATCTTTGTTACACATTCTAGGAAAGAGTCACATCCAAATTCTCCCCCACCTCTGGACTTGGATCTGGAAGCATGTAGCACTGGGGTGATGAGAGCAGAGGCCGCTAGGATGTAGCTGGGAAACTGAAAGCAAGAGAAACTGTGTGCTCAGCCATGCTGTTTGAACCCCGGCTTAAGCCTGAAGACCTACTCCTTGTCTTTCATGTACGTGAGTCAACAATGCATGTGACTTCTGGGCTGGGGTTGCGGGGGTGCGGTTTAAGCCAGTCCAATTTGAGTTTTAAACTGTTATCTACAACCCAAAGAATTTTACCTTTCTTACATATGGTCCATATGTAAACACAAACATTCCCTAATTAGTAGCTTTGTTTTGTAGACTATCAGAAACAAGGTATGCCACAAAAGTTGGAAGCGGAAAGCATTCTCTCAGGAAAAACCCATGGAAATAAGGTTTTAAATATTAATTTAAATTCATTTTGCTAATTTTGGCTTAGTTTCATCAGAGCAAGGACGGAGCTGTACGCACGTGCATGCGCGCACACACACACACACACACACACAAACCTACTCTTTCAACGAGTGGGTCCTGCCTCAAAAGTCACAGACCTAAATATTCCTCAAAAGTTGTATGCCTCAAAAGTCACAGACCTCTAAGAGATGGCCAGGGACACCTGATGAGCTTCATCTTATTTGTAACCAGAAATTATTACCGTGGTGCTCACATAGAGAAGGTCACCAAGAAACTGCAGATGGTAAGCAGAAGCTCCAGAGGAAGCAAATTGCCCATCTTCCCAACTGACACAGTGGAAACAGTGGCCCAAACTTGGGATGCTTAAGATGATATAACAAAATTGTCTGAAAACAACATTTTCAGATGGACATTTGTTAATCGAGTAACTCCTAGAAGTGGAGTTTTTAATAAAGCAATGCTAATGCTAAACCTTTCTTTCCTGTTGCCTTACCATTCCCGTCACTGACCTTTGTCAAATGAGAAAATACCACAAATGTGAAAGCTTTCTGTAAAATTGTAAAGTGTTACTCAATATTGCTTTGTACTCCAAACTAGTTTTGCTTGTAGATGAATCTGGGCTTTCTCCCTTAAGGGCTATAATAAACTAAGAAAAAGGGACCATTTTAGGCTCACCTCCTTTTTTTTTTTTTTTCCCTTCTTCTTGTAACAGGGCTGACTTCATCATTAAAGCCAGAAGGGTGTGATGGTTTTGATTTATAACTTTCTCAACATGTTACTCATGATATATCCACATGATATATATTGACTGATATTCTACCTAGTGGCCATTGACATGGCTTCTCTTTCAAAGGGACAGAGGTCATGACAGCCAATATCCCATCCCCATACGCACTCAGGTTCACTGTCAGCATAATACACTTCCAAATTCCCTACAATTACAGGACTTTAGGAAAACTGCAAGTGGCTCCTCAGTAAGAGAAAGTGCCACTTCCTGGGTAAACCCATGGACGTGAAGTCTGGGAACATAAATATCATACTACAAAACATAGTATTATGACTATCTCCTAGTTTCTCACAGAATAGCTTCTTTTCCATAATGATCAGACTGGAAGAAAAAAAAGAACGTTTTTACAAAACACCTGTTTTCATCTCCTTTATCTCCCATCTTCTGCTGCCTTTTCCTTCTCTGCCACCTCTTCTGTACTAGGTATCTCTCAACTCCATCCTGCACTGCATTCCCACCCATTTCATTCCAGTCAGTGCTGCCAGGACCTGGCACCTCTGGCTGACCACTACTTCTAGCTTCCAAATTTCTTTGTTGTTATCCACAATTCCCAATATACTGGGATGAGGTGGGCAACAAATCAAAAAACATATACATACAGAAAACTGTGCTAAACAGGATAATCCCCATAAAAGGAAATCTAAGAATACAGCAAACTGATTACAAATTTATGATCCCAGTTTGAATTGTGTAAATTAACTATACAATTGTTAGGTTATCTTATTACATAATAGTACGAGCTTCAAAATTATTTGGATCATTCCAGGCAAGTAACATCCAGCAAAGTTAAAGCCAAAGAACTTCACTAACTTTTCTTCCTTTTTCGAAGTTGAGCAGACCTTTTCTCCATATCTACACATATCTCTATCTGAAAGCATGAGTGCCAGTATGTAATATTTTTAAAACTCTTTACTTTTTCTTTTCTTAGAAAATGAAACATATATGCAGTGTATTACATCTACCTTAAATAAGTGAAAAATATATTGTGGGTTGTATCAGCAGTCTTTTGAGAAATAAAGAATAATCTTACTACTGTAGCTGAGGACACAATTCTAGAACTGAGATTCTCTTCTGTGGGCCCTCGTCAGGGCTCACTCTGCATGTCTCCTGGCGTTCGGGCTTTTTGAGTTTTTAGTCTTTTAGTCTCTTACCTTTGTATGTACTCTGAATGTGGCCTGCAGGTGTGGTCTTCCTGTAACCCTCTCCCTGCCCTATCTCCCCTCCTGCCCAGGTAACCAGTGCTAACAACCCAGGATATAGTATATCCTTCTATAATTTGTTTCTGTGTTTTAATAACAATATCCTACATCTGCCCATCAGTTTTCAGTACTTGAATCCTTGTACAACCATGTCAGAAAAGAAAAGGAAAGAGTTCAAGTAGTTAGGAAACTGAGACTTAGATTTTATTTTTTTGATTTAATAATTCATTTATGGGACTCAATATACTTATTTAATATTAACTTAACAGGCTGCACAAAATAGGCACTTAAAAATAAAAGAGGAGTGAACAAAAGTTTCCCCCACCAATCTGGTCTATACTCTCACTGCATACCTTACTACTCCCACCAAGCCCTGGGCCAGTGAGGAGAGATGGGCACAGATAAAGGGACTGTGGGAAGGACACACTTAAAAGATCTGCTCCCAGACTGGAAGCTCCCGAACATTGGAGCCTTGCTTCTCCTCTAGCCTTGACTGTCATGGAGGTCGGGAGCTGAGAGGGAATGAAGCAGCAAGATTCAAACATTGCATGTACAACGTTTAAACTGACTTTACAGGAAATGATTTTACTTTGGGTCCATTAGTAATTGTTACTGTTCCATGGAAAGATCTTAGAAAAACTAAGCGGCTGTGATCTGTAGCAATATGAACTGACAGGTACATCACTGTAACACAGCAGGAGCAAATACACACATACAGTCTTCAGCAGTCTGACAATATCTACTGTTCATTCTTCCCAGTCCTCACTGTGGGGAGCATTAAGTGGAATAGAACTCAGAAGTCTAGCTTTGCTTAAGGTGCCAGACACCTCCTGGCTCTGGAGTCTCAAGGAAACAGAGACAAAGAGGAGGATTTAAAAAGAAGTTCTATCACTGAAAAGATTTTTGTGAATGAGGAAAGGAGAAATTAGAACCCTGAGAGATAGTAAATCTGTTATTTGGTCAAAGAGTTATCATATTTGTGATGGTAACCAAGGACACCTACTCGTAGCTTTGTGATAAAGAATTTTTCCATCAGGACTGTGAAAACCACCAACTCATCCCACTGCTGGGTAGGAGCCCTTCTCCCTTTAATTTCCACTTTTACTTGAGGTAGATTTCCCATGCAAAGTCAGTGGCTTTTGAGATCTGTAAATAGAACTTCTATACTTTTACTGTTCTTTTTCCTGTTTTTTTTTAAATTATCTTAATATATCAAAAGCAAAAACAATCAGATTCATTATTTTAACTGATGGTTCACTTCTGACACATCTCTTACCCATTTTACTTCTCTGGTTCTCAGTTTCATCATATGTAAAACAGGCCCAAGGCAAGCTCATATATTAGGTTTACTTCTAACTTTAAATGACTGAACTCAGACTTCTAGAACTTATGCTTGCAAACTAAGCATTCTACACTTCATTAAGATAATGGAATGAAATGTTACTCTAGTTTTAAATGAAAATGAACATACATATACATTCTTATTCTCAATTAGAAATATAATTCCAATCAAAGGCAAAATGACTAAGAATTATTTTAATAGATTGTAAAAATATATCTGCTCTAGTTATGCTGGGGAAAACATTCTGTTATGGCTATTTAAATACAAAGTTCAATGCCTTTTGATAAATGAAGGATCCTAAAGGATAAATATGGTGACAACAGTATTACATGATTTGATATTTAAAACTAAATTAATAACTGGCAAATATTTACACTCATAAAATCAAAAGCCATCTGTGAAAACTGTACTGGAATCAAGAAATAGACTTGACCATTATATTAGGAAATTTAAAACTATTTAGGCCCTCATTGTTCAAAGGAAAATTGAAATTAACAGGTAGTTCCTTAAGCTGAACTGGATTTGAGGCACTTGATTTTATATGTAAAGTCTTCAGGTTTTCTACATCTTTGCTGTATAGACATGAACCCTGGACTGAACTAAAAAGAAGCTTCTAAGTGTCCTAATATATGTAAAATAATCTGGCAGGGGGCTTGGCACATGGCAAGTGCTCAACAGATAATTTGGTTTTTTTCTCTTTCCTCCCTTATCAGTAGATGCAAGATATCAAGATTGAAAAAAAAATGATTAGAATAATGAAAAAGAATCAAGAGTTGTACATAGGAGCTGAGATAAACACCCTCTGCTCTGTTATCAGGCACCCATCTTCCTTGGGTGTTCAAGAAGTTCTTAACCACATAAAACAGAAGCACCTGTGAACGTCTGTGTTCTATCACATATACTTTTGCAGAGAAAAGCAGCACAATAACAGCACTGAAATGAAGAAAACTCTTTCATTAGAGTCATTTATTTACAATAGACTATCAGCAGGTCAAAGGATCATTTTTATTATAAACAAGAGTCTATTTTTTCCTGAAAAAGCATGTTCTATTTTCAAATGAACAAGTGACGTTAGGTCCCCATGAAAGAAAATTACAGATTATATAATCAGTGTGCATTAAATGATAGCTTGAGAAAAGAAAGTCCTCAGGCAATACTTTTTTTTTTTTTTTTTTTTGCTTAGATGATTCGGCTTCATGTGCTTTGAGTGTCTTGGTACTATGGTGACAGGGGACAAAAACACACAAAATTGGCTTTCCATGTAAATAGTGATGTAATCTATGTAAACAGCTTGTTTTTTAAAAAACTTTGTGAAAAATATGTCACTGTCCATACAAATTATCCAGAAGTTTTGGGAATGTTCATTTCCCCCTTCCTAAATATACTGAAATATCAACAAACATTCCCTCAATAACACAAAGGAGGAACTACAGCCAAGCAGGCAAAGAGAAGAGAGGCCTGCGAGGAAGTTGTGAAATTTCAAGGGAAAATGCATCATAGACTCCCTCCATTTTAAAGTTTCAAAGGACTTGAGAGAGAGATACTTCAGGGATTTCATCAACATTTCATCAACAGAACTTCATTTTTAAAGGCTGGTGTTGGTATGTTTAAAATCTTTCATTAGAAACAATATATGTCCTCAAATGTGTTAATATAACTCATTTTAACACCGTGGAGTCCATCAATACATTAACTTGAGTTGCCAATTTAACTCGTTTTTGTGTACAACTCAGAATAAGGCTCTTCCATCATCTTTGATTTACTGAAGAAAATCATTTTATCCCTTATCTTCATGACTCAGTGTTTTCTTGATACCATGAATCCAAAATGATATGTAGAAATAAACTGGAGGATAGGGGAGGAGAGACAGTTCTCTTTTAAATTTCTGGTTGACAAAATGTGAAGGGCCATCACTTATACCTCACAGTTAGAAACAAAAAATTCAGATAAAGGAGATAAAATTCAGATAAAGAAGATGGCATTAACTAACCAAAAGCCCATTTACCATTTGTTGAATTCTTCATCACAAATTCTGTTATAACATGTGGGATCTAGGTATGTCTCCCTATTAGAACAATCATAAGTAAATCCAGTTTTAAAATAAGCAGTCCTTTGGATCATATTCATGCTTCCATGCACTCATCCATTTATTCAATGAACATTTACTGGGAAGCAACTGTATGCCAGGCACTGGGGATATAACAGGAAGCAAGAGCCCACAAAAACCTCTCTGAACTCAGAGATCTCAGTCTATCAGGGGGTTAAGATTAGATAACTAGAAATTGTTTATAATATAGAGTGATATGCATAAAACTTAACAATATATTTGCACAATAGTATGTTACAAATTATACACTTAAAAATGTAGATAAAATTGGAAGTTTTTCTTTTTTTTTTTCACCAGCTATTTATTTGGTTCTTGTACTGAGTAATCTAAACAAAGCAGGTCTTAAAGTGAAAGGAAGTGCTACTAATAATTTTGCTGGATTAGGGACTGCCCTGGTCACATGAGGATACATGGTTATCCCAGTTATGAAAAATGTAAATAGCTCCTCCTAGTTCCCCTTATTCCCCCAAAATACTATTCTAAAGAGCGTGATCATCAAAAAGCATAAGAGAACAGATATGTTCATGATCTTGAGTAGGATAATGAAATCCACATGGACATGTTTTTCCTTTAGACTTTACGGTCTGTACAGTGCCAGAGCCACGACTTCCATGACCACGTTTTGATATGCAGAAGAGTTTGGAAAAATATTCTCTCCAGAATGCTTTGCTTGTAATAAGGTTAGAGATTTTATATTTTTCTAACTTGCCTGGTCTTTGGATTTCAGTCAGGTACCACGAAACCAGGTACAAAAGAATCCTAAATCAAGGTGTTCAAACAAAACTCTGACAGCAGCCTACAGAATGCCTGCAGGGACCTGTCTGTAGATTCCTAGGTTTAGGCCAAGGTAGCAAGAAGCTGGGTGGCATACTGGCACCTCTACAGTTCTCAAATTAGCACTATAATTTTCTGAAATATCTAAAGGAAAGAAAATTCTGGATTTCTGGAGAGAAATTAGTGGGAAAAAACTTTGTATTAGTAACAAAGAACCAGTAGCAAAAGAAGCAGCAACTCAGAACCCATTTTTCATTTCCTGCTCACTTAGCAGGGGAGCTGGGAGCCCTCGGAGGAAGGAGACACACGGCTGGGGCTAGAAATACACGCCTAGAACTAGAAAATCTGAGAAGCAGATAACCTTTGTGATGTAAGAAAGAACTTATACTTTTCTGCTTTGGTTCTTGAATTAGAAACTAGGAGAAAGGGTTTGCTTAACTTTCCTTCGTGAGTGTGTGTGTGTGTATGTGTATGTGTATGTGTATGTGTATGTGTATGTGTATGTGTATGTGTATGTGTATGTGTATGTGTGAGAGAGAGAGAGCATGTGAGTCTGCAAGCATGAGAGTGGGTGTGCTCTGGAATCAAAGTGAAGGGCTAATAGCAAGAATTTTCAAATTATTACCTGCATAAGAAATCAGATACTACTAGTCATTCAAAATCTATAGTCGGGCTAGCTGTTTAAGAATCACTTTTAAAAACTCAGGTTCCTGGGCCCATCTCTAAAATCAGATTAGATCTGCAGTCAGGGTAAGGAACCAAAGACCACGAATTCCTATAACAACTTCCAGTTTCTTAAGCCCTTTAACTTATCTGCAATTGCTATTTTACTTTCTGAGTTTCCCCAAAATGATAAATAAAACAGTTTTGAGTCTCTTCTTAGAAAACTGGGGGAAATGCATCTTATTCTGAAGCCAGTTTTTGAGACAAAGGACTCCAGGAGGTTAGGGTGAATTAGGTATAAAGTTAGGAAAGTACTTTGAATTACTGGGATTTGTTGTAAGGAAAGGAATAACCTTGAGAAACACCTGTTTAGGGGGCTTGGTGACAGTAATCCTGTTTGGTTCTTGACTCTGGTTATCACAGAAGTATCATTTTCTGTTTTGTATCTCCTCTCCTCATATATTGTCCCCAGTTAATCTAAGACAGGGACACTGGGGGAAAAAGAGGAGGTGCTGCAGCAGAAAAGGATAACATAACATCAGTTATGTCTGTTTTTCAGAAATGTGTGCTGCCCTTTCCAGTAATGTCAGAATCTGAGGCTGACTGGTGAAGACTACGTTGTCTTCAGTTTTCTGAAGGCGTGTTCCATCAGATGAGCTGTACTAGTTTACACTAATAAGCAAAGAGTAATGCTAGTATCTTTTTTTTTTTTTTAGAAAATATGGGAAACTAACCAAATCATACCTGCAGGAAGGAAAAAATATTTTTTCTTTTATATGACAGTTAAAAATCCACCTAAAGTAAGTACAGCATAGATTCAGAGAAAGGAATTGTGAAGGAAGGTGTTATTCTGCTAATTTAAGTTAAATGGAGTTTAAATGGAGTGCTGTAAACAAACAGAAAATAACAAGTTTGGTGGGAATGTGGGGAAACTGGAATGCTTGTACATTGCTGGTAGGAATGTAAAATGGTTCAGTTGTTATGGAAAACAGTATGGCTGCTCCTCAAAAAGTTAAACATATGAAACTATATAACATAGCAACTCCACTCCTTGGTATATACCCAAAAGAACTGAAAACAGGTACCCAAACAAATACATGTATACCTATGTTAATAGCAGCACTATTTCCAATAGCCAAAAAGTGAAAACCCAAATGTCCACCACAGGATAAATAAATAAATTGTGGAAGCCATAAAAAGGGATGAAGTACCAACAGATGTTACACTGTGGATGAGCCTCGAAAGCATTACGCTAAGTGAAAGATGCCAGACACAGGACGTCACATACTGTATGATTCTATGTATATGATATATTTGGAATAGGGAAATCCACACGGACAGAAAGGGGACTGGTAGTTCCGAGAGACTGGAGGGAGTGGAGAATGGGAAGTAACTGCTGAATGGGTATGGGTTTCTTTCTGGGGTGACACAACTGTTTTGGAACTACATAGAGGCAGTGGTTGTATAACACTGTGAACATACAAAATGCCACTGAATTGTTCACTTTAAAATGGATACTTGAGTATTATGGGAATTTCACCAGAATGAAAAAAAAAGACAAAAAAGTGAAAGGCCTTCTCCAGAGATTTGAGTGTATTTTCCCCACAACTAAGAAATGGGCATTGGACTGCACATACCTGGAGGACAAGGTTGACGTTGCTGAGGTACCAAGTTTGGGTCTGGAGGGGTGGGTAATTCCTCAGAAACATACTTTAAAAGCTCCTTCCCTTGATATGTTACCTGCACATAATTAAACATAGAATTTCAAAATCATACATTTTATAAGAAGCAAATACACCTATCTCCTGCAAATTTTAACTCCGATAAAGTATTAACTGTTGTACATTATGGATGGGCAAACTATAGCCCACAGCCAAATCTGGGCTGTCACATTTTTTGTAAAAAAGTTTTACTATAACACGGTGATACCCATTCATTTACTCAATATCTATAACTGCTTTTATGCTAAATAGGATTCAGTAGCTTTGACAGAGACTATATGCCCATGAAGCCTAAAACATTTATTAACTGACCCTTTGTAGAAAAAAGAATTGATCCTTGTTGTATATCACTAATTCTCTCAGCCATTCACTTATTCAGTAACTTAAGCCAGCACCCGCTACTTTATAACTTAAAAAAAAATTAATGTTGCATTAATAAAATTAAACCATAAAAGTAACGATACTTTTCAAGAAATAAGATACATAACTGGTTAGGTTAACAGCATTTCAGATCTATACATCAAAGTTTTTTTGTTTTTCTTGGTTTGTTTGTGAACTTAGCTATTGTTTATCAGTCCAAAAGGTCAGAGCTTAGCAATCCGTGCATTTGCTGGGTAATATCAAGTAGTAAAATTTTACCTTAGTTCCGTTAGGGGTCATGAGTCCCCACAGATCCTAAACACGTCACTAGGGGTAATTCACACATATAAAGAACACAGCTTAAAGGAAATCCACTAAATTAAAAATCTATTTTCCATAAGGTAGGAGTGATTTAATGCACATGGATAATAATGAACAGATCTCAAAATGAACAGGTACTAGGTCACTTCAGGAGACTGCAGCAGCAAGAGGCATGACGCCCAGTGGAGTAAGCATGAGGATTCCCCCGGCAGAGCTGTACAGCCGCCCAGCTGCTTGGGTAGGAAATATGAGTCATCTCTGTGTCTAGTGGCTCTGTCACTCTGTCTGATGCAGGACAAGACCTAGTTGTCTGGCATTTCTTGTCTGACAACCACCCAGTCCCGGATCTATAGCCCCATCATCCTTCTCAGAACTAATTAGTAGAAATGCTCACATTTACCAAGGTAGTGAGAAGCTCCTATCATCAAGATGTGACCTGAATTCAGAAGTTACCTCACGACAAGAGGAGGCAGAGATTACTGTCGTAAATTTTCAAAGCGGCTTTTAAAAATTGTAAACAAACTCGCTGGGGCAGTGTTTCTTAGCCTGGGGTATTTACTAGAAGTACACGAGTGCCCTACAGTAATCTGAAAAACCATTTCCATTTTTAGGATAATTTTTTAAAAATCTAAGCTTGCTCAGATAGTCTGTATATCTTATATCAAAGAACTGCCCTAATTTTAGTGACCACATTTGCATTTGGCTTCATCATCACATAGGTGTTAAACAATGTGACTAAATGACATGGCTGATGAGAAAGGACTAGAGGCAGTGTGATATGCAAATGAGACATATAAGTACAGAGTGAGGGCCAAATGATGTCACAGCCAGCTATTCAAAAGCAGAAGGTGCAGTAGTTCCAACAGAGAAAAAGAGTGGGAGGACTGAGTCATCACTGGGCACAGGCATGCTGAGCTCAAAAGAACCTAAGCTGCAGCCATTAGTACCATATACTTTATAATAAAATGGGATTTCCATGGGTAAAATGTTAATTATTAACATGCAATAATGATTTATGAATCCATAGAAAGGATTACACAGGTTGAATTGAAAGCAGATGGCCTAGTGACTCCAGTGCTGGGAAACAAAAAACTAAAACTTTAGGGGGAAAAAGGCGGACAGAGAGACTATAAAGCAGAGAAAATTTAAAATGTGCTCATATAAGTGAAGGAAATGAAACAAAGTTCTGGAAGCACCGGTCACAGAGGTCTAGAAGGCTAGAATGCGGAATTTAGGGACAAAGACCGAGAACAGGAGCTAGGAAGGATGGTGGGTACAGCTGAGTTGGATAAAGAATTAGAGAGGAAATGCCTTCTATTACTGGCGCACTAAGGTTTACTGTAATGGCGAGTGGAGGTTGAAGGTATTTGCAATTCTGTGAAACAGTAATGTTGACTGTCTGATGATTCACACTTTCCTGGGTGAATCACTCCAAGATTGTTCCTTGAAGTGGTGCCATGGGCATCCAGAGGCCTCAAGGACCTCAAGGGTGTCAGTAATCAATACTCCTCAAACTGGTGGTTAAACTGGGCTTATAACTAAGAAGACAGAACTGAGGGGAGACTAAGTCTGGGAAGTCTGAATTAAAAGAAATATTTCTTTTTGGGGGGCTAGCAATTCATGGAAAAGACTTTGTTCAAACATAAAAGTGCACCATTGGGGGGGGGTGTCTTAGTCCCATGATCATTATTTTTGTCTTTAGGGGAAGATTTTGCTTTATTTTTTTAGAATACTAATACCATATCAACTAAATTATCAATACACTAGTGGTCCCAAATTTTCTATGTGGAGTCACAAGGACCTGCAATCCTTGTAGGGGTGTGGTGTGGTGCTGGGGGCAGGAGGGGAAGATAAGGGGCATTCAAATTTCTGAGACTAGGTGAGGAACAAGGAAGAAGATTCTCAGTCAGTTGTGCAACCTCGCTGTGGGGAATTCTGGCAAATAGGAGTTGTAGGAGAAAGCATGTAGCATGCTGCAGAAGGAATGCATGAGGACAAAACTAAAAAAAGGAAATAGTTTTCTCATCAAAAAAAATATGTACCTTTCTATCTGAATATGAAGTTAAAGATAAACTTAAGAATGACCCACCTTACTCCAAGCATAATTCCAGGTCACATAACTGTCACCTCCTAGAACATCCTTGAGCCAGGTGACTGGGTTTTGATAAATCTGACCATTTTCTACCTTAATTTTGCCACTCAATAAAACACTGGCTTTGTGGGTAGTCTCCTGAGGTAAAAAAATAAAACAAAAATTAATATTAAAAAATACCTGAAATATGTGAACTTCTGCTTCTGTCCATCATGAACTAACAGGGACCAGATTTACCCTAATAAACACTCAATACAACCAAAAACCAGACAAAAATAAAAATATGAAACAATGGTTTCCAATCTACCAAACATCAGGAAACAAAGTACAGTGACCCTGAGAAATGAGAAACTAACGCGGTGAGCTCTACAACTGACCCAGCTCACTGCCTTGAGAGAGTGTCCAGGTCACGGTGCAGGGAGACGGACTCCAGGCACAGCCCGTGGATTCCCTGAGTTGAGTAGACACAGTGGGGTCTAGGGAGGCACAATGGCTGGAGTCTGCAGGACAGAGTACTGAAGAGAGAAAATTACAAAGACAGAGAGAGCCCTGTAGATCTTCAGAGGGTCCTCTTTAAGTATTCAGCTGAGTTGTGATGGGTCGTGTGTGAGGAAATTACGTAAGGCTGGGAAAAGAACACCTGAAAAAAATCAGAGGTACCTGAAAAAATCAGAGGGAATGGCATTTTCTGGGATTCTTAGAGGGCAGAAATAAAGCCTGTTCCCAACAGTAAGACTAGAAAAACCTCAAAACTGATGGGGCATTGGTTGGTACATGGAAGAGTCTTGCCTCTGTAGTGGGAAATAGTTAGCTCTAGACTGACCGCTGCTCCAATCCTAGCAAATTGTAAAAGCAAGACCCAAAAGGATCAAATTGTTTCCACGTAACTTAACTACATTCTAGAAAAAATCTCCAAAATACTTTTAAGAATACAAAAATATCCAGCATCCAACAAGATAAATGTATGGGATCTAATAAAAAATTAACAAGCCTAGAAAGAAGTAGATAAATACAATCCATATGGAGGAGATAAAGTAACCAACTGAAAATGACTGAAGATGGACAAAGATGTTAGAATTAGCAGATAAGGACATTAAGCAGTTACTATAATCATATTTCACATGTTCCAGGAGATATGTGGAGACATGGAAGATATTAAAAAGACTCCCAACTTCCAGAGATGGAAATTACAATGTATGAAATGAAAAATACACTGAATGGGATTAACAATAGATTAGACATTGCAAACCAAAAGATTAGTGATTTCAAAGACACAGCAAAAGGAAATGCATGAAAAAACACAGAGAAAAGATAATTTAAAAAATTAACAGATCATTATAGTGAACTGTGGAATGACTTTAAGCAATCTAATCTGTGTGAAATTGAAATTCAAAATAGGGAAAGGGAAGAAAAAATGTTTGAATAATGGCTGAATTTTTTCCAAAATTGAGGAAATAATAAAACAAGAGATTCAAGAAGTTCAACAAACCCCGAGCATAAGAAACACAAAAAATTAAACCAATGCTCATTATAATCAAAATTACTTAAAACCAGAGATAGAGAAACTTGAAGGCAGACAGAAAGGGAAAAAAAGACTTATTACTGAGGAACAGTTAAGAACAATGTTTCTTGTGGGAAACAATGTAAGTAAGAAAACAAGGGAGCTGTATCTTTAAAGTGCTGAAAGGAAAAAAATTCCAACCTAGAATCCTACACCTAGCAAAAATGTATTTCAAAAATGAGGTGAAATAAACTTTTTTCAGACATGCAAAAGTCAAAAGGATTTATTAGCAGCAGATCTCCAAGAGAAGATATATTAAAGATAGTCCTCCAGGCAGAAGGAAATTAGAGCAAATAGAAATCAGGATCTACACAAAGGAAAGAAAAGTACAGAAATAGTAGTTACATGGGAGAGATAATTTTCCTTACTATTTAAATCTCATTAAAAGATAACTGCTTAAAAATATAATAATGTAGTACGGATTTCATAACATTATGTAAAAGTAAAATATGAGAAAACAGGAAAGTCAGAAGTAGAGAAATAGAAGTATACTATTTTGAGGTACTTAAAGTAGACATGAAGTGGTAAAATAGCACTTAAGGTAGATGGTGAGAAGTTAAAAATATATACTATAAACTCTAAAGGCACAACTAAAATAAAAAGTTATAGCTATTAAATGAACAAAAGGGATAAAGCATAAAAAAGGTGAAAAAATGAACAAAGAAGAGATAAGAGTAACAGAAAATAAGTATCACATGGAAGATTCAAGCTAACTATAGGTCATACTGAACGTAAATATTCTAGACTTGACCTTGCATTAGACAAAGAATCCTTAGACAGGATACTAAAAATATAATCAATGATAGAACAAATTGATAAACTGGATTATATCAAAATTTTAGACTTCTGTTCTTTATAAGACAATGTTAAGAGAATGAGAAGAAAAGGCACAGACCAGGAGAAAATATTGGCAAAGTATCTATTTGATAGAGGACTTATAACCAAAATACATATTTTTTTAAAAACTCTCAAAAAATCAATAATAAGAAAACAAGCAACCAATAAAAAAAAAAAATGGACAAAAGACCTGAACAGACACTTAACCAAATAATAAATATGGATGGCAAATAACACATGGAAAGATGTTCAACATAATTAATCATTATGAAATGTAAATTAAAACCACAATGATAAACCACTAAACATATGCACATATTACATACATACATATAGCTACACTTTATGTTAACATGACTAAAATTAAAAGATTAATCATACTAAATATTGGCTAAGTAAAGAATGTGGAGGAACTAGAACTCTTATATACAGCTGGTGGGAATGTGAAATGTTACAAACAATTTTGGTAGTTTCTTAAACAGTTAAATATATACTTACCATACATGATCCAGTCACTCAAGAGACCTAGGTACTTTACTCAAGAAAAGTGAAAGCCTATGTCAGACCAAAACTTGTACAACAATGTTCACAGTAGCTTTATTTGTAATAGTCAACAACTGGAAACAACCTAAATATCTATCAAGGATGAAGTGATAAACTATAATATATGCATACTATGGACTACTACTCAGCAATAAAAAAGGAATGAACTATTGATACATGCTACAACAAGGATGAATCTTAAATAACTATGCTCTGAGAAAGAAGCCAGACAAAAAAATAAATGCAATTTTACTTATAAAGAATTCTTGGGAATGTAAACTAATCTACAGGGAAAGAAAGCAGACCAGTAATTGTCTAAAGATCGGCATGAGACAGAAGAGGTATGAAGGACATATACAAAATGGTACAAAGAAACTTCTGGGGGTAACAGATATGCTCATTATTTTATCTGTGGTCATGACTTCACAGGTGTCAAAACTTGTCAAATTATACACTTTAAATATGTGCAGTGCATTGTGCATTAATTATATCTCAATAAAGCTGTTAAAATAGCTAAAATATGAAAATTATATTAAAACGTTATTATTGCTGATCTAGAGAAGTAACCACAACTGTCAGAATTTGAGTTAACGTAACTAATTACTAAAGGAAATTTGAGTTGCTTTGGCTAATGTGAGGTAGGCATACTTAGGAATAAATTGACTGACAGGCAAACTAACAGGAACATAAAGGATCTGAGATTAAGCTACTAATCCAGGCTTTATAGTTTGGAGCTTTAAAAGTGAAATTTTTTTCTCCTAACTTATCAATAAAGTTTATTAACTAGAAAAAGCCTACTGTCGAGGGGTGGGAAAGGTTGCAGAAACGGGTCATTCAGATTAAATTCCAACTAGCCTGGACTGGTTTCTGTTGGCTTGGTCCATAAGCAAAGCAGCATTCCAGGACTCTGCAATCTTTCCCACTGTTACCTCCTCTTTCAAAAAGTGAATGTGGGGGAAAGGGAAAGGAAGCCTCTTTTGCAGGCATTTCTAGTAGAATCTTTTTTTCCTCATCTCCTTTTATGCATATGTGATATTGTTTTCACTGAGTCAGATTTACCCAAATTTCAAGTCACTTTTTGTTTCTAAATTGAGCTTCTATGGAAGATGAGTTTATACTTAAACCCTTATTAGGGGAAGCTTTAGCAGTACACTGGTAGTTCCCAAAACTTTGGAACCAAAGACAGCTCCAATTTATTATTTTTATTTTGTTCTTAAACCCTTCCTGCTGCAGTATAATTGACTAATTCTGGTCTGAAAGCCCAAAGATGCTTGTGACTAAAGTGTACAGGGCAATTTTAGAAGCATGATTTCACTTACTAAGAATACAATGGTTGTGTCTTTCTGTCCAAGAAGCCTAGTCAAACCCTATTTCCCTAAGCAGAGCTAAATGCTGACACTATGTGACAGCAACATTTACTCACTTATTTATACAATTTATATAATTTTAGAGAAAAAAAATACCTGTGTTTTAAATTCCAGAATGTTATTTCCTGGATTAATTCTTCCTAGCAATATCAGATCCTTTATCTGCATGCATTTCTTTTTAGGAGCTGTACTGTAGTTTAAAGGTTTTTTAATAGTATGTTGACGGCTAGACTCAGAGGAGGAAGAGCTCTGACTGTCATTTGCATGTGGAACAGCAACAGCTGATTTTTTAAGATACGGTTTCATCTGATGCCCAGTATTACTGCCAAAGACATCAATCTCTCGATGTGCCAGGGATTCTGATGCCCTCCTAGGTGGTTGCTGGGAAGCTGTTTTCCTGTTGTCTCTTTTTGGATCACAACTGGAAAAAGCCTGATCACAAAGAACAGCTGATGGATAGGGCTCATTGTGGGAAAGTACACTTGTGGTTTCTGAAATATTTAATGCGCCAGTTACTGCTGAAGGTCTAAAGGATGCATGCTCTTTGGCTGCCATATCTGTAAGATCATTTTCTTTTTGTGAATATTCTGCTTGAGTAATAAAAGTAACAGATTGGGATGGTAATTTAATCTTCTTAGTGCCATCTGAATGTCTGGATTTTGATAATCTGTCCAAGGTATAGTCACTGATGAGCTTAGAATTTAGCTCATTTCCAGAAAATCCTTCCCTTCTCATTCCCTTTGAATTTAGGCAAGTGTTGGTGTTCTGGCTGTCATGCCAGATTTCCGAAGACAACTGTGTCTCCTGCATGCTTCCATAAACAAGGCTGACAGGAGAAAGTGAACCTGACTGGGGCTGCACTGAAGTTTCCAGACTGGTAAACTCTTGCCTGCTTTTTTCATTAGAGATTTCTGAGCTGGATGGCAGCTTCTTGAAACTAAGACCAGACAAAGGTGTAACATTCTTATAGTTGTGAATTTTCTCCCTTATTTTTTTCTGGTTTTTTGTTACAGTTAAAAGGCTCTTCTGTCTTGTGGCCAAGTTAACCAGTTGTTCTCTCAGGACTCCTTGCTTAAATGACTCCATGGACACCCTACAGGAAGAAACAGAAAGAGGAAAAAATACAAAAACAGTAGAAAACTTTTTTTCAGCAACCATTTAGATCTTGTAGCTATGCATAGATAAGCCGTCTCAATTTAAATTTAATCAGCTCAAAGTACACAACAGTCTATCTTTGCGATGTATGTTCTTTGAGAGGAAACTGACTCTTTACTTGAGGTAAGCAAGTTTGCCTTTTTTTAGGAGATGACAGTGTGGTTATCCACACTTATATTTATAACATTATGTATCAGCTGTGAGTCAACCCTAAAAGGGAAATTAAACTTGGGTTGTTTATCTAGATACCTACCAGTCCTTCAGTTAGGAAGCACCAATTGATGGTTAAGGAGGAACAAAACTCTTTAAATTTGGAATTTGCTTACCTGTTTACAGTGAAATTCTGTATCAGGAAGTAAAATTTGGCAGTAAATTCCATTCAAATTCCCTTAGCAATGGAGGAGTGAGATTGTTTTGTGAATAATTATACATTAGCTAGACCTGAGAAATTTCAATTCATCAAGTAATCACTGAAATTGTACTCTGAATCCGTACTGAGGTACTCTGACATCAGAGGGACTCCCCAGACAAGCATTAGCCTGTGTGCCTTCCCCAAACCAAGTTCCTGAATGGGAGGAAATGGCTCGTCCCTATCTGTCTTTTGGTTATACCCACCTATTCCACACTGACCTTCAGGATTTGGACACTGCTTCCAGTGGCTCTCAAACTTTTTGGTCTCAGAACTCTTTTATACTCTTAAAAGTTACTGAGACACCAAAGATCTTTTTTTTATATGGGTTATATCTATCAATACTTACTGTTTTAGAAAATAAAATGGAGAAACATTTAAAACACAAGAATACACAAGTGTGCATATTTCATTAGCTATGAGAGTGATGATTATCATCACACACCATGTGGCCACTAGAAAATTCCATTGTACAGTCATGAGAAAATGAGAGCAAAAAAGGCAAATAACATCTTAACATTATTATAAAAACAGTTTTGATTTCATGGACCCATTGAAATGGTCTCAGGAACCATTCTCTGAGAGCAGCTGTTTTGAGGGAAAGCAATAGTACAGATATCTGCCTCTCTCCTAACATAGTTTAGAGCTGCTGGTACTGAACTCCAAGCAGACTGGATGTTAAAGCGAGGAGTAGCTATAATTAGAAGAAGCTAAAGAAGAAATCAGATTAGCAAACAACTGGTAGTATAAAATGCAAGATGCTGGATAGAGGAGAAAAAAGAAAAAAATTAGTATCACACTTAAAACTATGCAAAACAAAGAGTTCAGACAGAAAATAAAAATTCTCTTTATAAGATGTAAAGTCTAATAGCAATATTAATAAGAACATATATATAAAACATGGAATACTAATCAGTTGTAAAAAAGAAGGAAATCCTGCCATTTGTGATAACACAGATAGATCGTGAGGGCATTAGGGTAAGCGAAATATGTCAGACAAAGAAAGAAATATATTGTATGATCTCACTTATGCTTGGAATCTAAAACAAAAACAAAAAGTCATAGACAGAGAGAACAAATCGGTGGTTGGCAAGGTGGGGTTGGGAGGTGGGTGAAATGGATGAAAGTAACCAAAAGGTACAAACATCTAGTTATAAAATAAATCAGTCATAGGGATGTATTATACAGCATGGTGACCATAGTTGATAATTCTATATTGTATATTTGAAAGTTGCTAAGAGAGTAGACCTTAAAAGTTCTCATCACAGGAAAAAAGAAAAAAATAAGGAGCATATGTAGCTAAGTCTATGAAAAACTAATTAAAAAACAATGCCCAAACAAGAAAAACATATCTAGCATCTTTCTCAAAACAAGGATGATAAGAGGTATATAACCAATAAAATCAGGATAAAACTCTTTAAGGACCCTCAGAGTTTAGAAGTACACACAACCACAAAATACACATGATTAAACTGCTTAAAAGAACAACATCTGTGACAGCAAAAGGAAAAACTTTTAATGTAAAAAATATGAGTTTACTAAGGAAAGAAATTTTCTCATGGGATTCATGACCAGATAGGCTTTCATAAAGTTCATGGCTGTAGACAACTTTTTAAGATACTAAAAAGTTCTTTTCTGAACATTTCAAGTAATAAAGTAGAAAAATCTCTCTCTGGGAAGTACAATTCCCCATGGAGGTAATAGAGTAGACGACCTCATAAAGTCCTTTTTTGGTCCGAAGCAACATTTGTATTCTTAAGAAATTCTAGGCCTATTATAGTAGATAAAAATAGATAAATTCTGAAAACTCTAAAGCATTCCTATTTTTTTTTCACTCACCTGTATTTTTTAGCTAGATCATCCCTTTCTGCCTTCTGCTTGGCAAGCACATTGTCCATAACTTCCTTGACCTCTAACATCTTATCAATGTATTGTTCTAGAAACATGGTAATAAAATAAGTCAGTTAATTGAGAGACAACAAATGCTAAATTTGGTCACACAGGACTTAGCCTTACTGTTAATTTAAAAAGCCATTATTTCCCTACCCTCTTCCCCAATATCAAGAGCCCAAATACATAAATCAAGGCTGATGGAATTAAGTCACTCTATGGAAGTACCCTGAAGTGTATAGGCAAGAACACTGTACCAAGAAGGAGCAGACCAGCCTGAGTTCTAATCCTGCCACACCACTGATTAAGCTTTGTGAACCTGGATAAGTCATGTGACCTCTCTTGTCAGCTCCCTTATCTGTGAGATCCCTCAACCAGATAAAGATATGAAAGGTGTCAGAATATGGAGGTGGGGAATTTGTAAAGCTATTTCTTTAGATAGCTGTAGCTTCACTGGGTGGGAATCTTCATCCTGAGCAGTAAAAGTGAGAAGTGAGGGGGTTTCACCCCTTTACCTCAAGCCTAAAGGGTTGTTTCTCAAAGGGCTATTGAGAGTGTAATAACTCTCTGTTGAGGTGATAATGGACTCATTTCTGACTTCCTCCTTGAACATCTAGAGGCTGAGAGCCTGAAGAGCAGAGAGCTTCCACAGCAGGGCAAAGACAAAGCTGCTGTTGTGCTAGGAATTAACTGTCCCCTTTTCTTCCAATAGTGGGTCCAAAGTGCCAGGATCTTGAAGATGGTGTGGAGCCTGCCCTGTGGTCCTGCCTCATGAGGGCTTGTATCTGAGGGTTAGAGATCTGTGTAAGTTGGACCACCAGAAGAAAAAAAAGAAGCTGAGAGAAGACTCAGAGGGGCCATGGAAAGAAAAATGTGCACTATCACATCACAGGAACCATGCAGAAGTTTCAGAAGAGCCTCAGAAATTTTGCTTTGAAAAAACTCAAACAACTGTGAAAGAGTGATGGAGCCAACCAGTCAGGACTTGATCACCCGCCAAGAACTCTAGAGCCCCACTGTCTTACCTCTCCTCCTCTAAAGGGGCAGTGAGACACAAAAAAGAGATCATGATTAGAATAATTAGATAATCATGGTTATAACAGAACTGCAGTTAGAGTAAGTTACAAAGCCTGGGGGTGGGCTTAGAAACGTTAACTAAATAGCAAAGAGGGTGGTACATTTTACTCTATAGAATTTGAGAATTTCTGTATTTAAGCAGACACTAACATGTTACAAATAAAAAGACAGTTAAGTGAAAAAAAAAGAATCTGTAGCAGTTACGGCAGAAAAGGTGTCAAAAACTTGACTGCATAACATAGCTCCAATTTATTAACAAACAGGAACAGTCAATTTATGACACAGAAAATAAAACTAGTGAAAAAAATACCACTAATAATCAATAAGGCAAGTGAAAATATGGGACATATTTTCTTATTAAACTAGTAAAATTATTTTAAATGAAAATACTGA
This sequence comes from Camelus dromedarius, assembly GCF_036321535.1. Taxonomy (NCBI): domain Eukaryota; kingdom Metazoa; phylum Chordata; class Mammalia; order Artiodactyla; family Camelidae; genus Camelus; species Camelus dromedarius. The sequence goes on from NC_087438.1 coordinate 49,631,906, forward strand.
TGCTATTAGAAATGCAAAGGAAAACAAACACTAACGTGTGTTCAGGGAAATACAAAATTATTATGTTACACTTTAGGAAACCAATTTATCAATATGAATCAACAGATTTTTAAATATTTATATACTTTTGACTCAATAATTCCAATGACGTTAATTTTTTCTAAGAAGATAATCCTAAATCGAGAAAAAGCTATGTGTTATAGCAAAATAGCAAAAAATTGGAAAAATATAAATGCTCAACAAAAAGGGAAAAATTAAGTAAACCGTGGAACACTTACTGAACAGATACTATGTAACCACTAAGAACGATGATTATGAGAAAAAGAGTGTAAAAATAGCCCATCTAGCATAATCCAAACTAAGCTTTTTAACAATTTTGAGGCATAATTACATGACTATGTTCTTAGAAGAAAAAGGAAATAAAAAAACCAAAATATTGTGGTGAATTTTAGCATATTTTTTCCTCATTACTATTTTTGAAGTGTATCTATATGCCTGTTATAATGAAAAAAGTATAAATTTTTAAAATTCATCTTAGAAGCATAAGGTATTATAAATACTAAATAAAATATATAGACTATACATATTGTTTGGGGGCGTAAATTACTTTGTATTATTTTCCTCAAACTATATTTTCCTCAAAATATAACATGTACCATGTGTTAGGCCAGCATGAAAAGTAGAATGCATAAAATTTAAAAAGAAATAATTTTTTAAAAGGGTATATAACATGAGTTAGGCTAAGAATTAAGAGCTATATCCCGCTACACAAAAGATGAGGTACTTTAAGCTATTTTTAGCTAACTACTTTTAACATTCAGATCTGCATCTCTGAGGAGCTACTTCCTACCTTGGGAATTATACCTGAAGAAAACATAGCTGCGAGCTTGCAAATATTCTATGAAGTTTTGAGAAATTAAGATTATTAGGTCAGGGATAGGAGTCTAACGTACTATTTGGAATCACTAGTGTTTTGTAAACAGGAAGACAGCTATGCAGTAAGACATTCACGTGGTACATCTGCTCACCTTAAAAGTTTGAGGATTTACTCTACTTGTATCACCACTGCATATTCCTTTTCTGATCTCTTTTTAAGGGTTACCCTAGCTGGGTGAAGCTGAGGAATCAAGGAGTAATGTAGTCTCATCACTAGTCACTATGTTATGTTTTTTGTCACATCTCGATCTAAACATATCACCAGTAGTGGCTTATCTCTGATTATGGTTCTGAGTGTCTCTCAAATTATTCACACTATACCTTGAGCCTAGAAGTATTTTCATCAACAACGACACAAACTACTGGTCTGCATCACTGATTTCTAATCATTATTCCTGGCACTTAACTTTTACACTTAAGAAGATCACTTTTCAGCCACTGTGAACTCTGAAATAAACATGTACCTTAAGAAGATGAAGTATCAATATCTTGGATGATTGAAATAATCAAACTTGAATAAGAATACATATTTACCTGCATCTTCAGGAGTTCTTATTTCAAACTCTAATAAATTTTCTTGTTTTTCTTCTATATCTTGTAGAATGGCACTAACGTTCTGATGCTAAAGATAAAAATATTAAAAACTTCATCACAAGAAAGTAGATGTTTTTCCCTAATATGCAATTGACAAATGCATGGTAAAAATGCTACAGAAAGTGCAACTAAAAATGCTCATTTCCCTTCGTGTTCAAAATGTAATCATACTTCATTTAAACTTAACTATATAAATACATCATGATTTACATAGCAGATCTGCTCCTGGAAAATAGACTGTAAGAGAATCAACCATACAAAGAATCATAATTTCTCAGTGACTTCTGTTATAATTATAGGTGTAGGAGAAAAAAACAACTAAAAATCACATATATGCAACAAGTTCACTTTTAGGCTTTATGACTATCATTGTACACTATTAAAATCTCACACATAATCTTAGAAACACAAAACACTACTCTCTCAAAAACTCACAAAAGGGATTTAAAACCACCTCTTTATGCACTTGTCAGTACTAATAGTCCTGCTGGAAATGCCTTCAACATACTCTGCCCAGATCCCTCTCTTTCCTTGAGATGGAATTGTGGAGTGGACTCTGGAACCAGACTGCCTGGGATTGCATTCAGGCTCCATCTCTTCCCAGCTGGGTGACTACAGCAAGTTAGCTATCTTTTCCTTGTCTGAACTGAGTTAACTTATGTATAATGCTCAAGTCAGTGTCAGCATAAAGTAAGAGCTCAATAAATACTATTGTTATTATATAAAACCAATCTTACACACAAAACCTCTGAATAAGCTAATCCATACTGATTTCTCCTTTCTCAGAATTACTTAAGAATTTTAGTGCTACATAAACTAGCATTAACATGTATAATGTCTTATACATTATATTTCCTCCATCAAAATAATGAGATCTTGCAGACAGGAGCATGGCTTTCATATCTGTATATGGTTTTCAAACTGCTGGATATACAGTTCTTGCTCAATAAATGACAACTGATGGACCGATTCATTATACACCCTTTCATATATCCTCAATATATATTCATTTTTAAGACACGTAGGTCCTCAAAGACTTGTGAAGTATGTCACTATAAAGTTTTACCTTGGTGCTCACAAGGGAAATGCACATAATAAAACCATTCAGTTATATGGATAAGCAATCCCACTGTTGTTATTTATGAAATGCATCAACATGAAACTATAAAATATAAATATGCAACACAAGCAAATGCTATGGTTATAAAAGTAAACTAAAGGTCTGAATCTGTGCCTCGGCTAAATTTCTACCTACAGACTGAGATAAAGAAAACATCTTTCAGTGCTGACTTTTCTTTCAGTTTTGCCTCATACTATAGATGCACTCAATTTTGTCCATCATGGGTCAAAACTTTTCACTCCACACCAGCTCCACAATTTACTACCACAGAAGGTCCAGTAAAACCTTCCCTCCAAGATCCCCCTTCTTAAGCCTTTCATTACCACTTATTTATCTTACCAAAAAAAAAAAAAAATCCTAACCTAGGATCTGCCTTTGGAACAAGCAACTTAAAGACAGTTTATATTCTGCTTACTGTAAAGCTTCACTATGATTTTATTCCAGA